>NC_136063.1:524590772-526002022 GCF_964261635.1 Lissotriton helveticus | reverse complement strand
AATAAGAAGGTCCAAAAATGTAGGAACGGTGGAGATGTTACTGTTATCCATGTGTAAGCTATAACATGTAATTTATTTGTACACTCGTGGATGTTTGTGAGACAGTCTATTGAAGCGCAAGTAGGGCTTCTCATAGCTCCACCTCCAATCCTGCCTGAGATGGGGCATTCAGGTAACCTAGTTTCTCTGTTATGTTGTTGTCTGGGAAGATCATACAAAGGCCAAATGCCACTTGCACCTAGGCATGTTACCCAGGAACAGGTTGCAGGCACCACATGGTGTAGGGTAGACAAATATCAGCTTTCTAAAAGTGGCCTTTATAAAAGTGTGACCTAAAATCCAACTTTACCTTTGAAAAATAATTTTATATGACAATTTCCCAGACACCAAACATGCCTTCCCTACCTGATCCCTATCAAAAATTAGCACTTATTTAATGTAATAAGGTAAAACAGTGTTATCCTATGGGAGAGGTAGGTCTCACAGTAGTGAAAAATTAATTTGTGAGTTTTTCACTTCCAGGACATATTAAACTTAAAAGTACATGCCCAACTTTTTAAATACACTGCACCCTGCCCTATGGGCATACTCTATGGGTGACTTATATGTAATAAAAAGGCACTTTTAGGCTTGGCAATGGGTTATTTTGCCAAGTCAAATTGACAGTTTAACCCCTTTGGATAAACTTTGGCAGTTGGAAATCGCGAGCACTACCTTCGTAGTGCTGCGCACGTCCAATGGCCGACGCGGCCCCGCCCGTTTTGTGGAAGTGCTGCACTGCCGCGAAATCGCGGCCACGGCAAACGGGTTAAAACTGAGGGCAGGCTGCAATGGCAGGCTAGAGACATGTTTTAAAGAGTTATTTAAGTGAGTGGCACAATCAGTACAGTAGGCCCTGGGTATATGGTATATTACTTTGCTAGGGCCTTATCTGTAAATTAAACATGCCAATCTGATATAAGTACATTTGACCATGTTTTAGGGAGTGAGCACTGGCACATTTACCACAGGTTAGCAGCGGTAAAGTGCAAAGAGTCTTAATGCCAACAAAAACAAATTAAGAAAAATAGGACCGGGGAAGGCAAAATGTTTGGTGGGAAGACAAGTCTAAGGCTGACTGGTCTAACAAATGTTCTGAATACGTCTACCCCTGTAAATTCACAGGTAGTAAAACAGTTCATACTCTTCAGTCATCTGGCCCACTGATATCATTACCGAGTCAGGCACTGTCCTATTCCTAGCAAGCTGATTAAAGCAGATGTTGGTTTAACCAATTTTCAAACAACCATCCCAGAGAATATGAATGTGAGTCGACTAATGAATATGTGGTTATAAACAGGTGCATTTGCCAGAGGTAAAAATGAAGGGATGGTTTCCATGGGCTTTGAACGAATGATTACAATTTATTTTCCATGTTTTTATCAGTTTCCTCAGAGGTCAGGCTCAATCCGAGTTTAATGAGACTTGATGTTTGTATTTTGAGACTACATTATTTTCATGCTTGTTTCAGGTTGTTTATTTGTGCTAAGACGTATCTGTATACCTTGTTAAATATGACATAAATCCTTTTCTCTCGATTTCAAAAGTTAGATGCAAATAATGGAATTTTCTTCTACTCTTGTACAATGATTGACTAAAATATGTTGAAAAGACCATCACACCACTGTTGATATTTTATATCGCATGGGAATAACTGTGAAGGCTTGAGGAGAACTTTGCTATGCACCATGTGATGTTTCAGTAGGTGGTGGGCGCGCTAATGTGAGCAATAGGTTAAACTAGCACAAAAAATGTCCTACTCTAGAAGCGGGGCATACTTCACTTTGTGCTTCATCTTCTACAAATAGTTAGGGGACCAAACAATTCAACAGCCAGTAGCGGCTCGCACAGGTAATGCCGTGGGGCGGTGGGGCCGGGCTGGTTGGGGGGGGGGTTAGTGGAGTGTGACATACAACGGGAAAGTGGAGAGTAAAAGGAAATACATAAATCAAAGCACTTACTTTGAGCTCACAGCACCACTGAGTCGGCGATGCTGGGAGCGCTTTGATGTATTTATTTCCTTACTCTTCACTTTCCAATTGTATGTCACACTCCACTACCCCCCAAGCAGCATCGCCCCTGCCGCGCCCCACTGACACACAGCTTTACCTGTGCGAGCCGCCACTGTCAACAGCCCACTTGAGTAGATCATTTCCTTATCACCTTAATCATTACCAATTTATTTAAATTCTCCTTAAATCTACCTCATTCAGTTTGTCTAGTCCAATCCATTTTCTTCGATGCATTTCCTACATCAGCATGCAAAACAAGAGGCTCCACTAAAGTTCTTCACTATAGAAATAAAAACATCAACAACTAAAAAACTGGATGACAATGAGACAACCAAAGAAAATCACCCTTTAACCCAACAATCTTAACAGCAAGGTGATCACACAGTTACCAATATGTAGATGGCAGGAAATGTCACAGTTTAAACATTTGATGAACCTAGGCTGATTCTGAAGGAATCCCTTAACACACTTGCATCTAAAATCACAGAACTGTTGCAAGGTTCCAAACCTAGTATACAAAAGTTAATCATAATCCATCCACTAAAAACAAAGGTAAACCCTAAAACGCGTGAATTTCTGCTTTAGATATGGAATGTTACAAAATAAGCAAAAAAAGGAAAAACCATGATGTTTCATTCAATTTGGAATTATTCGAGGAGCAGTTCGGTGCTATCCTAAAATACACCAACTTTCAATCTGTTACATGAAGTGTACTACATCAACTGCTTTTGGACACAGAACAGGAATCACATAGGACTACTCCATTATAACCTAGATAGTGCCCTACCCCACCAAAGGATATTCAAAAGATACAGCATTCCAGGTCCATCCTGGAGAGAAAAACAGATTGCACAAGTCTCGGCCTGAAGAAGAAAAATCAACATTGAAAGTCCCTTGCATCATGTATGACTGTATAGTGGTCACAGGCCCCACTTATTAGCAATTTCACAATATCCAGAGGGCAAAAAAATAGGTCAGGAAATTCCAGGATCAATGACTAAGCCAAATTCAGGAAGTGCAGGATGATGCAGGCGCCCCCCTCACTTCCTTCCCGTTCAAGGTCCTGTCCATTCTGCTCACATTCAATATGGCTTTGTACACAGTCCTCTTTAAAAAGCCCCTCACCCAACATTGAAACGGAGCTCTCCCTTCCCCTCCATGTATTCTGAACATGCATCAGCACATGTGCGCTACACCACAATAGGACTGGTCGAGATGAAATCCCATTGTTTCATTAGGAGCAGAGACCTAGTTATTGGTTCTAGATTTAACGGTGCAGTGGTGCACAGTGGCTGCAAGCTGAAATCATGGCCTGTTACAATTAGTTTAACCCCTTCGACGCTCATGACGAGCTGGGCTCGTCATGAGGTAGCCTCCTGGCACGCTCATGACGAGCCCAGCTCGTCATGCAAAGTGCGCTTTCGCAAAATCCAGCGTACGGGGGGGAATCATGCCGCACGCATGCGGTTAAGTAAATACATAAATACAACATAACCGTGTCCATATCATTAAAAAACATGTTTTAGGCTTTAAGAGAAGTAGTGTAATCCTAGGCTGCAGTTTAACTCCCCGCTGCTTAAATAAGAGTAACAATTTGATTTAGATTAGGCAAAAAAAGGAATAACAAGGAAATGTGATGGGATTCCTTAAAATGCATATTCAACAAAAAATAATAATTTGGCGGGAATATTTATCTTTACATCAACACTCAAGATCCCTTTTCGCTAGCTTAGAAAATATTTGAGAAGTTGTTTAACAATGCCACATTATATTAACTGTACTTTTTCATGCATTTTCTTTTGGATCCTAACCAGATATTCGTCTAGCAAACCACTAAAACATTTTCTGCTCAAATTTGAGCTTGTAAATGATGTACTTTTCGTGACTGCTTTATTCCTAAACCAACCAAATATTCATGACAAGAATCATTCCAAACCTTTATTTTAATTAATTTAGTAGTTTGCTCTCTCTTCATCTTGGATATGAAAGAATACACTATTTTGTAACAAAAATTCAGATGATATGGAACAATTTACAGTTACCACTTGTAAATTTATGCTGGGCTGTGCAAGCAAATTCGTAAAACACAACGATGGAAAAAGGAGGAACAAATTCTGCACTATTCTCAAAATAGGGGACAATTAATTCACCTATTTTCATGCCAAATGTTCACTATAGAGTTAATCAAACATTTTATACATCATCACTCGCACAAGGGGACATGATTACACATTTTATTTTTTGTAATCAGCACATAAATTATTTTTATCTTATTTCGTATAGTCTTTTTTTCTTTCAAACAAACAAAAAGAAATAATATGTATATTTTAGTATCAATACTTCATACACCACTATATACATCCATATATACACACCTATATACAACCAACAACAAAAACACTTTAGACAAAAATGAAACAAAAAACCAAAAAACTAGAACATTTTTCACCCTTAGAAAAAGATTGTAGCAAAGGCTAAATGCCCTCCCATTAGCTTTAGGAGGTGCACGAGGGGGTCGTCAGACAACACTGGTTCAATGCACACATTTTACAGAACCTAAATTAACAAGTGTGTCACAAGGCATTAATTTCCAAAATCAATTTTTATACAGGGACTCCTCCATATGGAAAGTGTCGATGCGGTCGCGTTTCGGCCTTCCAACAAGTCTGGCCTCTTCAGGACAGGGCGATAAACAACAAGCAAACTCAATCCGGCAGCAGCTGGTAACCAATCACTAAAGGTGCATCCACTATTTCTTATAAACACCTGGATTTGGTGCATTTCTATTCACATCTGGGTCCGTCTTTCCTCTCTAATGTATACTTTCCAAATGTCAGTCTTCTACGTGTGAGTCCTATCATACAACCACGCACGGGGCCGCCATCACGGTCGGAATAAACTCAGCTACCGCTTCACAATTCAGACTTTAGAGCTATTGTTTGTGTCCATTCTGCTGAGACACAGCTCATAAATGAACAGCCTTCTGCTTTACCTAGAAATGAGACTTGGCTTGGCAAAATTACATTGTCACATCTGGATTAAGATTAGAAGTAACCACAAAAACAACAGATTATGCACTGAACTATTTTGTTTTATATCTATCAAACACAACTTAATTTCAAGTGACAAAAAAGATATCCACTCTCAAATTAAAATCAACCTGAATCCAAATATCGTTTATCTATGAATGAGTGATTTTGTGGAATATGTAAAATACATGCCACGTGTATATTTACAGCCGTACCCCTCAGTGTAATTGTTATATGATGTGTGGGGGTTGCAAGGTTAAACTGCTCTTGAAAGAAGCAGAGAATGAAAATAGTTGAAAGCCCTACCTTAAAAATTGCAACTGGTGCGTTCTTGCTTGACCCCACTTTGTATGTTTCTGCCATAAGGGAATGGAAGATACTTTAGCAGACTTTCTGGAATGTACATTTATGAAGAAGATGCTCAACATAAAACAAATCAGTTGTGTGCACTAACAGCAGTTTGTGGCAATCCCATTAAACTCAACTTCACCCATATAGGCAAACTAGGATGCTGAAAAATATTATTGATATTACAAAGGCAGTGCAGTGAGGGAACATCTCTCCTAGATTTATGGGCCACGTTTTCTTTGAACTAAGGATCTCAGAGCTTTGCCTGGTTGGAAACTCCAGTTGATTCTAATATAATTTTTACACTGGTTTCCAAAGCCTCTAAGTCATTGCTAGTGTTGTCTAATGATTTATTTTGATTTCAGCTGGTAGTTGCAGTCCAGTGTCCAAAAACCCATAGGCTGCAGCTTCATCCAGCAGAAATCAATTTTACAACTGTTCAAATTGAATTTCAAACAGGGTAACAACTACGGGATCCCATATTTTTTGTTGTGGATTTTGTGTGCTCTTTTAATACAGTGTTTCATTAGAATATCAGTCACAGATGCTTACACCAGATGAAAAACTACATTTTCCCTTCAATTAGCAGAAACTATTGGCAAGTATGATTAAAAGAGCTAGAAACAGTGAGGTTTATCGCCAGTTTAATATTTTCTACCCATTTGACTACCATCATTTTTAAGTCATCAATATAAATATTTTTACACATGTCAAAAGTTTGATAATCATAAATTTACACTTAAAATTCCTACTTCTGACTTCCTAAGAAGACACAAAATTCAAAAAAAGCACACAACAAAATCTACAGCAGTGCTACAATTCCAAAAGTACTACTTTTAACACATGCGTTCTCCTCTGAACGTGTCCTCTGGGTGTGCAAACTGCATGAGTAAGTATGGCAAATTTTGATATGTGTGTATCCAAATAGTCATTGCTTTTTCCTTCACCTAGAAAATGTTTTTCTGTTTGGAGAAGATACTTCTCATGAACATCCATTACATTTAGAAATGTTCATCTAAATTTCCAGCACATGGGTTCCATTAAATAATCCAGCAATATGCACCAGTGTTCTGCCAATAGATGGCCTGATATAGTGTTTGATAGACAGTATTCCTTTTGTCAGCATGCAGCGCATATTACCACCACCATCCTGACTGACTACTGTCTTACAGATTTAGAGATAGCCACTTGCCCACTAGTTATCCCTGTACATTGAAAGGAACCACTGTACAGCGGTTCCATTTAATTTACAAACATTTTGTGGATGGCTGCCTACGGTTTCAACAGCCATTCACCAACATTTAAACATTCCTTTTATTTTCCAGAAACTAGTTTTATTTTCAGAGAAACAAAACAATAATGCCCTCCAACACTGGGAGCTGACTGCAGTGGTGTGGGGAGATAATTTTCTTTTATTCCACACTGCCAGGTCTTTGTTCATGGTGACAGCCAGGAAGAAAAAAGACATTACACTGTCCACCCTAAGTAGGGTGAGTGGCATAATGTCTTTCCACCAACAGCCCTATCTCTATTGGGTCAACAGAGGACGTTTTCCATTGATGGAGCCAATGTGAGCCTCATTAATGGAAAAGTGAAGATTTGCCTGTCTCTAAATGAGGTGGGTAGACCAAGGGCTTGGCAGACAGGATACTCCATGCCATATGTGACATTAGAGAGGACACTGGGGAATAGACTGGATGATTTCATTCTGGAATGTCTAAACACAGTATTGCACAATAACTATTTTAAATTCAATTGTAACCTATACCATCAGATCAAAGGTACGAGCATGGGGGCAACTTGTGGCCCCAGTATAGCGAATATCTTTATCTGAGAATATGAGCGACAACATATCTATAATGAACTAGCACCCTTATATGAAACCTACGGCAAGAAATACAGTATTACAACATACCAGTAACCATACCATTTTGGGAATTTCTGCACCACAATGAAGGGCTACATGCAACATGGTGATGATTTAAAGATAAGACTCTACAATAGAGGTTTCCCAAAGTGACTAGTCAAACGTGCCTTTAAACGAGCTAAGTATTATGACAGAGAAGCCCACTTGGAGGTAAAGGACAGGAGAAGTGGCTATAAACTGGTCTGTGTTACCAATCACTCCAATATAAATTATAAGATCAAGAGGATACTGGAATGTAATTGGAAGATCTTAAACACTAATGAGCAAGATAGCAAATTGGAGAAACAAATATTTGTATTCATGTGGTACATGAATCTGAGGGACCAACTGGTACATACTCACCTGAAAAGCAACCCCAGAGATCAACAGATGACAATTGATGGGAGAAAACAAATCAAAGGAAATTCTCATTGTGGCACCTGTCATGCCTGTGAGGCTAAGATAGTAACAGAACAATGGCACTATGGACATCGCAGAGGACCCCTCAAAGATATGACCAACTGCAGCAGCTGCAATGTGGTCTAATTTATAGTCTGCCCATGTGGTTTAGGCTACATGGGAGGAATGGGGAGGGAATTCAGAATACGATTTAGTGAACACAATTCCCTGAGGAATAAATTGGAACAAGCACCTATGGTAACACACTGCTCGGAGAAAGGACATAAAGACACAGATCTCAAATGGCTCATACTATAGAAAGTTAAGCCACAGAAAGGATGAAAGATAACAGAAGTGAGAAACAGAGAGAAACGTTCTGGATGGTTTCACTCAATACAGTCAAGGAGGGATTGAATGAGGAAATAGTATTGATGGTAACTTAGACTCTTTCCCATACCAGCCAATAAATACCATAGGAGGTAATATCTGTGGCTTACAGTTCTCTGTAGCCAACTACATTCAGGTTCCTTTTAGGTGTAAAATGTATTAGCGGATTGACCATATACCCTTTATAGGCGCACATTCAGATATATACACTTCTGGGTGTATTCTGAGAATTCTTAATTCCTTATATCAAGCATTTGTGTGTCTTGGACAGTCACTGAATATTATACTGCATAGCGGGCTACATAAATGGTTTTACCAGTGCCCCCATACATGTCATGATTAGTGTATACGCACTGTACCCGTGGAGGTGGAAGGACCCGAGTGCATCGATCACTCCAAGTGGCCCAATTTACAACAACATTTCTAGATACTCCTTGAGAAATGTGTACATGAACAATTGTGCAAACACATTAAGCAATTCCAACTTCTTGACCAATTCCAATCGGGCTTCCGTCCCGGCCAGAGCACTCATATAGTGGACGACCCTCTCAATTTGCTTGACCAGAATAAATCTTGCCTACTAATACTACTCGATCTCTCATCTGCATTTGACACTGTCAAACATGACAATCTACTTAACCTTTTAGAATGTAGGATGGGGCTCTCAGGCACTGTACTAAAATGGTTTGTCTCTTTTCTCAACAAAAGAACGTAGAGATTCAAATCCAGTCCCTGCACTTTGGGTGTCCCCCAAGGGTCATCCCTCTTCCCCATGCTCTTTAATCTTTTCATTGAACCACTTACTGTAATCATCAAAGCATCTAACATCCAATACCACATATACATGAATGACACCCAACTGTACATGAAAATCTCTTACCCTGACGATATCAAGTCACTCAACGAAACCCTGCACAAAACCCTAAATTGGCTAACCTCCAACCATCTCAAACGAATGCCTGAGAAAGTGCTTTGCGTATTAGATCATTACCATCTAAACTTAAATAACATATATTAAGAAAGAAAAACTTTCCCAACAGTGAGAACAGTTCACCTAATACCCTTGGTAGATATACTCCACGATTTCCACCCCCTTAACATGGAAATAAAGGGCGGCAGCAGACACAGGGAGGCCTCTTTGAAAAATTAGATCCAGGTGAGGGTACCACCCTCCGTGAGCTTGAATAGTGAAATCAGTCTCCCCACCATCAGACAATCATGTGTGCGACACGAAAACACACTGAGGTTGAGGTGCAATCACCCCCATTATGTGGGGAAAAGAAGACTGGAGATGAGTGTTTACGCTTGGATTAATTGCCTTGTTTTAAATAAGGAAAAATCACCTGAATAATAAAGTAATTAGCTAGCTATAGAATTTGCTAAACCACGCTTTCTATTTGCTGACCATTAATAAAGTAAGGGGATATTGGTCCTCTTAAAACTGTTGTGGTGAACCATTTGGTACACCACTAGTTATGTATACGGTTAACCTCTGCAATATACGAGACAGCCTAACTTTGTGCCCCTAATAACTTGTCACTAACACCAGTGCTTTTTGCTTTTATTTTCCAGCAATTGTAGTACATACGGTTCTTTTTAGAACAATTGTGGTTTACTGGATTGTGATGTCGGGTAAAGGGAGGAAAACCCTTGCTAAATAACAGGTTTCTGATCATTCTTAGATGTTTTCTGTATACCTGGCGGACCTTTTAAGTTAGTATACGAGCCTGCTTTGTAGCTCTAAGAAAAACCTTTTATTATTGATAATCTAGCCACCACTATCACTAGTCCCGGTGCATCATAATCAGTCAGGCACTTCCATTGGACCACGGAAATATAACCGAGAGGTAGCCTGCATCCTAGTAGTGAATGCCAGTCTTGAGAAAATTAAACAATGCTTCAAAAATGTCGACCAAACTTGATCTATGTGTCAACCAGTGTCTGACCAATGGTTTTGCTTTTATCTTTTGCTGGACTGGCAGTACTCCAGAATAAGCATTCCCTACCCTGAGTACAGGAGATCTACACGGTATATTTATGCCAATCTTGAGTATTGTAGCCAATTACAGGTAATGCGCACTCTGCTTGTGTGCTTTATTCTGCATACTATGTAGATCTGTTGTATGGATATGGTTAAATGAAGATTCCTTTCTCCATTTTCCTTTTCCTGTCTAATTTGAAATAGAGATCTACTCAATAACCACAAAAGAAATGACATCTAAATAGATGCCTCTCATGTCCTAAATATATGAACATGACGAGGTGCTTCCCCTATCTGCAACACATGAAATATATAAGCAAGACAGGTATGTTGCAGTTTTCTAACCACAATCCGAATATGGTAACAGGCTGCTTCCGCATCATATTGTCCACTGTTTTCTTACTTTCTATGTGATTGGTCCTCGAAAAATATTGGCTTTCATTTCACTTTAACTGCTCTTGGACACCGCTAAGATTTTTTGTTACCACTACCCTTGAAGAACTGGTCTTTAGTTGTGTTGACATGAAACATTGTGGCTGCATGCGGGGTGTAATGTAGAAGACAGAAGGCCTATAAGGTTGGCACTTTGAATTATTTATATTTCATCTTTTGATAAGGTGTGGAACTCAGCTTTATGATAAAACCAGATACGTACAATAAATGCCTTTTTGATTAATACAACAGTAACGTGATATGTCTCAACCACAATAGTTATGCCCGCTCATGTTGCCTTACAGACCCGAGGAAGTTAATTTTGCATTACTGATACCACTGGAACGTACATCGACTGCATGTTGAAAACCCCCAGCTCACAACAAAATGTTTTCCTGGATTTAATCTAAGATGTATGTGAGACTAGGCTGGGCTATGAATGTAAGATTGTAGTGAGAATATGTGTATGTGAGATATGAAGTAGAGAGTGAATGCATATATGGGGCATTATATGAATACAATTTGGTGAAAAAAGGTGGAAATACTTTTTTCTGTAAGATATATTGTGCTTTTGTCGTGTGTATAAATGTAAATTATTATCTGATAAAACTATATATTTTGGTATTGATCTTTGTATGGATAAAACTAATGAGTTTGGAAAAAAAGAAAACTTTATTTTAAATTATAATAAAGTATATTCATTTCATAACAACCTTACTGTACATGGCAGTTGGCAGTCGAGACGTCAGGCACTAAGATCCAATTGAGAAGATATACAGCTCAAGTGGGATTTTCTTATATATTTTTTATATGTGACAGGGTACCCTGTCAACCAAACTAGAAATCATGGCCAAAGTCTCTAACACATGATGCAACATTGACCTTGCCAATCACCTTCATCAACATCCTCTGTGCCTAAAGCACATGATGACCTCCTAAACTAGTGCCCCAATTAACTTCTACCTTTCCTTGGCAATGTCATGGAAAGAGCATTCGATCAACAACACAATGACTACATTGACTGTCACACATTTTGCATGCCAGCCAGGATTTGATTCATGCTGTAGCCCAGAAATGGACATAATCTAGGTATTGAAGCACTCCCTGAAATAAATGGACACAAGTTACAACTCCCTGTGGATCATCTACAATCTCTCAATGGGATTAAACACTGTCAGTCCAGTAATAGTGCAACCACTAAATCTGTACTCCATTGGTAAAGGACAGGCCACAATAGAGAATACTGGGCTCATCATCCATCCATCCTCTACTAAATAATAAGCCTTTTGAATTTATTACAAGACAGGAGATTCCTATTATGCATTATTTTCTTACTTTATTTGTAATAGCCACCTAGAACACTAGAACTACATTACCCAGAAGCAGTAGCAAAAGAAAATAAACTGCAACATGACATCAAAGTAACTTGACCAATCATATGATGTGGAACCCAATAATTATCTTGTCTGGGATCAACAGGCCTTTTTTTCTTGCTGCTCACAGTCAAGATAAGTAATTTTAACATAAGCTATTTGACTATTGCTCTTTATTAGTGAAACGTTTATAGTCATAGACATGTTGAATTATGTGCATGTTTTATTATTGGGCTGTGTTCTACCAGTATTTGGTTCATGAGAGTCACACACTGGTGTGTGCTTTAATTGCCCACACTCACAGGCCCCATTTGGCCATTAATGGTCATGTCTCCTCAGATGCATGCCCATTTCTACAGTAACCGACTGCTCTGAAGAAGCAAATTCTGCTTTAACTGCATACATGTTCGATGTATCTCAGATTCTCCTCCCCGAGGGCAGGCCCTTCAGTATCCTCAGGAGAACGCCTATATTCCCATGCTTTCTGTTCAGCTGTTTGGTTGGTTTGTGCTTCTACTCAAGAGTTCTATTCCCCAGTAAAACTTGGATAATTTTAGGTGTAACTACAGACAGTTGCAGTTTAAATAATTTTAAGTCTTTGGTAGGATGGTTTAGCCAATTATAATAATCTTATTTTTCCCTCTGATAATTTCCAAAGGCATTTTAAAATATGTCCTGATTTACTTCTACAATTTTCCTTAACTTAAATAGTACACTTTTTTCTTTCCAACAATGTTCAAAGGGGGCCGTAATGATGAGAAGGAAGTTCACAACTTTAGAAAAGATTTGGGTTCCTATATTAAGGACCAAGTAGTTTCAACCTCCATAATAGGCGTTACACAATTGTTAGATGCCACACTAAAAAGAATCCTTGATCAGAAGGATATAGGTTTCCTGGGAAAAGGGATGAAACGGCTATCATCAAATAGCAATATGTTAAATGCTATGAATGGTGAACCTCCAAAGAATTCAGGTTCTACATCCCGACAGCTGAATAATTCAGAGAATAAGATTTATTTTCCGTTACAAGTTACTCAGTCAAGAAAGACACTGTTCTTCCCCATTGCAAGTTACTCAGTTGAGAGATACTGATAATGATACAAATAATCATAATGATGATAAAGGGGATAATGAAAAGAGGCAAACAACTTCTCAGATGGATATCTGATTCCCTCTTTGTTGACCAATTCCATAATGAGCATCTAGGGAAGTTAAAAAATGACTTCATTTTTTTCACTCACGATATCCCTTCCTGGTCCACCAGCATCTTTAATTCCTTCACGTCTCCTCCTCCTCGTCTATCTCGCATGGGCAGCAGCCAAAACTTTCCCCCTCCGCTTCCTTTAATGGTGCTCTCACCATTACACTTTACAAAAATTAGACAGTCATGATTCAAGCTACAGACCCCTGTCTCTCTCTCTTTGACCACCTCTTCCATTCCCTTTGTCTCACCCATATGACTATGATCGCCCTTGATTCTTCTTCTAGCTCCTCTCCTTTCTCTATTCCTCACCCGATACCCCTATATTCCATCAGGCCGCTCTACTGGAAGACACAGACCTACCCCCCTTCTCTTGCCCCCTCCTCTCCCATTCTTCCCCTTTCCCAATATGATCTTCCCCCGATCTCGTCTGCCTTACCTCTGGCCTCCAATCCCCGTCCCCACCCTGCATCTTCCTGCTCTTCCAATGCTATCTCCTCTCCCCTAATCCCTCTAGGCCGGGTCACGGGGCAGGAAACGCTGCTACTGGTATGATCTCTGCGGATCAGCTAAGGGCACTGTGCCCTAGTAGCGACAGCAAATGCTCCGTCCTCAAGCCCTCCCTAATGGGTTCTCAAGCTTGTCCCCACTGTGGTCTTACCCTAACTAATATTCAGCCCCATCCAGAGGTTACACATATTCGTAAGCTTCCTACTCAATCCCCTAACCATAACCCTTGTGTTTTCACGTTTTATACCGTGAATTGTAGATCTTTACCCCAACATAAATCCGATGTTTTTCATCTTTTAACAGAAGAAAAACCATGTGCAGTGTTTTTAACGGAGACCTGGCTGCATGAAAGTGCAGGTCCCGATGTTGCCGCCGCCTTGCCCTCCACCTATGCTATTGCTAGAGTAGATAGAGTGAGGCAGGTTGGAGGTGGTATTGCCGTGATTTTCAATAGGGAGTTTAAATGTGATCTTGAAGTAGTTAATATTCCTGGATGTGAAGCAGCTTTTTTTTAAATTTCGCTAAAACCTAATTTCATGTTCTCTGGTTTTTTAATTTATCGTCCACCTGGAAATAGTAACGTTTGGGCTGCGAATCTGGCTAATTTCATTTCGCCTTATTTTCTAAATGCCCAAAACCTCACTATATTGGGTGATTTAAATCTCCATTTGGAGGACAAGTCAAATAGTACAGTTGTAAACCTCCTGGAGGATTTCACTGCTTTGAATATGACTTTGCGGAATCAGGGCCCTACCCACAAAGCAGGACATTTGTTGGACCCCATTATATCAAACCTACAGGAGCTAAAATGGTTAACAACTGACCCTATTTGTTGGTCTGACCATTTTCTAACTCTCTTTAGCATTACCCTCAGTGAACCCAGGCAGCTATGCTCTACCCGGCCTCCAATACTTATGAGAAATTGGAAAAGGCTGAACCTGAGTGAGCTGCAGAATGCACTAAAGAAATCCCCCCCCTCTCCTGGGCTGTGATATGGATAAAAATGCGTTGGAAACCCATACATGGTTGGAGAGGGCAGTTGACACCTGTCTTCCTATTTCCAGGTGTAGAGGGAGTGTTTCATCGACCACCGGCTCCCTGGTATACTGAGGACCTCAAATTAGAAAAATCCAAGTGTAAGGCACTTGAACGAAAATGGCGCAAACACTACGATCCTCTAAAAAAAGAGATTTACCGTAAGGCTAGAAATCTTTATCACTCGGCCTGCACGAGAGCCAAAGCCTGTTATGTAACAGAGACTATTAACATTGCTGCCAACAAAGCACGGACTCTTTTTAATACAGTTAAGGAATTAGCTGGAGCAAATTCTATGGCTGCTGCACCCCCCCTTACCACCCAAAAATGTCAAGACCTTGCCACCTATTTTGTGGAAAAGATTGAGACCATTATTGCCAACATCAACTCTCCGTTGAGGGACAGCAGAGTAGTTCTACCTCCAGTTACATCAGTAGGATGCCGGCTTGAGGTCTGGCCTTCTATTACCTTGGAAACTTTGAAATCCTTAGTTATTTCTATCAAGTCAGGCTCTCCTTGTGACCCTCTCCCTATCAGCATTCTGAGCCAACTCGATGACTCTGCTCTGAAGATCGTTTCTGAGACATTAAATGCCTCTATTCATCTGGCAAAAGTCCCAGCGTCCTGGAAACATGCCATGGTCAGCCCTTTGTTGAAGAAGCCTTCTGCTGATCCTGAGGTGCTGGCCAACTATCGCCCGATCTCCCTGCTGCCTGCTTTCTCAAAAATTTTGGAGAAACACATTCACGGTGTACTTACTTCATTTACGGAGAAGAACAACTTACTCCACTTCTCCCAGTCGGGTTTCAGGGCTGGTCATTCCACCGAGTCCGCCCTCCTGGAGGTCACCGAGAAGATCAGGGGGCTCTTGGACGAGGGGCAAACGGTTGCACTTGTCCTGCTTGATCTCAGCGCAGCCTTCGACACCATCTCGCACGATGGACTGCTTATTAGGCTGAGCGAGGATGGTGTCGGAGGAGCAGCGCTGGACTGGATTAAATCCTATCTGTGCAACCGGACGTTTCAGATCTCGTCTTCACAGGCTCAGTCAGATACCTTTGTTTCACCCCATGGCGTGCCTCAGGGCTCAATTTTGAGCCCGCTATTTTTTAATCTGTATCTCCGCCCCCTCGCTGATCTTGCAGAGCAAGTTGGTCTAGAACTCATAACCTATGCGGATGATTCGCAGATTATTTTTTCTCTTACCAACTCGGATCCTTTATCCCCTCTGTGCTGAAACTAGGTCTCCATGAAGTCTTCAGCTGGATGTCAACGAACCAGCTGAAGCTAAATGGGGAGAAAACGGAGATCCTTCTTTTAGGTAAAAATAGAGACCTTTGGCAGGATACCCACTGGCCGCCATCCCTGGGCGCTTTTCCCATTCCAGCTACCCATGTCAGAAATTTAGGGGTGCACATCGATGATACACTATCGATGAAACAGCAGGTCAATAAAGTAGCTGGTACTTGCTTTACTATCCTTAAATGGCTGCGGAAAATCATCTGGATGCTGCCTGTTGATACCCAGAAGACCGTAGTCAATGCCCTTATTACATCTCGGCTTGACTACGGTAACATCCTCTACCTGGGCTCCAACTTAGCCGTGATTAGACGGCTCCAGTTAGTCCAGAACTCCGCAGCCAGGTTGCTGTGTAAAATCCCCAGGAGAGCAAGGATTTCTAAGCACCTTAAGGACCTGCACTGGCTCAGAGTGGAGAACCGGGTTCGGTTCAAAGCCCTGAGCTATATGTTCAAAATAAAGGCAGGAACCGCACCAAAGTACTTGCAACAGTTAGTTAGGCCCTACTCTCCTGCACGTAATCTCCGTTCCTCAAATGGAGCTAATTTTGTGGTACCCAGATTTAAACTGGCCAGAATGGGAGGGAGATCCTTTTCCTATCTGTGACCCGTCCTCTGGAACTCCCTTCCCCCAGCTCTACGAAAGGAGGAAAATGTTGTCAGCTTTAAGAAAAGCGTTAAAACCTGGCTTTTTAACAAATAATTGTGGTCTCAGGCCGTTTTGCTTTCTGTGTTGTTGGCTTTCTTAGTCCTGGCGCCGGGAAACCCTTTGTGGGTATCTGTGCGCATTATAAATGTAAAAAATAAATAAATAAATAATAAATAAATAATCCCAGCCACCTCCCCCCTACTTAATCCAGCTTTTTTACAACCTGGTCTACCGATCAACTTTCATTACCTTCCCCCTTCCCTCCCCCTTTCTCCTCATCCCTTTCTGCTCTTCCCCCTCCCTCATACCCTAAATTCTTCTCTTACACCTCCCATCTCTCTTCAACCTCCCCTTCCTCATCCTGTGCTTCACAACCATGTCTCCACTCTTGGTAATTCTTTCCTCTTCCCTCCCTCTGACAATACAATCCCATACTCCTCCCTCAATTACCATCTGGCGAAATCCCCCCGCTCTGCCTGTTGCCTGTCCCCCTACATTCACCTCTCATAGCCTACTGTACCTGTCCAGCACCTTCTTCTCTCTTCTCCCCATACCACTGGCAATCCTTTGACTCCTCTCCCTCCCCTCCCTGTTCAGCCCCTTTTCCTATCTTCTCCCCATACCTTTGGCCTTCATTGACCCCCTTCCCTCCCCTCCCTGTACAGCCCCTTCTCCTCTCTTTTCCCCCTACCTTTGGCCTCCATTTGACCCTCCTCCTCCCCCCACCTCTCGCTCTCCCTCTCTACTCCTCAACTCTCTCCTCCTATTTATGATATCTACTCTTCCCCTCTGTTCAACACCAGTAAAAATATCTCTCTTGCCACCACTGTATCACCACTCCTTTCGATCACCATCTTTTCCCACCTTCTACCCTTACTCCCCAATATCCCCCGTTCCCCCACCCCTCCCCACCCTCCCTCGCCTACTGCACTCTCTCCCTTATCCATCGAGCCACCCAACACTCCATGCTCAGCTCTCCTCTCCCTGGAAAATAAACTTGATTCTCTCATCTCTTCCATTTCCCAGCTTGTAGCGTCCATCTCACTTTTTAGCGCCAAGATATCCCCCTTCCCAAATGTTAGACCTGGTATCATTGGTGTGAGTCTCCCTTCCATTTTTAACTGATTGCCTCCTCTGTTTTTGATCTGTTTTGCTGGTATAGATGCTTTGGGCACTGTGCCACTGCTATTCAGTGCCACCGTGCAGGTGCTCCCTCTGTTAAATTGATGTATTGATTAGTGACTCCATGACTGGGTTATTTAATTTACTTGTCAGACCCTAGTACAGTGCACCATGTGTGCCCAGGGCTTGTAAATCAAATGCTGCTGGTGGGCTTGCAGCACAGGTGTGCCACCCACAGAAGCAGCTTGTAAAAGTCTAGTACTGCCATGCTGACTTGGTAAGTGCACCCACTTGCCAGTACCTAAACCTTCCCATTTCTTCATATAACCCACCCCTAAGGTTGGGCCAAAGGCAGGGTGCATTGTAAGTATAAGGTAGGACATGCCCTCGTGTATGTGGCATGTCCTAATAGTGAATTACAGCCATTTTCATTTTTCACTATTACAAGGCTACCTGTTCCCCATAGTGGTACAAAAGGGGGTGGTTAACAGATCTGGGTTTAATCCATCACCGTTCTTTAGCCCACTCTGCCACCCCAGTTCAGACATGGCCATATGCAAATCAGTCTGACCCTGTGCCTCATGGGAACAGTCCAGCACGAACTGCCAAGCCATGCCTTCCCTTGACCGGAAACCAGCTTCCTAGGACCAGTTTCTGGCATTCCAGCCGTCTTCAACCAGGCTTGCTTGAACCCAGTGGCAAAGTGAGCAAGGGACTCACGTCTGAGCATACCCTGCCAACATATGGCGAACAAAGCGGTACAAAAGGGGGTGGTGACAAAGGCCAGAATGGGCAGTTTGATTATAAC
The DNA here is from genome assembly GCF_964261635.1 of Lissotriton helveticus. Lineage (NCBI taxonomy): Eukaryota > Metazoa > Chordata > Amphibia > Caudata > Salamandridae > Lissotriton > Lissotriton helveticus. The sequence goes on along the minus strand of NC_136063.1, from coordinate 525,983,493 downwards.
ATCTTATAATCCTAACTGACCCAGGGAACATGGTATAAATTCGAATTTAGTATGCCTGAACTCAGAATGTCAAAATACATATTTTAGTGAAGTTGGTTTTAACATTCTGTGTTTGAAAATACCACTTTTAGAAAGTAGGTATTTTTTTGCCTTACCATCCAGCCTGCTTCTGCTAGCTTGTGTATTGTGTGTCTGGCTTTGTGAGTGACAGGGGCTGGGGGATTCCAGGAGACAGGGTGAGTCAGGACAAGGCTGAATAGACCTATCTGCATGCAGATGGGTGGGAGTAGCACCTGGGTCTGAATAGGGCTGTGCCTGCCTCCCACAATGCTGGTTCCACCTTCTGTGGTGTGTCTGATGACCCTGGCCCACCCTGCCAAAGGAAAGCAGGAGTCATGTAAACAAAGTGCTCCAGGACTGCACAGAACTGGTGTGGACTATGTACAGAACCCTCTGCCTTCAGAGGACAAAGGATTTGCAAGTATAAATATTGGGGCCCAGACCCCAAGACTTTAGATCACTTCTGGAACAACAAGACAAACCTCTGCCACAGAGAAGAACCAAGGAAGCTGTAGGAGTTGTACTGCTCCCCTGCCAGCGTGCTGTGTTGCTGGGTTGGCCTACAGTGGTGTCTTCAGTGCCAAGGAGAGGAGAAGGAACTTCTAAAGAGACTTTTATCATCTTGCAGAATATTACTTCAAGGGCTTGATTTGAGCTTGCCTCCTGACCGAAGTCTCAGGGATACCAGACTTCACTCCTTCTGTTTGCCTGCATCTGGAACATGCTGTTCTTTCTGCTACAGAAGGAATTCTGCAACACTGATGCCGGCGAGCAACGCTGTCATCTGCATTAAAGCTGTGAGCGCTGCTCTGACGTGCAATGTAGACAAGACGCTAGTCGCCGTGCCACATCGACGCCAGCAAGCGACATCGTAAGCCTACCATAGCCGTGAGCGCTGCTCTGACTTGTAACGCAGCCAAATGCCTGCTGCTGTGCCTCATCGACTCTGAAGCCGACATCATCACGGATCCGATCGTGGACGTTAGGTGGGCAAGAATCCACCAACATTTTGACATCGTACAGAACCGTGGTTTCGGCACCAGTGTGACATCACCTCCTCTCCAGCACCGATGCCTCCCCTTTCTGCGCAAGCATCCAGGACTCCAATGCATCATCTCCCCCGAAGTAAGGAACAACCGCTGCAACGCGCCAATGACGCCGCACCTCCCCGACGCTGTGAGCTGTCTTTGTTTTCACATTTCCCAGGTACTGTTCTCTGTGGGTCTGTTTTGACTCCGGGTCCGACGCCGTGCACCTCACGGTCGGCGCCGTACTTTGGGATTTCTTTGACCTTGACATTGTGATAACTCCTGTTGGGGTTATCTGTTGATAAAGACTGTTTTTAAGTGAATAACCTATTTTTTTTTAACTATTTCTACCATCTGTAAGAATTATTATCGATTACAGTATTATGGATTTTTTGTTGTTAATGGTCTTGTGATAAGTCTATATAAAGAATACTTATTTTTATAAAACTTTCATCTGTAGTATTTTCACTGTATCACTGTATGTGTTCGCGAATGCTTAACACACTGCATCTGAGATAAGCCTGTCTGCTCATGCCAAGCTGCCAAGGGGGTGAGCAGGGATTATCCAGTAGTGTAATCCCTTTCCCTGACTTAGAAGCAAGGATCCCTATTTGGTCAAAGGTGTATACCAAATAGAGACCCCCAGTTCTAACATCTAACAACCTCCCGAGGAGTTCCTTTCTCCCACGCCCCAATAAAGCCAACCACAATCTGTCCTCTGCAGACATCGCCAACTTACTGGCCAGCTACAAGACTACCAATGTCACTCCCCCTCCACCTTCCTCTCCTGATAATTCTACTCGGTTCACTATTGAGGACTTATCTTCTGTGAGAACTAACCAGCCTTCTTCTTCCTGGGCACCCTCATTCAAGAATCTTATCCCTATCTCCATTAACAGTCCAAACACCCCATCACCAAAACAGTTGCATCAGAGCTGCACTGTTGGCTCCACAACTGCAGATCTGCAATCAAACACAAATTGGACATTTCTGACACTATCACTCACCACAATCTTGACATGTCCTTCCTTACTGAGACCTGGTTTAAAGACTCCTCTCATACTTTGTTTGATCTTCTGGTACCCACTGACTACTCTATCCTCAGAAATGACAAAACAGACACAATTGGGGCGGTGTTGCTATCATCTTCAGAAACTCCCTTCAAATTAAAGCCTTTCCTACCACCTTCTTCCACACATTTAAATGCCTATCCCTAGAACTTCAAGTACATCACAGCTCACCCTTCATATTCCATGCCATCTACCACCTTTCTGGTAAGTGCTCTTCCTTTTTGGAGGAACTCACCGACTTCATCAGTGACCAATATTCTCAAAGTGACAGGCAGATCTTCCTGGGTGACTTCAATCTCCACTGGGGCTCTTTGGAAGACTCAGCTGACAAAAGCAGACCTGCATACTATTGCTCCCCCCATCCATGTAGACTGGTCAGACCACTTTCTCATTCCCTTCCGTTTTCACCTATCGCACGTTACAACTCTCCGCCAACCTAAAAGGGCTTCTACCTGGTTCCGCAACACTAAAAACATTGATCTTGATGCTCTATGTGATTCTGTTATGCATTCACTTCCTAGACTAGAACCTAACGTGGATGTCAACGATCTCACCTCCCATTGCCTCTCAGTCTTTGCAGTCGAAATCGATAATGTCACTCCACTCCAAAGCAAAAGAAAAAGACTCACCCTCTCAGCACCTTGGTTCAACAAAGCTCTCTATGATGAAAGGAAGAGCCTTAGAATCTTAGAAACATTGGAGACAATCTCCATACACCTCCAAACTCTCTCTTTTACGTTCAGCGAGATCCAAATACCACAATCACATCTTCCATGAAAAAGCATCACATTTCAGATCCCTCCTTGACTCAGCCAATAACAGACCCAAAAAACTTTTTGACCGCATCAAAAACCCAAACTGCTCTCCCCTACAGAATTTGCTATATTCTTTGATGAAAAGGTCAAATAACTGGTGTATCAGGTCACCCACCCCTCCTCGGTTGAGGAGCGAAAATCCTTAGTCACTTGGCAGAACTGTGCCGTCATCTCAGATGATTACCTCCTCAAATACATCCATGAAACCAACACTCCAACCATTCTTCTGACCCCATCCCTAGTGACATCGCCATTGATTTCTACACCCATACTCTGTCTTACTGGACCAGGCTAGGTAATCTCTTCCTCAGTCAATACTCCCTCCCTTACCTCAAAACAGGACAGGTTACCCCTCTTCTAAAAAAAACCTCAGCTGATGTGAACAACCTCAGCAACTTCTGCCCCATCACCAAACTCCCTTTTCTTTCTAAAATCACAGAAAAATGTGTTGAAAAACAACTTTCCCTACATATTATGTACAATAATCTCCTTGACGTTTTCAAGTCTAGCTTCATTCAAGATTGCAGCACTGAAACAGCCCTGCTGTGAATGATTGATAATGCGCTGCATATACTCGACTCTGGGGAATCATGTCTTCTGATTCTTCTAGACCTCTCTGCAGCCTTTGACACTGTTAATCAAAACACCCTCCATAAACACTCTTCAACAGAGAATGGGCTGGGAAGGCACAGTGCTTAAATGGTTTGCCTCATTCCTCTCGGACAGATCCCAAATGACCATGATAGCGAACAGTCTTTCGTCTCCATTTGCGGTAGGTCAATGTGTCCCTCAAGGCTCTATCCTTGCACCCACTTAGTTTAATCTCTACCTGGAACCATTAGGGAACCTCCTAAGTAAATCTGGGATCCATTACCATCTCTATGCGGATGACACTCAAATCTACCTCAAGGTGTCTTCAGCACATCATCTCTCACTACTCAACTTTACTCTCAACTCTATTCACAACTGGATGTTAGCTCATCAACTCATTCTAAATCCCTCCACAACTGAATTCCTCCTCCAATCCACCTCTCTTTCCCCTCCACCTGTTCAATCTTGGATGAATCTGCTAAATTTACTCAACAATAAATCCATCACTGTCGACAGCGCTAAATCCCTAGGTGTCATACTTGACAAAAGAATCAACCTAAGCTTCCACATCAACTCTATTGCTAAGAATGCACATTGCCAACTGTGCCTTCTGTGGGGGATTTGTCGGTTCTTCCCGGAGAAAGACCTGAAAACCTAGGTACAATCGTTGGTTCTCTCTAGACTTGGATATTGCAATTCTCTTCTGACGGGCCTACCCAAATCCCACCTCTCCCCTATCAAATTCATCCTGCATTCAGCAGCTCGCTTATTTCAGGGTCTAAACGAAGCGACCATATCACTCCTATCCTGTTTTCTCTTAGATGTCTTCCCATTGAGGCAAGATCTATTTACAAAACTGCCTGCATCACCCACAAAGCATTTCACACTTCCTCCCATCGTTACCTGATGAATAAACTGAAAATATCTGGAGGCTCTAGACCACGGGTACTCATAGTACGGCCCGCGGGCCAGTGGCGGCCCGACAAGCCTTCCTTTGCGGCCCGCGGACCTTGCTGACATTGTACCCGTGTTTTTGGAAAAAATGTTTAGCGTGTCTGCAAACACTGTGTTTCAGCAGCGCAACTCTGAGAGACTCTGAGAGACTCTGCTGCGGGGCCAGGGCGATTCCAGTGATTGAGTCGAGCTGCAGGGGCCAAGAAGAGGTGAAATGCCAACAAAGCTCCATTAACATGCAAATGGTCTTTAAAAGACCTGTTAATTTCTCAAGTGCGGCTGTGTGTGTCCTGGAAGCTGCCTCAGCCAGTGCAGCTGGTAGGAGGGGTCCTTTGGGAGAAGATCGCCCTGAGAAGTCTGGGGGCTCTACGATACATATCCATGCAGACCCCCTGCTCCCTTTAAAGCCGTAAAATTTGTTCATTGAAATGACAAGTGTCTATGAACCCAGGTCACGTAATCAGCACCTACAAGGCACAGTCATAATTAATATATTCTGAGTGGCAGAAAACAACTCTACCTCATGTGAAAATACAAATGAAAATACATGCTACAAAACAATCACTTATTATCATAAGAAATTAAAATGTATATGTGTGTTTATTTACAAGTTCTTAACTAAACATTGTATGACTCACTGGTATGCTTAGCTCCTGAAATATATTCAAAACATGTTAAGAGTAAGAAAAGTACATAGTTATACATATTTTAAAAACAGACAATGAAAAATAAAATGTATTAAAGTTGCCAGTCCCGGTTAAAGTCACTTTGAGAAAAGCATGCTCATTTTTCAAAACGGGAATGTCAGAGGTAGGGTGTTGAATTGTGAAATGTCATAGTTTCAGCATCCAATAGCCCGGTATGGGGGATGTCCCAGCCCGACGCGAGTGCTCCCTGCATCTCAGTGGCGTGCCCTCCTGTAAAGCAGTGATTCATCATTGCTCGTACCTGTGAAGCATGGGAGGGGGCCACACCAGCAACCTGAGGAGTGAGGAGGAGGGGGTTGCTACCTAACCCCACTAGACCAACAAGCTAACAGGTGGGACCAGGGTGCGCAGTGGACACAAGCCCATTCAACTGAGACCCAGAGCCACGCAACCCCCCGCCTGGTGCTCAGTGACATCACAACCATTGGGACCAACATAGAGCACCAGAGGTCGACAGGGAAGGCGTTTTGAGGCGGCGTGTCCCAGAGGGAGGGAGACAGAGGGAGGGAGAGGCTGGCAGAGAAAGGAGAGAGGCAGGCAGAGAAAGGAGAGAGGCAGGCAGAGAAGGGGATAGGCTGGCAGAGAAAGGAGAGAGGCAGGCAGAGAAAGGAGAGAGGCAGGCAGAGAAGGGGAGAGGCAGGCAGAGAAAGGAGAGAGGCAGGCAGAGAAAGGAGAGAGGCAGGCAGAGAAGGGGAGAGACAGGCAGAGAAAGGGAGAGGCAGGCAAAGAAAGGAGAGAGGCAGGCAGAGAAAGGAAGAAAGGAGAGAGGCAGGCAGAGAAAGGAGAGAGGCAGGCAGAGAAGAGGAGAGGCAGGCAGATAAGGGAAGAGGCAGGCAGATAAGGGAAGAGGCAGGCAGAGAAAAGAGAGAGGCAGGCAGAGAAAGGGAGAGGCAGGTAGAGAAAGGGAGAGAGGCAGAGGGTGGGAGAGAGGCAGACAGAGAAAGGGAGAGGCAGACAGAGAAAGGGAGAGGCAGACAGAGAAAGGGGAGAGGCAGGCAGAGAATGAGAGAGGCAGGCAGAGAGGGAGAGTGGCAGGCAGAGAAGGGGAGAGGCAGGCAGAGAAGGGGAGAGGCAGGCAGAGAAAGGGATTGGCAGGCAGAGAAAGGGAGATAGGCAGAGAAAGGGAGAGGCAGGCAGAGAAAGGGAGAGAGGCAGAGAAAGGGAGAGAGGCAGACAGAGAAGGGGAGAGACAGGCAGAGAAAGGAGAGAGGCAGGCAGAGAAAGGAGAGAGGCAGGCAGAGAAAGGAGAGCGGCAGGCAGAGAAGGGGAGAGACAGGCAGAGAAAGGGAGAGGCAGGCAGAGAAAGGAGAGAGGCAGGCAGAGAAAGGAGAGAGGCAGGCAGAGAAGGGGAGAGACAGGCAGAGAAAGGAGAGAGGCAGGCAGAGAAGGGGAGAGACAGGCAGAGAAAGGAGAGAGGCAGGCAGAGAAAGGAGAGAAGCAGGCAGAGAAAGGAGAGAGAAAGGCAGAGAAAGGAGAGAGGCAGGCAGAGAAGGGGAGAGACAGGCAGAGAAAGGGAGAGGCAGGCAGAGAAAGGAGAGAGGCAGGCAGAGAAAGGAGAGAGGCAGGCAGAGAAAGGGAGAGGCAGGCAGAGAAAGGAGAGGCAGGTAGAGAAAGGAGAGAGGCAGGCAGAGAAAGGGAGAGGCAGGCAGAGAAAGGGAGAGGCAGATAGAGAAAGGGGGAGAGGCAGAGGGTGGGAGAGAGGCAGGCGGAGAAAGGGATTGGCAGGCAGAGAAAGGGAGAGAGGCAGAGAAAGGGAGAGGCAGGCAGAGAAAGGGAGAGAGGCAGAGAAAGGGAGCGAGGCAGAGAAAGGGAGATAGGCAGAGGGTAGGAGAGAGGCAGAGGGTGGGAGAGAGGCAGAGGGTGGGAGGGAGGCAGAGGGTGGGAGGCAGAGGGTGGGAGGGAGGCAGAGTGTGGGAGACAGAGGGAGAGACAGAGGGTGGGAGACAGAGGGTGGGAGACAGAGGGTGTGAGACAGAGGGAGAGAGAGAGGGTGGGAGTGAGGGTGGGAGAGAGTGAGATAGTCAGAGTGAGTGAGACAGTCAGAGTGAGTGAGACAGAGGGAGGGAGGGAGGGATATAGGGAGGGAGGGAGGGAGGGAGCGAGAGAGAGAGAAAGAGAGAGATAGAGAGAGAGAGAGAGAGAGAGATATTTGTGTATGCAAGGTCTGGTGGCTCAGTGGACGAAGGCGTCCGCTGCAGGGACCTGTGATCAACCTCATGGTCACAGTTTTTTTTGTTGCTCTAGCCCCGCCCCCTACTCCACTGACCCCGCCCCCACTGGTGCGGCCCTCGGACACAAACCACACTGTATATTTGGCCCCTGAGAGAAAGTTTGTGAGTACCCATGCTCTAGACCTTCTTGTAATGCAGAAAAGTTTCTGCTTGAGCCCCCCTCCTTCAAAAGGGAAAGATTTATGGCGCAATCCTTCTCAGGTAATGTGGTGAGAATATGGAACTCGCTTCATCCGTTGCTCCGTGCCACCTCCTCTACCCGGATCTTCAAAGCTGACGTTAAATGTTTTCTCTTCCAAAGACACTTTCAGAACAAATACTTTCATTCTCAGGCCCCTCTAGGAAGTTCGCTCATCATTGTAAATTTGTAATTTTTTCTTGTACATTCCTCACCCTTGCTTGCTGTGTTGGATAGAGTGTTTTTCTACACTACCTTTTCTAGTCTCCTGTTTATTTTTGTAATGTTCTATTGTGAAACACTGTTCTCATGTAACGTAACTGGTTCTATTGTACAGTGCTCTGACACCTTCGGATACTGTCCGCGCTATATAAAAATGCATTAAATACATGAATAAATAAATATCGGGGAATCCGCTCATTCTCAGAATAAAATGGTTTGAGATTATTTTGGGGAACCTATATTTGACCCAACATTGATTCATCACCCACATTCTTTGGAATGGTTCTCTTTATATCACATAGCATACTACTTCTCCATGTATCTCAGACTTTCCTTGGAAAGCAGGCTTGCTGATAGCTGCAAGTGCGAGTAAGCATCATATTTTAACGCACTCTATGCTCATTGTTTGTACCTCTTCATGTCTTTAAATTAAAACTTACTTGTGCACCTTCTTAGCCGACAGACTCCTCGGCCCCGGTCCGATGCGGCTTGTGCCGTTTGTTCGGAGGGCCCCCTGGAGTGGCAATACTCGACTTCCCGGTGGTTAGCGCTCTAGTTTCGTGCTCCCACCAGTATTTAGGCAGAACCTTTCACGCACACGCGGCGGACACAGCAGGCTTGCTGATAGCTGCAAGTGCGAGTAAGCATCATATTTTAACGCACTCTATGCTCATTGTTTGTACCTCTTCATGTTTTTAAATTAAAACTTACTTGGGCACCTTCTTAGCACGGACAGACTCCTCGGCCCGGTCCGACGCGGCTTGTGCCATTTGTTCAGAGGGCCCCTTGGAGTGGCAATACTCGATTTCCGGGTGGTTAGCGCTCTAGTTTCGCGCTCCCACCAGTATTTAGGCAGAACCTTTCACGCACATGCGGCGGACACAGCAGGCTTGCTGATAGCTGCAAGTGCGAGTAAGCATCATATTTTAACGCACTCTATGCTCATTGTTTGTACCTCTTCATGTTTTTAAATTAAAACTTACTTGGGCACCATCTTAGCGCCGACAGACTCCTCGGCCCCGGTCCGACGCGAATTGTGCTGTTTGTTCGGAGGGCCCTCTGGAGTGGCAATACCCGACTTCCGGGTGGTTAGCGCTCTAGTTTTGCGCTCCCACCAGTATTTAGGATGAACCCAACACGAACGCGCAGCGGACGCGCCGGCGGCGCGCCAAAGGCAAGCACGTCTGCGCCCGTCCGCGCCTGGACTGGACCTAGGCCACCCCCCCCCGGCCCGGTGCCCCAAAAACGGGTAAAAATTTACTACTCAGGCAGAGAACTATTTAACTTAAGACCACCTCCCAATAAATCCTGTTCACACCTCATTCTATTGGCACTGGCTGATCCGCCAGCTAAACCTTGTTTAAACTGCACATTTAAGCCATCTATCCTTTTAACTCCTGAGGCTACCACCCTACAGCACAATAAAGGAAATGAAAATATTACAGTAGCCCTTATTAATGCTCGCTCCTCAGGCATGCACAAAGAGGGGATAGCAGAGCTACTCACTCCCCACAAAATCGATGTCCTGTTCATAACAGAAACCTGAACAGACCCTGCATCTGGTCCAGACATCGTAGCGGCCACCCCCAAGGGATATTCTGCCTTAAAGCAAGATAGACCGTAAAAAAAGGAGGCGGGCTGGCAATAATTTTTCGTAGCCACCTAACAACCAAAATAGATCATATCCCCTCTCCCATCTGTGAAGCACTGCATTTCTCGATCTTGCTCGCACCATCTCAAACTTTTAAGGAGATCCTGCTATACCGCCCCCCAGGTTCCAGGACAGAGTTTCTGTCAGGCCTAGGCAACCTTTTGGATTCCACAGTAGCCGAGGATACCTTCACCATCCTAGGCGACTTTAATTTTCACTTAGAAAATCACCTAGACAAGGACACTATATCTTTAGAGGCTGACTTAGAAGCTGCTGGCTTAACGCAGCGTGTTCTGAAAGCCACCCATATAGCCGGACACACGCTAGATGGCCTTTTCACTAACACTTGTAATCTCTCTGTTAAACAAATACTTCCCCAGGTATGGTCTGGCCACCACGCAGTTATCTTCAGCATTTCCATTGACAGCAAGCCCCCCCCCCTATATCTCCCCCAACAAGCCAGATTTGGTTAAAGCGTGGAAAAAGACAGATAATCTTCTCCTTAAATCCCAGCTGTCCATTACCAAACCAGATGTCTCATCAGACTCTAATATGGCCGTGGCCAACTACACTGACTGGCTGCGGAACGCCTTCAATCTGCTAACCCCGGGTAAGACCTTCTCTAAAAATCAAACCTCCCCGTCAGCCCCTTAGTTCACGGAATCCCTTAGGGAACAAAAGAAAATCTGCAGAAACCAAGAAAGGCACTGGCGCAAATCCTACAGTAGGGAAGAAAAATCTCTCTATAAAGACGAACTTGCCAAATACAAACGTTTGATCACTCAGGAAAAAAGCAAATACTATGTCACTCAAATTGAACTAGCAAAAAACTCTAATAAAAAGCTCTACCAGGTGGTGTCCACACTATCAGGTCACACACCCACCGTTCCCATAACCCATTCCCAATCACTGTGTAATTCCTTGGCTGACCACTTCTTCAATAAAGTGAATGACATCTATGCTGAATTTGCGTCACAGTCCAAGCTGGCCAACCAATTTCTGAACAACAATCACCCAGCTCACTGTCTAAAGCAATTTGAAATCACCAACTCTGATGAAATTCTCACCATAATGACCTCTATAAAGTCAGGATCGGCTAATGACCCCTGCCCACCGGACGCACTTACTCCTTTCGCTGAGCAGGTGGCAGGTGCTTTAGCCAAAATCTTCAATGTAATGTTCACCTCTGGTACCTATCCCACTATCTGGAAAAAGACTATTCTAAAGCCACTCTTAAAAAAACCCAACCTGGACCCAGTCGACAACAAAAACTACAGGCCAATAGCCAGTCTACTTTTCCCAGCCAATGTTGAGGAAAAACTTATGAGCATTCAACTTTCTAAGTACATAGAAGACCACCATCTCTTAGACGGCACTCAATTCGGATTCCGCAAAGGCCATGGAAACGAGACCACCATAATTAAGGCTTCAGAGAACATCGGAATCATCCTGGACCAGGGTGGAACAGCAATACTCACCTTGCTGGACCTCTCATTGGCGTTTGACACGGTCGATCATACCATAATGATCGACCATGTCACTAAAATGGGGATCCAACATAGGGCCAGAGAACTGTTGCAATCTTTTCTCACCAACCGCACTCAGTCGGTTACGTTCGGCAATTTCCACTCTGCCCAATTAGCCCTACCATGTGGGGTCCCCCAAGGCTCATCCCGGAGTCCGACACTTTTCAATATCTATGTGTCGCACCTAGCCAAAGTCATCAAGGCTCACGGGATGGGCCTTACATCTTACGCCGATGACACTCAACTGGTGCTGGCAGTGAACAACAATGGAGATAGGGTTGCAGCTGATTTTTAGAAGGGCATGCTCGCCATCAGCAGCTGGATGGCCAGTAACTGCCTCAAATCGAATTAGGAAAAAACAGTAACCAAGGTCAGGAATCTGGGTGTCACATTTGACGATAAGCATAACTTTGTCTCCCATGCCAACTCAGTGGCATCTGCCTCATTCCACAAATTACGCATGATTAAAAAACGTCTGCCTTTTCTCCCTCTGAACACTGGAAAAACTTTAGTTAGCACCTTGGTCATGTCCTCCATAGACTACTGCAATGGACTGTTCGCAAACGCCCAAAGGCGGGCAACGGACTGTTCGCAAACGCCCAAAGGCGGGTTATCCAAAAGCTGCAAACAGTTCAGAATGCAGCAGCTAGAATTCTATCAGATACACCTAAGTTTAAACCCATATCCCATGTTATCAAGAGCTATCATGGGCTGTCAGTAAAAAAACGGATAAAGTTCAAGACTCTGTGCATTGCCTTTAAAGCATCTCGCAACAATGGTCCCGAATTCCTAATTGACCACTTAAAAATTCACGCACCCATTCGGGCACTCCGCTCATCCACTGCCCTTCTGCTAATGGTGCCACGCACAAAAACAGCCTCCTGGGGCGACAGAAGGTTCGTGGTCACCACGGCTAAACTCTGGAATACGGTCCCGCTTGAGATCAGATCCTGCCAATCTCTTCTCACATTCAGAAGAATGTTAAAAACCTGGTTGTTTAATCAATAAGCTTTCTATCAGGATCCACCTACTGCAGTCGGTAGCGCCGAGACACCCCCGGGTATTTGTGCGCTCTATAAATTGCAAAAATAAATAAATAAATCAACAAGAAATAGGTTACATTCCAAGTGTCCCTGAAGATACACTTCACTGTATCTACACTTCACGGGCCACACCCCCTCACTTCATCATATGGCAAGGAACAAAAGATCTCTGATAAAGAGCTCCTTTATGGATGCCCGTTGTGTATTGCAGCGCAGACCCAACGAGGAGCAGGTCCAGATGATGAAGCATGACACCTGGTTTGCTGGGTGTGTGAGGACCCTAGTTCTGACAGAGCAGGATCCCTCCTATCCCTCTACAACGTCAATTTCCGTCTTCCCAATCATTATTGATCATAGTGGTTGGTCGCCTGTCTTGTTTATTCTTCACTAGACACCACCTTTTGAGGACAGCATACCATCATTGTATAGAATCTTAGAGGGCATTTATGCTGGACCTCTGTAAAAAGCCCCACAGTCCCCTCCTTTGTTAAACATGCTCTGTCTTTACTCCCTGCAGGTAATGCCACAGGTGATGACTCGATACCTGTTGAGTTTTACAAAATATTCAGGAATACAATAGCTCCATTCTCTGCCAAAGTAATTCAAGAGATAGGAGATTCTCGTATTGTACCATCAACTTGGCATATTACTAATATAGTATTTTTCCCGAAAAAGGGAAAACCACTGGAAGAATGCTGCTCTTACTGCCCAATATCGCTTATCAATGCTGATGCCAAAATGTATTCCAAAATTAATTTTGGCTAACCGCCTGGCTCTCCTTATGTCAAAACTGGTGTCCAGTCAACAGCACAGCTTCATAAGGGGCCGAGATACTTCAGCACATATTAATACTGCTATAATGGCATTTGACTTGGCCAAACAATCTGGTAGTAATTTGGGAATTATATTATTAGATGCAGAAAAAGATTTAGACTGTGTGGCATGGGGCTGTCTGTGGCCAATTCTTACCACGTTTGGAATGACAGGCTGATTTCCTATGTGGGTAAAGGCACTTTACCATGCTTCACAGGCTAAATTGAACTATGCTGGCTCTCAATCTGTGCTCTTTTATATAAATAGTGGAATGCACCAGGGATGCCCTCTCTCCCCATTATTGTTTGCCTTGTATCTCAAACACTTCCTTCAGGTTTTACGTGCCAGTAAAAGTATCCTGCCACTATGCCCATGACTTAATGAATTAAAAATCAATGCTTATGCAGATGACCTCGCCATTTTCATGACAGACCCGGGTAAATCCTTGGTAATAATTATGAATGAGGCAGGAATATTTGGATCCTTGTTAGGATATAAACTGAACGCTAATAAAACTCAGGTGTTATTGAATTTTCAAACACAATAACACTGTAATGGGAACATGCCCTGTAGTTACTTTGTTTAGGTATCTGCATTTCATCTCAGATTGAACGTATAATTAAATTAAATTACGATGCTATACTCCAAAACGTTATCAACAAGCTAAAGAATTGGCATAAATGACCGATAGGTAGAGTTGGCAGGTGTAACATCATAAAGATGATGATTTTCCCAAAATTCTTATACATATTTTGCGCCATTTCTCTGACAGTTACTAATTATTATTTTTTTTAACTGGATGGTGTAATAAGCAGTTTCATATCGGGATATAAATGTGCACCCTAAGCAAATAAATTACTAAAGTATCCATTTAGCCAAGGTGGCCTCAAGCTCCCCAATTTTAAATTATACTATTGGGCCTCTTTTGTGCATAGGCTACATAGCCTTCTCGTTAACAGTGGTCAGGATTTTAACCACAATCTTCTGTTAGGCCAGTATAGCTGTAGGTTTCTCTATCCAGCCCACAACATGAATTATTTCAAGAGTATGTTTTAAGACTCTTAAGGGTTTAGTCTTTATATGGCGGGAAATTGTAGCTAGATACTCTGTACCGATATACTATAATAAATTTCATTGGGATAATCCACTTCTTCCAGACATCTTTCATGACTGTGTGTCTAAACAGTGGGCTAAACTTGGCATTGACAATCTTGGAGACCTCTATGATTTTAATGGTTTTCAAACTTTTCAAATTTGCAAGACGCTTTCTTAATGCTACGTCAAAGCTACTATAAATATCTGCAACTGAGAGATTTTTTGGGGAGAACACAGGGTCTTAAATTAGTGGAGACACGACCTATTGACATTTCTACATGAACCTCCTCAGAAGGATGCAATACGTGTCGTATACAAGTATCTTTGCCAGGATAGATCTGAACTATGTCAACAGTTAGCCTTAAAATGGAGTACTATCCTGCAGATTGAAACTACTCCTATAATGATAGATAAAGCATTCACAGCATTAAAAGATGATGGTCTACTAATCTAAGGCTACAACAATTTAAGACAGTATGTATGTTATATTACACTCTTGCAAAGATTGCCAGCTGGGGTGACAAAGAACTCAATATTCTAGTGTAAAAACTGCCTTGGATTAGATTTGGTTTTTACTACATAGGGAATCATGTTTGGTGATAAGGGAGATCCTAGCTATGCACGTCGTGCACTACTTTCTATAATTTTGGTTGCTGCTAGACTAGCTATTTCCAGGGCCTGGATTTCTCCTAGGCCTTGCAATTTTGCGGAGGGGTGTGCTATTGTTGAGAAGGTTTTTGAGAGGGAAAAAGCCTTAGCTAAAATTAGAGGCCTAAGCTCAACGTGGCGATTTAATGCAGTGTGGCATAAAACGATGACAGATTGATTGTATATATTGAGATACCCCACTCAAACTTTATGTCTGTATGAACTTTGTGTATTTGCGTTTACTTCTTCTGTGATATAATTTTCCAACTTCTTTCTTGTATCTGTACTGGAATTAGTACTAGCTGATGTATATGTATTTGTTTTGCCTCCCCTGCTAAAAAAAAGGAACCTACTTCACCCCTGGCAGTGGTCTCCCTTGAGGGGGCACTGACTGTGCACCACCTCTTTTCAGCACAAGATGAGTTCACCTCCTGACCGTCTCTTTGTCTCTGTGCAGTGACCATAGTAAGGCATGGGCACAAGGCAAAGTGTTTCCAAGTCACCATTTTTACTAGGGAACATCTCCCTTAGAATCCCACCAGTCCTATATGTGCACTGTAGCATCCTGCCAGCTCAGACACTCGCCAATAATCATGCCACACACATGGAGCAATTTTACACCTCTTTATTCAGATGCATGTAAGTCACAACCAAACATTCTAAGCCTGCCTTCACTCATCTTTCCAACACTTATGTCACAGTCCTACGGTGTACAGTGGGAACCAAATGATTTCAAGCATTCTTTTATTCACAAGACACTGCATCTCACACTTTTATGAATTAAAAGTTATAGCTTTTCAAAATAAATAAATAACGGAATAAATACACACAAGAAGTACATGAATAAATACACAGATCATTTCAGATAAACAGGCAATTACAATTCTTCAATTAAACATCATGGCACCTGAATCACACGTCCTGATCGGGTCACTGAAAA
The DNA here is from genome assembly GCF_964261635.1 of Lissotriton helveticus. NCBI lineage: Eukaryota > Metazoa > Chordata > Amphibia > Caudata > Salamandridae > Lissotriton > Lissotriton helveticus. Next base: position 525,967,921 of record NC_136063.1, on the reverse strand, counting down.
TCAGGAACTGACAGAGTCATCAGCAGTCTGTTGAGACCCAGTCTCTACATTGACATTGATGTTTTGTGAGTGATTGGCCAGGTCGAAAATGAGAGGACTCTCTTGTAAGGGACTCCCCAGAATGCTGGGCATTCACCATGTGTCCGTAGGTATAAGTGGTGGTAAAGGGTTAAGCCTCATAAGGAGCAGCAGACTTTCTCTTTCTGTGTTGTCTGACTATCACACGATCTCCTCTTGTAAAGGTGACATCTTCTATATGATGTTGTCTGCCAGCATATATTTTCATCTTCCGGTTGTGACCAAAGCCTGTTATATGAATGTCTTACTCATTCTTGGATCTGTGGTTGGTCACTTGGGGCATCTTGGTCTTCATGGCTGTCCCAAACATGAGAGTTGCAGAGCTTTCCCTGTCGTTGAGGGAGGGGTCAACTGGTAAGCTCAAAGAGTAGTTTTCAACAAGCTGTCTTTTGGGTACTCACAAATCATTCTACCAGACCATTGGCTTGAGGCAAAAGTTGAATACTTTTCTGGTGCTTTATACTGAGGTGATTTGGAAAGTCTTTCAATTCTGGACTATTTGAAGGTGGGCCATTAAATGTGTAGTTGATGAAAGGTCTTCTATCAATGGGAAACAGGAGTATTCATCAACAATAACTAGAAGATGATGTCAATTCTCAAGAGGACCAAACAACTCTACAGCAATTTTCTCCCAAGCATAATGTGGCAATTCTGACATGTTCAAAAGGTGCTGAATATTTTGAGACAAAAGACAGTTGCCTATTTGACAAGTCTTCTACTATTTCTTTACCCGTTCATCAATTTACAGAAACCAGACTCAATCACGGAGAGCTCTCTTAGTGGCAACTGTTCCTCAAAGTCCCTCATGGGTGACATTGATCACTTGATGTTGGAGACTCTAGGGAATAACAATCCTTGTACCGCAAAGAATGAGGCCTTCTTGAGTCACTGAAAGTTCATCTCTTACATTGTTGATATTCACATACTCACTGTCATTAGTGAGAAGTCTAGAGTGCTGGTTCCATGATTGCTGAACAACAATATATTTTAACTTTAACATGTAAACTATCTTGGCTCATGGCGATGACAATTTGTTCCAAGGACATGGCAGCTGGTATGCTCAATTTTACAATAAACTTGATGCAGGTAAGCCTCCTCTGTCTTAGAAGGGGTACCAGGGTATTGTAATGGCACTCTTGAAAAATAATCAGCAGGTTCTGCTCTTACCCTGGATTATGAAGAATGCTATAGTTGTATTCTTGTAACCTCAAGCCCCAACATTCAATTCCCGGAGGCATTTTAATTTTGGGATTGCAGAATAACAGTGCTTGATGATCAGTCACTACTGGAAAGCGCTTTCCATACAGAAACACATAGAAATATTCACAAGCTCAAACCACTGCCAAACTTTCTTCTTCAGGTTGCGAGTCAGCACGTTCTGTTTGTAACAGGCATTTAGTGGCGTTTGCCATGATCGGTCTCCAGGCATTTGACTCTCCATTGTGCTGTGCAAGGATTGCACCTAACCTGACAGGACTAGCGCCAACTATAACATCTGTATGAAGTTTAGGATCAAAGTAGGCCATTTCAGTGACACTCTCAATATCTTGCTTGATCTTTTACAGGCTCTTCTCACATTCTTGTGACCAATGAAAAAACACATTCTTTTTTGCTAGTTCATCCTAATGGTGTGCTGACCATAGCAACGTTTTGTAAGTATCTAGGACAGTAACTGGCCATTCCTAGAAATGATTTTGACATAGAAATGTCATGTGGGGAATCTGCAGAACCAATGCTTGTACTTTACTGGATCAGTTTTCATGCCCCCATCAGAAAAAAAATGGCAAAACAATTAAGCTTTTCTTGTGGTATTCACATTTGTCAGCATTTGGAATTAAGCCTGCATTGTTCCGCAAAGGACATACTTTCATGCGAGCTTTGTCATGTTCTTTCTGTGTAGCTCCAAAACCAATAATCATCACTATAGTTAAATGCATTTACTACAGTCTGTATGATACGTTGAATGATGTCTTGGAAATGTTCTGCAGCAAAGGATATACCAAAACGGAATTGCTTATAGCGAAACAAACAAATTGGGAATATCCTTTATTTAGGTCAAGCCGGGAATAGAGCTTATTACCATTCAATTGAGTTATCATATAAACAATGTGTGGATTGGGATGTTTCTCTTGCTTAATTGCCATGTTGTCAACGCATATGCGTACAGGGCCTTCACTGTCTTTTTTAGGCAGTATTACAATGGTAGAATCCTAACCCATGAAATAATGAAGGACCAATGATGGTCGTAAATTTTGGTCTATTTTTACTTCTGAGGTGATAAAAATAGGTAATGTTCCATTTACTATTGGTGGTGACTCAAACTTAATATGTGACTGCCTATTGGATAGATATTCTCAAACTAAATATCATCCACCTAAAGCTTTTTTTATTTTAAAATACATTTTTAAATCAACCAGATTAGTAGAAATATGGAGTCTACATCACCCAAACGAAAACCTATTTATATTTTTCTCTAACTCTCATCATTGTTTACTCTCAAATTGATCACTTGTTAATTTCCCATTCATTAATTCACTCATTTTCTGATCCTACAATTCACAATATTGATATTTCAGACCATGCTCTTATTCCAGATATTTTACAACTCAGTGCCACCCATCAATTCAACTTTCGCTGATGTATGAATACAAATGATGTTCTTAACAACAATAATAAATGCACACTTTTTTCAGCATTACATTACTATTTCTCTTTCAATCCAGAAGGTTCAGCTTCACTTGTAAATCATTGGGATGCATTTAAGGCCTATGTCAGAAGGCTAACTCTGTGAACTGTGGCAAAGGATAGCAAAGCTTTAAACACTAAACTAACAAATACCAAAATATGAACAGCTCTTTATTTAGTCTAGTAGCAATAAATACAAGATGCAAATAAAGAAATTGATGTATAAGTGTAACTCTTTGTTAAGCAGAAGAGCCAGTGTACAAATTTCAAATAATAAGGCTAAGTTTCATTTTAAAGCTAATTGATCTGGATGACTTTGAGCAAATTATTTACATATTTAAAAAAAGTTAAATCCAAATTAATGCAGTTCATGGCTCAAATGGTAAACTGACATTATCCCACAAGGAAGTTGTTAATGAATTTTTGGCCTACTATTCAAACTAATATGGTAATACCTCTGCTACAGATATGTTTTGTCCAGCCAGTGAGAGAAAAGTTGGAAGTACCGATCACAATAGAAGAAATTAATTTAGCTGTTAAATCTCTTAAACTGGGTAAAACAACTGGACTGGATGTTATACCTACTGAATTTTATAAGGATTTTTCTCCTTACCTGCTACCTCATTTACTTAAGTTATTTACTCACTTTAGTATTTCAGGTTCTACTATAGGATCTTGTACTTAAGCTTTGATTATATTTCTTCCAAAACCTAATAAAGATCCCACTGTTGTTTCAAATTACCGCCCTATCTCCTTAATTAATCAAGATTGTAAATTTTACGCAAAAATACTTGTAACCAGATTGGCTTCTGTACTTGATACTGTTGTTTACATTAGTCAAACTAGTTTCATGATACATAAGCGTTCTATAAACAACACTAGATTATTATTTCATGTAATTGAAGCTGTGTCATCTTTACATTTTCCTGCTGGTGTCCTTTCATTTGATGCTGAAAAAGCATTTGACAAAGTACATTGGCAGTATTTATTTCATACTTTATTTGCATTTAATTTTGGCAATTCCTTTATCCATATGGATTCAGCACTCTATTCTGGTCCATCTGCTAGACTTTTCATCAATGGTCAACTATCCAACACATTGTTCCTTTTTTGAGGCACTCGTCAAGGTTGTCCTTTGTCACCTTTAGTTTTTTACCTTGCTGTTAAACCTCTGCTCATCACCATCTGACGCTGCATAGAACTAAAAGGTATTACTATCAATGATATTGCTATTACAATTGCAGCCTATGCTGATGATGTTTTGTTGTTTATTATTATTCCTGATTCTTCTAATCCCCCCTATTAAATCCTAATTCAAACATACTCCCAGATTTCAGGTTATGGGTTTGTCGACATTTTTCAGTGATGCTGAGTCATAGGTCCCCATCTTCCTCAGGACAGACATCACCACATTCAGGCTCTTACCTGCATCATTTAGTGAGCAGCATCTGAGGCTGAGTGGACTGAAGACCGTTCTTGGTTAGGACACTTCCCCCAATGAGAACCACCCTAGTAGTACTCTTTAAGAACAGCACCTTGCTACTTGTGCACCCTCAAGTATGTGAACATTTTAAACAGTAAGAGGGGCTGGGAAACAGGGATGGGAGGGCAGTTGGGGGGGAAAAGAAAAATAGGAACAGGAGGGCAGGAACTGAACTTTTTTTAAAAGAGCTATAATTCGGCCAGTGTTGACTGCGTCATGGAATAAATAGTACCTGAATCAAAGCACAAGCAGCAGGTTGCCAGCGGAGGGGCACTAATCAAAGCCAATTAATCTCTACTCAGTGACCGAAAAGGAAGTGATGCATGACAAGCGCTGCCCGATGAGAAGTCAGCAAAGAAACGCAACAATGTTGATAATGAATAGTAAGAAATGGGTGAGTTTCAAGCCCAGTATTGAATACAAAAGTATTGCAAGCCGGGCACATGTTCTTGCAGGCTCAACCTAAAAAGGTGAAATCCCATACCTCTGGATCCAGCACGGAAGGGGGCCCCCTTTGAAATTTTGGTGAGAAAGTCCCTGCAGTTATGCCACCTATGAGCAGAGCTGAGACCCCATGGAGGCGATGTGAACAGGGAAAACTTGATAGTGTCATCTTGAATGGTTCCAGCATTCTGTGCAGGAGGGTTGGGACAAGAGTGGAGGGGTGATGTGGCAGCCTAGGACTGGCCAGAGATGTCTGCTAATACAGCATTTCTCCTCATTTAAAAACTCTCGCACAAATGAGAGAAGGTTGTTGTTTGGGTGGAAAACTGGAATTGGACAGCAGCAACACCAAGGACAACTGAAAGAACACGCCCCCTGCTGCCCTAATGGACTATGGACTTTGCACACAGTTGACTCCCAAAACCAGTAGGCAGGCAGGAGAGAACCCAGATGCCGGCTCCCACACAGATAGGAAGGAGAGCAGGCCAGAAAGAGAGCCGGTAGTGCAGTGCAGGAGTGGGCTCCCCGTGCTGCCTTAATGGAAAAGAAAGCTGAAAGCATATCAGGGTGAGGCCTGGCACCCGCAACAAAATTAAAGCCCAAAAAGAAAAAGACACATGGACTCCTGAACATAGTGGGATATCTACTGTTAAAATATTTACTGCATCCTGCCTGGACGTGCCCAATATTTCCTCAGGAGAGGCTTATTTGCATACTTTTCTGCCTTTTGTGGTGACCCAAAGAAAACAAGGGCACCACCGTCATGATTAAGGAAGTGCATGGGGGTGGTGACATAATGGTGGTTTTTAACATTTGGATTATTTGTCTTTAAATATGGACACTCACCCTAAGTCCCTATTTGAACTGGGTTAAATCCATCATCATTCTTTAGTTCACTTCCCATCCCAGTTCAGACCCATTTATATGCAAATCAGTCTTGACCCTGTTCCACATGGGAACAGTCCATCCTGAACTGTCAAGCCAGGTCTTCCTTGGACCGAAAACAAGCATCCTGAGATCGATTTCAGAGTACCAACCCTCATCAGCCAGGCTAGCTTGAATCCAGTGGCAAAGTGAGCAAGGGACCCACGTCTGGGCATACCCTGACAACTTACGCTGAACAAAGCAAACACAAGGAGATAATGGACGGAGCACTGATACTCACCCCCAGTCACTATTAGATCTGAGTTTTAGATTAGATGTCTGCATCGTTCACCATTCTGTCCATCATTTCTTCCTTTTGCTTTTGTCAAAAGGCTTGCCTTATATCAATGTGGAGACCTTCGGCTGAGCCAATAGGCTTGCCAGATCTATTTTTTGTGGTGATTCCTAACAAAGCCAATAGCCCTGTTTATTTATTCTTATACGCCCTGTGTTATGATGTTCTATCTGGTGTAGGTTGGGGGTAGTGTCATTTTTGGGATACTGACCCATTAGAGGTCAAATATGATTTCGGATTGTCACCAAGTTGTTCCTATTTGCCTGATGTCTATATTTGTAAATTAGTGCTCAGGGGTCCATTACGATGGCGGGCGGATCGCCACTGCCATGGTGGCGGTGGTGATCCGCCCGACATAAATGCCCGCCCGCCACCCTTTTCCCTCCCGCCACATTACGATGGCGGGGGGGACCGCAACGGAGGGAAACACCGACCGCCACTTTTCCGCCCCGGTCGCCTTGCGGCAGGGGCGGAAAAGGAATAATATGGTGGTGGTGTCTAATAGACACCGCCAGACATATTATGATGTGTGGTGTTCAGTGCCTTTCCGCGGCGGCGCTGCCGCCACAGAAATGCATGCGGTCTTCACTCTGGGGGCCCCCTGCGGGCCCCCAGAGTGAAGTACAGGTGGGGGGTGCACATGGGGGGTACCTCTGGTACCCCCCTTCATTGTCATTTGCAAAGCGGCAGGCACCGCGCGGTGCCTGCACCGCCCGCCACAATGCTGAAAATACTGGATGTGCCCGCCACTGTGGCGGGCACATCCTAATGGCACCCCCGGGACCCCTGCCCTTATGGCGGGCGGTCCCGATTTACGATGGGATGATGGGCGGGCAAAGTCCGCCCGTCATCCTAATGGACCCCTTAGTATTTAGTAATAGTGTGTGTGTAATAAATTCACTTTTCCTTTTTTTTCTTAAAGCACTAACTGTGCAATCAATGATGCAATCATTCTTCAGGGTCCAGCAGAGGGTCGTCTTAGGTATACCGAGGGTGCCGAGCGTTGAGGGCGGTGTGCCGATTACGCCTCCACCCCCCTCCTGTGACCCATGGTGTGAAATTATCACACTATCAAAGTGCAGAAACCGTAAAATCGGAAGCCTCCTAAACCAGGAGTTATTAGAAAGACAGTTTTCTTTCTAATTTTTTGCACTTTTTCATTATTTATTTTCACTTTCACGTCCCTAGGTAAGGGTGGACCTTAGCGAGTCCATACCGCCAGGGTATATTCACACTAAGTCCTGAAGAATGCCGGGTAAATTCACACCGTTTCGTGGCTGAAACATGTCGACTGACTTAAGGAAACTACCACTTGAATAATTGTGGACGCATTTCCGACACATCATTTTATCGATAAGTCCTTAGTGATCCTAATAAAATTATTTTTGATACACTACAGACTTTTTTTAAACCTCACATCACTCACTTAATATTCTTTGCACATCACTGTCCTTACCCACTACCCGCTCCGCAGTAGATCTGGCGTTGCAGCACACAGAGGGGATGCTAGATCCCCTCTGTGGGGCCCGATGATGAAGCATGTCATCACTAGGTGGTGAGTGAGGGCTTTCTTCCAAGAAAACGCCTTAAGTGAAGTCGTTCCTTGCTCCATATTGATGGTCTCCCACTTTTCCTAGGAATACTCTTGTTTTGTTTATGAGATTGACACTGGGGTGTGAGAGTGTCCCTCTACCCTATCTCTCTTCTTGTTGTGATATAGATTCCTAACAAAGCCAATAGCCCTGTTTATTTATTCTTATACGCCCTGTGTTATGATGTTCTATCTGGTGTAGGTTGGGGGTAGTGTCATTTTTGGGATACTGACCCATTAGAGGTCAAATATGATTTCGGATTGTCACCAAGTTGTTCCTATTTGCCTGATGTCTATATTTGTAAATTAGTGCTCAGGGGTCCATTACGATGGCGGGCGGATCGCCACCGCCATGGTGGCGGTGGTGATCCGCCCGACATAAATGCCCGCCCGCCACCCTTTTCCCTCCCGCCACATTACGATGGCGGGGGGGACCGCAACGGAGGGAAACACCGACCGCCACTTTTCCGCCCCGGTCGCCTTGCGGCAGGGGCGGAAAAGGAATAATATGGTGGTGGTGTCTAATAGACACCGCCAGACATATTATGATGTGTGGTGTTCAGTGCCTTTCCGCGGCGGCGCTGCCGCCACAGAAATGCATGCGGTCTTCACTCTGGGGGCCCCCTGCGGGCCCCCAGAGTGAAGTACAGGTGGGGGGTGCACATGGGGGGTACCTCTGGTACCCCCCTTCATTGTCATTTGCAAAGCGGCAGGCACCGCGCGGTGCCTGCACCGCCCGCCACAATGCTGAAAATACTGGATGTGCCCGCCACTGTGGCGGGCACATCCTAATGGCACCCCCGGGACCCCTGCCCTTATGGCGGGCGGTCCCGATTTACGATGGGATGATGGGCGGGCAAAGTCCGCCCGTCATCCTAATGGACCCCTTAGTATTTAGTAATAGTGTGTGTGTAATAAATTCACTTTTCCTTTTTTTTCTTAAAGCACTAACTGTGCAATCAATGATGATTTTGATCCCACACAACCCCCCCTGTGTAGGTCTTGCTCAGCTCTCTTTTGCTACCCTGAGAGATTCAAGTGCTATATTGGGATGCTTGGTGCCCAGAAAATACAAATTGTGGAACTATTATTTTTGCAGGCCTCACAGCCTGCACAACTAAAAACCCTGTTTCTTACAGAGAACCGATCACATCTAAGTCCTCTTCAGAAGTAAGCAGTAAGCCTAGGTCCTCTTCTTCTTTTCTCATCTTCACTCAGGTGCTCTTCAAGGAGCTGAAGGCAGGTGCCACTTTAACCTGTTCATGAGCCAATGATTAGTGAGCTCCATTGACCAAATCACTGCATAAATCCCACTAAATCCCAATACTTTTTCTGCACTGACTGTACTTCTTGGCTGTAAAAGTTACCATAGGCCTCTATTTAGAATCATAGAAGCCATCTCCACTCAATGAAGCTCCAAGTCCCCTCCAGATCCAAACATCGGCAAATGAGAAACTACACTCTTTTCCTAATCTAGTAACATCTTTCCCTGAGCTCTGGAAAAAGATGAATTTCTGAGAGAACTCTCTAATGAAAAATCCTCTGTTATTTGGCTTCCCAGTGTTCTATGGAGGCCTTTTGTTATACCCTCTGCACCTGTCCCTTCCCAAATGGCCTATCCCAGCTAATTCAGTGATTCCTTTCAACAGTATTCTAGCCTTCAGAAGTTGGTATATTCTTTTCCTGCAGCACACCTCTTCACATCTAAATGAGATGTAGTTTACTGACACCGAGATAAAAAAGGAACCCAGCAGAAATAGTTTAATCTCTCCCAGCTTTTCAGGCAGCACCGAGGAGAATTTCAGAAAGTTCCATTTTCATTACAGATATAACAAATCCACCTTCACCTCTTAACTACATTTTTGATAAATCAATAAAATGACTTTTATGCAGTTTCAAGCATTTCCCTGTCGGAAATGAAAAAAAATGAATTGTATTCACAATTAGGCATCTCTGTGGAAAAATGTCATTTTAATTTATACGAATACAGAGAAAAAAACAGCAATTGGTAGCTGTTCACTGTAGACACATATGGTTCTTTACATTTTAGAATATCCCACTTTTATAGTTTTGTAAATTTACACTATTGTTTTCCTGCATAGTAGAAAAAATATGATCTGCATTTTATCAACTTGACATGAGTACCTGAGATCTAAGGGCCAGAGTATACTTAAGCTTCCATTTGTGATTTCCTAAAAGCGAATGTTTGTGATTAGCTATTTGGTATTCGCAAACAGCAATGTACAACAGTGTTTGCAATTCCCAATGGGTCTCACGGGACCTGCCCCGTTAATATTCATGAGGCAGGTCACAATTTGTGACCCGTTGAGAGGGGTCAGCAGACCACCATGTCTGTGACTGCTTTTTAAATAAAGCATATTTTTCATTTTGAAATGCAGCCCATTTTCCTTAAATGAAAATTGGATGCATTTATAAAAATCAATAGTTTCCTTTTCATTTTTTAAGAGTAGGCCTGCTCTTAAAAAATGTTGATGCCTACATGCACAAAGGTGAAGGGGGTCCCTTGAGGACCTCTTCCCATTTGGGAATGGGTGGACTGCGAATGTTTTCCGACCGCATTCCTGGTTGCAAAACATTCTTACATACCGCTACAATCGGTATTAGGAAGTAATGCCCTAAACACACCCCTTCCTAATACTGGATTGCAAACCCTAATTGCGATTTGGTAATCAGTTACCAAATAGCAAATAGGCTTTGGTACATCAGAAATGGCCAGGTGGATGAACCAATCATGTTGTGATTCCTAAATTTAAAAAGAAATTGATTCTCAATAGCGAATCGCAAAATAGGATGTACTCGGGCATGGGGGAGAAAATTGCGAATTGTTAAAGAATTATGACTGAACAGTGCAAAAAACATATTCTTCCTGGATCATAGCGAGGATTCGAACCACAGGAAAGTCTGGCCAGAAGAAGCCTATATAGCAGCCACAGTGTGGAGGACAGAAGTGCTGGCCATCACCATTGAGCAGAGGAGAGCATAGGAATATTGTGGAGGAATGTCCAGCCACCAGCCACAGAAGGCGAAACCCACAAGGAAGCGCTAACAGAAGTTCTCATAGAACAGAACTAGAGATACTGACATAGGAGTGCTGCAACTACTATGGGCAGCTGTTTGGATGTACATCCTTGACCATGGCTGAAACCAAGAAACACAAGATCTGGAAGGATATGTAGCTGAAAATGAATGCTGTTGGTGCTACCCAGCGCTCGGTTGAAGAAATATGCAAGAAGCGGTATGACCTTTGGTCTTGCACCAAAGAACATGTGGCAAACTGTCTGAGTGAGTCTCGGATATCAGGAGGTGGTCCATCAAGCATAACCCCCCCCCATGACCATGGAGACAATGGTGGAGACAACCCTGGAGTGAGACGCAGTCGTCGGTTTTGGCTGTCTTGACATGTCAGCAGCTGCATCATCGCAAAGTAAGTGTACCCCTCTGTCAATGTCTGGTAGATGCATGTGCCATTAAAAAGCAACAATAGCCCTCTAAGTGCATGATAGGACTTGTATTGTAAAGAATCCAATGCACATTCAGTGACAGACATTTATTCAAAATAGTGTGTACAACTCAATGGCATATCCATAAAACAAACTTTATAGTGTGCCTTTTCCTCTAATAGATGCATGTGATGAAAGAATAGATTTTCCAACTAGTAAGGTAGAAAAACAGGTCCCAGTGGATGAGGAAGTAGCAGCATTTCATGATAGTGTATTCATGACATCTCATGCCCACTCCAGCGGTGCGTAAATCTCACCACAGCCACCTTCATGTGATGAAGAGGAGGCCGTCCAACCCACCACCCCCTTCTAGTCATGAGTTGTCAGCCTCCCACAACCGCATACTGCAGTGCGTGCCCGGAGACACCATGACAGCCCTCATGTGCATGCACCTTCTAGCTCCCAGCCCAGAGCAGGACAGCAAAAGGGGTGAACCGTAAATCACATTATATTCAGCATGCCATGACCCTGGTATTCAATACAATGGCCACTTAAATGTGCAGGCTTACTGATGTAATTGAAAAATGATGTATGCATTTGGCAGAGGACAATAGCAACTTGAGGTGCAGAGTGAGGTGCAGTGATGTGCGCCTGGCTGCTTTAATAAGCTCCATTGAACGCCTTGCACTTGTGATCTCAGTGTTATCCAAATGCACTGTGAGATTACTGGTCAAAATGGAGAAGGTCAGTGGGGATGTGGCAAGGGCTCTTGCAACATCAACACAGCTGTGGAGGCCATACCGTGTGTGAAAATTGTTGATGGGGGCGACAGTGAGGTTATGCCAAGTGTCAGCAGCCTCAGTGCTACTGAAGTCAAAGTGCTGTAACACAGTTCTACCAGTAGCGGTCGCTGGTGGGAGTGCTGCCGGGCGGTGGCGTGAGGAGGGGGTGGGGGGGAGGCGGGGGAGGGACAGGGTGGGGGTTAGTAAACTACAGAATAGGGCGAAATGCAGGTAAGTAAACATATAAATAAATAAAATAAATTCTGTTGCACGCACTGCATAGAATTTGGCGATGCAGTGAGCGCAACAAAATTTGTTTTGCTTATTTATATGTTTACTTACCTGTATTTGGCCGTATTCCGTAGTTTACTACCCCCCACCCGGCCCCTCCTCCTCCCCTCATCACTGCCCGGCAGCACTCCCACCACTGACCGCTACTGAGTTCTCCCCGTACTCATGCACCTCTACATGATGTAAATACATATAGTGGAGATACCCCAAGTAAAAATTGAGGATTGTTGATCCTGGAGGGTCATGTTTTTGTTTAATGTTAGGTTGGTGATGTAACCAACCAACATGTTATGGGATATTGCATATGCATATGTTCACATACATTTTCTGACACCTTACAATAACATTTTGTTCACGTGCATCATTCCAACTTTTGTGCTTGCTTCTTCAATCCTAATGTTAGTATGACCATGACTGACCTGGTAGAGAAATGTGTTATATGGTCTGTGCGGTCCCTGCCCTCTGCTAATCTATTCTCCTCTATTGGCAGTTGCATTAGTGGGCCAGGTTGTTTATCCGATGAGTCCAAATCAGTCACAGCAATTTGAAGGCCTCTGCTGCAGGCAATGTTGTATAGGATGGTACAGTTTGCTACCATCTTATAGGCAATCTCTGGCACATTTTGCAGGTCACAAACACTTTTGTGCAGGACTGGAAGCCTGCATTTCAGCAGGGCTAATGTGCGCTCAATCACTGTTCTCATGCGCCGATGGGCGGTGCTGTACCTCCTCTCAATCTAGTTGGAAGCCGAGAGGTAGGAGGTGAGATCCATGGGCATTGGGCATACGCACTCTCACCTGAAAGATGTGAAATTGTGTACACCAACAAACTTATTGTGTGTCTAGCGCAACTACATTTATGCTTCTGCATGTATTTTCAATACCAAATATATATCCATCATTACCTCCCCAGTTTCAAGTCATCTGTAAATTATGTTGTGCCTAAACATGTAGGAATCATGGGTACTTCCAGGGAATTTTGTCACAATATCTATGATAATGTTTTGGGCATTGCACACAACCTACATGTTAAGGGAATGTGTATTTTTATGGTTTCTAAATAGATATTCATAATGGGATGGTGGACATATGGCTACATGTGTCCCTTCTATACACCCTATGACATGGTGGAAATTGGCTAGCCTATAAAAATCAATTTTGGTGCTTTGTATTTACCAGGCTTTCCTTGGCAGTATATATGGTGCCAGATATAAAAGAACATGGCACCGAGAAATCTCCTAAAGAAACATGAAAGTACATTTTGGGATAGTCCTCCTGCTAATAAGTGTAATGAGCACAACACCTGCACATGGGCGGGGAATAGGTGCACTGCATACTGCTTTCTAAATGTGGCCTTAACAATTCAATGATGTCCAGGATAACTGTGCTACTTAGCCTTTACTGGTCATATATTTCCTCCTCTGTCTTATTGTACATAGTGACCCAAGTGTGAATCATCCTTTCCTGTCTCCTCCTCCTTCTCTGCTGCATTGCCAGAATACGCCTCCTCCTCGCTATCAGGTAGAGGGCATCTATTATGGAAAGGACCAATGCATTTTGGCCCATTTTTTTTATAGTTGGCACCAATTTACCAACTGGTTTGAATTGATGATAAATTGCATGTGCAAACAGCTGAATTCGGGAATATTTGCTATTTGCAACTACCTTATACATGCATTTCGAGAATCGGTATTAGTGATTCGCAAATACCGACTCATGACCCAGGTCTAACAAGATTACTTTAGAGGCCATCCCAGAGTAATTGGATGATCATCCAACTACATTAGAGGTCATGTTCACGTCATCAGACATTATCAAGCTCTTGAAGTCATCAGCAGAGTTTAGACACTTGAGCCTGATGATTTGAGGATGAGTTGAGAATGAGTATCTGATGACTTTACAAGATGTAATTGATCCTGGTGATCTCAGGATGAGTATTTGATTACTTGACAAGAGGACATTATTCCTAATGATCTGAGGATGAATAGAAATTGGGTTTCTGATTATTACAAAGGCACTAACCATATGGAATACTACCTTGTGATTCAAGGATGATTTGCTGAACACTTTTACGGGCCTATTCACCATTTACGCTCCATTTTTTGTTTAACATGTTGACTAGTTGGATGATATTGCAATTATTTGCTGATTGCTGCGCAATGTACTCACTAGGGTGGTGCGGACCGCACCGGGTGACACCCTCACATGGGGTGACACCGTGGTCCGTGAAACCAAAAAGCAAAATAATATTACTGTCTGTCAGCAGTGCGGGCCTCACCTCGCCTCCAAGAAGTAAACTTGACAGTTTCTTCTCCCAGCCTGAAGGATGTTATAAATCTAGAACAATGCACTTGAAGTGGGAGGCCCGTTGGGAAATTACACATGGTGTTGGCACACTTGTCTTTTAGTGGGGGCTGTACTGGGGATCAGACAGTGGGGGATGTTTATTAGCAGTGATGTGGGGGCTCGCTGGGTTGTAGGCCCCTGTTCTGTAAGTGGAATGTCCTGTTAGTAGAAATGATCGAAAAGGCAACTTTATTTAGTGTTATTCCATTTAATAGAGATTTGCAGGGCAGTGTGTTAAGTGCTTTATAGAGCATCGCTCGCCAGTACAGGTTGTTGGTGCTGAAATAAAAGAGACCCAAATATAAAAATGTAAATGTCTCCGTGAACTTCTGGAGATCGTGGGGGGTCGCAGCCTAAATGTGGCAGAGGGAACGAGCCCCCCTCCCACGTCCGTGTCTACTTGTAGGCTGGCAGCACCCATCTGAGGATGGACCCAGAACACAATATGTGGGGTCAAAAGGGGTCCATAGCGTGGAGGGTTCAATTATAACTATTTGGGAGTGGGGTGTTAGAAATGGAACTTTAGAACCGTATTATGAGATGGGGACGTTCATTTTACAGAGAGCACTGTAGGGGGACTTTGGAATCAGAACAACGCAGAAATCAACGCCCTTCTGAAGAAACCCACAGCAGACCCCAAAGACCTCAAGAACTTCCGCCCCATCTCTCTTCTTCCCTTTCTGGCCATGGTCATCGAGAAGACCGTCAATAAACAGCTGACTGCTTTTCTCGAGACAAACAACTCGCTCGACCCTTCCCAGTCCGGTTTTCGAGCCAACCACAGCACCGAGACCGCCCTCATCGCAGCCACCGACGACATCAGGACCCTGATGGACAACGGAGAAACAACCGCCCTCATCCTCCTGGACCTCTCGGCAGCCTTCAACACAGTATGCCATCACACCCTAATAACACACCTCTTCAACACTGGGTTCGAAGGAAAGGCCCTGGACTGGATCACCTCGTTCCTCTCCGACAGAACCCAGAGAGTTCGCCTCCCACCCTTCCGCTCAGAAGCCACCAAAAGCATCTGCGGCGTACCCCAAGGATCCTCGCTCAGCCCAACGCTCTTCAATATCTACATGAGCCCCCTCGCCGCCATCGCACGCAAACACAACATCAACATCATCTCCTACGCCGACGACACCCAGCTGATACTCTCCCTCACCAAAGACCCATCCATCACCAAAACCAACCTACAGGAAGGAATGAAAGATGTCGCAGAATGGATGAAACTCAGCCGCCTGACGCTGAACTCAGACAAGACGGAGGTCCTCATCCTCGGACAATCCCCCTCCGCCTGGGACAACTCCTGGTGGCCCTCAGCACTGGGCTCCCAACCAACACCCTTGGACCACGCACGCAACCTGGGATTGATCCTGGACTCCACCCTCACGATGACCAAGCAAGTCAACGCCTTCTCGTCATCATGCTTCAACACCCTGCGCATGCTCCGAAAAATATTCCGGTGGATCCCCACCGAAACCAGAAAGACGGTCACCCAGGCCCTCGTCACTAGCCGACTGGACTACGGAAACGCCCTATACGCAGGAACCCCTGCCAAACTCCAGAAACGACTACAACGTATACAGAACACCTCCGCACGACTCATCCTCGACATCCCTCGCCATAGCCACATATCCGCCCACCTGAGAGACCTGCACTAGCTCCCCGTCAATAAGAGGATCACATTCAGGCTCCTCACCCACGCACACAAAGCTCTCCACGACATGGGCCCCGAATACCTCAACAACCGCCTCACGTTCTACACTCCCACCCGCCGGCTCCGCTCCGCCAGGCTCGCCCTCGCCATCGTCCCACGGATCTGCAGAACCACAGCCGGAGGAAGATCGTTCTCCTACCTGGCCGCCAAGACATGGAACTCCCTCCCCGCACACCTACGACTGATCCAGGACCATCTCAACTTCAGGAGGCACCTCAAGACCTGGCTATTCGAGCAGTAGCAGCACCCACCCTTCAGCGCCTTGAGACCCTCAAGGGGGAGTAGCGCGCTCTATAAATGTTTTTTGATTGATTGATTGATTGATCAGGAGATTTTTAGGTGGAATGTTCCATCGTCAAAAGTCTTCTGGAGACGGGACCTTTGCCACATAATGGGAACGTTCCCTTACTGGGGGTGATGCGGCAAGGGAGGGGGGCGCTCGGGGTCAAGATAGATGTGCTTATCTGCAGAGGCCACGAGAACGGCGATGGATTACAGTGAGGCGGGTGTCACATCTGGACACTCTAACACCATTCTTCTGTGGGCTGTGACCTTATAACTGGAGCAAAGCCCATGTTCCACGCACTCGGGGACCCTCTGCAAGCTGTTCACAAGAGGAGGATGACGAAGTTATAAGAATGCCCCCACCCCCTTACATCGGATTGTGTTAGCTCCAAAATCCGCGGTACTCCTTTTACCTACCTTTAATGAAAGGCTGCGGCCCTACGTGCCCCAATGCATCTTGTAGGGGGCTTAAAAATTACAAAGAGTGCTGAACCCACGGAGGTTTTTAAAGCAGAATATAGAGGCGCGCAGGTTACTCGTTTTATGACTGGGATCACACGTGTGGCTAGGGAGACGCCGGGACTGCTCAACGATTACCCGTCCAGTGTCTGCTGCTAGATCAGATGGAGAGACAGGCTCACATGAAAGAGAAAAGTGCAGATCTTTTTGATAAAACTAACATTTATTGTAATAATAACAATTTATTTCATGATATTGTTAGAGAGGGGCTCACCTGTCACTGTTCTGTCGCATCTGTGTCCCTGTATGGTTTGACCATAAACATGCTCATTGTGTGCTGAATACCGGGCGACCAATCACAGGTGGTTCAGTCAAATCATGCTACACTTGAAACTACATGTCCCATAATGCAATACGGAGAAGAAGAAATGGGACCTGTGAGGCTTCTTTGGTGCCAGAAATGCAGCTCAAACAAGAACCTCAAACACAGCCAAATCCATGATTTTGCACCATTTCAGCTACGAATTTCCACACCCTTTCACATGTACTCGTCCCAGGAGCAATTGGACTAACAGATTTCTTACTGACGCATTTCCGGTCACACCGGAAGTTCTGCAGTGGGAAAGCTATGTTTGGCGAGCGTTGTGATGGCGAGGGAAAGAGAGAGCCCTCGAGATCTTTGTGGGTTGATAGATGGCGATTGCTTTGTGGTTTCAGAGGCCTGCTTATCCGGACTGCTGCGGGAGGATTTTACAAATGAAATAATTGGTGATTCTGTATACTAGCACGAGGTGTCAGGTAATGATTGCGGAGCATGGTTCTTGGATTGTCTGGGTTTTTTTGGGGGGAGGGGGCAGTTTTATTTAGCTGGAACTCAACCGAAAGGTATCAGATCACTTTACAGGAGCACCAGTCGTGTTACAGGGGCATATCTTCATTTATTTTGGTATGCAAGGGGAAATAAAGTGATTTGCCCAGAATCCCACAATGTTGAGCTGGCGTGATTCGAACTCGACTCCCCAGCTCCAAAGTCGGTATCTCTGGCCCTTAAGCCACATCCTCTCCAGGTTGGCGTGTATATTCCTACGTGTCCAAGACACGATTTTTATAGCGCAAAATGTAACTTGTTATTTATAAAGGCATGCCTTCTTTGAGGTCTTACTAGCCCAGTAGTACCTTCAGCAGGAGCTGGCGTAAGTTACCTGCACGTTTGTGTAGGCAAGAGCTGTTTCCGCTTTTCTGCTAATCTAGTCTGGGTGGTCTGTGCAAAGCCGCCACTGCCGTTTGGATGTGCCCAGCGTCACCTCTGTAATGGAGGCTGAGCTCTTCGCCCCCTACGGTGTTCACAGGCAGACACACACCCAACACTGCCACGGAGCAGCACACATCACATACAACAAAGGCGTCTGCACATCAGACAACAGAGACACGCACCCACCACAGATACATCAACTACAAAGAGTACAGTTGCCAATGCATGCAGCACATTACACGGGGGCTCACACTGCAGACACATTAACATGTATTTATTATGTATAACATTCACACTACACACAAGGACAGCACAATGACACATTGTGAACACAAGATAGACGTACACAGGACAGAGACTCTGGAGCATATGGGCACAGGCACTATACAGGTGCACACACAGCAGAGGTGTAAACACACACTACACACAACACAGACACATAAGGTGGCCACAAAGAAAAGTAGTACGCACAGAAAATAGAGGTACACAGCCTAAGCAGGCATCAGCCTGCACCACATAGACGCGCGCACACACATAAATGCACTATCTAGATGCGTTCATAACAAAGATGTGAGCACCACAAACAGAGCATTGGTGCACATACAAGTAGACATGCCAACCCTCCCGATTCAGGCGTGAGACTACCGATTTGAAGGCTAGTCTCCCGCCTCCTGATTCCTACAAGCAAAAACCCGATTCCTTGGGGGTTTCAGCTGACAGGGCTTGGTATTGTGTAAAGTGCTAATTCTTCCAGCAAAGAGTGGCGATGCAGGGGCTCTCGAAGGGGTGAGAAACCAAAAAAGCGTCATTATCAAGGGAATCGTCTTTTAAAGACCTGCAAAGTATGGGGGGGGGGTTGGGGGGGGTGAAGCTGTTTCAGCCCGGGCTGCCAGGGGGGGTGGGGGTGCATGCACTGCCAACAACCTGCCAGGCCAGTGCCCAACACTTGCATCACCCTCTCTGCCTGCCATTGCGCTCCATGCTTCTGAAAGGTAAGAAAAAAACGTGCATTTGCGTTTCAAATGTCCGATCATACAGCAGCACACTTCCAAAGCCCATACATGCCAGTAACCCGATCCAAAGCCCCATTCTCCCGATTTTTTTTTTTAATCTCCCTCTTTGCTCTCCTGAAATGTTGGCATGTATGCATACAAGGACACATAAACAATGTCCAACATTGCGCACCCTCGCTCTCTCCCTCCCCCACGGGGCAGCGGGGAGCTATTATTTTGCCACATTCATGCATCATCAGCTCATAAGGTATACAGATAAATAATCACGCAGAAATGTCGGGCTTGTTTTTATCTCAGTACTCTAATGGGTACTTACAGGTTGCCCCACTGTTCTTAAACGCATCTACCCCTTCCTGTACCACCACAGCACCATCCCCACCGTTTGTTAGCACCTGTGGGAGCCTCATTTGGGTTCAAGTGCTTTTAACATAATGCCATCATGCAGTGCCAGGTGCTTCTGACAGCCTGAAGAATAGGAAACAATTCGCCATATGCAAATTTAGCAGTTTATTTCTCAACAACACCTGGTGTGTTCATCAGCACGTACTCTCTACCTGTTATCTAATTTTGGAACCTTATCTCTACCTGTATTTCCTTGCATTTAAAAGTTGTTTAAAGTGTGGAATAGATACAGAAGCGGCCTGGCTCTGCAGTACCACACATGCACACAATAGGCGAGGCTCTTGTCTCCACAAAGCACATCTATTGGCTCCAAAAGGTGGTTGTTTTTTGTAGCCACTCCTTGTGAATGTACTATCCATAAGTACGACTTATATTAGGGAAGGTATTAGGGTGGCTGTCTGGATTTTACAACTTTTGTTTCCATCCCCTTGACAATATCAATAATATCTTTGGTCGCAGGGAGTCCCGAGACGTCCCAAAGGTGATGCTGCATGTCTTCGTTGCTGTTTGGGGTTGTAAGTTCTAGGTATGCAGCAGTTATTTGGGGACTTTTAAGGGCACTTGGCTCTAGAGGTAGTTGTGGTCACTGAAATGTGTGCATAAAGTATTTAGCAGTAGGGAGCTATGTGTGCTGGGCCAAGCATCTTATGTTTTGTTCCTTTACCCGTCTCCATCTACTTCCTTAAGTGCAACTTACCCATTCATGCAAACCCAAGTGCACCCAACCCCAGTTAAATCAATCCTCAAGCACACCCAGCCTGAAAGGAACCTGACTGCAAATGCACCCAGGCTTAGCCCCTACTGAACCCATTCCTCAGTGCATCCAGTCCTGAATACCCGGAGCACAAGTGCACCCTACCCTGAATACATCCAGCTATAAGCGCACCCAACCCCAAGTGCATCCAACTCCAAGTACACCCAACCCCAAGCCATTCCACTCTACATTACTCCAATCCACTCTACGCCACTCCATTCTGTGCCACTCTATTATTTGTCACTTTACTCCACACCACACAGTGCCACTCTATGCCTCTCCACTCTACAGCACTCTCTGGAACTGTATGCCACTCCACCTTTTGCTACCCCACTCAACTCTCTGCAGCTCCTCTGTATTCCACACTGCTCTACTCTCCCCCACTCTAAGCCATGTTACTCTGCTCTACACCACCCCACATAATGCTACTCTACTCCACTACTCCTCTTTGCAAATCCTCTCTATGCCAGTCCACGCTACTGCACTCACCACTCTTTCCAGCTCCAGCAAGCGCCACTCTACAGTACTCTACCCTATTCCACTTTACACCACACCAATAGATTTTAGCCATGCTGAACAGCAGTCATGCTGTGGCCACCTCAATATCGTTTTCAGAAGCAAATATTATCCGTATGGCTTCTGAAAGCTGGGCCCGTTTCTCCTAAGCCTCTACCTGCACAGAGCGTTCGGCGGCTGCTTCTTATCATGTGATATATGGGGGTTCAGAGTTCAAGATTCCCAAATCCATGTAAGAGTACAGCTATATATATATATATCTTTGTTTTTGCATCAAACAACTTGTAGTTCAGATTCTGTAGTGGGATGAGGGGACTACAACTATAGAATGGAAAGCAGAATCTTGGATTTGATGCGCTACTCTGACCTGAACCTGTAAGTAGGGCCAGTCAACACAGAGGCCTTCTGGGGTGTTTGGTAGCATGAGTGGGGTACACCACATGGGGGGTTGGTTATAGAGGAAAACGGCCCTCCAAGACACATCACACTCCAGTGATACATATACTGTTCAGTACCAGAGGAGTATCAAAGGAGGAAGGAAGAAGATTGGAGCCTCCGGCCAGACTTGCAGTAAACTGGACTGAGACTAAGAGCACAAGAAACCTGTATTAATACAAGCAGAAGTGAGGAGCTTAAAAGGTGAGTGAGACTGATCATTTAAAACCAGGCCACCTACCCTTCTGCACTTCATTCTCTGACACTTTGTATTCCACCTCTCACTTGCATAGCTTATAAGCAGGTTTGTGTTTACCAATGTGATGTGTTTAAAAACTTTACTGAATGGTAGCACAGTTAAAAGGCATACATGGAAATTAGTTGGCAGTTTATAATTTGTAGTGAAACCTGGTTTTGATATATTCGAGGAAACAAATACAGCATTCTCTAAAATATATATATAGGCTCATTTATAGTATATAAGGTGACTTGCTTCATTTTTCACTCTTACCATATTTTTTATCTTAGACTCTGATAGTATTCCTATAATACTAATAGTTTATGTTTGAGAAACCGATTCCTGAAAAAGGAAACTGGTTAAAGGATAGATTAGGGCTAATATAAATTTTTGATGCTTACCATCTGACTTTGTTCTCTTAATCCGTATATATGTCAAATCTCCATCCACAACCACTGCTTTTTATTTTTTTACAGTATGTATACATAATGACGTGTATGATAATTCGAAGTGTTGTTATATACAGATTGGTCTGCAGCACCGGCTGAAGGATTCTAATGGGCCCTCCCCAAGTGCCCCAGTTCTGTTTAGAGCATTGCACAAGGACCAGCTAGCAACAATCATTCAGGTGAAAGTTTTTGTATTGTTTGCATAAAAATAGTAATATACATGGTATGTTTGTTTCGAGCCTTAAAACCTCTTGGCATATGTTATCCCCCTAGCAAATCAGATTGTAAAAGGATTCCATCGTTGGCATTTTGTATTTTCTCTCTCTCTTTTTCTCTCTCTCGCCCTCTCCCTCTCCCTCTCTCTCTCCCTCTCCCCCTCACTCTCTCTCTCCCTCTCTCCCAATCACTTGTTTCCAAAGTAACAAGTCTTTCCTGATCTCATGAAAAAGATTCAAATCTTAAATCTGTGTTAGAAGGAACGACAGTGATGGTACACTGTGTTCTCAGCTTTATATCAGACTATGTCTGGTAGTCCGTGTAATATAAGCTGTATGAAGGCTCCTATTTGCCATATGATACCAGTTCCAGAGCAGTTCCTTTTTTCTAAGCAGGCATGATGCAAGGACAGTTCAATATCAAATCTCACTCGGTGCTCATCTTGAAGAAGCCATATCTTGAGGCTGGGACTGTTTATCCTCTGTCTGCACAGGTGTCATCTGTTGACCTCAATTGCTGGTACTGGAAAAGCATTTTATTGGGTTTCGCTTTTCTACTTCTGTACCTTAGCCCGTCTTTCTTCTTTTATGCTATGAGCTCTATAGTTCAAAATCCAGCGAGACCGTGTCTAAAAATGCTACCTTGTAAAACGATGGCATCATATGGGGCAGGGCTAAGAGTCTCCACTTTCCTCTTCACTTGAAAACAGAACAAAAATGAAAGAGCACATTACCATATGGACATTAATATGTCGCAGTCTACCAGACAGAATCGCTGCCTGGTTTGCTAAAGACATCTTGGACATTCAGAAAGTTGACCTTGGAATGCATTCTGCCCGTTGCTTAACATTGGCTTTGTGGTTTGTAAGTCACATTTGCTGGCTTTATTTGCTTTAGACTGTCCAGCTAGAGTTTGTCCCGCCTGTAGCCCAAACCTTGTTTACTGTATTCTTCCACAAACTCGCTTCCTATACACAGGCCCTTAAATCATGTTCTTATATTGTCACATTTGCTGTGTAGTCTACAGATGTCAAATTCCATGCTGTGTCTACCAGGGAGCTTAGTGTTTATTTATTTTTTCTGTGACTTCAAAGTGAGAGGATTTATACGACAATCATCCTGGCTACTGGGGTTTCTTTGAGGAAGGCTGTATGATGTTCGTTCTTTTTTTATACACAAAAATTGAAAGGTCTGTAAATGAACTGTGCTGACGATCAAATCAACACAATGGGTGATTACATTTCCACACATTGTTTGTGTTCTGTATATGTTTATCAGTGAAACTGTATGAGAGTGCAAATGCAATGGTGATTTAAATTGAAAATGTGTTGTCTGTAATGGCAGTACTCTAACATACCATGCATTCTCCACGTTACCCCTGTCTACTCTGCACCACTCCATGCCACTGTACTCTACTCTGCACTACTTCACACTATGCCAATCCACTCCACACTGCGTCATTGCACTCTTCTCTGCATTTCTCCTCTCTACTCTATACCACTCCACTCTATGCCAATGCAGTCTACTCCATATTACTCTACTATTCACTACTGCACTCTTCGCCACTGCATTACACCCTACTCCGCGCCACTTCACTCTGTCACCCTACTCTACAACACTGCACTCTGTGCCACTGCACTCTAGGCCAAAGCACTCTACACCACTTTACTTAAAACCAAAGCACTCTCCGCCAATCTACTCCGCCCCAAATCACTCTACGTCATTGCATTCTATGCCACTCTGTTCTGCGACACTGCACTCTTCGACACTCTGTTCCACTCTGCATCACTGCACTTTGAGCCACTTTGTTCTACTCTGCACAACTGTATTCTACTCCACTGCTCTATGTGCCAATGCACTCCACACCACTATAATATACACCACTGCACTAAACAACAGTATGCTCTGCAACACTGCACTCTCTGCTACTCTGCTCCACTTCACTCTACTCCAGTCCACTCTATCCTCCACTGCACTCTACACCACTTCACTCTACTCTGAAACAGTCTACTCTGCCACTGCTGTCTACGGCACTCTATTCCACTGTTCGCCACTCCACTACACTCTATGCCAGTGTACTCTACACCACTGTACTCAAGCGCAATGCACTCTATGCCACTGCACTCTGCGGCACTCAACTCCACTGCACTCAACCTTATGCCACTCTACTCTAAACAAAGGCATTCTACGCCAATTAACTCTACACAACTTTACTCAAAACCAATGCACCCTCAGCCAGTATCTATGTACTTTAAACCACTGCACTCTACACCTCTGCATTCTACATCATTCTATTCAGTCAGTGCTCCTTACACCCCTGCGTCTATGCCAACTACTTTGAACTACTGCACTTTACGCCACTATATTCTACAACATTCTACTCTGTCACTGCACTCATACCCTCCTATTCTACTCTGCACTACTGTACTCTACATAACTGCTCTCTGCACCACTCTAAGATCTTGTACTCTATGAACCTCTACTCTGGAACTTGACTCTGCATGACTGCACTCTACACCACTGCACTCCACTGTGCACCACTCAGCTCTATGCCACTTCAATCATCGCCACTCTACTCCATTTTGAATCACTCCACTCTATGCCATTGCATTATACGCCACTGCAATTTTCTCTGCACCGCTCTATTCTATGCCACTGCACTCTACACTACGGTAATGCACTCTACGCAGTCTATGCCAATCTACTCTGTATCACTTTAGTTCACTCCATGCCACTCTCAGACACTCCACTCTGTGATGTTCTACCTCATTACACTCTGCACCACTGACACTCTACTATATGCTACTCCACAGCACTCTTCTCAGTGTAATTCTATGACACTCTAAGCAATTTCATCTTTGCCAGTTTACTCCCCTCTATTCTATTACAATCGACTCCACTCGATGAAACTCTACTCGTCTGTATGCCACTCTACTCTACAACACTCTACTCCACTCTATACAATACACTCTATGCCGCTCCACACTTCTCTACATGACTCCACGACACTCTATGCCACTCTACTCTATGAAACTCTACTGTGCTCTGACACTGTGTTCAACTCAACTATACCCCCATCCACTCTACGACACTCCACAACACTGAACTCTACTCCACTCCTCTCCATGACACTTAACTCTTCTCTACGCCACTCCATAACACTCTACTCCACTGCACTTTACGACACTCCATTCCAACCCCCTCTCTTTTTTTTTTGCAGAGTTTTATATAGCGTGAACTAGACCCGAACCGAATCATGTATCAGAGCGCATTCCATATTACCAGTTACGTTACATGGGACACACATTCATTTTTTTAGGCACGAGGAGATTAAGTGATTTGCCCAGAATCACAGGAGGTTTTGGCGTCGTTACCACGACTTGAACCCACATCCCCAGGTCCGAGGTCGAGCGCCCTAGCCGTTAGGCCAACTCCTCCCCCAACTCCTCTCCTTTACTCTACTAACCTTTAGCCTTGCCGAACATCAGCCAGCCTGGTGTTCAACATTGCTAAAACATATTGGAAACGTCAATAGCTCTTGCATAGGAGAGACTTATTGGCTTTGCCAGTGTTTGTGCAGCAACTGCCATGTTATGGCCTATCACTCGTTTAGTTCAGAGGGAGATATTTTCTTTTGTTACTTATAATCCTATAAATGACTTAATTGTGCAAGTGCTCCTTTTGCACCAACAGTTCACTCATGAACCCAAAATCCTATACTATCTTATCATCTAGCTGTAAATACATTTGTTGAATTTTTTTTGTAGGCAGTGTATCTAATCGAAGCAAGTTACTTATCTATGCTTTTGTTATCAATTTTCAGAGTTTATGAAACCTGCGTACAAGGCCCAACAGCTGGCAATCTCCAAACAACAGATCTATGAATAAAAAGCTTGCTATAAAAATGCTATCGGAGGCTAACTACAGAAAATGTTGAACCTGAAAACTTATGGCAATGTTGCTTGTTTTCACTGACTACTTTTATTTTTGCATATATTTAATATTCTTTGCATGGTGTCCTGGATTCCTATGGGGTCAAGCATCTGTTTTAACTTAAATAAAATTAAGTGTCAATACGTCATTCGAGTCCATTTTATTTCAAGCAGCATGTCACTAAGTTAAAAAACCACATAGTATATTAAACTGTACCTTAAATTCAAGACCCTATTGGTATAGATGAATGCCGCAAGACGCAAGGCTGCTTTTAAATACAAACTATGACATTTTCCTGGCATCTACTTTTCACACATGTTCATATCACTGTCCACCTTTTACGATGAAGATGCACAAAATCATATGCCAAAGAAAAAGCTTTGATTGATCTGATTACTGGTTATTTTTTAAATCGCTGTATTGTACAAATAATGAACATTTGTTACAACCAAACACAATTGATGGTTTTAAAAGGCGGTGGTGCTTCTCCAAGTTAATACTTACAAGTTTGTTTTTGTAAATTCCTCCTGATGGACCCTGGATGGGCAAGGTGTCAATCGTAGAAAGTACTCCTGTCAGAGAACCCTCAAGGTGATCCAAACCTAACTTAATATTAAAGTCACTTGGAAACAATCTGCAACTATCCATTCCTTTTCATGGAATCATTGAGATTCATCACACAGTTGTCATTAAATCATTCAAAAGTATTCCATAATATTTTGGAAGATGGTAGAACATAACAATAAAGTGACCAAGGGCATTCTAAAGTTGATATAAAGAATATAGACTAGTTCACAATCATTTTAAGTTATCTAAATGTAATACTCTAGTAATACACAGCCATCCTGAAGTTGTTCCGAATCATCCTTGTGTAATTAAGACTCATCCTGAAGTTGCTGAGGAATCATTCCAATGTAATTAAGACTCATTCTGACGTTGTCCTGAAATCATCCACGAGTAATTCACACTCATCCTGAAGTTGTCAATTAGTATTCCTTGAGTAGTAAATGATCATCACGCATTTTTAATTAAAGTAATCAGGAAACCATCCTAGAGTAGTTTTTGTGATGACTCTATCGAGTCATCTCATTAAAATATTTTCCCTTGTGGGCATACTTCAGGATGGCCTGGGATGACTTCCCCCAGATAATTGCAGGAATAGCCTGGCTGAAGTCATCAAATGACTTCAGAATCACTCCAGGATGATCTTCCCTTCTGACTTGGGAATATAGGGTGGCAAAAATAGCAAATCGATATTTTGTTGCATTTGTAATCTGAGTTAGAGAATGCATTTCGTATATGCCGTACGGGCCATTTTTCACTCGCAAAGCCATTTGTGACTAACAAATTGGTCGTACACCTGGCCCAAAATGTTTTTCTCTGGTCGGAAATGGTTTGCAAGCTGAAAAAGCATTGTTCACCTGGCCCTAAATGACCCCCAAGACTTTGATGCATTCAAACGGCCTGCTTTTATGTGGTGAATAGGTACAACAGGAAGACATCTCTATCCAGAGCATCTCAATGGCACGGCAAAGCATGCTGGGAACTTTTCATGACTGCCACGCTGCAAGTGTTAATTGCGCTGCAGTCATGCTGGATCAACTAATTGAAGCACATTAATGCGAAAGAATTGGGCCATTTGACATAGAGAGGCTTATTTACAAGCCCCTTGTGCCGCCACCGAGTCACTATTAATATGGGAAAAAGTGAGGTACCGACGGCGCAAAGGGCTTGTAAATAAGCCCCATAATGTGAAGGTCACATTCGACTACATAGCGAAGAAGCTGCAGTCTCTTGCCCAGAGTTCTGCTACAAATGCATATCTTCTAGGTGCAGCACATGTGATGTTTGTGTGTGTGTGTGTGTGTGTGTGTGTTTTAGCAAAGAAAAGGGACTTTGCATATACTTTCTTATCTATACAATACATTTCGAAACACAGCCTATACAAAGGTTGAGACATACATGATCACTGTTGAGCAAACTGAGTAATTATTCCAGTGATTACGTGGTGACCGTACATCTTTTCTTTCAAATTTGCATAGACACTGTGCATTATACATAACAAGACACAAATACCCATTAAATTAGATAATTACTAAGAGCAAGAAAACTCAAAACAGATGTTTTTCCAGCTTAGTCTCAAAATAGAGACGAGAGACATGCATTCTGTCAGGTAATTAAGACTAAGGATTTTACAAATCCTCAGGCTATATCGAGTTTAATTACGTTTTTAGCTGCTTATGGAACAGCAATATATTTAAGAACACTTGAATTGTTTCAATTCCTGTTGTCTTTTTCCTTTGCTTGGAAGTTTGGCATGTTAAAAAAGAGCAACAAGATGTTTTTGAAATGGCGGTACACAGACCACATCTTTCAATGTATAACGTTTCTGTGCACTTACCCTGTGGTTTACTACATAATAAGCAAAAACAAACATTTAATGTGAAATGTGACATTTGTGAAAGCTAAGTGACAAAACTGGATTATGTAGTGCGGGGCAACCTCTACTGGTGTAAGGGGAGGGCAAAAACGTTTGGTGGCTGGTCTGTAATATTTGACATATGAATGTCACTTGAAGCATTCTTATGCCCAATCCTTAATATCTAACCAACAGGTTCTGGGCGTGATATAGGGATGCAATATGAGTGACTGGTTCGCAAAAAACAATGCAAGTGTCATGCTTCTGGAATGACGTTTTGTCATTCGTCAGATGTTTTAATTGCAGCATTGTTAACATGAAAGCTAGTCTGTCCAAGTCAGGCAGTCTATTTCATGAAGACTAAAAGATTCAGAGAGTCTGTTATTTTTAATATTTGCTATTACAACGCTTTATTACATGGTTCACTTTGTGCATTCTTTCAAGTGTCCACAATAAACACAGTTCACTTCAATTTATAGATATAGACATACAGAGAGATTACCAAATAACAATAAAATACTTTTGTTTTCCGCATTTGACATTTAATAATTACAAATTAAAACAATTAGTAAGAACATGTAAAAATACAGGGACATACTTGCTCATTAGCTGGAGACATCATAAACGTATGGACATCATCTGTTAAATTAATATCATACTTCAAAATCATAGGTCATATACGCTTTATGACGTGTAACCTTAGTGCAATGATTTTCAGCATTCGACTCCAAGATATTAATAAGAATATTACTCTTCAAGTTTTATGTTCTAGGGATAATTCGAAATATTTCTGCCTTCTATGGACTACGGTGGTGATCAATATGAATTTAGACAGTTTTACAATTTAACAATATTTCCAATTACCTTTATTTCAGGCTCGAATTCAGCTGACCAAAAGACAAGGATTAAAAACTTAAGAAGGATATTTCAAAGAGAGGAAAAGCATATGGCTCTTAATAAATGAACTATGATGATATTTGTGGCAATTTCCTCTCAATGACAATAGCCACACCAGATTAGCACTGATAGGGCTAACGCAAATATGCTTGAAAATGCAAGGTATACGTGTAGTGCTTGGATTGGATTTGAAGGCCTTATCAAGCACATTTTGCAATACATTTGTCCCTCTAACTTATTTACAAGGAATCAGAGATGTATTAAGCATGGACATTAACAAGAGACAAACCTGATTGAAATATCATTGAAATTACTATATGGGGTAAACCAAGAACCAATTCAAATGGGCATGCCCACTTGAGCGTTATTATTTTAAAAAGCCCTCCATCTTTTATAAATTATAAGTCAAGATTGCAATATATTTTTAGAGAAAGAGGAGCAGTGAAATGAGATTAAGAAATAATATTTTTAAATGGAGTTTAACATTGGTAGTATATTTTCACTCTCTATGTTGAACAGGTCCCAAATGGTAAAATGTAAATATTGTGGTGCAAAAATAAATATGGCACACTCCATGATCCAGACTCGCTTGTCAAGTTGAAATGCATTAGATCAAATCCCTTAAAATGCAAAGGTATTCTTAGAGTGTGTGATTGACATTGTGGAGCTACAACTGGCTTTTGACATATAATAGGTGTGTGGGGGGTTTCCATCCAGTGACACACATTCCATTTAGGTCGAGGTAAGTTGCCCTCAGGAGTTACAAAGTTGCCTTCAGTGTCAGTGTGTTAGGAGCCCCCTTGTCTCCATTTAACACCATTACCACCATTTGCCATCTCCCTATTTAAAAAAAGGTGCTGACACCTTGAAAGGGCTGTACATTTGCAGTCTATTACTCCATGTTGGCAACATAGAATATTATTAGAAATGTGTATATATATGGTGTTGGATTGGAGTTGCTAGCCAGCACGCTCATTCAGCCCCATTTTCAAGAATGCTGTCAGTGTTGCATCTTGGGACATGTAGGCGGCATGACATCGAGGGCGCCACAAATACCGCAGGTGTTGGAACTTCTTCACTTGGGGGCGGAGCGGCTTACCAGTAATGAGAAGAGGGTGGGATATTTATATCCGGACATACTTTCCCTCATCTCATTTGCACTACGGGCGCTGAAGAGGCAGGAGCCGAAATGCATACGCCTGGTTATCTGTGCAGTTCTCCTGTGTCCACGCTGCAAATAAAAGACCCCCTTGCATCCTCATTTGGGCCTCATCTCTTTTCTTCGGGAGGAGCTGTTTGTGATATATATATATATATATATATATATATATATATATATATATATATATAAATAAATATCCTAGTGGCAGTCTATATTTCACACCGCTGTGGATCCATTGTGGATCTGTGACAGATCCATGGATCTGCATGCTCAACCATACATTGTGATTGGCTGTCCGCACCATGTATGACAAGTTGAGGCTGTCATCTTATGATGCTAGGACTCTACAAGCTATAAGGGGAAAGGTAGGGGCACTCTCACCCCCTGGGTATTGTGATAGGGTCCCCACAAGGAATCCCCGGGGTTACATTTTTTTTTTGCAGTTTACTTTGACCCGTGGATCCACCATGGCATCCACTGTGACACCACTTGGGTAACTATAACTCAAGTCCTTGCCATAGACTGCTTCTACCCTCACATATTATATCCCTGTGACAAGTTCAATGACTGCACTGATAATATTCCTAATGACGTCTGAAATTACATCATTCATAACACTATGTATGACGGGGGTGCGAGTTATAGTTATTTTAGGGTATGAGTTCCAGTTACTTGAGATAACTATACTGGTGTATTTCTGTGGTTTTGTTAGTTTAAAACAGTATGTTTTCAATAACATTTTCACTGAACTATAACATCTATATAGCCTTTGATTTTTTGAAGGGAAGATTTGCTCAATCTTAGCAGTCTTCTCTTGAGTAGACAGCCAACATTGGCCGTGGCAGCAGTGGTACAGCTGCATCAGACGAGTAGAGGCCAATAAACTAATAACATGCAAGTTGACTGATTGTTACATATTTTGATATATGATATTCTGAGAAACAACCATAAGATATTGGTCAGCATCTTGTTCATAACTGGATGGCTTTATTGTCAGGACATGGGGTTCGTCTGTACAATGGGCCTTACATGAATAGGCTACTTTCAGACCTTTCTTTACTGACAGTCACTTCAATGCCCTGTTACTCATAGGGGCATATTATCAAGGCTTTAAAAGCCAAGAAAGCGGAGATAAAATGATCTCCCTATCAGCAACAGGGTGCTAATACGCAAATTCGCATGTTAGCACCCTTTTTCTCTTCGCTTCCCCTTGCATCTCTAATGAGATGCAAAGGGGGCGTTCCAGAGAAAAATAATAGGAGAAATGTTGTTAAGTGACATTTCTCCTATTATCAAGGATTTCGCTAACCCTGTTAGTGATAAAAAAAGCAGCTCTAACCGCGGTTAGCACTGCTTATTTTACACCTGGGGGCATATTATCAACACAGGCGATAAAATTATCGCTGATTTATCGGCAGAAAACTGCCGCAAAAGCGGCTTTAGCGGAAGTTTTCTGCCGCAAAAGCGGCTTTAGCGGCAGTTTTCTGGCGATAAAGCAGCGATAATTTTATCGCCTGTGTTGATAATATGCCCCCTGGTATTTTCCTGACTTAGCCATGATATCCTATGGAAGGTGGATATCATGGCAAAGTTTGTGAGCCCCTATCATCAAGCTAACGCCAAACTTCGAGAGATTATCGTTGGTTTTCCAGCGATAATCTCTCATTTGGCAGTTAGCACGAGGATTTTTATCACTTCTGAGATAAACCTTGCTAATAGCAAGTTATCTCCGCGATAATTTCCGGCGATGCTTAGCGTTAAAAAATTAGTTTCTAAGCCTCGTTAGCGATAAATATCGCTAATCGTTGGTAATATGCCCCATAGTTCTTGTGTTATTCTCTGGTTTTGGCATCTCTTCCAGTATTACCCATGCCAAGCTGCTTTCAGTGTACACATGAGGATGACGAAATTCCTCAGAGAACCAGTTTGATACATACTCAGCCTGTACCACTAAGTAATGCATTTCAAAATATGTACCTTATGGTCCATCCTTTTCATAAAGGCACTCCTGAGTCTCTCACTTTGCCCTAGGTTTATTTATTTGTCATATATTTAAAATATGTATTTAGTGCTCTAGAACTAAACTGATATTATGTCACTTTTCATAGAACTATTTCGGCGGGTAATTGGGTACTTGGAGATAGATCAAGGGAATGACAGAGCATTCAAGAATAAAAATTCAGAGTGATCATGATGAAAGGACCAAGGCAGGACAGCCTAGTTTGACCTGTGTCCCAGACCAACTGGTGGCAGGCAGTTACCAACCTAATGGCAAAATTTTCTAAATGTTATAAGGGAGCATTAATAAAGAAAAAAAGTGTCCTAGGTAGCCACTCTGTAGTTATAGTTAGGATTCACAGCTATAGGAATTCCTCAGATGTCTGCTTGCTAATAACTTTGCCACCTTTGATCAACCTCCATGAAACCTTGCAGACCTATTTCTTTTTCTATATTGTCTGATAATACAAAGTTTTGTGGCGATTAGTTAAGGCAGTGAGGAGAAAAAAGGAGTGTCCCAAAACACATTTTTCCACCAGTGCATCTCCCATCAAATTTTTACCCAGACATAGCACCAAAACTCTGAACTGATGTTAATGATATCTGGCATTTATGTAGATTATGGTGTGAAAATGATACTTTTTGTTAGTGTAATGTAAATTGGTGCAGTATTTTAAAAGTTATAAGGGATAAAAACGTAGATATAAATATTGGGACGGGCTATACCACAGTTAATTTCCTGGTGTAAAGTGGTGCATGGTGATGACAAAACACTATATTACTGCCCTTATAAAATAAAAAGGTAGCCATCTTGTTGTGGCCATACTTAGGGCTCTATGAAGAGTCTGGCAATCCACGGTCAGGAGGCCGCAATATGTTTGATGCGTATTATGAGATTTCTCTGGTAAACCCACTATGAAAACTGTGGTAGAGAGGAAACAAAAGGGGCCCTACAGGGTCCCCTGATGCCTCACATCATGGGGATGCACACAGGGGTAAAACATCTGCCACCCTATGTGCATGCACCCCAGTTACTTCACAGCATGGACTTCCATGCCTTGCAGGAACTGTTTTTGGCTTTCCCATTGCAGTGCCCATTTTCAGGGCACCACCGTGGGAACATAAAAAAAGACCGCCAAACACCAGAAATACTCGTAATGTGGTGGGCAGCCAGACAGCAGGTTTGGTGTTGCGGCGACAGGGCAAACTCTGCGCAGCACCGCCAAACTCGTGATAAGGCCCTTAGTGCTTGTTCTGGGTTTCAAGGGGAGATCTAGGTTAGTAGTGTTTTAAAAATGTATATAAACACATGAGGCACTTTGTCAAAGTTAGTAGACTAATGGAAACTTGTTTCTAGTGTTCTATATGTTTTAAAAAAGTTAGTAGACTAAGGGAAAAGTGTTCCTAGTGTTCTATATGTTTCTAAAAAGATTACGGGGTACTGCAGTACTGCAGCGAAACTATCTACATAGTACAGTGGTACCTAAGAAAAAAATACATATACACTGCACTGTATGCTACTGCACTGTACGCCACTGCACTCTACATCATTGCACTCTACACCACTGGACTCTATGCCATTGCACTGTATGCTGCTGTATTCTAAGCCATTGCACTCTGTCACTGCATGTTATTCTACACCACTGCACTCCACAGTACACCACTTTACTCAACTCTGCACCATGCAGTCTATGCCACTGCACTCTATGCTACCGCAGTCTGCTCCACTCTACACAGCATCATTCCACTCTATGCCACTGCACTCTACAACAGTGCAGTCTATGCCATTGCACTATACTCTAGGTAATTGCACTCTCTGCCACTCTACTCTACTCTACACTACTCTGCTATAGGCGACTGTACTCTATGCCACTGCACTGTACGCTACTCCAAGGTATGTCATGCCACTCCACTCCCCTCCACTCCACAAAACCACTCAACACCATGCTACCCCACTCCACTTTACATTATACCACTCTACTCTATGCCACTCTACACTCTGCCACATCTAGCCACTCTACTCCACTCCACTTACTGTCACTCTACTCCACTCTGCCCTACTCCACTGTACGTACGCCACTCCACACCACTGTTTGCAACTGCACTCAACGCTACTGCAGTGTAAGTCCCTGTACTCTAATCTACACCACTCTATTCTACTCTATTGTACTCTATGCCACTCTACTCTACTCTGTACAACTGTACTGTACGCCACTCAACTCTATGTCACTCTATTCTACTCTGCACCACTTTACTCTTTGTCACTGTATTCTACTCCACTCCAAGCTACTCTACTCCACCCCACTCTACTCTATGCCACTGCACACCACTGTATGCAACTGCACTATATGCCACAGCTCTCTACGCCAGCCTACTCTAGTCTGCACCACTCTACTCTCTTCTAGTGCACTTTATGCCACTCTGCTGTACTCTGCACCACTTCACTGTATGCCTCTTAACTCTAGATCTCTGTACTCTATGCTACTGCACTCTTCACCACCCTACTCTATACTATTGAGCTGTATGCCGGCGCTCTGTTCTACGGTACAAAAGGGGGTGTAATGGACGGAGCATCTGAACCAATCAAACACTCACACCCAGTCAAAAGATCTGGGTTTAATCCATCACCGTTCTTTAGCCCACTCTGCCACCTCAGTTCAGACATGGCTTCAGTGAAAAGACTGAAACTAACAGAACCCCCAGACGCTGTATACGGAGGAGCAGGGAGGCCAGCTTCTTTTATCGAGATGTTTTATACACTGTGATGACCAGAATTAGCCGACGAAACGCATCTAGCACGCAGCTACAGCGATCGCATAAGCAGCAACATTGTGTACGCATACCTACTGGTGGCCCCTCCGATACAGTGATAAACTATCAGATCTTATTACTAAGATAAAGACAGACATCACCACATCCCGAACTAATGGGACTTCAGTATCCTTGAGTGTGGACCCTAAACAGGACACCTCTATTGTGGTTTTAATAAATTATACCTCAGACTGAATAGCTGAGATAAACACCACAACGAATTTTCTGAGAAACTGACCTGAGGAAGGTTTTTTAACCGAAATGCCGCGTTGACTCATGTTCTCACGAACATTTTTAATAATTTTCCTTTGTACAACATGATGTATTTTTAATTTGTATGAACCTTTTAGAAATGTGTAATAAACTTATGTACACCGCCTAATACTAGTGCTTTGTTTTTTCATGTCACACAACATTTTTTAACTTTTTTCATACTGTCATTCTCATAATTGATACTATTGTTTGTTGTTGTTCAAATTTGACCAGTGTTAAGTACATTATTTGTTGTGATACTTGGTGGTTGCGTCCAGTAATTGAACTCGTGCAGTAGGTACCCAATACCCAGCAGGGATTTCCCCCACGGGCATCCTTTACATTTGGGACACTGCGAATATTTTTCTGTTATTTCCCCTGGTCCCAGACCGTACCTCAGGGGGCCTCCTATATCTTTTGATACTGTGCTCTACTTGACTTCACCTAACACCGCTGTAGTCTATACCACTGCATTCTATGCCACTGCACTCTACTATGCACCACTGCATTCAGCGCCACTCTACTCTATAACATTCTCTTCTGTGTCAGTCTACTCTACCCACTTCACTCTTCCCTGCTTCACTCTACCCCACATTACTCTATGCCACTCTTCTCTACAACCCTACAGTCCCTGGCATTGTACTCTATTTCACTCTACTATATGCCATTCAAGGCCAATTTACTCCACTTACATCACTCTATTCCATTCGACTGTACTTTGTATCACTCTACTCTATCCCACTGTACTCTACACCAATGTACTCTACTCTGCACCACTCTACTGTACCCTACTTTAGTCTACACCACTCTCCTCTATACCACTCTACTCTGACACTACTGTAGCCCACTTCCCTCTTCCACATTTCACTCTACGTCACTTCTCTCTACCCCTCTTTACTGTAGCCCACTCTACTCTACCCCACTTCAATCTAATGTCACTCCACTCTACTGCACACCACTCCAAGCCAATATACTTCACTCCATTATCTATGCCACTGCACTCTACAGCACTGCACTCTAAGCCATTGCATTCTACTCTTAACCACTCTACTCTACTTAGCACCACTCCACTATATGCCACTGCACTCTATGGTTCTCTACTCCAGTCTGCACTACTTAATTCCTCTGCACTATACCCCAGTTCACTATGCTTCA
Source organism: Lissotriton helveticus (assembly GCF_964261635.1). Classification (NCBI taxonomy): domain Eukaryota; kingdom Metazoa; phylum Chordata; class Amphibia; order Caudata; family Salamandridae; genus Lissotriton; species Lissotriton helveticus. Next base: position 525,931,174 of record NC_136063.1, on the reverse strand, counting down.
ATCTCAAATTACATTATTTATAAGAACACTGCGCATGGCAGAGGGCCGAGTCATAGTTGATTTTGTTTGCCTAGTGAGTTTACAAAACTCTGGATGACAGTGTTCATTATAAAAGGTTGCTTGGCACAAAAATTATAGCTTTAGCTTATAAGTATAACATATGTTCAACCCTCAGTTATTTTCATTTATATATAATATGTAAGGCAGTTGGATAGAGATATAATGTCAATCTAGATACAAAATATCTTAACAGTTTAAATACTGAGGAGTAGTTGTATTCATTTTTGTAATTTTTGCTGTGATACAGATATCACCGAGGGAGCTACATTTTTTGGGTGTCCATGATTCAATCCATCAATTGAAAAAATGTGCAATTGTGAAACAGCAGAACTGACTGGTGAGAAAAATCTAGGAATTATCAGAGGTCGATATAGGCGTGCACTACCATGACTCTATAGGGGTAATAACATGTTAAGAAGATCAATATGATATATCCAGCAAGTTTTGATCACTCTTATCATGAATGACTTTGCGCGCTGGGACACAATTGTGATGCTTAGTTTTAATTTGCATGTTTTATAAATTAATTGCATTTGCAATGATTTGTAGACAAATGTCAATTTATTGTGGGGTTTTTGCCCTCAAAATTATGTGGGACATGGGCTATTTTGATGCATTTTGCCGTTACTCTATTTTCACATTATTTGCAGATTTACATATCAGTGATTACGTCATGATTTTGGTCTTTGGAATTTATATGTATGAATAATCAACAGGGTAAATATATATATGAGCAATGATTGTTTGGATGTTACCATGTGATATTGCACCTCCATAATTTAGAATTTGAATGGAGAGGAAAATCTGTAACCAAAGAATAAGTAAGATAGATATCATGGTGCAAATTATGCAGTCAGTATTTATCTACGCTATTTATACATCAATGATCAAATTGTAATCTTGCTTTTTAATTTTACATGTAAGAATGATCAAAAATATATATATTAGGGCAATGATTACTGAAATGTTATTGTAAGATATTGTATCTCTATGATGCTACAATGGAAAAGAAAAAAAGCTAATGATTCAGTTTTTTGCTTGCGTAACTAATCACATGGCCACTTTTTGAAAGCAACCATGAAGGCGCTGCACATATATATGAGAAAGATCACTGTGTAATGCATAATGGCAGATTGCTATGCAGAATAAACAGAGTGGAAACACATCAGTGTCTGCTCCTGGTCCTTGGTGAACGTTTTGAGAACGGGTGATGTAATCATTTATATATACATGCATATATAGATTCACAAAAAAGAAAAGGTTACAACTCATTTATACTTAGGGGTTATTACATTACAATAACCACACATGGAAACTACACAAACATTATAAATAGCATAGGTATAGTTTTTTTCTAACACATCTACACATCATTTATACAAGTTATACTATGGTCCACAATCTAAGATGAAATAGTTGCATTAATGATATACTCAGAGAACTATAAATCTATAGGAAATGTAAAAGAACAAACGTGCATCTGCATATTATAATATAAATATATATGATTACTAAATTAATATATGTATCAAGGAGGCACGTAATGGCGTAAAGAATACATATGAAATTAGCGAGCTATAGCTCTGAGTGGGTGTGTGATTAGATATGTGAGTCCGTGATTGGGTGTGTTAGTGGCTATATGTGTCTGTGAATGGGTGTGTGAGTGGCTGTATGGATCAGTAAGTGTGATTGTCTGTATGGGTGTAGGAGTGGCTTTGCGGGTGTGTAAGTGGTGGTATTGGTCTGTGAATGGGTGTGTAAGTGGCTGTATGAGTGGCTGTCTGAGTGATTGTATGTTTGTACGGGTAGTGTGGGTGGTACTGGGTTTGTGAGGGTCTGTATGGGTCTGTGAGTGGTTTTGTGGGCAGGTGAGGGAAGGTGTGAGTGATTGTATAAGGGTGTGAGTGGCTGTGTGGGTCTGGGAGTGCACATGAGAATGGCTGAATGAGTGTTTGCATAGGTATGTTAGTAGCTATGTGAGTGACTTGGCTGGAGCAGAACAGCACCAGCCCCGTTATCCAACAAGAGTCCATAGTTTAAAGGAGTACTTTCTACTGGTTAATTAGTAAGTGCTAATTTGTTGAGTAAATGTGTAGTGCATATTGTACAATACAGTTGCATAATAGGTCAGGAGGAAATGTCTCCAGTGACATTCTGTGTGTTTAATTTACACAATGTGATTGTTCCTCATGCATCTTCTTCCAGAAATCTGTGATAACATGAATTCTCCTATTGATAAGGTAACTAGACTACAAATAGGTGAATCTCCAACGAACAAGGGTACTCCCTCTCAACTATATGAAGTAAGTGCTTCTTTGTTCGGTGAAGATGTCCTCATGATCAAAGCATCAAGAAGGAGTCACCAAAATCAGCGGGAACGTGCTGATCGGGCCTTGTGGTAGGCTGCCCATCATACTGGCAAAAGGCAGAAAGATCTTTGCATACTACTAAGTTGGACAAGTTAGGGCCCAACCGGCAAGACTTCAAGGTGTATTTGCACATTTGCATACTCGTTGTAATTCAAAGGGAGAACCATGGACTCTGTTCTCAAGAGGGGGGCCGGGCCAAGAGAGAACCCACTTGTCACAGCCACCACAGATTAAACTCCGATAGATCAAAGATGCATTCATCTCCACCAAGGATTTCAGATTGTTTTTAATCTGGAATTGAAAAGAAAACACATTTTCTTTCCCTTCGCAAAGCCCAGGAAATTAGGATCTTATTTTCATTACATATGATACCTCACATAGTTGCTGAATTTCAATGGTTTTATGTGGGTAAAATGTGCGCCCAACGATAACATCCCTGTAACCTTTTGGCTTTGTCTGTCAATATAAATATTTGTGAATATATATTTGGTGAATCAGCAACAATGTGTTCTGACTTCAAGAAACACGCAAACATGAGCACTATGCGAATGATGCACAGTGATTCATTTGGCTACAATAGTTTTATGCCTAGTGACAGCACAAATGATAAGTACAAATTATGGTTTTTGATGCCATAGCACCTAACATCAGAGGAGGTAATAGAGTTCTAAATCTATGACAACGGGAATCATGGTATATTATACATGTTAATACTAGGAAACCTGTGGACTAAACTCAGATGAGAAATTAGCTGTAAACTTGGGTTGAGTTAGGATAGAGATCTTTATACTCTTATTCCTTTCTGTAAGTTTGTGTTTATGTTTTCCACATACTTATGACGTGTTTGAATCATTTGCTTTATTGAGAAATTATGTGGGAGCATTTGGGGTTTAATTGGTTTTATTGTGGCACTAATACAGGTGCTAGAAAAGGGTTCAACATGCCTTGATTTTATTGAAGCCAAACTCTATGTACTATTTTCCTTTATATTTTTAGTAACTCTACACATGTGTACATTGAGGAATAATGTTGGATTTTGCAAATTGGACTTTTGACATCACTGCAATTGATTTGTTGTATTGATCATGAAATTGTGCATCACGATCTCTAGTCAACCACTCTACTCCACACCACTGCACTCTACAACAGTGCATGACCTTGTAGTTTCAAGCAACTGGATATCAGGCCTACTTGGGCTTCATTTTGTATTAAGATCTTTGAGACTGCCGTAATGCATACGAAGTTTATGTCAGGCACATTTGGGCTGAATTTTGTATAGAGATCTTTGAAACTGTCGCAATTCATATGATGTACTGCCTATGACATTGCTTGATTTCAATGGCAATATCTCCAGTAAACAGGACACTTATTCAAGAAGCATTGATATTTCGATCCAAAAATCTAGTAGTCATAGGCCCACTGGGGCTATATTGTGAAATTCACTTCTTTAGCGAAATCAGCACTTCTGTTATTTAAATAAGGCTGTCATCATAACTGCAGGTGGCTTAACTTCATCAAATTCACCACATGATAGCAGCGTAATGCAGAAGCCTTTTTTAGGGTTAGGCAATTATGATTTATTCTTTTAACATATGAAATATACCGGCCATCAGATTAGAAAACACTGTGTACAATGGTAAATGTCATAGATCGATAGTATGGTTACTTACTGTCACACATACCAATTGAAATGTTTAAAGGAAATTGTAGGAGAGGCATTGTTGTAAGCAGGATGTTTGTCAACTTCTTTCAGATGACTAATAAGCATTACCATTTAGCACTTTGTAACAACTCTAAGAGGGCATTCATGTAACCTACCTTTTGTGTATCCTTGCATAGTCTGTTATCTATGCTAATTTGTATTGTTAATTCTAAATCACTGTTTGAGGTGTTCAATGGATTTCTGTACTGTGATCAATGAAAGCTTTAACCAAAACGCATTAGGCATTATGGCTGTTGTAGCCAAAGAAATCACTGTGCATTATTTTCATAGTTCTCTCAAAACTCCACAAAATCCCACAGAGTTCCAAGTGTGGCAGAGTATTGCTTGACCACTGTGGTAACTTGCACAATAATGTGTACCTGGGAAAAGTATTAGAGGTTCAGGACTGACTGGGCATTACACTACCAGCATGTGATGCAATAATCCACCTATCGAGCTGCGCCCTGGCACAAAAATACCCTGCACACAGAGCAGGCGCTCACACCCATAATAATTAAGCAACACCCACCATAAATGTCACCAGGAGATGTGCTACACCATAAGAAGAAAATATGCACATACCGGCTGTGAAAAAGTTTCCAGACAGGGAGCCAAGGCTGCCTGATGTGCTTCTCAATGCCTCCAGCATACTGCAGATGGTCTTGAGCAAGGCCTGGGGGGCTCCAAGTGGCAGCATCTCTCTGCTAGCCTCTGAGACAGTTACTCTGCTGGACCCATCCTTCTACCATTTCAGACAGCAGGATGACCAAGTCGTCTCGTCACAAGGAGGGGCAAGGCAGAGGGGACTCCCGGAGTCCTGAGGAATGAAGTCTGTCTGTCCGCACTGCCTCGTAGCCAAGCCCAGTCATAGGTCACATGGCAAGCATGTGCAGTTTGAAAACATTGTATTAGTTTAATTTCTCTGTGCATGCTGAGCCAGACGTCACGGACGTTTGCATGCAGACCATAGACAATGACGGTTTCATAAAAGTAAATAAGAAATGAACGCGTTAAGCACCAGTAAAAACTCTGCTTTGCTGGCGTAGGCAGAGTTTATGCTGAACTTCGCTCTCCAAGCGCAGTGCGTAGTGCCAAAAACTCTGCACACTCTGCCAGGGGAGCTTAGAATACAGCTCACCATAAGTCAGAACACATTGTTGCCGAATGTGGATTTTGAACTTTTCCACACCTGGCACATGAGACACCATGCCAAGAGGTCAGAGGGATAGGTGGAAGTGGAAGCCTGATGATATATATATGTATATATGTATATATATATGCAAAAAAGGAGAGAACTCTGGGTAGTTCTCAGTTTAGGTGGAAAGCAGCTCCTGTTAGAGCACTCCCAACACCAGCGACACTCTAGATCTGCTCACCTCAAATGTCTGTTTTTTTATCAAAGTCTTTAAGCATAGGATTAGCAAAGTGCCATCCACGCCGAGATAGAAAAGGACAAAGTCTTTTGCCATTTCGACACCAAAGTCTTTAAGCGTAGGACTAGCACAGTGCTGTCCTTGCAGAGCTGTAATATGACAAAAGCCATTATATATATATATATATATATATATATATATATATATATATATATATATATATATATATGTATGTGCGTCTACGCAAACAACTTAAAAAAAGAAGGCGCCGCACACCACTTGGAGATGGTTACTTCAGATGTTTATTTTCCTGTAGGTTCCCCACATTTGCTCGTATATATATATATATATATATATTCCAAACGCTCAAAGCTGGAGGACACCGCTTGAAGATTGCCAGGCGCCGCTGCAACAAGCAATATTATATATATATATAACTGAAAAAACATAGGTTTCACACCAGTTATAGTTAGCTGGAAGTTTTACTCGCATAAAACCATTGAAATTCCCACGTTATAGTTAGTTGGACTCACTATAACTTGCGCGTGCAATGCACTGCTGATGACGTCACATATTACATCCCTGATGACATGGTCAGTGACATCACTCATGACATCACTGATGACACCATCCAGTGAATGTGTGTCTTTTAAAAAATAAATATGTGTTATATATGTATATGTAACAGTTGATGGAAGAATAAATGTTTAAATAAGTGTTTACATGGATTTAAAAAAAAATGATTGGTTAACTGGTTTATTAAGTGTATCTTAGTGAATACATATATTAGAGAGTAATGTTTAAATATTTAAATATATGTATTAGTGTTTCACTTTGTGTATAAGTGGCTGCATGGGTTGGTGAGTAGCTACATGTGTATGTATATGGGTTATTAGATGTTTTTCTTAGTATCAGTATGAGTGTTTGTATGGTTTAGTGGGGGTATTACTTAGCACATAGATGCATGAATGACTGACTCTCTCTTTGTATGTGTTTTGAAGACAGCATATGTGCAGGACTGTATGGGTGGATGAGTGTGTATATGTGTGTGTTAGTGAGTGAATGACTGTCTTACTAGTGTCTTTATCATTAACTACATATGTTTTAAAGTAGTATATGTGAATATTGATGTATATAAGTGAGTATATGTGAGAGTGAGGGATTGTAAGAGTTCCTGTTTAAATAAGTATGTGTTTCTATAAGTGATTGTTTAAGAGAGTAAGTATGTGTAAGTTTCCTTAGAAGTAAGGTGGTAGTGTGTGTATAGCTGTATATGCAAATAAATGGATGTTCAATAGTTTATTTGCATGTGTGAGTATGTGTGAGAGTATCTTTTGGATGACTGTCGGTGTGTAACAGGATGTATAGGTGTATCACTACATATGATGAGTGAGTATATGTATGAGTGACTATATAGAACTGTTGTTGAATGAGTGGATGTGTATATAGATGGTGGAATTATTGAATTGGTTTTTGTAACTGGTATGGGTATCTCCATTTTTTGAAAATTTTACTTTCTATTATTGAATATGTGTTTCAAGGGTTACATTACAGTGAAAGGATGTCTGTCACTCTGTCACAAGGATGGTGTCATCAGTGATGTCATGAGTGATGTCACTGACCATGTCATGAGTGATGTTATGTGTGACGTCATCAGCAGTGCATTGCACGCGCAAGTTATAGTGAGTCCAACTAACTATAATGTGGGAATTTCAATGGTTTTATGCGAGTAAAACTTCCAGCTAACTATAACTCGTGTGAAACCTATGGTTTTTTCAGTGAATTTAATAGGTTTTTTAAATGCTAATTCCCAACTATAACTTGTGTGAAACCTATGGTTTTTTCAGTGAATTTCATAGGTTTTTTAAATGCTAATTCCTAACTATAACTGGTGTGAAACCTATGGTTTTTTCAGTGAATTTCATAGGTTTTGTAAATGCTAATTCCTAACTATATATAGGGCCTCAAACCTATGTTTTTTTCAGTGAATTTCATAGGTTTTTTAATAGCTAATTTCTATAGCTATGAAATATAATATTTTTTATAATAAATCCTATATTGTATATTTATGTAATACTATTTTTTTAATGTATATTTTCCCTTTTTTTAAAACATTTTTTTGCCTTGGTACGCTCCCGGTGCGCGTACCGGTGAACGCACGGTAAGCGCAGTGTTATGGCGCGCCCCGGTGCGCGTACCGGTGAGTGGCCCGTTAGCGCCATTGCCGCGAACGAAAACATCATCGTGACGTATCGCGTAGCCGTGAGATGCGTCTTATGACGCACAGCGTAAGCGCACCTGGAAGCGCCCGAGCGCTTACGATCGCGCAACGTAAGCGCCGCCGGGTGCTCCCCAGGGCGCACACCCGGGCGCACACCGGGGTGCGCAGCGTAAGCGCGTCGGGTCATGTGACCTGAACATAACACTTTTCATTGGTTGCTAACATTTTTTTTTACAAAGAATGAAATCCCCACCCGTTTCCTTCACTTCTTCTTTCACTTTTGTGACTGCAAGACCTGCCTTTTTGCTGTCGGATCTTTGTGGGAATAAAATCTTGGATTATCATGGCTGCCAGACCATCCAGCAGTGAAGATGACTCCAATGAATTTCTTGATGAAGAGGCTCCTCAGCCGAAAGTAAAAGAACACTTTATTTGGAAGTTTTTTTCTATTCCTGATGACAAGAAGAAAGTAAATGCTCCAAAAGTGGAGTGCAGGATTTGTCACACTGTCCTGTCACGGGGTAACCCCACTAAGAAATATTCATTTGGTAACTCCACAATGATTCGCCATGTGGAGAGGAGGCACCCCCAGAATTTTGCCCGGGAAAGTGTCAGGGCTCTGGCACGAGAGGCTCCCAGTGATGGGGCCTCTACTTCAACCGGAGGACAAACTGCATCAGGGAGGGAGCAATCACAAGAGCAGATTCCCAACATCCAGCCTGCTTTTAATAAAGGCGTTATTAAATGCAGATATTGCGATAAGTTACTTTGCTATGGGGAACAAAGTGTTCTGCTCATGGTTCGAGCATTGGATAACCATCGCTGCCGTTTCCAGCCCTAATTTTGTTTTGTTTTTTTGCTCCTGTTGAGCAGTTTCCCAGTCCCTGTTTTTGTTTTTGTTGTAAAAAAAAAGAAAAAAAGGAGAAAAAAAAAGTTATTTTCAGAACTACCTCCAATTCTCATCAAAGAGCTGTGTTCTTAAAAAATATATTTATTTAATCATTTAGACCCATGGTACGCTCCCCGGTACGCTCCCCGGTGCGCGTACCGGGCGCTCCCCCCACGAAAATTGAATTATTTTTTTTTCCCTGCGGGCCCTTTTATAACCCCCACATCAAACCTAGGGGGTCAGGGGGGGTCTACCCTGCCCCCTTATGGTCATTTCCCCCTTTGTTTTTGCCACCTCTTGTGTCTCGATCCTACCGAGACACAAGATGGCGGCCGCTCCAGACTGTTTGGAATGTTGACAGACACCCGAGAGCCAATCAGCTTAACCTAAATTATTCAAAATCCTCTGGAGCACATATCTTGAGACATAGCAAAGGCACATCGGGCTACCAGTCCCTACAATTTTGCCAAGTTTGGTGGGAATCCATTCAGGTGTTCGGGCTAAAAGTGAGTCCAACCGCGCTACGGAAATTAACATGGGGGAAAACACGTTTTGGGACCCCCCTTTTATCTCGGCCCCCGCTTGACGAATCCCCCCAAACTTTCAGGGAAGGAGCGGGCCATCTTCTTTGAGAAATTCGCAAAGATTCGTCCACCGGCGCCAAAGTTATTCCCAATAGAATGTTACGGATTTTCTATGGAAAACAATCCTAACTATAACTACCTACTGGCGACCGCCAGTAGGTAATATATATATATATATATATATATTCCATATGCCTGAACCCAAAAATTGAGGCACCACACAGCAACACCGTTTAACCTTTTAATCATTCCGGTGGCAGCCTAACAAGCATCTCACGGCAGCTGCCCGTGTTGTCCTGAAGAACGGTTACATTGCTCCCATGCATGCCACCGATGTAATTGCAGCAGCACCCCAGGCCCGCACATCCGCGGTGGGGTTGCCTCGCGACCCGGGTGGGCGGCTATATATTCCAGGACAACACGGGCAGAGGACTCAGCAACTTACCTGACAGCGAAGCCTACTACAGGACAATTCAATTAAAGGAGGTATGGGGGCAGCTATTTTAGCGTTGACTACAAAGACCAAGATGCAACCAAGCCACGCCCACCACGGCGGTAATTGATGTTTAAGCGCTGGGATGACGGCACGAAACTGAGCCTCCCTCCTGAACAACCCAGTGAACAAGGGCGATGTTAAAAATTGCTGCGCCTCTGTTTCATGGAGTCCGTCGCCTCTGAAGAAGTGGTTGTACCACAAAACACATCAGGCAGCTTTGGACTGAATGCTGATGGTTGCGAGTCTTCACCATCGCTGTTCCCTGCAATAAACAAGTGTGGCAGATATTGACCTGTTGTGTGGCCTTTCTACAGCAGGCACCTCGTTTGGTTTAATATATATATATATATATTCTGAAGGGCAAATTGGTGAATATATATATATATATATATATATATATATATATATATATATATATATATATATATATATATATATATATATATTACCTACTGGCGGTCGCCAGTAGGTATATATAGTTAGGATTTTTTCTCTATGGGTTTTTTGAAAATTCTATGTCTAATAACTTTGGCGTTTGTGGACGGAATTGGCTGAAATTTTCAGGAAAATGGCACATTTTGTTTCTGAGCAGCCCCTGAAAATTTTGGGGGGGTTCGTCAAGGGGGGGCCGAGAAAAAAGGGGGGTCCCAAAACGCGTTTTTCCCATGTTAATTTCCATAGGGCGGTTGGCCTCACTTTTAGCCCGAACGGCTGAATGGATTTGCACGAAACTTGGCAAAATTGTAGGGACTGGTAGCCCGATGTGCCTTTTGTAGGTCTCAATATATGTGCTGCAGTGGATTTTGAGAAATTAACGTTTAAAAAAAGATATATATCTGTAACAGCGGACTGGGCAGCGGCCCAGGACGCGGACTTTTCGTGCAACGGAGCTTTGTGAAGCGAAGCTGATTGGTTCTCCGGCGTCTGTCAACATTCCAAACAGTCCGTAGCGGCCGCCATCTTGTCTCTCGGTAGGATCGAGAGACAAGAGGAGGTCAAAACAAAGGGGGAAATAACTATAAGGGGGCATAGTAGATCCTCGCTGACCCCCTAGGTTTGATGTGGAGGTTTTAAAAGGGCCCCGCGGGGCAAAAAAAAAAAATAATAATAATAATCGAACGGCTGAATGGATTTGCACGAAACTTGGCAAAATATTAGGGACTGGTAGCCCGATGTGCCTTTGCTAGGTCTCAATATATGTGCTCCAGTGGATTTTGAGAAATTAACGTTCAAAAAAAGATATATATCTGTAACAGCGCTCCGCTTCGCGTAACGGAGGTTTGCGAAGCTGATTGGTCATTCTGTCACTGGGCTATAGTTGGGCTACATCTGGCTGATATTTGGGCTACATTTGTTTTTTTGTGTGTCTGGCGGCCATCTTTGGGCTACATTGGGCTACATTGGGCTTCATTGGGCTACATTCGGCTAATTAGCAAATAGCTCATCGCAAACTAGGAATGGTAAAGAATCGCTATTTATTCCTTAAAGTTCGCTATTTAGGAAATGCAAAAAACTTTGATGATACATATGGCGGTTCATCTCTAACAAGATAAGAAGCATAGGGATACATTTATGATGACTGGCGCATCACCAGGGATGTGTTAGTCATTCTGTGCCGCTGTTCCGTCACCTATGGTGTGCTGCATTTACAATGCGGCGCATCATGGGGCAAAAACAGCACAGATGCGTGATGTATCTGTGCCGTAAAGGTGGCGCATTGCTGGAGTTGTATCGCAAGTGTGATGAAGCTCCAGCAAGGGTCGGGGGTGCCCCTGTCGCAGGGTTTCTGTTCTCACACAGAACTGTGGGCAGAGGATTGGAACCTCGGCGAATGCATTGCTGGAGTTGTATCGCAAGTGTGATGAAGCTCCAGCAAGGGTCGGGGGTGCCCCTGTCGCAGGGTTTCTGTGGACAGAGGATTGGAACCTCGGCGAATTAGGGTGTCCCAAAACTCACGTTAGTAATCAAAAACTCCTTAGCAAGCTAGGTACAGTGTCACATTGGATATAACAAACTCTCAATGTTTAGACAATCCAGTATATGAACTTATAGTACCTCAGGATACGTGGAACTCATGAACAGTCGGTCGTTATAGATTTCTTAGAAACCAGAACATGGAGTTAAGAAGAACAGATGTGTATTTGAAATGTTTATTTACTAATGCCGTCTTCTCAGGCGTAGTACCTTAGATAATAAAAGTACACATATTATCAGTAGCAAAATTACCAGCATAGTTACTAGTACATAAAAAGTGAATGGTGATAGTATGTTAACATGCTGTAAATGAATAAGAGTTAGCAACACTTATAAGCAGCCGCGGGCCGTGGAGGGAGTTACGGTGAGGCAGGGAGGCGGGGAGGGGGAGAAGCAGGGTGGAGAATACAAGTACACATATTATCAGTAGCAAAATTACCAGCATAGTTACTAGTACATAAAAAGCGAATGGTGACAGTATGTTAACATGCTGTAAATGAATAAGAGTTAGCAACACTTATAAGCAGCCGCGGGCCGTGGAGGGAGTTACGGTGGGGCAGGGAGGCGGGGAGGGGGAGGGGCAAGGTAGAGAGGGCTCCACCCTGCTTCTCCCCCTCCCCGCCTCCCTGCCCCATCGTAACTCCCTCCACGGCCCGCGGCTGCTTATATCTCACCCTCCCTAATACACATATTATATTATTTGCTAAGAAGGTCTCTTTGTGTTGGTTTAGGGCGTGCCCATACTTTAGTGTCTTACATTTTGAAGGAATCACATCAGCATACACCAGCTCTCTCTTCATGTGAACCGCATCAACTGTTGTGTATGTGTGTTCGGCAAAGCAATATAAAACCCGCCTCATGCCCAGAATTGGCAGAAGTTGCACTTATGTTATGAGTATGAAGTCGTGGAGATCAGACCTCATAACAATTCTGTATCGTGTTGTTCTTGAAACTTTAGCACTCGCTGTACAGATATAGTTTAACAAGTAAAGCAGATAGTAGACCAATAACATATTATTCTCATGTAAACCACGATGAACTACTAGGTGGAAAGCTAAAGCAACAACTAAGTGTCTTGTGCAGAAGTTGCAAAAAAGGAAAAATGGCGTTTAAACCGGTAATGAGCCCATGCTAACTTAACACGGTGTAAAGATATCCAGGACCTAGATGACACCTCCCCATGATCCGGAAACGAACTGAATAAGATAATAGAAGTGCCATCTCATGAGAGCAGATTACAAGTTTATATGTGGACGGTCCGCAAGGTAAAGCATTAAAAACTAGGAAAATTTAATGCTAAAGAAAAATAAAACAGCCAAGTACTTTATCGAGTCTTAAGCCAATAGGCAAGGTAAATAATAAAAACTTGACAAATAAGTCAATGAATTGTCAATGAAATGCTAGTACTCAGCATATCAAACATGAAAAAGGTCTATGACATAACTGTGTATGCAAAATAAGCTGCAACAGCCTCCAATAGGAAGTCACCGTCTTCATCCGAAAACAGTTCAGCCATCCAATTTAAAAGCGGAAAAGAACATACGTGCTCTCCCAGCACCGGATCCTCTATCACCATCAGAGGACAGCTCGGTGGGTTTTCAAGAAAGCTCTGTTCCAAGAAAGACTGTGCTGCCGCCAGTAAATTCCAGGGACCAAGTAGTCCATGCATCAATGCCACGGCCATAATCCTTTCGCCAGGACAAACCAACTCGTGAGTAATGATAGGAGTCATCAGCTGATTAAAGTCGACGTCAGGAGAAACCGGTCCGCAGAGACACAAATCAATGGCCCAATCGAAATCACAGGTCAGGCAGTGAAATACAGGCTGGACACAGGTGAAGTAGGAGAATCGAAAAGATAATCCATATGCCGTGCTTAATATCGCCAACGGCATTGTGCCATAATATTCTAGCATGCGATTGCGGAACAGTGTCAGCAGCTGCAGGGTGTGAGGTTGCATAGGAGGGACATCCATATTTAAAAATGTAAAAAAGCACAAGAGCGTCCGCTGGTAATGCAAGTAAAAATGCCAATCCACGAACCAGAGTGGAGAAAATGGAATGAAAGGAAGCAGGGATGACTCCAAAGATTTTCTCAAATGAAGTCACGAGACCACTGGTAACAACTTTAAAAAAGTGCGCCAGGGACTTTGTGGAGGATGCGTTAAAGATAGTCGGAAACATGTTGCTGAAATTGAAAGGCAAATCTTAATTGAAAAGGGTGTGCACCTCTGTACGGGTGTTCGCTATGTGAAGTACGAAAGTTTCACGGGCCGAACTCAAGGCCACCTCTCTCTGAGACAAAAGAGCTCTTATTCTTGCCATGCCGTTGAAACGTGTCCCAAGGTTGGTATTTGTGGCCAGATTGAAAACTCCCTATGTTCATGTGTGGGAGGAAATAGAACATTTCTGCAGCAAATAACCCGTTCACTTACTGTTACGATAAAAGGAATACTTTTAATTAACTCAGAACAATCTTCATTATTGAGCATCAAATAACTACCATTTTCCAACAACTTGACGTGGGGATGATAGCAGGAACTGGCGTGCCTTGCAACACGCAAGCCATATTTGGTCGGTGTTTGTTGCATGAACCGTGTAACTGTATGTGCCTACACATTAGTGAATGATCTGGCGTCTCAGTGCATTCCTCTCCATTCAGATAAACTTCTTGATCATCTTTGAAACATCTGTATGTGTATGGAAGCGACCAGACCTCATGAAGAAAAGCACTACCTAAAGGTTCATAACGACCTATTGGTATATATTTCATACAATTTGAAAACTTATATAAAGCAAAAGGCAGCGTTATTAAACCGTGGATAAGGCATGTTGCCAAAAAACCCGCAATCCTCTGCTGATGATGTCACTGAGCATGTCATGAATGATGTAATATGTGACATCATCAGCAGAGGATTACGGGTAATAGTATCTCTAGTTTACTCCCCTATAGCTGTCTTTCTTTTAACATAAGTGTCTGTTTCCTTCCCTTATACTTACTGTTTTTGGTTCGCTTCCGGTTCGCGTACCGGCGAGCGAACTGGGAAGCGAACTAAGAGAAATAGAGGTTGGCACAGTTCCAAATATTGTACCAATTTTTTAATAACGGGGAGGTAGTTCTGAAAAGAACTTTTTTTTTTATTTTTCTGAACATTTTTTTACTGTTTTTGAATTTTTCGGAACAGTTTTATATTTTTTGGGGTTTTTCTTGGAGGGGGCAATGAAAACGATTCATTGTAAAGGGCTCAACAGGAGCAACAAAACAAAAAAAAGAAGTATTTATTATTTTGGGCGTTTCGGACAAACATGAGCATGATTGTCAATAGCTCTGTTGATCAGAGTGATGCTTTTTTCTCCGTAGGAAATGAATCCATCGCAAAATACGCAGATGTGTTTTACATCACCAAATCTCATTTGTATATTTGGCACCATCTCCCTGCCCTCTGGTCCCGTTACTTCCGGTACAACAGATCTTCTGGCCATAATAGGGAGATTATCTAGGTCGTTCCGAAACTGTGCAGCACTGTAGTTGTTAGGATGCCACCTAGTCATATGGCGATGCATTGTGTAGTTTCCGAAACTGTATTTCTTGTCGGTCCCTCTGGACAGTCTATCTTGACATATAAGGCAAGTTACGTATCTTGCATTTACTTTTTTCTGACCTTTGGGAATTTTAAAAAATTGCCAAATGAAGTTTTCTTTCCGGTGAGACGTCCTGGGCTGCTCAGGCAAAAACTGCCTCTCTTCGTGCTCGTCCTCCTGTTCCTCTTCTTCTTCTTCTTGTTGAATTATAACTTGAGCAGGTGGTCCACTCTTCCTTGGATGTGGTGGAGGTGGTGGGGAAGCACCAGCTGAAGCTACTAAAGAAGCCATTGCTCAGTGATCACAAAGGGTCTTTCTCTCACAATGATGAAAGTCAGAGTGAGGAAAGAAGGAGGGATTTTCATCATTTGGGAAAAACAAGAGTTCTCAACCAATCAAAAGTGTTCATTTTAGATTATATGACCTAGTCTTACATCATTAGGAAACCAAAAGTGAAATGAACCAATGAAAAGTGTTATTACCAAGTCACATGACTTGCTGTGTTTACGTTAAGCGCTTTGCAGGGCCTCCCGGTTTGCTTCCAGAAACCTGCGCTTTGCGACTCGCTTCGCGTACCAGTTCGCTAACGTAGTACGTCATATGACGCATCACGCGACAACGTGAAACGTCATGCGGACGGGAGGCGTCACGATGTTGTTTTGTAACGCGGCACTTGCGGTAAAGAAACGTTTACCGGCTCGCGGTCTATTTCGCGGCATCAAGGTCAGCTAACGGGAAGCTTCCCGATTTGCGAAGCGGGAACGAAGAAAAAAAAATATTTAAAAAAAAAATTATTCATAAACATATAAAATATATTTTTGGATTTAAAGAAGAATACATTTTACAGCTACAGATATTAGCTGTTAAAAAACCAATGAAATTCACAGAAAAAACCATAGGTTATGGACCATATATAGTTAGGAATTAGCATTTACAAAACCTTGAAAATTCACTGAAAAAACCATAGGTTATAGACCATATATAGTTAGGAATTAGCATTTACAAAACCTTGAAAATTCACTGAAAAAACCATAGGTTATAGACCATATATAGTTAGGAATTAGCATTTAAAAAACCTTATTTTACTCACACAAAACCATTGAAATTCCATATATAGTTAGTTGCACTAACTATATATCGCGCACCCGCAATCCACTGCTGATCATGTCACATATTACATCATTCATGACATGGTCAGTGACATCACTGATGACATCACTGATGACATCTCAAATGACATCACTGATGACATCACTGATGACGTCATCCAGTGACTGTATAATTCTGTAAAGTTAAAATATGTCTTACATATTGAAGAATGAATGGATGTATAAATGTCTTGATGAAGGATTTAGTAGGGGCATGGCTGACTGTATGAGTGACTGATTAAATGTGTCTCACTGAGTGCATGGGTTAGTGACTAAACTGTCTTAATTTGTGCATCATTATGTCTGTTGTTCTGTAAACTGCTGCATGTGTTGATCATTAGCTATATGATTAACTGTATGGGTTATTGATTGGTTGCCCAAGCATTTGTATGGGAGACTGAGTGTGTGTGTGGGTGGCTGGGAGGTGTATGACTCTCTGCATAGATGTGTGAGCAGTTGATTGACTGGATGTATGGGTTCAAAAGTGCATGTGGAAACAGCTGTATGGGCGGTTGACTGTGTGCATGAGTGTATTGGTGAGTGAATGGATATCTCAGTGCTACATGTCAAAGTAAGTACATATGTAAAACACAGTACATGTGAGAGTTACCATATATAAATAACTGTGCATAAGAGCCAGTGAATGTGTGAGTGGCTGTATGGATCATTGTGAACTTGTATCCAGGATTGTATAAGTGAGTAAATATGTTTTAGTATATGTTTGAATAAGTAAGGTGTGTATAACTGTATAGTTGAGGAAATGGAGGTGTGATTGATTCTTTGCATGACTGACTAAGTGTCTGAGTAACTCCATGGATGAGTGACAGTCTATGAGTGTCTGTTTACACTGAGTGTATCTAAGGTTATATTAGAGTCTGAAGAGGTTTATCGTATTATCACATGAATGATGTCATCAGTGATGTGATCAGTAATGTCAAATGAGATGTCATCAGTGATGTCATCAGTGATGTCATTTGAGATGTCATCAGTGATGTCATCAGTGATGTCACTGACCATGTCATGAATGATGTAATATGTGACATGATCAGCAGTGGATTGCGGGTGCGCGATATATAGTTAGTGCAACTAACTATATATGGAATTTCAATGGTTTTGTGTGAGTAAAATAAGGTTTTTTAAATGCTAATTCCTAACTATATATGGTCTATAACCTATGGTTTTTTCAGTGAATTTTCAAGGTTTTGTAAATGCTAATTCCTAACTATATATGGTCTATAACCTATGGTTTTTTCAGTGAATATATATATATATATATATATATATATATATATATATATATATATATATATATATATATATATATATATCCAAGTACCAGCATTTCTTTTCCACGAGCCAGGAATCCTCCAAGCCAGGGATCACGCAGACACGGACCAGATAAAATGCTAAACTTCTTTATTTAGTGCAAGTTAGCCGCATGACGTTTCGGCTCCAAGGAGCCTTGTTCACATATTTTTTTTATTTATTATGTTTTGGCTCTTGGTAAGGGCCACATAAAATTCACAAAAGGAATACAAACAAAAGAAAAGCGAAAATACAATCATACATGCAAAACAAATTTCATCCATAGGAAAATTGACAAGAGAAAACAATGTCAGACCTCTCCAGATTCCTTAATAAATAGCTAAAAAACCTTTAAAAAAGTTAAAAATATAAAAGCAAAACATTTCATTAGGAGGACAGTATAAAAATCGTAAAAAAGAATTCACATCAGTAATACCCAATTGGAGACATATCGATTTTAACCATTTAAACCGCAATGAACGAAGAGCAGGACAAATCAATAAGACATGCATACGATCCTGAATACTCAAGTTACAAAAATTACACATGGACGAAGTTCCATTCCATTTAGAAAGAAGTGAATTTAAGGGCACTAGGTCATATCGTAAAAGAAACCATAATCTACGAACACCATGTGGCATGTTCCATGTGGCATAAGGTTGGGCCAACTTCATAGCATAAGAATTAAGGAGAAGATCGCAACCCCCTTTTTCTTGTATAGTGTTCTTATCTATTTGATAACTTAGTTCCCACGATGCCTGTTTTAGCAGGAGTTTTAGCTGAGACGAAGAATGAAGGAATAAAACACTTTCATCTAGCTTTAAGAGTGACACAGCTCTTCTGAAACTCCTTACTAATCGTGAGAACTCTTTAAAGTTGCCCAACAATTCCTTTTTAAGGAGGGCTCTCAACGACCCCAATTCGGCTCTAGCCAAGCAAGCCACCCATCTTACCAGGGCACATAGTCCCTGAACCCAGCTGCTCCTAAGGCCAAAATCAAGCCTACATGCTGCCAAGGAACACGAGGTATTAAGGGTGGATAGGGATCTTAAGAGTTTCCCTTCAATTTTATTACAAAAATCACAATGCTTCAACTCTGTAAGTTATATGCCATATAGTATCATAGGGGGGATCTTTGCCCTAAATACTTCAAGAAGACAAGCAAAGTGTCTCTTTCCAGTGGCAAAATAGAGAGCATTTAAACCTTTGCCATGCGCATGTGCTTTGCGAGAAATGTGCTCGATATGGGGTCTCTCACTCAGATTGGCCGCAATGATTTTACCCAGAAAGGTATAGGTTTTAACAACCTCTAGTTTCTGGCCACCAATCAGCCATCCAAAATTTTCAGAACGGCATTTCTTTTTTCCAGTAATACACATAATTTTGCTTTTAGATATATTAATCTTCATAAAATGAGCATCAGCAAAAACGTGTAAAGCTTGCAACCGATTAGCGAGACCTTTGGGGGTTAGATCCATCACCAGAATATCATCCGCATACATGAGACAAGAGATAGGGGTCCCCCCCACCACCGGGGCTATACCCACACAAGCTGACAAAGAAGCGGGAAGATCTACGGTGTATAATGAGAACAGTAGTGGTGCCAGCAAACAGCCTTGTTTGAGGCCGTTCAAAGAAGGAATTTTATACGAGAGTCCCCTCTCGCCCCCCTGGAGAACACTACACCACGTTTCTGAATGAAGTACTCGTAACAGATCCAATAGATACAGTGGTAAACCAAGGGCTGCTAACTTTCTCCACAACGTTCGACGATCAACTTTGTCGAACGCCGTGGAGAAATCAATAAACGCGGCAAACACCACTCCTCCCCTTACACGTGTATATTTATCAGAAATCATATGCAGGGTGGTAAGATTGTCTAACGTACCATGACCCCTACGGAAACCCGTTTGTTCACGGGGAAGAATATTATTCTCCTCGACCCAATTTTCAAGCAAGCTTAAAATACACTTGGCAAAAACCTTTCCAACTGAGTCGAGGAGAGCGATCAAACGGTAATTCATGGGGCAGTCCCTAACTCCCTTCTTAAAAATAGGGACCAATATACTTCCCTTCCAAGAGGCAGGGACCATTTTAGTGTCAAAGCAGGATTTGAACAAAGGGTAGAGAATCTTACTCCAAAGCAAAGGTTCCTGCTTTAAAACCGTCATAGGGAGTTCATCAGGTCCCATTGCGCCGGACAAACGCATGTTTTTTATGGCCATTTCTATTGATTTCTCTGTGGGATAATTAATCGGATCCTCAGATATTAGATCAGGGACACTATCTACAGCCAAAGCTACATTCCCTGCATACAACTTCCTAATATAAGCGGACCATACCTCTTCAGAGATAGGAATGGGAAGAGGGGTGCTTCTGGTGCCGCATCCCCTCCCAATTATTGACCAAAATTCTCTAGTTTTGCCATGCACAACTGCCTCCCGTAAGTTTATCCATACTAGGTCTTCCTTCTCCTTTTTTAGTCTCGCTTTTAATCTGATTCTCTTTCTTTTTAACCTCGATATTTCTTTGGCTCGTTCACCTGATCTGCCTAGATATTGCACCCGCATTAATTTATTTATTTCCTTATTCAGGGTGCGCAATCCGCTAGGAACAAATACCTTTTTCCCTGAGCCACTAATCTTTTTTACATCTAAAGTGATCTTTCTCATAAATTTTTCAAAATTAGCAATTTCCGAACCATACCAGCCATTTAATTCTAGTATAGTTTTGCATAAAATATCATGCACACCTCTGATGATAGTGGGGTTCCAACAACACCTACCCGCAGATCCCTGGAAGGTGACATCGTTGTTACCAAAAGACCAAGACTCAGTGGGTGGAGGTGTGAAGGAGAGAGTTATAGTAATTATGCTATGATCACTTAAGGACGTAGGGGATATCATAAGATCCTGGACATATGGGAAGATATCATAGTCAGAGATCACATAGTCGAGAATAGAGGCACTAAAAGGAGACTTATGAGTAAATTTCGCGGGCACGTCAGAGGGAAATCTCCCATTTAGAATGAGCCCCTCAACAGCGGATAATTCCTCCAGGAGAATCTTCCCTCTTTTATTAGTTATTATTTTATCAGGGAACAGCGATTGTGGGATGAACTGCGCCTCTTCTTTGGGTGTATTTCTGAATAAATGTAAACTAGCGTTAGAGATTTTACAATTCAGATCTCCAACTAAGATAACATCAGGTGGAGAAGAAACATTCTTAATCTGTCCAATATATTGAAATACGCGCTTCAATAAAATATTATAACACTCTTCAGGAGGGATATACACATTGATAATTACGACACCCGATTTATTTGGAAAACTGGGGAGATTTGCTATTGTTATCGCTTGAAATAGATTACTGGGATCAATGTAATGCGAAAATCTCCAGCACAGTTTATTAGTTAACAAGCAAACTATTCCCCCTTTAGCATGACCTTTCCTGGATGGAGCAGCAGGTGCTTCCAGCACATAGTAATCCTTCCCTACATAGATGTTGTCGGTGCACCATGTTTCTTGGATGCACATCACATTTGGTTCCAGCGAGAATAAAAAATCAAGCTTCTCAGGACTACTATGTATCCCGGCTGCATTCCAGGAGATAATTTTTAATTGATTATTAAAGATGATGGAATAATTTGGAATTATCTGTGCTCTTAGATGCAAGGGCACTATGTAGCCAATTCCACCGATGATTCTCCTCTAATGGCGCAGAGTTCTGGATTAGTGGAAGAAGCAATGCCTTAGAGACCGACCGTTTCCCCTTTGAGACCCAAATCTTTAGAATCCTCAAACGGGGAAGATGCCCCTTACAACTTATCACCCTTTTGGGTCATCCCGTGGGGAGAAGGGGTCTTAACAGAACCGAGAATAGGCAAAACATCGATACCTCTACATTGGAAAATCTCCACTTGCTGTAATATCAAATTTGCAATGAATTTAGAATAAAATTTGACTCTTATACTGGTTACACTATCTTCACCTAATAGGGAAACTAATTCGATATCACTTGATTGAATAAGGTGAAGACTTTCCTGGTCACTGAAACATTTAAGCAACCATGATCTATTTAGAAGCAAATTTACATCAAATAGAGGAACAAAGTCCAAAACAAAGGTGTCCACATAAGTCATTGTTTTGTTCGCCTGGGGAGAGCGGAGTAGGGCTTTGCTAGCCCCAACCAAAGGAGCAAAAGAAGGAGCCAAAGGGTTGAGATCCCCCAGTGCAACCGGAGTAATACTCCCTGTCTCTACCATAGGCGGGGCAGTCGGGCCATGACCATCTTTCTGAGGAAAATTTTCCAAAGTCGAAGGCAGAGTATTACAGTTAGTCTCTGGACCATGATTTAAGAGGCAGGATTCACTTGCCATTTTAGTGGTCACCAAGTTAGAGTCAATGGCATTCTCCTCATTATCAATTAGAACGATAGAATCTTGGAAGATTATCTGCCTTTGTCTTTTCTTCCTGTATTTGCGCAAAGGTTTTCTTTCCCTTTATCATTTCTATGTTTCCGGGTCTTTTTTGTAATTTCTTGATCCTCATCTTCTTGTTGCTCTATTTTTCCAGGTTTGAAAATTGGGAATAATTCTAGTACTGATGTACCTACTGCACCAGACAGGTTTTCTTCCTCTATTTCAAAATCAGAGTTTTTTACACAATTAGTTGCTGCAGTAACTGGCGGGGCTGTGCTGTTATTTTCTTGATCCATAGCTGAAAGCTTTGTATCGAGCTTCTCTGGAGGCACATTTGTATCCCCCGTTACCAGGCCAATATCAGTCGTGGTCGAAGAAGCACTCCTCATTACCGGAGCCTTGTGCAGCATTGCATTCAATATTTTAGTAACTGAATCCAAGATACAGTCCGAACTGCCCACAAATTTACCCAAAAGACATAATATAGAGGATAACAAATGTTCAAGGGCAATCAAAGACTCCGATATTGGTTTTTCTCCAGTAGCAACAGGAGGACAAATACCAGATAGATTGAGCTCAGGGGTTGCAGAAATGTTTAACAATGCAGACATATCCTGCACATTTATGGAAGGGGTGCTACTATATAACAATAGGCCAGATGGGGTAGCGCCCATTGTTAGCTGGATATCTTCTGAAGATTTCAAACTTCCTGCACCCACATATCGGCCACAAAGTTCCAGGTCAATGGATGACAAAGAAAGATCTTCACCTGACCTAACATACACAGTAGAAGTCTGTGGGGCAGGAGAGTTTTTAATTTGTCTTCCTTCCATAGAGTGATCATGAGGCCCAGTGGGATCATCAGAAACAGAGAGAACAGGGCTGGTCCCTGCGATAATTTCTATTTGAGATGGATCTATCAGTGTTGGAGGTGAGACCATATTATCAACCACTTGAGATGGACCAACCTGTGTAATAGAAGATAAGCCATCCTTTGCGTCAACATATAGTTTCTTATCCACTGCTTTTTCCCACAGGTCGAAGAGCTGACATTGTCCCTTTAGCGAGTAATTATTCACTGATTTATTTCTCAAGGGGTTAGATTTTGTTTTTGCACAGGTCCTTCCCCCCACTAATCTCCCCGAGCGAAGTTTCTTTGTCATCCTAGAGATTAATTTTCCAAGGGGTATCGTCGATAAAAAGAGGGAAAATCCACTGAAGTTGTGATATAAGCAATGATGAATGAACAATAAAATAATGTAGAAAATGGAGAGGAACGATCAAATGATCTCCGGTCAATAACTATGGAGATGAAGAAGTTTGCTGTGCCTTCTAGGGTGACACTTCGTTCTCCACGGGTATAAAGGTAGGAATAAAATGTAAATAACCGGGCCCAGCCCAGCCTACCTCAGTCACCGAGGGCCACAGAGGGCCCGCCCTTTGCCCGGGCTTAGCCCCGGGCGCTCCCGCGCGCTCCCGCGACGCGGGGGTGACGCGCCTTTTCAGCGCCGCCTGGCGCGCTCTGGTGCAGAGATTCCCGCCGCAAGGGTTGGCGGGATATGTAGTTTTATGCCCCCCTCTACTCGGCGGCCGCGTGGATGAAAGATGCGGCGGCGAGAGGGGGACAGGCAGCAGACTCAGGCACAGGAAAGATTTCCTGAGCGTAGCTCGGCCCAACAGCGTCCACACGAGGTAAGGGGCCCAGAAAAGATTCCACAGCGTCACCCGCTCCACCGGGGTGACGCGCCTTTTCAGCGCCGCCTGGCGCGCTCTGGTGCCGAGATTCCCGCCGCAAGGGTTGGCGGGATATGTAGTTTTATGCCCCCCTCTACTCGGCGGCCGCGTGGATGAAAGATGCGGCGGCGAGAGGGGGACAGGCAGCAGACTCAGGCACAGGAAAGATTTCCTGAGCGTAGCTCGGCCCAACAGCGTCCACACGAGGTAAGGGGCCCAGAAAAGATTCCACAGCGTCACCCGCTCCACCGGGGTGACGCGCCTTTTCAGCGCCGCCTGGCGCGCTCTGGTGCCGAGATTCCCGCCGCAAGGGTTGGCGGGATATGTAGTTTTATGCCCCCCTCTACTCGGCGGCCGCGTGGATGAAAGATGCGGCGGCGAGAGGGGGACAGGCAGCAGACTCAGGCACAGGAAAGATTTCCTGAGCGTAGCTCGGCCCAACAGCGTCCACACGAGGTAAGGGGCCCAGAAAAGATTCCACAGCGTCACCCGCTCCACCGGGGTGACGCGCCTTTTCAGCGCCGCCTGGCGCGCTCTGGTGCCGAGATTCCCGCCGCAAGGGTTGGCGGGATATGTAGTTTTATGCCCCCCTCTACTCGGCGGCCGCGTGGATGAAAGATGCGGCGGCGAGAGGGGGACAGGCAGCAGACTCAGGCACAGGAAAGATTTCCTGAGCGTAGCTCGGCCCAACAGCGTCCACACGAGGTAAGGGGCCCAGAAAAGATTCCACAGCGTCACCCGCTCCACCGGGGTGACGCGCCTTTTCAGCGCCGCCTGGCACGCTCTGGTGCCGAGATTCCCGCCGCAAGGGTTGGCGGGATATGTAGTTTTATGCCCCCCTCTACTCGGCGGCCGCGTGGATGAAAGATGCGGCGGCGAGAGGGGGACAGGCAGCAGACTCAGGCACAGGAAAGATTTCCTGAGCGTAGCTCGGCCCAACAGCGTCCACACGAGGTAAGGGGCCCATAAAAGATTCCACAGTGTTCACATATATATATATATCCCACTTACTCCGTCCGACGCCCAAGCTTCTCAGCCACACTGTTTTCGGACCTCAAAAGACGAATAAGCCAAACCCAGATCTGGTGCGTAATCAGTGCTTTATTCCATTTGACAGAATAACACAATATATATATATAAAATATATATTCCAGTACCAAGCTTCTCCCGGGATATCCGCCCTCGTCTGGTGGCACGCAGCAACCGGTAGAGCCATCGCCGGTAATTATTCCAACACAAAAAAGGAGTCACAGCGAGCTCTCAGTAAGGAGTATGTACCAGGTTCATTCCAACTTGACATTGGAATAAACCTGGTACATACTCCTAACTGAGAGTGTGCTGTGACTCCTTTTTCATTTTGATATATATATACATATTGCTGAAGCAAAGATTCTTCATCAAAGAAGGCGCCGCACACCACTTTAGGTTACGCTGTTTGTTTTATTTTCCTGTAGGTTTCCCCACCTACGCGTTTCGGACTGGCAAGAGTCCCTGCTCACGGTTATCAAACATTAGTCCTTTGTTTGTTTTACAAATTTATACTGTTAGGTCCATTAGGCAATTAATGATGCATTATGGGAACAGTAGGCAAAACTTGTTTACTTCTCTCTGCTAACTTTATTAGCATAGACACTGTGTTGGGTAGCTGTTGCTTGGCGCTTTGCATTGTATTTAAATGTTAAAGAGCTACTTTAACCCTAAAGTTTGCATAAATATCAGCGTTAAGTACGTTGATATCCCATTACCTATTTCAGATTATATTGGAAATATGCTTTGGCATTAAGATTGTATGCCAAATTTTTTATGGCATTTATGGCTAAGTGCCTTAATAGTATGCGTGTGTCAAGCTATACAGTTATCCCTCACCGTGACTAGATATAAGACAATACTTTTTAGCTTTAGCATCACAGATGTGCTGTCAAATCAATTTTACAGGTTTACAAAAAGTGCTATTTTCACATGTCTTTTAGTCATTTGCTATTATCAGTAAGTCCAACTATTCAGAGGGCTAGGAAGACATTCCACAGTGTATTTCTTTATAAATGGACATACATTTCCTCATCCCCGTTAAGCCCCATCGGGGTTCTGGTTTTAAATCTTATTATTAGTTTGGATTCAAGGCGTCTTAGTTTCGTGAGTCGATCACCCCCTCTTTCATTTTCCTGTATCATTGCAATGCCTGCATACTTTATGTCCATCCAGGTCCAGAAAGACCCTTGATAACTTATCGAAAAGCACCATCGATACAAGACACTATAGTCATCCATCATTTCCTTGTGTTTGCTTTGTTCGCCCTAAGTTGGAAGGGTATGCCCAGACAGGTCCCTTGCTCACTTTGCCACTAGATTCAAGCTAGCCTGGCTGATAAGGGATGTCACCCAAAATCGCCCCCAGAATGTTTGGTTCCAGCCCAGGCAAGACCTTGCTTGGCAGTTTTTGGCTGGACTGTTCCCATGAGGCACAGGGTCAAGACTGATTTGCATATTGCTAGGTCTGAACTGGGATGGCAAAGTGAGCTAAAGAACGATAATGTATTCAACCCAGATCTGTGACTGGGGTGAGTGTTTGAGAAGTTTCAGCGCTCCGTCTATCATCTCCTTCTCTTTGCCTAGAAGTAACTGTCATACAGTTTTTAGTGGACAATGGATACATACTTCTTGTACAAAGGCTTTCTTTAATGAAGAAAGCTATATCCAGTTTAACAAATTAGTTTATGCTATTGATTAAAGAGGACAATGTTATCAAATGAAGAATGGTAATCCTAAAGCAAAAGAGGTGATGGTATCTAGAAATGTAGGAGAAGTTATTGCAGAAATGGTACAAGGAAGGCGTAGTCAAGTTACTGTATACAAATGAAATTGTAGTAGTGTTTATAGTATTAGACAGCAACCCATTGATATATAAAGAAAATTCCTATGTATCTTTCCAAGGCAAAGTTTAAAACACAAAATAAGTTATGCCACTCAACAATGTGGACTTTAGGTAGGAGGCTATATTATGTGAAAACTCCTGCTTTATGTTTAGGAAAAATAAGTAGAGTATGTTTGCATGGGATGGCCAGTTTCATTTCTTTGGTCCTGAGCAGGTTTCTAGGAAAAATGAAGAGTTGTTAATAGGAGGAGTTGCAGGACAAGACACATATATTACAATTGATAGTTTTAAAACAGAGACTACAAAATTTAGCACAGTGTTTTGAAAAATACCCAGAGTATGTTTGTATTTGTTGTTGATGTACTTACTAGAAGGTTTAAACACATTCTGTTGACATACATGAAAATAGAAAATGTAACTGATGATAACTGGCAAGAGTTACCAGTGTATTTATTTGTGGGGGGATAGTTTGACTTGTCTATACGGCAAGGTATATGTAAGTAGTGTTATAATAAATTGGAAGATAATAAAATGAACAACACATAGATATTATATACCCATTTTGTAAGATAATAAAATGCATGCTAATGTAGAAACACTATGAAGGTCAAAAATAAAAATAAATCAACATTTATTATTCCTTACAGCATTGTGAAGGGCCGTTATGGACTGCTCTCCAGCACTAACTACAAATACACAAACTGTGCAGTATGACCCCCTCGTAAAAACTGTGGCGCTAAATCTTGCAGCTTCGATTGGACTTTTGAATGGACTTCCTGTTTTGGTTATGTTGTGCTGCTATTGAAGCTGAGGGTCCTTCAGTTTTGCGTTGCCTTCTTACTGCTCACTATGAACTCTTTTTATGAAATGAGCAAAAAATATAAAAGGTGAAATAATATACCATGTATGATATTTGGCAGCATTGTGAGTATCTGCAACACACTGCTCAAAAGCAGTTATAACAACAGTACTGTTCATGCAATAAGTGGCCATTCTTGAAAACTCTGGAGCCATATTTGTTTTAGTAGTCTGTACCTCTAAAGGGAATTTCTGGCTGGGAATTATTGCTGCTGCCACTGATGTAGATGGTCCTTCAGCTTCCTTCTGCTTGCTCGGCAGTTAAAGATGTTTTCTATGAAACGTTTTAAGATGATAGAACATGAACGTTGTCCCACATGAGTCTAAAAAAAGTCTCCAGCTTAAATCTACCACCTGCTCACAATAAACTTCTGGAAAGGAAGATTCAAAAAGGAGGAGTGGGTGTATATGTCCTATTGATTTTACTGATCCGTTTATTATCCAATGATATTCCTTACTTTTCCCGCCATGTGATGTTTTCAGATTGTGCATTGCACTCGTTTGCAACAGTTTTTATTTACCCATGAGTTGGCATAACACAGGGTAGTTTGATGGGTGTTTGGTAGTTATGTTGTATTTGTGAGTTTAGATGTTGAGTTATTTTTTTAAATGGTTGTTTTTGTTAAATGTATTGTTAAAATGAAGTTAAACAATGATGCCTCTAAACAGCTAGACTCAAACTTTGTGTAAAAAATGTCTATATAGCTGTTTTTCACTTTGTCATTTGAGTTGGTGACCACTAATGTCAGTGTGACCTCTGGTGTTGCTGTAAAGAAGGAAAATGCATTTTTGATTTAGTTATTTCAACAAATCAATACAAAGGGAAACGTAAAATTAGAATCTTACTAAATAGCTACACTGAAACCTTATATAGAATATGTCTATATATGTGTTTTGCAGTTTTTTAAAAACACTGTAGTTGCAGTCTGTCCTTGGCAATGGCAATATTTAATTTAGCGTTAACAAATTCTGTAATCTTGCTTTTAATAGACATTAACGACATGCAGGTGGCAATATATGTACAATATCAGCGCCCCTTAGTTGACATCTGGGGCATTGTGAGCCTTTGCCATCCCCCCATTTAATAATCCTACTGGGTGTGTAGTAAAGATTTAAACAGGCTTTATAATACTGTACATACAACTTTGAAGATCAAAACATAGTTTGAGCCAGATAAAAGGATTCCGGAGAACTAGTTTCAGAGTTTGTGATTATCTATATCTTCCTTCTGTTGTTTATTGAAGAGGGAATAAATACATCTGATGGAAGGTTTGTGCCCCGCTACTAGAGCATCAACCAGATCACACCTTTGTAAACCGGGCACCCTCCCTTGCGGTATAAGAAAACCCTGACTGGGTGGTATTTAAAAAATTATTTCTGGCTGATATCAAATTAATTTCTTATCTCTTGAAACGACCTTACACCCATGGAGGCTTTTCACCCACCTTAAGGTGTATTGATCCCCAAAAACGTCTGGCAGGTACGTAATATTACTTAATGGGGTGTAGGAATGTAATTTTCCCAAGCCCATTAGTTTACGAACCGTTAACCACACTCTAAAAGTGTTTAATAATATCTTAAAACAAACTCTCTTGAGGTAATTGAGCTCAATTTGCCTCCATATGTTTCCCCAACCCCCACCACCTATCAATAGCTCAAATGGGGAGGGGAAGTACTCCACTACTGATTGCGAGGATGGTTTCTATGGAGCAGGGGTCCTAGATTCTCTAGTATAGAGGCCCAGTAATATAGCTCACCTCTGTCTTTAGGGAGGGTCAGAAATTTTAAAGCTCTCCTTGGTTTTGCATATGCCCAAACAAATCGAGAGATCAATTCATCTAGTTTTTTAAACCAGCGGTTTCCAATCTCTACAGGATTAGCCCGAAAAAATTAATGGATTTTAGGGAAAAATGTTCATATTAATAACATTGCATCAGCCAACCAAAGACAGGTGTAGGTTATTTAACCTGTATAACTCTTTTTTAGATTTTTCAATACAATGGGAAACATTTTCTTTGATGATGCCATCCATGCGTGGGGTCCACAAGGGAGATTTTATTATTGACCAAGATTACAGTTTTTTCCTTATTTAGTGAATAGCCCGAGATACGTCTCTATCTCGACTCTCGCTTCCGATGGCTTGGGTGTGACTTGGGCTAAACCGTCAGCATAAGCAGGTGTTCTCCCAGCCACTACAGAACATGGGGAGAATGCTGACATTAAGCTCATGCCTGTGTATAAATGGATCTATGTAGAAGGCAAATATTAGTGGGGAGCATGGGCACCCCTGTCTAGCCCCCTTGAGATCTCAAATTGTCCGAACACTCCCCTGCCCCTAAAACCCTAGCCTCTGTTTTAAAATATAGGGCCTTAATAGCTAGGTGAAACTCGGGTCCTATGTTTACACTCTCTAGCACTGCCCACAGATAGTGCCAGGAGAACCTACCTAAAGCTTTCTCCGCATTCAGCAGGATCAAAGCCATAGGGTCTCCGGTTACCTGGGCTGCATCAAACAGAGTTATTACCTGTCTGATGTGGTCCGTGGTGCTTCTCCTGGGTATAAACCCATGTTGCCGTCCAGTTACTACATTGCTGATCATGGAGGACAGTCGAGAAGTGAGGTTCTTTGTGTCAGAAAATTACTCCATCGCGCCTGCCATACGATCCGTGAGAGAGAGAATTACTGCCTGAACTGCAAATCCCAGAAGGTCTGAGAGGGAGGGACATCCTGGTACTTTAGGCAACCTTGCAAGTCAGACAGCGTGCGTAACTCTAGTTGTGGAAGGACTGTGTTCGCTTACTGCTGCTTATTTCGGATTCTCCAAGCGGGATTGCTGGATAGGTTGTACCGGTTTGGAGTGAACTCAAGGCTGCCTGCTGATTCTCGCAGGGAGAGCCGGTGATGGTTACGTGAGGTGGGAATTCGAACTGGAGACTGCAACTACTTGCTGGCTGGCACTTTGGGAAGCACTCTTGTGGTGAGACTCATTTCCGTTTCTTTTGGAGTCGTTCAGACTAACGGCGAATGGAGGATGCAGCGGCTGCTAAGGTCCAGAGGTTGCTCGGGATTGAGTGGCCTAATTTTTGGAACAACTTTGTGCAAGACAAGACACACAGGCGAGAGGTGGCCCGTGAAGGTACTTTCTCCTCTCTGGGGGCGCTTGCAAATCTTATGCTATGTGTCTTGGCATGCAGGGTTTTAAACTCAAGACACCTGTGTGTTTCTTTTCGGTT
Organism: Lissotriton helveticus; assembly: GCF_964261635.1. Lineage (NCBI taxonomy): Eukaryota > Metazoa > Chordata > Amphibia > Caudata > Salamandridae > Lissotriton > Lissotriton helveticus. Next base: position 525,900,355 of record NC_136063.1, on the reverse strand, counting down.
TAGATTAACCAAGGAGGCTATTAGTTTTTATACTAACATTTGTTTAAGGGTCTGGACTTCCTCATTAACTTTTTTGGCTGCAGTTATAGGGCTCTCTGTCTAAAGAGTTCCTGGCACTTACTATTATACTGACTCCTGCAGAGACAGGATTCTGGATATGACATTTCTGCTCCTCTGAACTATATACTAGCGAAGGGTCACTTACCTTATTTTCTTTACTCATGTTTTTGGGTTATTTTTGTTGGCAATGCGACAGAAAGGGTATGTATGTGTAAGGGAGGTTTCTTACTAACCAAGATGTTGGGGTGAATGTGGGTTTAACCAGTGTGTTTTTTGTTATAGGTATATTCTCCTCCAGTTTGCGAGCTGGATCCCTACTGGGTAGAGAGTAGAGAGAAAGAGGAACACCACTTAAGGAAGACATTTTATTTGCAGGTACTAATCATATTAGCGAGAATTTATGAGAGTGGTGAGAGAGGTAGACCTGTAATAATCTCTGTGTTTTTTGTTTGCAGGTGTCCCTTTCCCATGCTGTTCCTACCCTTTTTCCTTTCCCTCACTAGATCGACTCAATGCTCTGTACGTTATGGGTCAGAGATTTTTATTTACCAATACAAGGGGATTATGGTCAGACACGACCTGGCCATATCCCTCAATTTCGCAATCTTGAATTATAGAATGCAATACAATCATAAAATCTAATCGAGCGTACAACTGATGAGAAGTAGATAAAAAGGTATAACCCAGTTCCGTGGGTCTCTTAACTTGCCATACATCCATTAGGATGTTATCTTTGCATAGGATTCTTAGGAACTGAAAAACCTTGGGTTTCCTTCCACAATATTTCAAAATACCAGCAAGTGGATGGGTTAATATTTAATATGTTATCCATAGCCTCACTGGAGGAGGAATATGAGACTAACTCATAACACAGGGAAGATAACGATTCCTCCATGTTAGACAGGTCTGATTCATCTGTAAGTGAGAAATACTTCTCCCCATTGTCAGGAGATTTAGCTGTAGATCTTGGGAGCTTCTCTTTGATGGCCCTATCCTGGCCTGGGGTGGTTGCAAGTTCCCCTGTTGTGGTACCAATAACTAGCATTTTACTTATGCACAGTTATCACAGGTTGATCAGTACGCAGGGATTCTAAACAGAAATTATTTAGCTGTGAACATTTTCCAGGGCGGCGAACCTGCCCTTTATCACTGAATCCATCACCAGTGTCTCCTGTGTGATTAGTCGTTAAAGGTGGAGTAGTACCAGTTCACAGGTCATTACCAGGTTTTAGTGCTGTGTGGGCTCACTGATTTGTGGTGACACTTCACTCTGAGATATATTGGTGTTCTTTGGAGCCTCTGTCTTCCTGTGTTGCAGAGGGGGGACATCCACCATTCCATCCTCAAGCAGGGTAGGATTTTTAGTCCAGGAACAGTTTGGGTTCTGACCTTTAAGATCCACGGAATGATTTTCATCACTGCCAGAGAATAGGGTTGATAATAAAGGCTGAGACCCATTGGATTGCCTGGTGGCCCCATCTTTCCAGGCCGTTTGGGGTTCCTGACTCCGCTAGTTCCACTGTCCCAACAATTGGATTTGACTTTGCCCCTCTATTGTGTCCCTTCCTAGTTTCCTCCCCCCTCGTCATCTCCCCAGAATGATGTGAGGAGGAAGGGAGTCCACTCGAAGTACTGGTCCTTGCGGCCATTTTTCTAGTACAGCGGCCCGACATTCTGTGCCTTAGGTTCTTTGGCACGTTAATCCACACCCGCAGCAGGATTCGCGAAATCAAATGAAGCAGCCATGGAGTGTTTACAGTAGAACCTGCAGCTGCCTGGAGCACCCAACGGGTCCGCAACTGGGGCTATGTGCGTCCCCGTGTGCAATATTCACAGAGGTAGAAACCGAACTGCATGCTCCGATGTCCACTGCGGGGCCTCCTTCCACCTAAGGAAAATCACAGCACGGAGCAACATGAACTCACGTCCTACACCAGCACCATCTTGCTCTGTAATATTTTCTAATTTCCATAGACATAAATCTCACCAAATAGAATCTATGGTTTTAAACACACAACACATATTAATGTTGTTGTATTGTACATTGTAAAGTGCTTACAAATCCCAAACATCATTGTCCTATTAAAGGACCAAAATATATGATGCTTGACATAAATCACTACACTTCACTCAGGGGTTCAAAGGGGCATTCGAGCCTGTGTTAATGGAAGAAACCCAGACAAATTCACATAAACATTGCATAATGTACCTGTTCCTCTGGTGAGCCATAGAACTGGCCATACAGGGAAAGGAACTCCTTTGCCAGTGACTCTAGCTCCTCTGGCATGAGGACAGGGGTCATCTCACCTGCTTGACCTGCCATGGTTGCTCCTAGAGGTGACACCCAGCAGCAAAATTGGAGATGGTCTTGATAGCAGCTGTTATTTTTGGTGAGTTATTTTTCCAACCACTGTGTATATGTACGCAACATATATGATCGTCAGCAGAGACATAAGTTACTTTCACCAACGTTAGCCTATGGCTGTGTCCATCTTGGAGTCTTCCGCCTATTATGCGGTCAACGTCCGACCTCCCCGTCTGATGCCAAATGTCCTATCGGCGAAGTCAGGCACCTGCTTTTTTAGATGTTCAAAACAGTGTGTTTGTGACTGTTATGTGAGTCACCATCACTCAAAATGGGGGCTAGATTGTTTACATATTCAAACTTTGATGGACACAAATTTCTTTAAATATAAACATTGATATGTAGTGTATTACTGTGGTGAAATGTAATATTCGTGAGGTGTTGTTTACACCTCGTCTGACTGTACTTTTGGAGAAAAAAAATAATGTGTAAATAATGCATGTGAAATGTATTATTTATACATTTTATTCTTTAAAATGTATGTTAGGCTATAAATATCATTTGTGAAGAATAAAGGACAAAAAACAAATGTTTGATTAAAGTATGTAGCAAAACAATACACATTTTGTAGAACTACATGACTTATGTCTTAATTATCAAATATGCTGCAGTGGAAAATGTGAAAAATGTTCAAATGTTTTTCCAGTGCAGACATATGAACCAGTTAGAGTGAGGAGACAACAGCCTCAGGTGAACATCCCATTTTCAGACCTTGCCGCCACGGAAGAAAGGGATATAATAAGATCAGATTGAATAAGCAAACTATAATAGATGTATGTCATCAGCTGGAGCCAGATTCTTAGCCTCACATCTATTTCACCAATTATCAAACTCATGGCAGTACTTCATTTTGTGGCCACAAGATCCTTCCAAGACATTGTGGCAGTATCTGGTGGAATGTCACAACCACCTTTCAGTGATGGGCTACAAGAAGTTATATCGTCAATGAAGAGACACATCAACAGTTTCACCGCAGCAGAATTTAGCCAATGTGAAGGGGGAATTTTACAGTTTGGGTCACCTTCATGTGGTTGGAGCAATTGTTGGCACACATATTGCCTTAGTGCCACCACACACCAGAAAACAGATCTACAGTAATTGGAAACACTTCCATTCAATCAACGTGCAAGTTGTCTGCTTACCAGATTTGTACATCACAAGCTTCTGCATGCATCTCCCCGGCCCTGCCCATGATTCCTTTGTACTACGGAACAGGTCTATACCCCTCCAAATTTCACAACTTGGACCTGAAAGGGCCCGGCTTGTTGGTCAATTTTTCATACTATTGCTTTGCTAAATTTCTAGTTGAATAATCTGAAATTGTGTTACATTTTAGGCACTTTTTTGTCTTCCATCTATGAGACTCAGCTTATCCCAACCGACTAAGGTTGTTGCCACCATTGAGAAATCCAACAATGCCAGGGGAAGTCCATTTCAATAAGGCCCATGGAAGTACACAGCGGTCAGTGGAGCAGACTTTCAGGCTCCTAAAGGCAAGATTTTTTTCTCTGGACAAAACTGGTGGAGCGCTCCTTTACTCACCTGATAAGGTGTGCAAATTCACCCTGGCCTGCTGCATGCTTCACATCACCCTGCGACGGAACATCCCTTACATCACAGAAGATGGAGACTATGAAGAGCCAACAGGTGAGGATCCTGAAATGCCAAATGAAGATGATAATGGTGAAGAAGAAGGAGTTGTCTTACGTCAAGATGTCATTGACAAGTGCTTCTTCTCATGAGTGTAAGTATATCTTTACATGTTATCACTTACACCGTTACACAAACTATTGGTGTGATAATGAGGGAAGTATGTGGTGGTAATTTGTTATGAAGCGCATGTTCAGGGAAATTCGGGCCAAAGCTGTTAGTTGATCAAAGTGTTGACACATTGACTACTGTGTTCAGTTACATTGTTTATCTCCATTTTTTGGTAAAAATGTATCCTCAATCAATCAATCATAACATTTGTATAGCGCGCTACTCACCCGAAAGGGTCTCAAGGCGCTTGGGGGAAAGGGTCCGCTACTGCACGAACAGCCAGGCCTTGAGTTGTCTCCTGAAGGCGAGATGGTCCTGGGTCAGTCGAAGGTGGATGGGGAGGGAGTTCCAAGTTTTGGCCGCCATGTAGGAGAAGGATCTTCCTCCGGCGGTGGCTCTGCGGATGCGTGGAACGGCGGCGAGGGCGTGGTTGGTTGATCGTAGCTGGCGGGTGGGAGTGTAGAAGGTCAGGCAGTCGTTGAGGTACTTGGGGCCCAGGTCGTGGAGAGACTTGTGTGCGTGGGTGAGGAGCCTGAACGTGATCCTCTTGTTGACGGGGAGCCAGTGCAGGTCCCTCAGGTGGCCGGAGATGTGGCAGCGACGGGGGATGTTCAGGATGAGTCGGGCGGCGGCGTTCTGGATGCGTTGGAGTCTTCTCTGAAGCTTGGCTGTGGTTCCGGCGTAGAGGGTGTTTCCGTAGTCCAGTCGGCTGGTGACGAGTGCCTGGGTGACCGTCTTCCTGGTTTCGGTCGGGATCCATCGGAAGATCTTGCGGAGCATGCGTAGGGTGTGAAAGCAGGATGAGGAGACGGCGTTGACTTGTCTGGTCATCGAGAGGGAGGAGTCCAGGATGAAGCCCAGGTTGCGTGCATTGTCTGTTGGCTTGGGAGCGGTGCCCAGGGCGGGGGGCCACCAGGAGTCGTCCCAGGCGGAGGGCGATGGTCCCAGGATGAGGACTTCCGTCTTGTCTGAGTTCAGTTTCAGGCGGCTGGTCTTCATCCACTCGGCGACGTCTTTCATCCCTTCGTGTAGGCTGGTTCTGGCGGTGTCGGGGTCCCTGGTGAGGGAGAGGATCAGCTGGGTGTCGTCGGCGTAGGAGATGATGTTGAGGTTGTGTTGACGTGCGATGGCTGCAAGAGGTCTCATGTAGACGTTGAAGAGGTTAAAAAAGTTGTTTTTTTAGAGTGTTGATTATGTTATGTTTCATCTTAATTTAGACATTTCAGAGTTGGGACATTTGCAGGTATATCATGATGTTTGAAAGTACAAAGGGAACATGAGTTGATGCTGGGAATGACTGACACAGACTTTAGGTGTCCAAATCTTGTACCAAGGCAACTTGCACTGTGATTGAATGGAAGTTTTGAAGACTTCATTGGACTTGTTCCCTGTCATGGGTTGGCACTAAGGCAATCTGTGTGCCATCATTAGCTCAAACCACACTGGAGCCAAATCATGCTAATCTCCCTTCATATTGGAAAACTCCTCAATGTGCGTAAAATGTATGGAGCTGTTGATGAGTCTCATGGCTGTGAAATTCCACTAGATACTGGAAGAGTGGATTGGAATGATCCTGTATCTCTCATTATCGTTAGCTCTAAAACCTTACCTAGCTCTCTACCTATCATTTCCTACCAACCTATCTATATTTGTTTTCTGATTACCTCCACTATCTCCTTTTACCTTAGTTACTTACTACATCACCTATCTCAGTTCTCTACCTCTGAGTTTCTTTATCTAATTTTAATATTTTGCTAAGCAGTTCACTTTATCTCTTTGTCTTTCTTTTGCCACTCCCATTTATCTTACTGAGTGATGCCGGAGGGTCACTGTCTAAAAAGATAAGTGTATTCTTAGAAAGAGGAGAGGAGACACAAGGCAGGGGATAAGTATGAAGGGGAAGTTGTTTCTTGTTGCACATAATGGAATTGTGAAAATCATTGGTGCAATGCTTTTATTTCCATGTTTCAGTTGTGAAGGGGAATTATTGATATCTGGTATATGCTGCTATAATTTCAAGTGCTTTGTGCAAGTCCTACTTTTAGATTATTAAACATCCACCAAGTCACCCACTGTTTTCAATATTGGGATGAACTGGCCGGTTACACACTTTGGAGCAGATTTCTCAGTCTTTCACGCAACACAGGAAGACACCTTGCTGCACAGCATGTAATGGAAAGTGCAGGAATGTGTCATATTTAACAATATATGGTTGACCTCCTGTCCTCTCCTTACACTGGCATACTTTTGGCTGCCTATTGCCAATGCAGGCACCTTTGCATCATGGTGCAAGGGTAGCTGCATGGCAGGCAGGATTGTTTTTGTGCAGAAAAAAACACCGTCCTGCACAAAAACAATCCTTAGAGACTTTTCCCTCTTTCTTCATGTCAAGCAGAAAGCAACACAAACAGAAAGAGGGAAATACAAAGAGAAGTGAAGATATTTCTCCTCGTTACACCTCCCTGGGAAAGTGAAGCAATTTGACGCATTCCCAGGTCTACCACTTATGGTAAATCTAGGAATGCGTCAGGATACATGGGTGGATGCATAGGAACACTCATGCTTCACCCATGGAACACATCCCTGGGGCAGAGTAATGCAAGTCAGCGACTTGCGCTGTCTTGCATTACTCCAGATTTACCAAGCACAGCAAGGCCATGCAAAGGGGCCTTGTGTGGTTTGGTAAATCTTACTTTAGTGTTGCGTTGCCCTTGCATTACCTTGTATGATGCAAGGGCAATGCAACACTTTGATAAATCTGTCCTTTAATTCCCTGTAAAATGTTGTTGCAAGACTAAAAAAACACCTAAATCCATGCACAATAAGAAATGTCGTTATCAATGCTTGATCAAGCAGGAACAAGAAATGATCAGCTCCCACTTTATTTTAATTACCACCATTAATATATATGGATTGAGGCAGTTTATTCAATATGGATTTCAAAAAAGGTCCGTTATCTTTCAACAGGTTTTCTAATCCAGTGTTGGGTAGAACGCAATTAAATATACAGAGTCACTTTTGCAGGTTATGTAATCCTTTATTCTTCACAAAATTGATCCTCAAGAAGTAGCCAACGTGTTTCCTACCGTATTGGAACCTCGTCAGGGCTTTATGCTCCAAAAGTTAATCCCCGGTTCTAATTTGCAGTCAAGTTCTTCAAAGATGAATTCTGGCCTATGTCGGCCACCGCAGCAATTAAGTAAGTTAGTAGATGTGCATGATAAGGCTGCAAACACTGTCCCCTCGTTCGGGATCAATTTTGTAATTGTGGATATTTTCCACTGAAGGGGATTAGGAGGTTTTTTCCCCTGATCAGAGCACCGCTGAGATAGTGACAAGTGTTGACTTTTAGGTCTAAGGTCTCCTCTGTAAATCAAATGCTTGATCAAGCTTCCATGTACTATGGTTTGGTTGGTAGCTGCCAGCAGCTAGGGCTGTAGGCTTTTTTGTGTGCCTGATTACTTTTAGCTTAATGTGTAATTCAATATTGTTTGACGTCATGAAGACATCATTTAACTGAAAATGTATGTTACTTTTAAAGTTATTCCAAACAAGTGGCTCCAAAATATTTCTTACCTGGTGTCCCAAAAATCCTTAAAATGACACATTAGGGTATGCCATCCACACTGTGCCCCCACGTACCCCACATGCACTAGGTGTGGCTACCGCCCCCTCAAAGCAGGGCATGGTTTGCAGCCAGCTTACTAGCTGGGTGTACTCACATAGGCAGTGTCCTTTGTGAACGTATCCCTTGATGGGTCAGTGCCTACAGGTGTAACCGAATGAGCCAACAACCTTTAAATGAATGGTTAAAGCCATTGCAAAATTGTTTCTTCAGTTGTCTTGCACAAAACACGGCATTTTTCTGATGACTAGAAATCAAATCTGTGTTGTGCTTTGTAAAATATACAGTATATGATCCCTACTGATGAATGTGTCTCCAAAAACCTTTCTGTTTACAAAATATTACTAAGCATCCCGTCGCTGTGCGCGGTATCCTTCGAAACTCACCTTCGCCAAGTGGCCTGGATGCCTTCCAACCTCAGGATTTTAATAGCTCGGTTGATTTCCTGTACAGACAGAGAGCTATTCAGAATACGTTTTTCTCTGCCAATTTAGAATAGATTAATTCATTCGAAAATTCTTTAACCTGCTGTTTGAAGGCAGAGAATTAAAGAAAACTGTCACGGGTTCGGGGAATATCAGAGCTTCGTGTACAAACTGCGTCTCAAACAAGAACGTTAATTGCAGAAATTGCACTGGTTTAATCTATGCCCACAAATGAACCGCGGGTGAATGTTGCCTGCTTTTTTTGCATGTTTGATCGTGGTTTTGGTAAACAGCTGCGTTTTTGAAGACAGTGCTAGTCGTTCAGCTCCTATATAAAAGACATTCCAAAGGTTTACTAATCCTACACGTGTCTAACTAACATATCTAAGTCATTTTTTTCATCATATGCTGCATTGTGTGAGACCAAATGTTAAAGATTTTGGAGACTTTGAGGTGGATAGCAAAGTTTCATGATAATACATTTCAATACAATGCTGATTTAATTTACGAAATGACTGGTGTGATTTGTTAATATAAATCTAAAATATATTATTTGTGAAGATTGAGAAAGGAGCAATAACTGGAGGTCATGACCTAGATTTTTTTATTTATTTATGGGGTATTTTGTAAAGTGCCGTCTTTCACACAAGAATGGGCCTCTTGCTGCTACTGGGAAGTCTAATTATTTCAGGCTGTCTCAGAAAGATAGGTTAGATAGAAAAGATGTATTTTCTTTTGCGTGATGTCTAAATGTATGGACTTTCTGGGGCATTGAACTCATAGAATTCAAGGTATTATGTGAAGTCTAATTGTTTAAAGTGCTGTTAAGTTCAAGTCAACCATTCCACTCTCATCCATATTCTGAAGTCTCAAATGTAATTAACTGGCAATGTCCCTCACTGGTTCTTCTCCTGCTTATTTCGCCAACTCCAGTTCGTTCAAATCAAATAGGCCCAGAAGTCCCACGAGATCCCCATCACCTGCAGAGTCGTCCAGATTTCCAGCTTGTCCCATGTCACCTACACCATCTATATGGAGCTCCCTAAGGATATACTACCAGTACACATCATCAAAATTCACCAATATGCTGATGGTACTCAACTATACTTGAAATACATTTCTGCTTCAGACACTCTGTCTCAAACATTTCCCACACTACAACCAGACCTGGAAAAACACCTGAAGCTCAATCCCATCAAGCGTTAACTTGTCTTATTATTCAAAGCAAAAAATATATAACTAGTAAAATCCTGGCTGAACAACATGCACCTGGACAGATTTAGATTCTAACTTTCACCCAACATAAAGTCACTTGGATTTACCCTGTGCACAAAACTCATCCCTCAAGTAACAATTACCAAGAAACCAAAGACCTGGTTCTACCTATCTCTGCGCAAAAAAGTAAAACCATGCTTCCCAGACAGTGACTTAACGACAACTGTTCATGCCCTCAAACTTTGCCATCTAGATGATGCAAATCATCTGCTCCATATCCTCACAAACTTCACCCTTGACCCCCATTAATGGCTTTCCACACGCAACAGTTTATCTCATTGAGGGCCTAAAAAAATATGGTCATATCATACCCATACTGTTGGATCTACATTGGTTTCCACTTGGCAGCTCACACCATACTCAAAACCAGTTTGATCATATGCAAACCATCATGACCAGCACCCTGCATATCCATTTCCCCATAGGAGTCTGTGTTATGGCCAGTTGTTGGGCAGAACACGAGCTCCCATAGGGAACAATGGGACACCGACTGAACAGTGTGCGGTTGCATCAAAATATGTCAGTCGGATCTGCAGACTGCAAGTCGGTTTGTCCCGATTCCGAGACAGTGTAGGGTGTAGGCTTTCCACCCAACATCGTAATAAGGAGGCCTTTATTGTGTTGAGAAGAGATGCCCAGCACACATGAACAACACCCACTAGGGGTGGGAAATAAAAAAGTTTTTTTTTATATATAACCATCACACACTCTAATAGTGTCATCCTTCATCATCGGGTTAACCCCGACTCCTAGAGGTAAGGGTGGGCTCAACCATGTTCCAGGGAGCTCTTAGAAGTCAACAGACTAGGGAGCGTAACTAAAAGATAAAAATCCCTCATCCACTCCAGGAGATTCTTTTATTCGCAGAGTGGATGGGAACAATAACATCTAATATATGGAAATGTAATGTAAGATTTTATGGTCCTTTGACCGTAGCTTTACCAACATGTTTCAGCCCTACTCTCACAGGCATAAAAAAGACCGGGCGTTAATCAGGGTGGAATAATATGTGCAACACTCTCAGTGACGTGGCTAATTGTGTGATTTCTTTATTTTTTGTGGCACGCAATATCCTCACAGCATACCCTGGCAGTGTATTACCTACCAATTCTTGTCCAACCCAGGAAGTGGGAGAATCTGGCCCCATGGGCCTTTGACCGTGGCTTTACCAACATGTTTCAGCCCTACTCTCACAGGCATAAAAAAGACCGGGCGTTAATCAGGGTGGAATAATATGTGCAACACTCTCAGTGACGTGGCTAATTGTGTGATTTCTTTATTTTTTGTGGCACGCAATATCCTCACAGCATACCCTGGCAGTGTAATATCTACCAATTCTTATCCAACCCAGGAAGTGGGAGAATCTGGCCCCATTGGGGCAGGAGTTATAGGGATTGGCCCCTGCAGTAAAACCATTCTCATAGGTCCCTACCCTCTACTGCACCAGTTTGGCTGTGCTCTCCCCAGCTTGTGGCGGTCCGCAAATCTGACAGATCTCATGCTGAGATTTGATTGGCTGCCACCATTTAAACCATTAGGTAGTGGCAGCAATCTCGGAACTCGGGACTCACCTGAGTCGCAAGAAAAAAGCAAATATAAACTCAAGGGGGCAGGGTAGTAATACTCTGACACCCTAGGCCTGGTGGTGGGTTCCCACATGGACCAAAAAAGTAGGCATAACTTGTACCATAAGGTAACTATAACTCACACCCTCACCATACACTGCTAATTACCTCACTTATTACATCACTCATGACATCTTCAACGACATCATTTATAATATTACTGCAATATTTGCTCTAAAATTATTGATGAGAAAACTGTGCATGGCAGAACACAAATTATAGTTATCTTAAGGCATAAGTTATAGTTACCAGAGAGAACTATAACTGGTGTATTTTGGTGGGTTTGTACTTTTAAAACATTATGTTGTCACTGAAATTGTCACCTAACAATAATGTTACTTTAACCTTTGATTTAACTGTTTGCACTACTTTGTATTGATTATTGTTCCTTTTTTAAAGTGCTATAATGCCCTTGGGTCACATTGATAGTATGTAGAACTGCATAAATACATGAAAAAAATATAAATAAAATGTATTTAGGCGTAATAGGCTGATATATGTAAGGAGTTAGATCATGAAGATCGTTGTTGAAATGTTATAAAATTCAAGCGATAACTTGGATCAGTGAGACTACGAGTAGAGGAAAGGGTCTTGGTAAAGAAAATTATAGTTGACATTTTATTACATTTCCTCGAATTCAAGAATAAATGCCACAGCTTTACATAGGTTGTTTATCCCTACAGGGGGTGTACAATGACTTGGCCAAGTCAAAAATATGGGAGATTGATCTGACCATGGTACTTCTAGATATAATTAATCAATAAGCAGTGTCCAGAATGGAAGATTAGCTCTTGCATTTTGTCAGATGTGTGAGTGAGAACTACCAATTTAATGAAAGATGATGACAGAATTCTCAAGGTGATGAAATAAGAATATAGTACCAGTGGTTTGTAATCCATCTATTTATCTATCTATCTATCTATCTATCTATCTATCTATCTATCTATCTATCTATCTATCTATCTATCTATCTATCTATCTATCTATCTATCTATCTATCTATCTATCTATCTATCTATCTATCTATCTATCTACCTATCTATCCACAGAGAGATTAAAGGAGACAGCATAAAAGAGCAAGAGAGAGAGAGAGAGAGAGAGAAAGAGAGCGAGATATAAATGAGATGTTCCTGCACTAATGTCTTTTTCATCCTATGTTGGTATATATGTCATAGATTGAAAACTTCTATCACAGCTCTTTATGCTGGTGAAAACTACTTTACATTGTGAAGGATGCCTTTCTACAATGGAACACTCTTACCTTTTAGATGATTTCATGTGTGAAATAATCAATTTTCATGTTTTGTCATATCTTCGATATAGATTGCCACATTTTACTCTGTTATGCTCAGTGATGTTGTACTGATCCTTAAATAATATGCTCTTTAGTTTATTCATAAATGGGTATACCTTTAATTTTTATTACTAAAGTCCACATATTTAAAACATAAAATGCACACTTATTATCATAAAAATTTGGTGTGTTCAATACATTCAGATTTGAGAAATATAAAATGAGTACTGTTATGATAGTGCACAAGTTAACTAGCAAACCATGGCTATCCGTATTTTTTAATAAAGTGTGGTATAGATTGGCGTATTTGTACCTTTTTACTAATGCATTTAAAAATCTTCATCAACAAATACATTTTCAAACTTACTTTATGTTTCCTTTGAATATCATAACCGTATACTTAGTCTCGATGTGTATTCCCCCGAGGGACATCAAAATGACCAAACATCTGGCAATGGAAGATGATAATACGGACAGAGGTTTGTCGTGACCTTCATAATTTTATCTGTGCACATCATGAAAAATTATCTTGCAAAAACATTGCAAACCAAAATGATTTTAATGTTTTCAAACAAATGCTCTGTAAGATATTAACAATGCCTCTCTATATTTAAAAAGTGTCTTAGCTGTCATCAGCTAGGTGTGTATTCCGTCTTCTGTCTCACCTGGATGGGCTGTCAGACTGTTGCACAGTGGCAGTATTTAAATAATAATACGATGATGAGCATGCCACAAAAGCAAATACATTTTTAACATCGGTACTTCTGTGCTTAATGCAAGTAAAGGTCAATTCAGCAATTATTGACAACTTTTGAGGAAATTAAATGATATGAGGGAGGCTTTACTCAACTCAAGAATACCAAGAATTTATTAGACAAGTTTGTGAGGACTGTATACAGTCGGGCATTACCCAGAGTAGTAGGACAAGAAGAAAAATGTATTGGAGAAACTTTTATGAAAATCAAAACTATATATACCATCAATCCAAGTCAATAATCATTGCAAGTCCAAATATTTCTTTCTGTAGATACTACAGAAATAAAGTAATAATTTGCTGGATTCCACTGCAATATTTCACTGGAAAAGCATCTTGGTGGGGAATGATGTTGCTAGTAGGTAGGTATAGTTTCCAAAGGAAGAGATTTTTTTGATATGTCGATTACTTTGGCTCCGTTTGGTGAACCTTCCCGAAATTTTCAGAACGTATACAACGTTCACTTCAGCTGCTATCTTGGTGATCCATCAAGCGGAGGCCGAGAGCTCGGGAGTGCTTAAAACCACGTTTTCACCACGTTAATTCCCATATGTGCTTTAGACGCGGCCATACCCCACACTGCTGAATGAAAATACATCAAATTTGGCAGGAGGATATATGTTGGTCCAAGGAAGTGCCTTTTTGTGATTTGGTGTAAATTCATTCAGTAGATGCAGAGTTATTTAAAGTTTCTCCAGATATACAACTGGGGATGCAGAGGATCCACCACCCCACTGGAGATCTGATTAGCTGCCAACACTTCAAACCAGGACGAGTTGGCAGCCATCTTATGACTCGGTTGAACCAAGTCACAGGAAACAAAGTAAAAAAAAGAAAAGGGGGCAGGGTAGAAACACCCTGTCCCCCTAGGCCTCTTGGAGGGGGCGGGGGGAAATCGCACAGGGACCCCGCATGGCCAAAAAAGCATTTTAGAAAATATTTTTGGCATAATTCGCACTGGATCCGTGAAACCCACCGAAAATACACAAAGCAAACCATGCATGATTACCCGCGCTTCATTTCAAATCAGACCTCAGGTGGGCCAGGTCATAGAGCATTTCTATAATATGTAGGAGGGGGTGCATGGGGCCCTTTTCCTGGGAGCCTTGAAGCCCCATGGGCTGCTACCTCCCCAGGGGATAGTGTTTTGTTTATGCAGGGTGCCCTGGGGACTGCCACCTCCTCAGGCAAATGTTATATTGATTGGGGGCCCATGCAGCCCCTCACTCCTGGGGACCACCATCTCCCCGGGAGTTAATGAAATATTAATGCAGGGGCTCTGGCCTCCCATTGTGGCCTCGGGGACTGCCACCTTCCTGGGTTAAATGATTATAATTAAAGTGGGGGCAGCATGACTCCCCACATCCCTGGGACCACCACCTCCTACGGGCTGTATTTTGTAAAGGAAGGGAGCAGCGTGGCCCCTCTCATGGAGCAACGCATTGTCTTGTGGACAGCCACTCCCCAGGGCCAGCTCCTGCAATGCCCCAGGGTGCCCACCCCCGGGACATTGCTGTTAGCTATGGCTTGGCCGGAGCATTGATGCTCCTGCCAAGCCATAGCAAACTCTGCTCTTCTTCGAGGAAGTGTAAGCATGTAAAATGTTCTTGCTCCCTCAAAGCACAGCAGAATTGCTTTTGGACAGAGGCAGCCACATGTTTAGCAGCTCCCTCTGTTCAAAAGGAATGTTGGCTCCCTCAGGACGTGGGTAGCTGGTAGGGACCGCAAGGGCCTTCAGAGTCAGTGAGAGGGTGTGCGGTATGGGTCTGTGAATGGGTTTGGTAATGGTTGTGTGGGAGTGGATGTATGAGAGGTAATATGGGGCATGAGTGGGTGTATTAGTAATGTCTGGATGATGTCATCAGTGATATCAATTGAGATGTCATGCATAATGCCATCAGTGATGTCACTGAGTGATGTAATATGTGAGGTCATAAGGAGTGCAGGTCATTTGAGATATCACCAGTGATGTCACTGACCATGTCATTAGTGATGTACTATGTGAGGTCATAAGCAGTGCATTACGAGGGTATAAGTTATAGTTAGCTTAGCTAACTATAACTGCTGAATTTCTCTGGTTTTATACGAGTGAAATGTAAGCCTAACTATAACATCCCTATAACTATAGTTTTTTTCAGTGAATTTCTATGGTTTTCTTTAACTAATAGTCACATTTATAGAGTGGTGGAGCAAAGCGGCGGGGCTTCTGACCAGCAGTCACGAATCCCGCTATGTCACAATTATTGGAGGTAACAGGAGGGCTTCCTTGCCCCCTAAGACCTCAGCTTCCAAGAGGACTTCATCCCCCAAGCTGCAGTGCGCTGGTAGGCATCTTGCCGAACTCATGTTTTTTTTTCTTCTTTTTACAGCTGGGGACGATTTGGAACCAGGGAACCCATCCCCCGCGGCCAGGCAGAACTTTTCTTTAATGGGGAGAGGGCCACCCTGCCCGGCCCCCAAGGGACCCCATACCCTTTTCTCTTTAAAATTTTTTTAACTCAAAGGCAGCGGGGTCAAGCAGCCCCACTCATGGGCCGATTTCAGCCCTGGGGGCACCATCCCCCAGGGTCCGCCTTCTTCTTATTTTTTTTTAAATAATGGGAGGGGGCCATGCAACCCAACCTCCCAGGCCAGTTTCTGCCCTGGGGACGCCATCCCCGAGCCCAGTGTGGGTGTCCTGGTCTCACCCAGGGCACCCACTGCCACTGATGGGGACCATGGGCTGGGCCTGAAGGCCACCATGGTCCCTGCTGGCTTCTGACTTCCTGCGGAAGCTGGCATTGCTTTTACACAGAAGGAGCTGCTAACATGCAACTCCCTCTGTTTGAAAGCAATTGTGTTCCCTTTTGAGCAAACGAGAGCAAAATACTCTCAAAGAGAAGCTCTGTTTGCTATAGCTTGGCAGGAGCGTTAAAGCTCCCTCCAAGCCATAGCAAAAAGCTATGTCCCGGGAGTGGGCAGCCCAGGACATAGCAGGAGCTGGCCCTGGGGGTGGCAGTTCCCAGGTCCATCTTTGGCCCCAGGGAGGTGGTGGTTCCTGAGGCTGGGGTTCTACAACAGACCCCCTCCGTTATATTATTTGAGCCCCGAGGAGGTGGCGGTCCCTTTGTCTGTTGGGGGCACATGCAGGCCCCACATATGTTAATTTTCCTGGGAAGGTGCTGGTCCCCAAGGCTGCAGTGGGGCCATGTGTGCCCCCCGCATATCTATAGTCCATTGCCCCGGAGAGGCAGCAGTCCCCGAGGCTGTGGCAGGGTCAGGTAGGTCCCCCATCGGCATACTATTGTTTTCACCAGGGAGGAGGCGGTGCCCAAGTCTGCAGGGTGATTTTGGAAAAGGGGGGTGGTGATGGACAGAGTTTCTGAATGATGCAGAATACTCTTACCAAGTCAAGAGATCATGGTTTTAATCCATCACCGTTTTTTAGCTCAATGCACCATCCCAGCTCAGAACCTGGCTATATGCAAATTAGTCTGTTCCTGTCCCAGTGCATGATGGGAACAGGGCAAACCAAACTACCAAGCCAATTCTTATACTGGGAAGGAAACAAGCTTCCAGGGACCGGTTTCTGGCATCACAGCCTTCTTCGGCCCGGCTTGCTTGAATCCTGATGGTGCAATGAGCAAGGGACTCACGTCTGAGCATACCCTCCCACACATAGGGGTCGATCAGGATGGCGGACGGAAGAGCCACCGCGGCCCTGGAGTAGGCGGAAAAAGCCTTTTCCGTGTCCGCCTGCCGCGGATACTCCGTCCGCCATATCAGGATAGGAAAACGTGTCAAATTTCCGTCCGCGACGGAAAAACACGCTCCGCCGGCCAACTACACACGACCACGCGGCGGACGGAACACATCCGGACGCTCCGCCGTACGCACTGACGTCGAAGACCGTCCCCCAAATCAAGATGGCGGAAAACACACATAAAACCGCTGCGGAAAAACAACCTGTCTTAACACGGCGGAATCCCCACAGCGAACATAGGTGACACAGCCGAGATACCCACCGCAAGCTGACCACCACCATGGACCCGGCGCTACACGCTTTCCCGATGCTCTTCGCGATCCACCACGTCCTAGTCATGGCCTACTATGGACGACGACGCAGGTAAGGTACAAACCATTGGCTGTCTGGAGGGGAATACCAGCAAGGGACGTGACGTAGGGAGGGGGAGTGTCATGTTACCGAAACCACTGATGAGAAGCATATACGAATACACATTAGCAGTACGCAAGCAGGAATGACAACGACAGACCACGAGACTTGATAGACTACCTTTATTGTCAAATAATAGGGGTCAAATCACAGTGTATGCGTGAACATGGGCAAAGTGGGCACCAGAGCAGGTACAACATAGCAGGTAACGAGAGGGCAGCATGCAGTATCAGAGCATCAACAGGGCATTGTAGAGTACAGAGCAGGTACATCATAGGCAGCACGTGAGAGGGCCAAAGTGCATCAACAGTCCATTGCACAGAACAGGCCCATCAGAGGCAGCACGTGAGAGGGGCAAAGTGCATCAACAGTCCATTGCACAGAACAGGCCCATCAGAGGCAGCACGTGAGAGGGCCAAAGTGCATCAACAGTCCATTGCACAGAACAGGCCCATCAGAGGCAGCACGTGAGAGGGGCAAAGTGCATCAACAGTCCATTGCACAGAACAGGCCCATCAGAGGCAGCACGTGAGAGGGCCAAAGTGCATCAACAGTCCATTGCACAGAACAGGCCCATCAGAGGCAGCACGTGAGAGGGGCAAAGTGCATCAACAGTCCATTGCACAGAACAGGCCCATCAGAGGCAGCACGTGAGAGGGGCAGTATGCAGTATCAGAGCATCAACAGGGCATTGTGCATTACAGAGCAGGTACATCAGAGGCAGGTAACGAGAGGGCAGTATCAGAGCATCAACAGGGCATTGTGCATTACAGAGCAGGTACATCAGAGGCAGGTAACGAGAGGGCAGTATCAGAGCATCAACAGGGCATTGTGCATTACAGAGCAGGTACATCAGAGGCAGGTAACGAGAGGGCAGTATGCAGTATCAGAGCATCAACAGGGCATTGTGCATTACAGAGCAGGTACATCAGAGGCAGGTAACGAGAGGGCAGTATGCAGTATCAGAGCATCAACAGGGCATTGTGCATTACAGAGCAGGTACATCAGAGGCAGCACAACTACGTGTCCCTACCAACCCGTCACAGGGACCACAAGAGTGCCACGCAGTTCTCAATGGACACACCATGTGAATTAACATTTGAGTGAAGTGTACAGCACGTCACATCACAGAATCAGGGGGGACTGCGTGAACTACCTGCCTCGGACACACTGGCAGCACCAGCAACAGGAGTGTGAGACACAGCCACAGCCCGAGTGACACACACATGGGCCACGGACCCAGACACACTGGCAGCACCAGCAACAGGAGTGTGAGACACAGCCACAGCCCGAGTGACACACACATGGGCCACGGACCCAGACACACTGGCAGCACCAGCAACAGGAGTGTGAGACACAGCCACAGCCCGAGTGACACACACATGGGCCACGGACCCAGACACACTGGCAGCACCAGCAACAGGAGTGTGAGACACAGCCACAGCCCGAGTGACACACACATGGGCCACGGACCCAGACACACTGGCAGCACCAGCAACAGGAGTGTGAGACACAGCCACAGATGTAGTCACTGACACGTGAGCCACTGACCCAGACAGACTGCCAGCACCAGAAACAGGAGTGTGCAACACAGCCACAGATCTTCTAACTGACACGTGAGCCATAGACCCAGATACACTGCCAGGACCTGCAACAGGAGAGGGCACAACTGACACTGTGCCACCATCTGATACATGAGAGTCAACTGCACCGGCGCCACTGGGACAACTGAAATGATGAGCCACAGGGCTGTATGGGCCAGGAGGCAGGGTGGGCCTGGGAGCTGGGGATAGCTCACCTAGAGCCAAATCGGGGTTTGCAGGTGTCAATGGTGTGTGTCTGCGTTTCTTAGGGAGGTGTGAGTGCACCCTGGACAGGACAGGACTGGCAAGTGGTGGGGACTCCAAAGAATCACCACCCAGCATAGGTGGAGCAACTGCTGCCGGGGATCTGGTTTCGGGGGACGTGCTGGAGCCTGCTTGTCGTTTGCTCTGTGCCTGCCGCCTGGACTCGGAATGATGTGTAATGGGGGATGCAACAACAGGGGACACCCTCCTCTGCTTCTGACTGGCCTGGATGGGAGTGGAGGTATGGGGGGACTCCGCCGCGGAGACATCAGTTTGGCGTTTAGTAGAAAACATCAGCCTCAGTGCAGCCAGGGGTGAAGTATGCCTGTCCTTGATTGCGCCATTGTCCATGCTAGATGCCTTGTCCGTAGGATGTGCCTTATCCTTAGGTGGAGTGTTGTCTCTGGATGTAGCCTGTGCCCTGCTCGCCGCCCTGTTCCTGCCAGCAGACTTGTCGTCTGTGGTGCACCTGCCTCCAGCAGACACCTGCTCCCTGTGTGTGTCGCTGCCCTTGGGAGTGTTCCTATCCACTGATGTGGGCCTGCTCTTGGGAGTCTCCCTGCTCTTAGTAGGTGCCTTAGTCTTCTCACTGTCCTTGGGAGTGTTCCTATCCACTGCTGTGGGCCTGCTCTTGGGAGTCTCCCTGCTCTTAGTAGGTGCCTTAGTCTTCTCACTGTCCTTGGGAGTGTTCCTATCCACTGCTGTGGGCCTGCTCTTGGGAGTCTCCCTGCTCTTAGTAGGTGCCTTAGTCTTCTCACTGTCCTTGGGAGTGTTCCTATCCACTGATGTGGGCCTGCTCTTGGGAGTCTCCCTGCTCTTAGTAGGTGCCTTAGTCTTCTCACTGTCCTTGGGAGTGTTCCTATCCACTGATGTGGGCCTGCTCTTGGGAGTCTCCCTGCTCTTAGTAGGTGCCTTAGTCTTCTCACTGTCCTTGGGAGTGTTCCTATCCACTGCTGTGGGCCTGCTCTTGGGGGTCTCCCTGCTCTCAGTAGGTGCCTTAGTCTTCTCACTGTCCTTGGGAGTGTCCCTTACCTCTGCTGTGGGCCTGCTCTTGGGAGTCTCCCTGCTCTCAGTAGGTGCCTTTGTCTTCTGACTGGCCTTGTCCAAGGAACAGTCCATGGACATGTGAGTATCCCTTGCCTTCGGAGTACCTTTCGTGTTGAATGCCTGTGTAGCTCCGGAAGGCATGTCCCCCAACAACACTTGTGGATCCTGTGTGTGTACTCCAGTGCATCTGACGTCGTCTACCTGAACAGATTTAGCTGATCTAGGGGATGGGGTCTGTGCCCTGCGTGCCCTGACGTGCTGTCTGACGCTGCTTCTAGTGCAATAACCTGTATTTGAGTCCTGCTCTGAATAATCACTACCCCCTGAGACATCCAGCGGTGTAGATGGGGAAACAGAAGTAGCACCCTGTTCATTCGACTGTACTATTGCAGACGACACACTGCTTGCCAATGACTGCACTGTCCTGTGTAGACCTGCAAGATCGCCATGCATCCCTTCCATGAATGCCACCACCTGCCCCAACTTCCTATCATGATCCTGGAAAGCATTTGTCATATTGGTCTGACCCACACACAGCTGTCGCAGCAGATCAACGGCCTCAGCACACAGTGCATTTTGGCTCACCGTGGCAGGGGCAGCGGTGCCTGCACCGAACGCCACTCTGCTCCCCCTACTCCTTCGGCCACGAACAATACATGGTGCAGTTGGCGGAAGTGTGGGCCCTGTGTGCTGTCTTCCGACAGAAGGTGATGAGTGCCCACTCCCAGTCTGTGACAACAGTGCAGGCTCACCAAGAGTGTCCGACGAGGAGGACGATGGTGTCTCCACATGCGAGTCCTCAGGGACGGTCCTGTCCCCCTCTCCGGCGCTGGCCTCCTCCGTGTCAGTCTGCGTGTGTGCGAAGTCTGAGCCGGACTCATTTCCTCGGCTACTCTCCACCGTCTGTGGCTGAGTGTCCTCTGTCAAAGCTGAAATGCACAGAAAAGATGTGTGAGTCATGGGCACACTCACGTACAGAAGGAACAGGATAGCCAAATCACATAGCAGACAAAGGTTCATGAGCCCTCAGCCTGCACATGGCCCACCCCTACCAGTCATCCTCACATTTTCTGCCATGGGGACATGGACCACTAGGGGATGTGCTTTAAC
Source organism: Lissotriton helveticus (assembly GCF_964261635.1). Lineage (NCBI taxonomy): Eukaryota > Metazoa > Chordata > Amphibia > Caudata > Salamandridae > Lissotriton > Lissotriton helveticus. Next base: position 525,879,014 of record NC_136063.1, on the reverse strand, counting down.
ACTCAACTACTAAGCAAGTGGCGTGTCAACATGGCGGACCTGGATGTCAAATGAGTACCACCCAATGGGACCAAAATGCCATCACAGGCATACATACGCAACACGGAACTCAATAGTGTGTCTGTGCACCAATACATGCATAGCACTCACAAGTTTCCTACACAGACAGTATGCTCACCGCTAGTTTGCTGTTGATCGGCACTCAGACGTTCGGCCAGGTCAGGATGCGTCACTGCAATGATACGGTGCATGAGAGGGGTCATGGAGCGTCGGGCCAGACGGGGCGTCCTTGGAATCAGGCCCAGTGTTACTTCCGCTACATTCTTGCTCAGCCTGGAAATGTCGTCCCAGCGTTTGTGGCAGTGTGTATGTCGTCTGTTGCACACCCCCAATGCCCGTACTTCCCGTGCTATGGTCCTCCACAGGTCCTTGCGAAGGTGCAGCTTGACCTACCATGATGGGAGACAAAAGGGTTTAAGTCAGTGGACAGGTGGCCTGTCACACACATAGGGGCAAGACGTTACTGTCAGCAGCCATGCACAATCAGGAACATATGTCTAGCCCACACTACACAGCTAAGATATAAATAGGCCTGATCATTTGGCCCCCTCATGCACACCAACATGTCCCACACTGCACTTACCACCCGTCCCGGTGCGCCGTAGAGGCGTCCATAGTTGCGGAGTACACCGTCCACGAGGACATCAAGCTCCGCGGCGGTGAAGGGTCGAGACCGGATCTCTTTGCCACTCGACATGGCAAGATCACGGAGTATGGCACTAGAGCAGCAGTCGGTGGTCAGCTCAGCAGCAGCAGCAGCAGGTCGAGGTGATGGTCACAGGCAGCAGTCGGTGGTCAGCTCAGCAGCAGCAGCAGCAGGTCGAGGTGATGGTCACAGGCAGCAGTCGGTGGTCAGCTCAGCAGCAGCAGCAGCAGGTCGAGGTGATGGTCACAGGCAGCAGTCGGTGGTCAGCTCAGCAGCAGCAGCAGCAGGTCGAGGTGATGGTCACAGGCAGCACTGGTCCCCAGGGTAGGAAGTTTCATGTTGGCCAAGACACATATATAGGGCCCTCAGCACGTGTCAGTGGCATACGTCGCCAGCAATTGGTCAGCCCTGGAAGCGTGATCGTGAAATGGGCCAATGACTGGCCCTGTTGTTGCGGTGCACAGCTTCCGCTACTTGCGATTGGCCGTATGCGGCCAGCGTCCCTCTTCCCATTGGCTGCATGTGCAGGGACCGTGACGGGCACACATCGGCAACCGCACGTGCAAGCTTCAGGCACGGATGCTTCAGTTGCAACAATGTACTATCACTGGCGCCTCCATGGCGGGGCACGTACACAGCGGGGGAGGTGCAGGCCTATACACCCTGCAGATGTACTCAATGGACATGCCAGTTCATGACCCCCCTTACAGTCACCTTGCATCATCCACCGTACACCGGCCGGAGCGGCCGGCCCATGAACATCCGCCGTGCCCGGCCATGAACACAACCGCCATGGCCGGGCACGGCCATGAACATCCGCCGTGCCCGGCCATGAACACAACCGCCATGGCCGGGACCGGCGGTTGTTCATGGCCGTGCCCGGCCATGGCGGTTGTGTTCATGGCCGGGCACGGCGGTTGTTCATGGCCGGGCACGGCGGTTGTTCATGGCCGGGCACGGCGGTTGTTCATGGCCGTGCCCGGCCATGGCGGTTGTGTTCATGGCCGGGCACGGCGGTTGTTCATGGCCGTGCCCGGCCATGGCGGTTGTGTTCATGGCCGGGCACGGCGGATGTTCATGGGCCGGCCGCTCCGGCCGGTGTACGGTGGATGATGCAAGGTGACTGTAAGGGGGGTCATGAACTGGCATGTCCATTGAGTACATCTGCAGGGTGTATAGGCCTGCACCTCCCCCGCTGTGTACGTGCCCCGCCATGGAGGCGCCAGTGATAGTACATTGTTGCAACTGAAGCATCCGTGCCTGAAGCTTGCACGTGCGGTTGCCGATGTGTGCCCGTCACGGTCCCTGCACATGCAGCCAATGGGAAGAGGGACGCAGGCCGCATTCTGCCTTTGGGAAGTAGCGGAAGTTGAGCACCGCCATGGCGGCGCCAAATATGTGATCTTGTCAGACGCTGCACCGTGATGTGTTGTGTGCAGTTGCGTCATGAGGGATGTGAGCGTGATTGTGAAAGGTCATATGTCATACAATATAGCATGTGTGTCCATACAATGGACATCGGTCGGCACACAATGGCCAACAGATGTGCATTCGTACGTGTTGACGTCGGGTTTGACCCTACAGACGTTGTTACATCTTCACAACTACACAGTACATCACGGCTGTGTGGCCAATTCATGCATCTGTTGTCGGTTTATTGTTGTGTCGAGGTGACTACAGTGGTGGTGGTACACATGCATTCCGTGTATGTGATTTATACGTTCTGTTACCATGCATGTCATTACCGTATGCACATCATCATTGGTGGTGGCATTTGTGCTTGATGACATGGCGTGTGTAAACTTATCGTTTGTGTGCATGCAGTTGCATGAGTGTCTGTGATGTGTCTACGATACATTAGGGTGACGACTGGAGTTATGTCAGTAAGGTACACATGTGATGGAGTTGTACACGTATGCGTCGTTTGTACGTTGACCTAAGTTACATCTCTCTCCCACACAGGAGGGCTCCAAATGTGCATCGCCCATACACTCAGCTGGAGGATATGGTAGACGAGGAGGTGATTCGGAAATTCAGGCTGGATCGACGTCGGTTGCTGGAGCTTGTGGCTCAATTGGCTCCTCATCTGCAGCCACGTAGAACGTATCCTGGCTCGTTTACACCCACTGCAAAGGTCATGGCGGTACTACATTTCTTCGCTACTGGCACATTTCAGTATACAGTTGGAGGTGCCGGGGGTATGTCACAGGCAATGTTCAGCACGGTTCTTCGGGATGTGTTAACAGCTATGATGCTGTACAAGGATGAGTACATACATTTCCCACGTCCGGAAGAGTTGCCAGCTGTCAAAGCTGGTTTCTATGCACTGGGCCACATACCTCACGTTGTGGGCTCAATTGATGGCACGCACATCGCGCTCATTCCACCACGGGCACGCGAACAAGTGTTCAGGAATCGCAAACACTTTCATTCGCTGAACGTGCAGGTGGTGTGCCTGGCGAGCAACATCATCTCCCATGTGTGTGCAAGATTTCCTGGATCCGCACATGACGCCCACATCATGCGAACCAGCAATGTCCCACGACTCATGGCAAATCTGCCACCCGGTCAAGCGTGGCTTGTTGGTGAGTGTGCAGTGGGGACTCTTGTGATCTCTGTGTTGCATGGGGTACCCACCATATCTTGTTCTGATGTTTGTCTCTGTCATCCCCCTACATAGGCGACTCGGCTTACCCAAACCGGCCCTGGCTCCTCAGTCCCCTACGTAATCCGAGGACGGCGGGTGAAATGCGGTACAATGAGGCACATGGAAGGACACGGAGAGTCATCGAACGTACCTTTGGACTGCTGAAGTCTAGGTTTCGGTGCCTCGATAAGACCGGAGGGGCACTGCCTTACTCACCAGGAAAAGTATGCAAGATCGTGATTGCCTGCTGCATGCTCCACAACCTGGCAGTACGCAATGACATTGAACTGCTGTTGGACCCTGAAGACGAAGGAGTTCCTCGGCCTCCCATCCCACCCATGTCGACTGATGAGGATAGTGGTGAGGAGGAAGGTGTGGACCAGAGGCGCCAGCTCATTGATCGCTACTTCCCTTGAATGTGAGTATCTACCTCTAGTGGCGGTTGACAATGCCTCATGTATGTTTTCTGGTGTTGTGTGGATATGGGGTTATTCAGCTGGGTGTGGTTTGTGATGGTTGCACATGTGTGTCTTCATGTCTTTGGACATAGGAGTGTCCATGATGTGTGTGCTCCCATCCCATGCTTGTGTGATGGTTGTCGTTTGTGTAATGTTGCTGTGCATTGTGTTGTGATGTGTGTGAATCTCTTTACTGACGTGTGTTTGCTGTCTCTGGTTTTCTCTAGGTCACTCCCGCAGCGCCATGATCATGTGCGACTATGATCCCTGTACCTGTTTACGTCTGTATCTGATGGCAATCATGTGAATAAACATGGAGGCAAAACATCATTGTGTGAGTAAATGCAATTTATTGACAGGTTGTGCTTTTGTGCTGGTGAATATTTACAAGTAAGTGGGAGGGAGGGAGTTGGAGTTGTAGGTAATGGCAGATGAAATTTCCGTGCTGACACCACATTGGGGGGTGTCAGGCTAGTCCAGCAGACCAGTGGCAATGATTGTCTATGTGGGACAGGATGGTTTGCAGGGTGAATGTCTGGCACAGGCAGTGGCATTGTCAAGGTCGTCCCCTCATGGAGCGTGTGCCTGGCGCTCCAACACTGCTCTCAGCAACTTCCTGCCTCGGCCGCCCCCTCCGTCTCGGAGGTGGTACAGAGGCAGCTGGGAGGGCAGGTTGGTGATGGGCCACATCCGTCGCCAGGGGCTCAGGTGGTGGTGGCGGCGGTGGAGGCGGAGGCGGAGGTGACGGGGGAGGCGGAGGTGACGGTGGCGGTGGCGCTGACACACATGGTGGAGGGGGGGGGGGTTGTTCCGGGCAACCCATTCCCTCCACATCGTTGCCTGCTGGCCCATGATCACCAACATCTGGCCAAGGATGCCAGAGATCTCGCGCAGGCTGTTGGTGTTGTCCACTGAGTCCTCGTGAACACGATCAGCGTTTGCCTGGGACCGGTCGTATGAGGCCTGGCACCTGGCAAGAGCTTGTAGGGACTGTGCCACTGGCTCGGGTAGCTGTCCCTCCTCTGACCGGCGGTGTGTGGGTCGCCTGATTGGCAGTTGTCCCGTTGCCTGTGTTTGTGGCCCACTCACCCTGCTTGTGTGTGGGGCGGTTGGACCAGCGTTGCGCGCTGGGTCATGCTGGGTGGCACCGGCAGGAGTCGTGGTGCTCGTGGTAGTGGTGGTAGTGGTGGTACTGGTGGTACTGGTGGTACTGGTGGTGGTGGGGACTGTGCAGATCACAGAGACGGGTGCCGCGGGAGTCACACATGCGACGTTGGTTGGTCCCGGGAGTCCCTGTGAGCCAGATGGCCCTGGCTGCGTGCTTGGTCCCGCTCCATCCTCCGCCCCGGAGCTGCCTGTGTCGTCGTCGGCAGAGAGTCCTGTAGGTGTGGGAGGCGAGGCTGGCGGCCGGGTACTGCTTTCCCCAGTCAGTTGACGATCACCTGAGGGACAAGATCGAGCAGGTCAGTAATGTGGACAGTACATGGTTACATTGATTTGTAGACATTTCTGTTTCCTGTCGCACACACCCCACCCTCCACCACCACCGCCACCCTCCCCGTGCACATGGGGGCCTGTTGGGAGTTGTAGTTTGGGCCTCTCACACACCCCACCCTCCACCACCGCCACCCTCCACGTGCACATGGGGGCCTGTTGGGAGTTGTAGTTTGGGCCTCTCACACACCCCACCCTCCACCACCGCCACCACCACCACCACCCTCCCCGTGAACATGGGGGCCTGTTGGGAGTTGTAGTTTGGGCCTCTCACACACCCCACCCTCCACCACCGCCACCCTCCACGTGCACATGGGGGCCTGTTGGGAGTTGTAGTTTGGGCCTCTCACACACCCCACCCTCCACCACCGCCACCACCACCACCACCCTCCCCGTGAACATGGGGGCCTGTTGGGAGCCATGGACATGTTAGTGTGTTGGTGTCCGACGTGCATGGGTTGGGGCGTGGGGGATGTTTCTTCTCAGTTGTGTGAGCCTGACCATGTCGTGCTGATCGTGGTGCTTGGTTTGTACTCACCAGTCTCTTCTCCTTCGTCAAGGCCGTCTAGGCTCTCTGGGTGTAGTATCACCAGCACCTTCTCCTCCCAATCGGTGTAGGGTATGGGCTCCGGGGGTGTGCCACCGCCAGTAAGATTGGCTCTGGCGTGGTTTTTCGCTCGGATGCCCTTGACCCTGGTCTTAAGGTCATGCCACCGCCTCTGAATGTCGTGCTTGGTCCTCGGCACAGTCCCCGACGCATTCACACGAGTGACGATCCTGTCCCACATGTGGTTCTTTTGCGCCACGGTCGTCTGCTGGACTTGGGCCCCGAAGATGTTGGGCTCCACACGGATAATTTCATCTACCATTACCCGCAACTCTGTCTCCGTGAATTTGGGGTTTTTTTTGGGTGCCATGGTGTGTGGTGCTCAGTGTGTGAGTTGAGTGAGTTGGGAGGTGCAGGTGTGTGGTGTGTGATGTGTAGGATTTGTGTGGTGGGTGTTTGTGTGGTAGGGTGGTGGGTGGGTGTCTTCTATGTGATTTTATGTGAGTTAGCAGTGTCTCGAATGGCCCTCTTGCTGGCAGCAATGCTGTGGTGCAAGGGATTGTGGTTGTGTGGGGGTGTCTTTTTATAGTCGTGTCTCGATGGTTGTTTGCAGTCAGGTGGTAGGTGGGCGTGTTGACTTGTGTGCATTATTGGATAATTGGGACGTGTCATGGTGGCTTGTGCTGGGGGGGGGGCCTTGTCAATGTTCGTATGTTTGCTTAGGACTTGCGGTGCACTTTCATACATTTGTTAGGCGCTAGGGATGTTGTGCGTGTTGGCCTTCCGCCCTGATGCTGTGGTTCTCGTTGCATTGTTTCCGCCGCGGACGTGGATGGCTGTGAGTTCCGTTGTACGGGCGGATTTATCCTAATTGCGGCCACGGAGTATTCTCAGGGATGGCGGTACATGTTTTATTTTCCGCGGTCATTTCCGTCCGCGGCAGTGGTTGTTCATTGGACTCCGTCCGCCGCGGACGGACTTGGTTGTGTTCCGTCCACCGCGGACGGTGTTGGTTGTGTTCCGTCCGCCGCGGTCGGAGTTTCGTGACATGAATATCCTAATCCCAACCGCGGTTTCTCCGCGGCGCAGCCGGGAGTAAAATTTCCCCCACCATGGCGGACAGTACCCATTTCCGTCCGCCATCCTAATCGGCCCCATAGTGTGGATAAGACCGATTTTGGAAAAGGGGGGTTGTGATGGACAGAGTTTCTGAATGATGCAGAATACTCTTACCAAGTCAAGAGATCATGGTTTTAATCCATCACCGTTTTTTAGCTCAATGCACCATCCCAGCTCAGAACCTGGCTATATGCAAATTAGTCTGTTCCTGTCCCAGTGCATGATGGGAACAGGGCAAACCAAACTACCAAGCCAATTCTTATACTGGGAAGGAAACAAGCTTCCGGGGACCGGTTTCTGGCATCACAGCCTTCTTCGGCCCAGCTTGCTTGAATCCTGATGGTGCAATGAGCAAGGGACTCACGTCTGAGCATACCCTCCCACACATAGTGTGGATAAGACCGATTTTGGAAAAGGGGGGTGGTGACGGACAGAGTTTCTGAATGATGCAGAATACTCTTACCAAGTCAAGAGATCATGGTTTTAATCCATCACCGTTTTTTAGCTCAATGCACCATCCCAGCTTAGAACCTGGCTATATGCAAATTAGTCTGTTCCTGTCCCATTGCATGATGGGAACAGGGCAAAACAAACTACCAAGCCAAATCTTATACTGGGAAGGAAACAAGCTTCCGGGGACCGGTTTCTGGCATCACAGCCTTCTTCGGCCCGGCTTGCTTGAATCCTGATGGTGCAATGAGCAAGGGACTCACGCCTGAGCATACCCTCCCACACATAGTGTGGATAAGACCGATTTTGGAAAAGGGGGGTGGTGATGGACAGAGTTTCTGAATGATGCAGAATACTCTTACCAAGTCAAGAGATCATGGTTTTAATCCATCACCGTTTTTTAGCTCAATGCACCATCCCAGCTCAGAACCTGGCTATATGCAAATTAGTCTGTTCCTGTCCCAGTGCATGATGGGAACAGGGCAAACCAAACTACCAAGCCAATTCTTATACTGGAAAGGAAACAAGCTTCCGGGGACCGGTTTCTGGCATCACAGCCTTCTTCGGCCCGGCTTGCTTGAATCCTGATGGTGCAATGAGCAAGGGACTCACGTCTGAGCATACCCTCCCACACATAGTGTGGATAAGACCGATTTTGGAAAAGGGGGGTGGTGATGGACAGAGTTTCTGAATGATGCAGAATACTCTTACCAAGTCAAGAGATCATGGTTTTAATCCATCACCGTTTTTTAGCTCAATGCACCATCCCAGCTCAGAACCTGGCTATATGCAAATTAGTCTGTTCCTGTCCCAGTGCATGATGGGAACAGGGCAAACCAAACTACCAAGCCAATTCTTATACTGGGAAGGAAACAAGCTTCCGGGGACCGGTTTCTGGCATCACAGCCTTCTTCGGCCCGGCTTGCTTGAATCCTGATGGTGCAATGAGCAAGGGACTCACGTCTGAGCATACCCTCCCACACAAAGGGGCTCATTAGGATGGCGGACGGACTTGCGTCCGTCCGCCACCCTAGAGGAGGAGGGACCGTCCGCAGGGGCAGCGGCGGTCCCTCCGTGCTAATTAGGATGTGACCGCCACCCTGGCGGTCACATCCTGTATTTTTATCATTGCGACGGGTGCTGCTTGAAGCAGCACCCGCCGCAATGTTAAAAAAGTAAGTTGTGCATTTGCATGCACAAAGCGGCAGGCACCTCGCGGTGCCTGCCGCTTTGTGCAGGCAAATGCAGGGGGGTACCTTAGGTACCCCCCATGTGCACCCCCCACCCCCCTTCACCCCTGGGGGCCCGCAACGGGCCCCCAAACACAAATCCGTATGCCTTTACACGGCGGAAATGCCGCCGTGTAAAGGCATCTTTCCGCTGTCATCCTAATATGGATGGTGGTGTCTGATAGACACCGCCAGCCATGTTAATGCTTTTCCGCCGCGGGCGCAATCCGCCCGCGGTGGAAAGGCGGCGGAAAGATAGGAAGACCCACCAGCCATCCTAATATGGCGGTGGGTCTTGCAGGGCTCCCCGGCGGATTTCCCGCATCCTCCGGGCCGGCGGTGGCTTCCGCCGGCCCGGTGGATGCAGAAAATCCACCATCATAATCGGCCCAATATGGTGGATAAGACCGATTTTGGAAAAGGGGGGTGGTGATGGACAGAGTTTCTGAATGATGCAGAATACTCTTACCAAGTCAAGAGATCATGGTTGTAATCCATCACCGTTTTTAGCTCAATGCACCATCCCAGCTCAGAACCAGGCTATATGCAAATTAGTCTGTTCCTGTCCCAGTGCATGATGGGAACAGGGCAAACCAAACTACCAAGCCAATTCTTATACTGGGAAGGAAACAAGCTTCCGGGGACCGGTTTCTGGCATCACAGCCTTCTTCGGCCCGGCTTGCTTGAATCCTGATGGTGCAATGAGCAAGGGACTCACGTCTGAGCATACCCTCCCACACATAGTGTGGATAAGACCGATTTTGGAAAAGGGGGGTGGTGATGGACAGAGTTGCTGAATGATGCAGAATACTCTTACCAAGTTAAGAGATCATGGTTTTAATCCATCACCGTTTTTTAGCTCAATGCACCATCCCAGCTCAGAACCTGGCTATATGCAAATTAGTCTGTTCCTGTCCCAGTGCATGATGGGAACAGGGCAAACCAAACTACCAAGCCAATTCTTATACTGGGAAGGAAACCAGCTTCCGGGGACCGGTTTCTGGCATCACAGCCTTCTTAGGCCCGGCTTGCTTGAATCCTGATGGTGCAATGAGCAAGGGACTCACGTCTGAGCATACCCTCCCACACATAGTGTGGATAAGACCGATTTTGGAAAAGGGGGTTGGTGATGGACAGAGTTTCTGAATGATGCAGAATACTCTTACCAAGTCAAGAGATCATGGTTTTAATCCATCACCGTTTTTTAGCTCAATGCACCATCCCAGCTCAGAACCTGGCTATATGCAAATTAGTCTGTTCCTGTCCCAGTGCATGATGGGAACAGGGCAAACCAAACTACCAAGCCAATTCTTATACTGGGAGGGAAACAAGCTTCCGGGGACCGGTTTCTGGCATCACAGCCTTCTTAGGCCCGGCTTGCTTGAATCCTTATGGTGCAATGAGCAAGGGACTCACGTCTGAGCATACCCTCCCACACATAGTGTGGATAAGACCGATTTTGGAAAAGGGGGGTGGTGATGGACAGAGTTTCTGAATGATGCAGAATACTCTTACCAAGTCAAGAGATCATGGTTTTAATCCATCACCGTTTTTTAGCTCAATGCACCATCCCAGCTCAGAACCTGGCTATATGCAAATTAGTCTGTTCCTGTCCCAGTGCATGATGGGAACAGGGCAAACCAAACTACCAAGCCAATTCTTATACTGGGAAGGAAACAAGCTCCCGGGGACCGGTTTCTGGCATCACAGCCTTCTTCGGCCCGGCTTGCTTGAATCCTGATGGTGCAATGAGCAAGGGACTCACGTCTGAGCATACCCTCCCAGACACATAGTGTGGATAAGACCGATTTTGGAAAAGGGGGGTGGTGATGGACAGAGTTTCTGAATGATGCAGAATACTCTTACCAAGTCAAGAGATCATGGTTTTAATCCATCACCGTTTTTTAGCTCAATGCACCATCCCAGCTCAGAACCTGGCTATATGCAAATTAGTCTGTTCCTGTCCCAGTGCATGATGGGAACAGGGCAAACCAAACTACCAAGCCAATTCTTATACTGGGAAGGAAACAAGCTTCCGGGGACCGGTTTCTGGCATCACAGCCTTCTTACTCTGTGGGCAGGCAATCCTCCCCGCATTCTTCCCACTGTTTGCCCAGTAAGGTGGCAGTCACCAGGCCTTTCCAAGGGCCTAGGAGACGGCCGCATGAGCCCTCCTCCTTTATTATAGTAAGCCTGCATGCTCCCTGGATTTGGTACACCCGTGGGCTGCCTGAAAAAGATGCACATGAGTGGCATGGGGAGCCCAGGGCCCATGTCTGTGCGCACCCGTCCCACTCAGGGTGCAAATGGAAAAAGAACAATTGATTGACGGAATAGTGAACAATATCATTCACACCCAGTACAGAGGTCTGGGCCTAAATCCATTGTTATTTTGCCCACCATGCCAATCCAGGTTAAACCCAGCCATATGAAAATCAGTCTTGACACTGCTCTCCATGGGAACAGTCCTGCCTGAACTGCCAAAAACAAGCATCCTCAGATGGGCTTCGGGATTTCACCTCTCATCGCCAGGTTAGCTTGAATCTAGTGGCTTGATGAACATGGGACCCATGTCTAGACATACCGGTCCCACTCAGGCAACCCAGAACAGGATACTACTGTCTTGCAGACAACTTCTGGCTGCTCCCCATTCAGTGAAAATATCTTAAGCACAACTAAAGTGGAGAAGTGTGGCTCAATGGTTAGAGCGGCAGACCCTGATGCAAAGGTCTAGCCCGGGACCAGGGTTCAATTCCCCGCCTCGGCGGGTCTTGGGCTCAAAAATTCCACATACCTGATAATTCTCGTCTCGGTGCCTATTCCAATCATGGAGTCCCACTCTGCAACTCTGGGCAATAGCTTGCTTAATCTCCAGAATGGCCCCCACAACGCTAAGGATGCCTGGCCTCCACCTTGGGGGTGCCCAGGAGTGGACACCTCACAGGGAAAGCCAGGATGGGTTCCACAGCGGTATTCGTACAAGCGCCTTGAGACCCTTGCGGGTGAGTAGTGCACTATACAAGTATCAATTTAAATTTACATTTAAAGTGTCAAACGTGTTTCCAATGGCTGACATGTGTGCCCTATGATATCTCTACTGAGGCTATTTGTTTGGGTGGCAGAAAGGTATGGAGAGATAGGAGAGTGGGCATAACAGACATCACCTGCAACAAAGTTATATATTTTTTTAAGATGCGATTTTATTTTAAATGTAATAGATCACCTATACATGCATGCACAGCAGTTAGGAAAATGTGTGTATACTCTTTTGTAACGTGTAATGAGTGGGTATATTTAAAATGCCGTATGCTAGATCACAGGCACGCAACAGCCATTGGGCAGAAATAGCTTTAGCCCCCCCATATGGTTCCGTCAGGTGGACTGAGTTTTCTGGCTGGTAATAGAGTCCTATCTATATTATTGCACTGGCCCTCCTAAAACCCTTCTCTGGCCTTGACAGCACTACAAGAAAGCCTCTGTGTTCGTTCTTGTATTTTTAGTTTTACTTTCAGTAGGTTCCTCTGTTAGGCTTCTTGCTTTATTAGCATTATAATAGCAACAATTGTCTACAGGTGTGAAGTCAGCCTCCACTATCCAGGGATGAGCAGTGGGCTATCCTGAGACACTCTCAACAGAGAAAGATACTGGACATTACTCCTGGAGTTCTGGGAAATAATGAGCAGGGAATGAGAAGAGAGGTGTATGCAAAGGGGATAAGTCAGGTGAAAACAGGAATGCCACAAATGTCTGTTAAAAATACTAGGCATTTGTTCTAGTTTTGAGATTCTGGATGGGCTTGCAGTTTGCATTTCAATTTGAATTACAGTAAAATCTGATGTATTCCTTTTTATTTAAAAATTACAATTCTGTCTCTGTTGACTTCATAATAATGTATGGATGACGGGTTTTGTTTAATATAAAGAAATATAAAAATATGACAGAGAGTTACATCTTCTTCTGACTCACAAACATATTCAGAACTATGCCTGGAAACCTGCACCAGAAGTATTACTGGGAATGTCAAGTGGAAACATTTGTTCTAGCTATTCTAAGCTTTTTCTAGCTATTCTAGCTGTGGGAAAGGAGCCCCCTAGAAAACTGCAATTTAGTTTTCTCTGCATGGAAAGCCCAGGTAGGAAAGGTACTACAGCTCTTGACTAGAGTAAATCTCTGCCCATTATGAGGATGGAAACGGTTGGATCGACAATTGAGAATCCCCAGAAATGGCCACACTCGTGGGCACTCCTAAAATTCCAAGGTTAACCACACGTTGGAACCCCCACTTCCAAACCTTTGAGTTAAATCTGCAGTAGTAAATGCCTGTAAGAGTGCCAGACCCAGTGAAAAAATATTAAAAGGCTTGGTAGAGATGAGAGGTGAAGAGTAGAGCAAAAAGAAGTGAGGAGGATGTTAGGACCAGGAAAAGAATGGAAGAGGTTGCCAGAAAGGTGTGAGGTGAAGTGGAGAGTAGGAAGGGGTGAGTTAGATTTAAGAGGGGAAGACCAAGAAAGAGAAGGGGAGAAGTTATTGTGGAGAAAGAGGGAAAGGAGAGGTGAATGGGGAAGGGACCAAACTAGCAAGAAAATTGCATCAATAGACAGTGAAGTGAAAGAAGGAAAACTAAACTATACTTTAAATCAGAAAATAGAGAAAGTGCAGCTCTATTTAACATACATTTTACAAAATAAATATTGACTCTGGCATCAGGTTAAATAAATAACGTTTTATCAGTCTACTTAATCCACGTAATATATATGTGTATAATGGGTCATTTCAAAATCTAAGTAGCTTGTTTCATTATTGCAGCCTTGCAAGGCAGCTTCTTATGCACCCTGCACACATATGTCTTATTACCCAGTGGACCTCTAAATTGCTGCCTCTACCCAAACAGTTGTTTCCGCAGGGATCAGAGTTATTAGTTCTACAATAAGTATTGCACACCTGCTGCTTTCCCCTGACAGATTTCCATCTTTCCAATAAATCTGAAATCAATTAATTTCCAGCAAATTTGTTGTATTCCACTGAGGTCTGTCACCCTTACGCATAAAGGCTTTGAAAAAAGGCAACCCAACAGAGATTGGGAGGTTTCTGCCCCATTTATCAAGCTATTTATTTTCACTTCCTATAATGTTGTTTCAGCTGCCATGCTTCTCCTAAGAATGGACTGATTACATTGGTGTTTTCTTGATACCTTCAGTGCCCTTGTTCACTTTTCCACTGGATTCAAGATAGCCTGGCTGATGACGGCTGATTAGCCAGAAACCGGTCCAGGGATGCTTGTTTTAGGTCCAGGGAAGACATGGCTTGGCAGTTCAGGCTGGAATGTTCCCATGAGGCACAGGGTCAGACTGATTTGCATATGGCCATGTTTAAAATGGGGTGGCGGAGTGAGCTAAAGCATGATGATGGATTAAACCCAGATCAGTTGATTGGGGGTGAGTGCTTGCAATGTTTAACGCGCCGTCTATCATCCCCTTTGGTTTTGCTTTGTTCGCCCTAAGCTGGCAGTGTATGCCCAGACGTGGGTCCCTTGCTCACTTTGCCTCTGGATTCAGGCTAGCCTGGCTGATGACGGCTGATTGGCCAGAAACCAATCCCAGGATGCTTGTTTCCGGTCCAGGGAAGACATGGCTTGGCAGTTCGGGCTGGACTGTTCCCATGAGACAACTGGGTCAGACTAATTTGCATATGGCCATGTTTGAACTGGCGTGGCGGAGTGAGCTAAAGAATGATGATGGATTAAACCCAAATCAGTTGACTGGGGTGAGTGCTTGCAATGTTCAACGCACCGTCTATCATCTCCTTTGGTTTTTCTTTATTTGCCCTAAGTTGGCAGGGTATGCCCAGATGTTGGTCCCTTGCTCACTTTGCCACTGGATTCAAGCTAGCCTGGCTGATGACGGCTGATTAGCCAGAACCAGTCCCAGGATGCTTGTTTCCGGTCCAGGGAAAACATGGCTTGGCAGTTCGGGCTGGACTGTTCCCATGAGGCACAGGGTCAGACTGATTTGCATATGGCCATGTTTGAACTGGGTTGGCAAAGTGAGCTAAAGAATAACCATGGATTAAACCCAGATTTGTTAACTGGGTGTGAGTGCTTGCAATGTTCAATGCTCCGTCCATCATCCCCTTTGGTTTTGCTTTGTTTGCCCTAAGTTTGCAGGGTATGCCCAGACGTGGGTCCCTTGCTCACTTTGCCACTGGATTCAAGCTAGCCTGGCTGATGACGGCTGATTAGCCAGAAACCAGTCCCAGGATGCTTGTTTCCGGTCCAGGGAAGACATAGCTTGGCAGTTCGGGCTGGACTGTTCCCATGAGGCACAGGGTCAGACTGATTTGCATATGGCCATGTTTGAACTGGTGTGGCGGATGATGATGGATTAAAACCCAAATCAGTTGACTGGGGGTGAGTGCTTGCAATGTTCAACACTCCGTACATCATCCCCTTTGGTTTTGCTTTGTTCGCCCTAAGTTGGCAAGGTATGCCCAGACGTGGGTCCCTTGCTCACTTTGCCACTGGATTCAAGCTAGCCTGGCTGATTACGGCTGATTAGCCAGCAACTGGTCCCAGGATGCTTGTTTCTGGTCCAGGGAAGACATGGCTTGGCAGTTCGGGCTGGATTGTTCCCATGAGGCAAAGGGTTATACTGATTTGCATATCGCTATGTTTGAACTGGGGTGGTGGAGTGAGCTAAAGAATGATGATGGATAAAACCCAGATCAGTTGACTGGGGTGAGTGCTTGCAATGTTCAATGCCCCGTCCATCATCCCCTTTGGTTTTGCTTTGTTCGCCCTAAGTTGGCAGGGTATGCCCAGACATGGGTCCCTTGCTCACTTTCCACTGGATTCATGCTAGCCTGGCTAATGACGGCTGATTAGCCAGAAACCAGTCACAGGATGCTTGTTTCCGGGCCAAGGAAGACATGCCTTGGCAGTTCGGGCTAGACTGTTCCCATGAGGCACACGGTCAGACTGATTTGCATATGGCCATGTTTGAACTGGGTTGGTGGAGTGAGCTAAAGAATGATGCTGGATTAAACAGAGATCAGTTGACAGGGGGTGAGTGCTTGCAATGTTCAATGCTCCGTCCATCATCCCCTTTGGTTTCGCTTTGTTCGCTCTAATTTGGCAGGGTATGCCCAGACGTGGGTCCCTTGCTCACTTTGCCACTGGATCCAAGATAGCCTGGCTGATGAGAGTTATGAACCCGAAACCGGTCCCAGGATGCTTGTTTCTGGTCCTGTGAAGACATGGCTTGGCAGTTTGGGCAGGACTGTTCCCAGGAGGCACAGGGTCAGACTGATTTGCATATGGCCATGCTTGAACTGAGGTGGTGGAGTGACCTAAAGAATGATGATGGATTAAACCTAGATCAGTTGACTAGGGTGTGTGCTTGCAATGTTCAACGCTCCGTCCATCATCCCCTTTGGTTTTGCTTTGTTCACCCTAAGTTGCCAGGGTATGTCCAGATGTGGATCCCTTGCTCACTTTGCCACTGGATTCAAGCTAGCCTGGCTGATGACGGCTGATTAGCCAGAAACCAGTCCCAGGATGCTTGTTTCCGGTCCAGGGAAGACATGGCTTGGCAGTTCGGGCTGGACTGTTCCCATGAGGCACACGGTCAGACTGATTTGCATATGGCCATGTTTGAACTGGGGTGGCGGAGTGAGCTAAAGAACGATGCTGGATTAAACCCAGATCAGTTGACTGGGGGTGAGTGCTTGCAATGTGCAACGCTCCGTCCATCATCCACTTTGGTTTTGCTTTCTTCACCCTAAGCTGGAAGTGTATGCCCAGACGTGGGTCCCTTGCTCACTTTGCCACTGTATTCAAGCTACCCTGGCTGATGACGGCTATTTAGCCAGAAACCGATCCCAGGATGCTTGTTTCGGTCTAGGGAAGACATAGCTTGGCAGTCAGACTGGACTGTTCCCATGAGGCACAGGATCAGACTGATTTGCATATGGCCATGTTTGAACTGGGGTGGCGGAGTGAGCTAAAGAATGATGATGGATTAAACCCAGATTAGTTGACTGGGGGTGAGTCCTTTCAATGTACAACACTCCATCCAACATCCCCTTTGGTTTTGCTTTAGTCAGATGAAGCAGGGCATTACTTTTGCATTCAGCAGTGCTCTTACCACAAACCAGTCCAAGCCTTTTTTGGGAATGTTATGAGAGCATATGTACTTAATTATTGTTGTATAAAGCACAAGATAGAAGGTCAGAGCGCTCAAGGCCTGCACCAGTAAGTATTGTATTAAAAAGTTTGGGCAAGAATGGTAGTGCAAAGAGTTGGGAACTCGACCTTCCTAGTTTCCACAATTTTGGAAAACCAACAACACATGGCACAGGATGGCTTAGCACACACCTAAAAGTCCAAATATAATAGCAGGAAATACAATACAATATCCTGGTTAGTGTTTAACAAGCAATTGAGAATCTCCCAAAAGAATAGACTGAGTCTTCAGATATTTAGAAAAATATCCTTCCTTTATTCCTTTGTATGGTATTGCTTCATCAGACTTTGTTCATTTTAAAAACACAATACAACATTCATAGCCTGTTGTGTATGGAATCTGCTCTTAAAAGTGTTGCCCCCAAATGTGTTTCTGTCCTTTAAGAACCACACCTTCCTTCCTATGATATTCTGAAGATCCGGCAAAAATTCAAGCTTTTCAGTGAAAATCTCTTGAAAATATATAGTCATAGGACTAGAGTTTCTGCTAAAGACATCTATTAGCCAGGGCCAGTTTTAGCGCTGGTGCGCCCAGTGCAATAATGCTTATTGGCGCCCCCAATGACCACCTCCACTATGGATTCATTCATAACCATCATTTCACAGTGTCCATCAAGCCTCCATAACCACTCAGTCTCAGATGCATTTATTTAATTTTTTAGTGCCACCCCTTTCAGTGTAAGGTAGCAGTCTTCAATCTGTGGGACACGACCCCCATGGGGGCCGTGGATCCTGGGAAGGGGGTCATGCATTTCCAGGCCTGGAATGCAAAATGTGCTTTTCTTTTTGGAGAAAGGCCCGGACCCTTCATTACCGTCATTAAAATACTTCAGCTGAAGTTAATTGACTCTTGTGCTGTAAAATGAAGCAGCCTGGTGAAACAATCCTTAAAGTAAGTGTTCATGCCAGGGTGCCTGCTTGCCTGAATGATATGCAAATGTGTGCTAGGAGTTAATTTGCAAATGTAAAGGATGCTTGGGAGTGGTTCTGGCTTTAATTGTTTGAATAACTTCAAGTATTGTGAAGTCAAAGATGTGTTTTTTGCATGGTGGTGCAAAGATTTAACAACTGGGGTGAAGTGAATGCTTTTAACCATAATTGTATTTACACGGTGCTTAGTACCCCTAGGGAGATGTTGAGGGGACAGCTATGCAAAAAAAACCATTACTTATGGTCGTATATTACTCAAATCTACATTTTGAAAGCTAAATTTTATTTTAAAACTATTTGCTGAGTTTGTAGCAGTCTAAATTATAATGTGTGTAATGCAAGTATAAAATAACAACTTACACACTCACTGTGCTTTTTGTCACAGGCTGTGACCTCATAGCACTAAAAATACACAAGTCACTCTCCTCCACTGTGCCAACCAAATTCTGTGTCTATCTGGTTACGCAAAGACCTATGCAGTGCATTAAATAATAGAGGTTTCATTATGTACTACAGTGCATTTTCCATTGAGTGAGTTTATTTTTCATTTCAGCTACCCATTATTTTATATGTAGCTACCTGATTGTGAAAGACCTAAAAACCTAACAAAATATGTTTGGGCTGATTTACGAGAGGCTTGCATTGCCGGAGCATCACTTTTTTAAAGCTTTGGCAGCACAAGAGTCTTAATCATATCTTTAAGGCATCGCAAAGTCACCCTGCGTGGCTTTGGATGGCCTCTTAGATATGGACTAAGACAAAGCAGCGCAAGTCGCTGCATTGCCTGTCACTATGTCAAGGAGGCAATGCAGTGGGTGTTCTCATGCAACACCCATGGATTTTAACGCTGCCCCAGATTTGTAAAACCGTGTAAACCTGGGGCAGCACCAAAACGTTACGCCTCCCACAGTAGGCGTAAGGAGGAGTAATGTTTTAATTTGGTTTTCCTCTTTACATGTACATAGAAAGAGGAAAACCCCTCTCAGGATTCTTTTTTTGGTGCCCCTTCCTGATCAAAACAATCCTGCCTATATTGGCATTAAGCAGCAATTTGTGTGCCAATGCAGGGGGAAAGGACAGGAATGCACCATATATCATAAGTAAGGTGCATTCCTGCTCTTTCACATTGGCGTAGGGCAGCGCAGCAAGAAGACGTGCGGCGCTGCTCTACGCGAATGACTCATAAATGAGGCGCTTTGTTTTAGCCTCACCCTTGACCACACCCCAAGCTCTCTTAAACTGTTTAAGTTATTTGCCTGATGTAAAAATGATTTGCTGTGGGAATTGGGGTTGTTTATGGTTGTCGATAGTTGCCAATGATGAGGAGGACCAAGTTCAAGAAATTGTTGTCAGGAGGGGCTCCTTACCCTTAAAATGTTTTGACATGGGGGTTCTCAGTATCAAAAAGTTTGAAGACCTCTAGTGTAAGGTGTCAGAACACTTTACATCACACAGATTACATAGAGACAATCAATCATAAGTGTGTAAATCAGTGCATAGGAAATGTTAAATAAGACAGAGGACAAGAAGGTGTAGGAGTCACATGTCATCCATACAGGTAGGCAGGATAGTTTGAGTGCTTGGTCAGGAGAATCAGAAACTTGAAATGTAAAACCTAGCACCATGGATGGGGGGGTCCTCTTTAAGTATAAGAATAAGAATTGATTTCTACCCAAATTAACCCATTTTGCAACCTTAGGATAATGAAAAACTAGGGGTAATCATAACACAGTAGCCTATACCCTGCAGTTTGCATGCATCTTTGATAACAGTTACTTGCTTACTGTTCTACATTAGAATTTTAACTCATACAGAGTGAGAAACAATATGGTCTCTCTGGCAAAAGTGTAACCCACTGACCTATTTACATTATATTATATGCACTTTGTGAGCTGCACGTTCTTTGCAGCAGGCATAGTAACACTCTGCGCTACCTTATGATGAGTAGAAACTTGCATTACACAAAACTTCAATCGCTCCCTCTCTCTCTAAGAAGTACATTAATCACTGCAGTTACTTAGACATTTTTATTGGTGGCTGAAAATTGTCAGAGTCCAGGAAAGCAGCAGCAGGTGCTTATAAAATCATCATAATCGCGCCCCACACAAAGTCAGCACCTGGTGCGGTGGCACCGGTCGCACCCCATGGAACAGGCCCTTCTATCACCTGCCACTGAGCACTTAAAAAACACAATTGAAACTGCTTGCTCATACTCAGACTATTGCTTTTAGAATTGCGTCTAGAATTGAAACAGCAAGTCCGTCTCCGAAAAGGCAGCCTTCTGGAAGGTGGGAAGGGGGTCCAATGGAGTCACACACTGGACCCAAAAGAAAGGGGATCTGTAATCCCCCATAAAATTGCAGGGGGGTTGCCACCTGCACAGTGAAACACAGAGCAGCTTCAAAGAAGCCGCTCCATTTTTCACATGAATGCTTGTTCCCGACTTCCATGGGGGCAGCACAATCACCATAATGCAGCACATTTTAATTGTTTGCGCTGGGGGCACCTTTTAAAATGTGCAAACAATGAAAATGCATCATTTGCATAACACTGGCCCTGAATTTTTTCATGAAAAAACTGAAAACGTGGCTTCCTTTGGACATGAAAGATTGTGATCGTGGCCCACCCGTGGAGATTTTAAAAACTCCGACCTACTCTCCATGATCTCTCTTATGCCTCTTGCCCTTTCAATTAAATCTAGCTCCCCGCAAATCCATGTCCTGATTGCGTCCTGACTAGACATCTAGACTTCAATGCTTTAGTCTGACCTCCCTTTCATCAACATCACTTCCTACAGAGTGGGGAAAAAACATTATCATTCCTCTGTTGGAAAAAATATTCAGTGGACTCATCATCAACTTCATATCTACCTATTTGTTGCTTTTTCCCTCTAAAATTCCTGAAAAAGAAATCAACTAAGATATCTCTTGCTTTGGCAAAATTAATTTACTTCTTGGCCATGGGTGAAAGTAGCTCTTTTTGCTGAGTCAGTTGATTTGCACCTGATTCATGATCAAGAGATATAGCAGTGTCGCACTTCCCATCCAATGCTTCTCAATAGTCTAGAACAACTTTTGATTCTTAGTACTCCTCTGAAGTAGTTTATCTCTTTTCTATTTGGGAGGGCCCAAACAGTCAAACATCAATCATTGGCTAAACCTCTCATTTTTGGAGGTCCTCACAACTCTTCTCTAAGCCCTGTGTTATTTCTTCATGTTATCCAGTTAGTATTTTGTCATTCAGAGCTACCCAAATCATTGTTTCCTTTAGCAATTATCTTGGCTCTGCCCAAGAGACATTTTAGTCTTGAATGCTAGCAACTGCCTCACTGATGAAGACTAATTAAAACACAATAGCAACAAAATGGAGGACTTCCTCACATACAGTGTTCTGTTTGTGGATTAGTGGAGCTGGATCCATCATCCATTGCGCACTTCTGTTGCGTTAGGAAATCATCTAGAATTTATTTATGACAATCTTCTTTCCTGAATTGAAAAAGTAGATTGTGTTTCATCCACTGGGGTTTTAATTTCTCCATAGGCTGTGCAAACCCTCCTTTTTCTCACATCTCATTGTTTTATGACTGTTGTAAATTCAATTACCTTCTCATGACTATATTATGAAAATCGTATTTTTGGTTACCAACATATATCATTCACCACCTTCAAATGAATTTTAAAAAATGCGGCATTCTTGGTCTGAGGCTTGTCATCTTGCTCTGCCATCTCATCTCACATGTCTGCCCTCCTTTGGCTTCCAAATCATCTTCTCTCAAAGAGTTGTGTATCTCTTATTGTGTATTGCATAAAATAGATGCTCTACTTTTCAGCATTATATCACTTCCAGAACCCTACCTCTGAAAGCCAACCTACTCTGCCAATTTAAAATTAAGAGCACACCCCTTAAAGGCTTATACTTTTTGTTGGAGGAGCACCAGAACTTTTCCCCTCCTGTGCTGGTAGTGTACTTCAATCTGCTGTCTTTAAAAAAAAAAGAAACTTGTTTTTTTCCAACATTGGTGCCTCTTCCTTTGATTATGCCATATCACCAGAACACTTTGTTAGAAGAGCAGTGCACTTCACTTATTATTTCAATTAATTCATTAGAACAAACAACAAACAAATCTGCTTGAATTGCACAATGTACCCTTTAATTTCGAAGCCTCTCATTGAGAGAGTATAGGGAGGGAGTCCAAATATTTTGAAAAATAATTTTGAATAACAGTGGCCCAGTGAGTTTTATAATGCACCATTTGCCAATAATTGTACAAGAAACCAGAATTAGATTTATAATTCTAAAAGATCAACAAATGTAATGTGTTTAAAATCCAACATTAACTGTTTGCTCCACTTAAATTCCTACAACCCTAAACCTACTGTAAAAGGCTATTACATCCTGTCATGCTGAAACCAATGTTACCGAGTCAGTGTGCTTAACAGTATACTATCAACCATATATTCTCCCAAAAACTTCTAGTTTATCCATTTTATCACAAGAATGACAGGGCAACCTACAAGTCTTAATTTGGCCCCTCTTCAAGTGCTTGAATTGTTAATCTCCCCCAATGTTAGGATCTAGTTGCAACACTGCCATATCACATGCAGCCACTGTGTCATAACATACCTTTGTGCAACATGTCACTAAAATCAATAGGTCCTGGTTTTAGGTGAACCAAGCTCCTGCTTCCAGTCTGCTGTGTTATAATGAGGTTCACATGTAGGTTGTGAACTCCTAAAGGCCAGGGTGACTTGCTTTGTCTCCAACTACCACAGCATACAGTGATTATGTGACGTGAAGTGGGTGTTTCCTGCTGTTTTGGACAGTTGATGAGCTGAACGGACACAGAGGCCAGGAAGGCTCCAGCTTCTCAGCTTGCCCTCCCATCTCATCGCCCCTGGCTTTGACTTTGGTGCCCCTCCTGAACCTCAAGATCTCCAACTCGTGCCGGCAGTTTCCAAACTTCAAGTCATAGAGCCCTCTGTGCCGCAGCGGTCCTGGTGGTGCTTCGGAAGCAGCTGCACTAGACGTAC
Organism: Lissotriton helveticus; assembly: GCF_964261635.1. Classification (NCBI taxonomy): domain Eukaryota; kingdom Metazoa; phylum Chordata; class Amphibia; order Caudata; family Salamandridae; genus Lissotriton; species Lissotriton helveticus. The sequence continues at coordinate 525,856,165 of NC_136063.1, read as the reverse complement.
ATATAAGCTCCCGGCTCATGCCCACTCCGGTTGACATAATAGCGTTCGGTCAGCAGGAGTGGGAGCGGGACAGAACTCTGTGCCTGGAACCAGCCTACGTCGCAGCTACCTTTTTGGGGGGGGGGGCGCTGTTGTTAGCCAGTGCTTCTCGCTGTAGGGGCCCTTAGTGGCTGTGTCAGCTCTAGGGTGCATTAGTGCCTCCCTGACTGACTTCTTTGGGCCTTGGTAGGCTGTTGTGGCCCCCTCCTGCTGCCCCCTCCAAGGCCTAATATCTGCCCAGAGACTGCTGATGAGTGACTGCTCTCTCATCAGCTGTCTGCCTCCCTGCTTTCTGCCTCCTCTACTGATCTCTTTTTTCCTCCTTTTGTATTTTCCGCTTTTCTCTCTTTCACTTTCTGCATTTTTCTGCTTTTCTGACGCTTCCTGGGTCATGGGGTTGAGTCATGCATTTACACTGTGTTAAGTTAGCATGAGCTTATTGGAAGTTTAAACGCCATTTTCCTTTCTGCTGCCTTTGCACACGGCACACATTATTACAAGTGTTTAGAGTCTAGAGAACTGTTTTGCTTGGCGCGTTTAATAATGCACTGCGCAGGCATGCTCACACACACTTTGGAGAACATTCGCATGCAGAGGGCTGGTGTAGAAAATGATGTGATCCATTTCTACTAGGACCAGAGGTATGGGGTCACCCTTGTAAACCCAAGAGACCTTCTGTAGATATAAAATAACCTAATAACAAGGGAGTGTGAAATCTAGGTGTAATCTAGTCTATTTCCATTTAGCATTTTAAACATGCTTTCTCCTTTTGTATTTTATGGAATAGTAACTATGCTGATATTCTTGTTGCTTATATTATGTCTGCTTGTATTAGCTAAGATACAGCGCTTGAGAACACGGCATTAGAAATAAATATTTCAAACTTGCACGTGTTTTCATTTACTCCCAGTTTTGGACTAGTATGAGTGTATAACGAAAGAGTGTTCATGTGTTCCACATTGCCTGAGGTATTCTAAGTTCCATGTTCTGGGTTGTCTAATCATTGGGGTATGGAAGAACCAATGAGACACTGATTGCTAGTCTGGTAGGGGATTTTGGCTACTAAGGTGAGTTTTGGCACACCCTAATTCACTGAGGTTCCAAGTCTATATGCACAGTTCTGTGTAGGAGCAGAATCCCTGCTACAGCTACTTTTTTTCCAACTCTTCCCTCTTGTTACTTTAGTGTCTTTTCCCCCACGTGTTCCCACCGCTACTCGCCCCCATGGCCTCAACCCCTCCATTGCCTCTTTACCAGCTGTCCATATCTCCCCCATATGCTACTCAAGGGTCGCTGCAGCACCAATGTGCAGCAGACGCTTACAGTCGGCGTGCCGCTGGTGCATCGAAGGCACCTGGGCCATACCCAGCACCATGGACCCTGGTCCCCAGACCATCCACTGCAATAACACCAACACCCTCCATGTCCTAAACACTGGACACCACTTTGCCTGGTGTTGCCAAACGACACCCAGGGTATTTCCTCCTGCGAAAATTGCAGCTACACCTCTGCCTGCCACTGCACACCTGCCCCACCCACTGCATTTCTGACAAATACCAGACACAACTGCCTCAGCTGTATCCTGCTCCACACACACACACCGTGGAGATATGGGACCTACTCAACTCCATCTACCCTGACAGTGCCTTCCTCGCGGAAAACTGCATGAACTCAACCTACGCCCCAGACATCGCCACCGCCATACCGGATGTCTACAAGATCATCCACATGGACTGCATCAACAAACCGGGTGGAGGCATTGCCATTGTATACAAAATCACATTCCACCTCACCACCCACTCGGACAAGCATGCAACCAACATGGAGCAGCTCCACTTTCAGGTTCAGAACAACCAAAATACCACCCTCCATGCACCCTCACCTACAGATCCCTTGGATCCTGTCCATTCTTCAGTGACTCCATCAGTGACTTCATCACACCCCAGGCTCTCACCTCCTTTGTCTACATCCTCCTCGGCAACCTCAACTTTCACCTGGTCAACCCCGACATCAAGATCACATCTTCCCTGCTGGAAAACCTCACCACTGTCAGACTCAAATAACGGGTTGCCTCCCCAACCCACTCAGCTGGACACATGCTCGACCACATCTTCTACCCAGTGATAACATCACCTTCAGCCACACCTCCGAGCTGCTTTGGACCGACCATCGCTTCGTCCACTTCTCCTTCACCAAACCCATCGTACACCATCATGCACACTGCTACCCTTGCAGAAGTTGGAACAATAGCGCCAAGACACCCATGGGTATACGCTGCGCTCTATAAATTTTTAAAATAAATAAATAAATAAACAAGGTCACCGAAGAACAGCTCATCACCTCCCTCAGCAAAACACCACCTCAGACTTCCTCACACGCTAATACGTCAGGAAGCAACATCTATGATTGATCCACACTGTTCCATCACACAGCACCCCTCAATAAAGCACCAGGCAATCCACACTCCAACAAAAACTAGCTGGTTCTCTACCACACTTCATGAGTCCAGATGTACCTGTAGATGGCTCAAAAAGTGATGGAGGAACATTAAGACCCCAGAAGACAGCTCAGCCTTCAAAACCACTGTCACCGCAAATCTCCAAATCATTAGAACAACAAAGAAAGCTTCCCTATAATAAAGGATCAATGCCAGTGCACTTAATACCAAGGAACTGTTTGCCATGGTCAAAGAATTTGCCAAACCCAGCGCGGAGACAACAGACATCCCACCCTCAAAAGACCCATGCAACAACCTCAGCACCTTTTCCACCACAAGATTAAGGAGATCTATGACAGTTTCAACAGTCTGCTACCCAAGACCCTCTCACCCCACTCCCACTCACAGCACCAAACAACACTGTAACCTAGCAGACCCTGCTCAGCATGACTCCCCTCACCATTGAAGACACCCTCAAGATCATTAAAAGCATCCACTATGGGAGCATCCTCAGACACCTGCCTGCACCAAGAAAGCCGGCACCTCCATTGCCCCGCACTGTGCCACACAATCAACTGCTCCATCAACTCCATCACATTGCCAGATGACTGGAAACACACAGAGATCAACTCCTTGCTGAAGAACTTCTCTGCTGACCTGAAGGACCTTGAAAACTTCAGACCCATCTCTCTGCTCCGATTTCCAGCCAAGGTCTTCGAGTACGCCATCAACGCCCAACACTCTGAGTTCAGCAAAGCAAACCACATCCTGGACCTCTCCCAATCTGTCTTCCGAAGCAGCCACAGTACTGAGACCACTCTCCTTGCCACCACAGATGACATCCGCACCCTCTGTGACCAAGGCCAAACTGCAGCCCTCATCCTACTGGACCTCTCAGCCACCTTCGACACTCTTTCCCTCCACACCCTATGCACAAGACTCCATGACGCCGGCATCCGCAACAAAGCCCCGGAATTGATCCATTCCTTCCTCACTGGCTAAAAACAAAGACCCACAGAGATCAGCTGCAGATGGGGCTCCTTCCTGAGCTTCACACTCTTCAACATCTAAATGGACCCACTCGCAGCCATCGTCAAGAACCAGGGACTCAACATCGTCTCATATGCCGATGAGACCCAGCTGATCTTTTCCCTCACCAGCGAACCCACAGTCACCAAGAGCCACTTCCATGATGGGATGAAAGCTGTCACCACCTGGATGAAGGACAGCTGCCTCAAACTAAACTTAGAGAAGACCAAAATACTCATCCTGACCATGTACAAAATCTCAGCATCATCTTGGACTCCTTGCTCACCATGATCTGCCAGATCAATGGCGTCTCATCATTCTGCTTCCACACGCTACTTTTGCACAGAAAAAATCTTCAAGTGGATCCTCACTGAGTCCAGAAAGATAATCACCCACAAACTCATCTGCAGCAGACTCAACTACCGCAACACACCCCGAGACCATGCATAATATCTCAGCATCATCTTGGAATCCTTGTGTCACGATTACGCTGTAGAATATGTCAGGGTAAGGATTAAACTACATCTCCCAGAATGCCTGCCGTTTTTGTCCTTCCTTTCTTTCCTATGTTTCTCTATCGAAACCTGTTCCTCCCCTTCCCCGGTGCTTGTCACCTGAGGACTTCCTGGTTCTTCACTCGGCCGAGTATTGTTTGGATATTTCCCCAGGATTTGGTTTGCTGTTTCAGACTTGTTGTTTCGATCGCGCGGAGTGCATGTGACTTCCATTGGATTTGAGAAGTGCTTCGTTGTGCTCAGGAAGTAAGCGCCGGAGCGCGCTTGGATTTAATAACAAGGATTGTATGTATTGTCTTTGGCATTAGCGCAAAGGCGAGTCAGTGGTTTGATAGGATTTTGGATATTCTGGATGCCCGAAGAGAGAAAGAAAATAAAACGTTATTCATGGGTTTACCGCGGAACGGAATTGAGGGCTGCATTTCATGAAGTAATGACAACTATGCACAGTCAGTTCCTCGAGTTTGCTGTTTGCGGAAAACGTGTGGAGTAGAATCGCAAGCTGTGATTAATAGACTTCACCTGAAGACTCTACAAGAGAGAAGGGCAGCTAAGTACATTTTCCATTTTCCTTACTACGTTCTGGATAGGAACTTGGAAGGATAAACAGTGTGTTCTTGGAGGATTCCAGGAACCTGAGAAACATTTAAATCTTTTATTTCTTTTCTTTATTTTTCTATTTTGCACTGTTTTTGCTTGGAGCACGTGGGGCAGTATGAAATGTAAGTGTGTAGTTAGTCTTACATACTACCTTGATAAGTAATACATGTGGGAAGGGAGGGTTCACTCATAATTTGTTGGTTCTTGTCATATGCAGGACATCCAGGGCGCAGAGAGAAGCGAAGACTGTTATCTCCCTTGAGTTGAACGCCAGATTGATTTACTGCACCAACGTTTTTGTTTCCTTTGTCCCTTTTTACCCCTTCCCCGGCTACGGTGTTTCTCTGTAGAGTTCTATGAATAGACTCACAGATTTTACTGTGGAAAGGGGCATTGGTATAATAGCATCGCTCCTGTTGTACCCGGCTATTGAGGTTAGTGAACCTTTATTTGTGACAGAGTGACAAGCCCAAGCTGATTTACAACCTGAGCGATGGATACGAACGCAGTGCTTACTGCATTGCTAGAAACCATGACAGCTTTGAGAGTAGAGGTTGATGCAATACGAGGGGAAAATGATGAGATGAGGAATGAGATGGGGATCATGAGGACTGAGATAGCTGGAATGTCACGTACAGTGCCTACTAGTAGTGGAGGGCAACCATATATTAGGGGTTGGACCTTGCCTCCTCCTTCTTCCTCTGTTGGTCCTCCCGCAAGGGATAGCGCTGTGGGTACATCTGTGGTTCAAGTGATACAGCCCCACACGTTGCCATTAGCGCCTCCTGAGAGTTACCTCGGGGACCCTAAGAAGTTTGGTATATTTCTAGGACAGTGTAAGTTACACTTTATGTGTAAACCCGCTGTGTTTCCTGATGATCAGACTAAAACGGCATTTATGATGTCGTATCTAGGGGGGAACGCTGCTAGTTGGTCGTTTACTTTGGTAGAGGGGGATGACCCGGTTCTGAATGACTTTAATGCATTCTGTGATGAGATGCGCAAACTGTTTGATAGGAGAGCTCATCTCCTTTCTCTTGATAGAGAATTGATTACCTTGAAACAGGGCTCTCTTGATTTGCTATCATATATTACCAATTTTAATAGATTGGTGGTTGAGACAGAGTGGCCAACAGAGAAGAGAGTCTCATTGTATAACCAAGGTCTGAGAGGTGAAAGGAAGGATGTCCTCGCTCAAGTAGTCCATATGCCCACTACATGCGAGGAGTTGATAGATCTCACTGTTCAGTTGGATCATCGCCTACAAGAAAGGAAAGGGGATAAACAGCGTTATGATGGCAAGTTCTTTCTTCCTAGAACAAAACCACCTACTATAGAAACTTCACACTCCAGTGATGGAAGTGAACCCATGCAGATCAGTGGGGTGCGTGGACCCTTAAGTACCGAAGAGAGGAACCGACGGCGCTTACTGCAGTTGTGTATGTATTGTGGAAAGTCGGGTCACTATATTAAGGATTGTAAAGCTAAATCTTCCGGGAGATATAAGGAAGGGAAAGAATTCAGTAAGGTGTCGGTGGTGGAACGCCAATTGGAAATGTCGGGAAACGAGAATGCTCAAACAAGTTGGAGGCCCCTTGTTTGAGTGTTTATGATAAAGAGGTCTTTCCTGCTTTGGCAAATACGATGCAAAACACGGCATCCCATATAAATCTTTCTGTGACTCTGGAATGGGCAGTGGGGGATCTGGTGCTAGTGCACGCTTTATTGGATTCTGGCGCGACTGGCAATTTCATGGATCGTACATATGCCCAAAGCATTGGTGTGCCATGTATTCCGAAGGCTATACCTGAACCTGTGAAAGCTGTTGACGGTACGGATTTGACGTCAGGCCCTGTGACCTTCCATACTCTTCGCATGTTGATGAAAACTGGTACAACTCATTGTGAATATATACAGTTCGATTTAATTGATGCTCCTACTTTCCAACTGATACTGGGAATGCCATGGCTTATGCTGCATGATCCGGTGGTTAAATGGGCAGCGCGTACCATCGAGTTGACTTCGTCATATTGCATGGAACATTGTACTCAAGCACGTTTAAAGGACAAAGCCCAAGAAGACAGTCCGGCTAAGTTACTGGCCAGTGTTTGTTGTACACCCAGGGTATGTGTTCCATCTGTCTTGCCTGAGGAATATCGACAGTATCAGAACGTGTTGTGTGAACAAGAAACCAGTCGGCTACCTCCTCATCGGGATTACGATTGTGTGATAGACATTGAACCTGGGCCCAGTATTCCTTGTAGCAGAATATATGCCTTGACAGAGACTGAGAACATCTATCTTCAGCAGTACTTGGAGAAGATGCTACAAAATGGGTTTATTCGACGATCCACTTCCCCTGCCTCTTCGCCGTTATTTTCCATTCCTAAACGCGAAGGCGGATTGAGAACGTGCATTGATTATCGTGCTATTAACAGGGTGACAAGGAAGAACCGATACCTGTTGCCTTTGATCCCAGTCTTACTGGACCAGTTGAAGGGAGCCACGATATTCACTAAGTTAGATCTGAGAGGAGCATACCATCTGGTTTGAGTAAGAAGAGGGGACGAATGGAAAACTGCGTTCCGTACAAAATTTGGGCTATTCGAATATCTTGTAATGCCATTCGGTTTATGTAACGCCCCTGCCGCCTTCCAATATTTTATGGATGATGTTTTACGTGGGCTTTTGGATGTCTCTTGTATGGTCTATATAGATGACATCTTAATATATTCCAAAACCTTGAGAGAACATCATGGTCATGTGCAAATGGTACTGGAACGGCTACAACAACACACTCTGTATGCCAAAATGGACAAATGTCAGTTCCATACATCGGAAGTAGACTTCCTTGGATACGTGATTGGTCCACGAGGATTGTGTATGGATCAGAAGAAAATCCAAGCGATTGTGGAGTGGGAATCCCCTTCCTGCGTGAAATCTCTCCAGAGCTTCCTCGGCTTCGCTAATTTCTACAGGAGATTCATCCAAGGGTTCTCAGTTATCATCCAGCCATTGACGCTTCTGCTTAGGAAGGGAGCACTTTTTCTATGGACTGAGTTAGCCGAACAAGCGTTCCAGAAATTGAAAGCTAGATTCATGAGTGCTCCTATATTACGCCATCCAGATGTGAGTCAACCGTTTCTGATGGAGACTGATGCTTCATACTACGCTGTGGGAGGTAGATTGTCCCAAAGGCATCCTGACACGGGACAACTTCACCCGGTAGCATTCTATTCTAGAAAACTGACAACCAGTGAGGTCAATTATAGCATAACTGACAAAGAGCTTTTGGCTATAAAGAAAGGTTGCGAAGAATGGAGGCATCATTTAATGGGAGCCAGACACACGGTAGTGATCTACACGGATCATAGAAATTTACTCTTTCTGAAAAGTGCCAGAGCATTAACCCCGAGACAACTGCGGTGGTCTTTGTTTCTTGATGATTATGATTTCTTGATTAAGTTTCGACCAGGACCTCAGAATGGCAAGGCTGATGCTTTATCCAGGATCCTTCCTAATTCATTGGAACAAACTTGTCTTGCAAGGACAATTTGTTGTTTAATGATAGACAGTTTTTTGTGCCTAATAAGGAGTTGCAACAACAGGTTCTTGAATGGACTCATAACTCAGTCATGGGTGGGCATTTAGGACAACAGAAAACGTTCCAATTATTGTCGCGATATTTCTGGTGGGACTCTATGAGACGAGACACTGAGAAGTATGTTTCAGAATGTTCTGTTTGTACTCAAGCTAAATCTTCCCATCAAAGACCTAGTGGACTACTTAGACCGATACCCACTCCTCCTGCTCCGTGGCACACCATTTCTATGGATTTCATAGTTGAAATGCCTCTCAGCCTTGGTAATACTACTATTCTGGTGGTGGTGGACCATCTGACTAAAATTGGTCATTTTATAGCGTTACAGAAACTTCCCACATCTGGTGAATTAGCTGTTGTCGTGTTAGAAAACGTAGTGAGATTACATGGTCCCCCTTCCATTATCATCACCGACAGGGGGTCTCAATTTACGTCTAAATTCTGGAAAGCATTGTGTGCCATCCTGAAAATAGACGCTAGACTTTCGACCAGTTACCACCCTCAGACTGATGGGAAAACAGAGAGGTTAAATCAGACCTTAGAACAATATCTGAGATGTTTCACACTGCAACATGGCGAAGAATGGAGAACATTACTAAGGACAGCTGAGTTCGCATACAACAACGCTGAGCATTCGTCCCTGGGTTGTTCTCCTTTCTTTTGCATAAATGGTTGTCATCCCAACATGTTGCCATTTGAATTACCTGGAACTTCGGTTAATCCCACTATTCAGGAACATCATACACACCTGAAACAGGTCTTAGTGGAAGCCCAAACACATTTGGAGGCATCAAGAGAGAGGGATAAGGTCAATGCCGACAAGAAGAGGAGTCCCGAGCCACTCTATCAGTTAGGAGACAGGGTTTGGTTGAGTACTAAGCACTTGAGAATGAAGGGTAACACACGTCTCCAACCTAGATTCGTGGGTCCTTATACCATAGTGCGGATTATCAACTCTGTAGCAATGGAGTTGAAGATACCTTCGCTGTGGCGAATACATCCAGTCTTCCATGTATCCCTTCTGAAGCCTTGCCTCCCTGGGTCGAGATTGCCGGTGAGACCAGTCCCGATAGAAGTAGATGGTGAGGATGAATATGAGGTTGAGAAAATACTAGATTCCAGGAGGGTGAGAACTGGTGTACAGTATCTAGTGGGGTGGAAGGGTTATGGCACTGAGGAACGTACATGGGAACCCAAGCGTAATTTGAGGTGTCCGCGTCTATTGAGGCGTTTCCGTCTCTTGCATCCTGGCAAGCCCGGGGGTCCGCCGAGACGTCGGACATTGAGAGGGGGTTCTGTCACGATTACGCTGTAGAATATGTCAGGGTAAGAATTAAACTACATCTCCCAGAATGCCTGCCGTTTTTTGTCCTTCCTTTCTTTCCTATGTTTCTCTATCTAAACCTGTTCCTCCCCTTCCCCGGTGCTTGTCACCTGAGGACTTCCTGGTTCTTCACTCGGCCGAGTATTGTTTGGATATTTCCCCAGGATTTGGTTTGCTGTTACAGACTTGTTGTTTCGATCGCGCGGAGTGCGTGTGACTTCCATTGGATTTGAGAAGTGCTTCGTTGTGCTCAGGAAGTAAGCGCCGGAGCGCGCTTGGATTTAATAACAAGGATTGCACGTATTGTCTTTCGCATTAGCGCGAAGGCGAGTCAGTGGTTTGATAGGATTTTGGATATTCTGGATGCCCGAAGAGAGAAAGAAAATAAAACGTTATTCATGGGTTTACCGCGGAACGGAATTGAGGGCTGCATTTCATGAAGTAATGACAACTATGCACAGTCAGTTCCTCGAGTTTGCTGTTTGCGGAAAACGTGTGGAGTAGAATCGCAAGCTGTGATTAATAGACTTCACCTGAAGACTCTACAAGAGAGAAGGGCAGCTAAGTACATTTTCCATTTAACTTACTACGTTCTGGATAGGAACTTGGAAGGATAAACAGTGTGTTCTTGGAGGATTCCAGGAACCTGAGAAACATTTAAATCTTTTATTTCTTTTCTTTATTTTTCTATTTTGCACTGTTTTTGCTTGGAGCACGTGGGGCAGTATGAAATGTAAGTGTGTAGTTAGTCTTACATACTACCTTGATAAGTAATACATGTGGGAAGGGAGTGTTCACTCATAATTTGTTGGTTCTTGTCATAAGCAGGACATCCAGGGCGCAGAGAGAAGCGAAGACTGCTATCTCCCTTGAGTTGAACGCCAGATTGATTTACTGCACCAACGTTTTTGTTTCCTTTGTCCCTTTTTACCCCTTCCCCGGCTACGGTGTTTCTCTGTAGAGTTCTATGAATAGACTCACAGATTTTACCGTGGAAAGGGGCATTGGTATAATAGCATCGCTCCTGTTGTACCCGGCTATTGAGGTTAGTGAACCTTTATTTGTGACACCTTGCTCACCATCATCTGCTAGACCAATGCTGTCTCATCATTCTGCTTCCACATGCTACGTCTGCTCCGAAAGATCTTCAAGCAGATCATCACTGAGTCCATAAAGGTGAAACAGGGAGGGAGCACACTCCTGACCTCTCAGCCGGGTCGCCCCTTCGCATTCTGGTAAATGCAGTTCACACGATTCAGGACAAAGTTCGTAAGTATTACATCAAGGTTGGTGCAATCAGGTGCTTAGTAAAAGGTGTCTCTAGACATGAGACATGGCCCGTGTTTCGGGATAGTATCCTTCATCAGTAGAGATCAGTTTGGGGTGGCTAAGAGGCTGCCAAACAATCCAGGCTTTGTCGCCTCTTGGGCGCGGAGTTGCTTCGCCTATAGCTCGTCAGCTATGGAGGCTCACGGGAGCCTTAAACAGGAAACAGGGAGGGAGCACACTCCTGACCTCTCAGCCGGGTCGCCCCTTTGCATTCTGGTAAATGCAGTTCACACGATTCAGGACAAAGTTCGTAAGTATTATACCAAGGTTGGTGCAAGCAGGTGCTTAGTAAAAGGTGTCTCTAGACACGAGACATGGCTCGTGTTTCTGGATAATATCCTTCATCAGTAGAGATCAGTTTGGGGTGGCTAAGAGGCTGCCAAACAATCCAGGCTTTGTTGTCTCTCAGGCGCAGAGGTGCTTTTCCTATAGCTCGTCAGCTATGGAGGCTCATGGGAGCCCTAAACAGAAAACAGGGAGGGAGCACACTCCTGACCTCTCAGCCGGGTCGGCTCTTCACATTCTGGTAAATGCAGTTCACACGATTCAGGACAACGTTCGTAAGTATTACACCAATGTTGGTGCAATCAGGTGCTTAGTAAAAGGTGCCTCTAGACACGAGACATGGCTCGTGTTTCTGGATAGTATCTTTCATCAGTAGAGATCAGTTTGGGGTGGCTAAGAGGCTGCCAAACAATCCAGGCATCGTTGCCTCTCGGGTGCGGAGGTGCTTTGCCTATAGCTCGTCAGCTATGGAGGCTCACAGGAGCCGTCAACAGGAAACAGGGAGGGAGCACACTCCTGACCTCCCAGCCGGGTCGCCCCTTCGCATTCTGGTAAATGCCGTTCACACGATTCAGGACAAAGTTCATAAGTATTACACCAAGGTTGGTGCAAGCAGGTGCTTAGTAAAAGGTGTCTCTAGACACAAGACATGGCTCGTGTTTCTGGATAGTATCCTTCATCAGTAGAGATCAGTTTGGGGTGGCTAAGAGGCTGCCAAACAATCCAGGCTTTGTTGCCTCTCGGACGCGGAGGTGCTTCGCCTATAGCTCGTCAGCTATGGAGGCTCACGGAATCCCTGAACAGGAAACAGGGAGGGAGCACACTCCTGACCTCTCAGCCGGGTCGCCCCTTCGCATTCTGGGGAATGCAGTTCACACGATTCTGGACAAAGTTCGTAAGTATTACACCAAGGTTGGTGCAAGCAGGTGCTTGGTAAAAGGTGTCTCTAGACACAAGACATGGCTCGTGTTTCTGGATAGTATCCTTCATCAGTAGAGATCAGTTTGGGGTGGCTAAGAGGTTGCCAAACAATCCAGGCTTCATTGCCTCTCGGGCGCGGAGGTGCTTCCCCTATAGCTCATCAGCTATGGAGGCTCACAGGAGCCGTCAACAGGAAACAGGGAGGGAGCACACTCCTGACCTCTCATCAGGGTCGCCCCTTCACATTTCGGTAAATACAGTTCACTTGATTCAGGACAAAGTTTGTAAGTATTACACCAAGGTTGGTGCAAGCATGTGCTTAGTAAAAGGTGTCTCTAGACACGAGACATGGCATGTGTTTCTGGATAGACTCCTTCATCAGTAGAGATCAGTTTGAGGTGGCTAAGAGACTGCCAAACAATCCAGGCTTCGTTGCCCCTCGGGCACGGAGGTGCTTCGCCTACAGCTCGTCAGCTATGGAGGCTCATGGGAGCCCTAAACAGGAAACAGGGAGGGAGCAAACTCCTGACCTCTCAGCCGGGTCGCCCCTTCGCATTCTGGTAAATGCAGTTCACACGATTCAGGACAAAGTTCGTAAGTATTACACCAAGTGTGGTGCAAGCAGGTGCTTAGTAAAAAGTATCTATTTCTGGATAGTATCCTTCATCAGTAGAGATCGGTTTGGGGTGGCTAAGAGGCTGCCAAACAATCCAGGCTTCATTGCCTCTCGGGCGCGAAGGTGCTTCGCCTATAGCTCGTCAGCTATGGAGGCTCATGGGAGCCCTAAACAGGCAACAGGGAGGGAGCACACTCCTGACCTCTCAGCCGGGTCGCCCCTTCGCATTCTGGTAAATGCAGTTCACACGATTCAGGCCAAAGTTCGTAAGTATTACACCAAGGTTGGTGCAAGCAGGTGTTTAGTAAAAGGTGTCTCTAGACACGAGACATGGCTCGTGTTTCTGGATAGTATCCTTCATCAGTAGAGATCAGTTTGGGGTGGCTAACAGGCTGCCAAACAATCCAGGCTTGGTTGCCTCTCGGGCGCGAAAGTGCTTCGCCTATAGCTCGTCAGCTATGGAGGCTCACGGGAGCCCTAAACAGGAAACAGGGAGGGAGCACACTCCTGACCTCTCAGCCAGGTCGACCCTTCGCATTCTGGTAAATGCAGTTCACACGATTCAGGACAACCAGGGGCGACCCAGCTGAGAGGTCAGGAGTGTGCTCCCTCCCTGTTTCCTGTTTAGGGCTCCCGTGAGCCTCCATAGCTGACGAGCTATAGGCGAAGCACTTCCGCGCCCGAGAGGCAACGAAGCCTGGATTGTTTGACAGCCTCTTAGTCACCCCAAATTGATCACTACTGATGAAGGATACTATCCAGAAACACGAGCCACGTCTCGTGTCTAGAGACACCTTTTACTAAGCACCTGCTTGCACCAACTTTTGTGTAATACTTACGAACTTTGTCCTGAATCGTGTGAACAATATTTAGCAGAATGCAAAGGGGCAACCCGGCTGAGAGGTCAGGAGTGTGCTGACTCCCTGTTTCCTGTTAATGGGCTCCCGTGAGCCTCCATAGCTGACGAGCTATAGGCGAAGCACCTCCGCGCCCGAGAGGCAACGAAGCCTGGCTTGTTTGGCAGCCTCTTAGCCACCCCAAACTGATCTCTACTGATGAAGGATACTATCCAGAAACACGAGCCATGTCTCGTGGCTAGAGACACCTTTTACTAAGCACCTGCTTGCACCAACTTTGGTGTAATACTTACGAACTTTGTCCTGAATCGTGTGAACTGCATTTACCAGAATGCGAAGGGGCGACCCGGCTGAGAGGTCAGGAGTGTGCTCCCTCCCTGTTTCCTGTTTAGGGCTCCCCTGAGCCTCCATAGCTGACGAGCTATAGGCGAAGCACCTCCGCGCCCGAGAGGCAACGAAGCCTGGATTGTTTGGCAGCCTCTTAGCCACCCCAAACTGATCTCTACTGATGAAGGATACTATCCAGAAACACGAGCCATGTCTCGTGTCTAGAGACAACTTTTACTAAGCACCTGCTTGCACCAACTTTGGTGTAATACTTACGAACTTTGTCCTGAATCGTGTGTATTGCATTTACCAGAATGTGAAGGGGCGACCTGGCTGAGAGGTCAGGAGTGGGCTCCCTCCCTGTTTCGAGTCCATAAAGATGGTCACCCACAACCTTATCTACAGCATACTTGACTACGGCAATGTACTCTACACAAGCATCGCCCAGAAAATCCTCAAGAAACTGCAAAACATTCAGAATACTCCTGCCAGACTCATTCTCAATGTCCCCCACCGCAGCCTTATCGCCAGCCACTTGAGAGACCACCCCTGGATCGCAGTCAACAAAAGAATTACTTTCAAACTCCCCACACATGCCTACAAAGCCCTACACGATGCGGGACCTGCATACCGCAAACATTGTCTCACATTCCACGAACCCACCGGAGACCTCTGCTCCACACAACAGGCCCTGGCTGCCATTCCACGTATCTGCAAGACCCCGGGCGGCGGAAGATCCTTCTCCTATCTCACACTAGAAGACCTGCAACACCCTGCCTCTCCACATCAGGCAATCACCGTCACTGCCCCAATTCAGAAAGGACCTCAAGACCTGAATCTTCGACTGAACCACAGTGTCTTTGACAGATCAGTTGTCCCCCCAAGCACCTTGAGACCCTTACAGTTGAGTAGTTGTGCTACACAAGTCACTTGATTGATTGAAATCTTCTCTCCCTGTCCCCTTATAATAGTAGTTGTGTTCCCTGTGTTGGGAACCTTGGTGTAATATGTTTTTGAAGACATTTCGTAAGTTTTAAATTTTGAAAAATGAATACATCACTTTATTAGTTACATACATTCCATTATACTTAAAAAAAAAAAGTTTAAAGTGGTAAAAAATTACTGTAATCTTCCTTTTTTCCTTAGTGTTCCTTGCTGCTTCTTATGTTTTCTATTGGAGTATATTGCTTTACCACTGGATAGTGATGAGTGGTACATAACTTACTCCACGGGTTGGAAGGAGTACATTTGAGCATATTTTGTGACTATTAGAGCTGCAGCAGAAATTAAGTGTATTTTGTGAGTACCAGTTCTCCTATTCTTTTGTGCAAGTAATTTTGTATTAGCATGATTTTCCTAAACCTCTCCTTTAACTTCCATAACCCCCCGGGGCAGATTTACAAGCCCCATGTGCCACTTTTGCACCGCCGTTGTGTAAAGCTAGTACCATGCTGCAACTGATTTACAATGTGACGCATCTAGGGAGATGCGTCACATTGTAAAGCCCTGCGGCACATGAAACCTGTGTCAGGTTTCATGTGGGCGGTCCAGCGCAGGGTGGGCATTCCAGCGCAGGAACGCCTCGGAAGAGTGCCTGAGTGAAAATCTACAAGATTTCACTCAGTCACTTTTCTGACTCCGCTGCATCAAAACCTTGCGCCTGCTTGAGCAGGCGTAAGGCTTCACGTTGTGTATGGGCAGGCCATGAGCATTGCTGGAATTGCGTTGCGAAAAGACTCCAGCAATGCGCCACCCTTCCGACGGGAGATGCGTCGCGCATCTGTTTAACATTGCTCCATGATGCGCTGCATTGTAAATGTGGTGCATCTGTGGTGGCGCAAGGATAAACTTGCATGACGTATCTTTCCTGGCGCATCTCTGCTGATTTGCAGGGATGCACCAGTCCTCATAAATCTGTCCCCATATATTTAATAGGAATTACCTATTTTTCAGTCTCTCCATTTTGAACCTTTCTCATTTACTCCAAAAACTGATACCAATGTGTGCAGATCCCAGCAAATGTGTGAGAACTCTGAATGGAAAAGATAGAGAAAAGAGGGGGAGGTGGAGATATGCAGGTGGAGGTCTGTGAACTGCATTTTGAAGTAAGTAAATATTACTCCTGGAATTCTAATTATGTACTCCAAAATGCAGTTAGTGACTCAGACCCAGCATAGTATCCATACAGGCAACATTTACCAAAGGAGCATCACTTTTCAGATTACCTTTCTCTCTCTCACAGTGTTTCTGCCTCCTTTCAGAGATAAAGCTAGCCAGTAAATAACACAGAAGTTAATGTGCTGGGGATGTCTGCTAGCACAGGGCACAATACAATCTAATCCACGCCTTGATGCCATAAAATGAAAAGTACATTTTATACATAATTAGGGGCTAATTTATGAGAGCCCTGCATCACTTTTGCACCACGTAAACTAGTATATGCATGACGCAGGGCTCTCATAAATATTTATCAAGCCACGCAAAGCTACCCTGCTTGGCTTTGAGTGGCCTCATAAATCATGAGTGATGCAACGCAGTGCAAATCGCTTCTTCCCCTTACTTTTTGTCCGGGAGGCATTCCATGGGTGTTGTGGTGGGTTTCCCCATGCAACACCCATGGAATTTGATGCTGCCCAAAATTTACAAAGTGATGTAAACCTGGGGAAGAATCAAATCCTTACGCCTCCCAAGGTGAGGCATAACAAGGAGAAATAAGTTAACTTCTCCTCGTGTTTTCATCTGTCCAGGATGCAAGGGTGCCTACATTGGTGCTAGGCTGCCAAAATGGCTTATGTACTGTGGATTCCTGCCTGTTCACTTTCACATTGGGCAGCACAGCAGAATGCTTTGCTACACTGCCCTATGCCAAAATGCAATAAATGAAGCCCTAAGGAGCTTATTTGCAAGCTCCTTACGCCACCTGTGCTAAACTTTTTTTGATGCACCAGTGGCACAGTGTGCCTGGCCATAATGACAAGCAGTAGTGTCTGGTTCCCCCCAAAAGTGGTGGGCAGAAATCCCGGACCCTTGTGTGACCCGCTCACAAAGCCAGTACATGAACTCAACACATTCACACACATACAAATTCACACACACTGAGTCTGGAAGAAAGTGGAAGGAACACAGCCAGGCCAATGCAAACACACCTGTGGTAGACTAGCACATGGTGCCCATCACTGTCCATTCACTGACTTGGCCTCAGACACACTCCTCTCTGGCATGTGAAGCTAGGGAAGATTTGCAGGGTGTGTTCTAATGTTGAGCAAAAGAGGAAGGTGGGTGTTATCTGTAACTCCCACCCTTGCTGCACAGCTGTGTTTTGTTTGCACAGCACTTGTGCCATTAAAGTGGACTGTGATCTGAAAGCCGGTGCAGATTAGTTTCTCCTAAAAAAATAAATAACCTGGCCAAGATAGCACAGCAGTTCATGAGATGTACGGGAGGCATGAGGGTGTGTTATTGACAGGCACACCCAAGGCCATCAAGCATGAGCCATCAGCCCCGTCTGGCTCCCAGAACCCATGCTCGAGCTGTGCTTCCAAAATACTCCCACTGAAAACACACAACCTTGCCCAAAATACAAACAGAGCCTGAGGCCAAACCTACTGTGAAGTTGAGGCCCGGAGTGTGAAATCCATGCACACAACGTCCATTCTACAGAGAGTCCGTCATCCATGTGTCAGGTTTCATGTGGGCGGTCCAGCGCAGGGTGGGCATTCCAGCGCAGGAACGCCTCGGAAGAGTGCCTGAGTGAAAATCTACAAGATTTCACTCAGTCACTTTTCCGACTCCGCTGCATCAAAACCTTGCGCCTGCTTGAGCAGGCGTAAGGCTTCACGTTGTGTATGGGCAGGCCATGAGCATTGCTGGAATTGCGTTGCGAAAAGACTCCAGAAATGCGCCACCCTTCCGACGGGAGATGCGTCGCGCATCTGTTTAACATTGCTCCATGATGCGCTGCATTGTAAATGTGGTGCATCTGTGGTGGCGCAAGGATAAACTTGCATGACGTATCTTCCCTGGCGCATCTCTGCTGATTTGCAGGGATGCACCAGTCCTCATAAATCTGCCCCCATATATTTAGTAGGAATTACCCATTTTTCAGTCTCTCCATTTTGAACCTTTCTCATTTACTCCAAAAACTGATACCAATGTGTGCAGATCCCAGCAAATGTGTGAGAACTCTGAATGGAAAAGATAGAGAAAAGAGGGGGAGGTGGAGATATGCAGGTGGAGGTCTGTGAACTGCATTTTGAAGTAAGTAAATATTACTCCTGGAATTCTAATTATGTACTCCAAAATGCAGTTAGTGACTCAGACCCAGCATAGTATCCATACAGGCAACATTTACCAAAGGAGCATCACTTTTCAGATTACCTTTCTCTCTCTCACAGTGTTTCTGCCTCCTTTCAGAGATAAAGCTAGCCAGTAAATAACACAGAAGTTAATGTGCTGGGGATGTCTGCTAGCACAGGGCACAATACAATCTAATCCACGCCTTGATGCCATAAAATGAAAAGTACATTTTATACATAATTAGGGGCTAATTTATGAGAGCCCTGCATCACTTTTGCACCACGTAAACTAGTATATGCATGACGCAGGGCTCTCATAAATATTTATCAAGCCACGCAAAGCTACCCTGCTTGGCTTTGAGTGGCCTCATAAATCATGAGTGATGCAACGCAGTGCAAATCGCTTCTTCCCCTTACTTTTTGTCCGGGAGGCATTCCATGGGTGTTGTGGTGGGTTTCCCCATGCAACACCCATGGAATTTGATGCTGCCCAAAATTTACAAAGTGATGTAAACCTGGGGAAGAATCAAATCCTTACGCCTCCCAAGGTGAGGCATAACAAGGAGAAATAAGTTAACTTCTCCTCGTGTTTTCATCTGTCCAGGATGCAAGGGTGCCTACATTGGTGCTAGGCTGCCAAAATGGCTTATGTACTGTGGATTCCTGCCTGTTCACTTTCACATTGGGCAGCACAGCAGAATGCTTTGCTACACTGCCCTATGCCAAAATGCAATAAATGAAGCCCTAAGGAGCTTATTTGCAAGCTCCTTACGCCACCTGTGCTAAACTTTTTTTGATGCACCAGTGGCACAGTGTGCCTGGCCATAATGACAAGCAATAGTGTCTGGTTCCCCCCAAAAGTGGTGGGCAGAAATCCCGGACCCTTGTGTGACCCGCTCACAAACCCAGTACATGAACTCAACACATTCACACACATACAAATTCACACACACTGAGTCTGGAAGAAAGTGGAAGGAACACAGCCAGGCCAATGCAAACACACCTGTGGTAGACTAGCACATGGTGCCCATCACTGTCCATTCACTGACTTGGCCTCAGACACACTCCTCTCTGGCATGTGAAGCTAGGGAAGATTTGCAGGGTGTGTTCTAATGTTGAGCAAAAGAGGGAGGTGGGTGTTATCTGTAACTCCCACCCTTGCTGCACAGCTGTGTTTTGTTTGCACAGCACTTGTGCCATTAAAGTGGACTGTGATCTGAAAGCCGGTGCAGATTAGTTTCTCCTAAAAAAATAAATAACCTGGCCAAGATAGCACAGCAGTTCATGAGATGTACGGGAGGCATGAGGGTGTGTTATTGACAGGCACACCCAAGGCCATCAAGCATGAGCCATCAGCCCCGTCTGGCTCCCAGAACCCATGCTCGAGCTGTGCTTCCAAAATACTCCACTGAAAACACACAACCTTGCCCAAAATACAAACAGAGCCTGAGGCCAAACCTACTGTGAAGTTGAGGCCCGGAGTGTGAAATCCATGCACACAACGTCCATTCTACAGAGAGTCCGTCATCCATGTTGACTGTTGGCCCAAGCTGATTGCCATAGTCACCTCTCTTGAGCCAATCCAGACACTGCTCCCATCAGTATAAGAGCAGCACCAGGATTGGCCTGAGCAGGCTAAAGCAGCACTCCTTCCGAGATAGGGGAGGCTCTAGCTGTAATCCCCAGCTCTCTAGGTGTTTAGATAGGAGAGGCATTAAGTGTGCATGTCAGGTTGGCCGTTGAAAGACACTCATCCAACCCAACATTCGCACTAACACTGCACTTAAGTGCAGCTCTGACCCAGCCAGCTTATCTGCTCCTGCTGCCACAATTAAGCTCCATCTCTGGCAAACAGAGCGCACACTCACGATTGGCATCTGCTTGTGCATCCGACCCGCCCGTGGTCAGGCAACTGAAATAAAAAAGGACTGTGGCTGGGGGGGAAAACATATAAAACAGTAGACTCTAATTGCATTTAAAATGATTTAACTTTTTTAATATGGGGACCATAAATACAAGAGGTTAATGACCTTTCTTCTTCAAAGAGTAACTGCCCATGTTTATATGCTTTGTAAAGACACTCTGCGTGGCTTTTTATGGCCTTGTAAATATGGTCCACTTTCATGCATTACTCTGCTGGGGTGTTGCTGTGGGTGTTCCCACTGAACATTCATGGAACCTGATGCATTTCCAGATTTACAAGGTTTAGTAAACCACTGTGCATTATGCAGCACACCTAGAAAGAGGAAAACACCTCTTGTGACTGTTTTTGTGCAAGAAGGTGCCTATTCCTGCAAAAAAGTAATCACCCCAACAATGCAGACACCCTTTCCCCATGTAGCAAGGGTGCTGGCGTGATGTATGGCAGCCCATTGTGCACCAGTGTAGGAGAAAAGCAGAGGAATGCACCGTATCTTGTAGATATGGTGCATTCTGACCCTTTTCTTTTGACGCAGGACAGCGCAGCAGGAGGGCTTGCTGCACTGCTGTGCCTCAAAATATTGCAAATGAGGCCCTTTTCAGGAGCACATTAGACATGAACAAGTTAAATAGAACTTCAAGTTGGTATTTTACCAACCCATGTGCTGTAATACTTCAAATGGAATGACAAATGCTCGTTTTTGGATCAATATGGATGATACGATCAAATACTTTGCAGAATAAATTATTAGCGCAGGCAAATAAACTGCCTTTGTGATTTGCTGCTTTTCACTTTTAATGGTCTCCAAAAAATGTGTGATGAACATAGATCCCTTTCCCATCATTTTTTCTGCTTTGGAGCATTTTGTTTCAGGATTGTGCGCACAGTAACACAACCGTGCGCACTTTAATACAAGATTTTCTAAAGTTACTCGTACAGGATGCAAGGAGGTAAGTACCTACCTTCACTGGGGCCCGTAGTACAGTGACTCAAGAGTACAGTGGCTATCTGATCTCAAGGGCGGCATTCAGAAATAATGCTAGGAAACGTAGTTCTACCCTGCCTTTCATGCTCATTGCTGACATATATCATAATGAAATGAAACAAAAATTCTGCTCAAACAAAAAAATACATTAGAAAAATGCAACTAAAAGATCTTCCAAATTAGCAGAAAAATTAGCAGACTCTACATAATTGTTTCATTTATCACAACATCATGAAAACAATTTAGATGCAATTGAATTTATTTGGCTTCCTACTCTTACATTTTGGGGGAACTGGCTTATGTCACATACTTAAGGGAAATGTTATGTGTTTTATGTAGGTTAAATTGATTTAATTTTTGTGTAATGCCCAGGAAGGTTTACAGCTGCCTCCGATAAGGATATGTCCTAGTAAAGATATGCTTCCACACGCACGTTTTCTGAATGTTATGCATGTTAAACATAATGTTACTAACAGGTCAAAGAAGAAATAATGATGTAAACATTCTGTATTGCAGTCCATGATCATCATAAATTCAGAATTTAAATAATCATTTTATATGTTTGAACGGATATTCCATGGGAGCGGTAAAGGGTGTCACGTTATAATTAGAAATTATATAGCTTAAGCTGAATGAGTGTTAATGAATACATCGCCATCAGTAATATTAGCAGATGGTCCTATCATCTCTTAAATAATGAACTTATTTCTCTGGAATCGTATATAAATGAGTGCAAATGAGTGTCACGTTTTTGTCTGTCAATATGGATAAGCTGTGAAACTGGTGTTTTATACTGGGTGGTATTCGACACAGGATTAAACATGTTTCAGAAGTATTTGACTCTATCGCAAAAATAAGGCCGTTTCTACCTGGATCTCAATGGCACCAGAAGTGCTAGATTTTGAAATGCTGGGGATCTCTAGTTGAATAACAAAAATGCAAATGTAGAAGGCTCAACATAAAAAAGTACAAGGGTAGAAACATTGAAAACAGACTCAGTTAAAACCTAGCAATCACTAGAGGATGATTTGTGTATCTTTAACTGCACCTTTCACTGTATAATAGCACTAGTCATCAAGAAACCCTAAGCAACTATGCTAAGGAGACGTGCAGCAGTGCCATCCCCATGATTGTCCCATTGTCCACGAAAGTCACTCTTTCCATTTGTGAATCCCAAGATCATTGGGGTCCCCATAAATTTACAATGCAGTGTTTTTCACGGTCACTCTTTAAGTGCAATCTGAGGCCGGGTACCTTCAATTGGGGTCAGGCATTGAAAGGCACCCAAGGTTGTCCTCCCCATTGAGTGATGAACCTTGGGCCCCGTTTTAAGTGACCAACACCACTATCCCTAAATCATAGGTGTAGGATTGACTTCCTATGTGAAGTAAAGGGTACTCTAAGCTTTGCAGCGCCTTCCTCTCCTTTAGTAGGTTATCAATCATTTGCTATTCTGTTTTCTGTATTGTTTTAAATGTGTGTGAACACTAGGGTCATAGACAATAACTAAACTTTACCAACTTTTTATATTCATTTTTTACAAGATCGGCCAGTATACTTGTTGTCAATGTTCTTAACCCCTTGGCCACGGGGGTTATACCCCCGCTGTGCTTGGGGGTGGGGGACGCGCACAACGCCCCTGTGCTCGTGACAAGCTCAGCTCGTCACGGCCACACCCGTTTCTTTGGAACTCTCAGCACAGTGGGGGAATTAGCCCCGCGTGCAAGCGTTGGAGCCGTTATGATGAGCTCAGCTCGCCATGAGCACACAGCAACCATGGTTAATGACGAGCTGAGCTCGTCATGAGCATGGGAGGGGTTAATAATACAACAATAGAGAATGAGGGCCTGACTCACAAAGGTAAACTTCCACTTTTGTGTAAGTTTATGTTTGTTTTGGAATTCACAAAACTGCATTTTAATACTAAGGGCCTTGCTATGAGTTTGGCTGTACATGAACTGCCCTATACTGATGATGGAGGTCCGAATGCAGCGAGCTCTGTGGCCCGACCACCATATAACAAGTTGGGTGGATTGCTATTGTGAAGACTGCGGCTGAACTGCCAACCCTGCCGACCACAGGGATCAGGAATAGGCAGCTGCCATAGGGCAGTACTGAGGAGATCCACCGCCATCCGTATTACAAGTTGACTTTTCAATGAGCCGACTGCGGCGATACGACCGCTAACTTCTAGTCAACAGTAATAAAGGATTTGAGTGCATACTCACCTCGCTCCTGTTCTTCCAGGAAGAGTTCTACATGGATCCTTTTCTCCAGGCCCCCCTTCACAGCAGCATCTTCACACCGAAGAATACAACCCTGTTTGGTGATTTACAGGTGAGTCCTTTTTGTACCATATACCCATTGTTTGGACTGCCCACATTTGGGCCAGACTCTGAAAATGGGTAGGTGGTATTTTTCCACATGTATCATGCATAGGTGTGCATTTTACACATGTGCAGTCAAAATGTTCACACAGGCAACGATACATATGGAAAATTTTTCACCACCACTGCACGTTCTCCGCAGCCACACCACAGGCACTGTGTTCCACTCATAATACAGCTGTCTAAAGACCAGCGGCACTGTGGGTTACTGGCGGCCACGGATTTTGGACAGTTGGACCGTCAAACTCATAATTAGACCCTTAGGTTATGAGTGCAGAGACTTTGCTGTTGGGGCAGAGAACTCCGCACATAAAATGATAGTCATGTTTGATTTTCGCATGTGTTGAATTCTCCACCCAACTCTGAGTTTCCTGTATTTCGACAAAATATCAGATAAAAAACATCGAGAGGCAGATATATCAGCAAATAAATATTGTGATATGCAAATTGCCTGATACAGAAATATCCTTGACGAGAATATCAGTTTTGAAGGTAAGACATCTCTTTTTTAATAATATCGCCTTTTTTTAAATCGTTTAAAAAAATATAGAGATAAAAAGTATCATTTTCTCATTATTTGACTGTGTTGTAGTTGATATATTGATTGTATGTGCTACTATTGTTTATATGAATGTTTTTTTATAAATATAGCTTGTAATTTTAAGTGATTTAGAATTTTTTATATACTTTTCTATAGTTATTTATAATGTCAGAATGGGTTGTTGCATTTGTAGGGCAATAGGGCGGGAAGAAAATTCAGTAATTATTAATTAATAAATATATATTAGTTGTGAGTTAATTATAGGATTGATTTAAATTATAAAATGTATGGAATACTTATTGATTATACTTATATTTCTGCAAGGTTTGTCTAGGGTGGGAAGTTAGATAATAATTAATCAATAATTTAATAATAATTGATTATTAATTGTTTAATTTTTTATTTTGTAAAATGTGGACTGCTGAATTATTATACTAATATTTTAGTTGCAGTATGCAGGGTTTGGAGAGGTACAAGGTATAACTTATTTTAACAAACAAAAAGAACGAGCTCATTGGCATTTAAATAAACTAGCATTCTGTTAGCATTGAGTAATCTCACAGAAGAAAAAAACATTAATTTTTTTAAAGAAACCTCACCCATCAACCTATTTGGTGGAATGCTTTATCATCGGGTTCCCACCTAGGGGGCCGAATGCATCCTAGATGTGCTGCTACACCTGATTACAGCAAAGCAGGATGTTTTTGGTGAATAGGTGAATTTAGTGAATATGAACTTTAAATCTACCCCCAGGATACTCTGTCAGATCAGGATCCTTTTTAATAATGAGTTCCTAGGTAGGATTAAAAATACAAGTGGATGCAGAAGAGAAAAAATTATCTCACATTCGAAAGTGGTCAATCAACTCTGTATATTGTGGCCTTCTTCAGTACCAGTGCTGTTAGGGACGGAAGTGAACCTAAACAGCTGAAGTGTACGCACAAGCCCTAAGGTGTGCGTCAGTGGGGGTGGATTCCTAACTTACGATTTTCACCTGAAACAATGTATCTGTAAGAAAAATCAAAAGGAGACATACATCATAGTTAAAACAATATCAATTGTTTGTGGTGGAAGCAGAGTTTGGCGCAGCATGTGTTTTTAAGTGCACCAACAGCCTTGTGCCACTGGCTACAGTTCAGAATAGCAATCATGCACTCACGCTGTGTTTCAGGCCGCATGCAACCTTAGCCCTCACAGGCACAGCATTGTGTAGGAAAGCTCAGATGTGTGCCTGTATTGCGAAAGTGTAGTCCACCTATATTCCTCAGGTGTGAGCATGATAAACCAGGATCAGTGTTCATGCATGTCACATGACATTATCGGCGACTGCAACCATTTAGTATGTGTTAAAATCACACATTAATACAATCAAAATCTCACAGTCAGGCAAAGAACCGTGAGTCCTGGTAAAATGACCCAGTGATCATAACAGCTTAAATGGCCTCCCCTTTGCATGAAACAGTTTATTGCACCTACAATTGTTACAAAGGTTTACGTAACATGGATCCAGGTGGGAGGTGGTGCCTATTGTCATACTCTGTCAAAAGAAATTATCAAGAGAGTTAGAAAAACATCGGGGTCAGAGCTATATGAGGAGCCATCAGCTTTCTCAGATGATAATTCATTTGACACAAACAGTGGGTCCAGTGGGGGCAGCACCAAGGGCAGACATAGAAACAGAGCCAGGTTACAACAGTGTCCATGACAATGGCAGAACTATACATTTCAGGGCCCAATGGGATTCCCTACACAGTTCCCACCGCAACCCTACCCCATGTTTGGTTGGAACACTCCTTTCCAATGAGGCCCACCAACCTCTTTTCCCCATAGACAGGAAATGTCCTTTTTGGGGGTGGGAGGAGAGGCCAAGGCAGAAGATGAAGGGGTAACCAAGTCCATTGGGAGGAACACAACCAGTGAATTAATACCAGGTGCAGATCTAAAGAAACCACAACCAGGGGCCAGTTCAAATATGGAATAGTCACCGACTTATCTTCACACAGCCTAATACCATGGTGCATGAACTTAACAAAGTACTAGGGTTTGTGCCTACAGCACCTCTGGACAAATTCCGACTCCACTGTGAACTGTCTGAGTTTTTTAGAAAGCTAAATCTTTAATCTTTCTTTGAAAACAGTGAACACACTGAGGAGATAGGTGCAAGGAGTGACACTAACCATAAAAATAAATCAACTTTCAGTTCCCCCATGACTGCATTGTTAATGGAGTAGCTCACATTTGAACAAGCTGTATTAATGAGATTGAGAAGACACAAGAAAAGAAAACCTACCACACCTTGAGCAGGGAGGAACTCAAAGCACTGATGCAGCTCCAAATGGGTGATACCATTGTCATAAAACAAGCGGACAAAGGAGGGGGTTTGGTCCAACAGGACAAAGAAGACTACAGAATTGAGTGCAAATGCCTACTGGATGATGTTAATTCATACAGGCCTCTTACTGAGGACACGTCCTTGAAATTTAAGACTAGGATTGCCTACCTTGTAAAAGAGGTTAAATCTAATAGCTATATTGCCAGGCAGGAAGCGGATTTCCTTTACACAAAAAAAGCAAAGGAGCCTTATTTTTATACTCTCACCAAGATCCACAAGAATAGGACTACACCTCCAGGATGCCCAATCATACCAGGGATAGATTCCCTCCTTGAAACATTGTCACGCTTTAGTGATTATTTCTTATCAGAATACTAAAGACCTACAGAACTTACTAAGAGAGGTCAACTTTGATCTAGAGACCAATCGCTTGGTAAGCTGGATATTGATCTTTGCTAGCCTCCCCTAGGAAGAGACCATCCTGGTAATTAAGAACATCCTAGAGGGAACTATCTGGAGTACAATACTCAGCGTTATTTCCTGATGGATTGTGTAGAACTGGCCTTAAAAGAAAATGTTTTTGAGTTTGAGGGTACGCTCTTTCTCCAGATATACCCAACATCTATGGGGAGTTCCTTTGCCCCCAGTGTAGCAGGACTATGTATTTGATTTTGAAAAGAGGTATGTCCTGAACACTAACAATCCCTTTAAAGGAAGTATCAAGGTCTGGAAGCATTAAATTGACAATGTACTGATGATTTTGGGAAGGACGGGAAGATTTCTTTAAGCAGTTCTTAGAATGGCTCAATGGGTGTGACGTACACCTACAATTCACGCATACCATAGGCACTAGAATTATCACCTTCTTGGATGTTACAACCTTTGCTGAAGATGGCAGACTACAAACTAAGACCTATAAAAAACCTACCACTGAAAACACTTTATTGAAGTTTGATAGTTTTCACCCCAGGGCCCTGAGAGAAAACTTACAGCATGGCCAGTTTTTAAGACTGAGAAGAAATTGCAGCAAAAGTGGAGGACTACCATGTTCAGGCCAAGGACCTCTCAATAAAGTTTAGGGACCGGGATAACCCTTAAAAAATCATAAGGCCCCCCAGAAAAAGAGCCCACCACCAGAATGACACCCTTCTGGAAGAATCCCTTAGGATGGACAATAGAGTACCTCTTACATGTGTTACAATGTAGAGCACCATCTCCAATGAAGCAACCAATATAATCAATAAACATTGTCTTATCTTACAATCAGCCAACTACAACTGAGAGGAACCCTTGTTCTCATTTAAGAGGGCCAGAAGTTGAAAAGACCATCTGGTCACCACCCGCCCAAAGAGGACGCCTGAGCAACAAACAAACACAGTATTCAATACTTGGGGCCATCCCAATGTAATGGGGCTCTATGCCTGTGGTAATTGCAGTGGGTGCCACCTTACCTGCATGACCAAGACCCTTCATCTCGAACCCACAATACCTGGGTTTTAAAGACACATACTAACTGCAACTTGGTCAATGTAACATACATGATTACATGCCCCTGCCAGCTGCATTACACAGGCATGAACAGAAGGACGTTTAAGATCAGGATCTGTGAACACCGCAGCAATATTAGATGTAAATGCAATACCACAAAACTGACGGACCATTTCCTTAAGAAAGGCCACACTACAAATGACTTACGTTGGGTCATAATCAAACAGCTTGAACCCAGCCAAAATGACCGGCAGAATCACCTTTTTGAAAATGAGCAGAGATGGATTTATCACTCATCTACTCATACAAGTGGATTAAACAATAACATACCATGGAACGCTATATCCCTTAGCTGATGTATTCCCCATGAATTGCACAAACATCTCTCTATTGACATGTTAGGGATACCATAACAAATATCCCTCTACAGATATGATAATCATACCACCTTGAGCTTACCTATAGTCCTGAGCTAAGAAATATATCACCTGAGGCTTATTTACACTCTGGTCTTTTAGACGTATATTCACCCTTACTGACACATCAGTCATTTTTAATAATACCCAGTCTGTGACATTATGCCATTTTTTTTGTAAAGTCACAAGTAACAATTGGGTTTAAAATCCCGCCATTGTGGGCTTACCCTGGTCCTTGTGATGTTTATTCTCCCTACTGCCACAAAAGAATTGGGTGTAAACCTGCCATTTCGGACTTACATCATGGTCCTTTGTTATTCTAATTACCCATAACAACACATAATAATTGATACTGAATATCCGACATACTCTGACTGAAGCTTTTTGCCAGTTTATCTGAAGTCGCTAGAACCCAACAAGCTTGAACCTATGGGCATCACAACTTTCATCTTTTAACTACTGAATCAGGTGTCAAACATACTATACATGGGGACATGTAATTTTGGCTATGTTTACGCAGCAGCTGGGACCAGTTGCGGCTGGTAGTGGTGGAGTGGGCTGTCACGAGGAGGACAATGATGGATGACTATGTGAAAAAAAAGAGTACCACTTACCTTGCACTCGCCGCATTGCCTACTCTGTGCTCTTCTGCTGCACTGCACAGGCTCTATCTGAAAGACTGGGACTCAGCCACATGAGGACTGAATGTTTAGTTTGAAATTGTCTTCAGTGCTGAAGGCTTTTATGTCAACGGAGCATCTCAGAGTTGATGCAAGATGGAATGTCCCATCAGTTAAACTCATAATCATGCTCTAAGTCAAATATGGGAGGGGGATTTTGACTCGTCCATTTTCAGTACATTTGCTAGCTAGCAAACACAGCTTATTCGTTTGATCAGTTCCATAGCTGTATTTTTGTAGAAATGTGCTTTTGCTTGTAGGATTATGCCAACATTCTCAATTAGACATTCATGTCTTTTAGTTAAGGCTGACATCCCACATCATTGGAAATACAGTACTTGCAGCTTTAATAGGTTTGTTCTCCTTGACCAATTAGTACCAGTCTTGGAAAAAAGACCTTCACAAGTCACCGTTCCAGGTGCAATTTGTTATGTAGATTGGTCAAATATTTCAAGGAAATTGCAACATCATCTCCTTTTTCAATGAATATGTGAATCTCCATAGGATAATCAAAAGAAAGAAACATATCCGTACAGAAAATAAACACTTAAGATTGAGTGTCCAGCCATGCTTTTAGAGGTTTTCTGAAACCGAGGAGATGATTGTTCCATGTCTTTGCCTCAAGAACAGATATAGATCAACCCTCCTAGTTTATAAACCGAAGGTCTGGATAGAATGAATTAATGAACTTGGCATTTGTAAAGTGCAACATTAATATCAGTAGAAGTGACTGGAAAGGGACTAAATTTAAGAGTGAAAACTCAACAACATCTACATTCTGAATAAGCAGCAGGGGGGGCTGAGTCGGCATGACTGAAATTATCCACTGGATATAGACCAACTGTCTGAACACTGACAAGACGGAAACTGTGACCTTAAGGGAAGAGCACTTTACAATGGGACTTTACCTGAGTCTATTGCACTAGACAATGTATCACAAAGCACTGCTTTGTAAACTGGCATACCACTTTATGCTAATGACATACACATCAAAATGGTTATCAATAAAGGAAAACAAGCAAATCAGGGCTGTTAAAAATCTATAAGAAGAAGTATGGACACAAATCAACTACAGGTAATCTAGTATGCATAGCTATCACAGAGGTATGGCTGACGAAACAGAAAGAGTTAAATATAGACCCCAAACAGCAGAAGCAAGCCCTTAAAAGGAACAGTGCAGGGGTAAAATTGGGAGGACTTCCTGTAAACTAGAAAGCATGGGGGTATGATAAGGGAAAATGTGTGTTCAATGATATGACAGTAAATGGAAGAGATAAATCC
Organism: Lissotriton helveticus; assembly: GCF_964261635.1. Classification (NCBI taxonomy): domain Eukaryota; kingdom Metazoa; phylum Chordata; class Amphibia; order Caudata; family Salamandridae; genus Lissotriton; species Lissotriton helveticus. The sequence continues at coordinate 525,825,959 of NC_136063.1, read as the reverse complement.
TTCCAGAAAGTGTGAGAGAAAATGACAAACTTTGATTACCAATTGAGTTGAAAAATGCCATGCTTCAATATACTACCCAGATGACCACTGACCTTAGGGAAAGATTGTGCCACGTGTAATTTTGACTCTCAATTCATACCTCTTTCTGAGCTATCCTATGTTATATTAAGTTATGGTATCTTATGATATGTTATGTTGTATGCAGATTTGTAGAGTGCACTATCACATGGGAGAGTATTATGAACTCAGTAAGTGTTAATCTAGCAACAACTAGGGCTTAGTGGCCTAGTGGGACCACTCGAACAACCAGGTCTTCAGCTTCTGGTGAAATTCAAACAGTGGAGAAGGAGGCTTTTATGTGTAGTGGCAGGTCATTCCATGCTTTAGGGGTGATGTAGGAGAAGACTTTAAGGATCAGGTAGGAGTCTAGACAGGCTGAGGTTTTTAACAGGTTTGTGAAAGCAGATGTGGTTGTTGAGGTACGGTGTGTGAATGTTATATAATGCCTTAAAAGTGTGGGTGAGGAGTTTGAATTGTGCTCTTTTGTTAATGGAGAGCCAGTTAAGCTCCTTCGGATTTGTGTGATGTGAGTCTGGCATGGGAGGTTGAGAGTGATTCTAGCCGCAAGACCTGAATTATTTACAGCCTTCTGGTGAGTTTTTTGTTGATCCCACATAGACAGTGTTCCTGTAGTTGAGCTTGCTTGTGTCAAACGGCTGTGTGACAGTTTTCCAAGGGATCATTTGGAGCCATTTGAAAACCTTCCTCACCATCTTCAGGGTAAGGAAGCATGAGGTGGTAACACGTTGAGTTTGTGGGTGGTGGGTCTTACCCCTGTTGGCCACCAGGTGAAGTCCCATCATGAAGTGCTCTTCCTAAAGGTCACGATTTCAGTCTTGTCAGTGTTAACCTTCAGACAGTTGGTCTTCATCCAGTGGGTAATGTCAGTCATGCAGGCATTGCTTTTTATCTGGGTACCGGGTTCCTTCTCTATGAAAGCGAGAATGACTTGAGTGTTGTGAAGGTAGGCAAGGATGTTCATTTTGTGACAGCAGATAATGCTGGCTAGCAGGATCAAGGCTTCAAATCATTTGTAAATTAAATCCTCTCCGTAGTATTGCTCTCCTTATTGCCTTTCAATGAGCCTATTAATGCTTGCATTACATGTATAAGAAAGACACCACAGTTGTGACCCAGACTCTGAGAAACACCCTTAAAAACCAATTGTAAACTCATTATTCCCAGGCTTTCTTTTTCTTAATGTTCCTCAACAAAAAGTAAACCATTTATGAATAATCTGTTAAATCTTTAAGAAATATAACATGTTTGAGGTAGTTATTGGACTCAGATTATGACAATTAGAGCATTTTACAACCAGTGCCCTGAGGCTTAACCTTACCCTTGAACCCAAAACTGATTATAAAATAAACACCTTTAGCACTTGACCCTCAGGGAAATAAAGTCAAGCAGTTCAAGTCTTACTCAGAATTCAAGAAAGAAAAAAACAAGCTAACATCTATTAACAACTGAGGTGCTCATTTACAAGCTCTGTGCACTGCCGAAACTTCACCTTTATTGATGTTCCAGTGGTGCGCAGGACTTAGTCATATCTACAAGGCCATTCTGTGTGACTTTTCATGACCTTGTAGATATATAGTGGGCAATGCACCACAAGTTAATGCTTTGCCTCACACTACTATGGGAAATGTGTGCCATGGGTGTTCCTATGTAACTCCCATGGCATTTTACACATTCGCAGATTTACAACAAGCTGTAAACCTGGGAATGTTGCAAAAGCCTACGCCTCCCCAGGGGAGGTGTAGGGGAGGTGCATTGCAGAGAAATAACATTATTTCCCCTAGTTGTTTTCCTCTTTTTATGTGTGCTACATTCAACAGCACACATAGAAAGATAAAATCACCTTCATGGTCTGTTTCTGTGCAGAAAGTTGTTCCTTCCTGCACAAAAACAATCATACCTACAACACAGACACCCTTGCACCATGGTGCAAGGGTGCCTGCATTGTTGCAAGGCAGCCCTTTGAGCGCCAGCACAGGGAGAAAGCATAGGAATGTGCTGTATTTTACAGATACACACATTCCTGCTCTTTTCTTTTGTTGTAGGTCAGGAAGGCTTTCGGCGCTGCCCTATGCCCAGTCCTTTATTTGGAATCACATGCAATGTAATACTGTTTGTAAATTGTTTTGAAGCAAATCTCAAGTTTTATTGAATACACCATTACACACAAGGCAGGCCATATCCTGTATGCTATTTTTTCCAATGTCTGTGGTCTCACCACCAACTTCCCTGTACCAATATTGTGGACAGACTATTTTGCAGTTACTTTTTCATACCCCTCTCCACCTCCTTTTGCCCCGCCGTCACCGGTCCTAAAGGTATGACCAGAAATTGGGCTTAACTGACATTTCTGTCTTCTATACCTGTTTATCTAGCACTTCTCCCCAATTGGCACACCAGATTTACAGTAATCAGCCCATGGTCGATAACTAACATAGACTATTCCCTTGACAAAATTATACAAGCCAAATTAAAATCTATCTGTGTACCAGCAACAACGCCCTGCCCCTTGGTTGAATTCATCCCTACAGAAAGAAAAAAACGTTATAAGCGAGTTGAAAGGAATGAAGGAAGCTATATGATCAGCATTCCAAGTCAAAATATAAAATTGTCTTGAGCCGCTACGACACAAGTTGTAGAATTGCAATTGCCCATGCTTCCTTCTTCTGCAACAACATTTCAAAAGCCCCAAACTACCCAAAAACACTCTTCAAAGTGGTTCAAGACCTGTCTAAATCCACTAACATGGTGTCCTCTACCCCACTATCACAAGCTCAATGGAAAGAGTTGGCAGTCTGTTTTGTCGAAAAAGTCACAAATACTGAATTCGTTCTAGACACAGCAAGCATTGCTAAGTCCCAGCCCAGGAGCAATAGCTCATCTCCTATTCCCACCCCATCTTCCTTTAAGGAAAATATTAACTCGTCCATGTGCCAGCTACTGACTCAACTACACTATCTGCCCCCCTTAGATGCGATTTATGGACCTACTGCAGTCCATTAAATCAGATTCCCCACTCAATCTTCTTCCCCCAGCCAAACTGAGCACCTTAAGTCCTCACCTCATGTCTTCCATGGTGGAAATGCTAAACTCTTCCCTGCATGAAGGGCTGCTTCCCAAAGTCTGGAAGCATGGTCCTCACCCTAGCCCTCATCCAACTGGCCCATATTTAGGCCCATATACCTGCTGCCCATTCTCTCCAGAATACTGGAGAAGCATGTAAACACCCAGCTCACTTTATTTGTAAAAGCCCATAATGCCCTCCACCCTCCCCAGTCTGAATTCAGAGATGAGCATAGCACTGAATCCGCTTTACTAGGAGTTACATAGCATCTCTGATGGCTCCTGGACATGGGCAGGGATGTATGTCATTACCACGCATGCTTTTTCAGCGCATGCCTTTACTACGCAACTTTCACAGCGCAAGTCGTTACAACGACTTGCGTTGGGGGGTGCTGGACAGTGAATAGTTTAATTTACTATTCCAACTCCAGTCCCCGTGAATAGTAGGGAAGGTTTTGGATAGTAAATTAACTATTCCCTATCCTAGAGTGCCCCCCAGCGCAAGTCGTTGTAACGACTTGCGTTGTAAAAGTTGCGTGGTAAAGGTACTGCGTTGTAAAAGTTGCGTTGTAAATGCTGTTCCCCCATGGGCAGTACAGCCGTGCTAATCTTAGTAGACCTCAGAGCGGCTTTTGACACCGTATCTCTTGCCATTCGTGTTGAATGATTGACACATTTGGGTCTCCAGGGCACTGCGTTGGCCTGGTTATCGTCCTTCATGATCGATCACACGTTTCACATTTTCTCAACAAATGTTATATCTAGCACACACCTGCCATCAGCCCCATACTTTTCAATATTTATGTCCACCCTCGGGCGGATCTTGTGGAAATCTGCAGCCTCACCCTTTTTTCATACGCGGATGACACCCAGATTATTTTCTCTTTGTCATCAGAGCAGGATGCCTCCCCAGAAGACCTTAACTCCTGCCTCGTCCTTGTCTCCACCTAGATGCATTGTAACTCTCTAAAGTTGAATGGCAACATGACCGAGGTTATGGTACTGGGTTGGAATCCTCAATTCTGGGGTCTCCAATATTGGCCTTCCATGCTTGTGACTCTTTCTATACCCACTAACAAAATGAAGAACCTTGGTTTTTGGTTAGACTCCACTCTGTCTATGAAGCCTAAGCAACCAAGGTAGCTTCTTCGTGCTTTGCCATGAGTGGCTAAAAAAGATCCTATGGATACTTCCTTTCCCTGCTCAATGAACCGTCATCCAAGCCATGATTTTGTCCAGGTTAGATTATGGAAATATCTTACATTTTGGAGCAGACAAGACCATGATCAGATGCCTTCAGGTGGTTCATAAATCTGGTGCCAGGCTCCTGTTCCAGCTCTCCAAATATTCCTCTGTGTCTGGCGTCCTTAATGACCTTCACTGGCTTACAGTGGACAAGTGCATCCATTTTAAGGCACTGTGCTGTTTGTATAAATTCTACTCTCACTCAGGACCTCAGTACCTGCAAAATCTTGTCCTCCTTACCACTCTCCTTGTACTTTGCACTCAAGTAAGTCATCGCTCTTCATAGATCATAGAGTTAGACCTGCCCAGATGGGAGGTCGCTTTTTTTCCTCACTAGTTCTGTTCTGACACAGGCCACACCTTTGTCACTCGGGCAGCCTTTGTTGGGCTGTCCTGCTCACAAAATGTGTTATGCTCTGTGCCTGGTGTCCAAGAGCAGCGGTCTCACAGTAATCTCAGTTGCTGGTGTGTGATCTGAATCTGTGGCACCTGTACATATCATATGAGCAGATGCAGTGCCACCTTTTGTAGAGGTGGCAAGTAGAGTGTGGTCTTTGCTTGGGAAACATCTTCGGGTTAACATACTAACCAACTATCCAAAAAGCTATATGCTCACTGTAGGTGAGACCCAAATTCTTGCAGTTGGCCTTCCCATCATGACAGCTTTCCTCCAGCACTTTGATTAGTCTTTAATGAAGACTGAGGTCTGTAGTCTGGTTTCTTGTGGTACCTAGTGAATTTGTGAGTTCTCGGGAAAAAAACACCAATGGGGCTATGCAGTCTGGTTACACTCTAATGGCAGCTCGGAAACGCCTGCGTTTGATCCTCAAAGAGTAGTGCAAATCCTCTGTCAGTGCACAGTGAACAACTTGAGCTCACCTCATCTCAGTTCCTTCGCAGCCGCACTTCTTCCCTTCTTCTGAGAATTGTCATCTCTTTCATCCAACAACATCTTTAATGTGTTTCCTAAGCAGTTAATCATCACTCTCACTTAAAGAAGGCTCCAGGTAGCTCTACTGGCTGTCCAAAGCAAAGTTCTCAGGTTTCTTGTTCTGAACCTGGCATGGTGAGATGGTAGTTGATAACCCAACCCTGTAGCACTGACAGTTTCTTGTCACCATTGATATGCTTGATGAGGAGAACATGAATCCAGTAGAGAAATCCTTGCACTTTGGCTGGGAGTTTCTATCCTATCTTAAATGAAAAGTTACAGTCAGTAGTTGTGTATTCCAACAGTTAGTATAGAGAACTGCTGTAGCCAATTCAACCATTTTCCTTGTTCACTCATACTGATCGAGCTATGCCCTTCTAGTTTGTAACCTGAACTTTGGGATAGAATGAATGAATCATCTTGACATTTGGGATAAAATAAATGAAGTGAGCAGGATGTGGGATGAAACTGACAGACATCTGTCAGCTGAAACCCAAAAACAATAGCTCAAATGCTAATGTGCTTCCTCAGTTAATTGACTGTTGACCTGTGGGGGTGAGGGGGTAGCCCACCAGTAAATAATGGGCCAGTAAATGGTAGGAAGACACTGCCATATACTAAGGGACTGTCCGTATCCTTACCTTAATCGTTCTCAGTCTTGCCTGCTATAGGTGATCCCTGGATTATTGTGGGTGGGGGCTAAATTTCACATCTGCTGTCTGGCTCTCTTTTAAACCCTCTATTTTTTGTACCACTTGACTGTAGGAAATGCAAAATGGAACCCAATTATCTATAGCCATGTGTGGTGTGCTATATGACTCTCCACACTTCAATGGTACCAAATGGAGTGAGATTAGCTCTACCACGTTCTTGTTGAAGAATACATTGAAATTCCAGTTTGGGCAATTTTGCCTTGATATTGGTGTTGGTTCAGTCTGTATGGGACTAGCTTTGCCACATTTGGTATGAAGAGGATTAGTACTGGCTCTTGCTCTTAAAGAATACACCCCAGTACTGAAACATTTGAATGGTATAGCCATGGTAGTCAGATGACTATGTCCAGAGGAGACCCTAGCAGTTCACATGGGGTCGAAACGTCGAAGAACCCTCCCTCTTGGTTGTTATGTATAATTTAACTTCAAGGGATTCCACACCGACATATGAAGACCTTTTTATGAATATTATGTATGTTTACAGCCATGGAGCTGTACAGTGTTTTATCCTGTGTTCTTTGAATATATAAGCACCATTAGAGCTCTGCCTTCCCTGCACTATGATCACTTATTTTGTTGAATGTAACACTTGATTGGAGTCAAAACATTAAGAGATGCAAATTATATCAGTCCTGTGTTTTGTGTTCTTTGCAATTAATTTTGGTCTGATGAATAAGTCTGAGTAACTCTGGGTTCCATTCAAGACACACAGTGGCTGTGTTTTTCCTTTTTTTTGTGATCCACAGCTAGTGGTGGGGGGGGGGGTCGGGGGAGAGCAATTTATCCTTTCTCTCCATCACCTATGGGGACTGCTCAGTCCCTAAGCCTCTTTTGGGTGGTTTGTTGGGTGGGTGAGGGTGGGTTAGTGGGTAGGAGTGGGGGGATGTGCGGTGGGTGAGGGGGGCAAGGAATAGCAGAAATAATGTGAAAACCAAATAAGTGAAAACCAAAATGCACTGAATAAAAGGTGTAAAAGCTCATTTTTTGGGCTAATAGTGGTTAGTGGTGTTGAAAAACTTGATGTAGCCATGCTAGGACAATTTGTTTACGAGAATGGGTAGAATACGCTTTTGCTCTTGGAATATTTGCGGTCTTAACGATAAAAAAAGAGAGGAATAATGTCTCAATTATTGAGATCAATGCGAGTTGATCTATTATGCGTACAGGAGACTCATATTCCGTGGAATGATAGAAATTGGCTTAAAGATTTGGGATTGGATTTAGTTGGATGTACAAGGCAAGGGACTAGGACAAGGGGGGTAGCTATTCTTAAAAGATTTGGTTGGGGTAAATGTAAACGTGTAAAAGAAGATATTCTCGGTCGCTGGGTTATTACAGAGCTGTGTCTGGATGGTTCCTCTTGGACAATATGTACAATATATGGTCCTAATTTAGATGATTCAGACATGCTGAACCATCTCAGTATTGAGTTAGCGGCTTGGCTCTCCCCATTAATTATGTGTGGGGATTTTAATCTTCACCAGGATGGGTCGGTGGATATATCCAGTGACTTTGTGTATCAAGGGCAGAAAAATAAAGTTTTTAAAGCGACTAGAGGGCTTATTAAAGAATTCGGTTTATGTGATATAGGCCATGTAAAAGGGGCAGGTAGTCCAGAAAGTACATTCTTTTCTATACCTCACCAAAAGTATCTTCGCCTAGACTACTTCTTCATTATCGTAGGATTAGCTAATAATGCTAAATTTGATATCTTGCCTAAAATAATTGGTGATCATAATCCGATTATTTTAGAGTTAGAAGTGAATCTCTCACTCTCCCCGCGTTCCTGGACCTTTGAGCGTGAATTGTTATTCGATCAATAATATATTAAATATTTGGGGAAATGGATCGCTGAATTGTTTTTAATTAATCGTTGCTCGGCCTCTATCCCTATGGTGTGGGATGCTTTTAAAGCTTGGGTACGAGGAGAAACTTTAAGCCTTTCTATTAACAAACAAAGAAAAATTTGTGATTCATTTGATAACGAAGTGAAGAAACTCCGGAATATTGAAACACTACTTATGTCAGCAATTATTAGTGGAGAGGATACTGACTTGATAATGTAGAAATTAATTTGTCAGAAGACGGGCCTTTATCAGAATTTTGCTACCAAGCTAGCAACAAAAAATGCAATTTATAAAGCCGAGATGTATGAGGTAGGTGAGGATTCTGGGCGAATCCTGGCAAAAAGGTTGCGTCAGAGAGAAGTGCTAAATAGGATCAATAGTATACAGGATGAAACAGGATTAATTTACGATAAACCGTTAGAAGTACTTGAGGTTTTCCGCCAGTTTTATAGTTTATTGTATGCGGATGAGGAGATAAATGGAGGCAAAGATAGCTTATTAGATTTTAGAGCAGATATGGAAATATCCTCACTATCAGCTAGTGAGACGGATGAATTGGATAGTGCTATTAAATGAGAGGAAGTTGAAGTTGCCCTGACCTCACAGGCTGTCGGTAAGGCGGTAGGCCCGGATGGCATCCCACTGGAATTTTTTAATGTTGTTCAATCGGTACTTAAGGATGAACTTTTAACGGTTATTTTAGAAGGCCAAAAGGGGAATACACCACCGTCCTGGTGTAATTCTATAATCACCATCTTTTTGAAAAAAGATAAACCACCTTTGATGCCCTCCTCGTATCGGCCCATATCTTTGATAAATGCTGATAGCAAATTATATTCCAAAATCTTAGCAACAAGATTGTCTGGGATAATTGCTTCATTAGTCTTGAGGTATCAGCATGGATTTATTCCGGAGCGAGACACAGCGGACCATGTTCGATGATTAATTGCTCTGATTGACTGGGCGCAAGCCACTAATTCTGTGTTGGGAGTAACCCTGTTGGATGCCGAAAAGGCATTCGGCAGGGTTTCTGGGTCATATTTGTGGGACATTTTAGAATTAAAGGGATTTGGGTCCGGAATATTACGTGCTCTGAAGGCTCTTTATCGGTCCCCAACTGCTTATATTCGGGTTGATGGCTTAAAATCTGCTACATTCTGAATTTCTTGCGGGACACGGCAGGGGTGTCCCTGCTCCCCACTTTTATTTGCTTTATATATTGATCTTTTTTTAAATAAATTAAATGTAAATGACAATATTAAACCTATCTCTGTAAGCCACATAAATTACCGTGCGCTCGCTTACGCGGACAACATTGTTGTCGTTACTAGCTAAATTGTTACGGCACTTCCCGCTATTAATAAATTAGCATTTCAATTCGGCACATTCTTAGGGTATAAGTTAAATTTTGCAAAAACCCAAATCTTGCATGTTGGAGATAAGCCTCCTGGTAATATAATCACTGTGTCGGAGGTGACTTATTTAGGCATTAGGATTTCTTTGCCGGTATGTAATATCACAGAAAATAACATGAATGAGGTCTTGACAAAAGTGAACACAACATTAGAGAGATTGGATCATCTGCACCTATCGCTGTTTAGCAGAGCAAATGTCTTAATAATTCTGGTACTGCCAAAATTCTTGTATATGTTTTGTACAATTCCTATTACATTTCCTATGGTGTGCTTTAGGAAACTTGAAAGGATTTCGTCCAGTTTTCTCTGAGGATACAAGAGGCCAAGAAGAGCGTATAAAAAGCTAGTGCTGACGAAAGAGCGTGGTGGGTGGGAGATACCGTATTTGTTTTACTATTATATGGCCGCAGTATTGCAATACATCAGTCCGCTAGTAGTGGGTGATAGAGCCCGTATTTTGCCTTGTCATGCCCCGTCTATTTTCGAATTTGGTATGGGTGAATCAGTCAAAGGCTGTTTGGTCTCAATAATTGAACACAGCTATTTTAAAAAAAACAAGATTTAAAACTCTAAATGCAGCTTATGTGGTATGGAAATCAATCAAACGTCTGATGGGGATCCCGAAAGTAAATAGGTATACGCCATTTACTGCAGCTGAGATACTCCCATACATCTTCAGAGAACAAATTGCAAGTGGGTGGAAGTATAAGGGGATCCTGTGCTTGGGTGACTTATTACAAGAGGTTCAAATAGCCACGTTTAGTGAGCTGCAAAAGAAGTATGGCTTAGCAAGGCATGATTTTTTTAAATTTCTTCAGATTCGCAGTTTTATGAATTCTGTGGCCTCTGGATCAGAACAGCAATGGAGGAAATTTTCACTTGTTGACAGTATGGGGAACAAGACTTCTATTGGTGATTATTCTTATTCGATAACTTTATTTCGACCTTGACGGGCCATACAAGTGCAGGTTAAGATGCATATAATAGTACATTGAAATTCATTGTTAAATGGCACAAAAATTATCACAAAAAACGTATTCATATATATACACACCTATTTACAGAAATAAAACCATCAAAGCTAAAAATAGTATTAAATCATTCAATAGTTATCGAAAGAGTACATTTGGCATCTGGCGTCTTTAGGTTACAAATTAATTCATTACAAATAGTCTACGTTTTATCCACATACCCTTTAAAAAGTGGGAAACAGAAAAAACAATGGGGTAATGGGTGTCATATTTTAAAACTCTAGAAGCATTTTCACAGTTTCGGTATCCCAAGTTCCTAAAGATGGGTTTCACCCAGCGATTTCATACCGATCGATATTCTGGGCAGAAAAAGAAGACATGAATTTTGTTTTCCAAAGGATGCCTACATGCAGGGCACTCAGTATTTTTATTCACATCCCATTTACTGATAAATGGCCTAAGCAGCAGGCTACCCATTCTAAATTGCATATACAGCTGCCTTGCTGATGCTGGGTAGATCTGATAAAGAAATTCCTCCTTCTTGTACTCTACTTTTATATGGAGGAACTGAGATGTCAATCTACCAACTGATGAACTAGCATGAATGGTCAATAAGTTATGATGCCTGTACTGGTATACCAAGTCAGCCCTAGAAAGGGCCGGACAAGATACCTCCGGAGATCTCCATAATTCGGGAAGGCCAATCCTGTCACAAAGGTCCTTGATGTGGGTTAACCATGGAATTTTCTTTGATTTGATTGCAACCCACACCTCCTTAAACTCATTTCGATAACAGGCCAGCTCCGGGACAGACCAGAGTCTTCTCCAGTAGGTAAGAGGCCTTAAGGCCACCTCCTCCTCTACGGGGAGTAGCCCTAGATCGAACCTTAGGGGCACCAGCGGAGTACTAGCTGGCAAACTTTGCAGATTCCTCATAAATAGGTGTTCGACCCTAATTAGGCCTGCAGTGTCCCCATAGTTCCGCCCCGTATATAGAAGCTGCTCTTGCTTGTAACTTATACATTTCTACAACAGGGGCGGCGGGCTTAAAGACCAGTACTCTATGCATTTTAGATAGACCGCCCACAGTTTGCGTCAGTTTTAGAGCAGACTTGACCACCTGGGCATCCCATCCCAGGTGTTCCTCGAGAACGATACCTAGATATTCGAAGGTCTTTACTCTCTGGAGTGGTGTACCGTTCAAAACTGGATTGGGCGCATCTGCCTAGGAGGATAAAGAATCATATATTTTGTTTTATCTAAGTTAATCTCCAAGCCACTTAGGGTACAGAAGTCTGCAAAGCCGTCCAAAATACGTTGGATACCCGTCGATGTTCGGGACAACAATAAAGTGTCTTACTCGAACATTAGGGCGGGGACCCTGCCTGTTGCTAGTCTCGGGGCATCGGTATCCTTTATGCCTGAAAGATGCTTTATAAGCCCATTATTTATAAAGACAAAAAAGGGTGGGAGCTAGCACACATCCCTGGTGCACCCCCCTTTCTACAGGGAATGGTGCTGATAGTTCTCCGTATTTCCCACATCTGACCTGGGCAAAGTTTCCTGTATGGAGCCTTCTCAACACTCCCAGGAGATAGGATGGTATTTCAAGGTCTTGGAGAACTCTCCACAGTTTGTCCCTGGGGACCAGATCAAACGCGGCCCTCAGGTCCACAAAAATGAGGTAGAGGCTGCCACCCTCCACACTCACTGATTTCCAATAGAGGACCTGGAGTGGGAATATCTGGTCAACGGTTGACGTACCTGTTATAAATCCAGCCTGTAGGGTACTCAGAATCTCATTTTCTTCCCAGGTCTGAATTCTTTCCAGGAGTATTCGATCCAAAACCTTCTGGGCTATATCTATCAGGCATTTGGGCCTGTAGTTTGAGGGTTGCAGGGGGCCGCCTCTTTTGTGAATCAGAACTATCTCTGCCCCCAGCCACTTCTCTGGCGGGTCCATCCCAATTAGGATTGAATTAAACAGGACACACAGATAGGGGGCCCATATTTTCGGTTCCGACCGAAATAAGTCCCCAGGGATTTTATCAAGCCCAGGCGCTTTATTTGGTAGTAACTTAGCAATAGCAGATTCCACTTCACTTATCGAAATCTCCTGTACCCCCCCAGTCGATACTTGTGGAGGAGGCACGAGGGTGTGGAGACTATATTGTCATTACTCGGATGTGCATAGAGACTTCCAAAGTGTTCTTCCCATACTACTAGAGCTATATTAGGAGTAACAGCAATTTTGTCTTCCCTCCCGGCATTGCTGACAATCTCCCAGAAGGATTTTAAATCCTTGTACTTTAGGGCTGTTCAGAGCTCTTCCCACTTATCAGCCTCCCACCACTTTTCCTCCCTTTTAATCACCTGCTTGTACTGCACCCTGAGTACATTGATCCTTTGCTTATCCTTAGCCTTGATCGCTTTGGTCAGATCACGTTTCTTTTTGCAACAATTTGCATTATACCATGGGTGGGTCTGAACCGTTTTTTCCTTAAAACTCCCTTTTGGGTAGAACACCTCTAGCATTTTGGAGGCTAGCTGATTGTGAATATCAACAGGCCTCGTGTCACTCCCAACTATAGAACTCAATGACCCCACCCCAGCCATTTCACTAATATAGGGCACAACATGTTGGTATATTTGAGCCAATTTTTTGGAAGAACCCAATATATGGGGCCATTTTACTTTCCATCTATTGTTATGGAGAAGGAGAGGATGTTGAACAGAATTGGGCTCTGTTTGATGATTGGACAGACCCCAACTCCCCGGCTTTAATGTCATAACTAGGGCATTATGGTCACTGTATTTCCGTTGCTGGACCCGAAAGTCCAGAACGTTGTCCCAAGATCTAGATTCGATCATGATATAATCTATGATCCAAGTTTGCCCCTCTCTATTAAAAGTCACAAGGCCAGGTATGTACGATTTTAATCTCCCATTACAAGACCTCAAGGATAGGGTAAGAGAAGTGATTAAGAGAAGTAAGAGGAAGAGAAGTGATTTGTAAAACCAGCGGAGTCCATGCTTTGACCGGTGGGATCAAAGGTTCTGTAATGTTCCAATGCTGGTTCTCCTCATCTTGGTCATCTGTACCCATATTACTAAGGGGTTCAAACTGGCAGTTGAAGTCACCCCCAATCATTACAACATACACTGGGTCAAGAGTCAGTATATATTCACTCAATTGTTCAATGACCTTTGACTCTTGCCCACTCTGTGTTGGCCTGGAATATATATTGATTAGGGCGATATGTTTTTTCCCTGGCAGGGTTAACAAGACCCATTGAATGTCAAGTGAGTTTGTTTGCAACTGTTTTGCATTGACTCCCAAATGTGTCGCTACCCAAATGCTTAGCCCACCTGATGGTCTTCCCCTACCTCCCTTGGGTGCAAGAATATTAAAAGTGGCAAAACCACTCCGCTGGTAGTTGTCCAGGACCCACGGCTCCTGCATAAGGTATTTATCGTGTTTATCCAAGAACAGGCCCCAATCTTCACTTATCAGTTTGTTTTTTTATCCCTGCCACATTCCAGGAAAGTATGTTAGTATTCTTGTTTACCTCCCCCTCCGTAGTGCTCACATTGATGCCACAATTAATTGACTCTGATAATGGGTCAACCATTTGTATATTGCCCCCTCCCCCAGTTTAATTACTAACCCAATTCATCCTCGGGACTCCTGCTCTAACGCCTCCAATCCCAGGTGTTCCTCCCACCACCTTTGTCGATATTATTGGGGACCCGCTGCACCCACTGAATGAACCTCCACAGTTTAAACTCCTTATTGCCCCTAATGGGCCTTCTTTCCCCATTGACCCATGCCGGGTAATAATACGCTTTATCTCTGCTAGGGCAGCCTTAGCCTCTAATACGCTCTTGCTGTCCTCTACAGATGATGGGTGCTTCTTGGGCTTCAGCAGTCAGTCTACTGAATCCAGGACACTGTATCTGTTACTGTGGTTGTACATTTTAAGTGGCGGGAGACTGTTCCAGTTAACATTTCCCAAAAAGGGGTAGCCTCCCTGGTTTCCATTGCCCGCCCAAACCAACCCTCCCCTGTTGGGTGCAGGATCTACATTACTAATGAGACCCGGGTAGAAATATGTTAGTGGAAGGGATTTTATTAGTGTTTCTGAACTACATGTCCCCAAATTGCATATATATTTGACTGTCCAACTATTCCTGAAATGTATCACGATGCAATCACCCTGTAAGCTTTTAGCCTGGGACCCCACCCAATCCACACGTCTGGCAAATAAGATTTCACTTGATCCCTGGTTTGGAAGGGGTTTATGATGGTTAAACCAGTGGATACATTTATTTTTGAGCTCACTGTAGGTCTCCGTTTTTCCCTGGTTCAAGGAAGGGACCCCAGCGAGTACCACCACATAGAGTATGGACTCTGGAGGCAAATCCAGGCGAGGTAACAGGGGCCTGTCTTGTACCAGAGTCCCTGCCCTATTTACCATCCGTGTCCTTAGGTCAGAACTTTGAGCCCCCATATCCCCCTCCCTCCCTAGTCTTTTCTTTTGCTGCAGCATTTAGTTCGACTGGATCAGCCAACGTGGTGGGATAGTTACCCATTGGAACCAATTGGACTGGTATATCCCTTTCATCGTTTAATGCCAATAAATTTGTACTCTGGTGGCCTACACAATTTGGATCAGGGAAACCCTGGCCCTTGCTGGCACAGTCCACGTCCCGCATATCCTCCCCACCCTGTCTTGTTGCACACAATGATTCCAAATGAGATAGTCTTTGCTCGATAGAGTTCAGTCTTTCATAAATGGGGAGGCAGATCTCTATAAAAATCTGCTCTAATTTGGGCCAAAAGTCTCCCCTACTCTCGGGAGGGATCGTGTCATCAATAGCATGGATAATCGAGGACTCATTTACTGCTGGCTGTGGTCCATCCATGACAACTACAGTTCGATTACTCTCCGAGTTAGCGCATTTCTGCATTTTCATTTTTCTATTCATTAGTGCAGTTCCTCCGTGCTTTCTTTTGACTACTGGGTCTGGCACCTTGTTAGTGGCCCCTAAAGTGGTACCTTGTGCCGACCGGATAGATAATCCCGACCTGGTGATCCCTGGACTTTGAGGGAGTGTAGGTGGACCAATTAGTGCAGTAGCCACACTGGCCGGCGAACTATGCGGGCTACCAGCTCTATCTAACAGATAGTTACCCTCCTCTGGAGATTGCACCTTGGCCAGTCTACCCAGTGAAGACCGCTTATCGAAAACCGGCTCAATAGATAGCATCTTTTCGGTTAGTGCAATCTCACATTGTAGCACGGACGTAGCCCTTATTAAAAATTGGTCTATAGTCCCCACGACACTTCCTCCAGTGAGAGACTTTCTCCCCTTCCCCGCGCCCGTTGCAGCCATATCCTGGATAGGTTCTTTCACAGTCTCTCTGGGTAGCTCTAACCCAGACAAATTCAGACAACTATGTAACGCGACACAAGTTCAATTTTAAAGTGTACTGACCTTGCTATACGAATCTGCAGGCAAGGTCAAGGAGGGGGGCCCCACCCCGTCCTCTGTCGGGCTCACACGGGCCCGCCCTTGGCCCGGGCTCCGCCCGGCGTGCACCCGCGCGCGTCCCACGACGCGGGGGCCGCGAGGAGTTAAGTGGCGGCGGCGCCGTGGGCGTAGCTGCACACGTGTGTGGTCACTGTAGTCCCCGTAATCTGCGAATCCTTTCTCCCTCTCCTACGAGCGGCTCCCGCTAAGCGGGGGCCGTGAGGAGTTAAGTGGCAGCGGCGGCGGCGGCGTGGGCGTAGTTGGGTGTAGTTGCACAGGTGTGTGGTCTGCAGGGGCTCCTGGTTGCTGTAGTCCCCGTAATCTGCGAATCCTTTCTCCCTCTCCTATGAGCGGCACCCGAGAAGCGAGGAGTTAAGTGGAGGCGACTGCGTGGGCGTAGCTGCACAGGTGTGTGGTCTGCAGGGGCTCCTGGTTGCTGTAGTCCCCGTAATCTGCAAATCCTTTCTCCCTCTCCTACGAGCGGCACCTTGGTGATTATTATTCCTGTTTCACTACAGCACTACCAGATGATCTTGAGAGCCGGCAGCTTACGTGGGTCACTAAGCTGGGTGTTGAAGCAGTTGATATGGCTGAGTCATTGAGGTTAGCAAATTTGGTTTTACTGACAGGGAGGATGCGGGCTCAGCACTACATGGCTATTTTCGATTTGTACTATACGCCGAAAAAGGTAGCTAAATGGAGCACTACTGTAGGGATTAAATGTAATAGATGTGGTCAGTATGCTTCTGATGATATACATATGTTTTATGTGCCCTAAGTTATCTGTATTTTTTGCCTCAATTGAACAATTTTAAAATTTGATATTGGGAACACCAGTAATTATAACTGCCTAATTTGTATTGATCGGTGTTAGCTTAATAGTATCCACCCAACTTAGGTCAGAGGCCATTGAATATTTTATATTCATATGTATGGCTGTGATACGTGCATGCTTTACAAACGAGTGGATCAATTGACTTCCGCCCTCTTTCCTTAGCTGGCGTGCTCGTTTATTAGCGATGTATAATCTAGAAATGGCTATATATATAAAACTAAGGGAAGAAGAAAGAGGGCCATGGGAGCGAAGATCTGGACTCCTCTAGCTGACTGGATTTAAGTTAAAATTCTTATCGCTGCTGATCTTTCTTTTTTTTGGCGAGTTGCGAATTGTACAACATGTTATATACGTGTTTTTCTTGCTTCTCTGTACTAATGATTGCTTTGTTTTTTTCTGCATTCCTTGCCCAAAAAAAATAAAACTTTAAAAACAAAAAAACCAACAAAAAAACAAGACACATAAGAAGGTACCATTTTTGAATGAGTCCCACATGACAATTGTTATATTAATACATATGTGTTATATACACCCCAAACATGTATTTTCTACACATGTATAATGGTATACACATGAAACATCCACATACAACTTGGATGAAGGACTAGATTGTAGAGGATTTGCAAACCCCTTTTCAATTTGGGAGAGTCCAGTAGTGGATTCTCCCAGGCATGTACAGGTTAAAAAAGTCCTGCCTTGGCACTCGAAATTTTATCGCTCTCACTACCATTAGCCTGCCACAGTTGATGATGGTCACATTAATTTAAAAAGATGGTATGTGCCTCAAATGACAAAGAATTTCCCTGGGTCTAGTTCCCTGCCACAAAAAGGCACCTCCAGCACACATGCATGATCATTGTGTGGATTGAAGCAGTGGTCAAAAAGCTACAGCTTGTTATCATGAATACGAGGCAGGGGTGTATTTTCCCCAGAATCAGAAAGAAGACCTTTCTCAGTCTTAGCAATATTACCAGTGCACAAACTCTAAATAGCATGTGTAATTGGACCACCCATAAAAATAAAATCTTCAGGAATTTCCCTGGTCCCTAATTACTAATTTCATGGTCAAATGTCAGCCAGTAGCTATACCTACGCCAAGAGTGACTTATATAGTGTTTTATGAACTATGGCTGCAATGGTATAAAACTTGTACACAGACCCAAACAACTACTGTACAATATAATTCATGAACACATTAATATAACATTGAACAACAGCACAACAGCTTACAAACAACTACTTTATAACATAACACATGAGCACATTAATACAACATTGAACAACAGCAAAATAGCACACTATATAGCACCACTAAACAAGACAACTACACAACATCTCAACCTAAAAGTAAAACATAACATAGCAAATACTACAAAATAACAAGAATAATTCAGCACACCACAACATCCAAAACACAACTGCATAACAGTACAAAACAATAGTAAAACAACAACAGAAATATACAAAACAAATAAACAGCAACACAATATAACACAGTAACATAAAATGCAATACAACAAATTGACTTACTACAATACAATATCACACAATATGACAGCACTGCACCAATGACACATCACAATAACACTATTTCTCAATATGATAACTGAACTTAAACACAACTATACAATTATAGAACAAAACCGAAAAAAATAACAATATAAAATACAATAAAAAGAGCAAAAATAGAACACAATACACTACCAACAACAATCACACATGCTATCACTACAACACAATAAACACAATACAGGAGTTTAACACAAAACACACAACATCTTAGGACCACAATACAGTAAAACAACACTACAACACACAAAAAACAAACAATGAAAGTCAATGAAAAATGCAAATTCATCGGCAATTTCACAGAATATTTAACCAAAACACAATCACTTTCTGACAAAAACATCTCATAGGAGACTTCAACAGAAAGTCAGCAACCTCAAAAATTTATCATCCTGCCCGTTTTAAATTCTTCTGAACAACTGAGTTTTAAATAGTCTTTGAATATACCCTCTCAGACCAAAGGTAATATAATAGACCTTGGAATTTCGGACAGTGTTGAGCTAAGAGGATGTGGCATGAGGGTCAGATTTTTAGATTTTGGAACTGGGGAACCAGGTTCGAATCTTGGCATCCTCTCAACATCCTGTGATTCTGGACAAACCAAATAATCGCCCTGTGTCTACAAAACAAATCAATGTATCTTTGTGTAAGGTAAGTGGTGCTCATGTAAATCGCTCCAATACCTTTGGGTCGAGTTCCCACAATATAAAACTGCCCATTTATTTTTAAAGTCATTAGATGTAGAATTATCTGATCATTCCCATGGCCATCCATATAGCCTAAAACGTCAAACCCTCCCACCTGACCATATAAATGACCTTTTGAAAGCACATCACTGGTAATAGTATAGCATATACTATCAACAATGCCACAGCTAACATTCCAATGGACATTGACACCAACACTACATCATATCATTATGAGAATGTAATCGAACAAAAAATCTACAAAATAGGCTTCAACATAACGAGAAAAACATCACACAAGTCTGGCAAACCTTAGTTTTCAGAAAACCTTTTCATGACGTGAAAGGAACTATGAAAACTCGAAAGGAAATCATGACTTACCAAAAAGCAGTCCTAACTCTCTCGGTCCTCAAAGCGGCCAGGGAAAAGTACAAGAAAGCTTTTTATCTCCAAAACAAAATCGAAAATTCACTCAAAAAATCAAAATAACTCTTTGAAATACACAAAGATAATACAGAGCAACTCTCAGAATCCTTCCCAACCCAATCATGCAAAAAATGTGAAGACATTCAAGAATTCATATTGAACAAAATGAAAAGGATGAGACATTTATAGCCACATCACCCAAAACCAAAACAGTAAATTACCTTTCTCCTCCAGCTAAATGTAATCCAATCGCAGAAGAGCATCTGTGCAAGATTATCAAAAAAACCAAAATGTGCCACTTACAAAAAAGGACACTCTTCCATTTTTAAACATCAAAAAGTACTTTCAACTTGTCAACTAATGAATGCCTCCCTAAAAGAAGGTGTCTAATGATCATAATGAAGACTAACTAAGTCATACCAGTGTTAAATAGCACAGCTGCTGACCCTACTGGTTCTTTTAAATTATTGCGCAAACACTGACCTTGCAGTTTCTAGGAACAGACATCATAAACTTTCTAGCAGATATATCTAACATCTCACATTGACAAGTACAATATTTTAGGCCCCATAAATCTGGTCTCTTTGAGCTTTCACGCAGAAACAGATATATTAAAATACCCTGTCGACATCCACAACACATTGTACAAGGACTGCCCTGTCTTCCTATTATTTTCAACTTATCAACGGCCAAGAATGCAGTTGACAACCAGAGAGGCTGCTGGCTCATTGAGTCCTGCATGTGTTTTTGTGGCAAAGTCATGAGCTAATTACTTCACCTCATTCCTCAGAAAAGCACGTAACGGGTCAGGATGTGTGTGGCCATTTCTAGAGCCACCATCTTCTCTTGGAGGATGCTACATGGCTCCAAACTTCCTTTGATACTATTCAGTCTGAAAATGGAGCCTCTGCAGATTCTACTGCCTGAAATTAACATTAAGATCCAGCAATATGCAGATGACTTAGATAAATTACTCCATTAAAGACAGTCAAGGACGTTGCTAAGCTGAATGTCTGCTTGAAAAATTAACATGAGCCTTTGGATTCCTTCTTTCCCAAACTCAGGTGCATATTTATAAGGGGAGTTCGCCACCAGACCGTCACTTTTTATGACTCTCCAGGGTGTGCAATGGGAGTTGCTGTGGGCGTTCCACCATGACTCCCATTGCTTTTTGAAGCTGCTCCAGATTTACAAGGATCTTTAAATTTGAGGCAGCGACAAGAGCGAAGGCCATGCAAGAGAAGGCGCTAGATTGATGCAACATGGAGAAATATTATTATTTCTCCTCATTATTGCTTTTTCTATGTGTGCTGCATTCTGCAGCACACATAGAAAGAGTAAAACACCTTTAATTATTGTATATGTGCATGAAGGCTTCCCTTCCTGCAATTATACAGTCATTAAGTAATGGTAATTTATTTGTGCTGCATTCAGCACACATAGAAGTAGCAAATCACCATTACTGATTGCTGATCTGCTGAAAGGGACATCTTTCTGCACATAAATAATCATTCCCTGCAATGCAAGCACCCTTGCCCAATGGTGCAAGGGTGCCTGTGTTGGCGCTGGGCAGCCATTTTTAGCACCAGTGCAAGGGAAAACACAGGGGTGCACCGTATTGTTCTAAACACAGTGCATCCCTGCATTTTTTAACTGACGCAGTGCGGTGCTGCATACGTTGCCGCATCGCTGCACCATTTCCATGTGGATATGCCCCCAGTTTTGAGGAAACAGAATCCCTACTCATCCTGGGACACCAACAATAATAATTTGATACGATATTGCTAAATAAACTCAAATGTAATGGCTTCACTCCATGTTTCTCGAATAAAGTAAAGTCCCAGGGCCTCTGAAACAATCACACCCAATCACTATCAATTCAATAAAAAGTAGTAAAACCCTTTTTGACTTCTCATTTTTGCCAAGCAGCACAGTCATCAGTTTTATATTCATCATCATTTCTTTCTTTATTTTGGTGTAAAAGAACAAACACATGTAAATGCAAATGATGCTAAAACAGTTAAGAAAATCTAAAAGTCAGTATAAAAACAATTTTGAATTAAAAATTAATTTGGGATTTAAAACAGTGAGAAGGTTAATCACATAGTTTAGTCCATGGTTAAAGTTTAAGAAAATTCATCCTAGCCCACCACATGGAACTTAAAAAACGCGATACCAAATAGACAATAAAAAGTTCAGTATCATATTTTAGGAGCCTGAAAGCTTCTTTACAGTGTGTTGTGCCTAGGTTTCTACACAACTGGATCAACCATCTGTGTCTAATTTTGTGGTAACACAGGCAGAAGAAGAATACATGGAGTTCTGACTCCTCTCACACGCTACACGCAGGACACCCCAATGTAATACCACTGGACCATTTGTTGGTGAAGGAACGCAGAGGGAGGCAGCCATGCTGAAACTGCACATACAGTTTCCTGGCTAATGCAGGTCGAATGTTCTCTAGGCATGGCTCAATGTTATACGTAGCCTTCACTTTCAAAAATTTTGATGTAAGAGATTCAGTGGTAGAATCTTCTTTGAGTTTATCAAGTTTGCGCGCCCTATAGTTGGTAGCTAGTTGTTTGCGCGGGGTTCTCAAACAGGCTGTGTCTGGATTTTCCCATAAATCATCTCTGCCAATGGAAGGAAGGCTATGTATTGCATTGACCATGCAATGTCACCATCATGGGGTCCCCATAAGCATACTCCTTCATCCCTCAGCCATCATGAATTAAGCACCAGACTGGTATCTAGAACCATAACATTTGATTACGTAACACCAATCCTGAAAGACCTGTTCCATGTCAAATCTAGAATTAGGTTCGAATTGCTATGAATGCCACCAAGACCACCTATAGTTAATAAATCCAAAAAACAAACAAAGATCTCCAAAGGAAAGGTAGCTCAGACATCTGTGGAAAAACTTTAGAACTTAAAGTTCCACCTCCCAAACATTCTCATGAGCTATGCCATCTCTTTAGAACTTCCACCTAGCTAAACTGAGATGCAAAGATGACCCCTTCATTTTTTGCAAAAATCTGAAATCTTAGTACTTGAGCACTGAAGAAAACTGGGTTACTGGTAGAGGGGGCTGAATTTAAAGCAGCAACCACAGTTATTGACAGAGTGAAACACAAACAGACCCAAATTAACCTGGGCTTAACCCTTTAGTAGATTTGCACCACAGCAGTTAGGTCTAACTTAGAGGCAATGTATACAGTAATTTTGCAGCAATTTAAATAGCAATAAAGTGAAAATAAAACACAAGAAAAATCCAACATGAATTCAGAAAAATAGATTACATTTTAATACACGAATTGACAGCAAAACATCACAAATCCAATTAGTAGATCCAGAGATGTGCACTTTTAAAATTTTAGTTAGTAATAGTGCCTATAAGCACAACGTCCAAACTATTGTATCTGGTCACACCAGACAGGTAAAAAGTCACAAGTGCCAGCCAGATACAGAGACTAATTTAGGCCTGTTGAACAAAGTACCTTTAAATCCAGGTTGTGGAATATTGAGAGATCCTTCATGAAAGGATGCATTGCACAGTAGCGGTTCCGATGATTTGCGGGCAGCAATGCGAAGTCCTATGTTGAGGGTGCGTCACACAGTGGTGGTTCCAATGTGGAGCTGCGAGATGATGCATTGTGCTGCATCGGTTTTTACTGGATGACAGCTAGACTGGCAGAGTACCTTCAGGTCCACTTCCAAGGGTGCAGGGCTGGAGTGCCACCACTTGAGAGGATAAGACTCATAGCAGACAGAGTCCAGGTGTTTGGTTCAAGGAAGGTGAAGTCTTTTCTGCCCCTGAAGTTCTGATCAGGAGGCCTGCCAACTGCCCGTGGAGTCACTTTGGTGGGTGTGGGTTTGAGATTCAGGTCCAGTCGTTTTCACTCAGGCAGCAGGGAAATATGGCAGCAGAGTACCAGGGCAGCCGAGTAGCAGTCCCTCTTGCAGCAGAGGAGCACATCAATCTTTCCGAGTCTTCCACAGGTCCAGAGGTGTACTGAAGAGTTGGGTCTGTGGGTCCAATATCTATACCTGGTGCTAGCTTGGAAGTAGGGTAAGGTACTGTAGGTTGCCACCCCAGAGGTGTTTGGAATTCCTGTCTCCCTGTTCTGGCCCCAGCTTGCCTAGGGGCACCAAAGACTAGTGTCAAACACTTTGTAAGTGGGCAGAGGCACATCCTTTGTGATGTGCAAGTGTGGTAGATGATAGCTCCGCCACCTTTCAAGACAAACATGATTCATCTTGCCAACAGCTTTTCTCCTTTGTCTCACTGTCTGGGAGCAAAACACAAAGGCCAACCACCAGCTACATCTAGTTATGTGATCCAGGATACAGTCTGCAGTCATTAAATAGTTGGGACAAGAAAAAGCCAACTTTCTAAAAAGTGCCATTTTCAAAATTGTGGCTTCTAACCCAACTTTACCATTAAATAGAGTTTTATATTATTATTCTTTATATATCAAACTCAACATTCCTACGTGATCACTTATTAAATGCAATAAGGTAACCCACTGTTATCTTATGGGAGAGGCAGGCCTTGCAGTAGTGAAAAACACATGTAAGAGTTTTTCAGTGCCAGGGCATTTATAACTTAAAAGTACATATCCAACCTTTTAGATACGCTGCACCCTGCACTTGGGGCTGTGTGGGGCCTACCGAAGGGGTGACCTACATGAATAAAAAAGGAAGGTTTAGGCCGGGCAAAGGGTTTATTTTGTCAGGTCACAATAGCAGTGTAAACAGCACACACCGGCTGCAATGGCAGGCCTAATACATGATTAAAAGGCTACTTAAGTGACTGCCAGAATTAGTGCTGCAGACCTACCAGTAGCATTTTATTTACATGTACTTGATACATCTAGAACCGCTTTACTAAGGACTTACAAGAAACTTAAGTGTGCCAATTGGCTGTACGCCAGTTTTACAATGTTTTAAGAAGAGAGCAAAAGTATTAGTTAGCAGTTTTACAGTGCACAGAATCCTAACAAAGCCATCCAAAATGGGTTCCGAAAACAGGTGGGTGAAGGCAAAAGCTTTGGAGATGCCCCGCAGAGGGGGTCAAGTCTAACACGCACTACCTGAAAAGAGATTATATAACTACCTATTTCCCCTTTGTTTACCCTTCTCTCCCTTAATCATTTCTCTCTCTGAAGCCCTTTGCTTACCTCACCTTCACTAACTCCATCTCCTCCTTTCTATCACTCCTCTTTCTAACCTCTGACTGTCTCCATTCTGCCTACCATTGACTGCTTTTGCCCGACCCCAGCCTCTTCTGCATATCTTTGTCCTATTTAATCACACCATTTGGGCTCTACTCCTCGTGCCCCTCAAGGTTGCACTAACCCAGCAATCTGGCTATAACAGAAGCAAAACATTATCCTAACTGCCAAGAACTCGCTGAGGACCATCGAAAGGATTTGTATGCTGGTCAGCAGTAATCAGGGGATAGGTGAATAGACAACAGAGAGAAAAACAAAGGGGCATATTTGCAAAGAAATGTCAGAGAACGGAGCCTCACTAAATTTGGTAGTGATGCGCTCTGACATTTCCAAAATGCAGGGATGCACTTTATTTACAACAGTACAGGGCACCTCTGTGTAT
The DNA here is from genome assembly GCF_964261635.1 of Lissotriton helveticus. Classification (NCBI taxonomy): domain Eukaryota; kingdom Metazoa; phylum Chordata; class Amphibia; order Caudata; family Salamandridae; genus Lissotriton; species Lissotriton helveticus. Next base: position 525,801,026 of record NC_136063.1, on the reverse strand, counting down.
TCCCTAGCCCTGGCTCTAAAATTAGCTGCCTAGTGCCAATGCAGGTATCTTGCACCATAGTGCAAGGGATCCTGCGTTGCAGGACATGATGGTTTATGTGCAGGAAGGGGTCCCTTCCTGCACATAAACAATCAATAATGGTGATTTGTTATTTTTATGTGTGCGCAGAATGCAGCGCACATAGAAGTAGCAAACTTTCATTTTTAAATGAACGTTTATGTGCATGAAGGGACACTGTCCTGCACATAAACATTCCTTAATGGTGTTTTGCTCTTTCTAGGTGTGCTGCAGAATGCAGCACACATAGAAAAAGCAAAAATGAGGAGAAATAATAGTATTTCTACTCGATTCATGATTCTAAAACCTGCTCTTCCATCCCTGTAGTTTTGGCAGCCGTGGCCCGTGGAGGGAGTTCCGTGGGGCAGAAAGGCGGGGCGGGGGAGGGGAAGGGTGGTTTTTGCTAATCACAGGAATATGAATAATTGGAGGTAAGTAAACAATTCAATAAGTAAAATGAATTTTGTAGCGCGCCCTTCATCGCAAAATGCCCCACAGGACTCCTTCCACGGGCCGGGCTGAGTTTTGGCACTGCTTCAGATTTACAGATCCTTGTAAATCTGGGGCAGCATCAAAAAGCAATGGGTGTTGCAGTGGAATGCCCACAGCAGCACTCATTGCATCCCCCTTTCATGCTAAGAGATTCATGTAAAGGCTCAGTAATTACAATGCTGCGTTTAGCCACAAAAAGTGGCTTAACGCCACTTTCTATATATGGAGAAGGGTAAAGCACCACCAGAACGTTGCTAAAAGTGACGTTCTGGTGGTACTATCCCCTTGTAAATATATCCCAGAGAATCTGAAATCCAGATTTACTAAGATTTTGCATCGGAATGTGTCACCTTTGTGTTGCAGCACTGATGATGAATCCATTTTGCCTGAGCACATGCACCTCGTTTTACTGACTGGCTCATCAGTTTTATTTCCTTGTAGGCATTAGCGTTCCAGGGAGTTGCATGGCTTACACCTAGTCGTCATCTTGAAGTGGCGTTTTTTGTATGTTTATGATTTCATTTTCTCACAATTGTTTTAATTTGTCTGTTCTTTTACAGTAGCCAGATCTCACAAGGGAGCTTGTGGGTTCCGCCGGGTTAGATGGACCCCTGTTCTCTTTTTATTTGCCCTCGCATTTGGAATTCTCATTTTTAAATTGAGCCCTCGCATGAGTTTATAACATTACAACGCATAAATTTACAATGCATGCACTTACAACACAGTTTTTACATCGCAACACCCACTACAACGCATTCCATTACATTGCATGACACTACATCGCATATTAAAAAACAACCTTTACAACGCATTCCATACATCGCATACTGCCTTTACAACACATTCCATTACAACGCATACCATTACATTGCATTTAAGGTAAGATTGGAAAGTAAGGGGTTAAAAAATACTTTTCTAACTCCAGGGGTTGCAACAGTAGGCTAAGTGTTCAATAGATGAATTGGAGTATTATCTCCAATCGGCTCCTAATAAATATAAAGTATCACATTATTGGTGTATACAATATAATGAGGGCGATAGACATAACTAATTAAATTTGCACGGCGGGAGCATTGGCAAATATAGTTTTTAATGCCCATTCTGTAATGGCGCCGCTTCCCATTACGAGTTGCGGGTCTATATGAAGCATGTGACTGTGGGAACTACATTTCCCATCAGCATTGTATGCTGGGGACGCTCAAATAATATAACATGAGAATAAATGTAATGATGTCTTAACTAATTAAACTTGCACGAGCGGGGGAATTGGCAAATATAGTTTTCAATACATATTCTGTAATGACGCCGCTTCCGACTTTCGAACCTAAATGAAGCATGTGACTGTAGGAACTACATCTCCCATCAGTATTGTATGCTAAGGACGTAGCAACAATGGGATGTTTGAATACTACGACTCCCATGTGCCTGTGTGCGTCATGACTTGCGACTTGACATCTACGCGCGGCAAAATACAACTATGCCCAGCTGTTCCAAATTTGCATTAATGAAGTTAGAGGATACGGGTATTTAAAGACGTTTGCATTTGGTTTCTTCCATCTACTGGGAAGGGACCATGCACGCGAATCCGGCAGCACGCTGAAAGTAAGTACATTGATAAGCCTTCGATATTTCTCAGGAGTGTGAGTAGCTGTCACACCCGGGTGATGCAGTCGCCCCTAGCCCTAAGCTCTGTAAATCGGGGACGTCCTCTCAAGGGGTTGTGGAGTCCACGCTCGAGTTATGTGAAACTTGCCCTGGGAGTTGCTATATAAAAATATTGTCCTTTTGCGTTTAACATGTTCTCAACCATCCTTTAAAAACTTAGCAAAATATAACGATGAAGCCTGTGCCCGTTCTCGTTTTCTCCGGAGGGGGGAGGAAAAAAAGACCCATGGCTATGATTCTAGCAATGCTTTAAATGCGGCGCACTTGTACTCTAATTATTCTCCACATAAAGTAGATATAATTATGGAACCCAAATTGGGCTCTTCTTAAATATTCGTAAATATCGGAGCATATGCTACAAGTAGCTGAACAAGAGTAAAAGTACGTCGATAATCCCGTGCCAACATCTAGAACTTACCTGGGAAAGGGAATAATTATGATGCTCTTGCCACAAGCACTTAGAAAGTGCCCGTTTTGGGAACAATTACTTACTAACTGCAAATAAGAACAGCAGGAGCTATAATTGTTATGCAGCATCTGGTTTTGAAATCCCTTGCTAAAACATATCGATTCAATTGATGACAATTAAATAGGGGTGTATAGTTGGTAACAACACTAGACTACTGTGCCAAAGTAAGGGTCCTCACAAAAATAGGAGACTGAATAATATGGAATCATTATAATGAATTTCTAAATAGGTGTGCAGAGTCGGTTGCAGTATCAGATTACTGTGTCAAAGCAGGATTCGGTACCCAAAAATAGGAGATTGAATAATAGGAAATCGCTAGAATGAATGTCTAAATTATGACTTTTACACGTTATTATAGATGCCCGTTACTTATTGAAGAATTTCTGATGGTCCTATAATACTACAACAATCTGAATACATAGAAAAAACTAACAAGACGCCATTGTGGATATATCAGATTACTCCTGATATTGTAAGTAAAATACTTTGGATATTGCAAACGACTCTTGAGTATGACACACTATACATATTAAGTTGCTATTAAGGTGTATTATATACTTTTAGATCCTTGCGACACAGATGGGAACACCGTTAAATGCTGTACACTAGAGGAAAAACTGAGAAGTCAGATTAAATACTTAAGGAACTAGGAGAAGGGATTTTGATTGTAAGTGTAATTCAAATCTATGAATTCTATGCATGTCATCTGCATGTAACCATAGGAATCTAATGTGTATATTTGATACCTCATAGGTGCTTACATTGATGTATCTTGGTTCAAGCGACGCAAGCTCTATTTAACACAGCTCAACTGACCTTAGAGGTATGCATAAATGCTTTATTCTAAAAAGAAAACACTTTCGAAATGAGATATGAGGAGTATGATGTTGTAGCATTGTAATTATATAATATACCCACGAGATAGATAGTTTTACTGTCCTAGTGTGTAATCCTGGACACATACTGGGCACTATATGATATCTCTGAATAACTAAAAAGGAGATATAACCAATAGAACTTTTTAAGGGTGAAACTAGATGAGTTTTGAAGTTAATTTCCTCCCTGTGTTAGCTTCACACTCGAATGCCGTGAAAAGGCAATTTTTATAAAAAAATGTAATTTGTGATGCAATCTAACGCTTTCCAAATGTATGTAGTGGAATGATGCAAATCTGCAGCATATGTAATATAATTAAGTGCAGATGTCAACTGACATTTTGGAACTTTCGATATATAATAACTAATGGTCAATTGTGCTAGGCTTAGTGCAACCACCATTTTTTAGACCAAAAAAAGCTTCTTTTATGATGTATATAAGATTTGTTTGTCTCTTTATTTACTGTGTAAATATTTCCTATTTGTAATTTCGTGTTTTATGTACAATTGCTTCTAGCCCTGAAGAAGTCACAGTGGTGACGAAACGCGTTGGCTGCTAGCAATTTTTTGAATCTTCAACATGCTTGTTCATGAATAAAAAGCCCTCCTTCATAACTCTCAAGACTTGGACCTTACTTCTTCTTGGAAAGCGTTTATCTTGTATATTTGTAAATACTATTGCATACTCTAGCAAGAAATACAATGTATGTATAATTTTCCTTGTGCGGGTCTCTTTGCTATTTTCATTGCATGTGATGTTTTGCATCACGCTTTAGGGGGTGTTTACGGGTCACGCCCTCGACCTACACGCACAGGCTTGTGAGTACCACATACAAGACTAAACATAGTGGAATAGTGTGCAGGCAGCAAATAGCTCTGACCCAATCTTGTTGTGTTATTTAAGTGTTCAATAGTGTAGGGGTAAAAATTATTATTCTAACTCCAGGGGGTGTAACAGTAGGGTAAGTGTTGGATAGTGTAGGGGTTAAAATTACAACTCTAACTCCAGGGGGTGCAACAGTAGGGTAAGTGTTGGATAGTGTAGGGGTACTATGCGTTGCAATGATATGCCTTGTAATGGTATGCGCTATGATGCCTGCATTGTAGTGACATGCGATGTAGTGTCATGCGTTGTAGTGACATGCATTGTAAAGAATGTTGTAATGTAATGACTGTGCTATAAGTGTAGTGTGATGTAATGACTGCGTTGTAAAGGTTGTTTCCCCTGTGGCCACACCTCCGTCATGCCCCAACCCCCTGTGGCCGTCAAAGCCGGACAAGAAGCATGTCCGCGCAGCCTGAGCACATGCTCCTTCTTTTACTGACTGGCTCGTCAGTTTTATTTCCTTGTAGGCATTAGTGTGCCAGGGAGTTACCTGGCTCCCACCTAGTCGCCATCTTGGAGTTGTGTTTTTATACGTTTATGATTTTGTTTTCTCACAGTTGTTTTAATTTGTCTTTTCTTTTACAGTAGCCACATCTCATAAGGGAGCTTGTGAGTACGGCCGGGATAACTGGACCCCTGTTCTCTTTTTATTTGCCCTCATGTTTGTAATTCTCCTTTATAAATCAAGCCCTCGCGTACTAAAGTCCCTGTGGCCACACCTCCGTCATGCCCCCAACTCCCTTTGACCTCCAAAGCCAGACGAGGAGCGCATCTGTGCAGAGGGGGCACCATCAGTGCACCGAAGGCAAGCGTGTCTGCGCCCGTCTGTGCCTGTCTGTGCCCGTCCAAACCCGGACTGCGCTCAGCGCTATCCATGCTGCCGGTTTCGTCCCCTGTTCCACCTTACCCAAACATTCACAGCAGTAATCCGCAAACACCCTGAGGGATCTTCGATGCTCAGGTGAGAAATGCCCTGGCCAGCGCTTTGACCCACGTCTAGCTTCAGCTAAAACGCATTGCGATCTCTGTCGCTTTAATTTTCTATTCTCTCTGTTGTCCACCTGCCCTAATGGAGCATCCTTACAAGTAAAAACTAGACCATTGTTTTCATGCACTTTGATAAACACTAGATCACTGGTTAAAACGCCATCCCTTTTCGGGAGTTTCCAGAATCACATGACATTGAACTAATGTTTGTAACAGAGACCTGGGCTGAGGCCTCCTCTGACCCAGACCTACTTCTAACTCTCCCTCCGGGCCTAAAAATCCACAATATGGATGGAGTGGATAAGAGAGGGGGCAGCTTAATGCTTTCCTTAAATCCAATTTTAAATCCTGCATTTTAAAACTATCCGGGAATCCAGCTTCAAAATTGAATGAGATGAACATTAGTCCCTGAATGGCATCCTTCTGTATAGACCACCTAACCCTAAGGCCCCCTTTCCTGATAATCTTGATTATATTCTCACCTGTAGGCAGATCATTCAGACTTTATCTTTCTAGGTGATATCAATTTTCACCTAGAATACATTTCAGATTCAGACACCAGAGTACTCTTCGGTCAGATGATCAGCGCAGACCTTCACCAACTGGTTGAAGATGCGACACATACTGCAGGCCACTGCTTGGACGGGATTTTCAGGGACAACCCACATATTAGTTGGACTGATTCTCTCCCTTTGAATTGGTCTGATCACTATGCAGTCCTCTTTCAAATCACCCTACCACATAGATCAACCTGGTCATCTAAATCTTATCCAACCCTATCCTCCGACTTGGACTAAGCAGTTGCAAATTATCACTCCTGGCTAGACTTAGCCATGACGGACTTAGCTCCACCAAAAAATAGCTGGACCATTAGGCGCACTCCTTCTGAACCACGGTTTAATGACACGCTTAAACATAAAAAAAACTCTGCTGCAGACTTGAGAGGAAGTGGCGATTAGACGACAATGCCGCCACTAAAAAAGGAATACAAAGAATCCCTTCAGACATATAAAAATCTTATTGTCAGGGAGAAAGCTGCTTATTTTACAGAGCAAATCGGAGTGGCCAACAGATGCCCCAAAACCCTGTTCACAATGGTAAAAAGTTTGTCCAAACTGTCAGTTCCTCAAGACACCACTGCCAGCCAGGAATTATGCAACTCCTTAGCGGACACCTTCCAAAATAAGGTCAAATCTGTTTACCACACCTTTTTTCATCAGTCCAATGACCAGGCACAGACTACTGTTCAACTTAATAAAATAAGACCTACAACAAAGGCGCCATTTGTCACCTTGTCCTCATTTATGGCACTAACTGCCGAACAAACCCAACAATTAATCAGGCACATTAAATTGGGTTCTCCTGCAGACCCATGTACCCCCAACTCTTACATCTATCACCTGAGACCTTTGCAACTCCATTGACAGTGATATTTAATGCCCTACTTACTTCATGGAGGTTTCCTTTATATTGGAAGTAAGCATCCATACTTCCTTTATTAAAAAACAAATGGACACCAAGGATCCAGTTAATTATAGGCCAATTTCCAGACTCCTCTTCCCATCAAATGTGAAGGAAAAGGCTATTAATTTATAACGTTCCTCTTTCATCAAGGACAATGAAATCTTAGATCCCTCCCAATTCAGTTTTCGTGCACATCATAGCACAGAACTGGCGTTGATCACAGCCACTGAGGAGCTGAGATGGATACTGGATAGTGGGGGTAGCACCGCCCTGATCCTACTGGATCTATCAACGGCCATTGAAACAATTAATCAAGGGCTGCTGATGGACCGTTTGGTCACCATAGGGATCAGGGATAAGGCACTCGCCCTGCTAAGCTCCTTCATATCTGAGCAATCGCAGTGGGTCACACTAGGTGACTATGTATCCCCTCCCTTTTCACTGCCATGTGAGGTACCTCAGGGATCCTCCCTGAGTCCCACACTTTTCAATTTAAACATTACCCCAATGGCCAGTCTAATAAATTGCTACTGTTCTGCCCTAGTATCGTTTGCAGATGATACAGAAATAATTGTCACTGTAAATGGATCTTCCAGTCACAGAGCAAGCAGCTTTCATGACTGCATGAGTCATATGGGGAATTGGATGTCAGCCAATTGTCTGAAATTGAACTAATCCAAAATGGAAAGGTCCTACTTTTTGGCAACAATCCTCATATCTAGACTAATAACTGGTGGCCGGCCCAGCTCAGACTACTACCCACACCTGTCCCTAAAGCAAAACATTTGGGAGTTATAATGGATAACAAACTGTCATTTAAGGTTTAGATCAATTCTACCACTTCTGGCTGCTTTTTTATTCTAAAAATCTTGCAGAAAATGTTACCTTTAATTCCTTTGGATCTTAGGAAAACAATCATATCCGTCCTGATATCATCTTGGCTGGATTACTGTAGCGCCTTACTTACCAAGAATCCAAAAACTGTAAATTGTACAAAATATCCCAGCCAGGATTCTTCTAGAAATCCCTAAAGCTGAGTCTGTAACTGCCGCTCTTCTCCAGCTTCACTGGTTGCCGGTAGCAAAGCGGATTCAGTTTAAGTGTCTTTGCATTGCATTGAAAGTTCTTAACCAAATTGGCCCAATCCTACTAGAAAGCTATTTAAAAACATATGTCCCAGCTAGGCCACTAAGCTCAGCAGAACTCTGGAAATTGATTGTTCCCAGGATAAAAAAGACCGAGTGGAAGTTTTTTTTACCACCACCACTGACAAATTGTGGAAATCTCTGCCAACCTCTCTTTAAAGAGAGGCTAACTTGCTAAAGTTCATCAAGAACCTAAACACCTGGCTTTTTAGAGCATAAACTTTTTTTCCCCCCACCCCCCACTGTAATCCAGCTGTATTGTGTTTTTCAGGTAGCGCCTAGGCGGGAAACAACCTTTACAATGCAGTCATTACATCGCAACATTCTTTACATCGCATGTCATTACAATGCATGTCATTACAATGCATGTCACTGCAATGCAGGCATTATATCGCAAGTCATTACAACGCATACCATTACAGGGCATAGTACCCGTACACTATCCAACACTTACCCTACAGTTGCACTCACTGGAGTTAGAATAGTAATTTTAACCCCTACACTATCCAACACATACCCTGCTGTTGCACTCAATGGAGTTAGAATAGTAATTTTTACCCCTACACTATCCAGCACTTACTCTACTGTTGCACTCACTGAAGTTTTACCCCTACACTATCCAGCACTTACCCTACTGTTGCACTCACTGAAGTTAGAATAGTAATTATTACCCCTATACTATCCGACACTTACCTTAAATGTAATGTAATGGTATGCTTTGTAATGGTATGCGTTGTAAAGGTATAACTCATTGTCAGTGAGGTTGCTCTCCCACCCTCGCAGCTCCACCATTAAGTGAGGTGCCCCTGCCCCTGCACTCTTGATTGTTGGTGATCGAGGCCCTCCTCCACCCGCAGGTTTCCCTGCGCCTCATCCCTGGTGGTCCAGTGGACCTCTGTCTCCTTTCTTTCTTTCTGCTCCTTCACTCGTTTCTCTCCCCTTTCTATCTTTCACCTTTCTGCACCTCTGTTCTTTTGCGCCTTATTTCTGCCCATTTCCCTTTCTCTCCCTCTGCTCCTTCACTCGTTTTCACTCGTTTTTTTCCCCCTTTCTATCTTTCACCTTTCTGCACCTCTGCTCTTTTGTGCCTTATTTTTGCCCATTTTCCCTTTCTCTCCCTCTGCTCCTTCTCACGTTTTCACTCGTTTTTTTACCCTTTCTATCTTTCACCTTTCTGCTCTTTTCTGCATCTCTGCTCTTTTGTGCCTTATTTCTGCCTATTTTCCCTTTTTTCTTTATCCCTTCTTTCCTCCCTTTACCTTTCCCCGCCGCTGCTGCCCCCGCGGCCCCTCCCCCCCAGCACGACCGGCCCAATCCAGCTCCCCTCCCCGCTCCCGCCTCCCAGCTGTCCAGCCCTCCCCGACCCCTACTTAATAGCGGCCGCTGGTGCACCGAAGGCGCATCAAATGCAAGCACGTCTGCGCCCCTCTGCGACCCGTCCGCGACCAGCACCAGGAACCCTGGACCTCCGCCCCGCCAACGCTACGACCCAGCAGCACTCCACGCACTCAACCCAGGCTGCAACAACAACTGCAAGCTAGCATCACCAGCCGACACCCATGGACCCTTCAGCTGTCACCGCTGCCGGCACACCTGCAGCACCGCCAAGAACACGGATCCAGCACAACCGGCCCACAAGAACACAACCGAACTGAAGACCCTGCAATGCATCCTCCTCAACGTCCGATCCCTCCACAAACACGCCACAGAAATCTGGGACCTCCTCGACAGCACAACCCCAGACGTAGCATTCTTCACCGAAACCTGGACCAACACCACCTCGGGACCGGACATCGCCATCGCCATCCCCCAAGGATACAAGATCTCCAGGAAGGACCGCCCCATCCACCCAGGAGGAGGAATCGCCATCGTCCACAAATCCAGCCTCCGCCTGAGCACACTCCCTGACGAGTCCACAGAACTGATGGAACACCTTAACTTCAAGATACTGGCCAGCCCCACCGCCGCCCTTCGAGGAACCCTCATCTACCGACCCCCTGGACCCCGCGGACCCTTCGCCAACTCCATCACGGACATTATCTCCCCGCAGGCCATCGCATCCACCAACTACACCCTGCTGGGAGACCTCAACTTCCACCTCGACAATCAACTGGACCCCAACACCACATCCCTCCTGGACAACCTCCACAACATTGGACTCCGCCAGATCGTGACCGAGCCCACGCACTCAGCAGGACACACCCTCGACCCCCTCTTCACTACAGGAAACTCCATCACCTTCAGCCACACCACCGAACTCCCATGGACCGACCATCGTTGCGTCCACTTCACCTTCAGAACACCCACCATCCACAGACACCAGCACCTGCTTCCACAAAGAAACTGGACCAAAATCACCGATGACCAGCTCACCTCCTCACTCAACAACTCCAACCCAACCATCGCGGAAAACGACGACCCCAACACCGCAGCCCGAACCCTGCATAGATGGATCTCGGACAGCACCAACACCATAGCCCCCCTCAAGAAAAACAACAATACCCGTGCCAAGAAAGCCAGATGGTTTACCACCGAACTTCGAGAGTCCAGGCGCACATGCCGCCGCCTCGAAAAGACCTGGAGAAACACCAAATCCACAGAAGCCCACAACAACTTCAGAGCCGCCACCAACGCCCACCATCAACTCATCAGAGAAACGAGGAAAAAAGCAATTGAAGACAGAATCTCCACCCACGCACACAACAGCAAGGAACTCTTCAGCATCATCAAGGAGTTCGCCCAACCCACCAGCGAGTCTACCGACATCCCTCCCTCACAAGACCTCTGCGACAAACTCAGCATCTTTTTCCACCACAAAATCAAGAGCATCTACGACAACTTCGACGAAGACAACCAACACACTGAACCCTCACCAACCACCCCCGACACCCGGAAACCAACGATTGATGACTGGACAGCCCTCACCACCGAAGAAACACTGAAGACAATGAAGTCAATCCACTCAGGGGCCCCCACGGACCCCTGCCCCCACCACATCTTCAACAGAGCCGCCAACACCATCGCACCCATGCTCCGCCAAACCATCAACCGCTCCCTGGCGACCACCTCATTCCCCGATGACTGGAAACACGCCGAGGTCAACCCCCTCCTAAAGAAACCCTCAGCGGACCCCACCGACCTCAAAAACTACAGACCCATCTCCCTGCTCCCGTTCCCAGCGAAAGTCATCGAGAAAGCCATCAACAGCCAACTCGCCACATTCATTGAAAAACATAACATCCTTGACTCCTCCCAATCCGGCTTCAGAAAAAACCACAGTACAGAAACCGCCCTCCTCGCCGCAACGAACGACATCCGCACCTTACTGGACAAAGGAGAAACAGTAGCCCTCATCCTCCTCGACCTATCAGCGGCGTTCGACACAGTCTCCCACCGCACCCTAATACGCAGACTCTACGATGCAGGAATCCAGGACAAGGCCCTCGACTGGATCTGCTCCTTCCTCTCCAGCAGGACGCAGCGGGTCAGACTCCCCCCTTTCCTCTCGGACCCCACACCTATCACCTGCGGAGTCCCCCAGGGCTCCTCCCTCAGCCCGACGTTCTTCAACGTCTACATGGCTCCACTTGCCCCCATCGTCAGAACCTACGGACTCAACATCGTGTCATATGCAGACGACACCCAGCTCATCCTCTCCCTATCCAACGAGCCCAACACCGCCAGACGCAACTTTCGAGAAGGCATGGAAGCCGTCGCCAAATGGATGAAAAACAGCTGCCTACAACTAAACACCAACAAAACAGAAGTACTCATCATGGGCCCAAACCCCGACGCCTGGAGTGACACCTGGTGGCCCACCACCCTCGGAAACCCGCCAACCCCCACAGACCACGCACGCAACCTGGGAATCATCCTGGACTCCGAGCTCAAAATGGACCGCCAGATCAACTCTGTCTCATCTTCCTGCTTCCACACCCTCCGCCTCCTTCGTAAGACCTTCAAATGGATCCCCCTCGAACACCGAAAGACAGTCACTCACGCCCTGGTCACCAGCAGACTCGACTACGGCAACGCACTCTACGCCGGAATAAACAAAAACCTCATTCGCAAGCTACAGAACATCCAGAACGCCGCCGCAAGACTGGTCCTCAACCTGCCAAAACACTGCCACATCTCCCAGCACCTGCGCACACTCCACTGGCTCCCCGTTGAGGCGAGAATCACCTTTAAGATGCTCACCCACGCACACAAGGCCCTCCACGGCACCGGACCAGCATACCTGAACAGCCGACTCAAATTCCACGCACCCCAAAGGACCCTACGTTCAGCCCAGCGTTCCTACGCTGTGGTCCCCCGCACCAGAAAGACCAGATCGGGAGGCCGCTCCTTCTCCTTCCTCGCGGCCAAAGCATGGAACGCCCTTCCGCTCCACCTCAGACAGACAACATCGCTCCCCATCTTCGCAAGAAACCTCAAAACCTGGCTCTTCGACAGACCCCCTCCTTGATGGAATGGAACCTGCACCCCCCAACACCCCCACCCCTAGCGCCTTGAGACCCTTACGGGTGAGTAGTCGCGCTTTAACAAACTCCTGATTGATTGATTGATGTGATGTAATGGAATGCGTTGTAAAGTAGTTTCTGAAAATGTGATGTAATGGCATGCTATGTAAAAGAATGCGTTGTAAAGGATGTTGTGATGTAAAAACTGCATTGTAAAGGCATGCATTATAAATGTATGCGTTTGCCATGCTTTATAAATAAATAAATCCTTCATTCATTCATTTTGGCCTTTAGTAAGCAATGCAAAATGTATTTACGTGGCTTTGCATGCTTAAATGGTGTGTCTACTCAACAGAGGGGTAACAAGGAGAACTATCTTATGTGTCACCTCATTACTTCCTCTTTCCATTGTACTGCATTTTGCAACATATAATAGAAGGAGGAATATGCCTAAGGATTGTTTTTTGGCAGGAAGAAATTTCTTCCTGCCGAATACAATCTTGCCTGTAACACATGCTCCCTTGCATGGGGCAAGGGTGGATATATCGGCACTAGGAAGTGCACAGTTTGCCAGCGCTAGCAAAGAGATGAAGTGCACCGTATCTTAGTAGATGAGGCACATTTCTGCTCACTCCCATTCACACAACTCGGCAAGGCGACTTGCTGCATTGTGTTGCATAAAATATAAGTAAACATGTACCTGAATATCTTCACCTCACCTGATCTTACTGCCAGTTGGGACCTTCACTGCACAGGCATGGATATCTACAACAAGAGATTACATGTTTAGGTTTTGGTCAACAAATGTTTAATTTACTGGTTCCAATATGTCATGAGATATTCCTTATGATAATCTCTATCTAATCAACTCAAGGTTGCTGACAACTCTATTATTTCCTAGAACAGAAAGATAGGAATAAGGGGTATGTATACTTCATTGAACAGCCAGATATTTAATACATGTTATTGTAGGTATAATTACCTTTAGCAGGTTAGAAGTTAAACTGTGATTTGAATAATCCTTAACACACATAGTTTATTATCAGCGACAAAATGAATGCACATTAATAATACACTTTCAGGGGCATGGCTTGGGGCATTAAGATAGTGGTCGCACTCTGAGAGTGCTCCAGACCCCTCCATCATCCGCCATGATCCTCTGTGCTGCAGGACTCCCTTGCATGACAACAGACCCATAGCAGCACCCGCACAACATACCTCCCCAGCACAGGGCAATTTGTGCCTCTAAACTGCATGCAGCAGTTTGAATGGCCGGGTCACCATGGAGACCCAAGATTGTCGACCAAGCTTGAGCCCAGACCAGGTACTGCAGCCTGCACCAATACGGAGGTGTGGAGGCCTTTAGATATGGCGGCAGTTGTGGCACAGACCAGAGGATACCCAAACATGACAGCGCCTACCAGGAATCTTAGATAAGCAAGCAGCACAGCCGGACTGGATTCAAGCCCTCCTGTGTTGGAGCAGTGAAAGAGTGGGGGTGGGGTGCCATTGCTTTGATGATGGGTGCTTTGGGGGTGGCAGACCTGGCAGTCCGCTCCGGCATCCCATTGGCCCTTCCATGTAATGCAGAGTCAGAGACAGCCGCATGTGGTTCTGGCTCTGGGAGCCACAGCCTCGATTGGACAGTGTGGGCCCTGCAGGTCTAAACACTGAGCATCACCACGACTTGAGGGTCAACCACAAAGGTGCTCTGTGTGTCTCCTCTGGTCCATGCACTAAGGTGTGGACTGGGGCTCCCTTGGTGGATTGGCTGAAGACCTCTCGCCTCACCATCTCTTTTCATGGTAACCCCTCTTTCCCTCATTGACTGGATTTGGCAGCCAATGATGAGGCTCAACTGGCAGCAATGAGCCACAAAGCAAGCTGCACCAATTGATACCTTTTGCGTGTGAGCACTTGAGGCTGGGGCTGCCTAGGGTGTGACCGCTTCTCTACTGTCATGGTGATTGTATAATCTGGTGGGAGGCATGGTGGTTCCCATGGACTTTCAGCTCTTGCACACAGTGTCTTAAGGACTTGGATTGCTCCTGTGCTTTTCCTGCTATGGGGGGCTGATGCAGTGCGAGTAAACTGTTGGGGGCCTCGCTTACTGAATCTGAGCTACATCACACACCGGATCACTAGTGATTTTGGCCCCCATCATTTGCATTAGTGGACTGAGAACCTGATTATGGGTGACCTGACATTTTGACACTATATCTGAGTTGCTGCCGCCTTTTTTCCAGTGGCCCCGTTCCCTCTTTTGCTGCTGCTCAGAATTTGATTGGCACTGGTGACCAGTCTTCCACCTAGCGTTTTGTGTTACCATGTGAATGTGGTAAGCGGGCTGAGCTCTACGTGTAGGGAACATCCTGCTCCACAGAAACTATGGGGAAAGACAAGCATGCAAAACCACTCCCCTCCTAGCCATGCATCAATCAATTTACTGCACCTACTGGGGCACCAGGGGGAGATAATTGACAAAGGAGCTACATCTGAAGATGGTCTTGAAAGATTCCTCCAGGAAATACCCATAATACTTCCCAAACCGGTGTTGAAACAAAAATAGGGGAGGTGCGCGGAGATGTGACGCTCTTCTGCCAGGACCTGTGCAATGCCACTGGCCGTATCACTGAAGTGGAGGGATGTCTCTCAATGGAAAAATATGAGGTTGCTGACTTCAAGGCTAAGATGACTCGACTCCTTACTTACACAAATGAAGTTCATCACTGCACTGAAGATGCAGAAAACCACTCCAGCTGCAACAATATGCATGTTATGGTTTTCCTAGAAGATGTGGAGTGCTCTCAGACTGCTAAATTCTTGGAAGAATGGCTTCAATCCTGGATGCCTGCTGACAAACTCTCCCCTTGGTTTGCTGTGGAGTGGGCCCACAGGGCAGTCACCCCAAGCCTCCTTAGGGCACACAACAATTGCCCATGATATCGAGATTCCTCAGCTTCAAAGATCGAGATTGTATCTTGTGAGAGGCCAGGACTCATCTGGTCCTCCAGTCTCAAAACTCCAAAATACTGATCTTTCCCGGATTACACCAGCGAGATCCAGGCTCAATGCAAACTGAACAAGACTGGTAAAACAAAAACTACCAAATCTCAAATTAACCTACATGCTCTTGTTCCCAGCACAACTCAAAGTCATATATGCAGAAAAATCATGCTTCTTTGAAACACAGGAATCTGCTTGGGAGCGGCTAATGGAGGTGAAACAACTGTGCTCCTCCCCCCTCCACTCAGCAGACTATGATTAGGTGTCTCAAGTTTGGCAGGACAGGTGCCGGTGTGGAATTGTATTCATCCCTTACTCAGGAGGGGTCCACCACTCCGTGCCTATCCAAGACATGCTGAATTTGAGCTGGGGTTCACACTTCTGGGTGGCAGATCTTTCTTTAAGGGGAAGTATAGCTTGGGGGGAGTTGAGGGTGTCGATTCTTTTGACAGGCTGTTTGCTTTGCCATGTGTTATTGTTTGTATATGTGATTCCTTTTGCTTAGGTTGCCACATTGAACCGACATTGTCCTATTAACAGGAGATCTCCTGCGCCCACCTGCCCTCATGAGATGCCTTGCACTTGGTTACCCACAAAACGTTGAACGCCCTTTTACTCCTGCTCACACTAACCCTGCTGCACACCCCACCATGACCCCCTGCAATGTGGTGTTGTGGAACGTTTATGGTCTTTTAGAGAAGATCAAGTGCTCTGCAGTACAGCGCTATGCCCAGTGCTTCTGACCATCTGTATAGACACTACAAGAGACACACTTACTGGGCTCTCAATGTTCATTACTACCTTGGCAAGGGTTTGATAGAGTCAACCATGCTGGGTGCCAGAGGGTCCCGGGGGTGCCAATCCTCCTACATTGAACCTTTCCCATTGTAGTGACTTAGGCACGATCAAATCCTCAGGACTGGTATATCGCCCCGGTCGGCTCGATGAGGGCTGCCCACAGAACCTTCTATGTATTTATGCCCCCCACAGCATTAGACTCCCACCTAACCACACTCCTTGAAGTGGTCGCGCAGCTCCTGTCTGGCTTCACTCTTACATGGAGGGATTTTTACATATCATCAATCCCCCTATGGATTCCACTGGTCTCCCATCAAAGATCTGTTGTAGCAGAGCCAGATTGCTTCACAAATGGATAAACACTTTAGGCCTCTGCCATTTATGGTAGATTTGGAATCCCAGACAACAACAGTGCATGCATAACTCCACGGCACACTATACACATGCATATATTGACATGCTTTTTCTTACAACCTCAGATGTCATTTCAGTGTCCTATGTACAAATCCTCCCACCGGAATCTCTGATCATGCCCCACTACTACTCCACATCAGGGAATCCAGCACAACTCGCCGCCCCCTATGGCGACTCAATGCCTGGCATCTTCAAGGCAAGAACTATACCCAGACACTGCACAAAAAATAACGCAATACCTCCAACTCAATGCTGGGTCCATGCAATTAAACAAACAAAACAATTGCCAATACTGGATAAACTTCAAAACGGTGAAAGAGAGACCTTTGTGAATCAAACGCAAAAGTCAGTTTTTTAGTCACTAGTCAATAGTTCAGTTTTTTATTTAATTCACTAGTTGAACATTGCAATTTAAACCATATCAAAAATTAAGTGTGCATGTATACGTAATTAGAAAGTTGCACATATCAAAACAACAGCAATATACATATTTACAATTTACAATTATTACACATCCAACCAAAAACATTCATACTTCATTCACACAACTATACATGAAAACAAGAATAAGGCCTTTTGTCAACTGAAGTAGAAAAAAACCTATAACTGATATTATTTACCTAGTCCAAAAAGATTTTCAGTTTTATTAAATTGAACATAAATTCATGTTATGAGAGAAGGAGAATCAGTCATTAATCATTATTCATAGTTGACAAAAGAGTCCAGTCAGTTTTAGTTCAGGTCGACGCGTTTCAAATCCCTGATGGCGGGGTTCTCATCAGGACCAACCATTTCTACAACAAAGACCAAATACATGATTAAAAAATCAGCTAAAAAAATCCAAGATCTCAATGAACATTCCACTGGTCGGCAACCACACCATACCTTGTAAATTCTGTCAATGACCAAGTTCGTGGATGGTAAACAATCGACAATATTGTGATGACACTAGACAAAAGAATCACGACACAACATGGATCAATACTCAATCCTGAATAGTGTGGTTTTTTTTTGTTTTTTTTTAATTAAAATATAAAAAACAATGTTTATCACTTCGTGACTGCACTCACCTTTATGATGAATAAAGGTGAGGAACCTACAGAAATAAAGACACAAAATGTGTCAGAGCTGTGCACAATGCGTGGCATGAATTCAGAACACAGGAGTTGGTTATTTGTGCTTACCGGGCTAAATGGCGCCTACTAGTTGATGCCCGTTTGTGGATTGGCTTCAAAAATCAGGCAGCGGCGTGCACCTACAATCGAGGAGATGATTAGCCGCTTGGAGCTCAATCACTGGTGGGTTTAAGAAATGCGTGCGAGGGGGAGTGAGTTCATACCTTCGTAAGACAAGCGGTAGTCGCGTCTGACGGGAAAACGGCAAATGAAAGCCATTGACCTTAGTCCTACATCTCTATTTACCCAAAGCTTTTTGCGACCACGTGACTGGCGGTATAAACAAAGAGTCTTATCTCTATGTTTACAGCTCACTTGTCGGGTGCACTTTTTTCTTTAAAATGTATTGACACATTGCGATGCAAACAACATCGTGAGAATAGAAATGTGGGAATTGACTGAATTTGAGGAAAAAAGTGATTTGTGGGGGGCGGATGGACGTTAGAGGTGCCAAGTATGAAACTTTTACGAAGTAACTTTGAATATTTCAGAGATCTCATTAAGACCAGTCATTGCAGTGTTATATTTCATAATAAGCAAAGCTTCTCGCTGGCTCCGTTTTCCTTCAGTGTCTCCGCCTCTCGGGTCTGCCTCAATCTTTGACAAGATTGTCCAATTTAAATCTTCCTCACGATGTTTGTGTGTCTGCCAGTGCAACACCAATGGTGCATTTTGCGTTTGGTTTCGTAAACGTGACTTATGCTGCATAATGCACTGTCTTGCTTCCTGAGTCGTTTTCCCAATGTACAATTTGGGGCACGGACATGTAATGCCATAGACCACATTTCTGGTCTGGCAGTTCGTGAAAGAATCGTGTTTCCAATGAATGCCATTGAAAGTAAACAAGGATCCTTCGACAGTTTGTGTACAGCACAGACAATTTCCCCACTTGTGATGGCCTATTACTGGTGGTAGGCCCAGCATACTTCTTAGAGTGACTTTTGTGGTGGAGGGCAATGCTGCTCTGACAATGTGGTTCGCCACACTTTTTTCTTTTTTGTAAGCAAAAAGTGGGGGATCAGTAAAATCGCAAGGTTCTTAACCAAGTGCCAGTTCTGTGTAACCATTTTGCGCAGATGATGTGTCTGGGGTCCAAATGTTGTCACACATACGATTCTGTTTTGTTCGAGTTTTTCTTTCTTTTGAAGAAGCGTGTCTCGTGGAACCCACCAGGCTCTTTTTATTGAGGTTTTCAAGAGTTTTTTGGGGTAACCTCTCAGAATCAGTCGTTCCATTAGATCATTTGCATGGTGGAAAAATTCCTCTTTATTCGAACAGTTCCTTCTAATTCGAAGAAACTGTCCGAACGGTAAATTTTGTTTCAGACTTCTCGGGTGATGGCTGGTGAAATGTAACGCCTTGTTCCTATCTGTGGGCTTACGAAACAGTGTTGTACCTAATGTGCCATCTACTGCATATACTTGTACGTCAAGGAACGTGATGTTATTATTTGAATAATTAAAACTGAATTCGATGTCCTCCATCCTTTGGTTTAACCAAATCATAAATTCATGAAGCTGTTCCTTTGATCCAGACCAAATCATAAATATATCATCGATGTACCAGATGTATTTATTGATGTATTGAGAGAATGGATTGGCCGTGTAGATGAATTTTTCTTCGTATAGTCCCATAAATAAAACTGCCAGCTCTGGGGCAAATGGGCAGCCCATTGCTACTCCTTTTGTCTGATAGAAGAAATCACCGTCAAATTGGAAATAATTCCTTGAAAGGGCAAATTTGGCTAGTTGAACAAGAAAATTAGTGGGCACTCTGACTGGTTGTTCTCTTTGTTCTAAAAAATAAATGATTGTCTCTAGCGCCAAGTCCTGAGGAATCTGAGTGTATAGTGAAACTAAATCCATAGTCACTAGTAGCTGTTTAGAACCATCAAATTGGACTGATGCTATCTGGTTAAGGAATGCCGTCGTGTCTTTTAGATGAGCTGGAATATCATCAATGAATGGTTTCAAAAAATAATCAATATACTTCGAAACTGGTTCGATCAGAGAGGAGCAACCCGAAATTATCGGACGTCCTGGTGGATTGACTTCGTCCTTATGCATTT
This sequence comes from Lissotriton helveticus, assembly GCF_964261635.1. Classification (NCBI taxonomy): domain Eukaryota; kingdom Metazoa; phylum Chordata; class Amphibia; order Caudata; family Salamandridae; genus Lissotriton; species Lissotriton helveticus. The sequence continues at coordinate 525,781,062 of NC_136063.1, read as the reverse complement.
TGGGAAGGACGTACATTATGGGTATTCTTGGGTGCTTATTCTGAAGAAATAGAAATTCCTTTTGTCCCAAGATCCCTAAGTCATGAACTTCTTGGAGTATTGAAAAAAGTTCTTTTTTAAGATCACTGGTTGGGTCCTTGCCAATTCTTCTGTAGCAATTAGGGTCACCAAGTTGGCGGTTAACTTCCTTTTTGTATTTATTGATGTCCCAGATTACCACCGCCCCGCCTTTGTCAGCCTGCTTTATAACTAATGTATGATCATTTTTTAGAGAAGAGATGGCTTCTTTCTCTTCTTTTGATATGTTGTAGTGGGTAAACTGTTTTTTGCTTTCCAAGGCTGTAATTCCTGACAATAACGTCCTTTCAAAGGTGAGAACCTCTTTAGGAATCTTTGAAGATGGTGGACAAAAAGTAGATTTATTATGTAGTCCTGTGACCTCTCTCGCCATTGGTATGGGGGTATCTTTGAAGAACATTTTTAACCGGATCTTTCGACAAAATTCGAGAATTTCTAGTTTCATCTTAACGAAGTCCGATGCTCGTACTGGGACGTAAGACAATCCTTTTTGGAGAATTGATATTTCTGATGTCGATAGTGTACGGTCCGATAGTTTAAACAGAGGTTCTAACTCCGGTAATATTGGCGTCTGGTTCTCATTTCCCATGGCTGGTAAGTTGATCGTGTCCGGCCGCGAGGTCTTCGCTGGCCTCTGCCTAAAAAAGGTTGAGGATTTACTTGTAGATTACTTGAGTTTCCCCTATATGGCTAGTTAGACGTTGTGTCACTCGAATCTGTTTCTGTTCCAGATGAAGAGGAAGTGGTTCCTTACCTTCTCTGACAAGGTCTAACCAGCCATATAGGGGAAACTCAAGTATCGACATCAGAAATATCAATTCTCCTAAAAGGATTGTCTTACGTCCCAGTACGAGCATCGGACTTCGTTAAGATGAAACTAGAAATTCTCGAATTTTGTCGAAAGATCCGGTTAAAAATGTTCTTCAAAGATACCCCCATACCAATGGCGAGAGAGGTCACAGGACTACATAATAAATCTACTTTTTGTCCACCATCTTCAAAGATTCCTAAAGAGGTTCTCACCTTTGAAAGGACGTTATTGTCAGGAATTACAGCCTTGGAAAGCAAAAAACAGTTTACCCACTACAACATATCAAAAGAAGAGAAAGAAGCCATCTCTTCTCTAAAAAATGATCATACATTAGTTATAAAGCAGGCTGACAAAGGCGGGGCGGTGGTAATCTGGGACATCAATAAATACAAAAAGGAAGTTAACCGCCAACTTGGTGACCCTAATTGCTACAGAAGAAATGACAAGGACCCAACCAGTGATCTTAAAAAAGAACTTTTTTCAATACTCCAAGAAGGTCATGACTTAGGGATCTTGGGACAAAAGGAATTTCTATTTCTTCAGAACAAGCACCCAAGAATACCCATAATGTATGTCCTTCCCAAAATGCATAAGGACGAAGTCAATCCACCAGGACGTCCGATAATTTCGGGTTGCTCCTCTCCGATCGAACCAGTTTCGAAGTATATTGATTATTTTTTGAAACCATTCATTGATGATATTCCAGCTCATCTAAAAGACACGACGGCATTCCTCAACCAGATAGCATCAGTCCAATTTGATGGTTCTAAACAGCTACTAGTGACTATGGATGTAGTTTCACTATACACTCAGATTCCTCAGGACTTGGCGCTAGAGACAATCATTTATTTTTTAGAACAAAGAGAACAACCAGTCAGAGTGCCCACTAATTTTCTTGTTCAACTAGCCAAATTTGCCCTTTCAAGGAAATATTTCCAATTTGACGGTGATTTCTTCTATCAGACAAAAGGAGTAGCAATGGGCTGCCCATTTGCCCCAGAGCTGGCAGTTTTATTTATGGGACTATACGAAGAAAAATTCATCTACACGGCCAATCCATTCTCTCAATACATCAATAAATACATCTGGTACATCGATGATGTATTTATGATTTGGTCTGGATCAAAGGAACAGCTTCATGAATTTATGATTTGGTTAAACCAAAGGATGGAGGACATTGAATTCAGTTTTAATTATTCAAATAATAACATCACGTTCCTTGACGTACAAGTATATGCAGTAGATGGCACATTAGGTACAACACTGTTTCGTAAGCCCACAGATAGGAACAAGGCGTTACATTTCACCAGCCATCACCCGAGAAGTCTGAAACAAAATTTACCGTTCGGACAGTTTCTTCGAATTAGAAGGAACTGTTCGAATAAAGAGGAATTTTTCCGCCATGCAAATGATCTAATGGAACGACTGATTCTGAGAGGTTACCCCAAAAAACTCTTGAAAACCTCAATAAAAAGAGCCTGGTGGGTTCAACGAGACACGCTTCTTCAAAAGAAAGAAAAACTCGAACAAAACAGAATCGTATGTGTGACAACATTTGGACCCCAGACACATCATCTGCGCAAAATGGTTACACAGAACTGGCACTTGGTTAAGAACCTTCATTGCGATTTTACTGATCCCCCACTTTTTGCTTACAAAAAAGAAAAAAGTGTGGCGAACCACATTGTCAGAGCAGCATTGCCCTCCACCACAAAAGTCACTCTAAGAAGTATGCTGGGCCTACCACCAGTAATAGGCCATCACAAGTGGGGAAATTGTCTGTGCTGTACACAAACTGTCGAAGGATCCTTGTTTACTTTCAATGGCATTCATTGGAAACACGATTCTTTCACGAACTGCCAGACCAGAAATGTGGTCTATGGCATTACATGTCCGTGTCCCAAATTGTACATTGGGAAAACGACTCAGGAAGCAAGACAGCGCATTACGCAGCATAAGTCACGTTTACGAAACCAAACGCAAAATGCACCATTGGTGTTGCACTGGCAGACACACAAACATCGTGAGGAAGATTTAAATTGGACAATCTTGTCAAAGATTGAGGCAGACCCGAGAGGCGGAGACACTGAAGGAAAACTGAGCCAGCGAGAAGCTTTGCTTATTATGAAATATAACACTGCAATGACTGGTCTTAATGAGATCTCTGAAATATTCAAAGTTACTTCGTAAAAGTTTCATACTTGGCACCTCTAACGTCCATCTGCCCCCCACAAATCACTTTTTTCCTCAAATTCAGTCAATTCCCACATTTCTATTCTCACGATGTTGTTTGCATCGCAATGTGTCAATAAATTTTAAAGAAAAAAGTGCACCCGACAAGTGAGCTGTAAACATAGAGATAAGACTCTTTGTTTATACCGCCAGTCACGAGGTCGCAAAAAGCTTTGGGTAAATAGAGATGTAGGACTAAGGTCAAAGGCTTTCATTTGCCGTTTTCCCGTCAGACGCGACTACCGCTTGTCTTACGAAGGTATGAACTCACTCCCCCTCGCACGCATTTCTTAAACCCACCAGTGATTGAGCTCCAAGCGGCTAATCATCTCCTCCATTGTAGGTGCACGCCGCTGCCTGATTTTTGAAGCAAATCCACAAACGGGCATCAACTAGTAGGCGCCATTTAGCCCGGTAAGCATAAATAACCAACTCCTGTGTTCTGAATTCATGCCACGCATTGTGCACAGCTCTGACACATTTTGTGTCTTTATTTCTGTAGGTTCCTCACCTTTATTCATCATAAAGGTGAGTGCAGTCACGAAGTGATAAACATTGTTTTTTATATTTTAATTAAAAAAAACAAAAAAAACACACTATTCAGGATTGAGTACTGATCCATGTTGTGTCGTGATTCTTTTGTCTAGTGTCATCACAATATTGTCGATTGTTTACCATCCACGAACTTGGTCATTGACAGAATTTACAAGGTATGGTGTGGTTGCCGACCGGTGGCATGTTCATTGAGATCTTGGATATTTTTAGCTGATTTTTTAATCATGTATTTGGTCTTTGTTGTAGAAATGGTTGGTCCTGATGAGAACCCCACCATCAGGGGTTTGAAACGCGTCGACCTGAACTAAAACTGACTGGACTCTTTTGTCAACTATGAATAATGATTAATGACTGATTCTCCTTCTCTCATAACATGAATTTATGTTCAATTTAATAAAACTGAAAATCTTTTTGGACTAGGTAAATAATATCAGTTATAGGTTTTTTTCTACTTCAGTTGACAAAAGGCCTTATTCTTGTTTTCATGTATAGTTGTGTGAATGAAGTATGAATGTTTTTGGTTGGATGTGTAATAATTGTAAATTGTAAATATGTATATTGCTGTTGTTTTGATATGTGCAACTTTCTAATTACGTATACATGCACACTTAATTTTTTGTATGGTTTAAATTGCAATGTTCAACTAGTGAATTAAATAAAAAACTGAACTATTGACTAGTGACTAAAAAACTGACTTTTGCGTTTGATTCACAAAGGTCTCTCTTTCACCGTTTTGAAGTTTATCCAGTATTGGCAATTGTTTTGTTTGTTTGGTACATTTGGCTCAGCCTTACTGTGAACAGCCAGGACCCTGTGTTGTTTCATACGGGTCCATGCAATTGGCAGGCCCACCGCATGCAAGTCTACCATATGGGGAGACACTAAAGGTCTTCTTAGATAAGCAGAAAAATGAGGCACCAACGTGTCATGCAACTGGACACTGAGGCCCTCAATCTGAAATGTAACTTTCTGCTGCAACACAGAGTGACACCTAGACTTGGCATTGATTCATTAGAAGATCAGTAACCTCTCTTTAAGAGCAGCAAAACAAATTTTGTGAGCATCCACAGTGCAGATCTATGGCTAGAAAGATACAAACAGGACACTCTTTTATTGGTTGGGTCCTGACCACTCACCAGCAGGGTTATTCCAGAGATGAGAGATGGTGAAGGCTTCCCACGCCGCAATTCCCCCACCATTGACCAAGCGTTTACAGACTACTATTCAATGCTCTATGTGCATTCCCACAGTTTGCAGGTGAGTTGGCTGTACCTCTCCTTGATGAGGTGCCAGTTCCCCACCTTTTTGACTCTGAGAGTCAGAAGTTTTAAGAACCCATTAAGGTGGAGGAGATTAGTGAAGTCATCTTGGCAATGGTCACTGGTGAAACGCAAGGCCCCAAAAGTTAATCCATAGAATTTTATGTCAAGTACAGAGATGTCCTAACTGTCCACCAGTTGGGCCTAAAAAAGGTAGCAAATAAACTATGTTCCTTCCCACAGGACCTAGACCAAGCGGTGATAGTAGTCATAGCTAAGACGCTTCCTCCATCAGTCTCTTGCACCGATTATTGCCCCATTTCCTGCACCAACAGGGAAGTAAAAATCTTCACAATCATCCTACCCTCATGCCTGCGGAGAGTCGTCCAGGTCCTAATCCTCTCAGACCAATTCAGCTTTATGCCTGCTGGAAGCACAAGACATTGACTACGACTTCTTCATGCAGCACTTGCCCACTGTCACTCCCTACTATCTCACTAAGAGCTGTTATTGATAGACTTCAAACAGGTGTTTGATACCGGGGATTGTGGTACCAGATGAGAGTATGGGAAAGGGCGGTGTTCAGACCACAGTTCCAAAGCCTAGTTTGAGTTCTTTACTCCAATGTGACAGCCAGAGGGCAGATTTTTTCGCTAGCTATTGAACCCCTTGTGAGGCTTATACACTGATACACACAAATATATGGATTGAAATTGGCCACGGGACTTAAAGCCCGCATAACTCTCTCTGTAGACAATGTTCTCCTATGCTTGGAAAATCAATCAATCAATCAAGTATTATTTGTAAAGTTCTGGTTATCACCCGGAGGGTATCCAGATGCTGTGCTTCCAATTTTAGTGAAAGAGTCAGATCTTGAATTATCTCCTGAATAGGCTGAGCAGAGGTGCGGTGCGAAGGTGGAGATGGAGGGAGTTCAATGTTTGGCGGTGAGGTGAGAACATGAGCATCCTCTGGTGTGGCTGTGGTGGATGTGTGTACTCTGAGCAAGGGAAGGTGTGCACACGTTCCTGGTGGGTTGGTGGAAGGTCAGGCGGTAGTTCATGTAATGTGGTCCAATGTTTTGGAGGGCCTTGTATGCGTGGGCCAGGAGCTTGAATTATCTTTTGTGGATGGGGAATCAGTAAAGGGCAATGAGGTGCTAGGTGATGTGTGTTCTCTTTGGTAGGTTGAGGATCAGCCTGACTGCTGCAGTCTGTATCATCTGGCACAAGTTTGGAGTTTGTGCCAGTATAGAGAGCATTGACCTAGTCAAGTGGGCTGGCGATGAGGGCCTGTGTCACTATTTTTCAGGTCCGTCTGGGGTGCCATCTGAAGGTTTTTCAGAGCATGCGGATGGTGTTTAAGCAGGCTGATGTGACAGAGTTGACCCGGCGTCTCATGGTGATCTCGCTGTCGAGTGTGAGGCAGAGGTTGCGAGCGTGGTCTTTTGGTGCGGAGGTTGGTCAGCGTTCTGGTGGCCACCAGGATTCATTCCAGTGTGTCTGCCGAAGATGAGGATTTGTCTTCTCTGTTTTCAGCTTCAGTCAATTGCCTTTCATCCATGTTGCTAACTTACTCATGAAGTTGTGGAAGTCAGCCTTATTCTGGGTGGGGTTCACTGAGAGGACGAGTTGGGTGTTGTCTGCTTAGGAGATGATGCTGATGTTGTGAGATCTGATGATGTCTTGCGAGAGGATCAAGAACAACTACAGGGACAACCCACCAACCTGAACCAGGGGCAGTCAGTATATATTCCAAACAACAGTTCAGGAGACAATTAATAAACAACAATAATAATCTGTTCACACATAGATTAAACGTAAGCTCCTTATTGCCACTCGAAGTTGAGGTGAGTCAACTTCAAGTGGCAATAAGGAGCTTACGTTTATTGCCGGGTGAAATTTATGACTGAAGATTGAGTCTTCATACCCCGATTGCAATTTTGCATTTACACAAAGCTTTGAAGCTGAAGCCTTGTTTCGTGGTATTGGTTACCGTTTTTAACACACTGTGAATTTGAATTTTCAAGAGAGCGTCTCAAAATTCATATGATCGCTCGTGCAGTATTTTTAATACAGAATTTGCTTGACGCTTAGTGAACAATTTTGTCCTGATGATGTCCGTGCAACTAAACAGCGGTTGAAACGCCGTCGACGCATATGTGGCCAATCAATTTCAGAGGACGCATAATCCTTGTATAAGTTGTTTCTTCATTGTAACATATTTGTTGTTTGCCACTTGTCTGGTCTTTTTGTGATGTATTGTTTTGTATACCAGCAAATATTTATCTGAGCGTGCTTATCTAATTATATATTTATAATACATTTGTGATATTTTTCTAAAGATTTTTATGATTTATCTGATTTATGGTTCCTTTTGATTCCCCTTTTCTTTTTCTTTCTTCTTTTTCCCTTTTTTGGTAAATGCAAATTAGTTTGTAGTAATCTATGTGTGAACAGATTATTATTGTTGTTTATGAATTGTCTCCTGGTCTTGCGAGAGGAGCCATGTAGATGTATCCCCGGTGTAAAACTCAGCTCCGTTCATGGAGTTTGTTGAAAACTTTAATTCTGCCTTCCACGCAGAATGCAGAGTTACCATTAAACTCTGCATGCTGCAACGAGGTGGAGTATTTTTTGGGTTAGCGAACTTGAAATGTCCTTTTATATTCATGCAGGAGCAACTTGACGGGCGTTTGCGATCCCACATGAGATTTTCAGGGCTATGCGAAGGCACCACGAGATTTGCTAGGTGGCCACATGCTCCCGGAAGATTTTGTTATTGCCAAAATGTAATTCCGGCGATCCAGTGACTTACATTGGATGTTTTCTGCCATTTGCAATCCCGAAAGTGCAGGAACCATCGCGGCTTCAATCTGAGGAAGACTTTCTCATTGAGAAGCATCGAAATCATCCCGAAATGATGATTTGGAGTTAAAAATCTCCTCATAATTACATGTGGCGTTGCTTTTTATGTGCGAGAGTCTCCAACTTTCTTTCCTGTCCAGCAGGCTCCTCCCAGTGCTCTGTCCATCTCCTGGAAACTTTTCATTTGCATCTGGAGATGGAAGGATCACTCTTTGTGTTTGCTGCGTATCTCTTTGGATTTAAGGACTTTGTATTTGAGATTTCACAATTAAGGTAAAACTGGTGTTGTTTGTTTAATTGGGGCCATGCACCTTGATTTATTTGTGCTTTCAATTGATTTTTTTTATTTATTGTGGTGGATGGCCTGTTGTTTCAGTAGGAGTCTTGTGAGTTCTTTACATTTCATTTTTCTTCTTTTCTAAGGGAAGAAAGTTACACAGTTTTTTTAATGGATTTGCAATATTGATTTAATTCACTATGTAGCCTAGTCTGCCAATAGGCTTTCCAGCCAGTAGGTCCACTGCTAGCCATAGGTGCATGAAACCGCAGTCTCTGTGGTAGAATTTGAAACAGCTTTTAGGCCTTGGATAGATTTGAATGGAAATACAAATCGTGCTTTTTTGTGGAATTTCAATTTTTTTCCCTGCAAACAGTTTATAGGACGAGATGGGGTAATGCCTTTGAATCATGTGTGTCGTCGTACAAAACTTTTTTAGCCCTGTTAATTATAATTTTTGGCATTGTTGAATTAATGCTGTATTCTCTGTTTTACCATGTCTCCTTTGTCTGGCCAGTGTGTGTGTGTGTGTGTGTGTGTTTGCCACAGACCACCATTTGCCATTGTTCCACTTGCCGTGTGGCCAGGGCCGTTATTTATGGTTAGTGGATTGTCCATAGGTCTAAATGTGCTCTTTGTTTTACAAGTCTCCTGCCTCTTGTTGTAAGTGACCGTGTGTCTGGCAGCCATTTTGTGTATCCAGCCAGTGTGCATATGCCATATGTCTGCGTTTCCTCTTTGTTGTGGCCATGCCTCCTTGCTGGCTGTTCTTGTTGTAACCATGTGGCTGGTGACCATTTTGTGTAGGCAGCCAGTGTGTTTTGCCATAGGCCTGCATGCTTTCTTTGTTTTCTAGGCCTCCTGCTTCTTGTTGCGACCATATGGCTGCCAGCCATTTTGTGTATCCAGCCAGTGTGCTTTTTCCATAGGTCTGCATGTCTTCTTTGTTGTGACCATCCCTTCTTGCTGGTTGTTTTTGTTCTAACCATGTTGCTGGTGGCCATTTTGTGTAGGCAGCCAGGGTGCTTTTGTCATAGGCCTGCATGCTTTCTTTGTTTTCTGGGACTCCTGCTTCTTGTTGTGCTCATGTGGCTGGTGGCCATTTTGTCTATCCAGGCAATGTGCTTTTGCCATAGGCCTGCATAGCTTCTTTGTTGTGGCCATTCCTGCTTGCTGGTTGCTTTTGTTGTGACCATGTGGCTGGTGGTCATTTTTGCGTAGGCAGTCAGTGTGCATTTGCCATAGCCTTGTCTTTGTTCTTCATTTGTGGCCATGCCTCCTTGATGGTTTTTGTTATGCATGTAATTTTTCCTATTTTGTACAGGAAAGATTTTGCACAGTTTAGTACATTTTTTCCATGTTTCCTAATACATGTGCAATATTTTTTTAGTTTAATTCACTATGTGGCATACTCTGCTAATGGACCTTCCAGCCAGTAGACCCTGAACGAATCATCGGTGCATGAAACAACTGTTTCTGTGTTGTCTGTTGGATGAAACAGCTTTTTTAGGTCACAGATAGATTTGGATTGAAATACAAAATGTGTTTTTTTCTGTCGTATTTTAGGTTTTCTTTTCATGCATTTAGTGTATAGGTAGGGTAATGCCTTTGGAGCCCTGTTAATTTTTGTTTTTGGCATTACTGAATTAATGCTCTTTTCTCTGGTTAACCATGCCTCCTTAGTCTGGCCAGTGTATGTGGGTTTGCCGTAGGCCACCTTTTGCCTTTGTTCCACATGCCATGTGGCCAGGGGCCATTTTTTATATAATCAGTGTCTTTGTTTTCCAGGTCTCACCCTTCTGCCTCTTGTTGTTGTGACCATGTGTCTGATGGCCATTTTGTGTTACCAATACTCAGCCAGTGTGTTTCCCTGTAGGCCTGCATGTGTTCTCTTGTCACCATGTGGTTGGTGGCCATTTGTGTAGTCATTTTGTAAAACATCAAAAGAGTGTCGTGAGAGAAGTGTGTAAGCACTAGACACAGAGAAGAAATCTCCCTGAAGAAGTCACAGTGGAAATCAGCGTTTTTTTTTTAGGAAGCCCTCACTCACCACCCTGGCTGGTGACATGCTTCATCATCGGGCTCACCAGGAGAAGCCGAATGCCTCCCTGGTGTGCTACAACTCCAGATTACTGCGGAGCAGGTTCTTTGTGGCAAAAGTGTCAAAAAGAAATGTGAATTAAAAATGTCAGAAACTGTACCATACGGAAAAAAAAATGTTTCAATGGTCAGTTTGACATAAGTAAAATATGTGTGGGAAACTTACCAGTTAATGACTCGGTTGTTTCCACTTAAAGTGGGGTCAACATGTTTCTGCCCGTCTATGTGTCATTTACTGGGCTTTCATCAGGACCGCCAGGTGGTGTACCTCGGCGGTATGGGCACGCTAAGGCCCACCCTTACCAGAGGACGTGAAAGTTAAAAACAAGTGTGTAAAATAAAGTGCAAAAACCAAACAAAAGTGATGGGAAACCTTCAATTTGAGGTCCCTGTACTGTCTGAAAGAAAAGGACATACATACACAAAAGACAAACAACACACAGTTAGTGCGATCCATCTCAAGGGTTTTTTGCAGCGTAAAAACTCTGTGTGGACGTGCTTGAGACTACTGAGAAGGTGATCATGGTGCCATAAACGCTATTTTAGTGCAAGAAAACGCCATCCTATAGGTGGGAACAGCGTAGAAACATGCACTATGTCACGTAGAAATGGCCGTTAGACAGATCGTCCGGTAACACAATACTCATGGTTAGGCGATCAAACTACCCCGAAAATGGGGCAAAAGGTGATGTAAAGTATGGCGTCAAAAAATAAATAATTGACAAATACTTGACAGGGTTCTCACTTGTAATGCACAAGATCCACACCCCATGGGTCTCGGGATGGGGGGGGGAAGCGACAATGGCACACCCTGTGGAGGGATAACAAGAAAGGCGAAAAACTGAGTTAAAACAAAGGAAAGAGTGTGCACAGATTACTTATCTGATTGGAAGTAAGGGTGGTCTGGAGATCTTACGCCCGCAACGCCTGCCACCCGTTTTGCACCTAGCGTCTCCTGCTACCGGACCCCGTGGATATGGGGCAGTGGTGGAAAAAAGCTAAAGTGTGGTGCTGACAGGGGCGGCGACTGCTGGCTCAGGCGGAATAGCCAATCCCTGGAAGGACTGCAAGTGAGGCGTGGGAGAGGCAGCCAATCAGGTTACAGCATCACTGTGAGGCTTGGATAGTGAGCATGTGAGTCATAGGGACCTATCAGAGAGTCCAGCCAAGAAGAGGCTTGGAACTCAGGATGGAAATGAACTTCATTACCTAATAGCCAATCCCTGGAAGGACTGAAAGTGAGGTTTGGGAGAGGCAGCCAATCAGGTTACAGCATCACTGTGAGGTTTGGATAGTGAGCATGTGAGTCATAGGGACCTATCAGAGAGTCCGGCCAAGAAGAGGCTTGGAACTCAGGATGGAAATGAACTTCATTAACTTTATTTAATCGAAAAAACTACATTGGTTTTTTGTGATCAGTTTTTTGGATCGAGAGAGCGATATAATTAGATGCTTTATTGACTGGTAAAGGTGGAATTACACAGCGCCATACTACAGGAGCAAAAAGTGGAACTGGCAAAAAAGTAATTCAAATATTAAAAACGAAATGTTCAGTCTTGAGTAAGGATGCCCCAATAATAGGCAAAGGTAAGCAAGGTTACTGATTAGCGAATTGCAGGGCAAAGCGTTCAGTGTTTTGTAAAATTCCCACTGTAACAAAGAAGGGCAAGCGAGGTGGTTGTGTAGCCCATCACAATTGTTACCGCTTCAGTACTGAGCTCCAGGGAATTTGATTGTTAAGGCCATCGCGATGGGTACCCAATCTATAGGCTTGGAACTCAGGATGGAAATGAACTTCATTACCTAATAGCCAATCCCTGGAAGGACTGAAAGTGAGGCTTGGGAGAGGCAGCCAATCAGGTTACAGCATCACTATGAGGTTTGGATAGTGAGCATGTGAGTCATAGGGACCTATCAGAGAGTCCGGCCAAGAAGAGGCTTGGAACTCAGGATGGAAATGAACTTTATTAATTTTATTTAATGTTCAGTCTTGAGTAAGGATGCCTCAATAATAGGCAAAGGTAAGCAAGGTTACTGATTAGCGAATTGCAGGGCAAAGCGTTCAGTGTTTTGTAAAATTCCCTCTGTAACAAAGAAGGGCAGGCGAGGTGGTTGTGTAGCCCATCACAATTGTTACCGCTTCAGTACTGAGCTCCAGGGAATTTGATCGTTAAGGCCATCGCGATGGGTACCCAATCTATAGACACAGCGTTGTTCCTTTTCAAAAAGGAGGCTGGCAGTGTTTTTTTTCAGTTGTGATTTGTTCTATGATGGTCCAATGTAAATCATTTGGAGTGTGATTATTTTGGAGAAAATGCTCACTCATCCTTGTTGTGATCTTGCGACATCTGATGTTGCTGCGATGCTCGCAGATTCGTTGTTTTACCTTGCGAGTGGTCATGCCCACATATCTTTTTAGACAGGGGCACGTGATCAAGTAAACAACGTTGGTGGAATTACAGTTAGTGTGTGTCCTTTGTGTCCAAGTCTTGCCTGGTTCTAAGGAGAGTTCTTTAGTGTGTGTGGTCAAGTGACACACACTGCAGTTGGAACAGGGATAGTACCCGACAATAGGTGGTAGACCCCACACGTTTGTGATGGATCTCTCAATGTGAGAGTTTGACACTGGTCCTTTCGGATGCGTGTGCACCAAGGAGTCTTTTAGACTTCTGCCTTTTTTGAACGAAAAGAGAGGTTTTTCCCAGGTCCTCTTGTTGCTTGTCACTATCTTCCAGTGTTTGTTGATGGACTTTTTCATGGCGTCAGATAAACAACTATAAGTTGTCACACAGGTAAGGGGAATCTCTGCTGGCTCCCTGATGTTATCCTCCAGAAGTGCATCACGTGGTTGGTTCCTGGCACGTTTATTTCCTTTCTCCTGGATTTTATAGGGATAGCCTCTTGCTCTGAGTTTGTTTGTAAGATCCCCAGCTTGTATTTTGTAGTCTTTGATGTCGCTACAGTTCCTGCGTGTCCGAAGGTACTGCCCGTAGGGCAGGTTTTCTCTGAGAGGTCTGGGGTGATGACTGGAGAACTCAAGGAGGTTGTTCTTTGCAGATGGTTTATAATGAGTTCTAGTTGTTAGAAGCGTTCCTTGTACTGTGATCACCACATCCAAAAATACCACTGACTGTTTACTTGAGCAGTGTGTAAATTTCAGGTAAGGATCAAGGGTATTGATCCACCTGAAGAACTCTTCGAGTTCTCTCTCGTCCCCTTTCCAGATAAGGATGATGTCATTGATATACCTCCTCCATAATCCTATGGAGGAGATAAAGGGATTATTGGTGGGCAGTATATGTTTAGTCTCAAAATTGTAGACATACAGCCCCGCTACACTAGGAGCAAAGGTACTGCCCATGGAAGTTCCAGTAGACTGAAGAAAAAGCTTTCCTTGGTACTCGAAGTAATTTTCTTTCAGAGCCATGGTCGCACATTGCAGTATGAATTCTTTGGGCGTTTGGTATTCCCAGGGGATAGAGTCTAAAGCTGTTCCTATGACTCTAAGGGTGTCGTCCTGTGGGATACTCGTGTAAAGGCTCTCGATGTCAAGAGTAGCCAGGGTGATGGAACCTTCAGGGAAGGTGATTTGTTCTAGTAATTGTAGGAGGTTTTTTGTGTCTCTAATGTACGTGGATGTATTTTGTATGAGTGGTTTAAGGTAGTGATCACAAAAAGTGGAAAGAGGTTCGAGCACAGAGCTGATACCCGACACAATAGGTCTGCCCGGTGGAGGAGTTTTGTTTTTGTGCGTTTTGGGCAGAGTATAGAAATATGGGATTGTACTGCCTCCTGCCGTGAGATATGCTGCCTCGTGTCTGGAAATCTGGTCATTCTCTTCTGCATCCTTGACCATATTATGGATGCGTTCTTTCAGTTCTAGGGTAGGGTCTATAGAGAGCGGGGTGTAGTTGGTTCTATTATCCAGGAGATCCTGACACATTTTGTCATAATCCTGGGTGTTCTGGATCACCAAGCCACCGCCCTTATCCGCTGGTTTAATTGTTATTGATTTGTCATTTTTAAGGTCTTCGAGTGCCTGGTACTCTGAAGTTGAGAAATTCCTAAAGGGAGTAGGTGTGGGTAAAGTTTCCATGTCATTGAATACTGCCTGTTCAAATGCTGTTATTTCGGCAGGGACTGTGTGTGGAGGTGGAACAAACGTTGATTTCAATCTTAAGTTGGTATCTGCGCTAGGTGTAATGTCATTTGTTGGGTCCACAGTAGACTCAAAGAAAGCCTTGAGTTACATCACCTTTTGCCCCATTTTCGGGGTAGTTTGATCGCCTAACCACGAGTATTGCGTTACCGGCCGATCTGTGTGACATAGTGCATGTTTCTACGCTGTTCCCACCTATAGGACGGCGTTTTCTTGCACTAAAATAGCGTTTATGGCACCATGATCACCTTCTCAGTAGTCTCAAGCACGTCCACACAGAATTTTTACGCTGCAAAAAACCCTTGAGATGGATCGCACTAACTGTGTGTTGTTTGTCTTTTGTGTATGTATGTCCTTTTCTTTCAGACAGTACAGGGACCTCAAATTGAAGGTTTCCCATCACTTTTGTTTGGTTTTTGCACTTTATTTTACACACTTGTTTTTAACTTTCACGTCCTCTGGTAAGGGTGGGCCTTAGCGCGCCCAGACCGCCGAGGTACACCACCTGACTGTCCTGATGAAAGCCCAGTAAACGACACATAGACGGGCAGAAACATGTTGACCCCACTTTAAGTTTTACAAGATTTAACAGGGGGACCAAGAGTGTCCTTTTCCCTCTCTCTCAATTTGTTATTACCATTTGTGTAGTCAGCCAATGTGCTTTTCCCTATAGCCCTGCATGTCTCCTCTTTATTCCCAATGCCTTCCTGTTCAGTGTTGTTGTTGTTGATGACAATGTGGCCTGGGTGACATTCAGTGCATCCAGCTGGTGTGGCCCTTTGCTATAGTCTGCATGGATGGTTGATCAATGAGATAGCAGTTTAATAACTTAATATTATATCTTTCAGGATAACTCATTGTTATATTATATTTGTATTTTTTTCAAATTTTTTTATTGTATTTTTAGTTTTGTATTTTTTTCAGTTAATACCATTTTCCACTGCATTTAGCATGAATCAGCCCCATGTCTGCTATAGATGCACAACAGCATTCATTGCCTACGGACTTTTTGTTACTTTTTTTGTGGAAAATATTTTTTACACTTTTGTAAATCCATTTTTCCCTCCAGGCCCTCCCCCTCACCCTACCCCACGCAGAAGCATTAAAAATAAGAAATAGGAAAAAGGGAAAGCTGTGAGCAGATAATAAACAACTCTACAAACCTAAAACCAAACACTTTGCAATAAATTACATAAGTAAAGTGCACATTCCATTTTAGATTTCCTCTTACTCTTTCCAGGTATGGGGGACCTTCTATAGATTCTGTGATACATCTAAAACTAAAAAGGTAAACAAATAAATACATACTCTTTTCAATAAGTTATACTTAATATAGATAAAGTGCATGTGCAGTTTTAACCTTCTTTTTTCTCTATCCACGTAGAGAGAGCCTTCCATATTTTTAATCCTTTTGCCCTTGCCCTTTCCGAGCATACATGGATATTTCAAAATTATAAACTGATAACAGTCGAGCCAACCCCTGCTGAAAAGAGGGGGGGTCCTGAATCTAGCCAGGCCGATGATAAACATAGCCTGAATATTGTTATTGCAATGGTTTTATCCTGCAATTCTCTTGTACTCCTAAAAGAATTAAGTCAGGGGTCATGACTATTTTCAGCTTCAACTTGTTTCTTAAGAAATCATCACTTTGCCCTATTACCAAAGTGAGGGCATTACATGTTGCAAACACATGAACTACATCTGCCCTATAAAGGGAGCAGCGAGGGCACATAAGCCCCTTCCCTTCTCCCCACTTTTCAATTCGGTATGGTGTGTAATACATAAAGAAACTCATTTTATAAAACTGAACCTGCAATTTGGCTGACATCAAAACATCCTGCGCCACTAAGAAGGCTTGCTGAAACATGCTATCCAAAACTTCTATATTGATTTGCCATTTTTCTGAGTACTTTGTCATATCATCTTTCATTAGATAAAATAAAAAGTGATATGTAATACCAATATGGGGGGAATCACATTCATTCATTTCTCTATAAATTGATTTTTGATAATTTCCCCTGGCCCTTTTCCCTACTGCAATAAAGAATCCCTTATGTGAAAAAATTGAAAACAATTCTCTATGGATGAAATTGAACTTCATTTTAAGTTCTTCAAAATAAATAAAACCAGACGGCATAGGAAAACACCCAATTTTATAAATCCCTCTTCTCCGTCAATTGATCATACATAAGTTGTTAAAAATCTCCAGAAGGTTTCCATTACCCTGAAGGGAAGTGTAGAAATTAAGCCTGCCTAGTCCTAATAGGTGACGGATAGGTACCAGTGTTTTAAAGGCAGTCATGAGAGTCTTAAACTTCACCCTTTTATAGTACACTAACACCAGGTGGCACCATAGGCAACCCCAAACCTCAGCCCCAATCAATAACTTGAATGGAGGGGGGTACCTCTGCGACTCACCACTTGGGTATTCCCTAAAAAGAATAGTATAGTGCACTAGACAGGTAGTCCAATAATATGGTCTCAAATTGGGAAGGACCCTCTGCTTTCTTTTGAATGTAACAAACACTTTACTGATCTTCTTGGTTATGAGTAGGACCAAATAAATTGCAAACATATATTTTCATTTTTTTTTTTTAAATATATTTTATTATTTTCCATATAGCACAAGAATTTGAACAAGGCGTCATCAAAAACCATAAATTAATAGATACAAACATAAATGCAACCATAAATGCAAACATAAACGTAATCATTATAATACTTAATCTCAGACATATGTTTAGGGGAGAGGGAAATAAAAAAATATTCAATTTATATTTATATTTACAAGCAGTTCCTATACATCCCCAGAGTGCTATCCCAGCCCTGCTCTCCAATTACTGACCGGTTCCCAAATTCGAATTCCCAGCTGCCTTTTTTTCCTACCTTTCCTTGCGTAGATAGGTTTTTCTAAATTATATGCAGCTAACAAATTAGACAACCATATTTGCAGGCCTGGAGGGTTTTTATCCAACCAAGCCCTGGCGATGCATAGCCTGTACACTGCCATGGCTACGAAAATAAATTCCCGCTGTGGAATACCATCCTCAGGAACAATCCCTAGCAATATATGCACAGGACTAAATTTTATCTTAATTTTCGGAGAGGCCTCAAAGAAAGTCTCTATATCCTTTAAGAGTGTATGAAGCTGTGGGCATAGTGCAAACATGTGTATTATATCTGCTTCTACTGAGTTACAGCGCGGGCAGGTAGTACCTGTGGTTCCACCCCATTTCGCTATCCTAGCCGGGGTATAATAAAGTGAATAAAGGGTTTTGTAGTGTTGCGACTGCAACGACGCAGAGCATAAGAGTGTCCTTCCCGCCTCCAATGAATCCTGAAACCACCCTGAATCGCCCTCTAATTTCTCTGCCCATTTCTCACTGTGTTTTTCAATATCATCTTGCTTTGTATCCATGAGACTGGCATAGAAACTTCGGATCGAGCAGTCCCCCCTAGCCTTATTTTCTCAATTATCTCAATTGTGTTAAAACCCGCCTGCCCCCCCGTGCTTATTCCCTAGATAACTCCTTATCTGTAGGTACTTGAAGAAGTCATGCCTATCCAATCCATACCTCTCCCTTACATCTGAGAATGCAAGGAATCCCTCCGAGTTCCTGAGATCTCCAATCTGAGTAATTCCCTTCTCTGCCCATCTTTCCATTGTCATATCCCCAAATATCTCTACAGGGAATGATCTATTTCTAAACAGCTTTGTGTACCGATTAAATCTCCCTATGCCCATTTTTTTCATAAAAGCACTCCATATCTTGATACCTGCCTCAACTGTCTTAAACCTAGTTCTTTTATAGTATCCATACTCAATGCATTTTAAGAAACAGTTTTCAACTTCCTCCCCAAAAAACAGCAGCATAAATTCTGGAAGAGCAATCTGTTATCCTTTGACTTACCCCCCCACCTCCTATAAGTCCTTGCATAAACTGGATTACTGCAGCCCAATAATAGAGTCTAAAATCCGGTGCCCCCCAGCCACCTCTTCCTCTCGATAATGTCATAAACCTATATGCCCTACGGGTCTTGCCCTGTGCCCAAATAAATCTGTTGAGGATACCTTCCAATGTATTAAACCAATTTGCTTCAAAAAAGAGTGGAATTGCCCTGAAATAATACAAAAATTTAGGTAATATGAGCATCTTGATTATATTTGTACATCCCATTAAAGAAAGATGAAGATTATTTAACCGTTCCAGATCCAGTTTTACACTAGCCATTAGTGGAGCCATATTGTTCTGCACAACAACTTCGACATCCGCCGATATTGCCACTCCCAGGTAGACTGCTGAGGCTACAATTCTTGGATCCGTTCCCCCCTGGACATGCTGGTTACAAATTATCTGAGTCTTAGATTTATTCAGACTGTAGCCAGAAACTTGACCAAAATTCTGAGCCTCTATCTCCACCTCCCTGATAGCACCCTCATGGCTAGTTGTTAAAATGGCTACATCGTCTGCGTAAGCCAACGTTTTTGCTTCGCATCCATTCAAGCACAGCCTGGGGATCCCTTGATTACCTTCCAGTTTACACAAGAAGGGATCTAGATATAGCGCAAATAATAGAGGGGGTGAGGGACAGCCCTGTCTGGTTCCTCTTTCTATTTTAACCGCTGCTGAATGCCCCCTATTGACCCTTATTCTAGCCGATGGGTTTTTATATAAAGTTTTCATTGCTTTAATAAACCCTTCACCGATTCCACTCCATCTTAGGGTACCCCACAAATATTCCCAGGAGACCCTATCGAACGCCTTCTCGGCGTCGAGAAATAATGCCGCCATAGGGTCTCCCAGGATACCTGCTGCATCAAACATTGTGATAACCTGCCTAGTATGTTGTGTTGTCCCTTTGCCTGGTATAAAACCATGTTGTGAACCAATTACTAAGCTCTCAATTATCCCTGCAAGTCTCTTTGCCAGAATTTTCGAATAAACTTTTACATCAGCGTTCATGAGGGTGATTGGTCTATAAGAGCCGGGCTGATTTGATGGTTTCCCTTTCTTAAGAATCACAACTATATCTGCTCCTCCCCATGAATCAGGAATTGCCTCCCCGAGTTGTGCTAGCCTCATCATATTGAACATATCTGCGCCTATTACTCCCTGAAATGTTTTGTAAAATTCCACCGGCAGTTGGTCAGGGCTGGCAGCTTTACCTGATGGTAAGGTGCTTAAAGCCCCTAGGAATTCCTCCACCTTAAATGGTGTTTCTAATTCCTCTTTACATTCCGGAGTGATAAGCGACGGTGTGGCACCCCTTAGGTACCCCTCGATCTCTGTAAGCCCTCCAAGCCTATCCGCCTGATATAAGGATACGTAGAACTGCCTAAAGACTTCTCTCACTCCCTCAACCCCTACCACCCTATGTCCTTGGATATCTGTGATCTCCGAGATATCCGTTGCGGCGAGCCTCTGTCTGGTCCGAACCGCCAGCAAGTGTCCTACCCTTTCGCTAAGCTCATATACCCCTTCCTTTTTAGTTAGGTAATTCTCTGCTGCCTTCTTGGCTATGTGCTCTGTAACTGCTGCTTTAAGGGAAACAATTCTTAGTAGATGTGTTTCTAAAGACAACCGCTGACAGATGGCTATTCCCAACTTCTCTTCAGCATCCAATAGTTTCTGGTTTAGTTCCTGTATCCTAGCCTTCTCTCTTTTTTGTGCTGAGAGTACATAACTCATCGTTTCCCCGCGGACACTGGCCTTGAACGTGTCCCAAACCACCCCTGGAGCAGCTGTTCCTCTGTTGATATCCAAAAAGCTCCTAATCCAGCCTTCCATATGCTCCCTATATCCCTCGTCCTTGAGGAGAGCTCTCTCAAAGGTCCATTGTCTTTCCTTCCTCTGACCTTGGCCTATAACAATAGTTAGAACTAATGGGCTATGGTCAGATACCACCCGGGGATACTTTTCTATCTTTGCTCCATTCAACAAGGATCCTGAAACACAAAAATAGTCCAGTCTCACCAAGACTCTATGGGGGGCGGAGTAGAATGTGCTACCATCTCTATTTGGATAAATCTTAACCCAAGGATCGATCAGAGAATTGTGAATAACCAGATGAGATAGTGCTCTATACATTCTCTTTTTCCTGCCTGTATAGTGTCCTCCCACCTGTAAAAATGTACTTTTAGGATCGTGTATGTTAAAATCCCCACATATAACTATTGGCTCTACCCAGTGTGCTAACTCCATATCCAAGTACTGAAGGATCTCGGGATCATCCTCAGTTGGTCCATAAACTGTAGCAAGGGTGAATTTCTCGCCTTTAAAGGTTAATCCTAATATCACCCATCGACCACCTTCATCCTCCTTTTTCCTAGTCACAACAACATTGCCAATCCTCCCCAATATTGCCACTCCCCTATTCCTAAAGTCTTGCTTAGAGTTTGCGAGGAGAGCAAATCCCAATTGTCCCAGCAGATAGCTTTTAGATACCTCAATATGCGTTTCTTGCAAGCATACTAAATCCAATCGAAGAGTTTTCAACAATGCCGCCACCCTAAGTCTTTTATTTACATTGTTTAACCCACAGATATTTATAGTAGCAATCCTACAACACATTAAGTTTTTATAGTCATTCTTCCATGGGCTGCAATCCCTTCCATTCCTAATAATAACCAACCCCTCCCGGTGTTACTCCATTTGAGATCATCTCTTGGTTGCTTATGTAATTTCATGACCAAGTACTGTTTTTGCTGTTTTGCTTGTGGACTACCCTGACCTTTCTTGTGCTGAACCACCCACTGTGACCCAATTCTTGTCAACATTTTCTTCCCCCCTTGACCCCCCCACCCCCTGTGTCCCTCCCTACCCACCCTTCCTGACCCTACCCCCTCTCCCCCTTTACGGGCAAATAGGTCAAATAGACCTATATGTGGTTGCTACAGTGTGTGGAAGTCGCTAACCTCCCTCTCTGACCCCCCCTACAGAAAAAAAAGAACCTTGTGATCCCTGTGTTCCCACTTTAGTCAAAGAATACCCATGCCTTAACATCCTATTTCATATCCTTAGACCCTTCAGCCAACCAAATATCTCATTTTTTAGCCTCCTTTCTGTGACTTTAGTTGCTCCAAGAACTTTTGGGCTTTGATTTCTGACCAGAACATTTCTATGTTCCCTCTCGTAACCACCTTTAATCTTGCTGGAAATAGGAGGTAGGCCTCAGATCCCAGTGCTTGAAACGACTTTGAGCTGCCTCAACCTCCACCTCCTTTCTACGGTGGCATGGCAGAAGTCCGGTCTAGCAAAAAAGGAGGTACCCTCAAATGTTCGTCTGCTATCAGGCCTTGCCTTTTCCATAATTTCTTCTCTAAGGAGATAATTCCCAACATATATTAGGATTGCTCTGGGAAGAGGTGGTTTACCTGTCTCAGCACTTCCTCCCCGCCCTTTCCCGAGTGTGAAAGGGAACCTATGAGCACGCTGTATCTCCCTTTCCCATTGCCAGTCGGACTCCGGAAAGGCCCCCCGGAGCAGATTTACAACAAATTTCAAAGCATTCTGTCCCTCTGTCCCTTCTTCCACCCCCAAAAGGCGAATGTTATTCCTCCGCTGCCGGTTCTCAAACTCCTCCATCTTCCAGAACATATCATCAGTCAGCTTTTCCTGGTTGGCTTTAAACTCCTGCCAAGCTCCCATATCATCCTCCAATCTTCCTGTTCTCTCTTCGACTTCGGTAACCCTGTTTGCCATGCCCTCGTACAATTTATTGACTTTCTTCAAAGTATTGTGGAGTTTCTTTGTGGCATGTCGGGCCCTTCGGCTCTCAGCCCTTGCCTCCCCTTGAATCTGTTTCAGTGTGTTAGTTATTGCGTCCAAAGGGGCCTGGAGCTGTGATGGACTAGACTCCTCATAGGTCTGTGAAGTGGCCGAGTAGTCCCATACAAGTTTTTTACCCCCTCTGGTGGGAGACTCATTGCCCTGTTTTTTGCCTTTAGTCCATCTTTTCTTTTGTGTGCTTTATTTCCCTGATAGTCTTGAATCTGATACTGAGGCATCCTCCTCCCCCTCTGTCCCAGTGTCACTTATGGCCGAGAGATCCGTATCCTCATTTACAGAGTAAAAGCAATCCCCCTCTGCTGAGCCTCCTTCTGCCCCATCAGCCACTTCCACACCTCTAGGTAGTACAGTCTTCTTGCTGTCCAGGCTGACCAGGCTAGCATTACTGCCCCATGTGCCCCCTGCCTTCGACTCAGCCTCGACTTGCATAAGGGCGTCCAACATATCCCTACTCCCTGGTATAATAGTCTCTGTGGCCTCATTCATGCCACCCATGCCATTTTCAGTGGGAGCCAATGCTCCTCCAACATCCAAAGTCTTACCCGTCGTTGTGGCAGTCTCGAGGGTTACAGGGAGCGCAGTTGGCTTGTGTAGCCTTAGAGGACTACCTGTGAGCTCTGTATCATCGCATTCACCAGCGCCGCCGCCGCTGCCGACGCTGCCGCTTCCACCACCACCTCCGCCTCCATGCATTTCTGGGGCATTTCTGAGTCCATACGCGAGCGTTGCCTAGCAAGGCCTGAAGCCATGTTCACTGCGGCGTCCTCCGTAGCGTCCTCGAGGACGCTTTCAGCATGGGCAATACTTTCCTCAAGCCTCTGGCCGCTTTTCGTGGTAAATGCCTCGGTCAGCTTGGGCTGTCGGAGGACAACATCCTTGCCTCGCATCTGTGTTCCAATCTTCTGTTTCTCCGCGTCGGAAGCAGCAGTGGGTGCCTTATCTTCGAGCTGCTCGCCCCTTCCCGGTGTTTTGTTCCGGGCTTCTGTTTTTTTGCCTTTGATCGCTGGGAGCAGAGCAGCGACTTTCCGTACAGCACCCGGTTTCAGGGCTGCTGGTGTAGCCTCCTTTCTCGTAGTGTCTTGGGGCTGTTTACTGTCATTGCAATCCGGCGGGATCTTTCCCTTCTCTCTGTCTCTTTCTGATCTCTGTGGGCGCGGAGGCATCCTGAAGCACTTTGCCCCCTGAGTTGATCCAAGAATTCCAGGGATTCCAGAGCCCCTCGCTGCCCTTAAATATAGGATCCTGAATTTAAGCTTTTTCCTGACGACAATTTCCTTCAGAGCATCATAGCAGCGAATGCTCTCTGCAATCAGGCGCTCAAACATCAGCGGGGGAGCGCGTTTCCTCAGGTAAAGACCATCAGGGAGGATACAGAGGAGAGAGGTCTAGCAGCGACCGCTCACCACAGCCTGTCGGCAGCCATCTTCCCCCTTTCGCTCAAACACAAACATATATTTTCAAATGTTTTAAATCATTGAATGGGGAAGATAACGGGGAATGGCTCTCAT
Organism: Lissotriton helveticus; assembly: GCF_964261635.1. Taxonomy (NCBI): domain Eukaryota; kingdom Metazoa; phylum Chordata; class Amphibia; order Caudata; family Salamandridae; genus Lissotriton; species Lissotriton helveticus. Next base: position 525,757,426 of record NC_136063.1, on the reverse strand, counting down.
AAAATATATTATCTTAGAGAAAAAAAGTATTTTAATTAAATTATATCGGGCCAAAAGTGTTAGATGTAAATTATCCAATTTCTTCAATGCATTTTTGGTTTTCTCCGCTGCTGGAGTGAGATTCTCATTCAAATCATCCCTGATTGTGAACCTCCCAAATAAATTGCACTCGCCACAACTCTACTATCACTTATTGTAGCGTGTTCATTAATGATAATCTGAGTTTTTCCCTTATTCAGAGAATAACAGGAAACTGCCCCAAAAGTCGCTACTTCTTCTTCTAGAGCTCTTATTGCTACCTCAGGGTTAGAGGTAACCACAGCCACATCATCAGTGTACCCCGAAACTTTAGTACTATACCTTGTAATATCACCAGCAATACATTTGGATTTTAGTTAAGCCACTTAAAAATGGGTCGATATATAAACAAAAAGTAGTGGGGAGCACGGGCACCTGTCCCTCTGTTGAGTTTGCCTTGTAATCTTCAGTTGTTCAGATAATTCCCTATTTATACACACTCTGGCAGTTGGATTTATATATAATGCTTTAATAGCCCTGATGAAATTCGGCCAATCCCCTTTTCAAGCATTATAGCCCAGAGAAAGTGCCAGGAGACCCTATCAAATTTTTTCCAGCATATAACAGGATTACTGACATAGGGTCTTCTGACACTTGTCCCACATCAAATATTGTTATAATCCTCCGAATGTGGTCTACGGTAATCCTCCCAGGGATAAATCCGTGCTGCCAGTCTACCACCATTTTATTGACCACTAGAGATAATCAGACAGCTAAAGTCTTTGAATGAATTTTGGTGTCACAATTCTTTAAAGTAATCGGGCGATAGGAGCCTAGCTCTTATACTGTTTTTTTTTTTTAGGAAAAAACAAAATTTTTACTTCTCAAGATTTTTTTGGAGCCTTTCCCTTAAACATTTGTCTGAAGAGATTTATAATGACCTCCTTAACCTGATCGGAAGAGGTCTTAGAAAATTCAGATGGTATTAACTCTGGTCCTGCGAATTTCCCAACAGATAGACTCAAGAGTGTGCTAACACCTCTTTCCATAATAAGGGCGCATCAAAGTGTACTAGCTTCTCCTTTTTCAATGGTACTTCAAGCAGCAGACTTAAATATTGCTTGATTGAATCCTGTTTTTGGGAATCTGAACCCCTTAATTCTTCCAAGCACAAACATTGATAATACTTCTGGAGTTCTCTTGTGTCTCTTTTATATCGGACACCATGCCCAGAACTGGATCTCTAATGTGAATAATCTCATTCCGCACATATTCCTGCCTCGTTCATATTGCCAATTGGTGCCCTATTTGTTCGCTATTCTTATATATCTTCTCTTGATTGGTACCTATTCTACCCAAAGATTTCTTTACAAGAGCTTCTCCAATTGCGGCTTTAGCCTGTGCTACCTCAATTTGGACACCCTCAACCCCTTCGCTAGCTGTCCTGCCATAACCAGTTTTTCCTCTGCTCGTGCTAATCTCTGATACAAATCCTGCATCTTACACTTCTCAATTTCCCATTTATTTGAGGAAAATTGAATAGTTTCCCCTAAACCAGCAGTCTTGAAGGAATCCCAGACAATAACTAGGGAAGCAGTCCCTACATTCCGCTTGAGGAACTCCGGTATCCACTCTCTCATTTGCTCCCTAAAGTCCTCATCGAGCAGAAGAGCTCTCTTGAAAGTCCATACAGTGGCTGTTCGTGTCTTCTCTGCCACTTTTATTTCCAGTTCTAACTGGTTGTGATCAGATAAGATTCTGGGAAATCTATTGATTCTACACTCTTGCTATAATGATGCTGACACATAAATATAATATAATCTACAATGTTTAAAGTAAGAAGCAGAATAATATGTAAAGCTGTGCCACATATAATCCCAATTGTTTGCTAAATTGATATTAAAATCCCCACAGAGAATGATGGGTAATGGCCAGAGTGCTAGCTCGTTAGTCGCCTAATTAAAGACCACTGGATTGTCCATTATGAATCCATATACTGAGCAGAGTGTAAAAGAGATACTCCCCATGAGACTGCACTTGGTAATCACCCACCTCCCAAACAGTGCATTACGAGTTTGAGCAAACTGCAGCTAATTTTTTTGTGCTAGGATAGCAGTTCCTCGTGTACGTCTACCTTGAGTAGTTCCTGCTATAAGTCTAAAGCCTAAATTATTTAGGAGGCCCATTCTTAACTCTTCTATATGGGTTTCTTGCAGGCAGATAATACCTGCCTGCAATACCCGCAGCCCCTGAGAAACCCTTTGTCTTTTTTTCTGCGTCGTGTAACCCACATATATTCAAAGTTGCAATTCAGAGTTTCGCTGCACCTCTCATATAATTAGCCATTGAACATTGTGTCCTCTACAGCCCCTGTACCACAGAAGAAAGCAATATACCCCTTGAAATACCCAGTATACCCTTGCACCCTAACCAAATTAAATTCTAGCATTCTATGTGGCCACACCACCTCCCCTTCCTACCCTCCCCCCACAACACAAGCAATCAGGCAAAGCCTTATCACTGATGTATGCTCAATCCTCTAGTCGCCTGCCTCCCTCTCGAAGTCTGTCCCTCAGAAAAGCGAAAGAAAAAAGAAAAGAGCGATAACCCCTTATATTCTTTTGTATTCCGGTACACATTCATGTAGCACACCGTGAGCCACCTTCCTAAGGATCATTAAGCCTTATTAATACTGGCCCCCTGGCTAAGATTACGCGGTACAAAAGGGGGTGGTGATGGACGGAGCATCTGAATCAATCAAACACTCACACCCAGTCAAAAGATCTGGGTTTAACCAATCACCGTTCTTTAGCCCACTCTGCCACCCCAGTTCAGACATGGCCATATGCAAATCAGTCTGACCCTGTGCCTCATGGGAACAGTCGAGCCCGAACTGCCAAGCCATGCCTTCCCTGGACCGGAAACAAGCTTCCTAGGACCGGTTTCTGGCATTCCAGCCGTCTTCAGCCAGGCTTGCTTGAATCCAGTGGCAAAGTGAGCAAGGGACTCACGTCTGAGCATACCCTGCCACACTTATGGCGAACAAAGCGGTACAAAAGGGGGTGGTGATGGACGGAGCATCTGAACCAATCAAACACTTACACCCAGTCAAAAGATCTGGGTTTAACCCATCACCGTTCTTTACCCCACTCTGCCACCCCAGTTCAGACATGGCCATATGCAAATCAGTCTGACCCTGTGCCTCATGGGAACAGTCCAGCCCGAACTGCCAAGCCATGCCTTCCCTGGACCGGAAACAAGCTTCCTAGGACCGGTTTCTGGCATTCCAGCCGTCTTCAGCCAGGCTTGCTTGTATCCAGTGGCAAAGTGAGCAAGGGACTCACGTCTGAGCATACCCTGCCACACTTATGGCGAACAAAGCGGTACAAAAGGGGGTGGTGATGGACGGAGCATCTGAACCAATCAAACACTAACACCCAGTCAAAAGATCTGGGTTTAACCCATCACTGTTCTTTAGCCCACTCTGACACCCCAGTTCAGACATGGCCATATGCAAATCAGTCTCATTTCAGTTCTTACCTGCTACTCCCTGAGATATTATTTCTCCTTTTTTAGTTTTCTTCCTTGAAGTTTTCTTCCTTTGAGTGAGCTGGAGATCATTCAACAAAATGCTGCTATTTGAGTGTGACGTGCCTTCATTACTTAATGAGGAGCTCTCTTGCTTGGAGGAGTACGAATCATCAGTAATCAAGAAAATATTTCTCCACCTGGCAACTTAGGGGATAAGGCTCCCAGCTGCCTATAGCTTGTTTTCCCTGACTGTTTGCCTGGATGACTATTTTTGTTGTGCCTGTCATGTCCTCCTCGTCTTCCTTTCCAGTTGCTCCTGATTTTACTGCAGTCTTCGGGTGCTCCACAATCAGATTTGGGGTTACTCAACTTGAATCGTGTCCTTTATTAAATATAAAAGATTGCGTTTCACTGCCTCCCTCAACAACTTACCCCATGTCTGCCCCTTCAATAGTTCCATAAATTGAATTATCAATGTTATCAAAAAAAGTCGGGGTTCATCAATTATTTCCAGAGAGGGGTCGCTTTTTTTTCCTATCCTGAAATGGAGGGCGCAAACAAAGATGCAATTGTAGGTTGTAATAACCCACCTTCCATCTGTCCCAGGCAGTGGAGATTCCTCATTGATTGTTTCTTGATTCCTCTCACCTCTCGTTTGAGCTTGCCAGGACACTCCTTCTGCCTTGCTTTCTAAAAACGCCTCAGCAGCAGGAATCGGTGGGCAAGACGCTGCAGCTCCACCCGCTGCACACACTGCAGCTCGGGCAGTACTCAGACTGACAGCCAGTGTCTTTGCAGCCTTCCCTCCACGCCTTGCCATACTCTCTTCCGGCAGCACTCCACCACTCGGGCACAGTAATACCCCAGTAAGAGAAACAGCTCCAGTAAAACTAGCAAAAATCCGGCAAGCTAGCTGGTGGACCAACTATAGGCACCTTCGGATCGAAAAACCCAGTCTACAGCCGAGCAAACAGGATGGCGACACACGCATCATATGGAGAGTGAGGCGGCACGAACCAGGTCAGTTAAGCAGATGCCATCTATGCCCTACCACCAGGATTATTGTTTCCATTGTCATTTGTCAGCTGCACCTCCCTGAGTGCCACATCACATTTGAGTGACGTAATGTGACACACAGAAAGCAAACAGTTTCATCTGTGTTTTTTTGTTGTTTTGTCCTTCCTGAATGTATAGCCAGTCACAGTGAAAGTTTATGTTGGTGTGGTTTTCCGTTTTACGAATAGATACACTGTATTGTTAATTTTTTATAATAGGGAGTAACTTCTGACCACACTAAATCATATCGTGTTTGTTTGTACTACTAATTAAACTGCAACAATGCCGTATTTCACGGGTTTCCTTCTTGATTCTTTTCTTTTCGGTACACAAGAGCCAACATCACCCACAGTACTACCATAAAGAAGGCCTGTGCATGGCGTGATGCGTGAGTGACCCACACATCACAGACATCTCTTCAACTTGTGAAGTTAAGTGTGACTGCTAACTGACAGCTTCAAGATGACTCCAAAGAAAGGTACTACCAAGAAAGTTGCCAGGGAGAAGAAGAAGGAACTTACCTCCACTGGTATGTCACCCCAGATATTTGTAGTTACAAAAAAATGTGCCTGCCACCCAAGTCTCTGGGGAGCAAGCTTGGAGCAGCACCTCCACATCAGAGGATGTACCCTAATCTAGGCCCAAGCCCATGTCTCTCACAGAGGCAGCCAGTCTAATCACGGCAGTGCCGATGAGTGAGGATATTGAAATGTACTTATCTCCATCACAAAGTAGTACCCAATCTTTGCAGAAAACTCAGTGGACAACAGCAACTACAGCCATAACCACGAATAGGAGTTCCCCCTGAAGTGGGAGCAGTTCAAGAGATTGAGCTTTATGCTGAGGAAGTAGAGCAAGCTGCGCTTTCAGAAAATCCATTGTCTTCCTGATCCGAGTATTTTGGACTCAATTTCAGCCTATAGAACGGACGTTTTTGACAAATATTATTGCCACATGCGACCAACCTACATTGATGTTTTGAACAAATCTTATTGTTGGATGCTCTGCAAACATTTTTTTTGTCCTGATGATGACCATACAATTTTAGCTTGGTCGTAACACCGTCAACACCTTTATGTGGCTTCTACTGAAGAGGAAGCATTCTCTGCTACTTTTTTTGTCAGTATTATGTTGTAACAGTTGTTTTGTATAACTTCTCCTCAGCCACTGTTTTTGTTTACACTGTTAATTTCCTTTTCAATGTGCTTTGTGTGTAACCTTGTGAGTGCCATGTTTCAGTGATTATACATAATTATCTTATTAAATTTTGCATACATTGTATAGGGATATCTTTCTTTTTTATGTGGTATTGTTTTTGTAGTAATAATCTTTCTTGTTTGATTAATTTAATTTGTTACTATTGTAATGCTGTACTTGAACCCTGTTAGGAGTCTAGTAATATAGTTAAGGCCATGGCCGATGGTCATTATTACATGGTACTGTGTTTGGCGCACGGTATAGTAACTGTGCAGGACTTTCTCAAAAAAGAAGACCAAGTAAGCAACTTACTGTCTACCTGCAGAAGAATCTGCAATCATTTCAACCATTCATTTAAAGCAAAGAAACAGCTGAGGGTCATTCAGTGTGATAATAGAATGCACTATTACAGAAGGTGCCAACACGTTGGAACTTGATTTATTACATGTTGGAACATCTATTTGACCCATACAGAGCTATCAATGAATATGCCATGCAAAAAGGGGATGCATCTGTGAAAGGCATGATTACTGGAGCAATTGGGCCAAGTCAAATGCCTGGCAGACATGCTGCTTCCTTTTGAGGTGCTCACACAGGAAGTTAGAAAAAGAGGCCGGTACCATGGAACAATCTTTCCCGTTGTTGCACAAGCTACTGTAAGAACTAAAGGAGGTGTCTATAATGCACAAAGTTGTAGAGAAAAAAATTCAAGGGTGCACAAATTGTGTCCTCCAAACATTACATCTGTGCCACAATTCTTGATCCACTGTACAATCCATTCCTGTCCACTTTCCTTCCATTTTTAGACGGGGATGCTAGAAAATATAAAACATGGATAGCTGAGCAAGGCAGTGAGCTAGAAAAAGAAAGGCAGAGAATTAGAGGCCCACTCCTCCAGGGCAAAAGTCCTGCGGGCAGCCTTCAAGTTCAGAGCCTGAGGGCAGTGTTGTTGGCTCACAGCAGCCAAAAACAACAACAAGAACATCATCAACAACAATCAATAGAAACAAAAGAGAACCCTGCCTACGTTATTCTACAAATGGCCCTAGAGAGCGTCCTAACTATAATCAAGAGAACGGAAACAACCCATAGATTATTCAAGAAGCCAGTACCGCCAAGGATCAATATTTGTTTTTATACTTTATTCGTTATTTTTGGATATATAAATATATATCTCTTTTTCTCAAAGGTTTTATCAAAATTCAGAGCAAATAGTGATACACAATATTTTTACCATCATTTCATATTATAAAAATACAATAAATAAACAATATGAATCGTCCCACATACACCGTGCAGTCTCACACTCTACACAACACATTCTTCATTCATACTCATACAAAAACTCATTCATAACTCATAGTGGGGTCACAAAGTTGTATTAACGCCATTCAACACATAGATGACCAAAAGAAGAATAGATCATCCAGGAAAGCAAAGGTGGGGGCATAAAACATTCATAGGATTAAGGATGTGACAAATAATAATCCTATTGCCCACAATACTGGCGCCAACGCGCGTTTCGGTGTCGGGCACGAAGGGAGGGGCCACACCTTTGTCAGGGCGATGATGAGACACGGAGGGGACAAAACATCTGTGAATAGAAGGCATGTATACATTTATTAGAGAATAAAGATGATAATAATAATAATAATAGTGATCACAATCTTAGGCTTGATAACACAGTTCAACATATGCATAATTTATTTTCAATGTCATATTGTATGGGGATAAGGCTCTTGAGGGAGTTCCATATTATAGATTGTGGCTTATATATCAATAATCTCATGGCACAAAGCTCATGGCCTGGTCAGAACAGTTCAAACAATAAAACACGAGGCATTCCAGGGAGGACATTTATATCTTTTAACAGTTATTGACCATCATGATTGGATTGGATTGGAGCTGCAACGGTGTGCAGTGAAGAAGTACCAACTCCCCCCGACACACATTTTCCTCAAGTGAGATGGATGGAGAATACAAACAAATGTGTGCCTGCCTCCAAGCCTTGGCCGTGACTATCTATCCTTTCCTACCCTAGATGGACTGCCCATCATGCGACATTATAATTCAATTTACACTGGCCATTCTTTGCTTCATGAACAAATGAATCTACATTCTACAATGTACCATGAATCGATCACAGCGATCACACCAGAAGAACAGGTTAATGGTCAGCATTGCATGCTGAGTAATTGTTGTTTGATGTGATCTTCTGATGTGTCATCGTATGTGTTGAGATTGAGAAGAGATGATTTATGTGGTAGCAGACAGTGTGACACTGGGTGTTTATCAGAAACTATTATACTTAGAATGTGTTTGTGATGATTTACAATGTTGGTGTCTTACTGCTTTGTTTTATTGCTTTCTGCTTTAGACTTCTTAAAGAGTCAGACCTGACAAGTTCCTCAGCTAATGCAAATCTAGTCAACACAAAAAATGACTCAATCTTTCCCTTCTTGTTGTGCAACAACAAAATTGTACTGTAAGCCAATATATTGCATTTAAGTTGAGACTTGGGACACAGTTGGTACACCATACTCAAAGTCAGACTCAGGAGGATCAGAGATGATAAAGTGACTCGGGTTGTGGGAGTCACCACTTTGAGAACTGCCACCAGAAGAAGATGGAAATTTTCAAATTCCCCTCAACCAACCGATTTGCGGATGACTTGGAAGTGGCCTACAGGTAAACAACAGACCCACACAACTCTGTGTAGTGGTGGTGAGTGGTGAGTCACAGTGGTGCGTTGATTTTTACTTGACTGGGGAAATGCTATGTTGCTGGGTCTTTGTGTGTGCTCAGTGTTGTCTGGCTCAAATTTGAATCTAAGTTGTGGTTGGGTCGGGGCCTGTTGTTGAACATAGCTACAAATAGACATTTAGCTACGCTGCCTCTGAGTCTTCTCTGTGCACTCTGTATGCAATTAAACTTTTCTCTTAGATTTTTCAATATCATTTTTGTTTTTCAGTCTACAAGGCCCTTACACTGCGCCATACTGGGAGAACAATATAACATACTCACACTTACCTTACCGAACCACATCCTCAAGGCACCCAAGATTGATGGACAGTCCAAGAGGAATGCTGATGCAACTCCCAATTTGGATATATACATTATATTTTGTATCTTTAATCATTAGAACAGTGTGAGGTATTAATGTTTGTTGACTTGACACCTACGGATATTTTATTTTTATTTGCTATTTTTCAAAGCTCGGTACAACAGCACATAATGTAACTTGGGTCTCTCTAAGGGCAGACAGACAATTTGATTTGGTTTACCTGTACTACTCATCATCATTCCTCCATTTCCTTTTCCTCCCATAACAGATTTATGATGGTCGGCTGCCAAGGTTAATTGTGTCCTTCTGTAGTTTTTGTCTTTGTCAAACTTTTCCCTCAAATCCCCCTTCCCATCAATTAATCGAACCTCGGGCTGTGTGATTTATTAAGATGTGACAAAATACAATTTGCACCAATTGATCACACACTTGGTGGGGCGGATGTGGTCAAAGCAACACTAGCTCTGTGCAGGGCGAGGATCTTCTTCAGCTCTAAGTATAAGCCACACTGGCAATATAATATATATTTAGATTAGCCACCCATGCACAGTTTTCAATATTTTTTTTCAGAGAAACATAATTGCCTGCATCATCCTTCAGGCACTATTGCATCAAAGGTTATGCTTGTCTCCTTCATAGCTCGAGGCAACTTCATTTTGTAAATTTTACTAACTCACCATTCTGATTATTTTAATTTAGCATTGCTTAATATATTTTCTCTATTGTCTCTCTTCTTCTTGTGTACTAGTAGTCTAGTCTCTAGTGTGTTATTTTTGTTTAAAGCTTTCATATAATAATTGCATTAACTCAGTGTTTAGTTCAATTTAGTTCGTTCCCTGCAATGGATATTCCTCATCCTATAGTTTGAGTTCAGTTAGGAGGAAGTGAGACCTCACTTCTGGATCTGGTGCTTTCACTATTCGACTAGTGCGCTAACATACTGCTATTGTCTACTACCACCACCATGTCACCTTCGGAAACCTTGTAGCCATTGCTTCGTCTAATCAGGTAAGAGAAGAACTGTGGGGGATACACTGTTGAGCTGCAATAATCTTTAACCACATCGCTGCTCATGACAAGCTCAGCTCGTCATGAGGCACGGTGCTCATGACAAGCTGAGCTCGTCATAACAGCTCCGAACGCTCGCACACGGGGCTAATTCCCCCGCTGTGCTGAGCGTTCCACACAAACTGATGTTGACGTGATGAGCTCAGATCGTCATGAGCACACGAGCACCGTGGCTCATGACGAGCTGAGCCCGCACGAGCACCGGGGCGCTGTGCGCGCCCCGCCCCCCAGGACAGCGGGGGAATTACCCCCGCTGTGAAGGCGATATACAATGGAAATTCACACACCCACCCCTTCCGAGTCCTTAGAGGTTAATAGAGTTGCAGACTGCAGAGACTAGGAGGAGATAATAGTAGGACAAGTGAGGGTACTGCATAACTATTTTGTTGTTGTTACACTATTAGCAGATTTTAAAAACGGGATGCGGGCCTGAGCCAAAGGCAGTAGTGCGAAGTAAAACAGTAACCTACCAAAAACATTTAAATCATATGTACTAAACTAGTAAATCCACAACAACTGGCCCAGCCCTCTCCCTAACCCCAACCAATGTCCAAATTAAAAGTAAAAAACAATATTGTCCATAAAGAAGAAATAAGAAAACCCCTAAAATGCCCCAACTTCCACATTCCCACCCTCTCCCTGACAAGTCCCACCCACCATAAAAAAGATTAAAAAAGGGGCAAAAGAGGCCTAGCGGTGGGCTAGGAGCTTCCTCTTTGAATTGTCCAGATGTTCCTCCTGCCTGGCATCCATAAACGCCAGCCTCTGCATCATGAGGTGCTGAAAGACTCTGAAATAGGGGGTAGCAGCAGTGGTGTAATGGAGGTGGGTGGCTGCCTTGTGACTGCTGTGACGGATGACCAGAGACTCTGGGGCCTGACTGGGGCCTGGCTAGGGCCAGGACATTTGCAGCTATAGCTGCTGCCTCCTCCTTTTGCTGCTCCTCGGCCACCAGCCACTTGTATTCGGTCTTGATGGCCCCCAGCTTCCTTTGCTGGGTCCTGGCTGCTACTTCCTGCCTGTTAGGTTGTGTTGGATTGGCAGGAGTAGCTATATCAAGAAGGAAAAAAGACAAACTGTAACCATATGCTCGTATCCTCAGACCATTTGATATTGATGTGATTAGAGTTTTAGGCATTATACACTCTGGAGTATAGAAGTATTCTTCTCTCTCTTGTTGAGCTAAATTAATGTAGGCATGCCAGCTCAGCTTATACCCTAGACAGGCATACTCATTCCCTGTTACTTTGCTACTGTCTGCTGGTGGGGCAGCTGTACTAGACAATTATCTCTTTTTCTACCATGGCCATGCTCTCTTAAATGCCTCAATTACACCCTCACTACAACAAGTCAGATAAAATGTTACTATGAATGAAACATGTAGTATTAATTAATTATAAAGAAGACAATTATGCAGACAGACATCCTCCTGTCTGCCCATGGGAAAAGCAAGGCACTACAGTACGGGGACAGGATTAAGGAATATACTATTGTATTTTGCATTGTTGGACTTTGCCCTTTTTGCAGGGTCATCCCTAAACTTTTTGCCTTTCTCCTAGCCTTTCTTCTGACATTGTGTTGGTGGTTTTAGGAATCTCGGCGCTTTAGCACTTCTGTCCAGTGTAAAGTGCATGTGCTCTCTGTAATAAATATGGTAAGATTGGTCTACACCTGTTTGGCCTATTTAATTTACCTATCAGTCCGTGGTAAAGTGGTATCTCATATACACAGGTCTGGTAACTTAATGCTACTGGTGGGCTTGTAGCGCTGATTGCGCCACTCACCAAAGTAGCCTTTCAAACCTATCTCAGGCCTCTGCCATTGCAGGGCATGTGCGTGCAGTGATACTGCCACTGTGACGTGGCACCCAAAGTGTGCGCCATATCTGTGACCCCCCCCCCTTTTGCTGCATGTCAGTCACCCCTAAGGTAGGCCCTGGCTAACCCTATGGGCAGGGTGCATTGTAGGTAAAAGATAGGACATGTACCTTAAGTTTATGACATGTCCTGGTAGTGACAAACAGCAATTTTGGTTTCTCACTACTGTGAGGATGCCCTCCTATTAAAATGCTTTGGGGATTCTACGATAAGTGTTTCAGTGGTAATTCCTGACATGAGAGGAGCAGCGTGGACACGTTTAGTGAATTTAGAATTGTAATAATAAATGCTGCGCAATGGTGTGCACAGATTTATTGTAACTATTTTAGAAATGCGGTTGGCATTTCTGTGTGTTATGTGTCTGCCTGCCTGATGTGAATTGCATGTCTGGCTTTTGAGTGACAGGGGCTGGTGAGGTGTGTATGGCTCTAGGAGGGGCAGGATGAGTCAGCACTAGGCTGAATGGGACATCTGCATTTGGAGTAGTGGGAGGAGAAGTCCCTGGTTCTTGAATAGGTCTGTGTCTAGCCTGTACAATGCTGGCTCCTACCCCCTGTGGTGTGTCTGATGACAAGCCCCCACCTGACAAAGGGGAAGAGGAGCCTGGTAAACAAAGTGCTCCAATTCCCCCTGAACCAGTTTTGTCTGGTTCCCCCATGCCCTGTGCCCGGGCATTGAAAGTCCAGAAGCCATATAAATATAGGGACTATGACCCCATGAAGTTGAGCTGCTCCTTTGACTTGGGGGGCCTGTTGCTGGACTCCAAAAGGAACCGCCATGAGGGACTGCCTCCCTGTTGGAGGGCCCTGTGTGCTGGCCTGCCTTGGCCCAGCTATGCCCCCTTGAACTGTGCAGGACGTAGCACCTCATGAGCGCTTTATCTTATTTCAAGAAGAGGAACCCGTGGGCTTCGCAACGTTGAGCTGTCCATATTTCAGAGGGAATCCCTGTCATAGGGATTCCCCTGTGCTGCTTTGTGGAGCGGGAGCCCACCCCGAATTGTGCCTGTCGAGCGGGAGTCCCTCCGCATTTAAATTAATTTTCAGCGGGGTGCCCACCCCATGTTTGTGCCTCTGAAGCGTGTGTTCATGAAGCCGGAGCCCACCCCGCACTGGCCAGCATTCACTCCCGAGGCCTGAGATGAAGGAGAAGAGAGTCACGGCCACCACACGTGACCCGGAAACCAGGCAGAGTTGCGCCTGACTGTGGCCATGGCCGGAAGAGGGGCGCTGTGGTAGCAGGAAGCCTGAAGCCCCAAAGCGGAGTGAGAGGAAACGGAGCCTTGCGGGCTCCAGTGGCATTGTTTCAGCTTTCCCCCATCTGGCAGAGGGGGAGTAAGGCCGCAGAGATCGCTGGTAACAGAGAGAAGGAGATCCTGAGAAGCCCTGGTAAGTGGGACTTCACGATTGACCATTGTTTGTGCCGATCGTGGCACATTGCAAGTGCCTAGTTTTCTTCACAGCTGCACCACAGTTAGAAGCAGCTGCAACGTTTAGGCCATTCTATGGTTAAGTCCCAGAGGGGAGCTCTTACGGCACATTGGTGCCTCTATCCTTAATGCTGACCCCAGCTGCCCTGCGAGAAGCGCAGGCAGCTGCAACGCTTGGGTCCTTTTTGTTCTAAGAGTCCCGGAGAGTGGCCCTAAAGGCACTTGCGGTGCCAGTGCTAATTGTGTTCACCACAGCTGCACCGCGAGAGCGTGGGCAGCTGCAACAAGGGGGAATCGTTGTCCTCAAGCTGCCGGTGGCAGCTGCACGCCCTGACATTTCTGGACAGTTGGCCTGGGGGTCATTTTAGGGTGTGAGTGGGGCATACTGTGTTTATGCTGAGGATGCTTATTCCCTAATGTGATTTATGTGATGTATATGCCAAAAGTGATTTATGCACCCTGATCTGCACATAATGTGTTTATGCTTGTGAGGCCTATTACGGAAGGCGTTTTATGCTTAGGACGGTTGGGCCTAATGTGTTTTGTATGCCTACTGTGATGCAGACCTAGTACACTCATGATGCTAGATATAATGCTGAGGTCATTATTTTACCAGTAGATACTGGTAGTGTTTTACATTTTCTACTTGTGCATTTGTGATGGTTCTGACAGTGGCCTGATTGGCTCTGTCATGTGTATATAATCCCCAGTAAATATGGCCTAGTGCCAGTTTGCACAGTGTATATTCTGTGAGTACTATTCCAATGTGTTTTGGGATAAGCCTGACTGCTCATGCCAAGCTACCAAGGGGGTGAGCAGGGGTTATCTTCAGTGTGTAACTCCCTTGCCCTGAATAGAGTGGTGGTTTCTGCCTGGCTTAGGCGCAAGCCCTAGACAATCAGAAATCCCATTTCTAACAGGCATGTTTATCACAGACGATCCCATCCACAAAATGCAAAGTCACCAACTCTTTAGTCCCACTTTACTTCCTGGCCTCACCCTCTGTCTCCACATTTGACATTAGTGAAATAGATTTGCATGGCAGTAAGTAAATGTTTATTAACTTAGTTGACTGAAGGTAAGTTAGAGTTAATAAGCCAGATAGGTAAATGTTTCACTGATCATCATCATCAGGTGCCTAAGATTTTGCTAGTAGTGAATCACTTTGTTCAGCAACTGTTAAAAGGGACGCAATAATACAAAAGTAAACACTTGGCCAGAGGAAAGTGGTGCATGAAAATAATGTTTTTTTCAAATTTTATGGAAGGATGAGACAGAACAAGGGTGTTATGAAAGGAGTTACTTATAGGAAGTAAATGAGTGGGCACTGGGAGTGAAGGGAAACACAACTATTTATTGTTTGCATTGCCATGACATTTGTAAATGGGCCTACACATTAACTGAGGCAGACACACATTGCACATCCAACAATGCAGTGCCACTAATACAACCATGCATCCAGTAGGTCACCCATGGCTGTCAATGTAAAAAGGCCATGGCTAGGGCCTCGGAGGGAGGCGATTGATGATGATGGGTGGGTACGATACATAATATGTGTTGCGCATGAAAACTATTGTGAGTCAAGGATGTAGTCTGAAATACCACCTCAACCCTTAGAATCAAAAAGCTTGATTAAAAAAAACATTCCTTGTTTACTCTTCTTCCCAGAGATTTTTCCCTTCATCATTACATTGTTCTTCTAGAAATATTATTTTTCACCCTCGGCTTTGCTACTGATTCACCATTTAAGTTTTACATTCTCTCCATGCAGTATTCACTTATAAATGCCATCCATCCATCAATATATGCATCCATCCAAACACAGCTCTTATTCTCAACCAACCTTACACCAACATACATTTGTCATTTAGCTACCGATGTGTCCTTTCTTTGACCAATCAAACTCCCCGGACGATTCCTTTCAACCATACACTTTCACCAGGCAGGCATCATTTCACCTTTCATCCATCCTTCAGCCACCCATGCATCCTATCGGGCCACTTATAGTATATGCATCCTTTCACCCACACATCGTTCTCTTCCAGTCATTTTACTACATTTCACCATCCTTCCTCCTTCCATCCTTTTTTCCCCTTCCCATCAGCCCATCAAGGTCTGACTCTTCGTGTAACTTTCTCTGCTGAGTTGACAATAGAAGAGGCCATAGTTACTTAACTCCCACTGTATATGCTAAGTAGAGAGGAGTGTGTTCAACTGTACAAGCAAGTACACCCTTGCAGCACGTATATAATTGGTATCAATAAGCAAGCAACTTGACTTACCACCACCGCCACTGCTGCTGGCTCACCCCCTACTGCTATGCATCTCCTACCTAGCTGTCACCGCTGGCCCCGCACTGGTGGTCAGTGCGGCCAGCAAAAACATCACACATTTTATAATGCCAGATACGCCTCCGCCTATTTATTTATTTATTTTTTATAGCAAAATTGAAAATATACCACACACATCGCTTTCAAGAAGACTACCTGTAAAGGACTGGAGTGGCAAGAGCTATTGATGAATCTGAGTTTTTGAAAAGAAATAAGATTGGACAACTGGACATAAGCTCTTGGTTGGCAAATGCAATGGAGCCGTCCTCCTCATACATCTCTCCAGCCTTGGTCTACAATAATCAGTTCACCATCAACTGCTGCTAATAATATTAGACCTATATAAGAAGAAGACACAACTTTGGGTTGTCCAACTTGACCATGACCACATTCTCGTTTCACTGATTGAGCATGAGAAAGTAAAATAAAGCCTTCTTATCTCAACAAACTTGTATAGAATACATTACTTGGGCATGCAATCTGCACAGCAGAGTAGTAGTACTAGTAGTATGTAAGTGACCATGTTCAATGGGTTCTTTGAGTCTTACAGTACCACCACTAGGCAGTCCACAAAATATATGAGGAGAAAGGGAAAGCTGACTGAAAAACAAGAAGAAAGGAAGCTACAGACAGACTAGTACAGACAGACACAGTTTGAGGTAAAATACAGACACTAGGAATACAGAAAATAAATAAATAGGCTAATGCAGGGATAAAAAGAATTTAGAAACGGTTAGATGGAAGAGGTTTGGGGAACATAATTAAATTAGGAAAGGGATAGAAATAAATAATTCAAAATAAGGAGCAGTAAATGTTAGGAAAATAAATATTAATATTAACAACAGGAGGACTTACTGGGGCCATCAGAGCCAATCGGACGAGAGAGTTCCTCACTCTCGGAGGCACCTCTAGCTCCCTCACCCACCTCGGACCACCTGTTGCCCTTGGGGTCAGCATTAAGGATAGAGGCACCAATGTCCCTGTATGAGCTACAAAAAAGGGTCTAAGAACTGAAGGGAGAGGCAGCGTCCCACTAATTACTAATGCTAACTGCCACTATCTTGGTGACAGTACAAAGGAGTCTCTAAACTGCATTACTTAAGTTCTTACACAATCAGCCCAAGCAAGCACAAACAAGTCTATAATAACGATCAGATACTATAAGATTTGTAAACATAACCTACCTGCATGTGAGCAGCATGCTTGCCACTTGGGAAAAATATGTTAGCAATATCATAGAGCATGCAAGTAACAATAATAATAAATTCAATGTATTTCAATTACTTTATTCGGATAAAAATATATCCTTAAGAGAGCAAGTCACATTTCAGCATACAAAATACACAACTGCATCATAATATCAGATGTAAATTCAAATATATTAGAACATTGTTCATAAAGTGTACATCATATTCTGGGCACTTACAGCAGTTTAAAAAAAAGCGCCTACTCAGAAGGCCTAATTCGTCATCTTTCAATAGAAAGATGGACCTATATGCAACTTCAAGGTGGATACGGGAATTATTTTTTTTTAAAAGGTATTAAAGGCCATTTAGCATACTTTACATAAAACTTGCAGAAGAATAAAAAGTGCAATATGGTTGGCCCGCCCTGTCTGTCACACGGAGAAGGCAAAATACCAAGATTAGCATGAAAACCGAGGTGAAAACAAAGTAAAAATTTCACAGTGCCCACTCTTAGGCGAAAAGGAGTTTCCTCTGCCATCGAGCTATAGGTTTTGTAAGGTAACTGGATAACTGGTGAAAGGTATTCTCGATTGACATAAAAGCAGCAACAGTTTGTTTCTTATACTCCCTATCTAGTCTTGCCTTGCTCTAATGTGTATAGAATGCCATTCAAACTTATTTTTTGCCAACAGTATCTATTTAATTTGGACTTGCAAAAATATTTTCAAAGTTAACCCTGCTTAGACTTGTATGAACCTATGCTAGCCACGGGATATCCATTCCTTTTTCACATTCAATGCAATCTCCTATGATCTCTTGTGTGAGAATTGCCGCTGGATTTTTCAACTTGCTAGCCAGAATAGGGCGGGGCGGGCCTGTATATAGTCTTCAATATAATGTCAGTTCAAATACTATGGCAAGCGTATTGGGACATCGAGATGGGGGCAACTAAAACTTTCTGGATGCTACAACTCCTTGAAAAGCTCCAGATCCTGCGCCATTGGTTGCCGTGGGAATGCACTGATGTTTAAAATAGCTAAAACAGCCCCTTTCATTCTACGTTCTGGTAGGACCGAATTAAAAGCTTTGTAGAACTTATTCCTGCAGTATGCCATGTAGTCAGACCAGGATTAGCAGCAAAGACCAGCCCCAAATGAAGGAAAGTGCTAGTGCATAGTAAACTTTGATTGCCCATGGAAATAGAGTTTAAAAGGCACTTCCTCGGCCCACAAGCCATTATAAAAGATTTTTTAATTAGTGCATAGATCTATGGTGGCCATAAAGTCGCCAAAACCTTGCACTAAAAGGCGAAGAGCGCTAGGTGTGCGGCCCATTAAAATTGCATAGTCAGAGTATAATAGGGCGGGGATTATATTGCTATTAACTCTGGGGACATCATTGGTTAGCTTGATCAGTGTTTTGTGTAAATTATTGATATATATGATGAAGAGTAGGGGGCCAGAACTCATCCCTGTCTGACCCCTCTACAAACCCTGATGTCATTAGAGACCTCACCCCTCTATTAATCCTAACCCAAGCTCTTAGGTCCTACTGCAAATATGAAAATAAGAAATGTGCTAAAGCCTCATCTAGCCCATATTCTAATAGGATTGACCATAGTTGTGACCGGTTTTAAAATCCACAAAAGCCAAATAAATAGGTAACCTCAGTGCAATTGTGTGTTTCCCAATTATTAGATTGAGGTTTAAGCATTGCTCAATGGTGTCAATTTTGATCCTGAAACCTAGTTGACATGGTTGTAAGATAAGGTTGTCTTCGCAGCAAGTTTTGAGCTTATTATATAAAACCCTCCCTAAAATGTTCAGAATGTTATCAATCAGGGAAATTGGTCTATAACGACTGGGTATTAACTAGCTACTCACCAAGGCCTGCACCTCAACCCCTAGCAGGTCCAGCAGGTCCTGCTCTCGGTCCAAGATGTTGGACCAACGGTGCTTCAGCTGATTATGGGTGCACCGGACCCTAGAGCAGCTATTCAGTATTCAATGCCCGGCAAACCCTCTCCTAGCACTGCTGGCACTCCCAGAGTCTGGACCTAGGCCTGTTGTCTAATGCCAGGTTGAAGGGGCGGTGGCACAGGACAACAAAAAACAGCTCTGCCACTTCCACCTCCGGGGCGCCGCCTTTTTTGGGACACCCTTCTCTGCCATGATGCTGGGAGGGTAAAAGAGAGAAAATGTAGAAATTATAAAAAACTGGAATAAGAGGAAAAAAAGCAACACATTAGGAAAGAAGTAGAGAGACAAAATAAAGTGCAAAAGTCACCAAAATATATAAAAAAGTATACAAAATGCAAAATACATACTTAGAAAGTCAATAAATAAAAAAGGTAAGAAAAAGGTTTTAGAAACAAGGATTTAAAAGATTAAAGAGAGATCAAAAGTTGGCCCCAGCATAATAAACGGTGTAAGAAACCAGATGGCTGAACCAGTGCATGACTGAGAGGTGCAGTTCATGTGATAGTTACGCCTGAACATACAGTCCACATTACCTTTTGGAAACATCACGTGAATGGGCGGGAAAAGCAACTCCTCCCACTTGCGTAACTACGCAAACTCTGCCCACTTTCTGTAGATACTGAAGAGGGTGGGGGTGCGAGGCAAAGGGTGGTGGTGGACTCCCTGGGTTCCTCCTGTGAGGATGGACACTAGCCATCTGAGTGCGTCACTTGTGATTCTGATCTTGCAAAGTTATTGGATGAGTGTGTGATGTGACACCGTGTCAAAGGCAGTGGATAGGTCAAGGAGGATGAGGGTGGAAAATTTAGCCTCTGTCTAGTAGGATTCGTATGTTGCTGTGATGAGGGCTTTCTCGGTGCTATGGTTGGCACTGAAGCCTGATTGGTATGGGTCTAGTAAGTGTTCAGTGAGTTGGATGTTGATGGCCTTTTCCAGGACTTTGGAGGGAAATCGGACAGTAGTTCTGAGGATCTTTAGGGTCCGCTTGATGGTTTCTTGAGGAGAGGCCTGACCTCTGCCTGTTTCCATGCTGCTGAGAAAGTAGTTGTGGTTATGGAGACATTGAGGATGGTGGGGAGTTGATGGCTGATTTAATTGCTTTCAAGGTTTAAGGGATGGTAGGGGCAGAGGTCAGTAGGGGCCCCTGAGTCGATAGATTTAATCAGGGTGGCAGTTGTTGGAGTGCTGAGTAGTTCCCAATAGGTGAACGTGTGGTTGGTAGTTGTTGTCGATGGGTTGCAGAGGATGTTGGAGGACTGGGATCCAAAGTTCGTGTAGATGGGTGCTATCTTGTTGTGGAAGTAGTCGATGATGGAGTCACAGAGTTCTTGGGAGGGCGGGATTGTGTTTTCTGTTGCTGTGGAGCAGGAGAATTTACTGATGATTGTGAAGAGCTCTTTGGTTCAGTTGGATCTGGTTTCAATGCCATGTGTGAGGGCCTCCTTTTTTGTGACTGTGGTGGATGTTGTTGAGGGTGTTTTGTATGTGGACAACTCAATGTTGTTCTTGATGATTCTCCATGTTCTATCATTTTGTTTGCATTCATGTTTTCCTGCGCTGAGTTCTGGAGTGTACCAGATGGCTTGCTTGATGTGTCTAAGCCTCTTGGGAGTTTTGGCTAGGGTGACTTGATTGGCAACATTGTTGATACAGGCGTTGACGTTTTCTACAGTTTGGTCCAGGTTTGCTGTGATGTGGAGCTGGGTGGCACTCAGGACATCAGTCCATTACTGCTTGGTCCAGCTACTAGTGACCATCGATGCAAGGAGTGGGCGGTAACCTACACTCGGTGGGCAGAGTTTGTGGAGTTTTGCCACTCCGCACTTAGATTTGAATGAAGAGTTCAGCAAAAACTCCTCCAACCTGCTTCAGAACAGAGCTTACAGGCATGCTTACCCCTAGTCTCAGCAATCCTGCTATGGATGTAAGGGCTCGCTCCTCAGGATCAGAATGCTGAAGATAATAGTCCACCTCCTGATGTCACCAACACCCCGACAAGTTTATACAAGGTGTTCAAGCTATCAGGCGAGGGAAAAAGGTAGGGAAAGGGACAGCTGGGAAAAGGACCTGAAACCACAAAGAAAACAGCAAACAATATAACAAGGTTCACAACCACATCTACTCTTATGAATTCTCGCTAATTCTATATACCTGTACTCTTTGGAAAGACCCCTTGTCTGTTTTCAAACCAACATAAGTAAAACATATATCCAATCCCTGTAAAGCAGAAAACATCACATGAGTATCTTAAATGCATAGACTGGTTATGTAAATGATAGTATCTACTGACTGTTGAAATACCACCTACCACTAGACTCATAGAAGTCTCTAAACAATAAGGCACTTGCTTCATGTAAATTAAAGGAGTACAGTTTCTTCCCCAAAAGAAATGTAGGACACAGCAATAAAGTAGGCAAGTTGTGAGGCGTATACCACCCCAAATTCACTCCACCATTATCCATGCATGAGCAAATTATAATCCATAAAACGGTAACATGAGGTTGCGACCACCCCTTTGTTCCGCTTCTCTCAAGGACTCTGCAAGCACAACCTAATGTAAATACCGGTAGCGTGTGGTTGAGACCACCACCTTCGCTCCGGTGACACAGTTCCTGTCTTAAATCAAAGAACCGGCAGCGTGTAGTTGAGACCACCACCTTCGCTCCGGTGATACATTTCCAAATATTATCCAAGGAACCGGCAGCGTATGGTTGAGACCACCACTCTCGCTCTGGTAACAACAGTTCTAAAATTACTTCAGACAACCGGCAGCGTGTGGTTGTGACCACCACCCTCGCTCTGGTGAACACAGTCCCTGTCTTTTTACGTGGCGCAAGGATAGGGCAATATGAATAGTCCTGATCCCCGGAATAGAGAAAGCCAACAAGCAGAACGGTAACACAAGGTTAAATCTACCTCCGTGTTCCGCCAAGTCTTACCCGTCGGTGGAACTCGTCAGGGAAAATACCCGGAGCAGAAATCCCCAGACTCCTCGCCTTGCACGATTCCCGATGCCACCAACCAGAAACCCAGAAGCACAGAAATTACGCGCCCAGAGGACAGCGCGTCTGCTAGTGAAATTAGTCCCGCCCAGTAGGATCATGGGAATTGTAGTCATTTCCCTCCTGTGCATGGGAATTGTAGTTTTTCGTGACATCTAGGTATGCACCGCGATGTAGGGCCTGACAGTGGAAGAGTTACTTGTGGAAGCAATAGGGATTCTTGGCCCCCAACGACACTCAGTAACCAAGAGGACGTAATTCCCCCAACCAGGAGTGGTTGAGAAAGAGGGTGGGGCCTCAGATGATGTCTCAGCAATCCCACTTTGGGGACTTACTTCTGGCAACAAAATGGGTTTCTGGCCCCCAACAACCCTTATCAGCGAAGGGGACTTCATCCAGGGTGAGCAAACAATGCTCAGCTCACTCATGGAACTCTGTGGAATTTGGTGGATTTTTTTGGCAACTCCACGGAATTCTGTGGAGTATGACTCAGCGAGCTCCACACAGACCTACTCGATGCCTCCACCTGCTGCAAATTTTCGTGGAGGCCTTGGGATTAACAGTCAATTCTGACAAATCTGTGCTGGTCCCATTGGTTCCCTCATGGGACTGTGTGGACTGCCAAACAACTATCCTAATATGTTGTCTTATTGCCTGTACACAGGCATCCTGGTTGTCATGGATCCAGTGCTGACATGGTCCCTTAACAGAACCCCTCTCACTTATAAGATCAGGAAGGATCTCAGGAAATGGTGAGCGCTCCCACTTAACATCATGGGTAGAATAGCACTGTACAAAATGATGATATTACCATGATTCCTTTACCTAGTGCAAAATTTTCCTCACCCAATTCCCCGCAACTGGTTTCAGGATATGAATTCAATGGCAATTCCCTTCCTGTGGTAAAACTCCAGATTACGATTGGCGTTTGGGACCTGTCAAAGTGCTCCCTATGATGGCATTCTGGACATGACTAACCTGCATCTGTAATACCTGCCATCTCGCCTACTGGTTGCTAACGTTTAGCTCAGTGACCGGTGGTCTGATCCATTCTACAGTTTGGAACTAAACATATTAGGTATCCCCCCAGACCTGGCAATGCTTTACAGAGACACGATTCCCAAAACAATCCCATAGGTGACACGGTTGGTATTTAAAGGATGGAAGGCCGCCCATCGACACACAGGATGGTGGTCCAAACTCATCCAACATACTCCCCTGTAGCATGACACATGGCTGAAAGAAGTAGATTTGCTCTGTGAGACACCATCAGCATTGCACTCCTAGGAGATACGAGGAAGGGTAACCACATTTCTTCTTTCAGGATCTGTGGGTACGTTTCCCTACACATACTTTGATCCCAAAATTCAATCCAATCCAATTCAATCCAATAGAGACAAATATCATGATGGGTGCGTTGGACAATGGGAGTATCCAAGAACTATTGCACATTGATCATCAATGTCCCAGAGACACTGATGGCCCTCAAAGCCCATTGGTAGGGTTGGCTTGGACCTATAGAGGATACAGATTAGTTTGATGCTCTGACGGCTCCCAGGATCCTCACTATACGATCTAGACTCCATTTGGTGCAAGCATATTATTTACACACCGCACACCTTTCACCAAGCAGGCTAGATACAGCGGGGCTACTTGACAGTCCCACTTGTTTTCGATGCTACCAAATCCCAGCTGATTTGTTTCACATAACATGGTCGTGTCCTAGACTGGCACGGTATTAGGAATCTGTGATTGCATAAACAGTCTGATATTTTGAACCTGGAAATAGAGCTATCACCATTATTGATCCTGCTGTGAGTACATGAGGGTGCGGGAGGAACACATGCAGACCTAACTTTCCTGGGGACTGCACTGATTGTAGCTAAACTTGATATATCTGTTCACAGGAAGGCTTCCAAGCTACAAACATTGGCACAATGTAGATAGACGTGGGGTAGACTGGTGTGCCCAGCAGGGAAGCCAGTTTACAAGGCGTGGAGCTGTCCTGTTAAACAAGCCACATTATGGGGAAATTTGCTTGGGTTGCAGGCATGGGTTCTTTGTGGGGATGATGTGATGAGACTGATGTAATTTTCTTGGTGTGCACTTTAACTTGCTGTAATGCTTATTACTGTATTGATATTGGCCTCCCTCAGGAGCTGACTGTCAGTTTAAATGTCACCTATTGTAACTGTTGGAAAACCATAAAAAATATGTTTATAAAAAAATAATAATACACTTTTACTCCAGGCAAGGTACATTAACTTTCCTATTACTGGTAATCCCTCTCTACAACATCGTTTGTAACACAAGAAGGATAAATCTGGTATAGAATATAATCTTTGAATAACATTTCTTTCACCTTGGCTTTTTTTCTTTTTAGCCTGTCTCTTAGTCAGAACTAAAGGATACTGGGCTCCATTTAACTGCTTTTATACACCAGTTGCAGCAGAACCTGGGCTGTTTGTAAGTTCCTCTTGCTCAGCAACAAGCCCCAACTACCATTTCCCCCTTGTGCTGCTCTGATATTTCGATCCAATAACATACATTGGATGTGCTCAACATGGATGCTGTGCCAAAGGAAAGCCCACTTGCATGTCTGGGACAAGTAGCGAACATTATGCCTAAATCAGCTTTTAGATTTACTCAAAATAGGCCCTTATATCCTTTTGCTCCATGGTAAGGCTTATCTCCTCTTCTGCTTCTTTCTCCTTATGTGACCTTGCAAAATATTCCCACCAGCATTCTTATATTCCTTTTTTCCTACTGTAGTCCCACCTCTAACTCAACTGGTGCCAGGACTGCTCTGCTCAGCTTCACAGGCTCTTCTTTCCCCATATCCTTACAATAACTCCTTCACGCTGATAATATTAACAGTGCTTTGCTAAAGACATGCATACTAATATTACCACAGCATGCTTCTTACTTGTTACTTGGATATGCTGACCAATTAGAAACTCAACTTATTATTCCTTACTGAAACAGGGTTAACTAAATCATCTGTGCTAGACTTGCTACAGACATTCGACCCAATTATCTTCCATGAGGACAAAATGAACTTTCTTGGAGCAGTAGTTGCCATAATCCACTGATCTCATCTGCAAGATTCTATGCTCCCTATAGGTAACTTATCTTCTGTTCCATCTTAGTTTTCTCCTCATGATCTCCCACAGCTGCTGTTGTTTTTGACCTACTGGTCCCCACTCCTCCATTTTGCTTGACCAATGTGCCCAGAAGGCTTCTCGGTCTATTCTCTTGGACTAGATGATGTATCCTCAACGTGCTCTTCTGACCTTTTGAACATATGTACCACCCTTCACTTATTCCTTAATAGAGTTTAATTATTTTAATTGATTAAATCTAAGTGAATTTGTTGATTTGTGGGGATAAATTTGAACTATTACTCTCTTTTTTCTTCTGCTGGGTGATTTGTTTCTGCTCTGTGTCTTTTTAGACAGATGCAGTTTTAGCAGACATTTTAGTTGAGTCGCACTCAAGAACAGTTAGATGCTCTAGTCTTTTCTTGTGAGCTCTTCCTTCCTACTCTTGGTCCATACCCTATAGAAATGCACCCGTGGCACAGCCACACCAATAGCTCACCAAAGGCAAGCCTGTCTCCATCCGAACAGGATCAGGGGCAAGCAATGCTGGTCCTTTTTCCCCAAATAGAGTAAAGTTCTCAGCCACTTAATTGCTGGCTTTGTGCCCTACGGCACCAGAAGCATGTTTTTCATCTATTGCTTCTGAAATCTTCCCTTTATGCTGCCACCATTGGGATTTTGGTATGGCAGCTAGGCCTGTAATTATAGAGCTGGTGATAAGGCATTCTAGTTTCCTCACTATAACTTCTAGTAGCAGTTATGCGGCAGCCGGTTGGATGGAATTCAGATACACTACATATATTGTTTTTAAATATGAATTGCCATTCTTTGATTACATATCAGCTAGAAGATTTTAATTTTTATATTGATAATGGGTTATCTGCTATTTTCTTAATGAAAACCTAGCTTAATGACCCTTCTAGGGCTGATATTATTGCCTCTCTACCTGCGGCTTATTGCATGATGAGACAGAGTCATCTGGATAGGATGGGTAGCAATCATTTTTAAGGTGGAGTATCAGTGTAAAATGAATAAGTGGTCACGCTCATACTGTCAGTGTGTTATCTTTTCACTGTGCTTAAGAAGGAATTTCACCTTCTCTGGAGCCTTGATCTATTCTCCTTCAGAGGAGTTGGGTAGTTTTTGTTCTCTGCTGTCAGAAGATCCCTCCCCTTATATTCTAAAATACTCTAGTTTTCATATTTTAGGCGAGTTGATTATTCATTTAGATGATCCAAACTTCAGCCTTACTTCTTCTCTGGTGGCTGCTCTTGAGTAGGCCTGGACGGAACTCATGGAGTTCTGCTTAGTGGAATACCGCAGAGTGCCTCAAAAACATTGCGGGATTCCGTAGAACTTCAAAAGCAGGCAGAAGTGCTTGTCCACCTATTTGCCCTTGTTTTTTAAATGCCAGTAGCACGATGAGTGTTTGTCCGCTGCAAAACAAGTGCAAACAGCACCATGCAGTTCTCATGGGCACAGGCATTTTATTTTACCTGCTTTCCTGTTCTGTGCAAGTGCGGGACTGATTTTTTTATCTACATTAAATCTTTGCCATCCTTCTCCTATCCCACTCTCACCATCCCTCATTTACCTTTATTTTATTAGTGTGTGTCTTGGTGTATTTTACATTTTGTCTTTTTTTCCTTTCCTTCTGACTTTTTTGTACTTTTTTGTTTTCCCTTTGCTTCCTTAGTTCTTACTTTCTTCTTCTTAATTCCTTCTATTTCATGTATGCTATTTTTTACCCACCCAGCACCATGGCAGAGGAGGGCACTACAGGTAGCGACTGCACCAGTGTGACTGCTACCCACCTTCTTGACGGTAGCCGGTGCCACCAAGGCGTGCAACCTGTGCCACTTTTTCAGAGGTGGAGGTGGTTGCACTTGTTTTTCATGTGCAGCTCCACCTCCCCTTCATGCTTGCAGCAGACAGCAGGCCTGGGAGCAGGTTATGGGCTGCAGGTACATGGGCTGCTGTAGGGGAGGGGGCGTCAGTGTGTCCATCGAAACCGTGGGGTCCAACGCACCCAACAGCAGATGAAGCACTGCTGGGAGGACACATTGAACTGGAAGCAGGACCTGCTTCTCCTTCTTGGTATTGAGGTTACAGGGCTCCTAAGTAATTATTTATTGGTTGTGTTGTGCTATACAACACTAATATTACTTTTCAAATAGCATGCTGCTCACACTAAGTTACAATTACGTTACAAATAATATGTGGTTCAGCTTGAACTAGCCTGGTGTTCAGTGCTACCTAATCATACTCATTGGTGCTTGCTTGGGGAGATTATTTGAGAAAACATGCATACTCTTCTGTCTTGTCACTAAGATAGGGGTAGTAGTAAGTAATATCAGTGAGCTAGTGTTCTCTGGGCCTTACTTTATGTAGCTCTTACAGTCACAAGCAATATTCCAGTGATGCGCAATATGTGCATCAATGCATTGAAAAAAAGGAAGTCTGAGTTGGCCCATCAAACGGGGTTAAGAATGGATGAGAAGCAAAGACTATTCATTGCAATGCATTAGTAGTTCCAAATGTAGTTTAGGTTTGGAAATTTGGAATAGGCCTTAATTTTAGGAAATGAGGAATAGGTCAACTTGTTAGTAGTACTGTAGGCAATCTGATTTAGAAAAGTACAATGTTACAGCCTTTGCTTTGTGGAGATTAACTGTACCACTAATCTATTTTTTATCTTCTCTATTTCTTATATCATCACTCAAGGGCAAGAAGATGGCTTTGGAGGCAAGTTTGGCAGACAGGAGTGCCACCAAAAGTGCAGAGGTTGATGAATCTGCTGGCTACAGTATGTCCTCCTGTTATTATTATTATTATTATTATTATTATTATTATTATTATTATTATTGTTATTATTATTATTATTATTATTTCCCTAACTTTTACCTCTCCCAATTTAGAATAATCTTTCAGTTGTTTCCTTTACTATGCCCGTCTCCTTTTTTTCAACTCCTCTTCCTTCTGTGTAATGTTTCTTAAATTCTTGTTGTCCCTGCATTACCCTAGTTTTTTTCTATATTTCACGAGTCTGTAGCTGACTTGCTCCTGTCTGTGCTAGTCTAAAAGCTTTTCTTCTGCTTTGTTAGTAAGCTTTCTCTCTCCTCTTATATATCTTATGGACTTTAAGACTAAGAGAACATATTTTAGGACATGTACTCTACTGTGAAGATCGTATGCCCAGTAAGCTATTTGCGTATTTGTTGAGAAGGCTTTCTTTTTCTAACTCATGCTCAAACAGTAACGAGAGGGTGGCCATGGTCAAGGTGGACCCAGTCCCCCAATTTTGTGTTGTGTGTATTATCATCATTCTTTTATACAGTAGTATACCAACAGTTATAATGACAGCATTGCTGGAAAGTATTATGAGGAGGCGTATCTGGGAACTTAAAATAAAAAATCTAAAACTAGCAGCCGTTGAAGTGGGAGTCCCAGTGTCAGTAGGGAAGGCCACTAGTAAGTCACATTGCTTACTTATTGACAATTACTAATATACTCTGCCATGGCATTGTCAACCCCCCACTTTAGCAGCTACAGCGAGGGTCGAGTTCTTATGGCCTAGTTCTTTCTTCAACTCATCGGGTAAAAGCTCATTATGAATGCTAAAATTAATGGGTTGATAGAAAAGGAAAAGAAGGAGGGAAAGTTAAAAGAAAAGATTGGTGAAATGGTATATGAGTTAAAGGATGCATGGGTGGGTGAAAGGATGCGTAGGTTGGTGATAGGATGCATGGGTGGCTGACAGGATGTATGAAAGGGTAAATGGGTCAAAATATGCTTGGGATGAGTGGATGAGTGAAAGGATGCTCAGGTGGGTTAGAGGATGGGTGAAAGTGTGGAAGGGTTAAAGGATGACCTGGTGGGTAAATGGATGGATGGATGGTTGAAAGGGTAGGTGAATGGATGGATATGTGGATAGATGGATATATGGATGTATGGATAGATGGATGGATTTTAATGGTGAAAGACTGGATGAGAGAAAGTAAAGCTTAAATGGTGGGTATCAAAGGGTGAATAGAACAATAAAAGGATGCATGGATAATTGCTTGGATGAAGGAACATGGGTGCTTCTCTGGCTAGGGGTGTGCTCACCTACTTTGCTTGTTTGTTTTTATTAAAGCTTTGGATCAAAGTGGGGGTATTTTAATTTTCTGTCTGACTCACTGTCTTTTTTAAGCGAGGCAAATATTTATCCCACTCATCATCATTCCTCAACTCCCTGCCCACATCATTTCACCATTCATGAACTAACTGCAGCATGGCTCAATTCAGCACTACAGTGTTGGCTGTGCAGTGTGTGTCTGCTTCAGTTAATGTGGCATTGACAATGTTTGCTATGCATTACAAACTGAAAACAAGGTGTGTTTCCCTTACATCCCAGTGCCCACTCAGTCACCTCCTAGTACTTCACTCCTTTATTCTTCCTTAAGTTCTGTCCCAGCCTACCTAACAAACTGAAAAATGCATTATTGGCATGTGCCACTTTTTTTGACCAAGTGATTCAGCTATTTCATAGCTTCCATAGTGAATTTACACTTGTTCAAATGTTTCCCTTTCAAACTTCATCAACTACAGGGACTGAATAAGCCAAAGCTTAGGCACATGATGTTAATCAGTGACACCCAACTGTTCTAAAGCAAAACCTCTACCTACCTGGCCTAATCCCTCTAACGTATCCTTCAATACAGAGTAAGTTAAGTTTCCTTTACTTACTACCAAGCAAATTATGTTGATCAGTGATACCCCACTATTCTATAGCAAAACCTCTACCTACCTGGCCTAATTTCTCTAACGTATCCTGCAATACAGAGTAAGTCAAGTTTCCTTTCCTTACTACCAAGCAAATGTATTTGTTGGAAATATTTTGTGCTGGAAGGCGAAGCCAGGGAGTAAAGTGGGACTAGCTGCCTGATTTCAAGTTTTGTGATGGGATACTCTGTGATGAACTTGGCAAATAAATCTATGGTTCCAGTTCCTTTCCCTGTACTGCAGCACATTATTTTTCATTGTCTAGTTAAGGCAGAAAAGATATCCTCATTTTATACATGACATGTGTGACGTACTATCATCCATATTCACCTGCCTCTTTGTAGTGAAGGTAGAATTTAAAGCCGTTTGGAGAAGAGCAAGGCCATTGGAATTTAAGAAAGACAGTTGGCTATTACAGCTGCCCCAGGTGAAGACTTCAGACTGCAGAAAGTAGCAAAGTACCCAATGGATACGCGAGCAGCCACCATTAGTTCAGCACAAGAATATTTGTACTCCATGGTGCATAATGCCTTACTCATTTATGAGATGTAATTTATTTATTTTTTCCACACAAAGCGTCTGTTTACTTTTTTACTAGGAAATCCTTTAAAAGAAAAAAAAAGACTATTTTATATGTGGTGTGCCATTATTCTGCCTTCTTGTGTGGCGTTTTAGGCTCCGATGAATTTTCCCGATTCATGCCCTAATAAAGGTACAATTCACATTGCCCTTATATAGGCATAGAAATCAAGCCCATGCTACCCAAATACAGGCATGGCTA
Organism: Lissotriton helveticus; assembly: GCF_964261635.1. Classification (NCBI taxonomy): domain Eukaryota; kingdom Metazoa; phylum Chordata; class Amphibia; order Caudata; family Salamandridae; genus Lissotriton; species Lissotriton helveticus. The sequence continues at coordinate 525,727,042 of NC_136063.1, read as the reverse complement.
CTTCCACCTGTACCAAACGCCACAACGATTTCTTGGAAAACCAGCTTAAGCAGTTAGGGAACTTCCCCTTGCTTGAATATTGATTTGTCCAAGAACTCAGTTACTTTACAAAGAACAACTATTCCCTAGGGGTTCTTTCCTGACGTTCATATACCCGACTTTACGTCAAACTATGGCATATCTAAACACCTTCAAGGTATAAATATACCTTCACTTGCTCTAGCAAGATACGGTGGTTCGGAGCAGTTCAAAGACCTACTTGCCCGATGCAGCTCGCTACAGCAAGTGCCGAAGGAAGCCGACTCTCCAGCTGACGCACTGATCAAGAAGCTGTCCCTCTCCTGCCGAGAATCCAGCTCCAGTGAGGGGTGTTGGGAAATCGAGTCCCGAGACAGAGATACCAGACCTCCTTCATTCTAACCAAGGTATAGAGCTGATTAGAACCTAGAGAAACCTTTGGTAGATTCTTGGCAAAAACGAAACCTATGCTACACAATACTTACTTCTTCCCGCGTACTAGACTTAGGTTAGGTACATTGGGGTAGGCGTATTTTAGAAGCACCACTTGAGTATTTTAGTCAATGTTATTTATGTATGTATTTTTACATGGCTTAGAAACCATACAATGCTCTTACAGTATTATTCCACATTACTGTCTATGCTGTATGCATTATACTTTGGAGTCTGAATACATTCCTATCCAGGATATTGAAATTCCACTAACATACCAAGAGCACGCCCTCTGGTTTAAAGGCGCCCTAAAACATATACATCACATTACCAGGCTTGGTCCACTAGGTAGACCAGGAGCAACATGGCTAGCTTTAGCCAACTACAGACCTGACCCTGACATTGAAGCAATGTCAAATGATGAATTACTTAGTAATATTCAAAATTTTATTGAATGATATAGTTAAAGGTCTTTATTAAAAACACTCCTGCTCCTCCTAAAAAAGAAGTGGGAGAACACTAAACAAACTTCTAAAGAGAACGTTCTCAATCCAGAGGTAGGTCTCCTCAAAAGGAGCCCTCTGAAAGGAGGTATAACCTCAGGAATAGGGATAATTTGAGAAAACCTGATAGATATCAAGATACTGATACACGTTCCTCTTGTATCTTTCAGACTTCGTCACAGAAATCCGAAAGAAGAAGACTGTCAGAACAAAAGGAAGAACGCGTGAAGTCCAAAGACGACCTACACGTTCAGAAAAATAAGAAAACTCAATTCACCAAAAAGAAAGTAGCAGGTCTAAAAATCAGACATGCTGAGGATCTTGAGGACACAACTCAAGAACGGAGAATGGGCACAAACGATGTTGGACAGCGCAGCAGAAGTCAGCATAGCTCACAAGAACTTGAAGGTTCATCTGGAGACAGTGGACTTGAATGAGTAAATCCAAGTTGAAACTGCAGATACCAGGGTTAGTGTCCCACATAAGTTATATGAAGTAACACTTCGGATGGAGGGGGACATAACTAGAAAAATAAGAGCACTCTTTTGGGAGCGGCTCTCTCAGGGTTATGACATCCTTCTAGCTGAACAAGACTGGACACTTGAATTTGTCAGGGAGTGCCCACATGGCGAAGAAATCATTATGCCAGCTTTCTCCAACCACATTCCAATTCATTTATAATACACCTATGCCAGGAAATAGGCAGTAGCCCAGGCTCCTGCACTATATAAAAATCATGTAGAATGGGATGAGGATTCTCCGCACCATAAAATCCAGTTAAAAATCAACCAACTGCACGAAGGCAGTACCCAGTTAAGCAAGAAGCTAAAAAACAGGGCAGGGTGATGTTTGATCAACTTGAATACCAAGGGGTGATTGAAACATGCACCTCGTCAATGAACAATCCTTTGTTTCCTGTCTCCAAACAAGACAGTAAATATTGTCTAGTATTGGATTACAGACATCTAAACTATTGTTGCAAAACTTTTGCAGTACAAAATGCATTTAGTGCGGCATTAATGAATAACATTGTGTGTAAAAAATATAAAACCACATTAGATATTTCTGCGGTTTCTTCTGTCAAAACATTGCACCAGAAAGTAGGTACTTCTCAATTATGGGGACACAGCGTCACTTCTGTCGTTTCCCCCAGGGATTCAAGAATAGTCCAGGGTTATTTTCAGCCAGAGTAACTACAAACCTATCATGATGAGGCATTATCATATTTCGATGACATCTAGCTACCAGACGATGACTTGGATAGGCACTTGAACAGGGTGAACACCATAATAATGGGCTTCGCCTCTGAAGGGTATAAATTCAATTTCAAGAAATCGAGTATTGCCCACCTCAACGTACTTTTTCTAGGATACGAGTTATCAAGTGAAGGCAAAAGCCTGGCAGCAAACTTTCTAGAGAAATGTGGGCTGCTCCAACCTCCAAAAATGCTGAAAAACGTACAGTCGATTCTAGGTTTCCTGAATTTCGGAAGAACTTACATTCTAAACTACGCATAAAGGGTTAAACCGGTCTACGAATTAGGGGGAATGGTTTGGCCACCAGCGAGTATGGCTGCGTGAGCAAGGAGCTCCGAGCTCACCTCGCTCAAAAAAAAGATTTCCTGTTTGCCCTGGGGCTGCCTGTGACATCAGGGAGCCCCCTGGAGCATCGCTGACTCCCGTGGGCGATTTGCGGGCTGCTCGGAGCAGCGCTGCCTGTCTGGGGCGGACTCCATTGCCGGCCTAAGCAGACGGCACCGGCCATTTTCACTGGGCCTACAACCTACTGCGGACCCTCGCCTCGAGTGGATGTGGACCGCATGAGGTGGACGGACCGGGGGCGGCCGCGCTGAGTGCCGGAGTGTCGCACTCGCGGCTTCCAGGCTGTGACCGGGCGGTGATACCTGCATATAGCTCCGGAGCCCAGGGCTGGGCTACTGATGTAAAGACCCCCGGCTGTTGGAATGTAGCGGAGCGAGAGCTGGGGTCGCCGATTTTGTGCCGGCCGGAGCGGTAGCATTGCGGCCGAGGGACGGAGACCCACAGATTGGGAGCACCGGCGGAACTGTGGAGCTGCTCTCCCCACCGGGGCACTATGCAGAGGTGCACTTGAGAAGGGGTTTAACCATCGTGACCTCCTTGGACCCATTGACGAGAGGAGACCGGGAGCCCAGATCAATCACAGGTGGAGGAGCAGCGGTGAGTCTGTGGATTGGTGTGTACGGAGGGAGCGCCCCCTCGTGGCCCCCCCTTCATACCCCCGTATTTTTTTTTTCAGTATCACCCCCACACCACCCTCCCCCCATTCTGAGGGGTTGAAAGGGACTATGGAGAGCTGGGGTGTCTGCTGCCGGACGGAGAGGAATAGATAGACCATCAGAGCGGGCTATTGGGGGCACAGGTACCGTGGATAACTGGAGGGCCATCAGAATCATTCCCCGCAGCTGAAGGTGTTGCCGAGGAGACTGGGAGAGAAGATACGCACTGCGGCATGACGCCGGAACCCCCAGCCATGCGGGTCATTATCACTATGGGGTGTGCTTGAGCAGCCGGCGCAGGGAGGAGTGGCGGTGGCTACAAGGTACAGAAGAACACTGCGGAGCCTCGGAGCTTGCCCACAGAGAGACTGCGGAGGCTGCACCGGAGGTGGTCGATGTGGTAAAGGAGTACACTGGCTGGATAACGGGGGAGCCTGCCGGATCGTTAATACCCAGCCTTTGAGGACTAGTGAGGTACTCTTTGGGGTGATGGTTTAGGAAGAGACGGCTGGCTTACCTGGGGGTGCTCACCTGCAACAGAGACTGTTGGTTGCATCCAGAGGCGCCGTTGCACCACCCGACTCGCTGTCGGTGCTCGCCAATGGGAAAGCCAAGGGCAAAGCCGGGACCGACACCACCTGACGCCGTTGAAGACCCACCGGACAGTCGAGATCAAGACTCCGCAGGTGTGCCAAATGCGGGGCTGCAGCAACAACAGATGGACCAAATTCTGAAGGCTATAGCAGACACGAAGGATGCATTGCGCCAAGACATCGCTCAGGTGGCCACGAGTCTGGGGTTGCTGCGGGCAGACCATGGGAAATTGTCAGACTGAGTCAAACAGGCCGAAATAACCCTGGAAGTCTTGGAGCCGGCCCAAAATGCGACAGATGCAGCCATAGGAGACTTACTGTGGAGAGTGCAACACTTGGAGAAAAGGGCGGAGGATGCCGAAGGGCGCAATCGGCGCAATAACATTCGGGTGGTTGGTCTGCCCGAGAAAGTAGAAGGGGACAATATGGCATCATATCTAGAGGCCTGGCTGCGGGATGTAGCTGCCCCGGATGAACTGTCGCAATTTTATACACTGGAGCGGGCCCACCGGGTGCCGGCGCATCCACCTGCTCTTGGCCGATCCCCATGTCCGGTGGTGGCGCGCCTATTGCACTTTAAAGATCGTGACACTATCTTGCAGAAAGCGCGGACAGCGGGCCCTTACCGGGTGGACAATGTCTCTGTCTCCATTTACACCTACGACATTCAGCGCAGCAGATCGTCCTTTCTAGCGGTTAAGAAGGCCCTCCGAGATGAGGGCATAGTGTATGCTCTTCTATTTCCGGCCCGCCTGAAAGTGATGGTAGATGGTAAGGCGTCCTTCTATAGTTTGCTGGACGAAGCATGGAACTGGCTGGAGCTCTACCGAGCTGGGACTGATGGTCATAGAGGAGTAGATGGGAAAGCGGAGGACCGACCGAAATCCCGTAGGAGCTGACGAACCAGGAAACACCCGACTGCTAGCCAGGTACCATCCAAATCGCAGACAGATTTGGAGAGACAGGCGGCACTGCAAGCGGTCTCTGTCATATCGGGGGCGGCGGCTGCTGTCTCGGTGGCGGATCGGGGTCTCAGGCGGGATCGGAGGCGTTAGTTTCTGAGGGCTCGGAGGAGGGAACACAGAACTTGCCTCATGTTACGCCAGGGATGGCTGATGGACTATTGGACGAGTGAACACTCCTGATCCCAGTCTGCAAGTAGTACGAGGGTACATTTACGATGATGACGGATGTTAGGGGAGGGGGTGGTGGTGATCTACTAATGCTGGCAGGTGGCTTGTTCCATTGTCTTACTTCTCCCGGGGGGATGGGAGACGATGGCGTGGAGTGGGGGTTTAGCTGGGTCGGGGTGGGCCCAGGGGACACGACATGTGGGAGGCTGAGTGCGGGCAGGAAGGATAAGGATATCGTAGCCCAGCTCGAATTGGTGTAGAGTCGCCCCCTCGACCTCACGTTAATTGTGAGACTCTGGTAGCTACCATAGAAGCCCATTAGACGGGATTGGGTTTGGATGGGTTACTATGGTTTAGCACCTGTTCTGGGGTAGGGAGGGATTGGGGGTTCGTTGGGACTGTTTTGGGGTTCAGGGGACTGTCAGTGAGCCTGTTAGACCATGGGGGACATTGTTCTGTTGCATGCTATGGGGAACCGACTATGGGGACCTGACTTGAGTTAAAGTGTATTACCTGGAATGTGCGGGGGCTGAACTCCATGACAAAACAATACAAGGTACATGCATACTTAATACGTAGGGGAGTACAAGTGGCCTTCCTGCAGGAAACTCATATTGATCAAGCCGAGGGGCGAGCGCTGCAGCGGAGATGGAGGGGCCAATTGTTTTACACCACCTATTCTGCATTTGCAAGGGGGACATTGTTCTGGGTGTGGTCAGGTGTTCCCTTCCAACCTGTGACAACTGTGGTAGATCCAGAAGGGAGGTTTGTGGCAGTGGTGGGTCGGTTAGATGGGAGGGATGTGGCATTGTGTAACATGTACGCCCGGAATATTGATCAATCGGCCTTTTTTTCCGCGTGCGTCGGGGAAGTTGGCGCCCTTCCTGACCGGTACAGTGTTTCTAGGAGGCGATTTTAACTCAGTCACTGATGTGGAATTGGACCGCTCTCACCCGCCACTGGCCCAATCTGCGGTCCATAAATTGGCAAAGGTACGGCGAGAAAGGCAATCTGCCTGGCATTTAGTGGATGTGTGGTGAACTCACCACCCCACGGTTAGGGATTATTCCTTTTATTCAGTGCCGCATGATTTACATGTACGATTGGACAATATATTGTGCTCTCCGGGAGCTCAGGAGCTAACGTCTCATAACGAGTATTTGGCGAGAACTATTTCTGATCACAATCCCTGTCTGGTAACTGTGCGGTGGTCCAGACAATGGCAGGTGATTCAAACGTGGCGCTTGAACCCAGTGATGTTAGAGGACCTGGTTTTTAGAGCAGAAGTTGGAGATGGTATTGGACACTACTTCTCGGAGAATTCGGGGTCGGCTTCAGTTAGGGCTCAGGAGTGGGATGCCTTTAAGACGGTGGTACGGGGAGTGTGTATCTCATCAACGGCGGGAACCCATAAAACATTGTTGTCTGACATAGAGCAAGAGGAAGATCACCTGCATCAGGCAGAGAAGGATAGCCATGCGGGGAAGAAGGGGCAGGAAGCAGTTGTGGAAGCACGCGAAAGGGTGGCAGTACAGATTGAAAGGTTGCGCTGTTTTGATTATAAGGAGTATGCTGTGAGAGCCCATGCAGAGAGAGACAGGGTAGGATCATTACTGGCCTGTCTGGCTAACCCGGCGATCCGGGGCTCCCCGATCTTGTCGCTGACTGCGCAGGCCGGGGGTTTAGTATACTCGCAAGCCGAAATTAATAATCAGTTCCTAGCTTACTATACACAGCTTTATCAGAGTTCGATGCGGGACCTCCCTGATGGTGCCTCGGACTTCTTGACCGCAGCGCGGCTCCCGAGTTTAGACCCGGAGCATGAAAAGGGGTTGGAAGAGGATATCTCGCTAGGGGAGATCCATACAGCAATCAAATATATGGCTAGACGGAAAACGCCGGGGGCTGATGGCCTTCCCGTAGAATTCTACGCGCCATATATAGATCTTCTTGCGCCGCATTTACAGGCAGTGTATAGAGAGGCATGGGAAATAGGTAGGCTACCATCGACCACCAGGGAGGCGATCATAGTCCCAATATTGAAGAGAGGTGGTGACCCCAACTCCAGAGCGGCATATCGACCACTTTCCATGCTCACGGTGGATTATAAAATTCTGAGTAGAATTTTGGCAACGCGTCTGCTGGAACACATGACTACTCTGGTTCACCCGGACCAGGCGGGCTTTATTCCCACCAGGAATACTGCGACGTGTATACGCCGGCTGATTAGAGTCATGGCCGGTGACAGGAACAGGAGACTGGGAGCAGAGTTGTTATCAGTTGACATTGAGAAGGCCTTCGACAGCGTGGAATGGCCCTATTTGTTCCGAGTGTTGCGAGACTTTGGTTTGGGAGGTCAGTTTGTGCGGTGGACGAAACTGCTGTATAATGCTGCCACAGCCAGGGTTTGAATGGGGCGCACCGTGTCAGCGGCATATCAGGTATGTAGAGGTACCCGCCAGGGTTGTTCCTTTTCGCCGCTATTATTCGCTTTGGCGATTGAACCGCTGGCGGCACGTGCCATCCTGGGAAAGTCTTATGAAGGTCTATCACTGTGGGGGGAGATTCATTATATCTCCTTGTATGCAGATGACTTACTGATATACCTGGCGGACGTAGAGGAATCTTTGAGTGGAGCTAAGGACTTATTTCAGGAGTTCGGCCGTGTTTCTGGATTAAGGGTGAACTGGAGTAAGACCTGTTTATTTCCTCTGGCTCGGGATGTCCAGATGCCTACGGTACTGGGGGATCTGCGGTGGGAGCCTCGATGTTTGCCCTACCTGGGGGTCCTTATCTATCACACTCAACCCGACCTCCTAGAAGGCAATGTGGGCGGAGCGATGAGGGGCCTCAAAGGCAGTATGGAATTTTTGCGAACCCTCCCCTTGTCGGTAGCGGGGAGGGTAGCGCTGCTGAAAATGGTGGCGCTCCCGCGTTTGCTTTATTTTTTTCGAACATTACCGGTGTGGATTGCGGCGTCCTTTTTTCAGACGTTCAGGTCCCTGATCACAGGTTTTGTCTGGGGTTCAGGTAGACGGCGGGTAGCAATGAATACTTTGATGCGACCGCGTGCAGAGGGGGGACTGGCGGTCCCCGATTTTGAGTGGTACTACCTGGCGGCACAGCTGCAGTGGCTCACACAGGCGGTGGCACAAGAGTTTCGAGGACCGGAGGGTCCACAAGGTAGGATAATTCCCAGGCATGTGCTATCGTTTATACTTCTCCAACAGAAGTTAGGGCTTGATCAGCTTACTCTTGAGGAGCGCACCCTTCGCTCGTGCTGGAACCGGAGTCAGGGGCGAGCGGGGTTTCCTCGCCCCTATGCCCGGAGATCCCCTTGGGCGTGTGCACAGCCCTACCGCATGGAGGGGACTGGTCAGCACTGGCTGTCTGGGAGGAGCTTGAGGTCCTCATGCTCGGAGACTTATATAAGGATGGGGCCCTGTTGTCCTTTCAGGATTTGCAGAGCACTTTTGCATTGCCCCGGGGCGACTATTTATTGCATGCTGCACTCGTGGCGGGTATTCAAAAGCAGTGGAAGATGTGGTTGTTAGAACCTCCGATTTCTTTGGGCTGTCAATATGTCGTCATGGCGGCTGGTACGTTTAAAGCTATCGCGTGCCTCTACAGACGGCTGTCGACTAAGCGGATACCTCCCCTTGACACTCTAAAAGGCAAATGGGAGGCAGACATAGGTAAACCAATCCCAGAATCAACATGGCCACACTTATTGCGGCGTGCCTGGAAAGGCACACGCAACGCCAGGTTCCAATTGGTTACATTTTTCACGCTACATAGGGCCTATCTGACCCCGATAAAAATGTTACGGTATTTTGGGGGATCCCATTCACCATGCCCGAGATGTAACACCGATGGGGCCGATTTTAAACATATGTTTTGGACTTGCACATGGCTGGAGTCCTACTGGGAGGAGGTGATGGTGTGCCTGTCTTGGGTTACAGGGCGAGAGATAGAGGCAGAGATGGGGACCTGCTTGCTGCTCTGGTTCCCGCATACCCCCCGCACTAAAGTTACTAGCAAGTTTTGCGATTTGGGGCTGATAATGGCGAAGAGAGAACTCACCACGCATTGGAAGTCAAGAACTGGACCCAGTTATCTGAGATGGAGGGCAAGTTTCTTACATTGGGCGAGTAGTGAGGGGACACTTCGCATGCAGCTTGATAGGCGTACTGCTAATGATAAGGTGTTGGAGACAGCAAGGATGTGGGGTGCGCTGGTGGCAGAGCTCCAGGTTTCAGATAGAGATGAAGAGGGGGGGGAAGAAGGTGTAGAGTTAGATCAGGGGGAGGGAACGAGGGAGACTAACCCATGAGGGATAAAAGGAGGGCTGATAGGTCTCATTGGTTGAGGGAGAAGGACAGTTTTTTCCCATTCCAGGTGTGAGGTGATAGCGGATCCCTGCAGAGACATAGGGAAGTAATGCTTGACTATTGGAACTCCCAACCTGTTCTCTTTTATGTTTTGGTGTGGAGTTGTTAGCTATAGGAGGAGCTGGGAGATATTGGAGGGACTAATTGGGATGAGGAACACTGACAGGGGGGGTGGGGGTAGGAGGGAGGGGGCTAGGAAAGTTGGGTTAGAAGTTCATCTGTACAGATTTGAATGACATACGTACAAATCAATAGGCCATCTGCATAATGGCCGTACAAATGTGAAGGTGAAGTAGTTTGTCTGTTATGGAAATCAATAAAAAATGTTGTCTAAAAAAAAAAACCTCTCTACGAATTAATCAAACCTTATTTCAAAACAGTTAATTGGACTCAAAAACACACAGAAAGTTTGCGTTCATCGCAAACAGACATGTTAGCAACAAAACATTTACAAACACGTGTAAACGTACGCAACTTAGTGATCCGAATCATTGCAGGAAAATGCGGATTAACATACTTAACCTTCAGTGAAGGAGAAAAAGTACCAATAGCTTACAAATTACATTTGTACACACAAGCAGAAATGAAATTCACCTCTATAGAAAAATTTTTGGCAGAGGTTTAAACTGCAGTAGCAAAAGAGAGAGCCCGCACACAGGGTAAGCACATATTGGTCGTTACTCCTGTACCTGCCTTAGAGGCAGTGACAAAAACGAGCATTCCGGATGCAAAACCTTTACATCCGAGATGGATACAATGAGTTAATTCTCTTGCTGCAACAGACGTTGAATACGTTTTTGACCCTTATTTGAAGACACAAGAATTCCTACAATATGAACAAGAATGTGCTCTGCCTACTGAGATTCTGCCTCTAGAGCAGCATGAATGTATAATTTATACTGACAGATCAGCCCAACCCCCTACATGGGGTAAACAAGCTTATAGTGCTGCAAGCGCAATCGTTAAAGGTCGCTGGTGAAATGGTAAATTCCGACCTATGGTCACTAAAACCCAATCTCTAGGAGATTGTAGAGCGCAGCGAGCTGAACTACAAGCATTCAAGATGGCGCTTTAAAATACTGATCGCGAATTCCCCACACTCATAGTGTGCGATTCGTATTATTGTGTTCAATCTTAAAATGAATACTTGCCAAACTGGATTCAAAATGGGTACATAGATGTAAAAGGTGGCACAATCGAGCATAAGTTGCTTTGGGAACAAGTAGTTCAGTTACGACAAGAACTACAAAAGGCTCACGTGATACATACACTGAGTCATGAATGTGATGGTGTTCACGTTGCAGGGAATTCATTGGCTGATGAAGCTGTGAAGACTGCTGTGCAAATGGCTTCCTTAGCTGCAATCACTCGTTCAAAAATGAAAATAGACCGCAAAATAATGCTAGCTGTCAATGCTTCACGCAAAGACAGTGGTAAAATATTACCAAAAGGCTTTCCATTCAAATACTCATACATAACTGATGCGAATAATGTTCCTTTTGCTCGAATTCCTGGAGTGGGGGATAGAGTAATTCCAAAAATGGAACACAGATTAGGACTAATCTTAGCAGCACATGAAGGGCTTGCCTCTGCACACGCAGATGATTCCGCTACAGTGTTGTTATTAAAACAGAGATACTGATGGCCGCGCATGAGGAAACAGACCAGAAACTATGTTTTGGAATGTGAAATCTGCCAAAAGATGAAAGTGTCGACAGTGAAACGTCCTGCGCAGACGCTCCTAGTAATATATGACAAACCATTCGCTTGCATTTACCTGGATCACAGCAGTCCCTTACAGAGGGATGGTAACTATAAATATATCATGGTCGCAGTGGATTCGTGCTCAAGGTTCATTTGGATGTGGCCTCAGTGCTCGGCTGACGCTCGAACTGTTATAAAAGATTTGTGAGCCTTTATTGGCACATACGCAGTCTCCACGCTACATTCTAACCAGGGTCTGCATTTAGCTCTTGAGCTTACAATGAGGCCATGGCCACATTGGGCGTTGCATTGCGGAACTCTAGTCCATTCCACCCTGAGGAAAATTCGGTAGTGGAGAGAAAAAAACGGGAAATAAAGCAATCTATAACAGCTAGGGTATTAGGCTCGGGTGATGGGTGGGTCAAAAATCTAATAAGTGACCAACGTAGTCTTAATAATCTGCCAAGAAGTTCTCTAGGGGTAATCACTCCATATGAAATCCTTTTTGGAACAAAAATGAATTTTTCGGATCTCGATTGTCAAACTTCAGTGGTTGAACAAAAACCCTTTGATATCAAAGACCATTTGGCTGTTTTGCAGGACTTAGATGAAATAAGAAAAAGCCAAAGTAACGTGTTCCTGCAGCTAACACCCACTGAAGAAAAACCATTCATCCCAGCAAGACCTGTCTGGATTCCAAAGATTGGGGATCTAGTCAGAGAAAATATCGCGGACAAGAAGGAATTAGGGCCTTCTTACAGACAACCAGTACCTGTCCTAGCCATCCACGGATCAAGAACAGTGTTACTGCCACCCCTTGCTGTATGAAAGGAGAACAGGTTCGTGTCCATCGACCTGGCAAAACCACATCATGTGGCCGATCATAAGCAGTAGGCCAAGTGGACTCCAAAGATGTAGCAGACGCCCTAATCTGGCTACTATCCAAGAGGTTTAAATTGAGAGGCTCATCACCTTTGAAGAATCTGCAGTGCAAAAAGAAGGACTCTGCAACAAAGCCATGGAACTTGTACCTCTTGAGACCCAAGTAACAGTTCGTCAAGAAACGCCTGTCTACAATGAAATAGCATCTGACGACTATACCAATGTAACAAGTGATCAAGTGGTTCCAGCGATTTCAACAAATCCTGAAGCAATCCCTACAATTGACAGACTGCCTCTGGCTATTTCATTAACTTTGATACATTTTCCGAGGATCCCAGTGAGCCTGAACCTTCGCCAGTAAAAATAACTGTGAAAGAACAAGCAACAGAACTTTTTCATCACCTGGAAAAGACTTATCTGGTTTCACCATGGATTGAACTTTGGATTGTGTTTGGTATATTTTTTCACCTGCTTTAGTTGACTCTTGTAATAACTTTGGGAATGCTGATAAGTTAAAATGGACACAGCAAGTAAGAACATCAACTTACTCCTCAAGCCACACAAATCATCTCATCTTGAACAGAGAGACTTGTCATCAGTGAACATCACAGCCGTTCCTATACCTGGTGGTATAGCTTGGGACAGAACTGAATATGACATTTTCGGTCCGGCAGAGCTGTTGAAGATTCCACACCAGTTAAAGATTTCCTTGAATGACTTTGTTTCACCTAGTACCTTTTCTGATGATTGGGACTTCGAGACTGTTAATAATATGATGTCAGACTTAGAAATGTCTGCTGTATTTACAAATCATGAATACTTAGAAGGTTCATCAGCATATGAGCAAATTTATTGTTATAATCACTATGGTCATCATTTCTTGCACAAATCTGCAAATCCTAGAAATATACTTAAATATAACCAATGGGAATATTGTCCTACGCCACAAAAGGGTAGCTCAAAAACATTTTATGGCAAATTTCCATACTTTTCAGGTTTCAAATCCAGAATCATTTTACTTTAAAAATGTTATTAGGACAGGAATGAAAAGTATGTTTTTGAAAGACACTGTCAAACAAACATCTTGTTTTGGGTTAGCCAAGATCAAGGAGTTAAACAAACCGTCCATACCTACACCTACACCTGATATCAATAACACTTCAGAGGGGGAGGTCGACGTACATACTATTTTGCTTCACAACAGAACAGATCCAGATTGGAAAAAATGGTTAAACTGGCCCACAGACACAAACAACTGTAAAAATAGATTCCTGAATAAGACACAAGGGTTCACTTTCACTTGGCCAGACCCGAGATATGTTCAGAGACAGCATTCAGGAATAGTAACAACATACATTGTAGGGAAACTGTGCCTTGAATGGCTACACAAGTCTACACAAAAGGAAGTAAAACAACACTTATCTTTACTTAAAGATGGCGCTGACTTCTTACAAGGACCTACTAAACTGCGGCATAACCGTTTTATATACGCCGGTATCTATGCTGCTTATAATGAAGCATGGAAGATTACGCAAGCAGAGACTGCAATACGTATACGAGAAATTGATCGTATTAATTTAGAGAAATTTCTCTCTGCAGTTAATAATGGGTTAACAACTCTATCGTCCAGGATATATTCTTTGGATAGCATAGTATCCTCTGCCATTGACATTATGGAACATGTCATGTCATGTCATGTCAAAGGTTCTTATATAGCGCCTTATCACCGCAAGGTCTCAAGGTGCTTGCTTTGGGAACCCGTCCTGGCTTTTTCCCTGTGAGATAACCCCTACTGGGCATCCCCAAGGTGAAAGCCAGGCATCCCGCCGCGGGGGGGGGCCGTAGTGGAGATTAAGCAAGCTATTGCCCAGAGTTGCAGAGTGTGAACCCGTGATTCGAGTAGGCACCGAAGCGAGAATTATCGAGTCCGTAGACATTTGGGCTCAAGACCCTGCCGCGTCGGGAATTGAACCCTGGTCCCGGGTCTGACCTCTGCTTCAGGGTCTGCCGCATCTAACCAGTGAGCCACACTTCTCAGGACTTGGTCATGTTGCAACATGGTCAGTCGCAATTACATTCCATAATGCTATTAGGCTGGACGTTACAAAACCTTTTTTCAGGCTATGTGCCTTGGCGTTTAATCAATACTACGTCACTGTTTTCAGAATTCAATGTCACTGATAAACAGATCAACAGCCCCCAACCCCATGACCTGCTCTTCACGCTACAGCGATGACCATCTGCGATGCTCTTTTCCTCTGTTGTGTTTATTACTGTTTGTGTGCTGCATAAAAACTTTACACATTTCCTCTAAGTTAGGCCTGACTACTCCATGCCAAGCCACTAGAGGGTTAAGAATAGATTAATTTACTAATTTTTGTGGTTCCACCTCTTCTAAATGTATTCAATTTATTTTTATAAATATTGTCTGCAGTGTTCAACAGGGTTGACACCATTGCTCCACACTATTCCTTATGAATGTCTCACCACTGGTAAAAATCATTAAATCATATGTTTTTGAATTCATGGCTTAGGCTGAAGGCATGCAGATGCTTCTTTAACTTGATAATGATCACCTGCTCTGTCAAATCAACTTTCTCCATTGCCTTTCAAATGTTGCCACTTGGATGAAATACAACAGACTTTTAATGAAACCTAACAAAACAAAGTTACTGTTACTGGAAGGTCCCACTTAATTTGGTCATCCTCCTGGATGCCTCAAACTTTGTGATCTCCCACTTCTCCTTCCACCTCTATAAGCAATCTTGGCTTTACTTTTGAAAGTGCCCTTGGTTTCACTCCTTACATTTTGGAGTACTACACCAACTGCTTTTATTACATAATTCCCTTCAAGATAATTGTTTACTTTCTCCCTTTTGAGTTTGGGAAACTGTAGAACAAACTGTTGTCATCTCCGCCCCTTGATGATGGCAGTTCCCTTAAAAACCTTCTTTACCAGCTTCAAATTGTTCAGAACACTAGCCATATCTTTAATCTACCATGCCTTGCTTCTATCTTTCGGATCTAGTTAAGTTCTTTTGGCTTCCAATTTCTCAGCATGCCATTTTCAAAAGTCTTTGTTTTTGTCATCATGCAATTTTTAACTGGCCTGCTCTTGCTCCAGAATAGAGTTAGCTGTTACACTCCTATGCTCTCTTTGACTTCCTGTTCTCTCTAACCCCTCTGAATAGTGTGTATATATTGCTTTAGAATCAAAAGCTGCTCCTTCTTCTACATTGCATCCAAACAATGGAACACCTACCTGCCACACTTCAAAAACAAGATCATTTCCTTGTGTTCCTCGAATCTTTACCAGTGCATCTATTCCCTCAGTACGCTTGCTTCCCTCCATCCTTTAGTTGTAAATGATAATATGTCTTTGTATTAGGTACTTCACACTCTAAAAAATGTATCAATCAACTAATATTTTTTTTTAATCCGTAGGGCCTGATTCACAAAGGTAAGCTTAGACCAAAAGTCTAAGTTCAGACTTGAAGTTCAAGTTTAGACCTAAAGTTGAACTTTACTACTAGCAAAGTTAGACTTTTGGTCTAAGTTTAGACCAAAAGTCTAACTTAGACCAAAAGTCTAACCTTACTACTACTAAAGTTAGACTTTGGGTATATATATATATATATATATATTCACTGAAAAAACCATAGGTTATAGACCATATATAGTTAGGAATTTGCATTTACAAAACCTTGAAAATTCACTGAAAAAACCATAGGTTAGAGACCATATATAGTTAGCTGGACATTTCATTGACATAAAACCAATGAAATTCCATATATAGTTAGTTGCACTAACTATATATCGCGCACCCGCAATCCACTGCTGATGATGTCACATATTACATCATTCATGACATGGTCAGTGACATCACTGATGACATCACTGATGACATCTCAAATGACATCACTGATGACATCACTGATGACATCTCAAATGACATCACTGATGACATCATCTAGTGTCTGTGTGTTTTTGTAAAGTTTAAATATGTTTTACATATTGAAGAATGAGTGGATGTATGGAAGACTGAGTGTGTGTGTGGCTGGCTGGGAGGTGTGTGACTCTGTGCATATCAATGTGTACTTGTATCAGTGATTGTATAAGAGAGTAAGTATGTGTTAGTATATGTGTGAAAAGTATGGTGTTCTGTGTTTAACTGTATAGATGAGGAAATCGAAGTGTGATTGATTCTTCACAGGACTGACTAGGTGTATGAGTGCATATGATAGTGTTGTAATAATGAGTGACTGTATGTATGAGTGATTGTATGGGTGAATGAGTGAATGTGTGTGTAGACGTAGGAATCAGTGAGTGCGTATGTAGTAACTGGTATTGGTGTGTCATGATGTCATCAGTGATGTCATTTGAGATGTCATCAGTGATGTCATTTGAGATGTCATCAGTGATGTCATCAGTGATGTCACTGAAGTATGGTGTTCTGTGTTTAACTGTATAGATGAGGAAATGGAAGTGCGATTGATTCTTTACAGGACTGACTAGGTGTGTGAGTAACTCCATGGATGAGTGGCAGTGTGTGAGTGTCTGCATAGGTGTATGACTGCATATGATAGTGTTGTAATAATGAGTGACTGTATGTATGAGTGATTGTATGGGTGAATGAGTGAATGTGTGTGTAGACGTAGGAATCAGTGAGTGCGTATGTAGTAACTGGTATTGGTGTGTCATGATGTCATCAGTGATGTCATTTGAGATGTCATCAGTGATGTCATCAGTGATGTCATTTGAGATGTCATCAGTGATGTCATCAGTGATGTCACTGACCATGTCATGAATGATGTAATATGTGACATCATCAGCAGTGGATTGCGGGTGCGCGATATATAGTTAGTGCAACTAACTATATATGGAATTTCATTGGTTTTATGTCAATAAAATGTCCAGCTAACTATATATGGTCTCTAACCTATGGTTTTTTCAGTGAATTTTCAAGGTTTTGTAAATGCAAATTCCTAACTATATATGGTCTATAACCTATGGTTTTTTCAGTGAATTTCATTGGTTTTTTAAAAGCTAATATCTATAGCTGTAAAATATATTCTTTATTACGTGACGTATCACGTAGCCACGTGAGACGCCTCATGACGCGTCGCATAACCGTGACGTATCGGCTCTGCAGCGCAAACAAAACCCGTAACGTAAGCGTGCCGGAGCACGCTTACAGATATATATATTTTTTTTAACCTTAATTAGACAAAATCCACACGTGCACATATCTTGAGGCCTTGCAAAGGCACATCAAACAAACAGTCCCTTCAATTTTGCCAAGTTTGCTGGAAATCTATTCCCTTAATTTCTTTTTTACTGTTTCTCTTGGTTTTCCCCTTGTTACGCTTACCGGGACGCTACCCGGTACGCGAACCGGACGCTCCAAAAACACAAGATGGCGGACTCCCGTTACGCTGCCGGTTAGCTGCCCGGTTCGCGTACCGGGAAGCGCCTCTACCGCGAAAAATCGCGGGGGACTTTAATATCCCCCTCATCAATCCTAGGGGGTCAGGAGGGGTTTACCTTGCCCCCTTTCCTTCATTTCCCCCTTCTTTTTTCACCACATCTTGTCTCTTGAACCTACAGAGAGACAAGATGGCGGCCGCTCCGGACTGTTTACAATGTTGACAGCTATGCTGCCGGTTAGCTGCCCAGTTAGCTGCCCGGTGAGCTGCCCGGTTCGCTGCCCGGTTCGCGTACCGGGACGCGCCTCTACGGCGTAATATCCCCCTCATCAATCCTAGGGGTCAGGAGTGGTCTACCTTGCCCCCTTTCCTTCATTTCCCCCTTCGTTTTTCACCACATCTTGTCTCTCGATCGTACCGAGAGACAAGATGGCGGCCGCTCCGGACTGTTTAGAATGTTGACAGACACCGGAGAGCCAATCAGCTTCGCTTCGCGAAGTTCCGTTACGCGTCAGGTACGCGAACCGGGGCGCTAACCGGAGCTCTGTCACAGATATATATATTTTTTTAAACGTTAATTTCTCAAAATCCACTTGAGCACATATATTGAGACATAGCAAAGGCACGTCGGGCAAACCATATCTACAATTTTGCCAAGTTTCATGTAAATCTATTCAGCCGTTCGAGCTAAAAGTGAGTCCAACCGCCCTATGGAAAAATTAATGGGAAAAATGCGTTTTGGGACCCCCCTTTTTTCTCGGCCCCCCCTTGACGAAACCCCCCCACATTTTTAGGGGTTGCTCAGAAACAAAATGTGCCATTTTTCTGAAAATTTCAGCCAATTCCGTCCACAAACGCCAAAGTTATTAGACATAGAATTTTCAGAAATCCCATAGAGAAAAAATCCTAACTATATATACCCACTGGCTATCGCCAGTAGGTAATATACATATATAAACATATATAATCTGCATATCTATATAAATTTAAATGCATGCATACATATACATATATGCATACATATGCATGTTATTTACATGAAAGTTTTAAAAACACTAATAAAAGCAAAGCTAAAAAGCCACCTCATTACAAACAGAATGGCTTTAACTTAAACGAGGGCGAGATCTATTGCATTTTCAATGCTTGTTTACTTTGGTTCTATCAAGAAGGCATTCAGATGTGTCACACATTTGCCATACATTCTGAATGTTAGCACTCTAGTTGCTCATTAGATCACTGTAGTAAAGCTAGTGCTCACCAGGGAAGTCTGCTGCTAATCATGGTTTGCAGCCATTTTCCCGCATTTTTTATCCCGCAGACTTTCAGTCCGCATACCATTATCCCGCAAGGTCATTGACCTCGCATACCATTATCCCGCATTTTTTCAAAACGCATGTGCATTTATCGCGCATGCCTTTACAAAGAATTACGTTTTAAAGGCATGTATGGTAAATGCATTTGCGTTGTGAAAACCACGATGACGAGAGAGGTAAGTGGGTTTGTGTTAATTTTTTCGTGGGTTAGTGATTGTGTAGTGTAGTGTAGTGTTGTGTAGTGTAGTGTTGTGTTAGTGTAGTGTAGAGTTGTGGTGGTTGTTTAGTGTAGGGTCATGCTGGGGGTAGTGTTTTAGGGTTTAGGGTTGTGTTGTAGTGTTTGCGTAGTGTAGGGTCATGCTGGGGCTAGTGTTTTAGGGTTTAGGGTTGTGTTGTAGTGTTTGCGTAGTGTAGGGTCATGCTGGGGCTAGTGTTTTAGGGTTTAGGGTAGTGTTGTAGTGTTTGCGTAGTGTAGGGTCATGCTGGGCGTAGTGTTTTAGGGTTTAGGATAGTGTTGTAGTGTTTGCGTAGTGTAGGGTCATGCTGGGGGTAGTGTTTTAGAGTTTTGGGTAGTGTTGTAGTGTTTGCGTAGTGTAGGGTGATGCTGGGGTGTAGTATTTTAGGGTTTAGGGTAGTGTTGTAGTGTTTGCGTAGTGTAGGGTCATGCTGGGGGTAGTGTTTTAGGGTTTTATTTATTTGTGTATTTTGTAAAGCGCAACAGCTGCCCCAATGGGGCGTCCCGGCGCTAATAAATCATGGAACTTAGAGGCTAGGCACCAATGGGGCATTATATGGGGAAGAGATGTGTTTTCAGGGACTTTCGGAATGCTAATTCAGTTTGACAGGCTCGTAATGCAACCGGGAGGTTATTCCAACACCGAGTGGCACAGACCTTGAATGTTTTCCCTCCGGCGCGAGTACGTTTAAATCTAGGGGTTTCCAGCAGAAGTAGAGAATTTGAGCGTAATGTCCTGGTGTTGACATACGGTCTCAGAGTGCTTTTCAGATGGGCCGAGCCTTTGCCCTTGGAGGCCCGGAAAGCCAGGGTCATGGCCTTAAAAATACATCTCTTGGAAATGGGGAGCCAGTGGAGTTTACGGAGGTGTGGGGAGATGTGATGTCTGGCAGGAATTCTCTCAACCAGCCGAGCAGCAGCATTCTGGACAGTTTGTAACTTGTGGCATAGGCCTGCTGTGATGCCAAGATATAGTGCGTTGGCGTAGTCCAGGTGAGATATTATCAGGGCTTGTACCACAGTCTTACGGCAGTCCATCGGCAGGTAGTTGATGAGCCGTCTAATTGTCTTGATCTTAGCAAAACAGGATGCTGCTACTGTTTGAACCTGGGCGTTGAAACTGAGATGATTATCCCAGCGCACTCCCAGGTTTCTCACCGAGTCTTTAGGCGTGGGGGCATGGCTGAGATCATCCGGCCACCATAAATTAGAATCAAGAGGGGATGATGAGTTAAAAAACAAAATCTCTGTCTTTCCAGCGTTGAGTCGGAGGGAATTGGAGTC
Source organism: Lissotriton helveticus (assembly GCF_964261635.1). Taxonomy (NCBI): domain Eukaryota; kingdom Metazoa; phylum Chordata; class Amphibia; order Caudata; family Salamandridae; genus Lissotriton; species Lissotriton helveticus. The sequence continues at coordinate 525,706,871 of NC_136063.1, read as the reverse complement.
CATCCAGCTAGAGATGTCTCTTAGACAGTTTTTCAATGGGTCGAAGGCAGAGGCAGTGGGGGTATCAAAGGTGAAGAGTAACTGAATGTCGTCAGCGTAGGAGGTGGATTTAATCCCAGTTTGCGCAATCAGTTTAGCCAAGGGGGAAAAGTAAACATTGAACAAGAGCGGGCTCAGGGAGGAGCCCTGTGGAACTCCCCATTTAAGTGGTCTAGCAGTGGAGGTGTAAGGAGGGGTGTATACCTGCTGAGTACGGTCACCCAGGTAGGAAGAGAGCCATCTCAACACTGTACCGCCAATACCCAGGTCTCCCAGCCTTCTCAGCAGGATCTTATGAGAGACGGTGTCAAATGCTGCTGAGAGATCCAGCAGCACTAACACCGCCCTCGACCCTCGATCCAGCGTCCATCTCACCGAGTCAGCCATTTCAACAAGGGCCGACTCCGTGCTGTGGCCCGATCGAAAGCCGTGCTGAGAGTCATGCAGGAGCCCATGGGATTCAATATAGTTGGCAAGCTGGGCGTGCACCAGTTTTTCCAGGATCTTAGCTGGGGCAGGCAGGAGAGAGATGGGCCTGTAGTTACTAGGGTTATCTGGGTCAAGATCAGGTTTCTTAAGGATGGGGACTAAGGACGCATGCTTCCATTTTGCGGGAAAAATGCCCATTCTCAGGGATTCGTTCCAGATATGGTTAAGGAATGGGTTGAGCAGGGGTGCCAGTTTTTTATATTGTTTGGCTGGCAAAGGGTCCTTGGGGGAGCCAGATTTACAGTTGAGTAATTCTACCAGTGTGTCAGCCTCAGAGATATCTGCAAACTCTAGCAATGAGGGTGACTGTAGCGGGTACGTAGTAGATTCCTCACCCGACCCTGCACTACTGCTGATGGGAAAGGAGGAGTAAATAGCCTGGATTTTTTCCTCAAAGAATTGTGAGAGTTTATCACACAGAGACTGGGAGGCTGGTTGAGTTCGAGTCAGAGCGCTGGGGTCCGTAAAGGATCTGACTATGTTGAAAATCTCCTTGGCGCCGTTACTGGCATGTTTAATTCTGGAAGCCAGGAAGTCCCTTTTATGATCCTCAATCATTCTGCGGTATTCTTTTAGAGCTGTTTTATAAGTGATTTTACTGTTGAGGGAATAGTTCTGCCTCCAGGAGCGTTCGAGGGCTTTGCATGAAGCCTTTTTCTGGCGAAGCATGTCAGAGTACCAGGGTGCGGATGGAGTGGCCCTGTAGGTTTTGATGGGTTTGAGAGGGGCCATAGCCTCTAGGGCTTGGCCGATCCAGGCGTCAAAATGGTCAATACCACCATCCGGATCAGATGATGGGGAGGGTGGAAAATTATTCTGGTGTTCCTGGAGCGTTTCAAGGGTGATACGACTCCAGTTTCTGCCTGATGCTTTGGGGCGATGGTAGGTCTGATAGAGCGGGAGATGCTGATCTCAAAAGAGATGAGAAAATGATCTGACCAGGTGACCGGGATGGGAGAGGCTACCAGAATGCTAGGTAGGTTGGAACAAATCAGGTCAAGGGTATGTCCCGCTTTGTGAGTGGGGGAATCTATTTTTTGCTCTAGATTGCAGGTCGCCAGTGTAGAAATAAAATTATTGCTATGTGAGCATGATTCATCGTTTACGTGAAGGTTAAAATCTCCTAAAGCAGTGAAGTTGGTGTAGCGAGTGCTAAGCTGGATGATGTAATCCGTCAAAGCCGGCAGGTAGGAGAGGTTGGAATGGGGAGGGCGGTAGATAAGTATTCCAGAGCAGGAGGTGGACGAGGAAAAATGGATAGTAAAAGGTAGACCCTCTATGCAGTCAATAGGGTCATATGTAGGGAAGGAAGCCGTCCATTTGGATTTGTGGATTAAGGCAACACCACCCCCCTGTTTACCGTTTGGTCTATTGGCGCAGGCGATGCTGTAGCCGTCCGGCAAGGCAGGAGTAATGGTGGGGTTAGTTGTCTTGTTCAACCAGGTTTCAGTTAAGAAAAGCAGATCCCAGTTGTTGTCCTGGAGGGACTGCCAGATGTCAATAGCATGTTTATTAAGAGACCTGCAGTTAATCAGTGCCGCTCTGAGGGAAAGAGAAGGGTCGGATCCATGGGAGGAAGCAGAGCACCGAGCGAGAGCCGGGCCAAGAGTTGAGTCCAGAGAGGGTAGTGAGAACTGGCAGGTTTCACATACGTACATGTGGCTCTGGGCGTCCGGATAGACCAGAGGCAGGTGGGGCAGGGAGGAGGTCTCAGAGAAAGCAACATGGTCCGAGAATGGATTGTGGGGGTAGTGCTGGTGAATCGGGCAAGGGAACCGGCCCCGGTCGCGTCATGATCGCGGACGAGCGCAGACGAGCTTGCCTTAAGCACGCCTTCGGCGCGCAATCGGCGCGCCCGCTGCGCTCGTCCGCTGCGCTTCCGGTAGATACACATGTATAAAGTGAGGGGGCGTGGCCTCGAAGTGGGCGTGTCCCTGTCGCAACGAGGACAATGGCGGGAGAAGTGGATCGGCGATTTTCACCCGTTTCTAGCGCTCGTTTTTGCTGCTGAAGGGTACCTGCACACTGTACTCGTGTGTCAGGAAGTGAAGGTGGGTGCAGGTTAAAAACACAGAAATGCACTTTTAAAATGAAGAGCTGCGCAAAGTTCTAACTACTCCCGGCTGTGCCTCAGGAGGTTCCGTAATTAATCTGCCGCGCTAGTGATCAGCGCGCTATTTGTAGGTCTTGCAGGGGGCGTGGCCTCGAAGTGGGCGTGTCCCTGTCGCAACGAGGACAATGGCGGGAGAAGTGGATCGGCGATTTTGGGTAGTGTTGTAGTGTTTGCGTAGTGTAGGGTCATGCTGGGGGCAGTGTTTTAGGGTTTTGGGTAGTGTTGTAGTGTTTGCGTAGTGTAGGGTCATGCTGGGGTGTAGTGTTTTAGGGTTTTGGGTAGTGTTGTAATGTTTGCGTAGTGTAGGGTCATGCTGGGGGTAGTGTTTTAGGGTTTTGGGTAGTGTTGTAGTGTTTGCGTAGTGTAGGGTCATGCTGGGGGGTAGTGTTTTAGGGTTTTGGGTAGTGTTGTAGTGTTTGCGTAGTGTAGGGTCATGCTGGGGGTAGTGTTTTAGGGTTTTGGGTCGTGTTGTAGTGTTTGCGTAGTGTAGGGTCATGCTGGGGGTAGTGTTTTAGGGTTTTGGGTCGTGTTGTAGTGTTTGCGTAGTGTAGGGTCATGCTGGGGGTAGTGTTTTAGGGTTTAGGGTAGTGTTGTAGTGTTTGCGTAGTGTAGGGTCATGCGGGGGGTAGTGTTTTAGGGTTTAGGGTAGTGTTGTAGTGTTTGCGTAGTGTAGGGTCATGCTGGGGGTAGTGTTTTAGGGTTTAGGGTAGTGTTGTAGTGTTTGCGTAGTGTAGGGTCATGCTGGGGGTAGTGTTTTAGGGTTTAGGGTAGTGTTGTAGTGTTTGCGTAGTGTAGGGTCATGCTGGGGGTAGTGTTTTAGGGTTTAGGGTAGTGTTGTAGTGTTTGCGTAGTGTAGGGTCATGCTGGGGTGTAGTGTTTTAGGGTTTTGGGTAGTGTTGTAGTGTTTGCGTAGTGTAGGGTCATGCTGGGGGTAGTGTTTTAGGGTTTAGGGTAGTGTTGTAGTGTTTGCGTAGTGTAGGGTCATGCTGGGGTGTAGTGTTTTAGGGTTTTGGGTAGTGTTGTAGTGTTTGCGTAGTGTAGGGTCATGCTGGGGGTAGTGTTTTAGGGTTTAGGGTAGTGTTGTAGTGTTTGCGTAGTGTAGGGTCATGCTGGGGGTAGTGTTTTAGGGTTTAGGGTTGTGTTGTAGTGTTTGTGTAGTGTAGGGTCATGCTGGGGGTAGTGTTTTAGGGTTTAGGGTAGTGTTGTAGTATTTGCGTAGTGTAGGGTCATGCTGGGGTGTAGTGTTTTAGGGTTTTGGGTAGTGTTGTAGTGTTTGCGTAGTGTAGGGTCATGCTGGGGGTAGTGTTTTAGGGTTTAGGGTAGTGTTGTAGTGTTTGTGTAGTGTAGGGTCATGCTGGGGGTAGTGTTTTAGGGTTTAGGGTAGTGTTGTACTGTTTGTGTAGTGTAGGGTCATGCTGGGGGTAGTGTTTTAGGGTTTAGTGTAGTTTAGTTGTTTAGTGTATGCTAAAGGCATATTCGTTCTAAAAGTTTTCGTTATTTTAATTTGCGGCCTAATAGTACATGCGGGATTTTTTTTGCGGACTGATGGTATGCGGGATTTCGTCATATATTCGCTAATCATACTTTCTATGGCAAAATGAACCCCCTCATTTTGTTCCTTTTTAAATTATATGTTTTAAGAGTTACCACTTTATTCCAATCAAGATGGCTTCAGGTGTGCCATACCTTTGTAATAAGTAGGACTGTTAGCACTCTAGTTGTTCTTCAGAACACTCTGGGACATTCTGTCATTGGGCTATAGTTGGGCTACATCTGACTGATATTTGGGCTACATTTGTTTTTTTTTGTCTCTGGTGGCCATCTTTGGGCTACATTGGGCTACATTGGGCTACATTGGGCTACATTTGGGCTCCAACATATATATAGCCCAATATATATTTTTCAAAGTTAATTTTCGTAAAAACCACTGGAGCCTATATCTTGAGACATAGCAAAGGCACATCGGGCTACCAGTCCCTACAATTTTGCCAAGTTTGGTGTAAATCCATTCAGCCGTTCAGGCTAAAAGTGAGGCCAACCGCCCTATGGAAAATTGCATGGGAAAAACACGTTTTGGGACCCCCCTTTTTTCTCGGCCCCCCCTTGACGAAACCCCCCCCCAAATTTTCAGGGGCTGCTCAGAAACAAAATGTTCCATTTTCCTGAAAATTTCAGCCAATTCTGTCCTCAAACGCCAAAGTTATTCGACATAGAATTTTCAAAAATCCCATAGGAAAAAAATCCTAACTATATACACCTACTGGCTATCGCCAGTAGGTAATACATATATATATATATATATATATATATATATATATATATATATATATATATATATATATATATATATATATATATATATATATATATATATATATATATATATTCAAATTTTTGTTTGATTATCAAGTAATCCAGTTTGGTTTAAAATCGTAAACTGTCTGGTGATATTATGGTAAATTGTTTGCAATTCATAATTCTTGATTACTTAAATTAATGTGTGGTTTAAAATGTAGGTTTCAATAAATGGCGTACAAAGAGGTGATTACATTTATAAACGAACACACCACTCTAAGATGGCGCTGATGAATGTCAGCAAACTAGTAGTCCTTCCTTGACTGTGTGGATATTGTTTAAAAACATGCCGATGTCTAGTGGCTACTGACCGAGAAAGGCTGTGTGCCGAAACGCGAGGGCGTCTGTCTTGTCTGTAAATAAAAGCAACCTTGGAAAAATCTACCCCGTGAGTGCGGATAACTCTTTGCAAAATCGAAGATTTGGAGCATAATAAGTAGCGGCGTCCACGACCGCTATCCGCACCCGTTGAAGAGTGCACCGAGGACTGTGGAGAAACGGAGCTGTGTCCTGAACGGGCGTTATACTCGACTGCACCGCGTCTGCCACGAGGAGAGAAGAATCAAGCCGTACCAGCTGTGGGGGAACGAGGAGCGGTGTGTCGGAGGAGGCGCAGCGATTTGGAAGACCCACAATTTGGGGAGCGATCTCTCCTTCTGTTCTGAAAGTAAAAGGACAGTAATGTGCGGCAGCGTGACCTGAGGGGCCAATTTTCCAGTGGTGGTTGTGCAACTCGAATAATCACAGTGTCCCAGACAACAGCCAAAAGACAAAAAGTGTGTTTTGCGAGTCAACTCGGCATGAGGATGCGAAAGGCATGTTCAAAAAATCAAATGCAGGCAGAGCACAAGCTAATATACCGGATCCCAAGCAACCAAAGACTAAGTTTAACGAAACAATGTTAAAGTTAGAGCGTTTGTATGAACGTGAAGTAAGAAAATGGTGGGAGGCTACCAGTTTGCAAGGATATATTGAGGTGGACAGAGTCCCTAGAGGATTACGAGTATATACTGTCCCCTCATACAAAAACCCCGACCCCCAGCTTCTAACTGATTGGGCTGAACACACAGCTCATTACTGCAAAGGTACATTGGGATTACTAGTTAAGTATGCATGGAGTGACCGCGACAAAACATTAGCGGAAATTAAACAGATGGAAGAGGACTTACACAAGGAGGAAGATGAAAAGAAAATAACTGAAGCAATGGAGCAAATGAAACCTAGGTTATTGAAATCCGAACAAAAAATTAAATCTCGTAAACAAGAGAAGTTCCAAAGAGACGAACGAGATTATATGCAGGGCAGAGTGTTACTTATGCGAAGAAATTTGACGTATCGCGCAAAGAGCTAAGCTCCAAAACAACAGCACTGACCCAGACTGTGGAGACATCGGAATCTGATCTGACGGGCAATGAATCCAGTGACGATCAAGCAACACAAGTCGCAAGTAGATTCAACAAACAGACCCTTTTCAGACCGAAATCCAAGTCATCGGACAATCCTGGCTACGGGGGGGAAAGAACAAGCCCCCAGAGGCAAGCGCAAACGTAGGAGGACAAGAAGAGCCGGCGGCGGCAGGAAAGCCAAAAAGTACAGCCTGGACCAACCGCAGGTGGAACAACAGAAGATAGCAGCAACCACTAACTTAACGGTGGTAAATCTAACATCGAGACCACTGACCAACTCTGAACATAAAGTACTAAGCCTCGGACTAACATTCTGCCCAGATTCCCGTCTGGAAGATACCCAGACCAGGATTGATCTCTTTAGTTTCGTTAGAAAGCTGAAACTTCATAAATATTTCAAAACTAGAACTCATTTAAAGACAAAAGAGAAACCAGGAAAAAGACTAACGGCAACTGATACTCTTGCGGTCAAAGATCTTGTAGGAATTGAAACATTGGAGGACTTAAGGAATGAGATGATTATGGATAATACAGACAGCCAAGATGTAGTACTACGTGCAATCAATGTGGGTATTGAGCAGGACAAAGAAGAGAGTCCTTACAAACCGAATTCGAACTTTAACCCACAGATGCCGTTTGATGCCCTGGATACCTTCTCAGAGGCTATGATGAAGGGCCTCCTACAGTTTCGTAAAAAACAGAGGACTAATAGGAGTGGTATGAACTTATCACAGGATGAGAAAATTGCATTGAATACATTGGCCAATGACAATACCATAATCATAAAGCCCTCGGATTAAGGGGGGAATGTGGTGGTGCAGACAAGGGAACAATACCATCGTGAGGCTATGAGACAATTATCTGACGAGAGGTGCTACCAGAAAACCACTTTTAAAGTATACCAACAAAGCATCCAGGCATATGATGAAATGATCAATAAGTGGTACAAAAAAAGGAATGCTTGGAAATGAGGAACATATATATCTATGCAGCTCCAATCCCACTTGCCCTACCTTCTACCACATTCCCAAGATTCATAAGGACAATCTGCATCCCCCTGGGAGACCAATTGTTTCTTCGGTTCAGGGATTGACTGCACATGTTTCAAGATTTCTTGACTTTTTTCTGGCAAGCCTGGTAACCAAGTTATCTTCCCATGTGAAAGACACCAAGGATTTTTTGACCAAGATTCAAAATGTACAATGGCAATCTGACTATTTACTTGTTGTACTTGATATAACAAGCCTCTATACCTGTATTGAGCACTCAAAGGGAAAAGAAGCAGTAACTGTGTATTTAAGAACAAGACAGTTAAGATATGTGCAACATAATTGTATGTTGATTGAATTTCTGAATTTCTGCTTAAACAACAACATTTTCCTTTTCGAGGAGGATTATTACAAACAGGTGTCTGGTACGGCGATGGGCACCTGCTTCGCTCCCAGCTATGCGAACTTGTTCGTTGGCTGGTGGGAGGAGCAGGTGCCCAGAACCTACAGGGACGATATATCAAGTGGCTCAGTGGTAAAATGGCATCGATACATCGATGATTTATTTATCATCTGGCAAGGTACAGAGGAGACTGCACGTCACTACATCGCCAACCTGAACGCAAATGATCAAAATCTGCATTTTACTGGGACAATTAGTCCAACATCTGTGGACTACTTAGACCTGAGAGTGCAAGTTGTTGGGGGCAAGATAGAGACTTCTCTATATCGAAAAGCCACTGCTGGCAATTTGATATTTTATGCAACAAGTAGCCATCCCCCCAAACTAGTGCAAAGTATCCCCTATGGGGAATTGCTTAGACTCAGGAGAAATTGTACACGCGATTGTGATTTCGATTATGGCAGCCTCAGAAAGTGTAGAAAGATTCATTGTAAGAGGGTATAATCCCATCACCATGAACAAAACACTCTGCAAAGTAAGGGCCATGACCAGACATAATCTACTAGACCAGAGTAGGGATAAGAAAACCGAAACAGGTAAATTTTGATTGATCACCCCGTACTCAGCAGAAGCTAATCATCTAAAACACATGCTGAGAAAAAACTGGCATATCCTGAAAACGGATAATGTTATAGGTGATGATATCCCTAATCATCCTTTGGTCACATTTAAAAAGGCTAGGTCCATTCTAGACCAATTGGTACGGAGCCACTTAGAAAAAGTCATTCCCAAAGCTAACACCCTGAAAAATATGAAAGGTTTCTTCCCCTGTCACAAATGTAAAGCGTGTTGTAACAGCAAAAGAACGCTTACATATACTATTCAAGATACTGGTATGGTCAGAAAAATCAACAGGTTTATCACATGTAGCAGTCCGTATGTGGTGCACTGTCTTGTCTGCCCATGCGGGCTGCGCTATATAGGCAGTACGGTGCATCCTTTCAAAATCCGGATATTAGAGCACATGAGGGCAATAGACAAGGCAGACCAAACATATCCGGTCGCAAGACATTTTGCGGAAAACCATAAAAGCGATCGGAATCTGCTATTGTGCTATGGACTTGACTCAGTCCCTGACAATATCAGAGGAGGGGATAGACTTAAGAAACTTCAAAGACTGGAATCGAGGTATATTATTGACCTCCATACAAAAACACCTTGGGGTATGAATAGTGGCGAAGACCTGATGGTTCATATTGGTGCATAAATGAAGAGTAACATCATATGAAGTAAATTTAAAGGCTTCATCTATGGCACCACTATCTGTATGATTGTATATATGTATATATGTGTATATATATGTGTATAGAAGGATAAGTGTTTCAGGGATAATTAGGATGGAATAACGTTACTTTTGAATTTTGGATTTTTGGTATTAGATTAATTTGTAACTTTGAAATTCAATTTGAAGTTATGAGATATACCTTGGTGCATCGGTAACCGTGAAATGAAATGATATGACTTTGATAAGATGAACTAGAAAACTACAAAGAAAGCTTGAAATTTGATACAAGTTAGAAAAAATGATAATGTATATAGAGGAAAATGCTGACGGTTGACTTGATTTGAGAAACAGACCTGAATAACATCTAAGGAAGGATAATGGCCGATACACGGCTCAATTTTTTGTTTGAATATCAAGTAATCCAGTTTGGTCTGGTGATATTATGGTAAATTGTTTGCAATTCATAATTCTTGATTACTTGAATTAATGTGTGGTTTAAAATGTATGTTTCAATAAATGGCGTACAAAGAGGTGATTACCTCTATAAACGAACACACCACTCTAAGATGGCACTGATGAATGTCAGCAAACCAGTAGTCCTTCCTTGACTGTGTGGATATTGTTTAAAAACATGCCGATGTCTAGTGGCTACTGACATCGAGAAAGGCTGTGTGCTGAAACGCGAGGGCGTCTGTCTTGTCTGTAAATAAAAGCAACCTTGGAAAAATCTACCCCGTGAGTGCGGATAATTGTTTGCAAAATCGAAGATTTGGGGCATAATATATATATATATATATATACATATATATATGGCCCCTGCTCTTTTTTTGGAAGGAGGTTTTGGACATTTTATCGCGTCCGCCAGAGACGCGTTATGGAGGCCCCCGCTTTGCTTTGGGCACGGACCTAACTGGCTCTGCTACAGCCGTGGCAGCTTTTTCTTTTTCCAAGGCGTTGGATGGTCTGTAGCCCGCCTCACATACCAGGAGGAGATATGGCGGTTGTGAGGTTACTAACCTCATGTCGGGCACTGTGCACTGCCACGATAGCCCCCGCAAAAAGAATTCCTGGTTTCAGAGGCTGAAGCAGTGAGGGGGCCTGAGGAGGGACATTGTTTGGACTTACAAGCAGGAATATTTCAATTGCATGCATCGTCTCCTGCATCCCCGCACTACCATTTGCTTTTTATTTCACCCTCTTGCATCACCTACCTGGAGCCGCAACACAGGATTCTGGGCTGTGTAGTTCACCTCCATTCCCGTGATACTACACAGGTGAGCAGGCAATCATCAGGGGTGGAGCGGTTAAGTTATTTCAACGAGCAGGAGGCAGAACTCACCATTACCTGGCTGCTAATATCCCTGGACGCTTGGGCGCTGAAGAAGGCAGAGAATATGCCGAAATGCATTCGCCAAACAACAAATAAAGTGCTTCCATAAGGTTTTCCCCTTGTGTGGCCCTTGCTCTTTTTTTGGAAGGAGGTTTTGGACATATATATATATATATATATATATATATATATATATATATATATATATATATATATATATATATATATATATATATATATATATACACACACACACACACACACTGGCGGTCGCCAGTAGGTAGTGATAGTTAGAATGTATTTCCCATAAGAAATGCGTTTTTTTATTTGCTGCATGGCTCCCGCCCTGCCATAGCAAACAGCAGTGTCCCGGGGGTAGGCACTCCGGGACACTGCAGGAGCCAGCCCTGGGTGGTGGTCCCCAAGGCCATCGAGGGCACCTGAAGGGGGGCCACGGGCCCCTCTCCCTCCATTTCAATGCCCCGGGGAGGTGGTGGTCCCCGGGGGTCCATAACGGACCCCGGCATTTGAATACAGAGTGCCCCGGGGAGGTGGTGGTCCTCGGGGCAGAGTGGGGGGGCTCAAGCCCCCACACATACTATTTATTACAGCCCCGAGGAGGTGGTTGTCCCTGGGGCTTGATGGGACCCACAAGGCCCGACGCCTTTTTTTAATGAAGCCCCAGGGAGGTGGCGGTCCCGGTGGCATTCTTGGGGGGTTGGGACCCACCACGCATTTATTTTGAAAGCCTCAGGGAGGTGGCGGTCCCCGGGGCTGCAGGGGGTTGCGTGCCCCGTATAACATTATTATAGCCCTTGGGAGATGGCGGTCCCCGGGTCTGCAGGGGCCCCTGTGGGCCCCCACAAATTAAATACTTATTGTCCCCAGGACCTGGCCTATCTGGGGACCTCATTAAAATGGAGCTCCCGCTACATTTAAAAAAACATTTTGGGCAGGATTCGCGACCCCAACGCAAATTCTGACAAAACTATTTACAAAAATGCTTTTTTTGGCCCTGGGGGTCCTTGTGGGACCCCCTGAGCAGGCCTAGGGGGGTAAGGGTGTTTCTACCTTTCCCACTTTTCTTCTTTTTTACCCTCCTTTTCACTGTTTTCTTGAGACTCGGTTCTACCGAGTCAAATGATGGCTGCCAAAACTTCCTAGTGTGGAGTGTTGGCAGCCAATCAGAGTAAAGTTCAAGCCTGGGAGGGTTGGCGTACCCTCCTCGGTGCTCAGATATAATAAATTATTTCTTTCTTTAATTTCTCAGCAATTACTGAATAGATTTACACCATTAAACAAAAAGGACTCTTTCTGAACCAAGCGCTACCTTCTTGCCAAATGTGATGTAATTCTGCTCAGCAGTTCGGGCTGTAGCTTTGTCTAAAATTTCCCATGGAAATTAATATGGGAGAAACACGTTTTGGGACCCCCCTTTTTTCTCAGCCCCTGCTTGACGAATCAGCCCGGTACTTTCAAGACAGGAGCTGACCGGAGCGGGCCACTTGTTTTGAACATTTTGCGAAGATTCATCAAACACCATATATATATATATATATATATTCACTGAAAAAACCATAGGTTATAGACCATATATAGTTAGGAATTAGCATTTAAAAAACCTTATTTTACTCACACAAAACCATTGAAATTCCATATATAGTTAGTTGCACTAACTATATATCGCGCACCCGCAATCCACTGCTGATCATGTGACATATTACATCATTCATGACATGGTCAGTGACATCACTGATGACACCACTGATGACATCTCAAATGACATCACTGATGACAACATCCAGTGACTGTATGTTTCTGTAAAGTTAAAATATGTCTTACATATTGAAGAATGAGTGGATGTATAAGTGTCTGGATGAAGGATTTAGTAGGTGCGTGACTGACTGTATGAGTGAGTGATTAAATGTGTCTCACTGAATGTATGGGTTAGTGACTAAACTGTCTTAATTTGTGCATCATTATGTCTGTTGTGATGTAAACTGCTGCATGTGTTGATCATTAGCTATACGAGAGGCTATATGTGTTATTAATTGGTTGCCCAAGTATTTCTATGGGAGATTGAGTTTGTGTGGGGGTGGCTGGAAGGTGTGTGACTATGCATAGATGTGTGAGCAGTTTATTCACTAGGTGTATGAGTTCAAGAGTGCATGTGGAAACAGCTACATGGGCAGTTGACTGTGTGCATGAGTGTATTGATGAGTGAATGGATATCTCAATGCTACATGTCATAGTAAGTACATATGTAAAACACAGTACATGTGAGAGTTGGCATTTATAAATAACTGTGCATGAGAGCCACTGAATGAGTGAGTGGTTGTATCGATCATTGTGAACTTGTATCAGGGATTGTATAAGAGAGTAAATATGTGTTAGTATATGTTTCAATAAGTAAGGTGTGTTTAACTGTATAGTTGAAGAAATGGAGGTGAGATTGTTTCTTTGCATGACTGACTGGGTGTGTGACTAACTCCATGGATGAGTGGCAGTGTGTGAGTGTCTGTATACACTGAGTGTATCTAAGGTTATATTAGAGTCTGAAGAGGTTTATCGTATTAGCACAAGAATGATGTCAAATGAGATGTCATCAGTGATGTCATCAATGATGTCATTTGAGATGTCATCAGTGATGTCATCAGTGATGTCACTGACCATGTCATGAATGATGTAATATGTGACATGATCAGCAGTGGATTGCGGGTGCGCGATATATAGTTAGTGCAACTAACTATATATGGAATTTCAATGGTTTTGTGTGAGTAAAATAAGGTTTTTTAAATGCTAATTCCTAACTATATATGGTCTATAACCTATGGTTTTTTCAGTGAATTTCAATGGTTTTTTAATAGCAAATATCATAAGCTGTTGAATGTCAAGTACGTGGTAAGTAAAAACATTTTCGTGTTTATGCACACTGATCTGCTTTGAATGCTGCCCCCCACCCCTCATTTCTATTAGGAGTACTCTCTCTTTGCAGATAGTGAAGGGTAGTTAACGCAGGCCTTTGCCCCCGTTGTAATCCGTCGTGCCTGCTTCTCTCTCCATTTGATTGATTGTTCTCTTTGGTTCATTCTCTATTTACAAACAAGCACAGAGTCGCAATACTCTGTTTAGTCTTTGCAGATAGCGAAAAATCGTGTAAAAAAACAAAAGGAATCGAGCAAAATCAGTAGGCCACTAATGGGATCTCTTTTTGACCTCCCTAAAATAGAAACATTAGGAACAACCTGTTGATAATACCAATGTGTATGTACATAAGCGGCGTTCATTTGTGTTCACAGTACCCCTTGTTGATTGTTTGAATCGAGCATTGAATTGTTCGAAGTTGGTTCTCTTAAGAATCTTCTCTGCCTGCAAACGAGGAAGAATAGGAATATTCTCTCTCCCTTTGCAGATAGTGAAGGGTAGGTAACGCAAACCTTTAACACGTCGTGCCTATTTCGTTCCTCATTGATTGATTGTTTCCCCAAACATTGACTGTTTGGGAATTGGTTCTTTTTGGAGGTATTCCCTGTTTGCAAATATACGTAGGAAAATCTTTGCAAATAGTGAAAGGGTACGTAATGCGGACCTTTCTCCCCCGTTGTAATCTGTCATGCCTATCTACTCCCCACTGATTGATGCACCTGTTTCACCCGGACCATTTACTAGAGATACGTCATCTGGCCCGACCAGAGAGCACCCCTAGTGAAAAGGACATATGCAATAATAACGAAGTGATCACTGTATCCTGTTAACAGAAACTTTAGCATGAAACAACCTGGAAAGAAAAGAATAAGAAAACGAAAATCAGTAGGCCACTGATGAACATGAACTTTTATTAAACAACGAACAAAGAAACGATAACATAACGTAATGATAAAACCTATTAATGTCCTAGAAACAAGAAAACGTTAAAATATGCCAGTGGTGAGAGACCAGAAAAACAGTAAGAGAAACCAAATCACCCCTCGCTGTCCCACCGCCTGCCACGCCAAAAAAATCGATAGACTAGGGAAAATGCAAGTCAGTAGAACATCCGCCCCCACTCTGGAAACTTCCAAGGTGGGGCAGGGTTGCGGCTACGCCCAGCCGGGAGCAGCCCATATAAGGCGGGTCCTGCTGCCACGCCTCGGCCAGGAGATCCTAACGTAGGGTGTAGCCGGAGGAGAGGCCGAGGCCAGCGGGACCCGGCCAGGGGATTGCCTTTACAACGCTGAAGAGTTGCAGGGGGGGGAATATCTCCTCGACCCTCCCCTCTCTCTCCCAGTCCGGCCGCGGTGGCCCTTGACAGTTTCAGGTAGTCCCGCCACATGCTCTTCCGGTCCGGCCACCAACGGTCGGGGGGCCGAGGCCGACGGGATCCGGCTGCAGCCGATAAACCAAGGAACCCGTTCATGGGGCCAGAGCCAGGGGCGTCCGGCCGACATCCACCGGAAGCCCGGCCCGAAGACGGACGGGACACTTCTTCTTTCTTGAATAATGGCTGCGACAACACTGGGGGGGGATGTCTTGCACATGCCTCCGACCCCCCCCCCTCGTCCTCATCGCCTGGTCCGGCCATAACAAATCTCAAGCGAGACGCCGTGGGGTGCACTGGGAGGGAGAGACGGTGCGAACAGGCCTCTCCCGCCTCCCCAGGTGGAGGCTTCCCAGCTGCACCCTCAGCGCTCCAGGCGCCCGGAAAAGGGTTCTTCCACTGTGGCCATGCTGCAACGTCTCGCCCGGCAGGGTGGAGCCCGTCCGCTCATTTGACCCCGCGATCACCAGTAGCTACCGAACTCTCAAAATGGCGGTCGACCTGGCAAGAGCGGGCCCAGCATAAAGAAATGGCCCGGTCACTGGTTGACTCCACCACCGTAGTCCTCCACGACCTTGAAGATTCTAGAGGAGCCGCGGGAGTCTCCGACCCCCGATGGGGAATGACTGCCATGATCGCCCGTGGAGTGACGAAACTGTATCCGCGGGACGTCGGCGCTCCCATGCTGGCGCCAGCCTCACTTTGAATTACTAGAATCCTGCAGACCTCAGTTCCGGTGAAAGCACAGTGTGACCCGGTAGGAAAAATTGTTGCACCCCCTCCCCTTTTTGACTGATAGTTCAAACCACCGATCCTTTCCTTTGCCCTTTTAACGGAACTTTGGACTGCCTCCCCCTCTTTTACATTTTCTAGAGAAAACAAAACATTAACCACTACATTAGCATAGCAGTTGACACCAGAACTGTTTTCAAATTGAAAACCAACAACATCTTCAACAGAATCCTTTTTGTTTCTGCTGTGACCCTGCTACAGCACAGGCATTGTCCCCAGCAGTAATTCTGCAATGCGGGTAAGAATAGCTGTGGTGCCTACTGGACTCACTCACCCCCGCGGCGCCCCACGCCGTTATTTGCTGGGCGGCAACTTACTAGACATCACTTTCGTGCCATCTAGATTTCAGCGCGTTCTGCTGCCTTGGAACTATTCGCACAACAGACTGCTACTGACGACCCACCCCCAGGCAACATCTTCTGAATTTTCGTAATTTGAAAGAACTAGTAACATGTCCTCATCAGGAATTCAAAAGAAATTGCCACGGTCTCTTCGTTGTTTAAATGTTTTTACTGTTTTTGTTTTGTTGTATATATTTATATGTTAGTAAAGTTTTATATTCCTACTACTTTGTTGGAGTGCTATATATTTTTAATGTGACACATAATTGTAAAAACTTTGATGTACAAAGAGTCATTCCTGGAATCTTCCGCTTCAGGCTCGGTCCCCTCCCCAATCACAATACAGGATGGTTTTCAGATAGTAGGAACACGTGTGGTGTGACGGATCTCATCGGGTGTGGGCCTTGATCTACTATAACTCCTTTGAAGAGGGGTGATTCTTTACAGCTGGAGCCATAAACTACATCTGCAGGGCTAGCTGATAGCCTGGACAATCGGACACAGAGGAAGAGGAGTGTCAGAGGGTGCGGTAGTGAATAGGGCGAAAGGGAGGTGTCGGGCGGGCACAGAGTGTGATTCTCAGGGAAGAGCAGCGCAGATGGGGGGAGGTTTATTGCCCATGCATAAGACAGAGAGCGGGGGTGACCAGTGCCTGGGGAAGATGCTTGCGAGGGTGGGGAGCCATGCTACGAATCGACAGCGTGCAGAGAGTGGGTCTGGTCAAGGCATCTAAAATGGCTGCCGTGCACGACAAAAGTGTGGCATTTCAAAAAAGGCAAGATGGCGCAAACAATGTTTTTCAACACTTCCTCATTTCCTTCGAATCGAACGTTAACAGACGTTGGTGCATATTACCAAAGTTAAGCGATATTTATCGCTAACGATGCTTACCAACGAATTTTTTACCGCTAAGCATCGTCAGAAATTATCGAAGATAAACCTTGCTATTATCAAGGTTTATCGCAAATGCGATAATAAACGGCCGCAATGCATGAATATCGCTAAAAAGTCAGCGATATTCATGCATTACCGAGCTAATGCTCTTAGCCATGTTATCCACCTCCCATTGGATAACATGGCTAAGAACTGCTCAGGGCAGGTGTTACTTTTTGGAGATATTCGCGCTTAGCGCGAATATCTCCAAAAGTTGGTAATAGGAGATAGATATCTTGCATGTTGTAATGCAAATTATTGTGGTATATGGAACTCATACCATAATCTCTCAGGAAAGCAGAAACTGATCCTTTTGGGACCGCCTGAAAAGGCCTAGGGGGTGAGGGGTACTCTACTTTGCCCCCTTTTCACGTTCCGAACTATTTTATTTTACTCTCTTCTGTAATTACACAAAATAGCAGCGATAAGATGCATCGGAGACACACAGTGAGAGAAAGGAGGCCGGAGATGAAGAAGAGATGTCAAATACACATTGGAGATAATATAGTGGCAGAAGGGAAGTAAATATGAGTAAACTTACCATGTAACATAAAAATGTTGCACTCTATACTATAAGTCTCATTTTATACTACAATCACTTCGCTACAACCTCATAAATTAAAAATAAAAATGAATAATGTCTCAAACAATTTTTGATTTCTAAATATAAATTTATTCTTCAGAATTTTCTAAATTTGAAAGAACTAGTAACATGTCCTCATCAGCAATTTCCTCATGAAAAGTCTGCAATGATGATTCTTGTAACTCTATGGTCTCCAAACATTCGATAAATTCGCCATCAACAGATTGATCAAAAAAATCATTCAAGTCATCTCCTCCTTGTGACAATATTTCATTATTGGTGCTGTCAATTTCAATCAATGTAGTGGAATCATTCAAGTCATCTCCTCCTTGTGACAATATTTCATTATTGGTGCTGTCAATTTCAATCAATGTAGTGGAATCATTCAAGTCATCTCCTCGTGACAATATTTCATTATTGGTGCTCTCAATTTCAATCAATGTAGTGGAATCATTCAAGTCATCTCCTCCTTGTGACAATATTTCATTATTGGTGCTGTCCATTTCAATCAATCTAATGGAATCATACAAGTCATCTCCTCCTTGTGACAATATTTCATTATTGGTGCTCTCAATTTCAATCAATGTAGTGGAATCATTCAAGTCATCTCCTCCTTGTGACAATATTTCATTATTGGTGCTGTCCATTTCAATCAATCTAATGGAATCATACAAGTCATCTCCTCCTTGTGACAATATTTCATTATTGGTGCTCTCAATTTCAATCAATGTAGTGGACAATTCAAAAGAAATTGCCACGGTCTCTTCATTGTGAGCCATTTTATTTTGAAATTGCTTGCTGTAAATTGCAGAAAAAAATAATCACTTTCATTTATCGTTTTTAGTAATACATAATATAAAACTAACTTCATCAAGTATTTAGTATAACAGAAGGACTGCAAATAAATAACAGAAAACATTTTTCAAATTATCTTCAAGTGTACAACATAGTTCCCCTTACAAATTAACAACTCACCTTTTTAAAAGTAGGAGAAGTGTTAGTACTGTGTAAATCAAACACCAGAAATTCACCACCAAAAATTCCTCACAAATGTATCTCAGACAGTAGTATCACAAAATGGCTGTGGTTATCTCTCATTTGACATATATACATAACCAATTAACTTTCATCACACACAAATACAAAACCAAAGTAACATTTTAATTGGTTCTAAATTTCAACACTTTCAAATGTGTTTTCCCCATGCAATTTTCCATAGGACATTTAAATACGTCTACAGCCTGAATGGCTGAACGGAATTACACCAAACTTGGCAAAATGGTACATCAAACCTAAGAGGTCAGGAAGGATCTACTATGCCCCCTTATGGTCATTTCCCCCTTCGCTTTGGCCTCCTCTTGTCTCTCGATCCTACCGAGAGACAAGATGGCGGCCGCTACGGACTGTTTGGAATGTTGACAGACGCCGGAGAACCAATCAGCTTCGCAAAGCTCCGTAACGCGAAAACTACGCGAAGCAGAGCGCTGTTACAGATATATATCTTTTTTTGAACGTTAATTTCTCAAAATCCACTGGAGCACATATATTGAGACCTAGCAAAGGCACATCGGGCTACCAGTCCCTAATATTTTGCCAAGTTTCGTGCAAATCCATTCAGCCGTTCGATTATTGACATTTAGATACGTCTACAGCCTGAATGGCTGAACGGAATTACACCAAACTTGGCAAAATGGTACATCAAACCTAAGAGGTCAGGGAGGATCTACTATGCCCCCTTATCGTCATTTGCCCCTTCCCTTTCGCCTCCTCTTGTCTCTCGATCCTACCGAGAGACAAGATGGCGGCCGCTACGGACTGTTTGGAATGTTGACAGACGGCGGAGAACCAATCAGCTTCGCTTCACAAAGCTCCGTTGCGCGAAAAGTCCGCGAACCGGAGCGCTGCCCGGTCCGCTGTTACAGATATATATCTTTTTTTAAACGTTAATTTCTCAAAATCCACTGGAGCACATATATTGAGACCTACAAAAGGCACATCGGGCTACCAGTCCCTACAATTTTGCCAAGTTTCGTGCAAATCCATTCAGCCGTTCGGGCTAAAAGTGAGGCCAACCGCCCTATGGAAAACTCAATGTTAAAAACACGTTTTGGGACCCCCCTTTTTTCTCCACCCCCCCTGGACGAACCCCCCCCCAATTTTCAGGGGCTGCTCAGAAACAAAATGTGCCATTTTCCTGAAAATTTCAGCCAATTCCGTCCACAAACGCCAAAGTTATTAGACATAGAATTTTCAAAAAACCCATAGAGAAAAAATCCTAACTATATATACCTACTGGCGACCGCCAGTAGGTAATATTTATATATATATATATATATGTTTTATATATTTATACGATAATGATTTAATCTTTAATATATACATCAATTTAATGGTTCCTGGTCAGATAAAGGGAAACCACAGCACTCCATTCGGATGAAGGCACATGCCGAAACGCGTCAGTTGCGTTGCTAATAAATTTGAATCACCTGCACTGGTGAGTGCTGCTTTTCTTTCAAAAAACCAAAAAAGGAGCTGTGGTAAATTTCGCGGATGCACCATTTCAGCACCCGTCCACGAGTGCTCCGAGTATGGTGTCTTGGAGTGTGTATATATATATATATATATATATATATATATATATATATTTATATTACCTACTGGCGGTCGGAAATCTGCAACATTCTATTGGGAATAACTTTGGCGCCGAATGAGGGATCTGCCTGTAATTTTCCTTAACTTTGCCTCGCTGCGCTCCGCTCCTTCCCTGAAAGTTTCGGGGGGATCTGTCAAGCGGGGGCCGAGATAAAAGGGGGGTCCCAAAACGTGTTTTCCCCATGTTAATTTCCATAGGGCGGTTGGACTCACTTTTAGCCCAAACGGCTGAATGGATTTCCACCAAACTTGGCAAAATTGTAGGGACTGGTACCCCGATGTGCCTTTGCTATGGCTCAAGATATATGCTCCAGTGGTTTTTACGAAAATTAACTTTGAAAAAATATATATTGGGTTACATTGGGCTATATATATGTTAGAGCCCAAATGTAGCCCAATGTAGCCCAATATAGCCCAATGTAGACCAATGTAGCCCAAAGATGGCCACCAGAGACAAAAAAAAACAAATGTAGCCCAAATATCAGCAGATGTAGCCCAACTATAGCCCAATGACAGAATGTCCCAGAGTGTTCTAAAGAACAACTAGAGCGCTAACAGTCTTGCTTATGACAAAAGTATGGCACACCTGAAGTCATCTTGATTGGAATAAAGTGTTAACACTTAAAACATTTAATTTGCAAAGGAACAAAATGAGGGGGTTCATTTTGCCATAGAAATTTTATATATATATATATATATTCACTGAAAAAACCATAGGTTATAGACCATATATAGTTAGGAATTAGCATTTACAAAACCTTGAAAATTCACTGAAAAAACCATAGGCATCTCAAATGACATCACTGATGACATCACTGATGACATCTCAAATGACATCACTGATGACATTACTGATGACTACATCCAGTGACTGTATGTTTCTGTAAAGTTAAAATATGTCTTACATATTGAAGAATGAGTGGAGGTATAAGTGTCTGGATGAAGGATTTATTAGGTGCATGATTGACTGTATGAGTGAGTGAATAAATGTGTGTCACTGAGTGCATGAGTTAGTGACTAAACTGTCTTAATTTGTGCATCATTGTGTCTGTTGTTCTGTAAACTGCTGCATGTGTTGATCAGTAGCTATATGAGTAAGTATATGGGTTATTAATTGGTTGCCCAAGTATTTGTATGGGAGACTGAGTGTGTGTGTGTGGGTGGCTGGGATGTGTATGACTCTGTGCATAGATGTGTGAGCAGTTGATTCACTAGATGTATGGGTTCAAAAGTGCATGTGGAAACACCTGCATTGGTGAGTGAACGGATATCTCAGTGCTACATGTCAAAGTAAGTACATATGTAAAACACAGTACATGTGACATTTGACATATATAAATAACTGTGCATAAGAGCCAGTGAATGTGTGAGTGGCTGTATGGATCATTGTGTACTTGTATCAGGCATTGTAAAAGAGAGTAAATATGTGTTAGTATATGTTTGAATAAGTAAGGTGTGTATAACTGTATAGTTGAGGAAATGGAGGTGTGATTGATTCTTTGCATGACTGACTAAGTGTGTGAATAACTCCATGGATGAGTGACAGTCTGTGAGTGTTTGTTTACACTGAGTGTATCTAAGTTTATATTAGAGTCTGAAGAGGTTCATCGTATTATCACATGAATAATGTCATCAGTGATGTGATCAGTAATGTCAAATGAGATGTCATCAGTGATGTCATCAGTGATGTCATTTGAGATGTCATCAGTGATGTCATCAGTGATGTCATTTGAGATGTCATCAGTGATGTCATTTGAGATGTCATCAGTGATGTCATCAGTGATGTCATTTGAGATGTCATCAGTGATGTCATCAGTGATGTCACTGACCATGTCATGAATGATGTAATATGTGACATGATCAGCAGTGGATTGCGGGTGCGCGATATATAGTTAGTACAACTAACTATATATGGAATTTCAATGGTTTTGTGTGAGTAAAAAAAGGTTTTTCAAATGCTAATTCCTAACTATATATGGTCTATAACCTATGGTTTTTTCAGTGAATTTTCAAGGTTTTGTAAATGCTAATTCCTAACTATATATGGTCTATAACCTATGGTCTTTTCAGTGAATTTCATTGGTTTTTTAAAAGCTAATATCTATATCTGTAAAATATATTCTTTATTACGTGACGTATCACGTAGCCACGTGAGACGCCTCATGACACGTCGCATAACCGTGACGTATCGGCTCTGCAGCGCAAACAAAACCCATAACGTGAGCGCGCCGGAGCACGCTTACAGATATATATATCTTTTTTAACCTTAATTAGACAAAATCCACACGTGCACATATCTTGAGGCCTTGCAAAGGCAGATCAAACAAACAGTCCCTACAATTTTTCAAAGTTTTCTTGATAATCTATTCCATTATTTTTTTTTTTACTGTTTCTCTTGTTACGCTTACCGGGACGCTACCCGGTACGCGAACCGGACGCTCCAAAAACACAAGATGGCAGACTCCCGTTACGCTGCCGGTTAGCTGCCCGGTTCGCGTACCGGGAAGCGCCTCTACCGCGAAAAATCGCAATTTTTTTTTTTTTGCCCCGCGGGGGACTTTAATATCCCCCTCATCAATCCTAGGGGGTCAGGAGGGGTTTACCTTGCCCCCTTTCCTTCATTTCCCCTTTCGTTTTTCACCACATCTTGTCTCTCAAACCTACCGAGAAACAAGATGGCGGCCGCTCCGGACTGTTTACAATGTTGACAGCTACGCTGCCGGTTAGCTGCCCGGTTAGCTGCCCGGTGAGCTGCCTGGTTCGCGTACCGGGACGCGCCTCTACTGTGAAAATTTTTATTTTTTTATTTTTTGCCCCGCGGGGCACTTTAATATCCCCCTCATCAATCCTAGGGGGTCAGGAGGGGTCTACCTTGCCCCCTTTCCTTCATTCCCCCTTCACTTTTCACCACATCTTGTCTCTCGATCCTACCGAGAGACAAGATGGCGGCCGCTCCGGACTGTTTAGAATGTTGACAGACACAGGAGAGCCAATCAGCTTCGCTTCGCGAAGTTCCGTTACGCGTCAGGTACGCAAACCGGGGCGCTGCCCGGAGCGCGCTTACAGATATATATATTTTTTTGAATGTTAATTTCTCAAAATCCACTGGAGCACATATATTGAGACCTAGCAAAGGCACATCGGGCTACCAGTCCCTACAATTTTGCCAAGTTTCGTGGAAATCCATTCAGCCGTTCGAGCTAAAAGTGTGGCCAACCGCCCTATGGAAAATTGCATGGGAAAAACGCGTTTTGGGACCCCCCTTTTTTCTCGGCCCTCCCTTGACGAAACCCCCCCAAATTTTCAGGGGCTGCTTAGAAACAAAATGTTCAACTTTCCTGAAAATTTCAGCCAATGCCGTCCTCAAACGCCAAAGTTATTCGACATAGAATTTTCAAAAATCCCATAGAGAAAAAATCCTAACTATATATACCTACTGGCTATCGCCAGTAGGTAATATATATATATATATATATATATATATATATATATATATATATATATATATATATATATATATATATATATATATATATATATATATATATATATATATATTCACTGAAAAAACCATAGGTTATAGACCATATATAGTTAGGAATTAGCATTTACAAAACCTTGAAAATTCACTGAAAAAACCATAGGTTATAGACCATATATAGTTAGGAATTCGCATTTACAAAACCTTATTTTACTCACACAAAACCATTGAAATTCCATATATAGTTAGTTGCACTAACTATATATCGCGCACCCGCAATCCACTGCTGATGATGTCACATATTACATCATTCATGACATGGTCAGTGACATCACTGATGACATCACTGATGACATCTCAAATGACATCACTGATGACATCTCAAATGACATCACTGATGACATCTCATTTGACATTACTGATCACATCACTGATGATATCATTCATGTGATAATACGATGAACCTCTTCAGACTCTAATATAACCTTAGATACAATCAGTGTAAACAGACACTCACAGACTGTCACTCATCCATGGAGTTACTCACACACCTAGTCAGTCATGCAAAGAATCGATCACACCTCCATTTCCTCAACTATACAGTTATACAAACTTTACTTATTCAAACATATACTAACACATATTTACTCTCTTATACAATCCCTGATACAAGTTCACAATGATCCATACCGCCACTCACACATTCACTGGCTCTTATGCACAGTTATTTATATATGTCAACTCTCACATGTACTGTGTTTTACATATGTACTTACTTTGACATGTAGCACTGAGATATCCATTCACTCACCAATACACTCATGCACACAGTCAACCGCCCATACAGCTGTTTCCACATGCACTTTTGAAACCATACATCTAGTGAATCAACTGCTCACACATCTATGCACAGAGTCATACACCTCCCAGCCACCCACACACACACTCAGTCTCCCATACAAATACTTGGGCAACCAATCAATAACCCATATAGTTACTCATATAGCTACTTATCAACACATGCAACAGTTTACAGAACAACAGACATAATGATGCACAAATTAAGACAGTTTAGTCACTAACTCATGCACTCAGTGAGACACATTTAATCACTCACTCATACAGTCAGTCATGCACCTACTAAATCCTTCATCCAGACACTTATACATCCACTCATTCTTCAATATGTAAGACATATTTTAACTTTACAGAAACATACAGTCACTGGATGTTGTCATCAGTGATGTCATCAGTGATGTCATTTGAGATGTCATCAGTGATGTCATCAGTGATGTCACTGACCATGTCATGAATGATGTAATATGTGACATCATCAGCAGTGGATTGCGGGTGCGCGATATATAGTTAGTGCAACTAACTATATATGGAATTTCAATGGTTTTGTGTGAGTAAAATAAGGTTTTGTAAATGCGAATTCCTAACTATATATGGTCTATAACCTATGGTTTTTTCAGTGAATTTTCAAGGTTTTGTAAATGCTAATTCCTAACTATATATGGTCTATAACCTATGGTTTTTTCAGTGAATTTTCAAGGTTTTGTAAATGCTAATTCCTAACTATATATGGTCTATAACCTATGGTTTTTTCAGTGAATATATATATATATATACATACATATATAAACATATATCATCTGTATATCTATATAAATACAAACATAAATGCATGCATACATATACTTATATGCATACAGATGCATGTTATTTACATGAAAGTTGAAAAAACACTAATAAAAGCAAAGCTAAAAAGCCACCTCATTACAAACAGAATGGCTTTAACTTAAACGAGGGCGAGATCTATTGCATTTTCAATGCTTGTTTACTTTGGTTCCATTAAGAAGGCATTCAGATGTGTCACACATTTGCCATAAATTCTGAATGTTAGCACTCTAGTTGCACATTAGATCACTGTAGTAAAGCTACTGCTCACCAGGGACGTCTGCTGCTGGTATTCAAAGTGCATGTTTCAGTCTGCATGTCAGAATTTTTTTAATGAAATTGAAGAGGGTTTGAGAAGTCACTCAAAATGTGCCCTAATTTTTCTTTCTGCAGCACTAATCATAATTCATATGGCAAAATATACCCCCTCATTTTGTTCCTTTTTAAATTAAATGTTTTAAGAGTTACCACTTTATTCCAATCAAGATGGCTTCAGGTGTGCCATACCTTTGTAATAAGTAGGACTGTTAGCGCTCTAGTTGTTCTTTAGAACTCTCTGGGACATTCTGTCATTGGGCTATACTTGGGCTACATCTGGGTGATATTTGGGCTACATTTGGGCTCTTTTGTCTCTGGTGGCCATTTTGGGAGACTGCATGTCAGAATTTTTTAATGAAATAGAAGAGGATTTGAAAAGTCACTCAAAATGTGCCCTAATTTTTCTTTCTGCAGCACTAATAATACCTTCTATTGCATAATATACCCCCTCATTTTGTTCCTTTTTAAATTAAATGTTTTAAGAGTTACCACTTTATTCCCATCACGATGGCTCCAGGTGTGCTATACCTTTGTAATAAGTAGGACTGTTAGCGCTCTAGTTGTTCTTTAGAACACTCTGGGACATTCTGTCATTGGGCTATACTTGGGCTACATCTGGGTGATATTTGGGCTACATTTGGGCTCTTTTGTCTCTGGTGGCCATTTTGGGAGACTGCATGTCAGAATGTTTTAATGAAATAGAAAAGGATTTGAGAAGTCACTCAAAATGTGCCCTAATTTTTCATTCTGCAGCACTAATCATACTTTCTATGGCAAAATATACCCCCTCATGTTGTTTCTTTTTAAATTAAATGTTTTAAGAGTTACCACTTTATTCCAATCAAGATGGCTTCAGGTGTGCCATACCTTTGTAATAAGTAGGACTGTTAGCGCTCTAGTTGTTCTTTAGAACACTCTAGGAGGCTGCAGTAGAACACAAAGGAATCAACTGACAGTCTCTGTCCTTGTTGGATGTACATGTTTTACTGAGAATGTCAGACTTCATTTTCACATGACTGAGAAAGATAATGTGAATTTACAGAAAATATGCTTTCAGTTTAGCTTATAGATCCCCTTCCAAACCACTGTGGGAAAATCATGAGATATTAGTTTTCTTTCAAACAATATTCATGATATCACAGCAGAAGGTTTTTTCACATGGTAAAATCACCTTAGAACCCACCACAATTCCTAAAACGAGTATGGTACCATCAACAAATGATTTATAATGTAACTAAAGTCCTAAAACCCTCTATTAACTACAATGCTTTTTAATGAGGTGCTATCATGTATATTGGTCCCAAGATGGCTGCCAACACTTCTTGGATGAAGTGCTGACAGCCAATCAGATCAGATGTGTGGTTAGGCTCCGCCCAGATATATATCTTTTTTTGAACCTAAATTACTCAAAATCCACTGGAGCACATATATTGAGACCTACAAAAGGCACATCGGGCTAACAGTCCCTACAATTTTGCCAAGTTTCGTGCAAATCCATTCAGCCGTTCGGGCTAAAAGTGAGGCCAACCGCCCTATGGAAAACTCAATGTTAAAAACACGTTTTGGGACCCCCCTTTTTTCTCGACCCCCCCTGGACGAACCCCCCCCCAATTTTCAGGGGCTGCTCAGAAACAAAATGTTCCATTTTCCTGAAAATTTCAGCCAATTCCGTCCACAAACGCCAAAGTTATTAGACATAGAATTTTCAAAAATCCCATAGAGAAAAAATCCTAACTATATATACCTACTGGCGACCGCTAGTAGGTAATATATATATATTAATATATATATATATATATATATATTCACTGAAAAAACCATAGGTTATAGACCATATATAGTTAGGAATTAGCATTTACAAAACCTTATTTTACTCACACAAAACCATTGAAATTCCATATATAGTTAGTTGCACTAACTATAAATCGCGCACCCGCAATCCACTGCTGATGATGTCACATATTACATCATTCATGACATGGTCAGTGACATCACTGATGACATCACTGATGACATCTTAAATGACATCCCTGATGACATCTCACTTGACATCAATGATCACATCACTGATGATATCATTCATGTGATAATACAATGCATCTCCTCACACTCTAATATAACCTCCGTTACACCCAGTGTTAAATAGAGAGTATAATTTTTGAAACCATTGACACACCAATACTAGTTACTACATACGCACTCACTGATTCCTATGTCTACACACACATTCACTCATACAATCATTCATACATACAATCACTCATCTTTACAACACTATCATATGCACTCATACACCTATACAGACACTCACACTCTGCCACTCATCCATGGAGTTACTCACACACCTAGTCAGTCCTGAAAAGAATCAATCACACTTCCATTTTCTCATCTATACAGTTAAACACAGAACACCTTACATTTTTGAAACATATACTAACACATACTTACTCTCTTATAGAATCATTGATACAAGTACACATTGATCTGCACAGAGTCACACACCTCTCAGCCAGCCATACACACACTCAGTCTCCCATACAAATACTTGTGCAACCAATCAATAACCCATATAGCTACTTATATAGCTACTGATCAACACATGCAGCAGCTTGCACAACAACAGACATACTGATGCACACTTTCAGACAGTTTAGTCACTAACCCGTGCATTCAGTAAGACGCATTTAATCACTCACTCATACAGTCAATCACGCACCTACTAAAACCTTCATTCAGACACTTATACATCCACTCATTCTTCAATATGTAAAACATATTTAAACTTTACAGAAACACATAATCACTGGATGTTGTCATCAGTGATGTCATCAGTGATGTCACTGACCATGTCATGAATGATGTAATATGTGACATCATCAGCAGTGGATTGCGGGTGCGCGATATATAGTTAGTGCAACTAACTATATATGGAATTTCAATGGTTTTGTGTGAGTAAAATAAGGTTTTGTAAATGCTAATTCCTAACTATATATGGTCTATAACCTATGGTTTTTTCAGTGAATTTTCAAGGTTTTGTAAATGCTAATTCCTAACTATATATGGTCTATAACCTATGTTTTTTTCAGTGAATTTCATTGGTTTTTTAACAGCTAATATCTGTAGCTGTAAAATGTATTCTTCTTTAAATCCAAAAATATATTTTATATGTTTATGAATAATTTTTTTTTTAAATATTTTTTTTTCTTCGTTCCCGCTTCGCGAATCGGGAAGCTTCCCGTTAGCTGACCTTGATGCCGCGAAATAGACCGCGAGCCGGTAAACGTTTCTTTACCGCAACTGCCGCGTTACAAAACAACATCGTGACGCCTCCCGTCCGCATGACGTTTCACGTTGTCGCGTGATACGTCATATGACGTGCTACGTTAGCGAACTGGTACGCGAACCGAGTCGCAAAGCGCAGGTTTCTGGAAGCAAACCGGGAGGCCCTGCAAAGCGCTTAACGTAAACACAGCAGGTCATGTGACTTGGTAATAACACTTTTCATTGGTTCATTTCACCTTTGGTTTCCTAATGATGTAAGACTAGGTCATATAATCTAAAATGAACACTTTTCATTGGTTGAGAACTCTTGTTTTTCCCAAATGATGAAAATCCCTCCTTCTTTCCTCACTCTGACTTTCATCATTGTGAGAGAAAGACCCTTTGTGATCACTGAGCAATGGCTTCTTTAGTAGCTTCAGCTGGTGCTTCCCCACCACCTCCACCACATCCAAGGAAGAGTGGACCACCTGCTCAAGTTATAATTCAACAAGAAGAGGAAGAAGAGGAACAGGACGACGAGCACGAAGAGAGGCAGTTTTTGCCTGAGGAGCCCAGGACGTCTCACCGGAAAGAAAACTTCATTTGGCAATTTTTTAAAATTCCCAAAGGTGAGAAAAAAGTAAATGCAAGATACGTAACTTGCCTTATATGTCAAGATAGACTGTCCAGAGGAACCGAGAAAAAATACAGTTTCGGAAACTACACAATGCATCGCCATATGACTAGGTGGCATCCTAACAACTACAGTGCTGCACAGTTTCGGAACGACCTAGATAATGTCCCTATTATGGCCAGAAGATCTGTTGTACCGGAAGTAACGGGACCAGAGGGCAGGGAGATGGTGCCAAATATACAAATGAGATTTGGTGAAGTAAAACACACCTGCGTATTTTGCGATGGATTCATTTGCTACGGAGAAAGAAGCATCACTCTGATCAACAGAGCTATTGACTATCATATGCAAGTTTGTACGAAACGCCCAAAATAATAAATACTTTTTTTTTGTTTTGTTGCTCCTGTTGAGCCCTTTACAATGAATCGTTTTCATTGCCCCCTCCAAGAAAAACCCCAAAAAATATAAAACTGTTCAGATAAATTCAAAAAAAGTAAAAAAATGTTCCGAAAAATAATAAAAAAAATTTAAAACAACAAAAACAATTAAAAAAAAAGTTCTTTTCAGAACTACCTCCCCGTTATTAAAAAATTGGTACAATATTTGGAACTGTGCCAACCTCTATTTCTCTTAGTTCGCTTCCCAGTTCGCTCGCCGGTACGCGATCGGAAGCGAACCAAAAACAGTAAGTATAAGGGAAGGAAACAGACACTTATGTTAAAAGAAAGACAGCTATAGGGGAGTAAACTAGAGATACTATTACCCGTAATCCACTGCTGATGATGTCACATATTACATCATTCATGACATGCTCAGTGACATCATCAGCAGAGGATTGCGGGTTTTTTGGCAACGTGCCTTATCCACGGTTTAATAACGCTGCCTTTTGCTTTATATAAGTTTTCAAATTGTATGAAATATATACCAATAGGTCGTTATGAACCTTTAGGTAGTGCTTTTCTTCATGAGGTCTGGTCGCTTCCATACACATACAGATGTTTCAAAGATGATCAAGAAGTTTATCTGAATGGAGAGGAATGCACTGAGACGCCAGATCATTCACTAATGTGTAGGCACATACAGTTACACGGTTCATGCAACAAACACCGACAAAATATGGCTTGCGTGTTGCAAGGCACGCCAGTTCCTGCTATCATCCCCACGTTCAAGTTGTTGGAAAATGGTAGTTATTTGATGCTCAATAATGAAGATTGATCTGGGTTAATTAAAAGTATTCCTTTTATCGTAACAGTAAGTGAACGGGTTATTTGCTGCAGAAATGTTCTATTTCCTCCCACACATGAACATAGGGAGTTTTCAATCTCGCCACAAATACCAACCTTGGGAGCAGATTTCAACGGCATGGCAAGAATAAGAGGTCTTTTGTCTCAGAGAGAGGTGGCCTTGAGTTCGGCCCGTGAAACTTTCGTGCTTCACATAGCGAACACCCGTACAGAGGTGCAGACCCTTTTCAATTCAGATTTGCCTTTCCATTTCAGCAAGATGGTTCGGACTATCTCTAACGCATCCTCCACAAAGGCCCTGGCGCACTTTTTTAAAGTCGTTACCAGTGGTCTCGTGACTTCATTTGAGAAAATCTTTCGAGTCATCCCTACTTTCTTTCATTGTATTTTTTCCACTCTGCTTCATGGATTGCCATTTTTACTTGCATTACCAGCGGACGCTCTTGTGCTTTTTTACATTTTTAAATATGGATGTCCCTCCTATGCAACCTCCCGCCCTGCAGCTGCTGACACTGTTCCGCAATCGCATGCTAGAATATTATGGCACAATGCCGTTGGCGATATTAAGCACGGCATATGGATTATCTTTTCGATTCTCCTACTTCACCTGTGTCCAGCCTGTATTTCACTGCCTGACCTGTGATTTCGATTGGGCCATTGATTTGTGTCTCTGCGGACCGGTTTCTCCTGACGTCGACTTTAATCAGCTGATGACTCCTATCATTACTCACGAGTTGGTTTGTCCTGGCGAAAGGATTATGGCTGTGGCATTGATGCATGGACTAATTGGTCCCTGGAATTTACTGGCGGCAACACAGTCTTTCTTGGAACAGAGCTTTCTTGAAAACCCACCGAGCTGTCCTCTGATGGTGATAGAGGATCCGGTGCTGGGAGAGCACGTATGTTCTTTTCCGCTTTTAAATTGGATGGCTGAACTGTTTTCGGATGAAGACGGTGACTTCCTATTGGAGGCTGTTGCAGCTTATTTTGCATACACAGTTATGTCATAGACCTTTTTCATGTTTGATATGCTGAGTACTAGCATTTCATTGACAATTCATTGACTTATTTGTCAAGTTTTTATTATTTACCTTGCCTATTGGCTTAAGACTCGATAAAGTACTTGGCTGTTTTATTTTTCTTTAGCATTAAATTTTCCTAGTTTTTAATGCTTTACCTTGCGGACCGTCCACATATAAACTTGCAATCTGCTCTCATGAGATGGCACTTCTATTATCTTATTCAGTTCGTTTCCGGATCATGGGGAGGTGTCATCTACGTCCTGGATATCTTTACACCGTGTTAAGTTAGCATGGGCTCATTACCGGTTTAAACGCCATTTTTCCTTTTTTGCAACTTCTGCACACGACACTTAGTTGTTGCTTTAGCTTTCAACCTAGTAGTTCATCGTGGTTTACATGAGAATAATATGTTATTGCTCTACTATCTGCTTTGCTTGTTAAACTATATCTGTACAGCGAGTGCTAAAGTTTCAAGAACAACACGATACAGAATTGTTATGAGGTCTGATCTCCACGACTTCATACTCATAACATAAGTGCAACTTCTGGCAATTCTGGGCATGAGGCGGGTTTTATATTGCTTTGCCGAACACACATACACAACACTTGATGCGGTTCACATGAAGAGAGAGCTGGTGTATGCTGATGTGATTCCTTCAAATCTAAGACACTAAAGTATGGGCACGCCCTAAACCAACACAAAGAGACCTTCTTAGCAAATAATATAATATGTGTATTAGGGAGGGTGAGATATAAGCAGCCGCGGGCCGTGGAGGGAGTTACGGTGAGGCAGGGAGGCGGGGAGGGGGAGAAGCAGGGTGGAGCCCTCTCCACCCTGCCCCTCCCCCTCCCCGCCTCCCTGCCCCACCGTAACTCCCTCCACGGCCCGCGGCTGCTTATAAGTGTTGCTAACTCTTATTCATTTACAGCATGTTAACATACTGTCACCATTCGCTTTTTATGTACTAGTAACTATGCTGGTAATTTTGCTACTGATAATATGTGTACTTGTATTATCTAAGATACTACGCCTGAGAAGACGGCATTAGTAAATAAACATTTCAAATACACATGTGTTCTTCTTAACTCCATGTTCTGGTTTCTAAGAAATATATAACGACCGACTGTTCATGAGTTCCACGTATCCTGAGGTACTATAAGTTCATATTCTGGATTGTCTAAACATTGAGAGTTTGTTATATCCAATGTGACACTGTACCTAGCTTGCTAAGGGGTTTTTGATTACTAAGGTGAGTTTTGGGACACCCTAATTCGCCGAGGTTCCAATCCTCTGTCCACAGTTCTGTGTGAGAACAGAAACCCTGCGACAGGGGCACCCCCGACCCTTGCTGGAGCTTCATCACACTTGCGATACAACTCCAGCAATGCGCCACCTTTACGGCACAGATACATCACGCATCTGTGCTGTTTTTGCCCCATGATGCGCCGCATTGTAAATGCAGCACACCATAGGTGACGGAACAGCGGCACAGAATGACTAACACATCCCTGGTGATGCGCCAGTCATCATAAATCTATCCCTATGCTTCCTATCTTGTTAGAGATGAACCGCCATATGTATCATCAAAGTTTTTTGCATTTCCTAAATAGCGAACTTTAAGGAATAAATAGCGATTCTTTACCATTCCTAGTTTGCGATGAGCTATTTGCTAATTACAAATTACCCATTCATTTCCTTCATTTCCATAGGACGGTTGGACTCACTTTTAGCTCGAACGGCTGAATGGATTTGCACGAAACTTGGCAAAATTGTAGGGACTGGTAGCCCGATGTGCCTTTGCTATGTCTCAAGATATATGCTCCAGTGGTTTTTACGAAAATTAACTTTGAAAAATATATATTGGGCTACATTGGCCTATATATATGTTGGAACCCAAATGTAGCCCAATGTAGCCCAATGAAGCCCAATGAAGCCCAATGTAGACCAATGTAGCCCAAAGATGGCCGCCAGAGACGAAAAAAAACAAATGTAGCCCAAATATCAGCCAGATGTAGCCCAACTATAGCCCAGTGACAGAATGACCAATCAGCGTCGCAAACCTCCGTTACGCGAAGCGGAGCGCTGTTACAGATATATATCTTTTTTTGAACGTTAATTTCTCAAAATCCACTGGAGCACATATATTGAGACCTAGCAAAGGCACATCGGGCTACCAGTCCCTAATATTTTACCAAGTTTCGTGCAAATCCATTCAGCCGTTCGATTATTATTATTATTTTTTTTTTTTGCCCCGCGGGGCCCTTTTAAAACCTCCACATCAAACCTAGGGGGTCAGCGAGGATCTACTATTCCCCCTTATGGTCATTTGCCCCTTCGCTTTCGCCTCCTCTTGTCTCTCGATCCTACCGAGAGACAAGATGGCGGCCGCTACGGACTGTTTGGAATGTTGACAGACGCCGGAGAACCAATCAGCTTCGCTTCACAAAGCTCCGTTGCGCGAAAAGTACGCGTCCTGGAGCGCTGCCCGGTCCGCTGTTACAGATATATATCTTTTTTTAAACGTTAATTTCTCAAAATCCACTGTAGCACATATATTGAGACCTACAAAAGGCACATCGGGCTACCAGTCCCTACAATTTTGCCAAGTTTCATGCAAATCCATTCAGCCGTTCGGGCTAAAAGTGAGGCCAACCGCCCTATGGAAAACTCAATGTTAAAAACATGTTTTGGGACCCCCCTTTTTTCTCGCCCCCCCCTTGACGAACCCCCCCCAAATTTTCAAGGGCTGCTCAGAAACAAAATGTGCCATTTTCCTGAAAAATTCAGCCAATTCCGTCCACAAACGCCAAAGTTATTAGACATAGAATTTTCAAAAATCCCATAGAGAAAAAATCCTAACTATATATACCTACTGGCGACAGCCAGTAGGTAATATATATATATATTCACTGAAAAAACCATAGGTTTCAGACCAGTTATAGTTAGGAATTAGCATTTAAAAAACCTATTAAATTCACTGAAAAAACCATAGGTTTCACACCAGCTATAGTTAGGTGGAAATTTTACTCGCATAAAACCATTGAAATTCCCACGTTATAGTTAGTTGGACTCACTATAACCTGCGCGTGCAATGCACTTCTGATGACGTCACATATTACATCACTCATGACATGGTCAGTGACATCACTCATGACATCACTGATGACATCTCAAATGACATCACTGATGACATCATCCAGTGAATGTGTATCTTTCTGAAAAATAAATATTTTTTATATATGTATATCTAAAGGTTGATGGAAGAATAAATGGGTAAATAAATGTCTAAATGGATTTTTTTGTGTAAAATTGATTGGTTAACTGACTTATTAAATGTATCTTAGTGAATACATATATTAGCGAGTAATGTTTAAATATTTAAATATCTGTATCTGTGTCTCACTTTGTGTATAAGTGGCTGCATGGGTTGGTGAGTAGCTACATGAGTGTATTTTTTTGAGTATCAGTATCAGTGTCTGTATGGTTCGGTGGGGGATAATATTACTTAGAGCACAGATGCATGAATGAGTGACTCACTATTTGTATGTATTTTGAAGACAGCATGTGTGCAAGACTGTATGGGTGGATGATTGTGTGTATGGGTGGGTTAGTGAGTATGTGTTTTTATAATTGATTGTTTAAGAGAGTAAATATGTTTCCGTTTCTGTAGAAATATGTGTAGTGGTGTGTATATAGCAGTATAATCAAGTAAATGTTTTTTTGATAGTTTTTTTGCATGTGTGAATTCGTGTGTGAGTAACTATATGGATGAGTATGAGTATTAGTGTGTAACAGGATGTATAGGTTTATGAGTACATATGATGAGTAAGTACATGCATGAGTGACTATATAGAACTGTTGGTGAATGAGTGGATGTGTATGTAGATGTTGGAATTACCTAATAAGCTGTTGTAATTTGTATTGGTTTCTCCTTTTTTAAGAAAATGTTAGTTTCTATTTTTGAATGTGTGTGTCAAAGGTTATTTTATGCTGATAGGAGGTCTGCCACTTTGTCACAAGGATGTTGTCATCAGTGATGTCATTTGAGATGTCATCAGTGATGTCATGAGTGATGTCACTGACCATGTCATGAGTGATGTAATATGTGACGTCATCAGCAGTGCATTGCACGTGCAAGTTATAGTGAGTCCAACTAACTATAACGTGGGAATTTCAATGGTTTTATGCGAGTAAAATTTCCACCTAACTATAACTGGTGTGAAACCTATGGTTTTTTCAGTGAATATATATATATATCTTAAAATAGAAAAGATGATGCGTAAAGAGATCTCCAAGTGGTGGGAGGCGATCACACTAGAAAAATATCAGGAAGAAAAACGCGTGCCTCGTGGGCTGAGGATCTTAATAGCCCCATCATATGAAGATGCTGATGAGGAACTAGCAGGAGAGTGGGCAGATAACTTGATGGACTGCTCAAATCGGATGTTATCCATATTGATTAAGCACGCGTGGAAGAACAGAGGCATCTTGATTTTGGCTATTGATGAATTGAGGAGTGAGATTGAGAAAGAAGAAAAGGAGGATGTCTTCAAAAGCAAAATGGAAGAAATAAGAATAAGGATTGAAAAACATGAAGAAGAAATAATAGCTAAAAAGGAACGCAAATTCCTGAGAGATGAGATCGACTACCGCTCTGGAAGAATTTACCTTTAGCCGGAAATATGATAATCTAACCCGGAAAGGAATACAAGGCACATTGGATAAATTACAAAGCACGGAAGCAGCAGATGGTGAAATTAGCGAGAGTGATATATCAGAGGGTGGGACCCCATTGAGTGCAAAATTTTTGGAAGGAGTTTCAGTTAATGAATCGAACCCAAAATCAATCAAACTGGCAAAAGGACAGAGGAAGAGGGAGGGGAAGAGGACTCCCCGGTCGCGGCAGAGAAAAAGGAAAAACTACAGAAAGTACAGCGACATCCGGAAACAAATCAGGAGAGGCGGTTGGAAAGGCGACTGCAACCCCCATGGGAGTGGAAACACGGGGCCAAAAACGACGTGGAAGATGAATGGCAGAAATGTGGTAAATGTATCCAATCATATTTTAACCAATGATGAATTTGATGTTCTGCAATTTGGTTTGTCGTTTTGTCCCACCAATCCGTTCTCTTACCATCGGGAACGCATTGACTTATTCTGTTTCCTACGGAAACTTCGCCTCCATAAATGGAACAAATTAAAGGTTAAGGGGGGCGTAACCAATAGAATTCAAACAATTGGAGTTCCTGCCATTGAAACTATTCATGAGGTAGAAACTTTGTTAGCTCTGGAGGAGCTTGAACGTGACAATTCTGAACTGCCTCCCATCGATGCTCAAACATTGGGATATGATACTAGTTTGAGTAGTGGCAATAACTTTAAACCAAAATCCACTTTTAATCCAGTGGTACCATCGAGTGGAATAGACACTTTTGAAGATCTTGCCATAAAGGAGCTCAAAACAATAGCTAAAAGTAAGGTCTGGTCAAAGGATAACTTAACCAAAGCCCAAAGACTAGCAATTAAATCTCTAAAACAGGACAACAACATAGTGATCCGCCAGAGCGACAAGGGTGGAAATGTTGTTGTCCTGAATCTAACTGACTATATCTTAGAGGGCTCAAGCCAGTTAAATAACCATGAATGTTATGAACCAGTACCTAAAATTCGTATTGAGGAATCCAATAACACTTATTATGACATGTTAAAGCAATGGCACCAAAATGGACTACTTGAGTATGATGAGTATGCCTTCCTTCTAAATAGAAACCCCAAAATTGCTATACTGTACCTGCTGCCCAAGCTGCACAAAAATCCAACTAGACCACCTGGGAGACCGATAGTCTCCTCCATGAACTCGTTATTAGAGAACAGCTCCAAGTATATTGACTACTTTTTGCGCCAGTATGTTGAAACATTGCCATCATACCTGAAAGACAGCCGTGATTTTCTAAAAAAGATTGAATGTGTAGTTTGGAAGGAGGATTTTCTCCTCATAACTTTAGACGTATGTAGTCTGTACACTTCTATCAAGCACGAGGACGGTGGCAAAGCATGTGAACACTACCTGAAATCCAGATCCATCTCTTTTCAACAACACAATGAGATGATTGTACAAACGATTTATTTTTGTCTAGAAAACAATTTTTTTATTTTTGATGGAAATTTTTATAGACAGAAACAGGGCACTGCCATGGGCACTTGCTTTGCTCCCAGTTTTGCCAACTTATTCATGGGCAGATGGGAGCAGGCAGTGCCCATGAGACATCATCTATATCACAGCCACGTGATACTGTGGCTGAGATATATCGATGATTTATTTTTAGTCTGGAACGGCAGTGTGGAACAGGCAGAATCATTTGTAAAGATTCTAAATAACAATGACTGGAACCTAAAATTTGAAGGTACAATAAGCAGAACTAATGCCAAATTCCTAGATCTGGAAATTATGGTGTCCGATGACAAGTTAGTGTCCACCTTGTACAGAAAGGAAACTGCAGGCAATACATTGCTGCATGCAGAAAGTAGTCATCCCCCATTGCTCATCCACAGTATCCCCTACGGGGAGTTCCTTCGGGCTCGAAGGAACTGCGGAACACAGGCAGATTTTGACAAAGAATGTGACCTGATGACCAACAGATTTATCGAGCGTGGGTATAACAAAGATGTGGTGAGACTCTCCAGACTCAAGGCTAGCCAGTTTTCCCAGAGTGAATTGCTGGTTTCTTCCAGTACTAAACAAGATGCCACCAATGTCAGATATATCTCTACATATAACTCTGGGTCCATTAGGGTTAGACAGTGCTTAGCTAAGCATTGGAAAGTGTTAAAAACAGAAACAACTCTTGATGATGTGGTACCTGATTTTCCCAGCATTACTTTTAGAAAGGGACAATCCCTCAAAGATAAGGTGTGCAATAACGATATTGTAAGAAAAAAAGAATCCCCTTTGGACATTAAAGGATTCTATACATGAATGCCCTGTAAGGCCTGCAAGTTTAGTTTCAACATCAAGAAAGTCTTCTACCCGGTGGAAAATGTGGAAAAATTAATTGATAAACACTTGACCTGTGTCTCAGACCACTGCATCTACGTTCTAACATGTCCGTGTTCTAAGAAATATGTGGGCAGCACCATGTTTGCTGCCAAGAAAGATAAATTGTCACCCCTTGCCCGCCACTTTGAAGAATTTCACCAAAGCAATCATGATCTGCTACGTTTCTTTGTTGTTGACAGGATACCACCAAGCAACAGAGGAGGCGATCGAATTCGAAAACTAAGACAATTGGAATCCCAGTATATATTAAATTTAGATTCCAAGATCCCCAAAGGGTTAAACTCTGAGGAAGAAATGTCATGGTTTTTAGGAGAATAACCATTCTGTATGTAAATTCCCATGATCAGTTAATAGGATCTTACTGTACAACAACTGTTATCATCCCCCTTTTGTTAGGGAGCTCTCAATAACAAATGAT
This sequence comes from Lissotriton helveticus, assembly GCF_964261635.1. Taxonomy (NCBI): domain Eukaryota; kingdom Metazoa; phylum Chordata; class Amphibia; order Caudata; family Salamandridae; genus Lissotriton; species Lissotriton helveticus. The sequence goes on along the minus strand of NC_136063.1, from coordinate 525,667,748 downwards.
CCTTGGCTGTGCTCGTTTGCTTTGTTTTGCTTTGAGATGAATATATATGATACTGAGTCTAATTGTCCCCATATGTTTTTAACGCTCACTCACATGCACTTGTTTTTAATCAATGTAAATAGGAGTCACATCCGGTTAAAGGGTTGGAGGTAAAATCCCTGTCTGAGTATTAATGAGCCTTGGGTGTTTCCTTTTTAGATTGGGACATGATATACCCTGTGGATTTGGAAAAAATGAGAAAAGGAGCCTATTCTAATCAATTAAGAAAATCGAAAGAATGCACTATATGGACTATATATGATACCACCTCAGTTGGGACACAGGAATCATTACAATTGAGAATAATTACTATACCCACTTGGGTATTATTCATATTAGGTTTATATGTGTTTTGTGATATATTCCCGACTGATTGAATGGATTCTTTTATTACTACCCATTTGGGATTTATTTAATTGACTAATCAATATATTGATTTATAGATTGCTTTTACTTTGAGTATTGCCACTTGGCAGTAATCTATAATTTCTAGGCTCCAAACTCTCACCAACCCACTAGGAAACTATTTAACTGATAACCCATGATTATGAGGCCGATGATTTTTGTCTGAACTACATATGCAATGAGAATATGTCCATAAGGGCGATCAACTTGAACTATGCATCATGTATGTTAACATACAAAATACGTATGCCCGATCCTGTAAGGTGAATATAACTTATACAAACAAGCAAGGGGTACTTTCCCAACTTTATAAAAGTGAGACACAATGAGAACAAGCTGTTGCCTGCATAATGTACAAAGGTATCGGGTTCAATGTGTATTAACAGACACTTGTTTCGTTTTTTATTTTGATGCTAGGAACCGGTTGCAGTTTGTCACAAAAATGGTTATCAGTAATGTAAAATCGCCCTTCGATTAATTTGAACAACTATTTTGCTGTTATGTTGAATTGCAATGTATAATAATTTAATACGTTGTGCTCATGAACTATGAGTTACCTCAACCCGTTCGAAGATGGCCGACCCTAAAAAACTTTGTTAGTCCACCTTTAGTGTTGTTTGTTTATGTGTGTAATCACGTGCACTAAATATAAGCAATGGACATGTAGTAGGGCTTTACCCGTGAGCAAAGCGGTTACCCACCGAAACGCGTAGGGTTTCTTTTTTGGCGTATGGTTTATGAATAAAACCTAATATGACCATACAGACGGAGTATTAATCATCATTTCCTGTGTGGAGTGCGTGGTACTGGTATAGTACGTGGACTTGCATATATATATATATTCACTGAAAAAACCATAGGTTATAGACCATATATAGTTAGGAATTAGCATTTACAAAACCTTATTTTACTCACACAAAACCATTGAAATTCCATATATAGTTAGTTGCACTAACTATATATCGCGCACCCGCAATCCACTGCTGATGATGTCACATATTACATCACTGATGACATCTCAAATGACATCACTGATGACATCACTGATGACATCTCAAATGACATCACTGATGACATCTCATTTGACATTACTGATCACATCACTGATGACATCATTCATGTGATAATACGATGAACCTCTTCAGACTCTAATATAACCTTAGACACACTCCGTGTAAACAGACACTCACAGACTGTCACTCATCCATGAAGTTACACACACACCTAGTCAGTCATGCAAAGAATCAATCACACCTCCATTTTCTCAACTATACAGTTATACACACCTTACTTATTCAAACACATACTAACACATATTTACTCTCTTATACAATCCCGGATACAAGTTCACAATGATCCATACAGCCACTCACACATTCACTGGCTCTTATGCACAGTTATTTATATATGTCAACTCTCACATGTACTGTGTTTTACATATGTACTTACTTTGACATGTAGCACTGAGATATCCATTCACTCACCAATACACTCATGCACACAGTCAACCGCCCATACAGCTGTTTCCACATGCACTTTTGAACCCATACATCTAGTGAATCAACTGCTCACACATCTATGCACAGAGTCATACACCTCCCAGACACCCACACACACACTCAGTCTCCCATACAAATACATGGGCAACCAATCAATAACACATATAGTTACTCATATAGCTACTGATCAACACATGCAGCAGTTTACAGAACAACAGATATAATGATGCACAAATTAAGACAGTTTGGTCACTAACCCATGCACTCAGTGAGACACATTTAATCACTCACTCATACAGTCAGTCATGCACCTACTAAATCCTTCATCCAGACACTTATAAATCCACTCATTCTTCAAAATGTAAGACATATTTTAACTTTACAGAAACATACAGTCAATGGATGTTGTCATCAGTGATGTCATCAGTGATGTCATTTGAGATGTCATCAGTGATGTCATCAGTGATGTCATTTGAGATGTCATCAGTGATGTCATCAGTGATGTCACTGACCATGTCATGAATGATGTCATATGTGACATCATCAGCAGTGGATTGCGGGTGCGCAATATATAGTTAGTGCAACTAACTATATATGGAATTTCAATGGTTTTGTGTGAGTAAAATAAGGTTTTGTAAATGCTAATTCCTAACTATATATGGTCTATAACCTATGGTTTTTTCAGTGAATTTTCAAGGTTTTGTAAATGCTAATTCCTAACTATATATGGTCTATAACCTATGGTTTTTTCAGTGAATGTCAATGGTTTTTTAATAGTAAATATCAAAAGCTTTAAAATGTATTCTTCTTTAAATCGAAAAATATATTTTATATGTTTTTAATACAATTTTTTTATGTTTTTTTTTTTTTATTATTTTTTTTTGTTTTGCTCCCGGTCCGCGAACCGGGTAGCTTCCCGTTAGCTCAATTCGCTGCCGCGACTCGGTCCGCGAACCGGTAAACGTTCCATTTGCGCAACTGCCGCGTTAGAAAACAACATCGTGACGCGTCGCGTAATCGCGACGTATCGCGTTGTCGCGTAATGCGTCATTTGACACGTCGCGTCAGTGCACCCGGAAGTGCTCCGGTACGCGAAGCGAGGCGCGAAGCGCAGCTTCCCGGAAGCGATCCGGGACGCGGCGCGGAGCGCGTAACGTAAGCTTAACAGGTCATGTGACTTGTTAATAACACTTTTCATTGGTTCATTTCACTTTTGGTTTCCTAATGATGTAAGGCTAGGTCATGTGACCTAAAAATAACACTTTTCATTGGTTCAGAACTATTTTTTTTCCCAAATGATGAAAACCCCTCCTTGTTTCCTCACTCTGACTTTCATCTTTGTGAGAGGAAGACCTTTTTTCATCACTTAGCAATGGCAAGTGTTGTAGCTTCAGCTGGTGCACCCCCACCACCACCACCACCTCCTAGGAAGAGAGGACCACCTCCTCAGGTAATCCTCAATCAAGAGGAGGAAGAAGAGGAAGAGGAGGAAGAGGAGCAGGAGAGGAGGCAGTTTTTGGAAAAAGAGCCTAGGACGTCCCGTGTCAAAGAGAGTTTCATTTGGCAATTGTTTAAATATCCCCGGGGCCAAAAAAAAGTGAATGCCCGGTATGTAACTTGCCTTATATGCAAGAAAGATTTGTCCAGAGGGACAAATAAAAAATACAGTTATGGCAATTATACGATGCATCGCCATATGGAGAGGTGGCACCCTATCAACTACAGTGCTGCGCAGCTACGTGACATGCAGGACAACCCCCCTCCTGTGGCCCGAAGATCAAATGTAGAGGAAGTGACGGGACCAGAGGCGAGGGACATGGTCCCAAATGTACAGATGAGGTTCGGGACAATCAAACAAGTGTGCGTGCGTTGCGGTCAGTTGATTTGCTACAGAGAAAGTAGCATCAATTTAATCAACTTAGCAATTGATAACCATGATTGTCCGAAACGCCCCAGAGAATAAATTCTTTTTTTTTTGTTGCTCCTGTTGAGCCCTTTACAATGAATCGTTTTCGTTTCCCCCCCCCAAAAAAACAAAAAAAATATTAAACCTTTCAAAAAATAAAAAAAAGTAAAAAAATGTTCAGAAAAATAATAAAAAAAATATAAAACAACAAAAATAATTTAAAAAAAAGTTCTTTTCAGAACTACCTCCCCTTTATAAAAAAATTGCTAGAATGTTTAGCACTCTGGCAACCTCTATTTCTTTTGGTTCGCTTCCCGGTTCGCTCGCCGGTACGCGAACCGGAAGCGAAACAAAACATTTTTTTTTTTTAAAAAAGAAGAGTAAGTATAAGGGAAGGAAACAGAGAGTAATGTTAAAAGAAAGACAGCTATAGGGAGTAACACAGAGATACTGTTTAATAGATCTATTTACCGAAGAAAAGATGGAAGAGGGTATAATTGTGAAAAACAAAATAGATAAGGAAGTGAAAGAAAAAAGAGGAGAGTAGAAGAATAATAAACAAGAGTTTCTTAGAGAATGTGAGTGAATGTTCAAAATAATATTAAAACATGTGGAATAACGGAGAGAAAAACCAGAAAGCAGAAAAGAAGAAGTAACAGAAAAGGAATGATTGAAACAGCAAAGAAATGTAAATAACATAGGGGCATATTATCAACATAGGTGATAAAATTATCGCTGCTTTTATCGGCAGAAAACTGTTGCTAAAGCCGCTTTTGCGGCAGAAAACTGCCGATAATCACTGCTTTTATCGGCAGAAATCTGCCGCTAAAGCCGCTTTTGCGGCAGAAAACTGCCGCTAAAGCCGCTTTTGCGGCAGTTTTCTGCCGATAAAAGCAGCGATAATTTTATTGCCTGTGTTGATAATATGCCCCTTAGTGTGCTTGAACTACAGGGAGAAAGCATAATGAACTATTAGTGAAAAAGTGATCAGTCAGAGACAGTGAGAGTAATAGAGACGGAGTGAGTGAACAGGAGTGAGGAACTATGAGAACAGAGGGACTGAGAAAAGGAGTGGAAGGAGTAGAGTAAGTAAGTAATAGAGAAAGAAATGAGAGAAGTAGCAAAGGCAGGAAACTGAGGGTTAAAGAAATGAAGCAGTGGAACTAATAGAAGTTAAATGTGATAGAAATGTAATGAAAAGAGTACAAAACATTTACCTTATAATTGTCGTTAACTTAGTCTGTTATTTCAATCTGTGAAAGAAAGAACAAAAATTTTAAAAATATTAAAACATGTATTTAAAAATTAGAAAAGACAAGGGAAAAGATTGAAGGACAAACAGTTTTTCAACAACTTTGACACTTACAGAAGCCTCTGCTTCTCCATGCCCCCTACACAGTCCTAAATATATACATTTTAAACTAACAGTATCTTGTTGCAGATGAAGTGAGGCCTATCTTGCAACATGGTGCATCTTTTGCATCACTGCTGCATCACATAAGTGATGCAACAGCGGCACAAAAGAGGCGCACGGCCATCATAAATCTGCCCCTAACATTTTAAATGATTGATTCAGGATGCCGATAAGGTGTGGCCTAACCAGGGGTTTGTTTGAGGTGAGGCCTACTCAGGGTTACAGATGAAATTTAGACTTGTTGAAGAGTACAGAGGAGATAATACATGTGCATGCCTACCAATGAAGTGAGTCATGTCCACTGCACTCTTTAACAAAGGCCAGACCTCCTCTGTCTCCCTGGACAGGCCTAAACCTGATCTGCACAATGTGATTCGTAATGTTAGGAAACACAGGTGATGTAGTTGAAAAACGTGCAATTTCTTTTGCTCATTTCACAATCACATCACTTGTGTTTCCTTTGCTTAGGTATCTCATTGTGCAGATGTAGTCCAGCATATGAAAGAGTACGCAGAAGTTCAGCACTGCATGCAACAACTTTGACACTTACTGAAGCCTCAGCTTCTCCATGCCCCCTACACAGTCCTAAATATATACATTTTAAACTGACGGTATCTTGTTGGAGATGAAGTGAGGCCTATCTTGCAACATGGTGCATCTTTTACACTGCTGCTGCGTCACAAAAGTGACGGAACAGCGGCGCAAAAGAGGCGCACGGCCATCATAAATCTGCCCTTAACATTTTAAATGATTGTTTCTAGATGCTGATAAGGTGTGGCCTATCCACAGATTTGTTTCAGGTGAGTCCTACTCAGGGTTGCAGATGAAATTTAGGCTTGTTGAAGAGTACAGAGGAGATAATACATGTGCAGGCCTACCAACGAAGTGAGTCATGTCCACTGCACTCTTGAACAAACGTCAGACCTCCTCTGTCTCCTGGAACAGGCCTAAACCTCATCTACACAATGTGATGCGTAATGTTAGGAAACACAGGTAATGTAATTGAAAAACTTGCAATTTTTTTTGCTCATTCCACAATCACATCACCTGTGTTTCCTTTGCTTAGGTATCTCATTGTGCAGATGTAGTCTATCATATGAAAGACTACGCAGAAGGTGAGCACTGCATGCAACAACTTTGACACTTACAGAAGCCTCAGCTTCTCCATGCCTCCTACACAGTTCTAAATGTATATCATAAATACAAAAAGTACAGAATTAATTATACATGTTAAATGGTTTATTTTTGCTGATCTCAGAATATATCAAATTTCACTAAAAACAGTGACTTGAAGGTATTCATCATATAACAGCGGGGAAAAAAAACACAATCAAAATGATTGTGTTTAAAAAACCCATATAACATAACCAATCAAAAATCAGAACTCCTTAAAATTAACTTACTTTCCATGACGTCGAAGGATATCCTATGAACAGCTTACACTCTGTTGTGCTGTTATTATTTTCAGCCCGCCACTTTCTGAAAGAAGAGCTCCATCGTTTTGACAAATATGTTACATACAATAAATGACTTCTCGCTCTCTACCACACTTTTCCACAAGGCCAAATCGTGTAAGAGACATTTATAACTCTAGGAATTCTTCTAAGCAAATCCCGTCATTTTCTTTTTCCGCAACTTTCAGAAAGAAAACGTTCAAGATCACTTTCACAATCCTGTACGAGTAATATCTCACCCTTCTTGCTCACTCATGTTCCACATTTCCTATGACACTGATACTGCTTACTATGAAGCAGACTTACACTACCTCTATGACTACTACAATTATTTAATTCTCTACATCACTTTTAATCACAAAGCAATTTAAAACAGTACATAAAATTATATCAACCCCTAGAATCATTATAGGCCAGTAACCTACCCTAAATTCTTTCTTCTGAAAACAGAAAGTAAGAATATTTTTAATAAGATGTGTAATAATAGGATGTTGTCAAAGGACCATCATGTCATATAATACCTGCAGTTAGAATTTTTTTTCTAAAATCAACGAGTGTGTAGCCACAACATTTGAAATTAAAGTTGAAAACTTATTTTCATCAGGTTTATATAGTTGGAATTTTTAAATGACATTATAACCAAAAGTTTGTTCAAAATATGTCGACAGCATTGCAGACTTACATTACCTCTACTCCATGTTTTGATTGGCTGCTTGAATTAGCTTATTAAAAGAAACAGTTTTTCTGAACTCATTCAAAGTGCAGTTATTTTTCCATGACGTCAAGTGTTATGGTAAGAACACCGTTTGCTTTGGGAAATACTCTGTTGTCCTTTAACTAATCCGTGCCCACCACTTTCTGTAAGAAAACCTTTTTTTTCAGGAACTACTTAAAACTGAAAAATAACTTTTGACTCTGTACTACACTTATCCTCAAGGCCAAATAGTGTAGGAGCCATTAGAACCTCTTGAAATTCCTCAGAGCAAATCCCAAGATTCTTTCCCTAAAATTTGGGTTGTAAAAACACCAGGTAAGAATTTTTAAGGTCAAAAGGCAATTTTTTTTTTAAAGTTAAAACAGAATCATTGCAGAATGACCAGCCGTTTCTAGACTTCAAATAAGCTGTGTAATGTCCTGATGTTGTTGAAGGACCGTCATGATATATAATTGCTGCAGTTACAAAAGTCCTTCCTGATATTGACAACTGCGAAGCCACAAAATTTTTAATTAAAGTTGTCAATTTTGTTCCATCAGGCCTACATCGTTGGAACATTAAAATGACATACTGGCCATATGTTCGTATAAATAATGTGGACAACATTTCAGACTTACATTGGCTACACTCCATGTTGTGATCGGCTGCTTTTACTAGCTTATTAAAGGACACTGATTTACTGTCTGGCAAAGTTAAATATATAAATTTTTCTGAGTCTACACTAGTAGTACTTGATACCCTACAGTTCTCGCAGTCATGCTGCCATTGATAAGAAAGGCCAAACAGGTGATCTACATCTACACCTTCATCTTGCAATACATCAAGCATATACATTAAAAACTCCTGACAATCTTGCTGAATATTTTGAGAGAATTGCGTTTGACCTGAACATTTGTCTAACAGATTTCGAATTTCAGACACACTTTCTATTTTTGTTCTATCAGTGCTACATTTCTCTAACACAGAATTCAACAAACTGCAAAATCTTTGATCTGAATTGACCACAATCTCTTCTTTTAAATTTTCTAGAGAAAACAAAACATTAACCACTACATTAGCATAGCAGTTGACACCAGAACTGTTTTCAAATTGAAAACCAACAACATCTTCAACAAAATCCTTTTTCTTTCTGCTTATAATTTCTGGTTCATCGACTTTTCGTCTTTTTGCTACAACCTCTCTACTATTGGTCACATTTCTTCATTTCCGGCCTACCACACGTTTCTCAAACAAAGGATATTGAGGCAAATGTGGCGCATACTCTCTTCTTAACCTATTTTATTCCTTAACACAATCTAGATCCGCACAAATGTTTGTGACATCACACTCAATCAAGTACAATCCCGATAAAGTTCTGACTCATGACAATGCCACATATGCCATACCCTCCTTGAACACAGAACTGCCAATATTCACCAATGCACTGTCTACACTTAAACCTTGCGATTTATGGATTGTCACCGCATATGCCAAGCAAACAGGAAACTGCTTACGGCGAACATATAAGTCTTTTACAAGCAAAAACCTAGCAGAGCAACGACCAATTAGCTGTACTTCCTCAATGCCATCAAATTTAATTTTTAAAAATTCAATTCCATCTCTATTTCTGTATTTCTCAAAACCAACAACATTACCCATTGATCCATTTACCAGACCTCTTTCAACATGTAAATTCCTTCTTAAAATTATATGGCAATTTAAGCACACATTCATAGTCTTTTCAAAACCAGCAGTTTTAGATATAGTCTTCTCTAATGAATCCAATTTTGATTTCAAATTCTCAGACAAAATAATTGTTGCTCCCATATGCTCTACTCTGTCAATAGCTTCCAGTTTCACAATCTCTTGGTTTTCTAAATGCAACATTTTGTTGTTGAAGATGGCACATTCTGCAAGAGTTGGCATCAAACATATTCCAGATTTCTTCTCAGTAATTTTCTGAAAAATATTCTCAGGCACAACGTCTTCTTCTGGATACAAATTTGACAGTAATCGTGCATGTAAAGCTTCTTTCCCATGCTCGGTCACTTTTCCGATTCTAACATATTGTAGAATATTCTTATAATCTTCATCCTTCGCTTGACGCATATTTTCACGCAGTTCAGCATAATTGAAGTTTAACCTTATATTGACGTTGCCAATACTCCCTAGGCACTTCCTGGTATCTTCATGCGTGAGCATTTTGAACACAGGTTGTCCTTTCACTGGTGTCAGCTGCAGAAGATCACCGAAAACAATGATGTGTTTGCCACCAAATAACACATCATACTCTGTTTTGAGAACTTCTTGCATTCTCAAATGCACAAAGGCAAGCATTACATTGGAAACCATGCTTACTTCGTCAATGATAAGAAGTTTCATTTTCCTCAAGACTCTTGAAACTTCACAACAAGCATCTCCAGATAACTTGTGGTATTGTAATTTGTTATCATGCTCCACTGGCAGCATCAGTAGACGATGCAAAGTAATACCTTTAATGTTATGTGCTGCCAGTCCAGTTGGAGCGGTGACAACACAAGACAGCGATGACTCAGTCCTTTTCTGCAAATAACATGAAATTGCTTTAATGCGGAAACTTTTTCCAGTTCCCGCTTCTCCACTCACGTACAGTCGGACAGGCTTCAACGACGTACATGAGCACTCTTTCTTCTCATGACTTAATCCATGATCTATTTGGTTGGTAACTTCGTCATATATTTTCCTCTGCTCAATGTTGAGTTGTCTTTCCAAGTCTTCTAAGTTAACCGCATCCTCCTGAGCATGTGCCATGGCTCTTTCCACTTCAATCATGGCAGTGGCAGCTTCATTTTCGATAACTGGTCCTCCTAGTGGATCCTGACTCAATGAAACAGAACTCTGACTGTCCTGAGAACTGTCTCTAGCAATCTCGGCTGCAATCGTTGCTTCCTGCTCGATTTCCGCATTCAACATTTCTAGATATTTGGGAAAAACAGGACATTCTATGGTCTCCTTGGCGGCATTGAAAGAGTCTTCGTAACAGAGGAAATCTCCAAGCAGTTCCTCTTCTGCACGCCAAGGCTTGAAAAGTTGCAAAAGTGCTAAATAGAAAAACTCTTTTTTTTCAGGAGATTCGCCACTCAATTTTCGATGGTTTACCAAGTGGCATTTTCTTTGCTTGACCAGACATCCCTCACTTCCAATTACAGCATACACTCCTTTATCAATATCTTCTTTGATGTTCCTTTTGAATATGTAATTTTGTAGAACCTCATACAGACAAACATTCTCAAGGTGACTGCTTCTATTTGGATAATATGTATCCAACATGTTGGTCTTCAAAATATCTGTACTGTTTGGCTCCTTCTCCGCCAAATACTCAATTTCCCGTACAGGTTTCAGAACTCGATTATGCGTTGCAGCAAGACCAAGACTCCCCCAAATGATACTCCTGGATTTGGCATAGAGACTTGCTGAAGACAACCGGTCAGAACATTCGTAAGCTCCGATTTCTCGATGCGACAACATCTTCAGACTGAAACTGTACAACTTCTTACTTTTCATGGGAAATGTCCTCCCACATATCCTTCAATTCTGTCTTTTCTTTTTTGGTGATGTAAGATGTCACATACCGAGCCACAGCCATACAGTTATCAGCCACAAACTGTATATCCATGTTAGCATTCCACATGGACAAAATCACTGGGTTGTAGTCGTTGATGTACTTAGACTCTTCGTTCCTTTTCAAATTGTACGTATTTTTGGGTGATTTCTTCATCACATTATGTCGCAGTGAAGACATCAAACTGTTCACTCTTCCTTTAGAAATCACTGGTCGTGGAAAGGCGAAACGACATTTTGTGTAGAACTTGTCCTTGTTTCTGAATTTACGACAACAGTACTTTCCACAACGATGGCTTTGGAAGCGTAAAACTTGTTCTCTTAGGCTTTTGTCTTCCTTTGCCTTTGGAACAGCACATGTAGAATACTGTTCTATGAAACTCATCACTAAGTCATCCGGATCTGTTCCAAAATTGGGTGCATCTTTGATCCACAGCAGCATATGTATATGAGGAGCACCTCTTGCTTGGTACTCCTTTCTCCAGAAGAAATCCAACACCTCTCCAAGAGGTGGATTTTTCTTGTTCATGATGAAAGACATCATAGCTTCAAATCTATGATTGAAGTACCTGCATACATTCACTGGATCCAAGGAGCACAGTTCTCCGGGTGTCCTGAATTCGATATTTTCAATGTTTCCATTTGCCTCTCGTAGAAATTCAAGTAAATCTTCCCAGCCATACTCGGCACAGCTGAGAGTGAGGAACCATGTGGGAGTTCCTAAGTTCCTCAGCATACATTTTAAATCACCATGACGACGGTACCAGTACTCATTAGTACCACGCTGACACGCCATGAGATTAATCAGGTGAGAATCCAAAATACTGTCTTGCACATTGACTTTATCCATAAAGTCACTTGCCGAGATATTTTGCATCTGTACACCACTTTTCAAGATGTGGTTCACTGCATATGACAGTCCAGACAGATCGCTTTCAAACAGTAGATGAAACAAATAGGGAATGCATTGACGAAACCTAGGATCTTCTGCATACAATCGTAAAGTCCGGTATTCAGAAGCAGGAATTTGATCAGGTCGCTCATCATATCTTCCTCCTTGACCTGTTGGAAATAGCTGTGGGAAACACCGAGCTTCCAAACTTTCCTCCCAAACACTAATGGGACTTCCTTTGGCTTGTTTCATTTGAAACAACTCAATAGCATTCCCCATGACTTCCTTGGAATGCAAAGGATGAACACTATAATGTTCATATATTTCTTCATTTTTAGAGGCTTCTACTTTCTCAATTTGACCAGCACACAAATCGCTATCCTCTTCTTCACTTACTTCCTCTTCTGCAACATATACATTCTTGTAGTACTTATTGTTTTTCTTCAAATACAATGTTGCCTTTTTGACTTTCCTAACATCCACTGAATCTTGCCACATTTTCTTACTCTTTGTCGGAACCCCATTAACTAAGATAACCAGAGGTTCCTCTTCCACTTTCTCTACTCCAATTGTATTAATGTTTTTCTTCAAATCTAGAGGCAAATAAACAACTCTTCCCTTTAATCCTCTCTATAAATCTGATGGAGGCAATTTCCCTGTCTTTGGCTCCATTCGTACAATAGCCTGAAAGGGATGGATACTTTGAATCAAAATAGATTCATAAGTATTTAAATCCTTCAATTCAGAAGGAATCTCAACCAATTCCAGATTATTATGAACCGCTCTAGCAGGCATCCGGTTTTGATTTAATTTGTTACAACAATAAGTAAACACACGTTGATCCAATCCCAAATCAAAACAATTTTCTACCATCAAGTATGTTGCAAAATCCTTCCATTCACTATTATTTTCACTTTCACTTTTCGCATATAAATCCACTAACTTAGTCTGATTCTTATAATAAGTGCATCGACAACATACACAAGTAAAATTAGGCCTCTCACTTGATTTCACCTGAAACGTGGCAATTTCTTTCTGAAAATTATCTGTACTGGAAACCTGTACACTATCTTCCACACTACCTTCTTCTTCTGGGTCAATTTCAACATTCTCCTCTTTACTTGCAAAGTAACAAAACTCAATTTCTTCACAAATATTCTTCACATCTACTTCAGAACCATGCAAAAGAGCAGTGCATAATTGTTTAAGCATAATTGCTGGACTCTTAGCATAATACAACATTCTAACTAATTTCCTCGCTTTATTATGATGCACTGCTAGCATCCTGAAATGATGAAAAACACTCTGGCATACTCTCCTGGAAAGACAAGCCAGTGAATGACCATGCAAACCAGTCACTTCTCTCACTCTGCAAGGATCTAATTCTTGCAACAACTTCATTTTCTGTTTTAAAGTTTTCTTATTAAATGTCCGTACAAAATCACAAAGCAAATTGGTGGAATCCTGTCGCACACTGCAAATACTACTACACTTACAGGTATACACTGGTCCCTTAGGACGTCTTCCTAAAACCTCATTACCTAACACCTCTTCTGCCTCTGTTGTCACAAGTTTTTCTTTTTCAATTGGACAACCATCTTTCACCTCATAAGCTCGACCATTGGTGTCAACTGCATGCACCAAATCATTATCCTGGAAATAACTCTCCTCATTAAAAAATGCCTCACAACTTGAACTATGCATCCATTCTCCTGAAAAAACTTCACAAAAATTACTACGATTAACTGTTCTCTTCCATCTACTATTTCTTTTGAAATCATAAATTGCCTTGTTTAGCTTCCTAATTCTATTGATTATCAAAATAAATAACTTTCGCTTAATTTCAAATGCCTGATCAATAATTTTCTCAACTTTTTTTTTCTCTTATAAAAAACCCACTTTCTGTTGACCTTTCTTAATATTTTTTAACAAATTGCCAATTATCCTGTTGCGGAACATTCGTCTACGAATGTCCCTAAACTGATTTTTCCTTCTACTACCATGCACAGAGTTATCTCCTGCTCTAGCAGTAACATTTTTGATTGGCCTTTCCTTTCCGTTTAAATTGGTTCTCTTTTTCTGGACTAAAACATTTTCTGTAGTACTACTTTTTTTTCTACAAATGTTTCTTAGGAATGATTTCGTTGTCTTACCCGGAGCTTTCTTGGTGACTTGACGAGTTTTTATTGTAGAGGACTGCTGCAAGCATTTAGTAATCTGCTGTCTTTGACGTTTTGTAGCCTTTCGGTTTCGTTCTTTAGATGGCATTATGTACTTTTGAAATGATCTGCAGTTGAATCTGTGGTAAAATATAATAGAAAATGGTATTAACCATTATTACCAAACAGTAAATCAATAACAGTCATCAAAAAATTAACATACTAGTTGTCAATTTTACATACAATAATTTTTAGTGCATTGGTAAATTTAGTCGTCACAAATAGTAGCAAAGAAATGGAATGCTTCTACATTTGACCTGTGCTCTTTTATATGTGAATCTGAACTAATTTTATGAGCATATTTCCCTATTTTATTAAAGACACTACATTTGTGTTTAATTTTAAATGAAACGGTTTACATGTTTACTTTTCATTTCCAGTAACTTTTAAAAATAAATGTTTATAGTTCCATAGGCTCAAGCAGGTCAGCTTCCCACCCTATGTCATACAATTCTGACAAATCGGCATCCTCATCATGTTCTTCATCATCCTCAGGATTTAAATCATCCAAGGGATCTACTTCCACTGATGTTTCAATCACAATTTCAATGATAATATCGAGATCAACAGATTGCTCATTATCAGTCATGCTTGATGTTGTCGTTATCTTTAAAGAAACAGAACAACAATGAGATGTTGCAGAGTAAGAGACAAATCTCAGAGACTATAATTGTAAAATTGTTTAACAAGAGTAACATTTTGCAGATATTATTTAACCATGTCCAGCGATGCTGAGGAGGTGAGGCCTATGTCCAATTTTTCAGTGAACAGGACTCATCTCTTCTTAACCTTGGATAAGCCTCACCAACACTGTGTCCCCTGCTAATACTTAAATTTAAAGGAGCAGATTTATGTTAACTGGTGCATCCCCAGGGATGCACCAGTTAACGTGCGCCACTGCTCTGCCACCCATGATGTGCCGCATTTACAATGCAGAGCACCATTGAGCAAAAACAGCACAGATGCGTCACGCATCTGTTCCACAAAAACGGCGCGTTGCACGAATCACGTCGTAAGCGCGACATGTCTACTGCAATGCACAGGGGCAAGCCACACATTGCATGGTGCATCACTCCTTATGCCTGTTTCAAACAGGCGTAAGGATTTGATTCAGCAATGCCATAAATGTGACTCAGTGAAATCTTCTTAATTTTACTGTGTTAGTTTTACAGGGCTTTCATGCAAATGACTGGCCACCCTACAACAAAACGCTCACATGAAATCTGACGCAGGTTTCATGTGGCACAGGACTTTACAGCATGATACATCTGCCTAGATGCATCAAGTTGTAAATATGTCGCAACGTAGCAAATCTTTTGCACCGCCGCTGTGTCACAAAAGTGACGCACAGCGGCGCAAAAGAGGCACACGGCTATCATAAATCTGTCCCTAACATTTTAAATGATTGATTCAGGATGACGATAAGGTGTGGCCTATCCAGAGGCTTGTTTGAGGTGAGGCCTACTCAGGGTTGCAGATGAAATTTAGGCTTGTTGAAGAGTACAGAGGAGATAATACATGTGCAGGCCTACCAATGAAGTGAGTCATGTCCACTTCACTCTTGAACAATGGCCAGACCTCTTCTGTGTCTGTGGACAGGCCTAAACCTCATCTGCACAATGTGATTCGTAAAGTTAGCAAACACAGGTGATGTAATTGAAAAATGTGGAATTTCTTTTCCTCATTTCACAATCACATCACCTGTGTTTACTTTGCTTAGGTATCTCATAGTGCAGATGGAGTCTAGCATATCAAAGAGTACACAGAAGTTGAGCACTGTATACAACAATTTTGACATTTACAGAAGATTCAGCTTCTCCATGCCCCCTACACAGTCCTAAATGTTTACATTTTAAACTGACGGTATCTTGTTGGAGATGAAGTGAGGCCTGTCTTGCAACATGGTGCATCTTTTGCATCACTGCTGCATCGGTTTCATGTGGCACAGGACTTTACAGCATGACACATCTGCCTAGATGCATCAAGTTGTAAATATGTCGCAACATAGCAAATCTTTTGCACTGCCGCTGCGTTACAAAAGTGACGCACAGTGGCGCAAAAGATGCACACGGCTATCATAAATCTGTGCCTAAGATTTTAAATGATTGATTCAGGATGACGATAAGGTGTGGCCTATCCAGAGGTTTGTTTGAGGTGAGGCCTACTCAGGGTTGCAGATGAAATTTAGGCTTGTTGAAGAGTACAGAGGAGATAATACATGTTCAGGCTTACCAATGAAGTGAGTCATGTCCACTTCACTCTTGAACAAAGGCCAGACCTCTTCTGTGTCCGTGGACAGGCCTAAACCTCATCTGCACAATGTGATTCGTAAAGTTAGGAAACACAGGTGATGTAATTGAAAAATGTGGAATTTCTTTTCCTCATTTCACAATCACATCACCTGTGTTTCCTTTGCTTAGGTATCTCATTGTGCAGATGGAGTCTAGCATATCAAAGAGTACACAGAAGTTGAGCACTGTATACAACAATTTTGACATTTACAGAAGATTCAGCTTCTCCATGCCCCCTACACAGTCCTAAATGTTTACAGTTTAAACTGACGGTATCTTGTTGGAGATGAAGTGAGGCCTGTCTTGCAACATGGTGCATCTTTTGCATCACTGCTGCATCGGTTTCATGTGGCACAGGACTTTACTGCATGACACATCTGCCTAGATGCATCAAGTTGTAAATATGTCGCAACATAGCAAATCTTTTGCACCGCCGCTGCGTCACAAAAGTGACGCACAGTGGCGCAAAAGATGCACACGGCTATCATAAATCTGTGCCTAAGATTTTAAATGATTGATTCAGGATGACGATAAGGTGTGGCCTATCCAGAGGTTTGTTTGAGGTGAGGCCTACTCAGGGTTGCAGATGAAATTTAGGCTTGTTGAAGAGTACAGAGGAGATAATACATGTTCAGGCTTACCAATGAAGTGAGTCATGTCCACTTCACTCTTGAACAAAGGCCAGACCTCTTCTGTGTCCGTGGACAGGCCTAAACCTCATCTGCACAATGTGATTCGTAAAGTTAGGAAACACAGGTGATGTAATTGAAAAATGTGGAATTTCTTTTCCTCATTTCACAATCACATCACCTGTGTTTCCTTTGCTTAGGTATCTCATTGTGCAGATGGAGTCTAGCATATCAAAGAGTACACAGAAGTTGAGCACTGTATACAACAATTTTGACATTTACAGAAGATTCAGCTTCTCCATGCCCCCTACACAGTCCTAAATGTTTACAGTTTAAACTGACGGTATCTTGTTGGAGATGAAGTGAGGCCTGTCTTGCAACATGGTGCATCTTTTGCATCACTGCTGCATCGGTTTCATGTGGCACAGGACTTTACTGCATGACACATCTGCCTAGATGCATCAAGTTGTAAATATGTCGCAACATAGCAAATCTTTTGCACCGCCGCTGCGTCACAAAAGTGACGCACAGTGGCGCAAAAGAGGCACACGGCCATCATAAATCTGCCCCTAACATTTTAAATGATTGATTCAGGATGACGATAAGGTGTGGCCTATCCAGAGGTTTGTTTGAGGTGAGGCCTACTCAGGGTTGCAGATGAAATTTAGGCTTGTTGAAGAGTACAGAGGAGATAATACATGTGCAGGCCTACCAATGAAGTGAGTCATGTCCACTTCACTCTTGAACAAAGGCCAGACCTCTTCTGTGTCCGTGGACAGGCCTAAACCTCATCTGCACAATGTGATTCGTAAAGTTAGGAAACACAGGTGATGTAATTGAAAAATGTGGAATTTCTTTTCCTCATTTCAAAATCACATAACCTGTGTTTCCTCAGCTTAGTTATCTCATTGAGCAGATTTAGTCTAGCATATCCAAGAGTACGCAGAGGATGAGGACTGTATCCAACAGAGCAATGTACATTACTCACCTCCTTTGACACTTACAGAAGCCTCAGTTTAATATTTCTCAGGTCAATATTTATTTAAAGAAGCACACAAAATATGACCTTCCCATAAATGTGAAAAGCGTTTTTTTTTTTTTAAACGATTTTCTGGTCATAATTTGAAAACACAACACAGGTCCTATGTAGAAGCACATCCTATCAGTACTTAAATTAGCCAAGCACACATGGGGGCGTATTTACAAGGACCTTACACCACAGGGAAATAACTTAAATTAAAATGGGGAAAATAACATCGAAGGGACTCAAAGGCCTTTTAAATATGCCCCAAGCAGCCTATGGAACTCTAGCAGTACATATCAAGAAACTTAAATGACTTCAATAAACGTTTTTAAACACATCAAGTAAAGCAGTTATTCAACTACATTCATGGGGAAGTGACTTAAAATGCCCTAACACACATGAAAGCGTATTTTGAAGGCCCTTAAACCATTTTTGCATCACTTTTAACATGGCTATGTAACTCAAAGAAACAAAATCTAAATTTGCTAAGCACACATGGGGGCGTATTTACAAGGACCTTGCACCATGGGGAAATGACTTAAATTAAAATGGGGAAAATAACATCAAAGGGATTCAAAGGCCTTGTAAATATGCCCCAAGCAGCCTATGAAACTTTAGCAGTACATATCAAGAAACTTAAATGACTTCAATAAACGTTTTTAAACACATCAACTAAAGCAGTTATTCAACTACATTCAAGGGGAAGTGACTTAAAATGCCCTAACACACATGAAAGCGTATTTTGAAGGCCCTTGCACCATTTTTCCATCACTTTTAACATGGCTATGTAACTCAAAGGAACAAAATCTAAATTTGCCAAGCACACATGGGGGCGTATTTACAAGGACCTTGCACCACGGGGAAATGACTTAAATTAAAATGGGGAAAATAACATCAAAGGGACTCAAAGGCCTTGTAAATATGCCCCAAGCAACCTATGAAACAAAGCAACATTTTAAATACACAACTTTCTTCATAATTTTCTCCTTAAAGCATACTATTCTCTATCTAAATGAAATGAATTTTTTCTCACCTTAGCAAATACTTTTTGAGTTTCAAAACAGTCTCAGACACACACCAATTTGTCTTCAGCAGAGCAAAAGGTATGTACTCCAGAGGCTGCAACCAACAATGGCACAGAAATGCTGTAATTCATCACACATATCTCTCATGTCACCCAATCAAAACTCTTCCCTCACTTTTTTCAAATCAACACCCTTCCCCCCTCTGCCCTTTCTGCATTTTTTCCATAGCAACCACCTCCTGAAAGACCTCTCATGTTTGCAAGTTCACACAACAATGTTGTAATTGAACTCTGAACTCTCAGTACACCTGCGTATCCAGTGCAATCTTTCATAAAATGATTTTTTCTTGACCATTCAAATTACATCTTTCAAAGAACTCATCCATGCACCCTAACTTTCTGTTTTCAGCAATCAAAATCCACCAATCACTGCTACTGATTAATTACCACAGAAACTCCACAGTTTTTTTCATTACATACTAATACTGTTTTAACTGCCATTTCATTACCACACTTCATCTGACTGCAGCAGAACCTCCTCTCACCATGTTTTCTGTCTGGATTGTTGGACATAGTTATATCTACTGGGCTCAAAGGTATGCTGATAACAGAAATTTACACAACCTCAATTTACAAAATGTGGAAATCAACTGGATTGGCCACAGAGGATTAAGATGTCACCAATTGATACCATTGGTGAAAACCGTTTTGCATGTGCCAAAACCTGACCTGTTAATTGTGCACTGTGGAGGAAATGACTTGGGCACTTTGACTGGGGTAGGTCTGGAAATGCTTTTAAAGGACACCTTTGAGCAATTGATGGCACTATTTCCTCAAACTGCCTTGGTATATTCAAATATATGCCAAAGACAGAAATGGAGGTGGTCAAACCAATGTTGTCCACAAATTGAGAAATCGAGGAAGCATGTAAATAAATCTGTTTCAGCTTACATGAGAGACCATGGAATGGGCTCCATCTACAACAATAACTTGCGTTACTACATGCAAGATATCTACAGAGCAGATGGAGTTCACTTCTCAGATGAGGGGAACAGAATTTTCATCCTCAATTTAAGACTGTGCATTCGTACCTACTTGTAGGTACCTACATCAGCCACAGGACCCAAAAGCTCTTTTCAGAGCTACCCTACATCTGATCACTCACAATTATTATTTTACTCTAACTTTTTTCACTAATTTTCACCAAAGTACGCGCACCGGACGCTAACCGCGCAAAAATTTGAAAAAAAATGGTTTTTTTTCGCACATATGGGCCTCCTCAGCCACCCTCAGAAAACCTAGGGGGTCAGGATACGTCTACCGTGCCCCCTTCTACCCATTCGGAAAATTATTTGCCCTCCATCTTGTATCTCAATTCTACCAAAACACAAAATGGAGGACTCCCGTAACGCTGCCGGTTCACGTACCGGGGCGCGCACCGGGAAGCGCTCGCTCAAAAAAGGTGGGAAAGTAATATACATAAAAACCACTGGAGACACTTTCACCAAATATAGATTAGCTCATACTACATACCAATCCCTACCATTTTCACAAATTTGGTTGGAATTCCATTTAGCCATGTAGCCTGTAGACCTCTCTAAATACCCTGAGGTAAATTACTTCACAAAACACATCTGAAGTGTTGGAATTGACAACCAATTAAAAATGTTACTTTCATATTCTACTTTTTTTACCTGACATTTGATTGGTTATGTACCTGAATATATATAAAGAAAGAGAGAGAAACACAGCCATTTTGACTACTACTTCCTGAACTACATTGCAAGATCATTTTCACTGACAACTTAAACTTGTTTTTAAAAGGTAAGATGTTATTTTATAAATTTGAAAACATTTTCAGATAGTTATATACTATCCCTCTGTAAGAGTTAGACATTGAGAAAGGCTTGTTTATTATAATTATGGATTGATTTAGGTTTCTGTGGTATAATTATGAATTTACTTAGGCTTTTTCACAGGCACTTTTTAATAGTACTACTTCACGCCTGAAAAGTACCTGTCTGAACTTAAACCCAACAGTGCCCTATCTCTACTGATATATTTATTTTTTATGCAAATTTTAGCACAAAAATGGAAGGAGAACAGAACGTTTCCTTTGAAATTGTCCTAGAGATGAACAATGAGGAAATCATTGAACCCATTGACTTGGAATTCATGGATGAATCACGAGACCATGAAATTCTACAATGTGTAGAATCTGTGGATTTCTTACTTCAATATGAGGACGGTCAAATGTGGGAAGTTATGTTCAGTCAAAAAGAAGACATATCGGACAGTCAAATGTTAGAGGTTCTATTAAATTTTGAAAAAGAATCAGAAAAATATATTTATATTTAATAATCAAAAATTGTTCGAGTCTTTAATCATGTTTATATCTAATTCATAAACTAGTACCAAATTGATTATAATGTAAAGTCAGACTTATAGTATACTGTGCAACTTTATATTATCTCCAATGTGTATTTAACATCTCTTTATCATCTCCTGCCTCCATATTGTTTCTGCTTTCCTGACACACTATGGCATGAATTCCATATTCCACAATAACTTCTGAAACAACATGCAAGATATCTACAAAGGAGACGGTGTATATTAATTTTTTGACTCTGCATTGGTACCTACATAGTGCTACTTAAATAAAAAAATGAAAAAAAAACAACAAAACGAACAATCAATAAACATACAATATTTAAAAAGTCTATCATTCTTTTTTCCTTATAATACGCTCCCCGGACCGCTTCCCGGTGCGTGTACCGGGCGCTCCCCACGCAAAAAAAAACGATTTTTTAATTTTTTTTAATTTTCCCCCGCAGGGCCCTTTTAAAGCCTCCACATCAAACCTACGGGGTCAGGGAGGATCTGCTATGCCCCCTTATGGTCATTTACCCCTTTGTTTTGGCCTCCTCTTGTCTCTCGATCCTACCGAGAGACAAGATGGCGGCCGCTCCGGACTGTTTAGAATGTTGACAGACACCGGAGAGCCAATCAGCTTCGCTTCGCGAAGTTCCGTTACGCGTCAGGTACGCGAACCGGGGCGCTGCCCGGAGCGCGCTTACAGATATATATATTTTTTTGAACGTTAATTTCTCAAAATCTACTGGAACACATATATTGAGACCTAGCAAAGGCACATTGGGCTACCAGTCCCTACAATTTTGCCAAGTTTCGTGGAAATGCATTCAGCCGTTCGAGCTAAAAGTGAGGCCAACCGCCCTATGGAAAATTGCATGGGAAAAACGCGTTTTGGGACCCCCCTTTTTTCTCGGCCCCCCCTTGACGAAACCCCCCCTGCTGCTCAGAAACAAAATGTTTCTTTTTCCTGAATATTTCAGCCAATTCCGAGGCTGCAGGAGAATGTGCCCGCTTACCCTATATTGACAGCAACAAAGCAGTGCATGGTGACTACAATCCACTCGCAGCCACCCACTTGGTTTTTAACTTTGTTCCACTTTCAAAATGAGGAGCACATCCACAGCGGCAAAACGCAGCGCACTACGATATCCAGAAGGCCATGCTTTGGGCCGCGCCCACTGGGCAGGTGTCTATAATTTAAGTGCGCGAAAGCAGAGCTCTCATTTTTGTTTGAACTTTATGTCATTGAAGGAGGGACAGGGAGGTTCCCGAAACGCGTCTGGCTCTATGAACTTGGAGGCAAGTTGTTGTCAGTCTCGTGGTTGCATGCTGCCAATAAAGACAAAGGAATAATTTGTTGTTTCCAGTGGTCTCAGTCAAATGGGAAAACATGCATTTGTTGGATTTAAGACGGCTGTTCCTCGGTCATGACAGGAGACCCACCGCTTATAGGGGGGTCCGACCAAGTGCCGACTGGTGTTTGGTTCAAGGAAGGAAATTATGGCTGGTGATTCTGCAGGAGAATGTGCCCGCTTACCCTATATTGACAGCAACAAAGCAGTGCATGGTGACTACAATCCACTCGCAGCCACCCACTTGGTTTTTAACTTTGTTCCACTTTCAAAATGAGGAGCACACCCACAGCGGCAAAACGCAGCGCACTACGATATCCAGAAGGCCATGCTTTGGGCCGCGCCCACTGGGCAGGTGTCTTTAATTTAAGTGCGCGAAAGCAGAGCGCTCATTTTTGTTTTGAACTTTATGCCATTGAAGAAGGGACAGTGAGGTTCCCGAAACGCGTCTGGCTCTATGAACTTGGAGGCGAGTTGTTGTCAATCTCGTGCTTGCATGCTGCCAATAAAGACAAAGGAATAATTTGTTGTTTCCAGTGGTCTCAGTCAAATGGGAAAACTTGCATTTGTTGGATATATATATATGCATTTCCTGAAAACGAACGTATAACCTGGATTAAAAGAATTGTTACCTAATGTGGTGGTCCGTCTCCTGCTTGACGCTTCGCTAATCTTCGTGGTTGGACGTGACGTTTGGAGTTTTCTGTGTATATATATATGTGATCAAGGCTCCGCTGAGCCGAAACGTCTGTGACTCTTTCTGCGTAATAAACCTGTTAAGTACCTCGAGGTCCGTGTCCGGTGTCTACTTGCTGGCAGAGGAAGCTGCGTGAGCTTGTGAGGAAACGGAGTTCAGGATATATATTACCTACTGGCGGTCGCCAGTAGGTATATATAGTTAGGATTTTTTCTCTATGGGATTTTTGAAAATTCTATGTCTAATAACTTTGGCGTTTGTGGACGGAATTGGCTGAAATTTTCAGGAAAATGGCACATTTTGTTTCTGAGCAGCCCTTGAAAATTTGGGGGGGGTTCATCAAGGGGGGGCCGAGAAAAAAGGGGGGTCCCAAAACGTGTTTTTAACATTGAGTTTTCCATAGGGCGGTTGGCCTCACTTTTAGCCCGAACGGCTGAATGGATTTGCACGAAACTTGGCAAAATTGTAGGGACTGGTAGCCTGATGTGCCTTTGCTAGGTCTCAATATATGTGCTTCAGTGGATTTTGAGAAATTAACGTTCAAAAAAAGATATATATCTGTAACAGCGGACCGGGCAGCGCTCCGGTTCGCGGACTTTACGCGTAACGGAACTTCGCGTAGCAAAGCTGATTGGCTCTCCGGCGTCTGTGAACATTCCAAACAGTCCGTAGCGGCCGCCATCTTGTCTCTCGGAGGATCAAGAGACAAGAGGAGGCCAAAGCGAAGGGGCAAATGACCATAAGGGGGCATAGTAGATCCTCGCTGACCCCCTAGGTTTGATGTGGAGGTTTTAAAAGGGTCCCGCGGGGCAAAAAAAAATAATAATAATAATAATCGAACGGCTGAATGGATTTGCACGAAACTTGGTAAAATATTAGGGACTGGTAGCCCGATGTGCCTTTGCTAGGTCTCAATATATGTGCTCCAGTGGATTTTGAGAAATTAACGTTCAAAAAAAGATATATATCTGTAACAGCGCTCCGCTTCGCGTAACGGAGGTTTGCGAAGCTGATTGGTTCTCCGGCGTCTGTAAACATTGCAAACAGTCCGTAGCAGCCGCCATCTTGTCTCTCGGTAGGATCGAGAGACAAGAGGAGGCCAAAGCGAAGGGGCAAATGACCATAAGGGGGCATAGTAGATCCTCCTTGACCTCTTAAGTTTGATGTGGAGGTTTTAAAAGGGCCCCGCGGGGCAAAAAAAAATAATAATAATAATCGAACGGCTGAATGGATTTGCACAAAACTTGGCAAAATTGTAGGGACTGGTAGCTCGATGTGCCTTTGCTAGGTCTCAATATATGTGCTTCAGTGGATTTTGAGAAATTAACGTTCAAAAACAAGATATATATCTGTAACAGCGCTCCGCTTTGCGGAGATAAAATTATATCTATATTACCTAGCTGTTGCTAACACCAGTTAGCGACGGCTAGTAGGAGATAGCGACCATCTTGGGCCCCACTTTGCATGTGAGTGATATTTATCACTAATGACATGCAAAGTGGGCATGCCAAGATGTTAGCGACTGGAAACAGTCGCTAACATCGCTATCTCCTATTATCAACTTTTGGAAATATTCGAGATAAGCGCGAATATCTCCAAAAGCTAGCAACTGCCCTGAGCAGTTCTTAGCCATGTTATCCAATGGGAGGTGGATAACATGGCTAAGAGCATTAGCTCGGTAATGCATGAATATCGCTGAGTTTTCAGCGATATTAATGCATTGCGGTCGTTTATTATCGTATTTGCGATAAACCTTGATAATAGCAAGGTTTATCTGCGATAATTTCTGACGATGCTTAGCGGTAAAAAAATCGTTGCTAAGCATCGTTAGGGATAAATATCGCTTAACTTTGGTAATATGCCCCAACGTCTGTTAACGTTCGATTCGAAGGAAATCAGGAAGTGTTGAAAAACATTGTCTGCGCCATCTTGTCTTTTTTCAAATGCCACACTTTTGTCGTGCACGGCAGCCATTTTAGATGCCTTGACCAGACCCACTCTGTGCACGCTGTCGATCCTTAGCATGGCTCCCCACCCTCGCAAGCATCTCCCCCAGGCAGTGGTCACCCCCGCTCTCTGTCTTATGCATGGGTAATAAACCTCCCCCTATTTGCGCTGCTCTTCCCTGAGAATCACACCCTGTGCCCGCCCGACACCTCCCTTTCGCCCTATTCACTACCGCACCCTCTGACACTCCTTTTCCTCTGTGTCCGATTGTCCAGGCTGGTCCTAGGGTATCAGCTAGCCCTGCAGATGTAGTTTATGGCCCCAGCTGTAAAGAATCACCCCTCTTCAAAGGAGTTATAGTAGATCAAGGCCCACACTCGATGAGATCCGTCACAGCAGACGCGTTCCTATTATCTGAAAACCATCCTGTATTGTGATTGGGGAGGGGACCGAGCCTGAAGCGGAAAATTCCAGGGATGACTCTTTGTACATCAAAGTTTTTACAATTATGTGTCACATTAAAAATATATAGCACTCCGACAAAGTAGTAAGATTATAAAACTTTAATAACTTATAAATATATACAAGAAAACAAAAATAGTAATAACATATAAACATTTTTAGGGAAAAACAACGAAGTAGCGGTCGGCTGTGCGAATAGTCCCAACGCAGCACAACGTCCAGATTTCCGGCGTGGGGCGTCGCGGGGGGTGGGTCAGGGTAGTAGCAAACTGTTGTGCGAATAGTTCCAAGGCAGCAGAACGATGGCACCAAGGTGATGTCCAGTAAGTTGCCGCACTGGTTTTGGTATCCTACAATGCTGCTCCGAATAACGGCGTGGGGCGCCCCGGGGGAGGCGGCGTGAACGGGCCTCTCCAGGTGGAGTGTCATCTGTTGTAGTGGGGCGCCCCTTTACCGTTTCAGTTGCCATTCCGTCCGTTTTTGGTCCACTGTGTCAAAAGCCGCAATTCAGCTGAGTTGCGCCCACTCTTGCGGTGCAGCGATAGGCGGCTGTCACAGGACTCTCAAAATGGCGGCAGGCTCTTTTCTTTTTGGGCCTGGTCCACTGAAATGGCCCTGGGACACCTTGGAAATCGGACGCTTGTCTGCTAGGTCTTGGACCCCATTCTCGAAAGCGTCCCCTCCGCCTTGAGGATTCATCAAAAGTTTTGGGGGCCCCCGACTCCTGTAGGCTTCTGGTGGGGAGCGGTTGCCATGATTGCTCGCGGAATGACCACGACGGAGCTACGAGATGGTGGTGCTCTCATGCTGACGCCAGCTTCAGTCTGAAACATCCAGAAACAAGGTGGGGCTTTCATCGTTTGGGAAAAAAAAAAGTTTTCATCCAATGAAAAGTGTTGTTTTTAGGTCATATGATCAAGCCTTCCATCATTAGGAAACCAAAAGTAAAATGAACCAATGAAAAGTTTTATAAACAAGTCACATGACCTGTTATGCGGCATAGGGTATAAAATGCGGAGAAAATACGTTGGCACGTGAGGCGGCGTCAGTAGCGGACCGATGTGCGAATAGGCCGAAGGCAATACAACGCGCCAAGATCCAGATGGCACCGAGGTGGTGTCCAGCAAGTTGCAGCACTGGTGTGGCCATCCTACAATGCTGAAAGTCGGTGTGGGGCGCCCCGTTGGCCTGTGAGTTTGCGTCAGTAGCGGACCGATGTGCGAATAGGCCGAAGGCAGCACAACGCGCCAAGATCCGGATGGCACCGAGGTGGTGTCTAGTAAGTTGCCGCACTGGTGTGGCCATCCTACAATGTTGAAAGTCGGCGTGGGGCGCCCCGTTGGCCTGTGAGATGGCGGCAGTAGCGGACCGATGTGCGAATGGGGCCAAAGGCAGCGCAACAATATTTTCGGAATAGAAGACACCACAAGGCGCTGAGATGCCAAGATCCGGATGGCACCGAGGTGGTGTCTAGCAAGTTGTGGCACTGGTGTGGCCATCCTACAATGGTAAAAGTCGGCGTGGGGCGCCCTGTTGGCCTGTGAGATGGTGTCAGTAGCGGACTGATGTGCGAATGGGGCCAAAGGCAGCGCAACAATATTTTCTGACTGACACCACAAGGCGCTGAGATGCCAAGATCCGGATGGCACCGAGGTGATGTCTAAGTTGCGGACCGATGTGCGAATGGGGCCAAAGGCAGCGCAACAATATTTTCTGTATGGAAGATACCACTAGGCGTTGAGATGCCAAGATCCGGATGGCACCGAGGTGATGTCTAGCAAGTTGCTGTACTGGTGTGGTCATCCTACAATGCTGAAACTCGGCGTGGGGCGCCCTATTAGCCTGTGAGATGGCGTCAGTAGCGGACCGATGTGTGAATGGGGCAAAGGTAGCGCAAGAATATTTTCTGAATAGAAGACACCACAAGGCGCTGAGATGCCAAGATCCGGATGGCACCGAGGTGGTGTCTAGTAAGGTGCACTGGTGTGGTCATCCTACAATGCTGAAACTCGGCGTGGGGCGCCCCATTAGCCTGTGAGATGGCGTCAGTAGCGGACCGATGTGCGAATAGGCCGAAGGCAGCACAACGCGCCAAGATCCGGATGTCACCGTGGTGGTTTCATAGTTGAGAGGCACTTCATCTGCAGTGGGGCGCCGAGATCCGGATGGCACCGAGGTGATGTCTAGCAAGTTGCTGTACTGGTGTGGTCATCCTACAATGCTGAAACTCGGCGTGGGGCGCCCCATTAGCCTGTGAGATGGCGTCAGTAGCGGACCGATGTGCGAATAGGCCGAAGGCAGCACAACGCGCCAAGATCCGGATGTCACCATGGTGGTTTCATAGTTGAGAGGCACTTCATCTGCAGTGGGGCGCCGAGATCCGGATGGCACCGAGGTGATGTCTAGCAAGTTGCTGTACTGGTGTGGTCATCCTACAATGCTGAAAGTCGGCGTGGGGCGCCCCATTAGCCTGTGAGATGGCGTCAGTAGCGAACCGATGTGCGAATGGGACCAAAGGCAGCGCAACAATATTTTCTGAAGAGAAGACACCAAAAGGCGCTGAGATTCCAAGATCCGGATGGCACCGAGGTGGTGTCTAGCAAGCTATGCAGTTGAGTTGTGTGCGCACTTGCGGCGAATAGGTCGAAGGCAGCATAACAATGTTTTCTGAATAGAAGACACCACAAGGCGTTGAGATTCGGTTACCACCGAGGTGATGTCTAGCAAGTTGCCGCACTGGTGTGGCCATCCTACAATACTGCTCCGAATAACGGCGTGGGGTGCCCGAAGGGGGGGGGGAGGCGGGCGTGAACGGGCCTTCCTAGGTGGAGGCTCGTCTGCTGTAGTGGGGCGCCCCTTTACCGTTTCAGTTGCCATTCAGCTGAGTTTCGGCTGCTCTTGATGCTACAGCGACAGGCGGCTGCAACAGGACTCTCAAAATGGCGGCCTGTTCTTTGGATTTGGGCCTGGTCCACTAAAATGGCCCTGGGACACCTTAGAACTCGGACACTCGATTTTTTTTTCCTTTCCTGTACATGCAAAAAAAGGTAAATGCCCGGTACGTTACACGCTTCATCTGCCACGATGAACTCTCCAGAGGAACCGAAAAAAAATATAGTTATGTTAACTATACCATGCATCGTCATATGGAGAGGTGGCACCAATTAATTATAGTGCGGCATAAAAGAGAGATTTGGAGGAGAACCCCTGACCTGCTAGTACATTCATCAAAGAAGTGGCACTGACAGCATCAGAGGCAAGGGAAACGGTCCCAAATATTTAGAAGAACTTTGGAAAGATTAAAATGACATGTTTAGATTGTGGCAAATTAATTTCATGTGGACAGATGAGTGTTACTCTAATAAATACAGCATATGAACATCATCATAGTCGATGGTTGGTAGAGACATTTTGACTATATCCTGGACCTGCCCGTCCTCGCCCAAAATGGCGCCGGAATAAATGGGACTCGTAACTCCTTGTTGTGTACTGGTTGCAGAACCTTGAAATCACGAGATACGTATGCAGTTTTGAAGCACATGGCGGGCGGGGACGAGAATTGATTGAATATTTCGACATCCCTATTGATATTAAGTTCTGATGTGTTATTGATTACTGTACTATATGTAAGAATCTCATATTCAGGCGTATCGGCGACTAAGACTAAGACAGCAGGTCGACCCTCTTTTGCTCAACGGCTCCGTCATGGGACGAAGAAACGCTCTTTTTCTCGAAAAAAGAATATATTTTACTTGCAGGACAGTTGTAAATTTTCCGGGAAAGTACATTAGCCTGGAACATTATAACATATATTTAAGAAAAAATAATGTTCGGAAGTAATAAAAAGCGTAATTTTTAGGTCATATGACCAAGCCTTTCATCATTAGAATAAGAAAAGTAAAATGAACCAATGAAAAGTTTTATTAACAAGTCACATGACTTGTTATGCTTACGTTACGCGCTGCGCGCCCCGGATGACTTCCGGATGCGCTAACGCGGCGCGTCATATGACGCATTACGCGACAACGCAGGTCCAGAATATAGTCAAAATGTCTCCACCAACCAGCGGTCGGAACACAACCCCTTTCAGCAGGCTAAATAGTTCTGTTAAATGACAACAGAAGGGACAGGCAACAAGAACCATCAGTCAAAGAGGGGAGGGCTAGTTCTTCTCTACCGGGTTACATTGGGGCGCTACCGGAACTGATCGAATTGGTAGTCTACAGTGTTTCTGGATGTTTCAGACTGAAGCTGGGGTTAGCATGAGAGCAGTACCATTTCGTAGCTCCGTCGTGGCCATTCCGCAACCAATCATGGCAGCCGCTCTTTATCGTTATTTTGGGCGGGGTGGGTGGCGGAGCCGAGCTGTTTTGCAGCCATCATTGTGTGGAGTTCAGTTCATTTCACTAGTTTTGTATTTGTCATGAGGTGTTGTTCCTAATGTTTCTATTTTAGCGAGGTCAAAAAGAGATCCCGTTAGTGGCCTACTGATTTTGCTCGATTCCTTTTCTTTTTTTTTTTACACAATTTTTCGTTATCTGCAAAGACTAAACAGAGTATTGCGACTCTGTGTTTGTTTGTAAATAGAGAATGAACCAAAGAGAACCAATTCTAAAACAGTAAATACTTGGATAACAATCAATCAAATGGAGAGAGAAGCAGGCACGACGTATTACAACGGGGGCAAAGGCCTGCGTTAACTACCCTTCACTATGTGCAAAGAGAGAGTACTCCTAATAGAAATGAGGGGGGGGGGCACCATTCAAAGCAGATCAGTGTGCATAAACACGAAAATGTTTTCACTTACCACGTACTTGACATTCGACAGCTTATGATATTTGCTATTAAAAAACCATTGAAATTCACTGAAAAAACCATAGGTTATAGATCATATATAGTTAGGAATTAGCATTTACAAAACCTTGAAAATTCACTGAAAAAACCATAGGTTATAGACCATATATAGTTAGGAATTAGCATTTAAAAAACCTTATTTTACTCACACAAAACCATTGAAATTCCATATATAGTTAGTTGCACTAACTATATATCGCGCACCCGCAATCCAATGCTGATGATGTCACATATTACATCATTCATGACATGGTCAGTGACATCACTGATGACATCACTGATGACATCTCAAATGACATCACTGATGACATCACTGATGACATCTCATTTGACATCAATGACCACAATTTCTTTTTTTTTTTTTTTTTCAATGACCACATCACTGATCATATCATTCATGTGACAATACAATGCATCTCCTCATATTTTAATATAACCTCTGTTTCACCCAGTGTTAAATACAGAGTATAATTTTTGAAACCATTGACACACCAATACTAGTTACTACATATGTACTCACTGATTCCTACGTCTACACACACATTCACTCATTCACCCATACAATCATTCATACATACAATCACTCATCTTTACAACACTATCATATGCACTAATACACCTATACAGACACTCACACTCTGCCACTCATCCATGGAGTTACTCACACACCTAGTCAGTCCTGTAAAGAATCAATCACACTTCAATTTTCTTGTCTATACAGTTAAACATAGAGCACCTTATATTTTCAAACATATACTAACACATACTTACCTTGTTATACAATCATTGATATAAGTACACATTGATCTGCACAGAGTCACACACCTCCCAGCCAGCCACACACACACTCAGTCTCCCATACAAATACTTGGACAATCAATCAATAACCCATATAGTTACTCATATAGCTACTGATCAACACATGCAGCAGTTTACAGAACAACAGACATAATGATGCACAAATTAAGACAGTTTAGTCACTAACCCATGCACTCAGTGAGACACATTTAATCACTCAGTCATACAGTCAGTCATGCACCTACTAAATCCTTCGTCCAGACACTTACACATCCACTCATTCTTCAATATGTAAGACATATTTAAACTTTACAGAAACAAAAAATCACTGGATGTTGTTATCAGTCATGTCATCAGTGATGTCATTTGAGATGTCATCAGTGATGTCATCAGTGATGTCACTGACCATGTCATGAATGATGTAATATGTGACATCATCAGCAGTGGATTGCGGGTGCGCGATATATAGTTAGTGCAACTAACTATATATGGAATTTCAATGGTTTTGTGTGAGTAAAATAAGGTTTTTTAAATGCTAATTCCTAACTATATATGGTCTATAACCTATGGTTTTTTCAGTGAATTTTCAAGGTTTTGTAAATGCTAATTCCTAACTATATATGATCTATAACCTATGGTTTTTTCAGTGAATATATATATATATATATATTACAGTACGTAGTTATAATTAGGAACTAATTACCATAGATAGATAGAATGATAGATAAATATTTATTTGCACAATTAAATAAAATCATTGCAATTCATTAAAAAAAAAGAACATAAAAAGCACTTTCTGCTCTTAGTTTAAAAGAAAAGGAAAGAAAATTAATAGTTGACACAGCAGTGGTTCATGGGTGGTGTCTGCTGGTAAAAGTGAGTTAATCTTATTCGTAAATTTTACAAATCGGGCGGCCATCTGAGCTGAGTCCCCTTCATACATTCCTCTAAGGCTTCTTTGCATGTCCGCACGTTAAGAATTCTCCAGATGGGGCGCAATCAAAAAGTTCGAAGGGGGAATAAAGTTCTACAGATGCACAAGACATGTGTTAAGTTTTCTTCCCCGTTATAAGAAAAGTGGCACTGAGAGGATATATCTGACTTGTACCTCCGTCCATATTTGTACGCCACTAGGGGGATTAGTCCAAAGCGTAATCTCATCAACTGGTGTTTCACCTGTGGCTTCATGGAGGATGACTGATAGTGTGGTGGAGTTTTTAGATCGTAAAGTTTTGACGCCCAGCTGCCATGTGATAGCTTTTTCACAGATAATGCATCGTGTTCCGCTGAGAATATCTTTGCCTGTTTGGTCAGAGCTTTGGCGGCAGCCCCTATGGGCAGCAAGCTTGCCCATAGATCATGGGCTTCTAATGAGTCCAAGCAGAATGTTAAAAACTTATTCCAGGAGGTGCTGGGGTTATTTAACAGGAACCAGATGCAACTCTTTAGTGTGGATGGCCATTTTGTTTTTTGCACAGTAGGCAATGAATCTTGCTTTCATGATCCAATGTTGGGAGAACAAGCAGAACTCCATACGGATTTGGGCATGAGAGGTCGAACTGGGTAGATTAAACACTCTGCGGAAACAGGCTGATTGCATTCTGTCCAACCAAGTGAACATTTTGTCTTTAAAATTAGTGGGCTGAAGGCTATTGTGTCTAGTAATTTGGCATCTATCACTCTAATTAGCGGGGTGAAGTCTGGAGAATGGAGAGCTTTCTTGGTTCGTAGGAAGGCCCCCTCCAGGCTGCAAGCCACACTTTGCATTGCAGTGATTTGCGGATTCGGGCTCCTTCTGTGGTCTATCCAGACTCCACTGATGTCATCAGTGATAACACTGACCATGTCATGAATGATGTAATATGTGACATCATCAGCAGAGCATTGTGGGCGCGTGAGTTATAGTTAGCACAACTAACTATAATGAAGGAATTTTTATGGTTTTGTACGAGTGAAATGTCCGGCTAACTATAACACTCATGAAAACCTATGGTTTTTTCAGTGAATATATATATAGATATATTACCTACTGGCGGTCACCACTAGGTAGTTATAGTTAGGACCACGTTTCTATTCAAAAATCGTTTCTATTGTCCCAATAACTTTGGCGTCGTTCGATGAATCTTCGCAACATTTTTCAAAACTAATGAGGCGCTCCAATCAGCTCCTGTGTTGAAAGTCAAGCGAGGGCAGGTAAAAATAGCGGGGTCCCAAAATGCAGTTTCTCCATGTTAATTTCATACAAAACTTTTGTTGCAGCTACAGCTCAAACTTCTGAATGGAATTGCATCAAATTTGGCAAAGAGATAGATCTTGGTTCAAAGGGCACTCTTAGTCTAAAATGGTATAAATCCATTCAGTATTTTTGAGAAACTAAAAAATAAAATTTGAGCGATATCTGGTGACTGCGGTGGATCCGCGAACCCTCCAGACCACAAGCTTTATTTTGATTGGTGGACAAAACTGCAAACTAAAAAGAGTTGACAGCCATCTTGTGACAACATTTAAAAAAAAAATCTTCGGCGGGACTCGTGAAGGTTCCAAAAATCCCGCCGAAAACAAAATAAGCGAAGTCTCTTGCACTTTGTTTTCTAGAAGACCCCAGGTGGGCCAGGTCCTTGGGGCAATGCAGACCACCACACCCCGGGGCATCATTAATATTATGAGGGGGCACACGGCCCCCTCCACAGCTGCGGGGACCACCATCTCCGGGGGCTTATAAAAAAAGTTTGTGGGGGGCTCCTGCTCCCCCAGGCTGCCCCAGGGACCGCCACCTCCTGGGAATTTCTGTTTATATGAGTGGGTGGCTTCGAGGGCCCCCCAAGTCCGGGTGACCACCACCTCCCCCGGGCTTTAAAGTTGGTGGGAGGGGGCACATGGTCTTCCTCCAGGATCCCTTCATGGCCCTGGGACCACCACCCCCTCAGGGCCGGATCTAGCAATGTACTGTGGTGCCCACCCCCGAGACAATGCAGTTTGCAATGGTACTGCTCCCGCCCTGCCATTGAAGCAAAGCAAATTGCTTTTGGACATGGGGAGCTGCTTGTTTGCAGCTCCCCTGGTCCAAAAGTAATGCCAGCTCTCGCAGGAGGCGGGGAGCCAGCAGGTAGTGCAGGGGCATTGAGGCTCTTCCATTTGGTCTCCAGCATTAGGGCATGCCCGAGGGGATGGGGTCCCCGAGGTAAAAAAATATCCAGGCGGGAGGGGCAAATGTTTTCTTTAAAAGGCTGTGCGTCGGGGGATCGGTTCCCGGGGCAGACTTTGAGTAATAAGACTAGGGGCTATTTATTTTCTCATGTTTGGATTTGTGATCCCCATCGTGATTCTCAACGTGGCCGCCCGTGTAACATCGCTATGAATTCACGGTTCCACCTTAAATACATGATTTAATAGTATAGTATTTAGAAGGTTGTGTTTTAAAAAAGATAGTGAGTTTGAAGTTATTCTTTCACAATAAATGTTGATAAAGTCATTAATTATATAATAAACAAACAATTATAAATCAAAATTGAAGAGTGGATTGTGTTGTAGTACATTAAATTTCTGGTTTTGTGATGGGTTCGCGACAGGGTCACAAATCCACCCTGTAAAAAAAAAAAGAGTATGTGTGTTTTAAATATATATATATATATACTGTTGCGTTATAGGTTGGCTCTAAAAAGAGCCCTTGTTTTCAAACTGACTTTGTTGAAGCTACATGTAATTGTGGGCGCACAGCTTAAGGTAGTTGAGATACACTGCTTTATCTGTGAAGTGCACTCCATCACTTCTGTAGTTGTTATCCATATCAAAACGTAAATTGATGTTATAGAAAAAGCCCATCCTATGGTCTCTGAGTTAAGCAGAAACAGCTTTATTGACATTCTTCCTAGCTTTCTCAATCTATGGACAGAATTTATTTGACCACTTCCATTTTTGTCTTTAGTATATATTAGAATATACAAAGACAGTTTGAGGGAAAAGCAACATCATTTGGGCAAAGGTATCCTTCATTAGTATTTCAAGCCCAGCCCCAGTCAATGTGCCTAGGTCATTGACACCACAGTTCACAATCATGAGGTCAGGGGGTTGGAAATGCAAAAAGGACTTAACCAAAGGTACCAATTGGTGCCACTTTAATCCTCTCTGTACAATCTATGTAATATCCACATTTTGCAAAACTTGGTCTTTGTCAATACCTCTGTGTTCAGTATACCTTTAGCACCAAAAAACGTAGCTGTGCCCTACAATCCACACTGTCATCATCTTGAAGGGATGTCTAGAAGTAATGAAAAGATGTCTGTAGCTGAGATAGTCAGTTGGTAGAATGAGAGGTATCTAAAATGGTGGAGAAGATGTGTTTTTAAAAAGCCAATAAGTGATTGGCTGTTCATCAACATTGTGCACTCAAAAATAGGATGCATGTTACTTTGCTGAGGAATCATGTTTCTGATTGGTTACTAAAAAATGTTTACTGGGTACAGTAGATAGCATAAGATAATATTTTGCAAAAGCCAACCACACCAGCTGTTTGCATTTGTAAGCTTGTGTGCTGAACTTGAAAATATGGTGAACTTGTGACCTTGCAGTACACTTGAATGTTGCAGAAAAAGTTAGTATGGAAACTGGGATTCAGGGCATGGGGGAAGGGTTGAAACTTTACAGTGGATTTAAAATGTGAAATAAAAACTTGAAATATAAGTGATATGTTACTAAATTAAGGTTTTCTAAGTCATTTACATGTGTAGAACTAATGTGTTTTTAAGGAAGTATACTAGTATTATTAGGAATAGGATTTGGACCTCCCGTAAGGGTCTGCAGCTTCATCCGGACACCCAACTACCGTACCGTGCTAGAGTCGCAAATCCCAAAAATTACAGAACCAGTTTGAGCACTATTTGAAGACAGTTAAGCGGGTATGTCTAACCAATATAAATGTGCTTCACAGTTTCAAATAATGTAGGAAGCAAAGTGATTTTTTACTTTCATTTATTTGTGTGCAGAAAGAGAGGGAACGTTTGCTATTTCTAGTTTCACCCTGCTTTGATGCTGCATGACATTTATTGTGTGCAAAAGAAAATCTTTAATGAGATTCTGATATTTGATATTCTACAAAACTATTTCAAAGACGAGTAAGAAATTAATAAGGTGTGTTATGTATTATGGAGTAGTGGTTAACTCTTGTAGTTTCAATTATGTTATCAAATGTACAGATGTCTATTGTAGTTTTGTTTTATTGTAATGAAACGATATTTGAAATAGTCTGTGCAAAGTAACATTTGTACATTGGGAGATGGATTTGTGATTATGGTAGTGTGCATGAATGTGTGGAAAGGTGCACATTTATTACGCCTCATAATTGAAAGTGCATTATGGTTTAGCGACTGAGGTATATTTCTACTTGCACTTGTATTCTGACATGTGTTATGCCAATGTAGACGGTAGAGTTATAAAAACAGGAGTACTTCTATTGGTATGTTTCTCATGGTGCCACGAGGAAAAGGTGCAGACACATGCATGCATTCTTTTCAGAGTATTGTGAGACTTTTAACAGAAACTTGGAAAAAATCACAGCTTTACATTAGGCTAGGCCCAACACTCTCGGTAGTTGCCGAGGAGTGAAGCTGCAGCACAAAAGTGAGGTTTAAGACTTGTTTGAAGAACGATTAGTGATTAGGTTAACTCATATTGGTCTATGCAAATGTATACTTCAAATACACCGTATAATTTTAGGTTTGTGTATGACATGGAAAGTGCAGTCTGTCAAGTTTAAGGGACTTTGTAATCTTATGAGTCAAGTATTTATCTGTTTGCTCATGTATTCTCACATGTGTTAAGCCTATAAAGATGGTAGAGGTGTAAAACACTGGTATAAATGTATTTGTAGTTTCTTTTACACATGATGGCACTAGGAAAAGGTACAGAAACATGCATGCATGGTTTTCAGATTATAGTGAGCCTTTTAACAGACACTTGGAAAAACTTACTGCTTTGCATTTGGCTAGGCCCAACACTCTTGGTAGTTGCTGAATAGTGAAGCTGCAGCACAAAGGTGAGGTTTAAGACTTGTTGGTAGTAGGATTAGTGATTAGGTTAGCTCGTATTGGTCTGTGGAAATGTACACTTCAACTGCGCTGCATAATTTTAGGTGTCTCATTGAAATGGAAAGTGCTGCCTGTCAAGGTTAAGGGACTTTTAGTCTTATGACTCAAGTATATGTCTGCTTGCACATGTATTTTCACATGTGTTATAACTTTAAAGATGATAGAGGTATAAAACACTGGTATACATATATCTGTATGTTACCTTTACACAGGATGCCACTAGGAAAAGGTAAAGACAAATGCATGCATGGTTTTAGGAGTATAGTGAGACTTTTAAGAGACACTTGGAAAAACTTGCTGCTTTGCATTTGGCTAGGCCGAACACTCTCAGTAGCTGTTAAATAGTGAAGCTGTAGCACAAAAGTGAGGTTTAAGACTTGTTGGTTGAAGGATTCGTGATTAGGTTAGCTTGTATTGGTCTATGGAAATGTACAATTCAAATATGCTGCATAATTTTAGGTGTTTCTTTGAAATAGAAAGTGCAGTCTGTCAAGGTTAAGGGATTTTGTAGTCTTATGACTCAAGTATGTGTCTGCTTGTCACGTGTTATTCCTATAAAGATGGCAGAGGTATAAAACACTTGTATACATGTATTGGTATGTTACTTTTACACATGATGTCATTAGGAATAGGTACAGACACATGCATGCTTCCTTTCAGGAATAAAGTGAAAATTACACTCTGTATTCAAGCACTAGGTATTCACTGATGTAAAGAGGCAAATATCACTCTTGAAATCATGAATTCAGTTAGGCATTCTTATTCAGCTATGCAATGAAGGAGGCACTACCTATACACACTTCTAATAACTCAGACATTAACCAAACATTCATAAAATCACCCAGACTCTAATATTCCACTCAAACATTTACACAGGCAGTACCTATGCACTCACGTATTCACTCAGACACTACTGATGCACTCATGTAATGGCCCAAGCATTGCCCTAAAACTCAAATTTTCCCTCAGGTATTTCCCATTCACTCATACAATCATCCAGTTACTACCCCTGCAGTCATAGAAACACTCAAGCAGTACTGATTCATTTATACAATAACTCAAGCATTACTGTTGTACTAGACCATTCTCTTAGGCAGTACCCATGCAGTCATCCAAATATCCAGGCTTTATTCTTAAAGTGATAGGTTAACTCAGGCACTACCCATGCACTGATGTAATCGCCCAGATATTATTGCTCAAGTCATAACCTCAATCAGACAGTACTTATGCACTCATGTAATCACCTAAACAGTACTTCTCCACTTATACATTCTCTCAGGTACTACGCATGTATTCATGTAACCATTAGGCAGTATTCTTAGCTCAACCATTCATTCAGATACTACCGATGCACTCTGTGAATGATTCAGGCATTGGCCTTGCACTCATGCAATCATTGGAATACAGTCTTGCCTCCTGATGCAGTTCTCTTGTGTCTTTTTGCACCTCTGTTACTCCTTTATGTACTTTTGCTGCCTCTTTCTACATTTCTGTTGCTTCTTTCTGCACTTCTCTTGCTTCTTTCCGTACTTTTCTTGCCTCTTTCTGCAAGTCGGTTGCTTCTTTCTGCACTTCTCTTCTTTCTTTCCGTACCTCTTTTACTTCTTTTTCCATTCCTCTTACCTCTCTCTACACCCCTTTTACCTGTTTCTGTATCTCACTTGCCTCTTTATACATATTTCTTACTCTTTCTGCACTTCTTTTGCCTCTTTCTGAACCTCTCTTGCTTTTTTTACCCTTGTTCTCTGTTTTCCCACCACTGATGCATTTTCTGAACCTCTCTTGCCTCTTTCGGCACATCTGTTTCTTCTCACTCTATTTCTTACATTTTTTAGTAGCTGTGTTCTTTGAGTATTTCGTTTTGCTGTTTCTAAACCTTTCTTTTTTCCCAGCCTCTTTCTTTCTCTGTGAGCACCTTTTCTTCTTTTTTTGCAGTTGTTTTGCTTGTTTTCACACTTTTCTCTTTTTATATGTTCTGAATGCAATAGAATGATATTGTAATGTTGTGCTTATTTGTTATTTTCCATATTGAGATGTTATTAATTTCATAAAATGGAATTGATGAAACAAACTAATCAAACTATTCTTTGTTTTTTTAGAAAGATATTTTGATTGGATTATAAATAGAAGATGGCAAGAAAACATGAACAGAGAAGAGTACAAAGAAAACAGAAGTCCTTAATGAAAACTAAAAAGAGTGGACCAGGAAAACACCCAAAGTTTGCTGAGGATAAAGTCTCTTCTGGTGAGAGAACTAAACAATTTATTAAAAAAGTTGTCGAGAGATTAAAGGAAGAAAATACTTATCAAAGGAGAAACAAGTCACAAAAAGACAGAAACAATTTAAAGACATACGTGTACGTATGATTCGGAATAGAGTAATGCAAAATGTATTAAAAGATTATAAAAAGTAAAAACAAAAATCATCAGCTTAAAAGAAGAAGCAACAGATTGAAAGTTTAGTAGATATTGCTTTTGAATTGAAACAAAAATTATTTATATTGGTATTGAAAGTGAATGAAAACATTGAATAAAACAATGCACTTTATGAAGTAGAAAAGCAAAAGAAAAAGACTGGTTAATAGAAGTAACTTTTTCAAAACTTTTTCTGGTGAATCGAAGCACACTTCTAGTACTGAGCCTTTCTTTAATGAAGAAAGTTACTTTCAACAAATTAGTTCATGCAGTTGATACCAGTGGTCGTTGAGATAAAAGATGGTTGTCCAATTGAAAAAGAAAAGATGGTTCCTAGGAATGTGGAAGAAATAATAGCTGAAGAAGTTCAAGGGAGACGTGCACAAGCTCCAGTGTATAAGTGGGATTGTATTAGTATTGGTAGTATTCAACGGGAATCTATTGACATATTACAAGTTTTCTTAAAACAATTTGCCAAAAAAAGTGTTACACAGAAGATTAAGATGTTGCAAGGACTAGATCCATGTAAGGTAAGAAAATATACTAAGTTGCAGGGTCATTCTTTGGCTTGTCTTTCTAGAAAAGTGTGTAAAAGTTAATTTCATCATTGTTAGCAGTCCATCACTCAGAAATGCAGAAATTAGTAAGGAGATTGTACTACATAAAAGTCCTGCTTTATCTTTAAGTGAAATGAACGCAGCTCGTTTGCATGGTTCAGTATCAGATGTAAAAAAAGTTTGTGGTGATATACAGCTTTGTTTCTATGGTTCACAGGAGGAGTGTAGAGAAAGTGAGAGGTTGATAAGCGTAGGTGTTGAAAAAGAGGTGGAAGACTGACAAGTTTGCAGAAGAAATTACAAAGTTTAAGATACTGTCATGTGAAAAATCAAACTGTTTGTGTTTGTTGTCGATGTACTCACCATAGAAGTCAAACTGAGAATGTTGATCTATATTTAAAAAGTGAAAAGGAAAACAATGATAAGTGGGAGCAATTTGGAGCTTATTTGTTGGTGGAAGGTTGTTTTGAGTTTGGTACTGATCAACGTATTTATAAATATTGTTACAATAAATTAGTAGAGAACACAATGCAAGCTAGTGCAGTACACACAACAAGAGTTTGTAGCCTATCCCACTGAACTGGCAGATTTAAATACATATGAGTCCTGTCTTATTCAATCTGTGCACCCATTTCAGGCTATAGTTTGTATGGAGCCTAAAACAGGTAAGCTGCCTCCAACAGATTTACAAAGAGTTCTGAAAGGAAGCGTTGTGTACTTACCTTTATATTTTAAGAAAAATATGTAAACTGTTGTTATACAAAGAGAGGAAAGTGAGCCTGTAGTTATTCTGGTTAATGGTGTACCAATAAAGAGTCAAAATTATGGCTGGAGTTAGTAGATGTTACCAAACTTCAAAAGGCTACATTATATCTTGTACAAAACAATATTTATCATAAAACTGTAAATGTGGAAGAACAGGAAATATGTTTAGAAGATGAAACAGAAATTTCAAGTGGGCAAATAGAAAAAGTGGGCAAGTCCACGAGTGAAGAGATTTTCTAACATTACAGTATACATCCTCTACATTGAAAAGAAGTGATAGGAAACAGTAATGAATTGTTTCAAATTAATAAAGCAAAGGGAACTCCCGTGAGTGTATGGCAAAACAATTTAGAAGCTGGTTGTTTTCCACAGCTGCTCCCCACTTGAGGAGGTGGACGATATGATGAACAAGCAGTGCAGATTCCAGCTTCAGAATACTGCTTGACAAGATTGTACTCATAAGATCCAAGATTTCAACAGTGCATTCCATATATATTTCATCTGCTGTTTGAAAGTGACTTGTCTGCACTTTCATATTCAGTGAACCACAAAAATAAAAACAGGAGTTCATCTTACACATGTTTCTGCAAAGGAATTCATGGACAAAGTTTAGGAAAGAGACGATCATTTAGAATCTCAGTTAATTAATTTGATGGCATGTTAGTGTGGTACCAATAAGTATTGGTATTATTGTCATAGATAACTTGAATGTATGTTAAGAAACTTAGGCACCCCTACATGGTTTGTAACACTTAGCTGTGCTGAATATGCATGGGATGATTTACTTGAATTTCTATGAGAAGCAAATTCAAATGTTAAAAATATTGAATTGAAGACACCTGGAGAACTCTGTTCCTTGGATCTTGTAAATGTGTGTAGATATTTTAATCATAGGTTACATGCTAAGATGTCTTTTATCTGCCGTAAAAAGAATCCCCCTCTTGGAGAAGATACTGATTTCTTTTGGAGAAAAGAGTACCAACCCAGAGGTACTCCTCATATACACATGCTATTGTAGATCAACAATGCACCAATATTTGGAACTGATACTGATGAAAGTGTTTTGTCTTTCATCAAAGAGTATGTTACCTGTGCCATTCCAAATGAAGGTGCAGAAAACAGCTTGAGACAACAAGTTTTACAGTTTCAAAGTCATCAATGTGGAAAATATTGTCTACAAAAATACAAGTCAAAAGGAAAATGTTATACATAATGTAGTTTTGGATTCCCACATCTAATAATTTCAAAAGGAAGAGTCAATAGTTGTATGTCAGCAGTGAGGCTTACTATAACTTGGTAATCTCTGAAGAATACATACAACTTAAAAATAACAAAGATTCAAAGTAAATTAATGAATACAATACAGTGATTTTGACAATGTGGAATGCAAATTTGGATATTCAATATGTTGCAGATAATTCAATTTTTGTTGCTCGCTATGTTA
Organism: Lissotriton helveticus; assembly: GCF_964261635.1. NCBI lineage: Eukaryota > Metazoa > Chordata > Amphibia > Caudata > Salamandridae > Lissotriton > Lissotriton helveticus. The sequence goes on along the minus strand of NC_136063.1, from coordinate 525,624,911 downwards.
CGACATATATAATCAAATCTGAAAAGACAGAGTTGAAAGAAATTTGGGAAGAAATTTAACAGAAAAAGAGCATTAGCAAGAAATTGTACAGCTTTAGCTTGAAAATGCTTTCCCACCAAGAGATTGGATCCTATGAATGCTCTGACAAGTTGAGCTCTGCCAGTTTATATTCAAAGTCAAGACGAATCATTTGGGTAAGTCTAGGTCTTGCCGTCACATGAAAAAGATTATTGAAATCTCTAGAAGAAATCAAATGCATAGCATTGACTGAACCAGAAAGTACAGATATTGTTAAAACTAATATGTTGGATACCTACTATCCCAAAAGGAAGCGACAACTGGAATACCTATGTCTCTATGAAATACTTCAACATTACAGCTTTAAAAGAACTGTTATAGAAAATATAAATGAAGAAAAATATGCAGTAATTTGATGGTACGGATGTTTGGTAAAACATGCCAAAAGAAATCTTATTAACCACAGAAAACTCAGTTGTGAATGTCCACATAAGAGGGAGTTTTTCTATTTAGCACTTTTACAACTGTTCAAGCCTTGGCGTATTGAAATGGAATTACTATGAAATTTTGACTGCTATGAAGATTCTTTCAATGCAAGTAAAGATAGCATTCAGTGCACAATTTTCCCTACATATCTGCACATGTTAAATGGTTAAATGATGAAACTGAACAAAAACATACTATTGCAGTTGAAACAGCCGAAGACATTTCTCAAGATAGTCAAAGTTCTGGTCCACTAAGTCAAGATCCACTGTCACAACCAATTATCGAAAATGAAGCAACATGACATTATCCGGTTAGAAAAGTTAGAAGAACAACTAAACATCAAACAAAATGAAATATATGAAAACATGGTTTACTGCACAAAAAAAAAGAATGCCAATGTTCATCATTTAAACCTATTTTAATGTACATCAGTGGCCAAGCTGAAAATAGGAAAAAGTTTCTTAAATAAAGTTTTGACCAGTTATCTCCACAAAGCTACAGAATCACACTTATCTTGTGTTGTAACATCTCCAACTGGAATAGCAGCACACAGCACTAAAGGGATTTCTTTACATCGATTACTTATGCTACCAGTTGAGCATGATAATAAATTGGAATATCAGAAGCTATCTGGAGAAGCTTCCTATGAAGTTTCAACAGTACTGAAGAAAAATAAACTTCTAATCATTGCTGAGATGAGCATTGTCTCAAACTTAATGCTTGCCTTTTTACAATAGATTTTACAAACAGATTACTAAGTACTGTTTGGAGGTTAATGTAATTGTATTTGGAGATCTACAACAACTTACTCCTGTAAAAGAATAACCTGTTTTTAAAACACTTGTGCACGAGGACACTAGTAAATCTTTGGGAAGTATTAGAAATATGAACATTTAGTCAAATTTTGAATATAAAGAACTTATTTGACTTTGTATTGACGAAACATGGTAAAGAAGCTTTGGAAAGTCAGCTAATAAGAACCTTGTTTACAACAGGAAAGACAGCATCTGAAATAATGTACAATAAGCTTGAAGAAAAACAAGACAATAGTTTGCCCAATGCCTACACTTCAATAATGTTCTACATTTAATCAAGAACTTTTAAACTGGAAAAACAGGAAATAGTTGAAATTAAAGCTATTGATAAAATTGAACACCACGGAGTGACTACTCTTCTTGCAGACAAACTGCAGTCTAAATTGCATTCTTTGGAGAAGTCTGTATCTAAAACAGCAGGCTTAGAAAACACTTTATGTGTATGTATAAACTGTCGGGTAATTTTACGGCGTAATTTAAATGTAGAACAAGGTTTATTCAATGGAGAAATGGGAAAAGCTGTTGAGTATGTAAAATTTCAGAACAGAGATGGAGTAGAATTTTTTAATATAAAATTTGATCAGATTAAATAGGTAACACAGATTGCGTGTTGTGTTGTACGTTTTCTGCTTGTAAAAGACTTGTATGTTTGCAAAAAACAGTTTCCTCTGCCCTTAGCATATGCAGTTACTAATCATATGTCTGAAGGTTTAAGTATAGACAGCGCTTTTGTAGACATTGGAAGTACAGTGTTCAAAGAGGGAATGGCATATGTTGCATTATCTCAAGTAAGAACATTGTCTGGTTTGTATTTAAAAGATTTTGATGACAAAAAGGTTAGTGCTGACGCAAATTGTGTAAGAGAATATAATTGTTTAAGAAGACTATATGCTCCTGATTTAGTTGAATACCCCATATATGAGAAATGTATAGTCTGTCCAAAACGGAAATATTCCAAAGATGGAATTGAGGTTCAAAAAAAGAAAAGAAATTAACAGAAACTTGAAGGCGTAAACTGTTGATGAGATTAGAGGATACCAGTTTGAGAATAGTTCAGGTATCAACTGCTATGCTAATGTGATTTTGAATGTTGTGTTTTATCTGGAAGAGCTTCATCTTGAAATCATGAAAATAGATTTTGTTCTTTATTACATCATGTATTTCAACAGCTGGTAACTGACAGAACTAAAATTCATACTGCTTCTCGAGTTACTCATCTTTTGGATATATATAATGGTTTATTAACATTTACTCTTAATGTACAACAAGATGCACACAAATTTCTAATGCATATGCTTGAGTGTTAGAACATGAAGGAATTCAGTTTGAAAACTTATTTGAGCTAAGTTAAAGATCGGATCTTAAATGTGAAGAGTGTTCATTTACTTCTACCATTGAAATAGGATCAGAACAATTCATATACTTGACAATACCAGACTGTAAATCAGTACCTTTGAGTTTTAACAAATTGATTAAAACAGCCTATCAGCACACAAAATGTTCACATTGTAGATCAAAGATGTTGCCTACATTACTTATAGATAGACATGGAAAATGTCTAATTTTAATGCTACAACATTTTAGAGCAAATGGAAGAAAATTGGGGAAAAAAATAAAAATGTTGTTGCAAGTCAAATATCTATTTCAGGAAGAACTTTTATAGTGGTGGGTATTATTTTACATGCTGGACCTACTACCACATCTGGACACTATAGTGTACATTTAAAGTGTAATAAAGGATGGACGCATTGCAATGATGCCCACTTGGAATTCAAATCTAGGTTGTCTTATGAATTACCAAATTCATATTTGATATTTTCTAAGCCAAAGTTTTGAATACATCATTTGACCTATTGTGAAGATGTTGTCATGAATTAACACATTTATATTGGATATTTTCGAAGCAAACATTTTTAATACATTATTCGGCCTATTGGGAAGATGTGAACAGAAACTGGACAGCATTGAAACAATTCCTATTTATAATTAGTGTTTGGAATATTATTTGTGCTATTTGATGTTGCTTTTGAAAATTGAATTTAAAACCAAGTAGTTTACATATTTATTATCTATATTGTAGTAGATGTAAATGAGAGTGTACTTGACAACAAATGTAGTTGAGAGAAATAATAGACTTAATGTAGCAGAACAATGTAATTAGGAAAATATAGATAGGTAAACAAATAGCTACACATATTGACAATAATGCTCTACACTGATTTTTTTTTTTACCAATCATGTTGATTGTTTTTCCCCGATGATACTATGTTGAAATCAATGTGTATGGTGAAGTTCAGTAGGATCTAAGAACGGCAAAAAAGGGAAACTGATAACTGATATTGTTATATAATTCGAAAATTATATTATATGGTTAAAAATATAATATTATATTTTCTGTAATATATTACATTACCTAACAGTTTTTCTTCTTGTTTACAGTAGGTAATTGTTAATATTGAAAAGGCTTTTAATGCTGTTTACGACAATACTACTTTAAAATAGTTCAACAGAGTTATGTATCTAAAATAATTAAAAAAGGTAAGAAAACACAACATAATACGCATGATAACATGAAACAATCTTTCAAGTACAACTACATGTTATTTGTTTCTAATAAAAAATAATGTTGATCGTTTACACTAATTACACTATTTAAAATCTTTCATTATTTTGTTGATCTCATCAGCCAACTAGTTATCCTTTTACACAATCCCAATCCATGGTCTCACCTAATCTCTGTAGCACAACGTTGGCACTAATAGGATAACCCAGGCACAATCTTTGCATTTTTCATTTCACAGAGGCAAAGCCTATGCACTTGTGCAATCACCAACATACTACCCTTGCAAATATGCGATCACCAGTGCACTATCCATGTACTCATTTAATCACCCAAGCAGTACCGCTGTACTTATGCAATTACTCAGGCACTACCCATGCACTTATGGTATGACTCAGGCACTACCCATACACTCTAGTAATGACCCAAGCATTACTGTTACACTAATCCTTCCACTCAAGCACTACCCATGCACTCATCCAATCACTCAGACACTACCCATGCACTCATCCATTCATTCATGCACTATCCCTGCAGTAATGCAATTACTCAGGCAGTACCCATGCACTTATACAATCATTCAATCACTACTCTTGCACTCAGTCATTCTCTCTGGCATTAACTCTACACTATTGCAATGATTCATGCTTTACTGTTTCACCAATCCTTCCACTCAAGCGCTACCTATGCACTCATCTATTCACTCAGGCACTACCCATGCACTCATCCATTCACTCAGGCAGTATCTCTCCACTCATGCAATAACCCAAGCAGTACCCATGCACTCATGCAATCATTCACTCACTACTCTTGTACTCAGTTATTCACTCTGGCACCACTTCTACATTCTTGAAATGACCCAAGCATTACTGTTGCACTAATCCTTTCACTCAAGCGCTACCCATGCACTCATGCAATCACTCATACAACACCCCTGCACTAATCCATTCACTCAGGCACTACCCCTACACTCAGACACTACCCCTGCACTAATCCATTCACTCAGGCACTACCCCTGTACTAATCCATTCACTCAGGCACTACCCTTGTACTAATCCATTCACTCAGGCACTATCCCTGCACTCATGCAATCAGCCAGGTAGTACCCAAGCACTCATGCAATCATTCACTCACTACTCCTGCACCTAGTCATTCTCTCTGGCACTACCTATACACTCTTGCAATGACCCAACCATTACTGTTGCACTAATCCTTCCACTCAAGGACTACTCATGCACTTACCCAATCACTCCGGAACTACCCATACACTCATCCATTCACTCAGGCACTACTCCTGCACTCATGCAATCACCCGGGCAGTACCCATGCACTCATGCAATTGTTCACTCACTACTCTTGCACTCAATAATTCACAGTGGCACTACCTATACACTCTTACAATGACACAAGCATTACTGCTGCACCAATCCTTCCACTCAAGCGCTACCTATGTACTGATCCAATCACTCAGACACTACCCCTGCACTTATGAATCACCCAGGCAGTACCCGAATGTGCTCATTAATGCTCTTTCATTCTGAGTGGGATTCCCTGCACCTGTACATATTATTTTTGTTGTTTTCTTTCACTTTGTTTATGTGTCATCATCTGCTAGTTTACATAGCATGTCTGACCTTGCACCACTGTATTCAGATGAGTACATTAAGAAAATCTGTGAGGGAACTTCTCTTTTCTCAGACCCCACTGACACTACCCCACCCAATATCAATTCCACACTCCCTGACCAACCAGAGAAACTGCGGAAAAAACAAGTACGACTCCAATTGAAGACACTTATGCTCAGACAATATTTACAAGCGGGCATAATTCCAGTTGGCCTTCAGGTCCGTAACATCCCAGGGATTTTTACCGATAATCCAAAATATATCCACAACTTTAGTCACATTGGCACTACCTGCTCTAGACATTGGTTAGTGTTAGGTATCGACATCGCTACCGAGACCCTTACTACCCCAGCTATAGAAATTGATGAGATTGAGAAAAAACTTCAAGAGGCAAATCCGGTCCCTGAGGCCAAGAAACTGTTAGATCAAGTGCAAAAGACTGTAGACGACTTCTACAGGATTGAAGAGAATAAAAAAACTAACAAAGTGAAGAAAGATATCAAATCATATCACATTGAAACCACCTATCCATACCTTCAGAAAGACTTTTATAGTAATAGGACATATTCCAATCCTCATAATACCAGACCCTGGGGTCGGTTTAATCAACGCCAAATCTTAGTGGGCTTCTTTGACTCTTTGATTGATGCCTCTGATAATTCTGACACCACAGAAAATCCCGGCACATCTAATAGGAACCAAGGCCCGAGGAATAGCAATTTTTTAGGTCGAGGCCAACACGACACACCCAAACAAGGCAGAGTGAAACGCATGCCACGATGGCACAACCCACCGGGCGAGCGGCAGACCCGCCAGAAGTTCTATCAATGGTGATCCAGTCCACAAATAACATGTCCAATTCCCAGATTATTCCAATTTTTAATCTATCGACATATAATCTGTCTGAGGCCGAAATATCTCTCCTTAGTAAAGTGTTATCATTTGTTCCCACCATATCTACCAATTTTCTTGAATTACACACAGAAATTTTGAGTTTTGTCAGTAGGATTAGAATAGAGGCTTTTTTCCAACTTAATCCCTCGCCCATGACCATATCGAATACCCCTTTTAGGCCACCATCCACCTTCTCTCCCACAGCGGGCATGGTCCCGCCTGAGGTTATTACAGTTGAGAAAATGGTCGCTAAGGATCTCTCAGCACTCAAGGAAACCAAAAAATAGATTCCTTATAACTTACCCCTTGAGGAAAAGAAAGCTATCAGGTCACTTAAATCCACTGAAACACTAATCACCAAAAGTGCGGACAAGGGGGGAGGCATTGTTCTTCAAGACAGAGACACATACACCTCTGAAATCCTTAGACAGCTCTCTAATACTGACCACTACATGAGACTCCCCACAAATCCCACTAAGGAGGTACAAGCACTCATCTCGAAAATAACAACAGAGGCCTTAGAAATAGGTTTCATTAACCAAAAAGAATGTCTACTCCTTAATGTTAAGGCACCTCGCACCCCGGTAATTTACAAGGCACCTCGCACCCCGGAATTTACACCTTTCCCAAGGTGCATAAAAATGCCACAAACCCATCAGGGAGACCCATAGTTTCGGGTTGTGGGTCAATTCTTGAACCTCTCGGACACTACGTTAACTTTTTCATTAAGGATTTTGTGCCAATCACCCAATACTATGTGAGAGATAGCATGGCTATGGTCAACCTCATTGAGATTATCCGTTTGCTCAAGACACAGATCTACTTTGTACATTAGATGTAGAATCGTTATACACGAACATTCCCCAAACCAGTGCCTTACTTTTCATACAAAACATACTTGAATCGAGACCACGACCACGCCGAGTACCCTCAATCTTCATTTTCCAATTATTGGAATTATGCCTGACTAAGAACTTTTTTGCCTTTGAACAACAATACTACCAGCAGGTTAATTGTACTTCCATGGGGGCTATTTTTGCCCCCAATTTGGCCATACTTTTTATGGATTACTTAGAAACACACACCATACTGTCTCCCACCAACCCTTTCTCGTCTGCAATTACCATCTGGAGACAATATATAGACAACGTTTTTCTCATTTGGCAGAACAATCTTGATACTTTACATCGGTTCATACATTGGCTTAACAATAATTGCACAGGACTCACATTCACTAGCACAGCTCACAAATCATTCATATCCTTTCTAGACTTGACTATTTATCATTCTGACGGCAGTCTACATACGAAATTGTACCGAAAACCAACAGAACGCAATACATTGTTTAGCTATACAAGCAACCACCCCAGGGCACTTAGGGACTCCTTACCGTATACCCAATTTCTGTCAAGGAAGATTACTTCAGGGAAGCGACCACACTGTCCAACAAATTGAGGGACAGGGGGTACCCAAAGAGGTTGGTTCAAAATGCAGCTAAATGAGCCTGGTACTGCCCAATAGAGGCCTTACTTAGCCCCAAACCAAAATAAGAGAACACTAAACTTGCCTGTGTCACTACCTTCTCGCCGGCTGCTAATGCCCTGAGAAAATCAATATTTAAGCATTGGCCCTTACTCAACGCAGGGACACTAAAACTGGAATGCCCAATTTTTGCATTTCGCAATAGCTCTAACCTTAAGGGCCATTTAGTAAGAGCTGCACTGCCTAGCCCCATGCAGCACCACACATTGGATGCACACTGGAATCAGACCCCCTTGGTAGGACACGCCAAATGCGGTGCCTGTAATGTATGTGAATATGCTTTGGAAGGCAAATCCTTCATTTTCAACAGTGTAAAAATAGATTGTCATTCATTCACTAACTGCAATACAAGTGATGTCATTTATTTAATTCAATGCCCATGCTCCAAAAACTACATTGTTCAGACCAAACAGAAAATCAAAACTAGGATTGGACAACATCGGAGCAGAGTCCGTTGCAAGACCCCGGACGCCCCCCTGGTTGAGCATTTCATGGAAAAAGGGCACACTGAAAATGACATCAAATGGACTGTCCTGAAAGGCTTGAAACTACCCCCACGCGGAGGTGACATGGCCCAACTACTCAATAAAGAGGAACTGAGAATGATTATCCTATTGGACAGTATAAGGACTGGATTAAACAGGAATGAAGACTGGACATCACTCCTGTAAAATACTTAATGAGTCTAAATGAATCAAGCCTGTTCCACATGTTAACCAATTGTAATTGTATATGTTTTTAATTAAGACTCCAGTAATGTGCAAGATATCAATTGCTGGTCCACATGGTTATTTTTACCGTCTTGTACATACCACATCACACTCTACCTCACTCACTTAACCTTGCACTTTAGGTCAACATTAAGTCCTTCTTGCCCCCTACCTAGTAACCTAGGTACTGAATTGCCAGTCCTCTTACTCACGTCCTTGCACTTAAACACATTTCAACCCTCAGAACACCTCCCCTCACCCAAGATGGCCGCATCCATCCGCCCACTACTTAAGCCTGTTGACACGTCCTCTCTCGATTGCCATTGACGGAGCCAACGCGAGGTAAGCCAGCTGTCCTGAGGCCCCCTGCCTTACCGGGTGTTCTAAATACCCAGTCCTTATTGTTAATTATCCTTCCCGCAGGTAACCTTATTTGCTGCACGGACCAATTCCCGCGGCAACCCCCAGTGCCATAATTTTACCGCACCGTTATACTGCTCACCAAAAAACGCCGCCGAGGACACCGCTCCCGCGGCCACATTGGGTTCATCGCGGTCCAGGTAATAACGCACATCGCGTAATTTGAGCACCTCGCCTTTTAGCTCATTCACCATTGTCTCTAACTATGCCCTTCGCCAACAGAACTTCCCGGAAGGTTCACTGTGACCATTCCATGAGTGAACATTGTAGCACAGCGGCGCACCTTGGATGCCTTGCGCCCCACCGCTTATCTGACATGTGCCTCACCGTCTAAATTCAATCTACCTTAACTAGAAGGTGAGATTGGCCCCTTATGGTTGTACCCGTGCGCCCCATAGGCTATGAGACCTACGCCCTCAATGTACCTTGATCATAAGTAAGCATGGGCGGATTTTGCGGATCCACGATTCACGAATTTGCGGATTCACGTATCGTGGATCCGCAAAATCCGCGGATTTTGCGGATTGGCAGATTTGGGGGCGGGGCTTCCTCGAGTGTGTGGGCGGGGCCAAACGGACGGGGCTTCCATGCGAGCGCACATGCCCCTTGTGTGAATACAAAAGGTCAGAGACCGATCAGAGCAGCAGATTAAGAGACAGACGCCCCTGGTCACAGCACGGGGATTGCGCACGTGAAAGCCAAAGATGCAAATGCCTCTGGGCAGCATCACAGCGGATTTCCGATGGTATATTTGGGAAGAAGGCACATCTGCCCAGCCTCCCAACGCTCAACATTTTTTTGGGCTGATGAATGAGTCACTGCATTTGCGCTTCAACTAGTTCCAGCGACCAAGTGTGTGTTACTATGCAATCGCGCCGAAGTGCGCAGGGGGGGTCCCTTGAGTGAAATGTCCATCATAGTGGGTAAATGGCGGGAAGACGGGTGGGTGCACACCTCGAGTGTGTGGGCGGGGCCAAACGGACGGGGCTTCCATGCGAGCGCACATGCCCCTTGTGTGAATACAAAAGGTCAGAGACCGATCAGAGCAGCAGATTAAGAGACAGAAGCCCCTGGTCACAGGAACAGCACGGGGATTGCGCACGTGAAAGCAACGTGATTATTTTTGGGCTGATGAATGAGTCACTGAATTTAAGCTTCAACTAGGGCACATATTTATTCACGAAGAAAGACACACCATGTAACTAATTTACGATGGCGCCGGCAAGCTGCCAGCGCCATCCTGCAAAAGTTACTTAATTAGCTTCAACAGGAAGCTCCAACTGATAAAATAAAGCAGGCGCTCGAGCCCCTGCTTTATCTTATCTGTTAGAGCTTCCTGTCGAAGCTAATTAAGTAACCATTTGAGGATGGCGCTGGCAGCTTGCCGGCGCCATCGTAAATTATTTAGGTTTGAACTTTTGACCACAAAATCCGCTCCGATTGCGGATTGCGGATTCTCGGTAAATTCGCGAGAGTTCGCGGATCGCGGATTTACCGAAAATCCGCAAAATCCACGATCGGAGCGGATTTTGCGCTCATGCTTAATCATAAGGTGGTTTCGACACTCGTGCGCCCCATCCACCCCCATAGAATATAAGACCTACGCATGAATGTTCACCTACACACGGTTATCGGATCCAGTACTGACTCACTTCATTAGGCACATTATTTCACCATTTACACCACGGCAAGCATTGACCCAGTCATTACTATTTCGTCCACACCTTTCACTGTTCTTCTCACGTGAGAAAGGTTCCACAATTTAGCTTGGTCAGAATGGCTGTAACTACGCAGTCTTCTTGTTTCCATTAGCAATGTTATTTTATGTTATGTTAGTTGAGCTTATAGAACGCGCGACTCACCAGGAGGCATCTTGGCGCTAACCTAGCGAAGTGGGAAGAAACAACCGGTACGTTAAGGTGCTTAAAACAGGAAAGTTTTCTGAAGATGGCATACATAGGACATTTACGTAGTGCAACAGGGAGCTTGTTCCAATACCGCGGGGAGAAGTACGAAAAGGATCTCCCACCAGTGCGGGTAAGACGGATACGAGGAACTTCTAAGAGGGCCAAGGAATTGGATCTCAAATTACAGTGTGAGACTAGCTTCAAGCAATTCTTCTGCAGATACAGAGGGCCTCTGCCATTCACAGCATTGAAGGTGAGGCAGCAGATCTTGAAGAAGGATCGCTTCTTAATCGGCAGCCAGGGAAGCTGTCTCAGCAGAGGAGCGGAAGGAGTGCCTGAGGGGCGATTTAGAATCATCCTAGCTGCGGTATGTTGGATTACTTGCAATTTAGCAAGCAATACATCTCCTACTTCGGCCAGCAGTGCATTGCCATAATCAAGGCGACTCATCACCATGGCTTGCACCAAGGTTCTCCGATAGTCGGTTGACAGATAGGGGAGTATCCTACGCAGGAGGCGTAAACTGTAATAGCAGGAGCTCGATGTAGCTGCCACATGTTCCTTCATAGACAGTGTAGGGTCCAATTTTATTCCAAGATTATTTACAGCTTGGGTCGGGCTAGGAGCCGTACCCAGCTTATCTGGTCACCAATCAGATGTCCAAATCATCGAGGCTTTGCCCAGAAGCATAATTTCCATTTTGCCCGGATTCAATTGGAGGCAATTCTCAGTCTTCCAGTTTGCTACTGCAAGCATGCCTGCGGCAAAACGGTGTTTCTCATCCTCGAGGTCGGTACCCTGTGAAAACATCAACTGTGTATCATCCGTGTAGGATATTATATCGAATCCGAATGGTTCGATAATTTTTGCTAAGGGTGCCATATAGACATTAAATAATGTCAGACTAAGGCAAGATCCCTGAGGGACACCCTTGTCCAAGCAGGTTTTCTGTGAAAGATATGGACCTAGCATAATCCTCTGCCATCTGTCGGTCAGAAAGTTATTGAGCCATTTCAGGGCAGATCCTCGGATGCCACATGAGTGTAGTCTCTCCGCAAGCATTTAATGAAAGATGGTATCAAATGCTGCAGAGAGATCTAACAAAATCAAAACCGTGGATCCCCAAGCATCTAGTATCTGCCTCAACGAGTCAGTTACCGCAAGAATGGCAGTCTCAGTGCTGAAGCATGGCCGGAATCCCGACTGTGATGGATCTAAAATGTTGTTAGAGTCTAGAAATGCGCTCAATTGCCTATTTATGATGGTTTCTAATTGTTTGGCTAGCAGAGGTAAAAGGGAGATAGGTCGATAATTGTTAAGCGTTCGGGGGTCCGCTGTAGGTTTTTTCAATATTGGCCTAACATATGCCTCTTTCCAATCTGTGGGAATAATACCCGACTGGATCGAACTATGAAAAATTTTAAGGATTTCTGGGGCACAGATAGGAGATGTAAGGGCCATAATTTTGGGAGGGCACAAGTCGCCAGGAGAGCCTGATTTTTATAGCGATAGTAAATTAGAGACTTCTTTCAGGGTAGTAGGTTCGAACTGATCCAGGATGTTAGTTACTGTAATTTCAGATTCTTCTTGACCCGTTAAAGAGGCCAGCAATGGTTACTAAACTACAGTTCTTGCCTTTTTTCCCCTATTTTCCCCCTATCTTTCAACAGGCTTGTATGCTTTCAGTACACGCAATGTAAATAATTCAGTCCTGATGATGATCCTTGTAATAGTTTTATAGGATCGAAACGCCGTCGACAGTTTAAATAGTTACACACCAGGTTCTCCATTGTGTTACCAAATTAGTGTTGACTATATGTGGACAGCTAGGTTCACCTTTAATTTTTGTTTACCAGCGTCCCCTCTCCATTATTTGCCTGAAAATACCCCGCCCCCTTTCCATTATTTTCTGTTCATGTCATATATGTTGATGTTTTATATGTACTGGATACAGGACTGTATCCCACTGTATATTTGTGCACTTAATTCCTTTTGAATTCTTCTTACATTGATTAAATTGGTGCCTGGCTGGACACTTTCATGCTTATGGCACACATTGTTGTCTATAAATATTTTTTCTGCTAATACATGATACGTTAAGGACCACTGTTGCTTTAAAGACATTAATGCTCAGACAGCAGCACCATCATTGTTAAAGTTTTCTTTGTTTACCAGCACTGAAAGAAATACGAAATGGTGGGTTAACCATCCATTGACCTTTTTTATTTGCTTAATGAAGCTAAATATCTTGCAAATGAATTCAACAGTGTGAATTATGGGAAATAATTCACAACAAAGAACTCGGACTACTGTTATGTTAAATATGAGCTTAGAAACTACTGCCAAACATCAAGAAGGAAGGCTTTACCACGTTCTTTACTCAGGATACATGGTGAGGAAGGGCGTGATGTAGAATCATGCATTTGGGTGGGTGAGGGGCATCATCTGATTTTATGGAAAACTTCCTTTATGGTTTAACTAATCAGTTAGAATTATGTCTCAGTGCTAGAGGAACCCAGTAACACTAAACGGATCAGTGTCACACACCGTTTCTCTACTCATCACAAGAAGAACCGTAAAGAGCATTTATCACACAATGAGTGTAAACCCTTTCACATGATATGTTCCTATCTCAGACATGAATGCTTTTCACAGCTGATCTCCAATTAAACCCTCCTGAGAAAATGGGAAATTATGGCAAATTACTTTGTTCTTTCTGTTGGGGAGGATAGGCTCAACTTTTTGGGCAGTGCATGGGGTCCAAAACTGACCTCTCCATGGTTCTGCCCCCTCTCCAAACCAACCTATCCCCCTCAGAACGATCACATGCTGAAAATTGTTCTAAGTTAAGTCTGTGCCATTTATAAATGGCCACATCTCCCACTGAGTAACTGTGGAACAAATACATATACCCCTGAATATCTAGAAATTCCTATGACTGTCTGGTGAGAGTTATGGACAATGTATCTACATTGTCTTTCCTGGTGCTTTAGATTTTGAAAGCTTCAAATGCCCTCTGTAAATCCAGCTGTTTCAAAAACCACCAAAGTATACTGCTATTTGCCAGATGAAAGTGCTAGTGATGCTAATGAAGACCATAAGCCTGAAGCAGAACTAAGCTACGTCGAGCTGTTGGAGACTAAAATAGTATTATATCATTCACTATGTTTTAATCATTACTCAATACATTTTGAGCATTACTTTTGTCATCATTATTCATAGAGTATTTAATAAACCAATTTAATCCATCTCATATAGCATTTTATTCTCGAATCAGTTTTATTTCTTCTCATAATCAAGCAACATAATCACTGTAAAGCTGTGCTGTACAAAATTGGATTTCTATTATTCATAACCAATTAATTAAACACTTATAATCATATGTTAATATTTTCTTGTTCGATCAAATATTAATATTCAATTTATTCAAATTTCATGCATGTTAAACTTTGAATATTATATTATTCAGAGTTTATTGCTTTACATTTGACAGTGTTAAATGCTATAGAACTCATTTTGAGCTACGCAGTGGCTTCACTGTAATATGCTTTATCTCAGGATCGTTCAGAACTAAACTAATAGAGGTCTGCTGTTAGAAAAGGGTTTTGGTAAAAACAGTACATCCCCGAAACAGATAGTAGCATATCTGACCCCTTAAATGTAGTGTTTGTCTTCATTAGTGCAGGATCATTCAAGGGCACCCTTGCAGCATCACAAGCACACTATAGACAAGGTCGGATTTCTCTGAAAAAAGTGAAACATACGGCCCTTTAACAATTCCACCAATAATATTATTGTACAATATGCTTATATATTAGTTTAATGTACTGCTAATTATTCTTTGCAGTTAAACATGTACAACAATTATTTTACATCAGCAAATGCTCCCTCAACATTCCCTGTCCTAGATTTGCCTATAAAAGAACACGTAGCCTCAAAGTTCTCCTAGTCCACCCAGACCCCAAGCGACTCCCAGGACACAACAACGTACTCTCAGGGGCCTACCACCAGTAACGGGACACTACCCTTGTGGAATGTGCATGGTGTGCACATTCACTACAGTCACTGAGGAGACCCACCTATATCAGACACATACTTGGATACAGAAGAGACACACCAGCAATAATACCAGGAGTGTATATATTTAATAACCTGCTCTTGTGTACTAAATTATGTGGGAATGATAATGAGACCAATAAAGACCAGAATAATGGAACATTGCAGCAACGTGTGCTTAAAATGTGGGACAACTAATATGTCTGTGCATTTGCGCACTGTCAACCATACACCAGATGACATCAGGTGGACCGTCTGTAAGCTCATGAGCTTTGGGATCAACGACCACAGTTCAACAGAGACCAAAGCTGGATTTTTCATCTGAAAACCCACTTGCGTGGATTGAATGATGACATTCCATAGCATGAATGAAACAGAAGAAGCTGAAAAACAAATTACCCAGAGTATCCTATAATCATGACACCCCTGAATACACCCAATACAATTAGCAATACCACAAACATTTACCAATTTACATCTCTCTCACATCGGTTTTCTAGTCAATACTACGACTTCTAATCCTGGAGGAGTCAATATAAATCTGACATGGACCAACACTACAATATAAACTAATCTGTGTCTTCCCCAAAAAGCCACTGTTGTGAAAGCTAGTCCTTTCCTTTTGAGCTGTATTCCAGAGGTATTGATCCATCTACCCACATTGCCGTCGTTTTTTCAACTTATTGGTCTTTACACTAATATCAGCATCTCTCCAAGATGGCCGTTGTTTAACTTATGAATCTGGGACCAACCCACTGGGTCCCCTGTGTGCTCTTTTAATACATTTCTTAGTAGAGCCCAGGGGAAGGAAACAGGAAGCCAAATAGCAACATTATTTATGTTAGTAACCCTCAGTAGATAAACCTAGTACTGCAATGCAAATGGCTAGGCTGGCTAATCTTTTAGTATTGTAAATAAACCCTTTCATAGATCTTTAGGCAATGCCCCAGCTATATTTTTCACCCCACTAAGATGTCCGCATGAATCCGACTTTCCCCGTGATCCATAACACTGAGACTCACCCAGGTGGTAACTCAGAAGTGTCATTAGGAAAAGCCCAGGTGAGGGGAACCAACTTAAAGAATCAATTCACAGGATCCAAATCAATATATCAAAGACCGTGAATTGGCCATTATAGATATGGCAGGGTCAGGTGAATTTCTTAACATAATAGAAATCTTTCTCTTTAGACAACATATGCCTCTTACGAACTACGTCTAGGCCAAGATGGCCTGACTAATTTGACTCAATACCACGTGATATCATATTTCAAAAGGGGAGCAGAAGAAGGACAGTAAAACAGGACGCCCTCTTCTCAACAATGTCAAAATACAAAGGCCTAGTTACATATTACACATAAAAGTTTGAATTGTAAGGGAAAGTCACACTATTTATTTCTCAGCGGGGCAGGGTTTGTTGCCAATATGAGGAAGGGGGTGTGAGTCAATCCAAATTTCTTTGTTCAGACTGCTCAAGTCAATGCAAACTCTCAATTTTCCATCCTTCTTGTGTGCAACCACCAATGGGGATAACCAAAAAGACGACTCAATGGGTTCAATAACACAGGAATCACACATCCTTTTCAGCTCGGCAGTCAAATCTTCTAAATGGCACCTTCCTAAGCTTGTGCTTGATAGGCACAGCAAGTTCTTTTACTTTCATTAAATGTTTGAACCCTTTGCTGCATATCAAATTATCAGCAAACACATTGTCAAATTTGTGAGAACAAGTTGATAAACTATACAGAATCATCCACCACCAACACTTGTACAGACGTCCCAGACCTAAGAGTCATACCAAACAGACCCTGATGGTACCATCCCAAAATATTAAGACCTTTTCTTGCAACATAAACCTTTCCCTAAATAGATCTATCCTTGAATATAAGAGTAGTCTAAAAAACTCTCTCAATTCTATCTTCCTGCCTTCATACGAAACGGGACTCCTTTCTGGTGGTTGGAGCAGTTTGTTCGCCCATTTACTCTCACACAATTCTTCAGTGACCATCGCCATACATGCACCAGAATCCACTAAAAGTTAAACACACTTGCCATCAACAATAAGATCCACCACAGGATGGACACACTCTTCAGAGTCATCTTTGACTACCATAATGACATCGGTCAAGGAACTCACAACTTCATTCACCGAGCCACTCTTATCCTCCTCAGAATATATTGTCATTCCCTCGAACACCACACATTTTCGCCAAATGCCTTTGCTTGACACACTTCTGGCATGAGGCATTCTTAGCCGGACAAATCCGAGACTTCAAAAAAAGGGAAGGAAAACCACGCTTAGCACACACATTCTTGTTTGGAAGAATTTTCTTTTCATGTCTGAACGGGTGACCAGTACTCTTAGGTTCAACAAATGACTTGTCTCTCTCCCCTTATCGCTTAGCGCTCTGATCTTTGCACTCATTGATAACACTAACAACATTTTTCTCAGGTTTAAGTTCTCTTAAAGCCTTCTGCGAAAGTTCAATACGTTATACAATAGTAATAGTTTCTTGTAGAGAGGGCTTTTTAGAGTCAGAATTTTTTCTTGAACTTCTTTGTCTTTACAGTGATCAACAATCTGATCCCTGATTAACTGGGAAGTAAAATGTTCAAATTCAAAATTTGAGGCTAAAATACACTAAGCCGCAACATAAGATACAATACTCTCATCAGTGTCTTGCTCTCTTGTGAAAAACATAGGTCTAGCTACAACTAAACTGCCTTCAACGTCAAACTGTTTCTCCAACATTTTTATCGCTTGATCAAATTCATTTCACTCCTCTTCTCCTTCCACCAGATCAAGAGGCGGCAAATGCTCCAGAACGGCTTGACGCTCAAAACCTAAATTGTGCTCTAAAGTAAATCTTTTACGTTCAGCACTAAACCTTGTCCCCCCCCGCATGGCACCTAAATACTTAATAAATGCCCAATACCACACCTTACACCTGACTGGTGAATCACTTGGAAGCTGTAAAAAAGGAGGAGGCTAAACATGTTGCATTTTACAGAGAAAAACAATTGAAATGTATATCAGAAATGTGGAGAACAATAAAAAATCTCTTCAGACTAAAAGCTGGCACCTGTTGAGAAAAAAAACTGTTAAAATGCACACAGCAGCACAGAGAAAGCAACCACTGAATTATATAGGCATTACCACACTTTGCCAGTGTAAACACCTTCAGCACTGACCCGCTGAAAGCAGAAGAACATAAAAGCTATGGCTACGTGACACGAAAACACCTCAGTGAGAAAGCAATTAAAGTACTCCAATATGAGACAGTCGTCACTTGCAGACTTGAAGGAGCGTAGAATCTGATATACTCTGCGATGAATTTCAGTACATTCACTCTTAGTACGAAGAATTTTTACAAAGCAGCAATTCTTCGGGGAAATCTTCCCTTTAATTTAGTTAAACCGGCATGCTGTAAACCGATCCAACTCAAACAATGTACTTGCCACAACGTGATGACGTAGAGTTGTCATGGAAACCTCTTGAGTGCGTCGGTTGAGGACAGTAACCTTCCGTATGACGGAATGCCATGAATGAGGAAGAAGAGCCGTAACCACTTGAGGTTGTAGCTAAGGCAAGGGTGAGCACTTGAACACGTATCACAGCAACCAGACAAAACAGAGCTGTGACCACTAGAGCGTGTAGCCAGAGTAACAGTGAAAGCTCGAACACGTATCATTTGAAAACGTCACAGAAGGCGTAACTTGAGACTCACGTCAGCAGAACTCCAGGAATGACCCGACCCAACACGCAGACTTCTGAATGGCGTGAACAAGATGGGCAGGGTAGCTGAATGCAACTCTCTATGCCACAACAGGCAGAAGAGCAGCAGGATACAGGCAGGCACACGCACCCACCTGAGACTAACAGGCAGAGTGCACCCACAGCAAACTCACAGAGGGAGGGAGTTGAAATAATAAACACACTGTTTGGACCACCAGTGCGAGAGCGGGATGCTATTGTTCTGGTAACAAGCGAACAGCTGGGTCAAGTCGAGGAAACCAAATTAAGAATATCCAGAAGACCCTTTAGGTAGTCCACTGAAGGGCAGCACAGCAGAGATAGTGGGGCACCGCTTAGGACACCAAGGGTGGCATAGCAGAGACAGTTGAGCACCGCATCGGAGTCCAAGGGTGGCAAACTTTAGGATGATGAGCCCAAAGAGAACAGCGGGGAACCGATGAGACAAGAGGATATCAATCAAAACTGCAGCACATGTGGGTAGAGAGAGGAAAAGACCAACTCATGGCCAATTTTGTAGTGATCACACTGAGGCAGGTAAGTGTGGAAACACCAGGTTTAATGTCTGTTCATCTCCACAGCTTCTATGGAACACAGTAACTGTCCCCCAGTAGTCAAACATACACATTCCATCACCATGGCAGTGACATCCTAGAGATACAACCAAGAGAATAGAGAGACTACTACACCTCCGCTTGTACAGCCTTAAATAATTTCATCAGTGATAATATAGTATAATTTGTTTACATATTAGTTTAATGGACTGCAAATTAATCTCTGCAATCAACCATGAACAACAATGATCTTATCCTAGGTCAGCAAATGCTGAGTGTTATAAATACAGACTTGAAAGATCACTTCTTTTTTGTTTTCCAGACATACAGTAGGTTAATGCTGGATCAAGGATCTAGAGGTGTGGTTAGCGATAGGGAATATTAAGTCTTTTTATGCCCAAAGTGTGGTCTCTTTGGGTTACTAGTAGATGTAAGGAAACACAGCCTACACTGGCTGATTTTGTTCTATATTTTCACAATGAGAGGGACATTTACCTTTAAAAAGAGAAAAAACGTTCATACATCTTTTAGTTATTTGTACACCAGTTGCATATAGTACTGCACAGCCATGAAGTCTGTCATGAAACAAAGTAGAATGGCTGTAAGAGAATCAGTTTTAGAAATAATTGTATCCAATTTAACCCTAAGAAGAAAGACAAGAAAGAAGTAGATGAGACATAAGTGTGCTGAAGATGGCAGTGTGTGTTGATCAATCTTCTTTACAATTCATCCAGTAATAGTAAAACTATATACTAGGAACACCATGTGTCTAGGAAAGATCTAAAGGTTGTGAGGACTCTCGTTCAAGAGGTCTGTATCCCTGGGCTCATGGGGATCTCTATTAGCCAAGAATAGGTCTAGAATGTCCCATAGTATTGTTGCAGCTGACATTTCATTATGGTCCCAACAGCAACTCCGCTAACATAGTCACCATTCAGATTCTATACTTCACCCACAGAGGCATGGGCCCTCTGAAGGGCCATGTGTAGTCTGGCCCGGACTGAGGGTAGATAGGCTCGAGACAGTGAACCTGTTCAGTACTATTTTTTTTCCTTTTATTAGGGTGGGTACACAGAAAAAGAAAACAATTATAATACAATCATAGTCTGTCCAATACAGTCTCCTTAAATCGGGCTATGGTTTATGGTTCCCCATGCACTGGCATCTCCCTTCTGTGTTCCTACAAGCCCTGCTCTTGTTTCCCATGTACTGGTGTCTCCCAGGTTCACAGGCTTCCATCATTACTCAAAGCAACAAGAGAACAATTAGCTGTCAGGACAGAGGTTGAGTCCCCATGAAACAATTCTCTGTGAAAGCAAAAATGGCAGTGGGTGAGCTTTTCTCCTTCTAATTCCCCCACTCTCCCCTGCAGTGTGTCATCCACTCATGTAGCATGCTCCCTGTAGACTGCTCCCCTTCCTATTTTAATCCACTTCTTCCGGCATCTCGGTGTGTGGTAAAGACTCGCCGTCTTCTTCCTCCCTCTCCTTGTTTGCGTCTTGATGCTGCTTCCCCTCTTCCATCTCTGATTTCTCATCCTCAAATGCTGTTCCGGCTACCATTTGTCCCGTCCTGTAGGGGATGTGATGATGTCAGCAGAGCAGACTAGACTGCTGCTGCTGTCTGTTTCGGCCTCTACTTACACATGAAGAGGAAAAGGAAGGGCTACTACTGGACTACAACTTGTTAGCCGCTTAGAGGGGTGAGAAATTAAGGTGTCGAACTGTTGGCCACCCAATGAGAACCAATAATTGATAGCCAACTCAGATTAGAGATCAAGTTTAAATACACTAGCGGGAAAGGCCAGCAGCCCAACATGGCAGTCAAAGTTTAAAAGAGGCACTGCCTCCCCCTTTATAATCTGTAATTATCCGTCTTGGTCCCGATTGTAAGCACCTTTCCAAGACCTGGGAGGGATGGAGGGCCGGGGAGAGTTTTTGTCTCCCTGCAGTGCCGATAATATAGTCCCCTCTGGTGACAGCAATTGTGGCCTGGGCCGTGTACATGTGACAAAGCCTACCTGGAGGCAGACCCGGAGCTGCATTGAATGTGGATGTGAGAGCTGACTGTCGAGGGGAGAGGATGACTATCCTTAGAAGCTGAGCCTGCCTGGGGCCATGGGAGAACATGGAGCTGAGGAGCACTGGTTGGTGCTTGAGGGCACGTTGCAATGCTCTGAGGGTGGAGCTGCCCAGCGCTACCTACGGAGAGAGTGCTCTTTCATGGGGGTCACTCCCCTTCATGCTGGCTTGCTGGGGTAATGAGTTCTGGACCCGACTCAAGCAAGAGTGCCTATGCACTGGAAAACAAAGTGGAGAACCCCGGAGATGCCCCTCCAAATGGTGATGAATAAAGCTTGGTACAAGAGGTGAGTGGCTGGGAGGGATGGGTCCAGTCGGTGGTGACTGAGACTGGTGGAAGATTTGGTGGATGTCCCATCTTCCCCCCACCTCTGGCCTGGGAGTGCAGCCTGTCACTTTTGGAGCATGGCATTGTCCAGATTCAAAGGGATGCAGTGGTGATGACAACAACAGCATTGGGGAGAGTCTGGTCCTAAAGAGAGAGACCTGCTGAGGAGAGACACCGGCTGTGTGGGTCACAAAAGTGTGGAAAAAGTGCCAGCACCCCAGCTGGAGAGCCCTCCATCATTAGCTGGGAACCTGTAGACACTTGGTCCAAGTAGCCTGTGTCCTCCCCTTTGGGAAGACACAAGACGTCCACACTGACAAGTGGTAGGCTTGAAGCTCTCCCTGGAGTGGCAAGCTTCAGTGCCCCCTCGCTCTTCAGCCTGGAAGGTGGTGGTGAGTGGTCGAGTGTAGGAGAGATTCTTTGGGACACAGAGCAGCAATTTGAGAGTGCTCATAGGCAATGGTGGGAGGCAAAGACACAAAGAAAATGCAACAGAATAAAATGGATTGATATGAGGTCCCCACAAATGCCCAAAAGGATTGCAATGCCCTCTCTTGTGAGACGTGACAAAGCCAGGATGAGGATGAACCAGAACCGTCTCTCTGAGAAGTTATGGCCACCATAAAAAACATTAAGGGCACTCTTGAGCTTAAACTGGAGTCAGTGGTGGCGGAGATGTTGCTGATGCAGACAAATATCATAAACAAAAGTCCACCTCAGTGACACAGTAAAGACTGTAGTGGGCATCTCTGATGTCACAATTCAGCTCAAGAAGCAGGTCACCTTCCTACAGAAAAATAATTCAACCATTCATGCACAGCAGGACGAAATGAAGGATAGTTCCAGACTTAACAACATCCATTTGGTGGGGGTACCTGAGCGGGTGAAAGAACCATGCAAAGACCTCTTTGTGGAAAACTTTATTATAAAAGTTTTGCAGCCCAAAGGCTTCTCTAAATTGTTCTCTGTTGAACTGGCACATAGGGTACCCAGGACTGCCCCCAGACCGGGCGCGCCTCTTTGTACAATCCTTGCAAGGATATTT
This sequence comes from Lissotriton helveticus, assembly GCF_964261635.1. Lineage (NCBI taxonomy): Eukaryota > Metazoa > Chordata > Amphibia > Caudata > Salamandridae > Lissotriton > Lissotriton helveticus. The sequence goes on along the minus strand of NC_136063.1, from coordinate 525,602,117 downwards.
AAACATTCCATGCACCGAGGCACACACCAGACTTGACAAATGAGGATGCAGCAGTCAGCCTGTGCCCTGTATTTACTCTCAGGGTTCAGCAGCTACACTGGTGCTTCTTGGAGTTCAAACATGAGCACCAAAACTGAGACATTTTTTCTCTTTCTATTAACGACCTCGCACAGACATACGGTCGTTCAGGCCCTCATCACGTCCAGATTGGATTATGCCAATGTCCTCTATCTGTGCCTTCCAGAGATTATGCTCAATAGACTGCAAGTCATGCAGAACGATAGCTAGGGCAGCTCTGAGACTCAGACCTAGAGACTGGATCTCCCACCACCTAAATATGCTACATTGGCTGCCTGTCTGATACAGAATACTTTCAAAGCACATGTCCTCGCCTTTAAAGCTCTACATGGCATAGGGGCTCACTACATCCGTAGAAGAGTGTCATACTACTGACCTGGCAGATCCTTAAGATCAGCACACCAACACTTAATCGTTATCCCTAGGTCTCTCAGAGCCCGCCGTGGCGGTCGCTCATTCCAAGTGCTAGTGGCCAGATTCTGGAACATGCTGCCTCTATTACTGAGGCAGGCCACGAGCTTAATGACTTTCAGGAGACAATTGAAAACATGGCGGTTCCAACAAGCAGTATAACGCCGACCGCCCCGGGGACCGATACTCCATCTTGGGCCTCTTGTATTTTTTCTCTCTCAGTTCCGGAATACTTTCCTGAGTAGCTGCACGCTCTACAAATCTAGTAATAACATAACATTAATTATATGATGCTCTTCCCTGCCAAATTCTAACTGGTTGCTGAGGAGGAAACATGTTTCTTTGAGTCCCCAGAGGTGTCCTGGGAATGGCTGGAGCACTGGCATCTGGCATCTGGCAGCAGAAAAAGAGCCACCATGTGACCACAGCAATGGGATAAGAAGGAGGGGATGACCAACGACCAGTCAATGAGGAGCGATAGAGATTGCCCATGTAGGGCGAACATTTAGACAGATCCAAACATATAAACAGATGGCTCATGAACTATACCAGGCTTGGCCTAGATTTTGACCGAGCTAGTAGGACCGGCCCGATGGACTGAAACTGTGGGCAAACGCATTCTGACACAAGTAAGGGGAAGGGATAGGGGACCACACAATGTGGACCTCTGTCGGGGAGGTAGATGCGGGAGCTGCAATGGCAGGGTTTAACCCCAGGTATAAGTTAACTATATTGTTTTCAGAGGCAACAGGCATCTTGCTAGTTGGGGATGGGTGGGTAGTTTTAAACCCACCATGTAGGGTTATAAAGGGTAGCAGGGGAAGTTATTGTTGGCAAAGGGAGGTTCCATTCTAAGTTATAGTGCAGCAAAAATCAAGTGATCAGTGGCATCTCCCAGGGACCCATCAACATTCTGGGTACACATACTATGTCCCAATGTGTTGAGCACAGAAACGCTCCATGACCCCCTTGCCCAACTAAAAATCCTTTTGTGAAATGTAAGTGTTTTCGGCAACAGGATAAAAAGGGGAATGGCCCTTCAATATATTAAAAAGCATAGCACAGACATAGTTTTACTAAAAGAGACTCACCTCCTTGTTACCTCCTACAGAGCTATGTCCAGAGGGGGCTACACTTTGACTGAACATACAGGATACACGACTGACTCCAGAGAGGGGGAGTTCTAATTGAGACCTTGTTCCCATGTATCTCACACAGGACCTGGACCAATACCCAAGGTAAGCATGTAGCCCAGTGGGCATGTGGGACGAATCCCCATTAACCTGGTTTCGATGTATGTTCTGCCCCGTCACTAATGCCTAATGCCTTATACTACCAGGATTGGGTGAATGCCTGCTGCAGATGCCTGAAGGGATTTTGGTCACGGGGGGACTTTGATACCTTTTTGTCTGAAGATATGGACAGATATTCTCAGGCCCGGTCCATCCACTCCGACTCTACACTAGTCAACTTTGTTGGAGCAATGGGACTGGCAGACATTTGGCATCTTGGCCACCCCAAAGAGTGCCAGTATACCTTCCTTTCTGGGGCCCACCACAGTTTCTCTTGACTGGGTTATATCTTCACCCAATCAACCAATAAGCCTCAGGTGGCTGATATACGTCAGTTGGCTAGGAGGACATCGGACCGCTCTCCTGTGTGATTGGAGATATGGGGGCAAACCACTAAAAGTCAGGGATCCCGTCCATTAACTTTTTTCAGCTTTTATGTAATACATGCCCACAATGCATAGCCCTCCCTAAATTAATGCAATGAGAGTATGATGGAGGGATTGGTCTCCCAGATATTAGAAAATACTATTGGGTTACACAACTGATGGTGGTTAATGAATGGGCGTTTGCCACCTGAGACGACCCACAATGTAGAGTCCTTATGGAGCCATTACCAGTAAAAAAGACAATTTTGCTCATATATAAGAAACTATTCAATAATTCACCTGACATCCTAGCCACCCAGGACTAAATGGGATGCCAATATTGGGGAATTTGAGGCTGGCGAATGGGAGGAGAACATGGGGACTTTTCGGGAGGTGGTGATTAATGCGGGGTTCTGCTTAATTCAAATGTTTATCCTACATCGTTCATACTACTCCCACACTGCCATCAGACGTGGGCTGATGCCTTACAGATCTCTGCCTTCGAGACTGTGGGGAGAGGTACACATTCTTCCATACCCTGTGGTCCTGCCCTGGGATACAAACCTACTGGTTGGCACTACAGAAACTCACCGGGGAGGTTAAGGGGGTGGAGGTGCAGAACTCAAATAAAACATGTCTCCTGCACAAATGGGGGATGACCCACTGTCGACATATGACAAAATATGGCTCCTTGGGTCTATCAGTGGCAAAACGCAATGTAACACACTTTTGGGGTGCAAGAGAAGCTCCAATGGCGAGATGGGAACAAGATATGGACTGTTGCATGTTAAATGAAAAACAATCTATTTGGGTACAGGATGCCCACAAAAATGGGAGAAAATCTGGTTGGGGTGGTGCTCCTATAGAGGAATGGAAGAGGACTCCATTGAGGGTATTGGAGCTACTATTTTGGGTTCTCTCCAATAATGAAGAAATCTGTTCTTTTGTATTTGTCACTTTATCGTATTCTAATTCAGAACTGCTGTGTGGGTGTTAAGTTGTTGGGTCTCCCTTAGGGGAGACATATACATATGCTGTATTGTCTACAAGCTGCTGTATCCTATTAAAACTTTATTTAAAAAAACAAGATTAAGTACCCTACTCTCAGAACCATGCTATAGACATGAAGAATTGGAACTGGATGTCTAAACCTCATAAAGAAGTTCAACCTAACAAGAATCATACATACCGATAGCTATGCTGTGGCTACACAGAACAATAGCAAAATAACATGATATTCTCAAAATGATCTATGACTCCCTCCATCATGCATTAGAAATTAAATATTTGCAAGCACAATTTCTGTGGAAAAAACATCCAAGCCACACTTAAAGAAGGCTTATACACATTTTAGATAATTTGCTATTATATTAAAGACCCAAAATCAGTGCATATAAGTAACATTTTAAGCAGTTCTGAGATCTCTTAGCATGGAAAAAGGATCAGATTAGAGTCCACTAGGAAAAGTCCATTAGGGGGGCGTGGCAAAGATGGCGGTGTGAGCGGACGTGTCTCGTCGAGCTCCCGCCGCTGACCGCCACTTTATAGATTCTAAAGCACCCTTTTGAGCCCCGAGAGGCTTCACTGGGGGCCCAGACCTGATGCCAGACCAGTAGGGATCTTGGTGGGGCGGCGTTGCAGACCAGCGCTACGGGGATCGGACGGAATCCTGACAAGAGCCCCGCGGCGCGCAGAGGCCTGTGGCGGCCGAAGCCGCGAAAACGAGGCCGCGAGGGGCGGAGCAATACGGCCGGTGCTGAGGCTTCCCTGACGGGCAGTGGCAGGTCCGACCCGCGCGGCTGAGCGCGAGGCCTCCCGCTGCTTCTCCGTGGAGGCTTCTGCGGACCTGCCAGACTTCTACGCGGACAGAGCTGGAGTCCCTGGGCCGCACACGGAGCTGTTGGAACGCAGCGGCGGGGAGAGGTGCGGCGCCAAGCGTGACCGGGAAGCGGCTTGAGGTGAGGAGAGTGGGGTGACCGAGACGACTCCCCCAGGTGACTCGCCGCTCCGGTCTGCAGCTTTGGGGCAGTCGAGCGACGCTACTAACAGCGCCGACACCCCAGCTGTGGTCCACCACAATTGGAGCCATCCCCGGTCCCGGCGGTGACTACCGAGACTGAGTGCTGCCATTTTTGGGGCCGGGTGCTTGCGGCCCGTGCAGCGCCCATGCAGGAACCACCCTTTGCCTCATCTGGTGGGTACCCTCGCACCTTCCCTACAGCCACACTTCTGCCCCCCTACACATACGGGGATACGGATTGAGACTTGCACCCGCCACAGCCTCGGACATTGGAGGTGAGCAAGGGAGCCCCCACCCTACGCGGAGGACAGTGTGGGGGGGGTGGTGTGGAGCTCCCAGAGTGATACCGCTGCCTCGGTGGCCCCCTGCGCGCACTGCCCCAGCTGGGGCCCAGGCGGTGGTCGGTTGCCTAGTGGTCTCTGTGGACCTGTGACCTGGAGGCCGCCATTTTGTGAAGTCACCCGGCCCGGTGACGGGCTTTCCCAAATGGACAGCACCGCCTAGGACTGCACATCGAACAATATCTGAGGGGGAGGCACCGGCGCTTATGCCCTGGCAGAGACAGTAATTGGTGCTGAGGAGACCGCCGGCGGTCCACTGAGGCCGGACTCTTAGCCCCAACTGTCTGGTACTTACCTATTGGTACGGCGGCGAACTTCCGGCCCGACTCACCCTGGCCTGTTCTGCTGGCGGACCTGGGGGATATGGCGACTGGCAGAGTGCGCAAGGAGAGGACCATTAAGGACTTGCTCACTCCCATCACCATGGGGAAGAAAACCGACCTTCACGGCGCTGGAACCCACGCGGCGCCCGCTAAATCAACGGCCGGCACACCGGGCAACAGCCCCCAAAGCACAGACGAGCCTGTCACGAGGTCTTTCTTGGAATCTCTATTTGGCGGCCTAAGGGAAGATCTCCAGCTCCTAAAAACTGAACTGAAGGGGGAGATTCGGGAACTGAGGCGAGACACGGACGCCATTGGCGAGCGGGTAGCGGACCTAGAGACGAAGAGCGATGGTCGGGATGTCGAGATGGAAGCGCTCCAGCAAGAAATTATCCGCATACATGACCAGCAGGTTGATTTGCAATCGCATGTTGAGGATTTGGAAAACCGTTCTCGGAGGCATAACATTCGAATTCGAGGGGTAAAGTCCACCCCGGACACGGCAGATCTCTTCAAGTTCACGCAGGGCCTCTTCAACCATATCCTGGGCCGACCGGCTGACTCCAATATCACTCTAGACAGAGCACACCGGACTGGACTGCCTAGAGCCTCGTGTGCCTTGCCAGCAGATATCCTGGTGTGTGTTCAGGACTTTCGCACCAAGGAGGAGATCCTCAACAAAGCGCGACAGCTGGGCTCTGTCACCTATGGCGAACATTCACCGACACTCTTTCAGGACTTGGCGGCCATCACCCTGGAGAAGCGTAGATCATTCAGACCGGTCACTGCTGAACTGCGACGCCTTGGTGTCACGTATAGCTGGGGGCACCCGTTCCGGATTGTGTTCAAATGGGACAACAAAGTGCAACAGCTACGCTCTCTCACTGCTGCTTGCCGGCTGTTGGGCATCGAGGAACCTGAACCGGTGGGAGACTCGCAACCAGGGACCACCTCGGAGTCCGGCTCCGCTGGACAATGGCGACAGCAGAGACGGCGGCGCAGGCCGCGTCGCCCTCCCCAGGAGGAGATTCATGAAGGACAAAGGGCGGCAGTAGCGAAAGCGGCACTGGAACTGGCAGCAACGGCTGATGGTTGATCGAGTAAAGCCGGGCTGATCTTGACTCGCTTTGGTAGTCGGCGGCGGGAGAGGACTTGAAAGGGCTGGACACGTTCCCCTGTCTTCGCCGTGGCCCTACTTCTTCTGAGCGTTGTGCACATGGGAATGTTTTACTTGTTGCTAGGGAGGGATGGGTGGGATGGGATTCTGCACGGCCAAATTGGGGCGGGTCTGCTGTGGGTGGTGGGGGGATTGTTGGGGTTTGTATTTGAGTGCCAGTTGTTATTGGGTTTGACTTTCAAGGTGCTGCCAGCTGAGAATTGGGCGAGTCCCCCTAGTTTTGGGATCGGAAAATACATGTTATGTCACCAGCCTAACCCCGATTCACGGGAGCGATGGATACTATTGCAAAGGAGTCTTACCGCACACACTATACACTATGGCTGGGATTGAGATCGTTACACCACAGTCCGACACTGAGCGGACCCATCTGCGAGCACTGACATGGAATGTCAGGGGCCTCAATGACTTTAGGAAGCTAAGAAAGGTCCTTAGTTATCTGCGCAGGCATAACATAGATCTCGCTCTCTTACAGGAGACACATTTGCCTCTTGCCAGCAAGATGTTACAGCACAAGGGGTTAGCGGGGTGCAGTATTGCAGCGGGATTTACCACACACTCGAAAGGGACACTGATATGGGTAAACCCACACTCCAAACTCACATTGACGTCACTGGAGACGGACTCGGAGGGGAGGTACGTCGTCTGCAGATGCAGGGGCCGGGGGCATGACTTGCTGATTGTGAATGTATACGGGCCTAACTATGATTCACCTGATTTCTATGTGGACTTAACCCGGAGATGCAAGATGTATGATTACAAGTATATGCTTTGGGGCGGGGACTTTAACTTGGTCCTGGACCCGGATCTGGACAGATCTGCGGGACCGAACAGGAGCCCGTCGGCGGCTGCCACGGCGCTCCAAACTGAGATGGTGCATTTGGATCTCTTGGATGTATGGCGCAGTAGACATCACTCCAGAGGAAGGTACACTCATTATTCAGCGTATCATGCACTACACACTAGAATAGATTACTGGTTTGTATCACAACAGCTATCCAATAACATAAGGGACTGTCATATATTGCCACGCACACTGTCTGACCACTCTCCTCTCCTCCTGATCCTGGAGACGCCAGTGCGCGGTATCCCCCCCTTTACGTGGCGCTTCCCCCCGTACTCTTTACTCGACGAGGTGTTCCGCGGTGAAATTGCGAATGAAATCGAAAACTTTTTTGAGACGAATACGGGTTCTGTGGAAAGCTTTCAGACACTATGGGAGACCTTTAAGGTCTACATACGCGGGATAGCCATGGCCAAACACTCCAGTGTCCTGAAGTCCACTAGACAGCGGCTTAAATATTTAGAGAGTCAGCTTAAGGACCTGGAAGGGAGGCATCAGGCGGATCCAGAGGGAGACGCACTAGACCATATCAAACAGTTGCTGACAGAATATCACACAGAGGCAGACAGAGAGGTACAACACATGGGCAAATATGCCACGGCCCGCGTGTACGGCGAGGGTGAAAGGCCTGGTTCTCTCCTGGCTAAGATGATTAAACATGAGCGGCGGCCACTGCTGATTGGCGAGTTGATCTCGAGTACGGGAGAGACCCTCACAGACGAGGAACAGATTGTTGGGGAATTCAGGCGGTACTACTCTACTCTATACGAAACGAAATCGACGGGACTGGAAGGGGCAATTGACGACTACCTGAGTTATATTAAAATGCCACAACTGTCCGATTCGCAAAGAGAATTTCTTATGTGCCCCATCCAGAGGGAGGAGATAGAGGAGGCCTTGGATAGTATGCGGACGGGTAGCGCCCCGGGCGCCGATGGGCTGACTGTCGGCTTCTACAAATCATTTAAGGAACTGCTGATCCCCTACCTCTCGGCATTATTTGATGATATATGCTTGGAAGGCTCCATGCCCCCGACTATGCGAGAGGCACTTATCATAACGATACTTAAGCCTGGGAAGCCTGACACGGAATGCGGCTCGTACAGACCCCTCTCCTTGATCAATGTTGATGCTAAGTTGTACGCAAAGGTACTGGCGACGCGTCTGGCACTCCTAGCCCCTGAACTGGTGGCCCCGGAACAGGCGGGTTTTATCCCATCTAGGAACCTCACATACAACATCCGCACGGTCCTGGGGACGATGCAGCATGTGAAGCCGGAGAATAAGGCGTTGGCAATATTCCTGGACATGGAGAAAGCCTTTGACTCTGTAGAATGGCCTTTCATGTCCAGGGTGCTTAGGAAACTGGGCCTGGGTGAACCCTTCCTTCAAATGATAGGCGCCTTGTACTATAAACCAACGGCCAGGCTACGAATTGGTGACACGGTCACGGAGGCGTTCGGAATCAGCAGGGGCACAAGACAGGGTTGCCCACTCTCCCCGCTGCTATACGCACTAGTGGCAGAGCCCCTAGCGTGTGCACTCCGCGAATACCACAGCCATGAAGGTATTAATTTCCCTACATATAAGATCTGTATATCCACGTACGCTGACGTCACGCTATTGTACGTCAGAGACCCGGAACTTAACCTCGCGCCAGTGCTACGGGAGGTAGTGCAGTTCGGAGCCCTATCTGGACTACAGGTGAACTGGTCTAAATCGGTGGCATTCCCGCTGACTCCGGTGACGCATAAATTTGTAATGGACTATCCATTGCAGTGGTCGGACGACCCGGTTAGGTATTTAGGCATAAGACTGCACCCAGACCCGGATGTACTGATCAGGGAAAACTACGGGGTTGCTTACATGAAATTGACGGACGATGTTGACAGATGGTGTAGGTTGCCGCTGTCCCTCGCGGGCCGCATTGCGCTCATGAAAATGCTGGTACTTCCGAGGTTCTTGTTTCTCTTTCGCAACCTACCGGTGGTCCTATCTAAGGCATTCTTCAAAACGCTAATTCAGACCCTCACGAGACTGGCATGGGGTGGTAAGCAGCCGAGAGTTAAGTGGCAAGTCCTGACCCTTCCATATGACCAAGGTGGTATGGGGGCCCCGGACGTAGAACAGTACTATAGGGTCGCGCAAGCGATGCACTTGCATACTTGGATACATGGGGATAGCAATATTCCCCACGTGATTCTAGAAACGCTCTTCGCGGAACCCCTCCAGCCAGCGGCTACTATATTTGAACCGGCCATGCGACGTGTGGGCACTCTAGACTCTATTACGACTACGAATCACGCATGGCACTCTTTGGCCAGAAGTCATGCCTGCTCGCTGCTGTATTCCCCCCTGGTCCCGATAGAATGGGCCGTATGGCTTCCACCGCTGCGAGAAAAGGGGGTCACGCGAGCCCTTCGTCAGCTGGGCATACTCAAGCTGGGGGACCTGTTCAAAGACGGGAAGGTGGTCACCTGGGAACAGGTCGCTCCCTCCCTGGTCACTGCAACGCTGCTGCACCGTTTCCATCTACACAGAGTCCGTACAGCACTACAGGAGCTGCTGGGGCCGGATATGGAGGAACCCACAGAACTGCCGGAATTGACTTACGTAATAAAAACACAGTCGAGCTGCAAGTTGATAGCGCGACTGTACAGGATGGGGGAGGGTCACCGAACACAAGAACCCTCGAAGGCCCGACAGGCGTGGCAACGAGACCTACAGACGGAGATAAGTGACGCAATGTGGAAATATTGCTGCCACAACACGAAAAGGGTGTCACTGAATGCTAGGCATAGGCTTGTTCAGTTTAAATTTCTACAGAGAGTGTATTACACTCCGGAACGCTTGCACAGATATGGACTCCGGCAGACGCCAGAATGTGAACGTTGCTGTGCATCGGTGGCGGACTTCCTACACCTGGCTTGGTCCTGTCCGGGGATCAACAACTTCTGGGAGGAGGTTTTTCTCGAGCTGGGGCGGATACTAGAGATGGAGCTCCCGATAGATCCGGCGTTGGCTCTGTTGGGACATACCAGAGTATTACCTCCAGCTACGCGTCGCCTGGCTGGCATAGGGTTAATTCTGGCACGGAGAGCGATAGCGATGTGTTGGATGCGCGGCCCGCTTCCAACTAAACGAGGATGGGAAAGGGACATGTTGTACAGTTGCACACAATCCCAGCTGTATAGTGAACTCTTGCCACCGGTGAGTAGGCCACGGAACTTCTGAGACCAATACCTGACATACAAGTCGAAAAGGAACGACACAGTTGAAGATCAGGAGGAGACAGAGGAGTCACGGGAAGGGGGGGAGGACAATGAGGACTAGATAATTTCACTGTTCCTGGAGGGGCCGCACGGGAGGGACACCCAGGTATCGCTGACATTAGAGACCAAGGACACATAGACTGCACACACGGGGAGATCTTCGGGTTAGGAGCATAAAGTGAGTGAGAGAATGGACGGGTGGGGAGGGTGCGGGAAGATTTGGCTGGGACACGAGACACATAACATTGAGAAGGCAGTAGCTGAAAGGACGAGGCGCACGGGCAGTTGAGGGGGGAGGGAGGGGGGGTTAGTGGGCATGTTGGGTTAGGGAAGTTAGACTTGGACCATGTAGTTGACAGCGCGCGCCACAAGAGACTGCCAATACAGCACTGGAGGACGCCGAGCTCACCCTCCCGAAGTACTGGAGGGTAATGACTTGGGGAATGGGCGTTAATGCGAAATAAAGTTGTTGTTTTACTTGACGCTCAGGCAACTGGGCCAGACGAAGCCGGTGCAATGTTTGGCACAATTCCTTACATTCTCCCTTTCTTAAGCAATGGACTTGCATATTGTATTGACATGATCCTAGTTTGCTGCCGGCCCCAGGGTTGTAGGCGGAAAGCTGTGTGCGTGCATGGATGGCGAATAAAAGTTTATAATCCCAAAAAAAAAAAAAAAAAAAAAAAAAAATTACCAGAAGTTTTGGATAGGAGATAATTATTTGACATATATCCACGCTGTTAAAAGTATAGTATACTTAGCTATTAATTTTCATATCTTGAAACGTCTCTTTGAATGGCATAAGAAACGTAGACATAGACTCAATATCATAAAATCACATTATCAAGGTTATGGATAAAATTAAAACGAGCTTTATGATAAAAAAAAAAAAAGGAAAAGTCCATTAGCATGGGCAAGAGAATGTGCGACTCCCTTGCCACCTTCTTCCGTCACAAGATGGCAGACATCCACGACAGCTTCAACAATCTGCCCGCCCCGACAGCCACCAATACCTCAGACCCCACGGCCACCACCCACATCGATCTCCTGCTCACCTGGACCAAGAAAAACGATGATGACACCATCAAAATGATGAACACCATACACTCTGGCTCTCCGTCAGACCCATGCCCACACCACATTTTCAACAAGGCTAGCGCCACAATCGCACCGCATCTACCCAAGGCCATCAACATCTCCTTTGTGACATGACCTTCGTGACGTGACCTTCCCAGGGAGCTGGAAGCATGCTGAGATCAACGCCTTACTCAAAAAACCCAAGGCGGATCCGAAGGACCTCAAGAACTTCCGGCCCATCTCCATGCCCCCGTTCCCCACAAAGGTCATTGAGAAGATTGTCAATGGACAACTTACCCGCTACCTCGAGGGCAGGACCTCAACATAATCTCTTACGCCGCCGATACCCAGCTGATCCTCTCCCTCTCCAAGGACCTCCTTACCGCCAAAACCAACCTTCACGAAGGAATGAAGGCCGTCGCCGAGTGGATGAAGAACAGTCGTCTGAAGCTAAACTCGGACAAGACGGAGGTCCTCAGCCTGGGGGCGACTCCTGGTAGCCGACCACATTGGGAGCAGCTCTGACACCCACCGAACACGCACGCAAACTGGGGTTTATCCTCGACTCAATACTCTCCATGACCAAGCTAGTTAACGCAGTCTCATCCTCCCGCTTCAACACCCTCCGCATGCTCTGCAAGATCTACAGGTGGATCCCCAATGGTCACCCAGACCCTCGTCAGCCGCAGGCTGGAACAGAAACGCCCTCTACCCAGGAGCCTCAGCCAAACTCCTGAAACGACTACAACGCATACAGAACGCCTCTGCTCTCCTGATCCTCGACATCCCTCGTCACAGCCACATCACACCCCACCTGAGAGTCCTGCACTGGATCACCTTCAAGCTCCTCACCCATGCACACAAGGCACTCCACAACACCGGACGGGCATATCTCAACAGACGACTCACCTTCTACACCCCGAACCGCCAGCTCCGCTCCGCCGACCACACCCTCGCCACCGTCCCCCGCATCTGAAGAGTGACCACCGGCGGCAAATTGTTCTCCCACCTCACCACCAAGACCTGGAACACCCTCCTCATCCTCCTATGGCAGACCAAGGACCTACTAACCTTCAGGAGGCTACTCAAGACCTGGCTATTCGAGCAGTAGCAGCACCTCTCCCCCCCGTGCCTTGAGACCCTCACAGGTGAGTAGTGTGCTCTACAAATGTTCTGATTGATTGATTGATAGCTATACACAGGAAAGTTCAAGTCTGGACTATCACCAGACAGCTCCAAATCATCCAGAAAGCAAGTCCCTTAGCAAATGGAAAAAGACAAGTGCACTGAAAGTCCAACGCTATGGTGGGTAGGTAGGAATTTAAGAGAGATTCCATCCCTCGTCATAGGAAAGTCACTTTTAATACCTCAAATAGTTCATTTGTGACATCAATTGTTACCATACTATGGTCTGATCCTCATGGGACCATTTTTCTGCTCACTGGGTAAAACATTGATATACCAACATATTTTCCCATGTTGCTCATGAGTAACGGCTGCCCATTACATCCTTACGGGTATATTGACAAAGCGCCTATTTACTTTATTGCTCTTTTTTTATTAAGTCAAAAATTCAAGTACTCATCAACTCACTCCCAAGGCAACACTGAAAAAGTGTCTTTTAATTTAAGAATGTTGTGCAAAAGGACAGATAAAGCAACATTTGAGGAAACATAACAAAAGTCCATTAGCAGGCTATGAAATAATGTAAACACAACAATGATGGACAGAATGTGGATCAATGTCACACATTCACCCCAGTCCAAAGATCTGGGCCCAAATCCATCGTTTTTCCACTCCACACCACCCTGGGTTAGACAATGGCGATATGCAAATCAGCGCTGACCCTGTGCCCCATGGGAACAGTCCAGTCCGAACTACAAAAGCCATGTCCTTCCCAGAACGGAAACAAGCATCCGAGGACCGGCCCGGTTTCGAGGTAACACCTCTCATCAGCCCGGCTAGCTTGATTCCAGTGGTGTGGAGTGCCTGGGACTCACGTCTGAGCATCCCCAGCACACTTAGAGCGGTACCTGCAAACACAACAATGATGGACAGAATGTGGATCAATGTCACACATTCACCCCAGTCCAAAGATCTGGGCCCAAATCCATCGTTTTTCCACTCCACACCACCCTGGGTTAGACAATGGCGATATGCAAATCAGCGCTGACCCTGTGCCCCATGGGAACAGTCCAGTCCGAACTACAAAAGCCATGTCCTTCCCAGAACGGAAACAAGCATCCGAGGACCGGCCCGGTTTCGAGGTAACACCTCTCATCAGCCCGGCTAGCTTGATTCCAGTGGTGTGGAGTGCCTGGGACTCACGTCTGAGCATCCCCAGTACACTTAGAGCGGTACCTGCAAACACAACAATGATGGACAGAATGTGGATCAATGTCACACATTCACCCCAGTCCAAAGATCTGGGCCCAAATCCATCGTTTTTCCACTCCACACCACCCTGAAATAATGTAGCCTAAGGAAAAATGCTGTACATTACAGTTTAAAGGCAGCATTTCTTATTTAGTAAACCAAACCCCTTAATTAAGTTCCAAATTAATTAAATAAATCAGGCATATCAGATAAATTATTGTAACATTGTCAGTGCTCATTGCATAGAAATGTCTAACTCTAAAGATGGCCTACTACCACAATTAAAGAAAATACATACATGTAAACTATTCTAACAAATCATTCGAATCAAATTGTTTTTGAAATCTATGGTAAAGTGGATTAAGTAGGGACTTTCCACTAGCAATTAGGCCACAAACACAATAAAAGGGTCAGTCAAGGTATCAATAAATAATTCCCTTGCTCAAGCCCTTGTAGCTGGCAACGAGCAGGCAGGCGTAACAGTTGTGTAAAGCATTTAAAAACACTAATTCACTAAATAAATAAGACACAACACACAATAAAAATCCAACTCCAATTTATAAATGTAGATTATATTTGTATGAACAAATTGACATCAGAATTACAAACATCCAATGTAGGGAACCATAGATATGAATTTTTACAGAATGCATACTTTCAAGTGCTTAAAAACATATTGCGCCACTTTGGGATATCATGCTTGCCCAGGGCAAAGTATAAGTTTGAGGCTGACCACGATGGAGCCATGGTCAGATCCACTAAGTGGGAGCCCTCGTTCAAAATTTGACTTTTGGGCTTTAAACTTTTATGGAGGATTTTTCTCTCGACGCCGAGTGGTCCTCTCCAGCAGGCCGATTTTGATGCAACGTCGTCATATTGCTGGGACGCCGTTGATGGTAGTCAACTTGACTCTCGACGTTGATACAATACAACAAAAAACATACATTTCAACCATTTCCTAATTATTAAATTATGTTAGTAAAACCACAAATAAAGAAATGTATAAATATATCGAATCAAACAAACTACAATAAATTACATGCATAATGACACAAATTGTAATAAAAACAATATTTTCTAAATTGAAATTTTTTACAAGGGACCAAGGCTGCTCCAAAATCTTTTCTCCTGGTACCAAGCTGCTAGACCCTTGAGATCTTCTTCAGCGTTCCTGGTGAAGGTCCCCAAGATTAACAGAGTGAGGATGGGCGGTCGTGCTTTCAGTTTCATGGCCGCCAAATTATGGAACACCTTACCGCTGGCGCTGAGGAGTAGGCAGGATCTGATTTCTTTCAAGAGGGATCTTAAGACCCACCTCTTTCCGAGAGCAATGTAGTGCATTACATCCGATGAAATGGTATGGTCACAGCGCCAGGATACCCTTTTGGGTGGCAGCTGCGCTTAACAAGTACTCATACATACATACATACAATGATGTTAAAAACAATCCTTAAAACAATATTTTTAACTTCGATATTCCTGTCAATTAAATTTTGGATATACCGATATTCTTGGCACAATATTTTTGTATCACAATTTTTTTATATTCAATATATTTTACACACCAATCATCTCTTAAATTATGTTTGGCCAAGTGTGAATTGTAACTGAGACACAATAAACTTTTTAAAGAATCAAAGAACAAATAGGAAGAATAACAATGGTTTTCAACCACAGTGAAATCTAAACTAGTTTTGAATAGTTGTAACATAGTATTGTTATTTCATTGAAACAGGAATAATGATGAACTGACTGAGCTGCTGTGCTAATTTTTGATACAGCAGGGAATTATGCTGTGTTAAGAATGTGTTTCCCCTTTAGAAAGGCTTTGGCAGTGTTTGCTCTCTTGAGTTCACCCAACACGATTCTAAAGCAAAATGGTTCCCCAGGAAGGCCCAATCCTTTGTGAATCAGGTATCACCTCCTTTAAGAAGTCTTAAGGAATTGTATAAAGCATGTAGCAGTACCAAAAAACGGTAAAAAGTCCAGAACACAATACAAAGTTCCACTCAAATTTATTAAAATAGACAACATTCTAATGAACAAAATGACACCAAGACAAAAAATACCAATAATGGAAATGGAAGATTATATTTTTTAAAGTTTTAAATAAAAATATTGCAGCAGCTCCGGCTACATTATTCTCTGCATTAAAAAATGCTGTTCTGCTATCCGACCACATGGAATTCTCGTCGTCTACAGCTTACAGCCTCATACCTTATAAGGTAAGTGCTGTCTGTGCCCAATCCACTCTTTGTGTCTGACCCATGTTTCATCACGGCCAAATGTTGGCTTTTCATCTTTTTTGCCATAGTTTTTACCTTAAGATTTAAAAATGTATAACTCCAGTTCTACTAATTGAATTTTTGTCATTTTGGTGTCAAATGATTTTATAGAAATTTACTCTATTTTGATAAATTAGTGTGAGAATTGTTTTGTGCTGTTTTTTTGCTTTGTTACTGGGTTGCATAAATACTTTACACATTGCCTATAAGTTAGGCCTGGCTGCTTTTGTGCCAAGCTACAAGAGGGTGAAGCACAGGTTAATTTAGTGATTTTTGTGGTTCATCCTTACAGGAATTGTGGCTGTTGCTTGAACAGGGGACACCTGCATTCAACCTACAACCCAATTTCTCATATTCTGAATCACATAAAATGGTTGACCATGGGGATCTTCATAATATCTTGGAATTGTTGATGAGTCCTAAGGATGCTATTCTGAGGGTGCAGAGAACACAATGTACAAACATAGTTAACATCATCCAAAAGTGACAGATACACATAGATAACAGGACACTTAGTGGAAAATGCCGCCCCAACAAAATTGTCCCCCTTATGATGACAATAATGATCAATTAATTATTGATTAAAGTGGAAGGTAATGTTTAGGTGATGGCTCAAAAATATCCACCTTATATTTTGCCTGGGGTGAAGAAAGAGTTAATTTAAAGTTAATCTGAACCAATAGCATTAAGAGCACATGGGCCTGAATATATCGCTTGTTGAGTGACTGTGATTTACTAGAGGCGATTCAAAAGTAATTCACAGCTGATTCATAATTAAGCTATACACATTCACTGAAACTCATTGTCATTTAGGCCTCAAGATTTCAGCAACAGATTAGCGTTAACAAAATGATGCATGTATTGTGAATAGATTAAGAACTTTGAAAATAAATGGAGATAGCCTTGTGTTACATCGACTTCTAAATGATATAGAAAGAAAAGTAGGAAGGAGAATTTCTTGATGTGACTACAATGTAAAATCTCTTTTGTAATAAAAGCTGTTTCTGGTGGGAGAATGGTGCCATTCCTACACATCATTTTTCATAATTATTGAAGATATAGGAATCTATGTCAAGCAGACTGAATTTATAGTTGGACACTATATGCCATGGCCCTTGGACTTGAGAAAGATGTAGACAATAGATCATCCACAAAGTCACATAAATATGTCTCTATTTCTTAGGGATATTTGTAACACTAAACCATAGTCATAAACAAATGCAACCAAAAAGTACTATACTTTCCTGTAGGCTGAAAATCGTTTTTAATAGGGTTGTTTTATCACCACTTCCATTTAAGGAACCTGATAAGAACACAGCCTCTCCAATTTCCTTATTGGTTATGCATGTGTACAGGCATAGGCCTAATGAACAAGGCCAACCATTGTCCCCTGCCTTAGTGTCCAAAAATGAATCATATTTAATGAATTTGTATTATTTATGGGGCTATGTAGAGCATGGAGCAGGTCTCAGGTGGCTGCACTGGGCTTTACCTAGTATCTGGGACTTGCACCAATATCACAGAGAAATTGTTGCATGGTACAGGGATAACTATACATAGGTTCAATCAGCATGCACATTTAATTTTTATTGAACCATAGAGTTTGAAGGGTGAGCAAGATGCCTTAATAAAATTGATGAGAAAATTGTTAAGGCAAAAGGTTTTAAACAGGCTAAGAAAGCTTTTTTTCTGGCTGCATAGATGCTCAGTTATTGCAGAATTGCTGAAGGGAGATGGGGAGTATGAGAGCTGTATGTAGTGTATTCAACTCACTGTGGATCTACTCAGAGAAAGCATTTTAAATGCTCCTGAAAATAAAATATAGTAATGACAATATGTAATTTCTCTAGGAGTAAGGAAGCTATTATTTTATTTGTTTATGTATATTTTTGTATTATCGATGAGTTATAAAAGACTTGAAAGGCAGGACGTGGGCCACCACTGCAGTCAAGATTACTGACCCCTATAGTGCTCTACTGATCCTGGCTGTTCTGCTCTGAAGGCTGAGGATGACCGTGGATGGTGTGACGCTACTATATGGGATATCAAGAGTGGAAAAATATCACACACTTCCCCTTACAATAAATGTTTAACCGATCCAACATCTCACCACAATCCTGGCCCGTAGGTGTCCACACAGACCTACTGAGTGGAGCTGGCACCTAGTTCTATGTGTGACATCTCACACTTGCTAATGCTTGCTAACTGCCAGTGGAGGTGAGATCCTTACCAACTGACACTGTTATGTTTCCCAACCTAGGCCTAAGTCACAAAGCAACCTTTTACCTACATTTGTCCTAGCTTGCTCTGCATGACAGTTCTAGCACTGACCTTTTACCCAGTTATATGCTGCATAAATGTCACTTGGTTTCCATGAAACTAGCCTCATTAATTATGCATGAGGTTTCACTGTAAAATTCCCTGCACATGATGTACATAACAGGATTAACATACTCTGTACAAAGGTCTTCGCTACTTTCATCCCAATACAACAGAACTACTTTACATAGTTACAATTATTGATTTAGGCTCATTTACATAAACACACACACAACATATTAATTGTGGTAGGAAACCTGAGGCTACATTTGTGGTATAAAAGAACCTCACCTCCACTAGGTAACCAGAGGAGAGGCTGACACAATACACTGTGGTCCCTGCACACTGAAGCTTCAACACACA
Organism: Lissotriton helveticus; assembly: GCF_964261635.1. NCBI lineage: Eukaryota > Metazoa > Chordata > Amphibia > Caudata > Salamandridae > Lissotriton > Lissotriton helveticus. The sequence goes on along the minus strand of NC_136063.1, from coordinate 525,583,574 downwards.
GTGGTCTGAAATCCCTTGCATGGTGTCCAGCTACTGACCAAGATGGGGTCCTTCATTCTCTCCCATCAGGTAATGGAGTTGGCTCTTTCCTATGGGATTCTTTGCTTTACACCCACATACATGCTAGGTACACTTAAGTACACTTAGGTAGGGTCAACTTCGTAGGAGTATGCTTGATTACTGTCATGATTATATGCCTGCATATATTCACTGTGTTAGCACCATGGTAGAATTCTACTTCCCATTTACTCTGTTGGTGCTTGTAATCATTAACATTTGGTCTGTCTATTGATTGTCGCAGCAACCATGTTTTATACTAGAATGACGCTGGTTCACTAAATTCTTATTGAAAACATCCCCATTGTTTATTCTGTTTATCTCTGTGAGACTAATTGAGCACGATTGACTCAATGAAAAATACTGGTCTGTTTCCACGATCCCTGAAGGGTCAAGGGTTGTCATGTTCAATGGTTGCCAGAAACTATTTGCTCTCAGTAAGGTTCAGGGGCTAATAGTGGCACTTTGAGCTAGCTGGTCTATAGGCTGACATATCCTGTGCGGGTGTCGGGAATCAGTCCAGACACCAAATCCAGTCTACATAAGGGACTCTACATTACTTTGGACACATGCATGATTGGCTGTGTTGGAAAGACTTTAGGCAGCTCCATGATCACCACCTTGAGCAGCTTATAGTGACATTATAAGGCCCCACTACCTCAACATGTACACCTCTGGGTGGAATGAGTTGAGATTCTTTGGTATGGGAGGAGGATGTGCCCATTGCATTTAATAGGAGACTACACCCACAAGACGATTATTCTTTCGTGGTCTAACCTGGTGCCCTCTTCTGTGCCTGTCCTTTGCTTCTGTGAAACCTCTGGCTGGATACCCAATTGCCTTGATGTCAAGAGAATCATATGTATCTGCTTCATTGTTGTTCCTAAAGGTACACTCATCATATCACTTATAATAATGTCCATGCTCCATCACAATAGCTGATTCTTTATCCCTGGAAAATCTAAAGGACACTATATTAGTAACAGTAAAATGCTAGTTGGAGACATATAATGTGGAACCCATCTATCATAAAGCCATTGGCGGAAATCTAATTGTCTGTTGTCAGTTCTCTCTGTGGAGCTACAAATATACTAATGTTATGCAGCTGAGAAAAAAATGCATTTTCTTTTGTTTTGAGGGGTAAGGAGCAGGGATTTCATTACAAGACCGGAGGCGACCATTATGAATTCATTTTCGATCCCCAGGATAATTATGAAACCCTTTAAAGCTTAGAGGAGGATGTAATACAATCCTCTACGTCACAGGGAATAAGAGATCCCTTTGGGCATGAAATGTTTATTCCTACTAATATAAGACTTCCGCAAAGTGCGGAGTGGTAGCCAATGGACCATGTTTCCAAGTATTTGTCCCATTGAGTTAAAAAAAATCCTGGACAGGTAAACCCGTAACCTCCTTAGGAATGAATGTCCAAGACCCTCAACACTGGACAAGGTTTGCAACACACCTAATTTAGATCCAGAATTAATATTTTTTCTGTTTACATTTGGGAAGGACCATATGAAGGGAATTGAGACATGCCTGAAACAATCCCAAGACAAACACCTGGACATTGTAGGTCCCCTTACTCGCATCCTCGACATGGCTGAGGACGTTAGACATAATAAGGCCTTTATTAATGTTGACCACTTAAGAGGCTGGGCCCAGCGGGCTATATGCATTCTAGGTAATGCTAATGCAAACCTGATTATGGAATGACCGAAAGCCATCTTAATGAGGATGAACCCCTAACTTGCAGACTTGTCTACCAAAGAGAACATCGGTGACACCAAGGGCTACCTTTTCGTATACAACGTTGTCAAAACCTTGGGGAAATATGTGTCCTCCTTTAAGGGCTTCAGCAAAGAACTAAGCAATATGCGGTGGGTCTTTGGTTTTCACCCCCTTTTTGGAAGGACTGACAAGAGGGGACTGGCTGTCAGCCGTGGATCGTTCAGGTCCCAAATCTACCCTCAGGAACACTGAGGCTTCTCCAATTATTGAAGAAGCTACTGACAAGGCGCACATTTATACCCTCAAAGTGGGAGAAACCAGAGGACCAAGATCCTCAAACCAGGGATACCAAGGTGAACAAAACTCTTCTTTATTCTACCAAGAAAGTAGGGGGAAAACTAATATTTTACATTCAAAATTGGATAATTATAACAAGAGACCTGTGGGTACTGCAAACGGTTGTTGGTTTCAAAGTAGACTTTTGGAAATACCCTGTACAGTCCCAGGGAGATGTCCTTAGATGAGGAAAATATGAGTCTAATAGACGAGCACCATTTTTCTGGTGAATAAAAAAGACAAGGGTTGGCGACCCGTTTTAAACCTGAAGGAACTAAACGAGTTCTTAGTCTACAGACACTTCAAAATTGAAGGGATTCACCTCTTGAGAGACATTTTACAAGCTAAAGATTGGCTGTTGAAACTAGAACTCAAGGATGCCTGCTTTACAATACCCATGGACGAGGACAGCCAGAAGTACCTATGTTTTACATGTAGAGGCGTAGCTTACCAATGCCTCTGCCTTCCCTTCAGTCTGTCCTCTGCCCCATGGTGCTTCACCAAGGTACTTCACCCAGTACTCAGTCATCTCAGAAAAACGGCAGTTATATATCTAGATGACATTCTCAGCATGTCACAGGACATATCAAAACTTTTAAAACATCTATCATGGCCAACAGAACTCTTAGAGGGTCTAGGTTTCATAGTGAATACGGACAAATCTGTCATGGTCCCGACACAGACATTCGAGTTTCTGGGTTTCCAATTGGATTCTATTCTATCTGAGTTAGTGTTACCACTAAGTATGGGCGGATCTAGCGGATCTCGCGTACGCGAATTTGCGAATTTACGGATTCGCAATACGCAAAATCCGCGAACTCTCGCGGATTAGCGGATTTTTACATTTTTTGTGTAGGCGAGCGTTCGCGAGGATTTGTGGACCATTTTGCAATTGCGAACGTACTTTTCGGCTCGCAACGGCCACGACTATGTTGTTTCTACGTCCATGTTTACCACGCCAGATAAAAAGGATCTACTTAATATCATTAAAGGAATACATGCAGGATCTCCAAGTGATGTATGTCCATATGACAAAAGTAAGGACATTATGGACAACACACTTATTGATCATATTAGCCATATGATCACTCTATCCTTCCAGGAATGTTTTGTTCCAGAAGCATGGAAGTTAGCGCAAGTGATACCGCTAAAAAAAAACCCAACATCCCTATTTCACAGCTCCAAAATTTAAGACCCATTTCACTTCTACCTTATTGCGCTAAAATTATAGAAAAAGTAGTAAACAAACAACTCATGGCTTTTGTAGAAAACGAGAACCTACTCCATCCCTCCCAATCGGGATTTAGACCAGGATACTCCACTGAGTCAGCAGTTCTGTACTCCACGGAATGTATCCAAATGATGGTGGATGAGGGCGAGACTGCAGCACTGGTCATGTTGGACCTCAGTGCAGCATTTGATACCGTGCTGCACTCAAAGCTGCTATCTCGTCTCTCGAACTTAGGAGTGAAAGGCCCAGCACTCGCTTGGCTTGACTCTTTCCTTACCAAGAGATCATTCCAACTACACTGCCCACCCTTTAGATCATCACCTCGCAGCGTCAGCCATGGGGTTCCACAGGGCTCAAGCTTGAGCCCTACATTATTTAACATCTACATGGAACCCCTGGCTGACGTTGTAAGGAATTTTGGGGTGGGCATTGTTAGCTATGCTGATGATACTCAATTAATGTTTAAAATCACACCGGACTGTAAGGAATACGCCACCAACTTCTCAAACTGTATGGCGGCAGTGGCCACCTGGATGGACGATAATTGTCTACGTCTTAATGGAGAGAAGACTGAGGTATTGGTGGTGGGGAAGGAAACCTCTGTGTGGTCCGATGCATAGTGGCCCTGTGAACTGGGAAAACTTCCCAGCCCTGCAAAAGCGGTAAAAAACTTGGGAGTCATGTTAGACTCTGACCTTTCGGGCAAATCCCAAGTGAATAAAACTACAGGAAAGTGCATTGGCATTCTCAAAATTCTCCGAAAAATCATTGATTTGATCCCCATAGGAGCTAGAAAAACAATAGTCCATGCCTTAATAACGCCACACTTGGACTATGGAAACGCACTCTTAATAGGCCTTAATCACAAAGGCCTACACCAGCTCCAATGTATTCAAAATGCGGCTGCACGACTGGTGTTAGGTCTCTCGAGAAAAACCTCCATTAAATCTGCCTTAATCAAATTGCATTGGCTTCCTATTAAGGAGAGAATCAGTTTCAAAAGTCTCTGCTATGCCCACAGGATAGCCCATAACAAAGGCCACATGTACCTTAGAAGCCTTCTGACTATACATCGTCCGATTAGAGACCTAAGATCATCAGGAACAATGCAATTCAAAATACCCCGCATTAAAAGAGCTAAAATGGGAGGTAAATCCTTCCGTTCCCTGGCTGCTAAACATTGGAACGATCTCCCCCTCCAATTGCGGATGGAACCGTCCGAAAGGATATTCAGGGCAAAACTCAAAACTCTTCTCTTCCCCAAATAATCAGCTGTTATGATCCCCTCCATGTTCTCTACCTTGTTGGTTTGATTTATAAGCAGTTAGCGCGGGGACACACAGTTTGTGTAGCCAGGCGCTTTATAAGTGTTTTATTATTATTATTATTATGAACTTGATGGATGGGATGAACGAAAAGCGAAAGAAGGGTGTAAGTAAGTGTGGAAGGACGAGAAATTTTATGATGGCTGGCAAAGAAGAATGATATGTGTTTGCTTGGCCCCCGAGGTGGCTGGGAAGGAAAGAATATGGTATGGTGCATGGCTGGGTCAATGATGAAGCAAGGATGGGTGGAAGGACAACAGCCTGGGTGGGTGAAACAGAAACTGTATGTGTGCATATACTTTGAATGGATGGATGCCTGGAGCATGGTATTATCTGACTCTTAGATAGCACATGTGTATCTAGAGAGAGTAGATGGTCACTGGTTGAACTAAGTGTTACCTTGAAGAGCATGTAACACCGCACCCGCATGTCCGTTCCAGTGTAGGGAAGGCAAGGAAAAGAAATTGTAAATTTGTCCAATACTACCATGAATAGTAGCAGTATTATTATTATTATTATTAAAAAATTTTATAAAGCGCGTAGTCACCCGTGGGTATCCCAGCGCTAAGATCCATACCACTGAAGGTTAGGGGGGGCAGGGGGGGGGGGGGTTACAATTGAGGGAAGAGGTGAGTTTTCAGCCGCCTTCTGAAACGTAGGTAGTTAGGATCTATTCTCAGGTCGCGGGGCAGGGCGTTCCAGAGGCGTGCCGTGTGAACTGAGAAACGCCTTCCGCCTGTGCGTGCCTTCTTGACTCTGGGAATGACGAGGAGATATTCCTGGTCGGATCGGAGGGATCTTGGGGCTTTGTATGGTTTGATGAATTCTGCTAGGATCGGGGGCCTTTGTTTTGAAGCAGTCTGTGAGCCAGGCATAGGGCTTTGAACTTCACTCATTCTCTTACCGGGAGCCAATGGAGGAGCTTCAAGGCTGGTTTGGCTGAGGCTCTGGCAGGAGTGTTAGTGAGGATCCGGGCAGCTGCATTTTGGTTCCTTTGTAACTTGTTCAAGGTTGCCTTCGGAGCGCCTAGATAGATGGAGTTACTGTAGTCGAGCCTAGATAGTATCAGGCCCTGGATCAACAGTCTTTGGGAGGAGGGGGGGAGTAGGGGCAAGATCTTTCCAATAGATTTGAGGAGCCCGAAGCATGTCCCGGCTACTTTCTTTGCTTGCATTGCAAACAATAGATCCTTTTCGAGCCACACTCCCAAGCTTTTGACCTCGGGTTTCGGGTCCGGAGGCAAGCCTAGGCAGGGTGGCCAGATGTTATGTGAAAGGGAAAGCCCCTTCTGACCAAGGAGGAGAATGTCAGTCTTTGAGCCGTTGAGTTTCAAAGATGACCGGTTCATCCAACCTTGTATCTGCGTCAGACAGTTGTATAGGTCCGCAGGTTGTTGGCTTGGGTGGGATAGGGACACCACTAATTGTGTGTCATCGGCATAGCTAACAATCCTCACTCCGAACGGGGTGACAACCTCCTCCAATGGGGACATGTAGATATTAAATAATGTGGGACTCAGGGAGGAGCCCTGAGGTAAGCCACATTGGAGGGGTGTTTCGGAGGACAGGGTGTTATTCTCCCAGATCTGAAAGGAGCGATGACCCAGAAAGGACGATAGCCAGGACAGTGCGGTTCCTTCTACACCGACACTCCTGAGTCGGTGAATAAGGAGTTGGTGGTTAACGGTGTCGAAGGCCGCACTGAGGTCGAGGAGGATCACTGCCACTGATCCTCCTGTGTCTAGAAGTGCTCTGGCCTCCTCCACCGCCACAAGGAGGGCGATGTCAGTGCCCTGCCCTGGGCGGAAACCCGTCTGCGAGCTTTTCAGCCGATTATTGGTTTCCAAAAATTGTGAGAGTTTTCTATTCACAAGCTTTTCGGCAACCTTGCTGGTCCCTGGGAGAAGAGAAATTGGCCTATAGTTGGCCAGGTTCACAGGGTCCAGATAAGGTTTTTTAAGTAGCGCCTTAACGACCGCCGCCTTCCAGCTAGAGGGGACGACTCCCTGTTGCAGTGAGGCATTGATAAGATGGGTGAGGGGGGGGACGATCGTGGGTGCTACTTTCTTGAGGAAACGTAGCGGCGCAGGGTCCCTGGGTGATCCGCTTTTGATGTTATTAAGAGTACTTTCGACCTCTTCGGCAGTCACCTGTCCCCACGAGGTGAGACAGGGGGAGGTGGGAGAGTGATTAGTCTCTTTTTTTTCACTCGGGTTTGTGGTTGGAATGGAGTCGAGGATTTTCTGGATCTTCTCCGTGAAGAAGTTAGCTAGTTTATAGCATTTTTCCTCATCCGCCTTGGGGTCTGGTGGGTTTCTTGGACCGGGGGCTGGGACCTTGAGGAGTTCTTTTAAAATAGTGAAAGATTCCTTACTGGAGCAGGCGGAGTTTTCTATTCTTTCTTGGAAGAATAGACTTTTGGTCTTACGAAGGGCGGTTCTATACATTTGTAACGCGGTGTGGTAGACGCCCTTCTTTACGTTGGACTTATCCTTCCTCCAGGAACGTTCCGTTCTCTTACATTCCTGGCTCAGAAACTTAAGCCCCGGCGTGTACCAAGGAGCGGGATTCACTCGTTTGGTGTGTTTGAAAGTGGTGGTTTTAGGGAGGAGTTGGTCTAATGAGGATGTGACCCAGGAATTGAACTGTTCGTCGGCAGTGACAGGGTCAGAGGAGAGGGTTGGTGTAGAGTCTGAAAGAATCCTGGCCCATTCCGCTGGTACTAGCTTGTGCCAACGTCGGTCGGTAGCCCGGATTTTTGAGGGATGGGGGGGTGCGATGTAGAGATAACAGGAAATGGGGATTAAGAGGTGATCTGTCCATGGAAGAGGGAGGGGGGGTCCAGTAGTGATGTCCGCAATATTGGTAAAGACGGGATCCAAAAGGTGTCCCTTGTCGTGGGTGGGTTCGTGATTGACCAGCCGGATGTTGAATGACATAAGATCCTGAAGGAGGTCAAATGCTATAGAATCTGTGGGGTCTGTAAAGTGAAGATTGAGATCGCCCACAAGAAGGAAATTAGGGGCGGAAGAGGCTAATTGTGATACTATGTCGGTAAGGGCGTTGATGAATTTCCCTGGTGTGCCCGGAGGGCGGTAAATCAACAGTCCTGAGATGGAGTGTGTCGGAGAGGTTTGAATGACGAAAAAAAAGCTTTCGCAATCCTCAATGTGGGTATTGCTGATTCTACAGACAAGGTGTTCTCTGTGGACTATTGCCAGCCCCCCTCCTCTCCCTGTAGGTCTATGCAGGGTTTGAATAAGATAGCCTGGGGGAAGGGCGTTGACAATGTCAGAATCTGAGCTAGCGGAGAGCCAGGTTTCTGTGAGGAACAATACGTCCAGGTCTTGGTCTAGTATCAACAGGTTGGTTTCATGCGCATGCTTGGGGAGGGAGCGGCAGTTAAGGAGGCCCATCTGTAATCGAGGCTTTCCCGTGCTCTGCACGACTGGGTTGCAGCGTGCACAGTTGGTATAGGGTATACCTTCAGTGTGGATATAGCGGCACTCCTGATTTTTTTCCGAGTGGAGAGCTTGGAGCATGTCACTTGTGCAGACGGCGCGCCCGCTGCGCCCGTCCGCTGCGCGCACATGTGAGACACATGCTTTTACAGAGGAGGCAGGGGCGTGGCCTCGTGCAGTGGGCGTGGCCTATAGTCAGGCTCGCCGATGGCGGCACGAAGGAAAAACGAAGCCTGTCTCTGGCAGCGTTTAGCTCGGCTGCGCAGGGTCAGGAATGGCAACAGGACCTCTCAAATCGAGGTAGGAGTGAGCAGGTAAAATACAAATTATCACACATGTTTTAAAATCAGATTTCATAAAAAACAGTATTTAGCGCGTTAAACTACCTCCCGGCTGAGCCTCAGGAGTGTCTGAATCTGGGGAGCTCGTAAATGTAGTGGCGGGGGGTGTAGTTTGTATTGCAACTGCAAGCACAGCATATATCCGGTTATTACGGTGGACACTCCGTACCTCTCTTAATAACTTTAGTTTAGTAGTAGTACGTCATTCATGTGTGGGTGTATCACTGTTCACTCAATAATAAGCAAAGCACCTAAAGTCATCCCATATGTCATCAAATACATCCCATGTGAAGTGATAGATAATCAAATTATTTAGCTTCTTCATTTTCCTTTTCTAGTACTCATTTGCACTGTAGGGTGAAAGGTAAATTAATTAAGCAGTAGCCCTTGTAACAGAGTATTCTCAGTGCCACCCGTAATAGAAAAGTAATAGCTTCACCACCTGCATGTACTGGACCGGTACAGTAACGCAAGTCTGTCTCACTCATCGTGGTGTGCGTCTGTTTTTCTCGGGTGCAAGTTCACTGCGCTGGCATTCTGCCGGCTTGCATAAGATAACGTACCAATTTTCCTAAACAAGAGAGAAGAAGAAGAATAAGACTGGTGTACTGTCATAGTCGACTGTAATGGAAGTCCATAGTGGTCGTAGAATTTGTTCATTAAACTCCCTCCCACTAATGTTAGAGCAAGGATGCAGAAGTGGGAGGTTAGATAGATACTGTCCTCAATAGTTATGTACTGTGCTTTCAATTTGCTACTTGTACTGTGACACAACTTTCGGCTCAATCACTTTGTGTTATTAATGTTAAGGAGCATTGGTTACAGACTATGTCTTTCTTTCTTCATATAGTTGCTCCTTCCAAATCGACATCACGGAGGGAGCAGGCTCGAATGGCCCGACAACGGAGGCTGGATGCCACTGTCGCCGAATATCGGCGGCTGGTGGCCCTGGAGGAGGAGGACACGCAGTCAACCGGTGGAACCACAACATCCTCCACTGGGCCAGCTGCATCCTCCTCCGTGCCCCCACGGGCTGCCAGCCAGCACAGTGCTCCAGCGGTACGGAGCCGGGCTACCAAAGCCAACCGCCACCGCCAAGCAGCAAAGACACCAGCTGCCCCCCACAGGAGCTGCAAGGCACGCCAGCGCCGCCTAGGACTCAGAGTGTCCTACCTGGAGCAGGAGGTCCATAACTATAAGAACTTGGTGGAGGGCCTCCGCTTCGACCATGCCACCCTCCGCAAGGAGTATGATGCCCTGGCCGCTAAATTCACCAGCACCCTCCAGTAGTGTAGTGTCCCTTGCCCTTTTTTTAGAGACTTTTGGGGGGTGGGATTTGGGAGTTGGGTTCTTTTTGGGACTTTTGAAAGACAATCGTTGGGGTTAGGGAGGGTCTTGAGGGAGATTATTTTGTTAGGGCTACATAAATATACTTTTTAAAACTTTATCTGACCATACCTGTTTTTTACTGCTTTTGAGTCTGGTGGGTGGGGGTTTAACAGTAAGTTTGTTTTCCTGAAGAGTCCTAGGACTTTAGTAGTACTACCGTCAATCTCTCGTCTAGTCCTAATACTCCATTATACTACCTCCCACCAAACGCTTATCTTACCTGTAATTTGTGTTTGAAATTAGGGCTAGGCCCAGGGCTGGCTCCACGGGAAATGGGGATTAAGGTTGGCAATCCTGGGCGGATGAAATGTCCTCATTGCGGTGGTACTAGTGGTGTGACACAGTGGCAGTTGCATGCCTATGGAAAAAAAGAAAACGAAACCTGGTTTGTCCTTACTGTAGCATTACAACGGTTACAGTACGATAGAGAATATAGCAGGTGACAGTACACTAGAACAGTGCCACAATGTAGCCTAACAAATGGTAAAGTATTGCAAGTATAACTAGTACTTGCGGTGAATTTATTTGACATTGGCTCCTACTACTACAAGAAATAGTACTGAAGCTGAGTAAGTCTAGAATATATCCTCGGATTCCTTCACCAGCCTGTTGCTATGACCTTATCCTCCCCAGCAAGTGTGTGGAATTATTGATGTCATTTAGTCACACATCAAGCAAAACCACACAGCCCGGGGGAAGAGGGTTAGGGTTTGGAAAATGGATGGGAATGGGGGTTTCTTTTTGGGTAGGTTTTGTTGAGAGAAGAAAAAAAAGCACAGCATGGACAAACAATAATTGAAGATAAAGAAATGGCTGTAGGGATCAATTTAGAAGCAGAGAGAGATCCAAGAAATGCAGTCAGACTCATAGAAGAAAACAATGGATACTGCATCTGTATGTTATTGGAGTTGTCCTGTTGAATTTGGTAAGTAAGTTGCATGCAGCAAACAATTCCTCTTATTAGCGGCACTCCTCCATTCCAGCTGACGCTTCGTCCATCAATGTTGGTGACCACTGACAGAAGACACCCTGTCCACTGCCTGCCTGGCGGATGTTGACTGAAACCCGGCGTGTAATTATTGAACGGAAAACAGGAAGTGCTATTACAATACCACTGATAAATAAATATAAGGTATGTACGCTGTGTGGTGCAAAAAGTCACACTTTGATTTTCCTAACAGACAGTACAATATTTTTGAAATTGCGTACTCTGTCTGAGTCACCTTTTGAAGGATAAATAAGTATGGCCAAATTAATTCAGCGGATCTTTCCCCTCAAGCTAGGTGTACTGTAAACTGTGTTTTAGAACAAAATTAGACCTTCCCAGCAATGCTCCCACCAAGACCCTTACTAAAGCCAGTCGCAAAAATGTAGAAGATCCCCCATCAGATCTCAAAAAACGAGGCCTAGCAGAAAAATGGTGACAAAACGTACTTTGAAAGTAAAAGTAGGCCCAAATACCCCCTTACCCACCGTGGATTGTATTCAAACCACTTGCAAGCAAGCAAATGTATCCATAGCCAGTTGCAAAAATCTAGAACACCTCGAAACACATGCAATCCTGCTGCTAGGGCTAACCCTAACGAACCATAAGTTACAAAAAGTGCCAAAAGGCTTTTCCTTATGGATTTTGTCCAAACCACTTCTATCCGGTATTGGACCTTCCCAGGAATGCCGCAGACCCGCCAACCCACCCGCAAAAAAGCACGCAACAACACCCCCAAACAGCCAAAAAGCAAAATCTCATACTTACAATATCTCTCGGCCTTCGGTCCAAACGCGCTGTGCAGCTAGGTCATCATCATAACTCCTGTTTTCCACCACGGATTTCCTGAAAAGCAAATGCAATCAAGATTAGACTGTCGCAGCAGTGCTCCGACAGAGACACCAAAACCCACCCACAAACACCAGGAAGCCCCCCAAACAGGCCCCCGAAAACGCTACATTGAGCAAGATGTCAGAAGAAATAGCAAAAAAAATTCTGCATGGATTTAGTCCAAACCACTTCTATCCGGTATTCGACCTTCCCAGGAATGCCCCAAGACCCGCCAACCCACCCGCAAAAAAGCACGCGACAACACCCCCAAACAGCCAAAAAGCAAAATCCCATACTTACAATATCTCTCGGCCTTCGGTCCAAACGCGCTGTGCAGCTAGGTCATCAATCATCATAGCTCCTGTTTTCCACCACGGATTTCCTGAAAAGCAAATGCAATCAAGATTAGACTGTCGCAGCAGTGCTCCCAGACCCCAAAAGTCACCCACAAACACCCAGAACCCCGCCAAAGAGCACCTCAAAGGCAAGCAAGTCAGCAAAGACGGCAAGAAATTTCCGCCTCATATTTGGTCCAAAACACTTTTATCCGTTATTAGAGCTTCACAGCAATGGGCCGAGAGCCGTCAACTCACCCGCAAAGAAGTAGAACACCTCCACAAGTGCTGAGTCTTTCTTCATTAGGCGTAATCCAGCCCTCTGCTTTGAGGGAAATAGGAGTCTGGAGGAGGAGGATAGAGGAGCATGTTCTTCTGAACTTGTGAACCTGAGGAATGTAGACTGCGGCACCTTCAAATCAATAAGCAAACAAGTGAAGACAGTTCTGCTGATGGGCTTGTTTTTGTGATTAGGTGATTAAAGTTTGAATTAAATTAACTGTGCAAAACAAAGAAAGACAGACACACAGGAATAAAAGTGAATAAGGACGAAAAAGAAAGTTATTGATTCATTGTCTCATTTTCAGGGCTCGGTGTCAGGGAATAAGAATAAGAGTTCGTCATCATACTCTGCGAATTCAGGCAGGATGAGGTCAGCGTCACTGAACAGAGAACAAATTCCCTCATCTACGTTGCTGTCCTCCTCGTCTTCATGCGGCGTGCTTTCTCGTACTTTGCAATCTGGTGGTATGAGGTGCTGATTCATCTTGATCATTGTTAGCCTCTCCACATTTATTGGCGAGAGGCGGCTCCGTTTGGGAGTTACAATGCCACCAGCAGCACTGAAAACACGTTCAGAAGGCACACTTGCCAGTGGGCAAGACAAGTAGTTTATAGCCAGGTTGGAGAGCTGTGGCCACAATTGTTTTTCCCATGCCAATACTCCAATGGCTCATCATTAAGAAAGACCTCTGTTGAGTCATTCAGATAGTCCTGCACCATCGACTCAAGGTCCTCAACGGTTCCTCCACTTTGCTTACTTTTTGCTGTGCCTGTGACCTTTTTTCGAGAACCATACCCAAGCCAAGATAGCCAATCCTCTTCAGCAGCCAATGTTACTCTTGTGTGTGGTGCAGATGATCCGGTTGCCGGTGTCTTTAACGGCTGAGAGGTCACTTGTGCCACAGCCACAGGTGCAGAAGTGGATTCTTTTGACTGGGGATGGCCTGCTGATGCTGATGTACTGCCTTCTCCTTCAATATCCTGCCGTTCTTTTTCAAACCTCTTGGCTGACCAGGCTAGCCAACGTTTGTACTTTTTAACATCTTCATCAGCAAAAGGAAAGAATGCTTGGCCTGCCAGCGCCTTTTTGTAGCGTGGATCCAGAATAGTAGCACAAATGTAATGCTTTTCTGAGTTGATCATTTTAAGACGTTCATCACCACGTAGGCGCTCTAATAATTTCTCCGACAAAACAAAAGGGTCTTCGTTTTTTTCATCTTTTTCTAACTCAGAAGACACCGCCTTCAGTTGGTGCTCCAGCATGCACAACAATGGGATAGCTTTTCCCAAATTACAGTCCTCCTTGCTGACTGCACGCGTGAAGACCTCAAAAGGACGAAGCATTTCTGTCAGGCTTTTAACTATTTCCCAGTGCGCCGCATCCATCCTCAGGTAGTTCTGAGCTGTACCCAGTGTTAAGAAATAGTGATCGAGTACCGTATACTGCTCATACAGACGCTCAAGCATGTAGAAGGTTGAGTTCCAACGTGTTGCCACCTCCTGGATGAGTGCTTTCACTGGCATTCACCATTCATGTAGCAGGTTCCTCAGATGCTTCCGGGCCTTAAAAGAATGGCTGAAATGGTTGCACATTTTTCGGCAGGTGGCCATTACCTCGCACGCTGGACTGTCTTTATCACTCAAGAATTTTTGAACTACCAGGTTGATACAGTGCGCCAAACACGGCACTCTGAAATAGTCACCCAGCGCCATGGCTTAACTACATTGGCGCCATTATCCGTGGAAACATAACCAATCTGGCGTTTTTTTGGGGACAGCCAGTGAAAGACCTTTTTGTTAAACTCGTCCAAAATGTTTCGTGCTGTGTGACTTTTCTCCAAGCCAAACATGGCTAGTGTTGCATGTTTCCGAGCAGCTTTAAAAACTTGGTCCGGGTCAACACCTGCGTTTAGCTTTGCTTTAACCCCTGAAAAAGAGACCCAGTGTGCAGTGATGCACATGTAATCAGTGCCTGCGCCACTGGTCCACATGTCTGTTGTCAGATGTATAGTGTGAACAGCACTCTTCTGCAAAGCTGCCCCAATCACCTCCAGCACATCTTCATGTAGTGCTGGAACCGCAACTCTGGCGAAATAGAACCGGCTAGGAACCTTCCATTTAGGGCAGAGCGCTGCCACTAATTCTAGAACACCTACCGCTTCTACAAAAGAAAAAGGGAGAAGGTCCACAGCTAGCATTTTAGCCAGCTTAGTGTTATACAGACGCGTCAGTGGGTGGTTGCGTTCATATGGCGCGTCTGAACAAAACATGGTTCTAATGTTGCCCTGGACCAAGCATTTACGGGATGATAATGACTTCTTTGACCCAATTATGCTCGCTGGTGAACTTTTTCACGTTGGTGTCTCACTCGCTCCAACACTCTTAGTGTGCCTCACATGGGGTGTGCTGCTGACAGGGGTACTGGGTGTAAGTGAAGTGTTTGACACGTCTTCTTCCTCCTCGTCATCATCAGATGAAACATCAACGTTTTGTTGACTTCCAATTCGGGCTTCCTTGATCGCCTTTAGGTGCGCAAACCATTGGACAGTGTGCTGTCTCCTAAGATGACCTCTCTGGCCTCCGGTACCATAGTTGGTACCAAGCTTACCACGACTAACTGCAACCTTACAAATGGTACAAATGCGAACTTTTCCCTTTTTGTGCAAACAATAAAGAAGTCCCAAACTGGGGACTTGAAGTGTCTGTGGGGGCCGGAGGAGGCGGCGATACTGGTGGTGGTGGTCATGCTGCTAATGCCAGATGAAGTGGAGGATCTGGATTGCCCAACTTTTGTATGTTGTGCACTGTCACCGCCACTAATTAAGGTCGAGGTGGATGGAGGTCCCTTCTTGTGAGAAAGAAATATGGAAGCAGTACGAGTTGGTGTACTACTTAACTCCAATGATTGTGGTGTTTCCACTGCCTCCTCGTCGACAACATCATCATCATCACGCTCAGCAGCTTTTCGGGCTAGGGTCAAAATGTCTGTTTGCTGCATGCCCGCTGGGGCTGCAGTGACCTTTATGATGACTGGGTCGTCGTTGTCAGAGTCTTCATCAGCAGCAGTATGCGCTCCTTCTTGTTGAGCCTCATCATGGAGAAGTGTGGCTCACTGGTTAGAGGCGGCAGAACCGTAAGCAGAGAACGGCCCGGGACCAGGGTTCGATTCCCGACGCGGCAGGGTCGTGGACCAGGGTCAGCGGACTCGATAATTCTCGCCTCGGTGCCTACTCTAGTCAGAAACCACACTCGGCAACTCTGGGCATCAGCTTGCCTCATCTTCACAACGGCCCCCCCAGACCGCCGGGGATGCTTGGTCGCACCCATCAGGGACCTTCTCTCAGGGTGAGCCAGGATGGGTTCCCCAGCGGTCGAAGCGTGGAGATACTCCTCCGGGAGTCGATTCCTAGCGCTATATAAACCCGCAATTAATTAATTAATCATCACACTCCATAACTCTGAGACTTTGGACGAGCTTCCTTTTACGCTTAACTACCTTTGTCAGATCATGTGCCTCACTCTCGGACGGCAGTGGTGCTGGTTCCCAATTTTGATCCGTATCATCAGAAGGAGGTGTGCTTGAAGAAGATGTAGACACCACCCTTGATCTCTTCCTTGCTAGGGGTGTGGAAGACAATGAATGATCATCAGGAGGAGTGTCTTCCTCAAATGATACCTCACCTTGATTGTCGATTTCCTGATGTGCCCCTACTTCGGGAGGAACAACTATTGTGGGCACTTGTGACCCACCATGCACCTCTGCTTGCGCATCTCCTTGCGCTGCCTCTCCTTCCACATGTACTTGGGCTTGTACTTGCACATGTGGTTTTTGTTGCGGCTGTGGTTGTTCAACACTCGTCAGATGAGTTACAACAACCTGTGTTGATTGAGGGACATTGCTGCTACTTTCTTGCGATGAGCCAACATCACTGGTCGATGGTGATTGAACAACTAGACTAAGTGCCTCTGCAGCAATGAAGGGCTTGGACTTAAGTTGGCGTGGTGGTGGTGGTGGCACTAAGTCCAATGGAGCGGGGGTGCTGCTCCCAGCTTGGTCCCCAGCAGATCCCGCTGCTGCTGCAGGCATACTTTTTTTTTTACTCCCAAAAAAAGGGGCGGCCGGCACACCAGTCTCCTTGGTAACTTGCTTCTTCTGCTCCTTACTGGCAACTTTCTTGCTAGAGGAACTACGGGTAACTTTTTTTGGGGCCATCTTCTTCAGAGCAGGTCAGAACAGCAGGCAGCAGTTGCACGAGTTGCAGAGTTGTCTGTGTCCAGACGTGACGTCGCGTGACGTTATGCTGCACACACACACCGCTGCAGGACTTCTTCCTGGCACTGGTTGTTCTCTTGAGTCTTGTGCACCTAAAAGCAATGGAAGACAGAGGAACATCAGTTCAGTTATACACCCCAAAAAATCAAAAAACACAGAAAAATCAGCACAATCCCATGCCATCCATGATGTTTACATTCAAGACACCCCACAGAAAGACTAGGCCCGTGCAACACTCACTACCCCTGGGCATAATGGATGAAAAGTAGGAAAAATAAGTGCAGGCCTCAGACACTGCCTCTCTTCAAAATGGCCCCTTGCACCCCAAGCACATGTTGCCTGTACCAGCCAGCACTCAAGATGGCCACCACCACCACCACCACCACCCACATGGCCAGTCCACATCAACAGTACACCCCAAAAAAACAGAAAAACACCCAAAACTCACCACAATCCAATGCCATCCAGGATGTTTACATTAAAGAGAGTGAGACCACACCACAGGCACACTCAGTCCATGCACCACTAGCCCTGGGCAAAAGGCCACACCAGCAGCCCCAAAAAAACGACAAAAAACACAAAAAACAGCACAATCCCAGCCCATCCATGGCCTCAATGGTGTTTAAATTCAAGAGGACACCCCACAGAAAGACTAGGCCCATGCAACACTCACCACCCCTGGGCAAAGGGCCCCACCAGCAGCCCCAAAAAACGACAAAAACCACAAAATTCAGCACAATCCCAGCCCATCCATGGCCTCAATGGTGTTTAAATTCAAGAAGACACCCCACAGAAAGACTAGGCCCATGCAACACTCACTACCCCTGGGCATAATGGATGAAAAGTAGGAAAAATAAGTACAGGCCTCAGACACTGCCTCTCTTCAAAATGGCCCCTTGCACCCCAAGCACATGTTGCCTGTACCAGCCAGCACTCAAGATGGCCACCACCACCACCACCCACATGGCCAGTCCACATCAACAGTACACCCCAAAAAAACAGAAAAACACCCAAAAATCACCACAATCCAATGCCATCCAGGATGTTTACATTAAAGAGAGTGAGACCCCACAGGCACACTCAGTCCATGCACCACTACCCCTGGGCAAAAGGCCACACCAGCAGCCCCAAAAAAAACGACAAAAAACACAAAAACAGCACAATCCCAGCCCATCCATGGCCTCAATGGTGTTTAAATTCAAGAGAACACCCCACAGAAAGACTAGGCCCATGCAACACTCACCACCCCTGGGCAAAGGGCCCCACCAGCAGCCCCAAAAAACGACAAAAACAACAAAATTTAGCACAATCCCAGCCCATCCATGGCCTCAATGGTGTTTAAATTCAAGAAGACACCCCACAGAAAGACTAGGCCCATGCAACACTCACTACCCCTGGGGATAATGGATGAAAAGTAGGCAAAATAAGTGCAGGCCTCAGACACTGCCTCTCTTCAAAATGGCCCCTTGCACCCCAAGCACATGTTGCCTGTACCAGCCAGCACTCAAGATGGCCACCACCACCACCACCCACATGGCCAGTCCACATCAACAGTACACCCCAAAAAAACAGAAAAACACCCAAAAATCACCACAATCCAATGCCATCCAGGATGTTTACATTAAAGAGAGTGAGACCACACCACAGGCACACTCAGTCCATGCACCACTACCCCTGGGCAAAAGGCCACACCAGCAGCCCCAAAAAAACTACCAAAAACACAAAAATCAGCACAATCCCAGCCCATCCATGGCCTCAATGGTGTTTAAATTCAAGAAGACACCCCACAGAAAGACTAGGCCCATGTAACACTCACTACCCCTGGGCATAATGGATGAAAAGTAGGCAAAATAAGTGCAGGCCTCAGACACTGCCTCTCTTCAAAATGGCCCCTTGCACCCCAAGCACATGTTGCCTGTACCAGCCAGCACTCAAGATGGCCACCACCACCACCACCACCACCACCCACATGGCCAGTCCACATCAACAGTACACCCCAAAAAAACAGAAAAACACCCAAAACTCACCACAATCCAATGCCATCCAGGATGTTTACATTAAAGAGAGTGAGACCACACCACAGGCACACTCAGTCCATGCACCACTACCCCTGGGCAAAAGGCCACACCAGCAGCCCAAATAAAACGACCAAAAACACAAAAACCAGCACAATCCCAGCCCATCCATGGCCTCAATGATGTTTAAATTCAAGAAGACACCCCACAGAAAGACTAGGCCCATGCAACACTCACCACCCCTGGGCAAAGGGCCCCACCAGCAGCCCCAAAAAAACGACAAAAACAACAAAAATCAGCATAATCCCAGCCCATTGAAGGCCTCAATGGTGTTTAAATTCAACAAAACAGTTGTATCATGCACCCATAACCAACTCTGGTCCTACTGGATACTGTGGCTACCCACAATATATTTTATTTAATGTTCTCAAAAAGTTCCAAAATTGTAGTTGCAGCAACTGTAATGCCCCAAACAAACTTACTTGTGAAAGTTGATTTCTAATCCAAAAGTGATCCAAAGAAAGTCAAAAAGGCCTCAAATCCAAATATCCAGCAGCACCCACAAAAAGTAATCCTTCCAGGTCAAGGTCCAAATGAAAGTGACCAGCACATGAAGAAAGCACTGGGAGGAGCCTGCTGGACAGGAACAGGAAGTTGGAGACTGTGGGGCACTTCCTCCCCCCCCCAAAAATGGACTCCTTGCAACAAAAAAAGGCCATGCAAATGTCAACCTGAGGAGTGATTCTGATAAAAATCATCATTTTCTGAAGGTTTATCCTGTTTGCTGGTGGATTTCTTGTGCTGAATTGCAAAATCTCTATTTCGCGAGTGCGAGATTGTTCCTGTCCGCCGCAACTACGTGTTCGCAATTGCGAACTCTTGCGAGGTGTGCTCTGCAAGGTGGCAAGCCGCGATTACGTATTCGCGGGCGCCAAACTCCCGCGGGATCCCGCAGCAAGATCCAAAATGGCGCAGCACTCGCAAAATATGATTGAGAAAAACAACTCGGCAAACGCCGTGCACCACGCCGTGCGCCGCAATATTGTATCAACAAGCAAAAAATCCGCCGCAAGCGAATTCACGGATTTTCGACAAATTCGCGAGAGTTCGCGGATTGCGAATTTGCCGAAAATCCGAAAAATCCGCGAGCAGAACGGATTTTACGCCCATGCTTAGTTACCACACAAAAAGTACTAAAAATAAAAAAGGAGGTGAGAATAGTCCTAACCATACATTCAGTCCTAATTCGCAAGGGTCTTGGGTCCCCTGTCATCTTCTATCCAAGCAAGCTTTCCAAGCCCACTTCACTACAGGGGGCTACAGAGAGTAAAAGTTCTAAGTCTAAGGAAAAGTCTGTGGTTCAGAGACTCTGTTCCCCTACCTCAAGAGGCTCAGGAAGACTTAATATGGTGGCTGAGGAATCTGGAATCTTGGAATAGCAAAGCCATCTTCAGAAATGTCCCAGACTTTGTCATAGAATCAGACATGAGCAACCAGGACTGGGTAGCCCGAAGAGGCAATCAGGAAACAGGAGGAAAATGCTCTCTCGGTGGAGCCACAACTGGACTAATGTAATGTTAACGCAGTGAGAGGTGAGAAGCAGGGATTCTCTAGCTTCTTTATTTGCTGTTACATAAGGCTGGCATGTTACAAAACTGTGTATAAGGAGCACAAACATTCTATACCATTGGTGTAACTATTGGTGCCTGCAATGCCTTTGACACTCCCTCGCTTGAACACATCAGCATATTGCTAACCTCCAGTGCCTAATGTCAAAGGAGAAGCCACACAGACAGCTTCTCTTCATGGAGGTTTTTGCAGGACATTCTAGAACGGATTCAGCTCCCACTACAGACATGACAGATATTATCCTTTAAACATTGAACACCTCTATTATCTGAATTGGACTCCACAAAGAGGAGAATATCTGTGTTAGAACATCAGCTAGAGCAAATACACAAAGGCCCATATTTTGTGTAGGAAGATTGGCTTCCATACAAGAAATTGATAGACAAGGAAGACATGAATCAGTGTAGCCGCGTGAGATTTTGGGGGGTTCTTGAGAGAGTGGAGAAAGGAGATATCATAGTATTTTTCTGTATGTGTTACTCCAGAACTTACAACGTAGACTTTCAAATCACCCGCAGAAATTGAAGGAATCCACAGGATTCTTTCCAGAGTTACATCAAAATCAGATCTTGCAATCCTAAATATAGGTTGTTTTGTGGCATCAATAGGTTTGTCAATTGATATTCATGGATAAGAAACAGAATCACCCATTGTTGTACAATTCCTATTGGATAAATATATTACCAGAGAACTTTACAGAAGAGGTAATTGCTGGTGCATCAGCATCCTTACATAAGAGGGACATCATAAGTGGTTTGCTGGAATCAGCCACAATGCTATCAACTACTGAGAGGAGGAAAAAGAGATTTTCACAGATCAGTAGATCTGGACGCCTTTGACACAATCGGTTTGGAAAACATGGACAGAACACACCCTCAGTTCATGTGTGCTAATCAGGGATCAACACAGTAAATGGTGATTGTGCCACTGACACTCCAATCATCTGTACAACTCTGGAAAGAGAGAGGATAGAGTTGGTGATGCCATGATAGCCCAAGAATGAACCATCAAAAGGAGGGAGTATTACATAAAAGATGTAGAGATAGTCACAGAATTTTATCTGAAGTCATGAGTTGCCATGTTCTTTCATACTTATTCATATTGGCACACTCTTTGCTTGCTCTGCATCCTTTACCACAGTAGGATTGCAGATTTAACCTTTCCTGTGTTCCGAATTCTTCACAACCGCGATGGTAATGACTCAATTTTGCTTGGATATACTATTCCTGTTGGTAAGTCTTTATAGAGGAAAAGGGATCCCTGTCACAAATGGCAGTCTTCTTGTACCTGATACAAGTATAGTAACACTGCATCATGATGTTGTGGGTTTCTTTGGCATTTGAGGTGGTTGGTTGTGAGATACACCTGTTTATCTTGCCATCTAGACCAGGCATTGACTTGAATGGCAGGTTTTGGACAACATGGGATGTACCCAGCTAATCACTGTTTCTACATGATGTTGTTACATTCCGGGGTTCCGTATTGCTTGTGAAGATGATGTGGCCTTTTTCTGCTTGTGTGTGGGATGGTGATGGTGGAAATTTTGCCTGTCTGCTAAATGTTTAGTTGCAGGTTTGTTAAACAGGTTTCTGCTAGTTTAAATAATTTGTGACCAAGTAGGGTCCTTTCCATAAGCGATACCTTATAATTCCGTCCAGACTCCTGTCATCCAACTTTGCTTGCCCTCACACCTTCCCCAATCCCCTTCTGAGGCATTGATTTGTGCCACTTTTTTGCACATTCAATTTGTGCAATTTATTAACTACATGTATTCTGAACATTAGAGAAGGACACATCTTTGCACTCTCTACCATTGATTCACCTTTACTTGAAGTGGGCATCTAATAAACAGATACATTTCTAGGTCCCCCCTTCTCCTGGACCTACAACTGCACTCCCCCTCCACTCCGACATCTAATAGGCCATCCAGAGGCTAGCAACAAGACCCTTATGGGCAGACGTACTAGCACTTTGTTCTGGGTTTGTGCACTAAAGTGATGCAAATGGTGCAATATTTTTATATGGGGTTTTCTTGCCAGTATAAACTTTATTTGCTCTAGTTCAGCGTTTTGCTGCTTTGCATCAAGAGGGCATACCTTGTCCCTATATGGTTTTTGATGTAAGGCCCTGTCTTCTAACATATTGCTTTGCATCAAAAAGATAAATCTCTCAAAGGCTGGGGTTAAAAATTAGAAATGTTTATATTAATCCAAACTTAATCAAGTTTGCATTCTTAGCACACTGTACAGTACACATTCAAAGTTGAAAAAGTTTTAAAGTTTGTCCAAACAAAGTATTTTTTACAGGAATGGTACCCTTCCAGTACAAAACCTAATCCAGAAATGACAGATACTGCATTGCAAAATGGTGCAAAGGTGTGTAGGTAACGTTAGGCAGCCTGTTTGTGCAGGAGCACCATATCTAATTAGATATACTACTTCTCTGCTGTCTCCTTCTCACAAACACAAGAACTTTGGTTCATATACTATGTTACATGATAATTTTAGTAATCTGGGGGGGGGCGGTGTTATCCGGCATGCTTTAAGCCATCAATCTTCACAGTGCCATGAACCCCCAGTGTCTCTTGGCCACCACACCCAGCGCTGGAAACCAGCTCAGGTGCCTCCAGATTGCTGACACCTTGTTGTTGGGGAAAATGATAGCGGGAGTTGAAGCTTCAGACCTGCAGGGAGCTGAGGAGGCCATGACAGGTGCCTCCTTTTTGAAGGCAAGATAGAGGCTCCTTCGTTGAAGGGAGACCATGAAATTTGCTTCTATTGTGGTGCATAGGAGGAGGTCACGCTACGAAATTGGCCATGGTGCCGTCGGTGGCACTTTCTATGAGGGTGTCTTCCTCCATCCCCCCACTCACTGGACCAGCGGTGAGACCTCAGGCTGCTGCTCTCAGACTGCCAATTCCTAGGATGGATTTGTGTCGGTGGCATCTTGCAGAAGACATCGGAGGGCTGCAACACATTTTGGGCTGGTCGTAGCATCACACAGGCTGACAGGTTAGGAGTGCGGCTACTGTCTGAGGCAGTCTTCTATGCCCATACTCGAATTGCGGCTCGGAAAGTGGCAGTCAGGTTTGAGATTTGGCAATTATTCTTGCCTGACAGCAAATGACAGTGAGCTGCAAATCTGTCAAGGACCCCAACCTTATTTCAGAATAGATACCTAGGGAGAGATTTCAGCTAAGGAGGTGGTTTCTGCAATACCCTCACCAGTTGCTGGTGTGTCCACATTTTCCCCTGACCCTGTTTCTGTTGCTTAAATTGATGTGGACCTGGATGTGTGAGTAGTATTTGACTGTTTACTCGATATCTATGAAATGTGTATGGCAGGGGATCGTACCGTTGAGTTACTGCATATGGTTGTGTTTTCAGCTTTATGCCTCCATGGTGGGGCAACAATGTGAGCTGTTGCATCAGCCCTAACTTGATGTTCTGGCATCAACCTGTCTATCTCTTCTTTCTTTCTTTATGTTTGGCATATATGTCGGTAACCATTTCCATGCACTTGCCCTTTCATGTATGGTAATGTAGAACTGTTTATTTGGAATTGAAATAAAATATATTTAACAATTTCCTGAAATCCTTATTGTTAGCACGTATTAAATGTAATAAGGCAACCCAATGTTATCCTATTGGACAGGTAGGCCTCACAGCAATGAAAAATTAATTTTGGAGTTTTTCCACTAGCAGGACATGTGAAACTTAAAAGTACACGGCCAACCTTTTTATTACAATGCATCCTGGCCTATGGGCTACATAGTGCCTACCTTATGGACGACTTATATGTAATAAAAGGTGAGATTCAGGCTTAGCAAAGAGACACTATTGCCAAGTCGAATTGGCAGTTTAAAACTGCATTCAGACTGCCATGGCAGGCCTGGGACATGTGTTCAGGTGCTACTTCAGTGAGTGGCACAATAAGTGCTGCAGGCCCACTAGTGCAAAAACAACAGGTGATGGACAGAATGCAGAACAATGTCATACATTCACCCCAGTACAGAGATCTGGGCCTAAATCCATCGTTTTTTTGCTCACCATGCCATTCCAGTTTGAACCCAGCCATATGCAAATCAGTCTAGACCCTGTGCCCCATGGGAACAGTCCAGCCCGAACAGCCAAGCCAGGTCCTCCCTGGACTGGAAACAAGCATCCAAGGACTGGTTTCGGGCTTTCAGCCCTCATCAGCCTGGATAGCTTGATTCCAATGGCATGGAGAGCACGGGACTCACATCTGAGCATACCCGTCCCACTCGGGGTGACAAATGCAAAAACAACAGGTGATGGACAGAATGCAGAACTATGTCATACATTCACCCCAGTACAGAGATCTGGGCCTAAATCCATCGTTTTTTGCTCACCATGCCATTCCAGTTTGAACCCAGCCATATGCAAATCAGTTTTAACCCTGTGCCCCATGGGAACAGTCCAGCTCGAACTGCCAAGCCAGGTCCTCCCTGGACTGCAAATAAGCAACCCATGACCGATTTCAGGCTTTCAGCCCTCATCCGCCTGGATAGCTTGATTCCAGTGGCATGGAGAGCACAGGACTCACGTCTGAGAATACCCGTCCCACTCGGGGTGACTAATGCAAAAACAACAGTTGATGGACAGAATGCAGAACAATGGCATACATTCACCCCAGTACAGAGGTCAGGGCCTAAATCCATTGTTTTTTTGCTTACCATGCCATTCCAGTTTGAACCCAGCCATATGCAAATCAGTCTTGACCCTGTGCCCCATGGGAAGAGTCCAGCCTGAACTGCCAAGCCAGGTCATCCCTGGATTGGAAACAAGCATCCAAGGACCTGGCCAGGCCACTGGAATCAAGCTATCCTGGCTGATGACGGCTGATAGCCAGAAACCGGTCCTAGGATGCTTGATTCCGGTCCAGGAAAGACATGGCTTGGCAGTTCGGGCTGGACTGTTCCCATGAGGCACAGGGTCAAGACTGATTTGCATATGGCCATGTCTGAACTGGGGTGGTCTGGTGAGCAAAATAACAATGGATTAAACCCAGATCTGTGACTGGGGGTGAATATTCTGCCATTGTGTAACATTCCGTCCATCAATTGTTGTTTTTGCAGGCCCACAAGTAGCATTTAATTTGTGGGCCTTGGGTATATGGCATGCCAATCTACAAGGGACTTATAAGTAAATTAAGCATGTGAATCAAGTTTAAACCAATGTTACCATTTTTAAGGGAGTAAGTTAGATGTGGTAAAGTGCACAGAGTCCTGAGACCTAAAAAACGATTTTCAGCAAAAATTGAGGGAAACGGGCAAAAGGGTTGGAGGAAGGCCATCCCAAGCGCTGACTGGTCTAACAAAGGCTTCGTGGACACAGCAATGCATTTTAAAAATGTGTCAACAGTTTGTCAGTACAAAAAATGCTTAGGTTCCACTCCACTCTAAGCATGCCCTGCACAGTAATCAAAACGTTTGATATTTTATTTGTGGTTTTATAGTGAAATTGAGTGACATCATTCCATTCTAATATAAGTGTGACTGTCAATTTGAACATATTCTTTGTTTTCCTCCAGAATTTCATTCAATTGTTCTATAATTTACTGCTCATTTGGCATTTGCCAGCGACTCTTAAAATGTGCTGTAATATTTTGCTGGCTTTGCTCCAAGAAGACTGTACATTAGTAGTTCGCTGTTAAGCACATCTGGTCACTTCTGTAAATCACAGGTGTAACAAGAATATCTGATCCCTATACCAGAAAGAGGGTCCTTCATGAAATAAACCAAACCTAAAACACCATGTGTGCTCCGATGACCACTTTAGGATGCCCTCAGAAGGATTTACTTTCACCTCCCAAATAGTTTCAGGCATTGTGTTAAGTTACATCCTGGGGAAAAATTATGAATCAACGATTGAAAACGGCACTTGTAAAGCGCAAGATCACTCACACTGAGCATCCTGGCACTAGCTCAAACACCATTCCTCAATTCTACATTGCAAAAAATGAACCAGTCTAAAACACTTAAAAATAAAGAGAGCAAAGAAGACAGAAAAAAAAGAAGAACCCTGTGCAAAAGCGAGTTAGATTAGACAAAGACAGTGCATTCGGGGCATAGCACAACCAAGTTTTACAACTGACTTCATTAGACATCAGTCGAAAAAAACCAGGAAGGTAATTCCAAGCCTTGGAACACAAAGCAGCATGAGATATGCCTCCTTATAGTTTAGTCTGAAGGTATGAAGCTTTAACAGATTCTAATTTGAAGATCTGTGTCCCATAGTGACACAAGTGATCAGATATATATTTGGGGTCAGTATTATAGAAAAACGAGAGCCAGAGTTTTAAAAATAGCTTTTATATGAATAGGCAGCCAATACAAGTCTCTGAGGGCTTGAGAAGCAGAGCTATGTCTGAGAAGTCTGAGCACGAGTCTAATAGCTGAATTCTGGACAACTTGGAGCCTGTGAAGGAATTGCTTAGAGATGCCTAAATAAAGGCTGTTACAGTAGTCCAACTTTGAGGTTAAAAGGTGCAAAGGCTACTGTTTTCCTTGCGGCCAAAGAGAAAAAAATTGATTTGTTCATGGCAAAACATGGGCCAGCAACTGACACGACTTGTTGCCGAAAAGACAACACATTTCAAATTGTACTCCTTAATTGCTGGCCACCTCAACAGGAAGTGGAGTAGTGGACCAAGTCAGGCCACCCCATTTTGGGGGAGAACAAACTGTGCTTCCCAAACAAGAGTATTTCTGTGTTGTCGGTATTGCATTTCAGATGATTGATTTCCATCCTGTGAATAATGCCAGTAAAACAATTCTTAAAATTGTGTTCTGACCCAAGGGAATTTTTGTCCAAAGACAAAATCAAATGAGTGTGATCAGCATAGGAGTTAGTTAAAATGCCAAAAGAGATCATCAGTGATACCAGTGGGGCCATATGAACATTAAATCAAGAAGGGCTATGTGTCCGGCTCACTCAGTACATTGAGGGCTGCATCTTGATATGTGGCCCCACCCTCCCTCAATATTGCTAGACCCAAGATCAGCCATTGACTGAGCTGCACCCGGCCACCCTAACGGGCCTAGCACCAGCACATCTCTAAGGCGGAGACAAACTGTTTGAAGCTGCAAGTAGCGGCAACGACCAGCGGCCCCTGGCCATGATCGGCATGAAGTGAGTGCTGTCTGGAGAGGCATGACGAGACAAGACCGGGGAAGACCCTGGAGTAGGGGCCGACACCAGTGGGTTGGGGGGCTTGCGCAACGTGGGGACTGAAAGTGCCTGGAGTAACCACCTAATCCAAGCCTATCGGAGGCGGGCGGCCCTGAAAAGTGAGAGACAACACAAAAGAGCTGTAAGTGGGGAACAGAGAGCTTAACACTGAGTGTGTGGATTGACTGAGGACTTCCCTTTGTACAGATCCGGGGTCCCCTGTGGCTTGCTGGGCTCACGACCGGGAGACATAGGCTGCAGGGTCAACCAGGGGGAGGGGCTTCCTGGGGAGTTGCCGGTAGGAACCCCAACAGGCCGCCAGGCACTTAGAGCGGCCTGGGCAGGCAGTGGAGAGTAATGCCATGAGACTGCCCCCCATGTTTGCGGCAGGAGAAATAACTATTACTGGTGGAAAGGGACACCACAGTGGCCACCAGTCAAAATTGGACAGATACACATTGCCCACGAGTCAGTGGGTAGTCAAGTGGCAGAGATAGGCCTCACCCTTCACTCCTTGCAACTCGCCACAATGACAGAACCCATCCTAAAAGACAAAATCATGGCGCTGCAAGGAGTGCAGTTGAATCAGACTGGAAAAATAGACACTGTGACTATGGAAGTTACGTTGATCAGAGCAGACCTAAGAAATATGAGTGGCTGAGTGAAAGAGGGAGAGGAAGTTACGACTGTGCGAGTGACGGACAAAAAGACATTTCAGGAAAAAGTTAAAGCCTCACTGCCACAACCAAATTTCTGGAAGCGAGGCTGGGGGATCAGGAGGGCAGCTGCAACAACGTCCGCAGTATTGGAGTCCCGGAGAGGGCGAGGGGCCAGCAGTAGAGCTGTATGTAGAAGTCCTCATTTTAAAGTCACTCAAACCAAAGGGATTGTCCAAATATTTCTCAATCGAGAGAGCCCACTAAGTTCCTTGCACTCCGCCAAGACCTGGGGCACCACCTCGTCTCATCATTTACCGATCTTCAACTACCGGGACAGAGATGTAATCCTGCAAGCCACCAACAATGCACCACCAGTCAAAATAGACAATGCACTATCACCTTCATCTCGGACTTTACTACAAAGGTGCAGCAAGCACGACAAACTTTTCTTGATGTCAAGAAGTCCTTGCGAGCCAAAGAGATCAAATACTCCATGATGTTCCAGTCAACACTTTGAGTAATGACGGAAGGTAGTGTGTGGAGATTCTCCACCCTGGAGGAAGCCTGGGAGTAATTTGATGGGTGTCGAATGGTGGGATGACAACAAGGTACAAACAGAAGCAGTAAAAGAGCGGCAAGCCAGGCAATGCATGTGCCTGCTAATGTGGGTCAGCAGTCCCTCTCAGCTCTGTGACTCTCGGATAAGTCTTTACGACTAATGATAATGTAAAGGCTATGATCAACAACTGGGTGCCATGGAGCGACTACCAGGACCTCATAGTATTGATGAATAACTCAAGCTCAAGAGACTGGTGTAGAGGGTGGACTCTTGAGAAGAAGATAAGCATATTATTTGTACTTTCCGCTAATACAATGATTGCAAATCTCATGTAAAAGCATGGGGTAATTCCCCTGTATGTTGCATACTAAGCCCCACAGCCCTATTGTGGGGGACCGGGCGGGCTCGAGGGTGGGCAAAAACATGAGTTAAGCTCTCCTGATGTTTGTTAGTTCAGTTTTGGGGAGACAGGTGCTCTGCAAGTTAGGGGTGAGATGCTCCAGGTTCACCATGCAGGGTAGCAGGGAGGGGGAGTTACAAAGCAGGGGGTTAGATGTTCTCAAGTTTATTTCTAAATACGGGCAAATGTACAACTTTGAAGCATGTCAACAAAGGGGGTGGGGTTAAGGGGGGGCAATGGTATCACTCCCCAAATCGCTATCAATGCAGCAACAGCAGCACATGTAAGAATCCCGCTAAGAGAAACCTATATGCACACAGACCAATGACATGGTCACACCAACACCACCTGTTAGACCCTGCCTCACATAGAGCAGCCTGGTGTTCATGAGATGGAATTTTAATGGGCTAAGGAACAGAGTTAAACGCATGATGGTGATGCAATATATCCGAAGACATTGCCCAGACATAGTCCTACTCCAAAAACCACAATTGCTAGGAAGCACATACAAAGGCATAGACAGATTTGGGTACAACTTAGCAGTGCATTCTGGATTCACCACTGGCTCTCGAGGAGTGAGGATACGTATTTGAACGGCTTTACCATTTACACTCTAGTAAACATGGCAGGATCATCTAGGAAGGTATGTGGTCATTACTGGAACATGGGAGGGTCAGGTCATCAATCTGTGTTCAGTATACGTGCCACCCAAAATGTACCCAAATACAATGCCTGACTTAAGCACACTAGTCTTGGAGCTCCCTCACGGAGTATTGACACTGGGTGGCAACCTCAACGCAGTAATGGATCCCTACAGGGATAGACTGTCAAGTACAGGGAGGGACTCAGGAAACTATGTCCTGAGGACATTCATAGCATCCCTATGGCTGGTGGACTGCTGGTAAGAACATACAGCTAGATGCATCAAACAAAAATCCGCTCGCAAAGGGGCAGATTCTCAGAATCTGCCCCTTTGCGACCAGTATTTTTGCATTTGGAATGCATCATCCCAAATGCAAAAATCGCTAATTGAGAAATCACTAAATTGCGATTATTTGCATTTAAGGAATCTCAAATTGAGATTCCTTAAATGCAATGCATGAAAGTTTTAAAAATAGCAAATTCGCTAATAGGGCACGCAAATTACCATGAAGTACAACTTCATGGTAATTTGCAAAAACTTTGAAAAATGCACTAAAGTGCATTTTTCAAAGTGTCATGTTGCGCACACACATGCCCTAAGGGCATGTGTGTGCGCAACATATGTGCACAGATCAATTTCAGGGTGCAACAGGGTGTCCTTTGGACACCCCTGCACCCTTGAAATCGCAATCTCAATTTGAGAATTGCTAATTGGGATTCACAAATTGAGATTGTCTTCCCATTCATTCCTATGGGCCTCTAGGCCCATAGGAATGAATGGGGGGGTATTCCTTAATTGCGAGTCACAATTTGCAAGTCGCAATTAAGGAATTCTAAGAAATCGCAATTTTTTTAGTGATTTCTTGCTGCATTCCACTTTGCTAATCCTTAATAGCGAATCGGTATTTTTCGCTATTAAGGAATTGCTAAATGGGTTGTTGATGCATCTGGGCGATAATCCCCTAGCCAAGCAATACATCTTTTTCTTGGCATCACACGTAGGGTACTCACGGCTGGACTATATTTGCACACACTCTGGCACAGATAACAAATTCAGGGAGACACTACACAGGGCGAGAGGTATATCGGACCACTCCCCAGTTGAGGTGCGAATTATCGGATCTCTTAAAACCAATGTTCTGTCGTCACACTTACACACTTGGCTGCTTGGCTGCTTAAAGATAAAAAGATTATGGATAAAATTAGAGAACGGACAGAACATTCCTTCCTGGATAATATGGGGACGGTGTATTCACCCAGTGTGCTATGGGAAGCTTATAAAATGGTCATAAAGGGACACTTGCAGGCACTAGCAGGGGGACAGAGGAAAGAGTGGCAACTTCACTATGAAGCACTTGAAAGAGACCTCGCTAAATTGGAGGCAGCCGCCGGGGAATCTGGTGAAGTAGACCCACAAACTAATAACTGACTTTGCCTAAAGCAACAGGAGATGCGCAATATAGCAGAAGGAAAGGCTAGGGACTATGCCATAGCATCTCAGATGAGACTATATGAAATAGGAGATAAGGCCACCAAGCTAATGGCATGACTAGTGAACAGGGACAAAAAAAGAAACTGGATATTAAAAATAAATGGCCCTGATGGCGCAACCTGCGAAACGGATGATAACATAGCCGCAGCCTGTGCAAGACACTAAGAGCAGTTATATGAACCTTCCTCAACAAGAACTAAAATGGAATGCACCGAATTCCTCAGAGACGCAAATCTCCCGGAACTGTCACAAGAAGTAAGAGACATCCTAAATGAAAAATTCACTGCAGAAGTAATAGATGGTGCAATAAGGGCTCTACAATCAGGAAAGGCGGCCGACCCCAACGGCGTTTCGGTCGAACACAATAATGGAATTGTGACCCTGATAACCCCTCACATGCTAGAAATGTCCACGGTATCACTGGACAGAGGAGAACTCCTGGAATATCAAAGATTGCCCATGATGGTAGTGATTCCGAAACAAGATAAACCACAGGAGGGCTGTTCCTCCTATAGGCCGATCTCCTTACTAAATGTTGAAGCAAAGGTATTGGCCAAGGTCCTAGCAACTAGACTCACCAAAGTCATAACCGCCTTAGTCCACCCCTACCAATCCGGCTTTATGCCACATCGAAGCACCCGATTGAAAACAAGCCAAACCTTAACACCCTGCGGTTGGCCCTAGACACCCATATGGCTTTCGCTAGTAAAGAGTGGCACTATCTCTTTGAGGTTCTGGTACGGTACGGCCCAA
Source organism: Lissotriton helveticus (assembly GCF_964261635.1). Lineage (NCBI taxonomy): Eukaryota > Metazoa > Chordata > Amphibia > Caudata > Salamandridae > Lissotriton > Lissotriton helveticus. The sequence continues at coordinate 525,551,656 of NC_136063.1, read as the reverse complement.
GATTCTGTGCCTGGGTGCAGCTGATCTACATGGGATCATTGGCCAGAGTGAGGGTGAATGGATCGGTTTCCAGGCAGGTCATTCTGAATAAGGGTATGAGGCAAGGATAACCACTCTCGCCCATGCTCTTTGCATTAGCCTAGAGCCCCTAGCAGCATGGATCAGAAGGCAACCACTTGTAAGAGGCATAACGATAGAGGGAGACTGGGAAGAAAGAAAAAATCTCACTGTATGCCGATGACATAATCCTATACACCACTGAGCCCAGATCTACTATTCACTGCACTCTTCATATATTTCAACTATTTGGGAGCTACTCCAGCTACCAGATCAATTGGGATAAATCTCTTACCTTCACATTGACAGGTGAAACACCAACAATGCCTCCCGGTAGGAGTGAAATAGAGGTCAAGGATATATTTAAATACTTGGGCATTGTGATATCACACAGAATTTCTAGAGGACAACCTATTACCCCAGCTGCATAGACTACGGAAGGATGTTGCACATTGGAGAACGCTGCTGTTCTCACTAATGTGTATAGAGCAGCCCTTTTTAAGATGATGGCACTACCACGCCTTCTTTATATCTTCCAAAATACCCCGTACACAAACCCTGCAGAGTTTTTTTGGTACAGTAGACTCACAAGTGAGACAATTGTTATGGAATGGAGGGAATTCTAGAATTGCACTAGATAAGTTACAGGTGAGGGGTCTATGAAGCGGGCTGGCAGTCCTGGATATCCATAAATACTACTGGGCCGCACAACTTGTCGCCCTTAATCACTGGGTCTTCACAGGCAGGGAGGAGAGAGCATACTGAATGGATCACCACTCAATGGGCTAGAAAGGATATCAAGATGCACTATATAGTAAGAGCCAGACGAGCAAGCTGCCGAAACATCCACAAACCACTATACAACTTTGGAGGGTGGCGACTAACTTCCTGGGATGGGAAGGCAAACTCATAAAAATAAGAGAGGTGGCGGGCTACGGGCTTTCACACGTGGGCAATACTAGGCATTGAGTACCTAGTTGATGTCTGGAAAGGTCAGAAAATGGTAGATTTCCGAACTCTACAAGCAGACTATCCAATGCCAGACACTAAACAGTTTCAATACATACAATTACAACATGCCAATAAAGTACACATATCGGCGGGAGAACAATTACCCGAATATGTGCCACTAGAAGATAAAATACTCCAAGACCCAATAACAGCAAAATCCCCCTCCGTCATTTACAAAAATAAAATGATGAAGAATGCGACAAAGTTACTGGGGGTCCAGAGAGTGGCATGGGAGAGAGATGTTGGGACTCTAGAGGAGGACGACTGGGAGGAGGCTAGAGAAAGTCCTAGAGAAGTAGCCATGAAAGCACGATTCCACCTCATACAACTTCTAATCCTGTGTAGGTCATACACAACTAGAACAAGACTATATAACATGGGTAAGTGTGACTCAAACAAATGCATGAGGGAATGTAGCGAGGAGGGAACATTCTACCATATGCTTTGGGGCTGCACGGGGTTGCAGAAATATTGGAGCAGGATCACACAGGTGATGTCAGAAGTCACAGGACAGTCTGTCCCACTAAATGAAATACTATGTATGACTTGGGGGAGACCAAATGGCCGAGATAGACCAGGTTGTGGTTACTGCTGGCCGCTGTAATTACCAAAAGGAACATAGCTAGGGCATGGCTAGCGGCACAACCCCCTAGGGTCATAGACTGGAAAAGGACCTTGATTGGTGTGGAGCTGCCCAAAAATAGTCTATCGCAGCTGGGGATGCCCAGAGAAGTGGGGTAAAATATTGAACAGATGGGTGGAGCACAGAGGGATTTGAAATGTTGCAAGATGTAAATGAAGCAAGGCATACAGAAAGGAGGCTGCTCGAGCCGGGATAATTTGAATTGCTTAACTAAATGATGTTGAAAGGGAGATATCAGAATTGAAGGGGTAGAGGGACTAGAATGCTTTCGAAACTGTACGTGTTATGATTGCTACCATTGACCTATGATGTGTGTTATGGACTGCAAGCTTAATAAAAACATTTATTTTTTTTGTAAAAGAAGTGCTAAGTGAAGAGCCCTGCGGTACGCCAAATGTCAGTACTTTCCCTTTCAATGAAAACTGCCCATTAGACACCAATTGATTTCTCTCTGCAACAAGAGACTTAAACCAGGACCAAGTCTTCCCAGTGGTACCAGTGGTTCAAAGAGACGCTGAAGGAGTATCAATGAGAGGTTATATCGAACGCTGCTGATACATCCAAAAGGTTCAAGACAGCTTTATGGCACTATCCAGCGTCATCTTTATTTTGTCAGGAACCTCCAGCAGAGCTGATTCTGTAGAGTATCTGGACCTAAAAGTTGATTGAAGAGGGTGAAGATACTTAAGGCCATAATGTCAAGCCCAATTTCGCCGCTTTAGCTGGTGTTTTTTGGCCGAAAAGCGGCGATTTTTTTTTTGCTCAATTATCAAGGACACGCTAATGCGTCTTTCCTTGAGTTAGCAGCCCTTTTTACTCCACTTTGCATGTCAGCGATTATTATCGCTAATGACATGCAAAGTGGACGTACCTTAGCAAAACTAAATGGAAAACACTCGCTAACTCTGCATCGCCATATTAACAAGGCTGCCCCTGACCAGCGATGTGAGAGGAAAAGGCATGCTAAGCCCCCTTTATCGCAGGATATAACGCCTGCAAAAATTCTGACTTAGCCATCTCTTCCATGGGAGGTGGATTGATGGGCTAAGTCCACCATGGCCTATCAGCAAGGATTTCCCTATCGCTGATGTCAAATCGCTGGATTTCCTGCGATAATCCTGTATTTTGACGCTATTGTTGGATTTTATATTTGCCAATGCGCAAAGCGTTGTTAATACAGCGCTATCATGGTGATAAAATCCAGTGATAGCCGGCGATAAGAAAAACGTGCTATGCGCGTTTAGCGATAATTATCGCTACATGTTGTTAATATGCCCCTTAGTATATTCCCAAGAAGTTATTGACTGATAATTTCTCAGCTTTTCCAACACTTTGCTTAGAGCAGGAAGTAAAAAGATAGGCCTAAAGTTGGCCAGAATCGAAAGATCAGCCGAAGGATTTTTTCAAGAGAGGCTTATCTACTGCCACTTTCCAGGGCGCCGGAACTACTGGCAGAGAGAGTGAGGCGCTTAGTATGTGACTAGTGATCGGATTTATCATTTCAATAGCCTTACTGAAGATTTCCGGTGGACACGGGTCAAGAGGAGAGCCAGACTTGCAGAAAAGAATAGCATGTTTTGATTGCAAAAGAGAGAAAGGATGAATAATTCCCTAAAATAGGCTGAAAACTGCCTAAAGTAAATATCTCAAAGCACACATCATTGTTCAGTGTGGGCATCCATACATGAGGTAGTGAGTGACATGCTGAGAATGATTGGCCTACGACCATCCAGAGGTTGATGTGACCCCTTACACTCCTAATGAGTGAGCCCCAGAAGTCCGCTCAATAGAAATGAAAAGACAAGGACCTCTTACACTCAGAAGAGATTTGTCAGCCTGGCCTGTGCTCTCATACAACCCAGGAAGAGATGGTGCATTTGTGTAACATTTGTGGTACTTACCACCCGAAGAAACATTAATGGCCCGCTTTGGAAGGCTCTGATCGATATTTAAATTAAAACCCATAAGATGGCCCGCTTTGGAAGGCTCTAATTGTTATTTAAATTAGGCTCTAATTGTTATTTAAATTAAAACCCACAAGATTAATCAACATCGCAACTACCTGACTCTTGAGCCACATACCCTAACCTTGCGCACCGGCAAACACACAAACCGCAAACACAAACTACTTAAAAACACAAATTACAACATTTGCTTTATCAGAAGCAGTCAAATTATATTTTATGGCATCAATAGCTCACAGGTTATGGTTTTCAAGCCCGACTACCACGGCAATTTGTATCCCAAATCTTGCTGCTAAAAATGCGCATGAATGATTTTAAATGGCATTTTCTCATCACATCTTGAAAATGCCATATAACCCATCTACTGTTTCAATGAGAATCCGATAGCCTACTCCCACACCCCCACACAACAAGCCCATACCTGCGCGCACACTTGCGCACTCGCCGTCGCCAATGTCACTGTGACGAAGCACCAGCGCCTTCTCTGTTAAGTCTAAGCTTTTAATCAATTATTGGAAGTTGAGTCTTCGTTAAGAAGTATCTGCATTACTAAAAAATGCAAGTTAGAATGTTTACGCCCAGTTAAGGCTTGTTTGTCTGTGCTTGAAAACCTCCAGGTTTCATGTTGAACTTTGTTTCAGACCCCATGGCTTTGACGGGGCTGCCTCTCCTTTCTTTAGAAAGATAAGGCGCATGATTGCCGCCCTGCCTTGTCGAAATGACTGCCTTTTTATGCAGCCACATTTCCAGCCATGCATTATGCATGAAATAGTATCTCATCACCTTTCATTTTCTTTCCAGCAGCATCCCCCACTCTTTTCCCGGCATGCTTAGAGTCTCATCGGGCTGGCCGCGCTCACCCTGCACACCTCAGCTGCAACGTGATGCCTTCCTGGCATTTCCGACTCGGTGACCATATTTAGCTGCTCACCTCAATCCTGGTGTAAACTGTTCACCAGATCTTTAGAAAAAAAATTGTGACAAAAACCACCTCGAGCCCGAGAACTTTCTCACACGTGTGTTTGTGCGTTGCCATTGGACATAAGAATTTGATGGCTCTTTGCAAATGCAGTGAAACATTCAACTTCACAGGAATCTTAAGTTATTATCTTCCTTGAGTTGCATGTGGACCCCGTGGTTTTACAAAAGAAAACACACATTTTTCGGAGACTGGATTTTAAGAAATTCACACAAAAAAATCAGGCAGCTATAAGGTGTGACAGTTGTGTCAACGGGAGGGCGCATTTCGTCGGAGGATGTTGCTGCAGTCACGTGAACCGAAAGATTATATCAGAGGGTGAATAAAGATTGCGAACAGAAATCCGTTTTGGAATTTAATGCGCATATCCTTCCCGACTGTTTGTCGGGTGCATACAAATGGAACCCGCTCCAGTTATAATGATGTGGTTTAAAAATGACGGCCATGTAATGCTGATCAGTGGATGTGCATTTATCTGTGCCTTTTGCAATTTTATTGGTTTAGAAGGGGTTCTATGATCTAAATTAGACTGAACTGTTGCCCTTGCTGCCATGGCAACTGTTTATAATGTCTGTCGTGAAAAAAAGAGATTTATTGCGCTGACAGACAAAATATTTGAAAAAAAAAACCTTTTATTTATAAGATTTCTGATGGTGTGTCTGCCAGTATCATTTATGAGTACATCAATTGTACATCAGTTGCAGAAAATACGTTATTTTATTGCCATGGTAAAAGGTAATGTACATTGTTTCTATGTATTCATCCATACATAGTGTTGTATGTGTTAGTTGTTTATTCATAGTTGCCGAGGCTTTGAAGCATTAGCCAAACGCTTCTCACATTTTGCCTTTCCTCAAATACAATTGTCTTTGTTTCGTCAACTAGCAAAAAATGTCTGGCTCATTTGAAAGAAGATGTAGCCCAGGGTTCAATGAGGATGGCAGGCAGGCATCACAGCCTGGTATCTAAAGGGCATTTGGCCAAGCAATAATCTCGGTTTGAGAGGACTTTTGAAAAGAAAAGCGAGGAAAAGCAAGGAAATACAAAAAACATAAATAGTAATAATAATAATAATAATAACAGACATCTATATACCATAGACCTGGCCACAAAGGGCAGCAGAGCACGTCATATATTGTTAGGTGATAAGTGCGAGGTATGTGTCATTACAGAGTAAACGTAAAACATTTCAAAATATATTTGCATATGGCCAGTGGAAGCTCTAATGTAGGTAAAGCTAGATCGCATACACCAATAAAAACATGTTTTGTTTTCCTAAAACCTTCCATCCATTTAATAAATCTGCATGAAACTTGGCATGAAACATAGCAAATAGGATTATTTTTAAATTTTTCAAATGTGTGAAGACTGATAAGGGGAAAGTCAAACAGTGTTGGGGTTGGGTCCTTAACCCCTTCGCAACGGGAGTAATTCCCCCGCTGTGCTGGGGGAGGCGCGCACAGCGCCCCCGTGACGATCTCAGCTCGTCACGCAGCACAGTGGCCGTGTGCTCATGAAGAGCTGAGCTCGTCACGGCCACACCCGTTTCTGTGGAAAGCTCGCACAGCTGGGAAATTAGCCCCGCGTGCGAGTATTGCATTGCGGCCGTTATGATGAGCTCAGCTCTTCATGAGCACATGGCCACCGTGCCTCATGACGAGCTGAGCTCATCATGAGCACCCATGTGGTTAAGTGAAGTCTGATAAATAGTCCTACACAGTGAGATTCTCAGATTTGTTTTTTTGTTAAATTGGTGTAATTTGTTAATTATTTTTTGAAGCTTTGGATTTTAATTGGAATCTATCTATCTATCTAGCTATCGATCTATCTATCTATTGGTCTGTCTATCTGTCTGTCTGTCTGTCTTTCTACCCATCGTGCTATCTATCTATTTATCTAACTATTAGACCAGGCATTCTTGCTGTGGTTTCTCCCAAACATTTGCAGTCACACATCCTGTTGTGCTGAATTGGTTTTTGTTGGTCTGAGGACTCTGTGCACTTTACCACAGCTAACCCGTGCTAAAGGTATTGTGCTCTCGCCTCGAAGCATGGTAAAATTGTCTTTCACCCAAATGGCACATTTATATTACTTATAAGTTTCTAGTAAAGTGGTGTTACATGCACCTAGGGTCTATAAATTTAATGCTACTAGTGGGACTGCAGCACTTATTTTACCACCCGCTTAAGTAGCCTCTTTAAACATTTCTCAGGACTGCCATTGCAGCTTGTGTGCAGTTTTAAGCTGCCATTTCAACCTTTCAAAATATACCTTATGCTAGCTTCAAATTTTACTTTTTATTACATATACCTCACCCCTAGAGTAAGCTGTGAACAGCCCATGGGGAAGGGTGCAGTGAATCTAAAAATGTGGACATGTACTTTTAAGTTTTACATGTCCTGGTAGAGAAATCCTCTTACATTCATTGTTCACTACTGCAAGGTCTATCTTTCCAGTAGGATAACATTGGGTTACCTTATTACATTATTAAGTGATAACATTTGCTGCGGAACAGGTAGAAACATTGTGTTTACAATCACATCAATTGTAGTTAAAAGGTCTCTTTAATGGTAAAGTCAGATTTTAAGTCACAGGTATGAAAATCCCACTTTTGGAAAGTTGGCATTTTCTTGTCCTATCCATTTGGTGCCTGCATTCTGTATCATGGGCTATGACTAGGGGCAGTTGGCCTTTGTGTATTCCTCTCATACAGTATCACAAAGAGGGCCATCCTGACTTGACGGGAGGGGCAGAGCTGTCCTCTACCACACTCCAAAGGAGGTGACGGTATAGCTCGCCCAGAGAACGTTAAGTGACAATTTGTGCTTTTAGGTGCTATACTTACGTAAAATATTTGAAATTGCATATCCCCTGTTCCACTGATTGGATGTTTGTCATTTTGGTGTCAAATAATTTATAACAGTTTTACTTTGTTTTTCGCTATAGGGAAATGGATGTTTACGACCACCTCATGTGCGGTTGCATCCCAATTCATCGGATAGAGCCGCCGACTACTGGCCGGTCAATTTCCATTCCGACACAATGCCGGTTGGATGCTCATCCGACTGGCATCACAATTAGGGCCTAGTTGTTGATTTATGATTCCCATTACAAGTGAAGCGATATTGGTGAAAGTGTGAGCTTCTTGAGGTGGTCATATTTACTATTCCCACTCTAAAATAAGCAACATCTGGTGTTGGACTATATGGGGAGTCAAATTTATTATTTCCACTTTAAACTAAGCAACGTTGGTAAAAGCATTGGACTTGGGGAAAGGTAAATTTACCATACCCACTCCAAACTTAAAAAACATTGGGAAAAGTGTTGGTCTGTGGAGGATGGGTCGAGATTTACTATTTCCCCTTCAAGCTTAAGAATACTGGGGAAAGCTCTTGACTATTACACTAAATACAAAATAAATGCCACTACTGTATTACTTATTAAAGTAAAAACATATCAAAATAATTCAATCAAAAATTATGTAGCCTTTAAAATGTATGTGACTATAAAAGTGTAAAATTAAAAATAATTATGTTCACATTTTTTTATTTTTAAATATATAAAATAATTTCTTATTATTCTACAATACAATTGAATTTAATACATTTTATTTGTTCATATGGTAACATATATTTGGGAGGGTAAAGATTTAGGGGCCCATTAGGATGGCGGGCAGAATGCCCCCGCCAGGCTGGCAGTAGCCACTGCCGGCCTGGCGGGGGCAATCCGCCCGCCATCCTAACCAGAATGACCCCCCCGCCATATCAGCATGGCCTTGCGGGGCGGAAAAGGTTTAATATGGTGGCGGTGTCTATCAGACACCACCAGCCATATTAGTATGGGCTTTAACAGATGCCTTTCCGTGGCGGGGGTGCACATGGGGGGTACCTGTGGTATCCTCCAGCATTTGCATGCACAAAGTGGCAGGCACTGCGCGGTGCCTGCTGCTTTGTGTATGCAAATGCATACATGAATTTTTAGCATTGTGGCAGGCGGTGCTGAGCGCACCGCCCGCCACAATGTTAAAAATGCAGGATGCGCCCGCCACTGTGGCGGGCGCATCCTAATACTCCCCACGGGACCCCGGCCCTTATGGCGGGCGGTCCCAAGTACCGTGAGGATGGCGGGCGGGCAAAGTCCGCCCGCCATCCCAATGGCCCCCTTACTATTCACACTCCAACCTAAATGAAAATTGAGAGAAATGCATCTTTATGGGTAAAGTGGACGGAGTGTTAGATTTACTATTCTAAATCAACCCAGCTAGCTGTAGAAAACATGCATTTTGGTAGTAAAGTACACTTTGTTCTACTTACCCATAACAAATAATGTTGGGCAAAACACATATATTCAGGGGAGGGAGATTTTCTATTCCTACTCCAAACTAAGAATAACCGGAAAATGTATTGGACTCTTGGTGATCAAATTTACTATTTCCATTCTAAATTAAACACCATTGGGGAGCATGCTGGGCTTGTGGGTTCAGATTTAGTATTGCCACTACAAATTAGGCAACATTGGGGAATTTTTTTGTCCCTGAAGGAGTTACATTTACCATTCCTACTCCAAAATAAGCATTATTGGGGAAAGCATTAGTCTCAGAGGTATGAGTTTCTAAGATTTACTACACCCACTCAAAACTAAAAACACAATGGCGAAAGCTTTGGACTCTGGGCAGGTGAAGAGTCAGATTTACTATTGCCACTCCAATCTAATCAATGTTAATGAAATGCTAATATATATACATACGTCGTTGGAGGGTGGATTCATATACTTCGTGTCAGCCAGAGGACACGTTAAGGAGCCCCGTCCTGTCAAGTGGCTGCCTATTGCACTGGTGACTGCGAAAGCGGATGGAATATGCCCAGGTATGGGCTTTTAGGCAGTCCACCAACAGAGCGTCGGAATGCGAAGGACACTGCTCATAGGCAGACCGTGACTTCACGGGAGAGTCGGTGCAATCTCGCCGATCCATGTCCCAGCTGGAAGACGCGCTGCGGGTTGGGACGTCGCGCAGGGACTCGAGGGGCCAGGACATCATAATGCGATCTCACCAAGTGTGCCTAGTCCTACTAACGCCTATAACGAAAAGATAAAACTTTGGTTCCCCACATCACGCCAATCCGGAGAACAGCCTTCTGGGAGTTGTAGTTTTGCAATGGCTGCAACAAGGCGGATGATCACATGGTTGGGGGCGTGTAGGATGTAAATAACGGAAATTTGAGCTGGGCCACACAAACATGAGACGCGGCAGCAAAAGGTGTCTGAGGAAGGAATATAAACCGAAATGCATTATACCTACGCTGTCCAGTTCCAATTAAAAGGCTCACTTGAATTTTCCCTGTTTGTGGCTGCTTCCTTTCACGTCGTTGGAGGGTGGATTCATATATATATATATATATATATATATATATATATATATGAGGTACGTGGCGCTCCTGAAGTTTAGCCAGCAAAACACTGACAGCCAGTCAGCAAAACAGGAACAGCGAGACCCAAGGATGGTGCAAATGTTCTTTATTTAAATTTCAGCCCAGCACCAGTCCGCCATGACGCGTTATATACATATAAAATAAATATCAGTAATTACTTATCAAAACAATTCAATAGAAACATCAATTATTAAAAAAATAAAAACTTTACATTGAATATAAAAAAAATTAGCTGATTTACACATTTGTTTTAACACAACAAGTCATTAACACAATTTATCGGAAAATTTATTACAATTAATTAAAGATGTAAAAACATATTTAGCTGTTAGGACAAAAAAATCGATAGACAACCACATATTTGAAACACAAAATCTAAATTGCATTAATTGTAAACCACTACCCACCCAAAATATCTAGAAATCCTAACAACCCAAAACATAAGCAATATAAGTAAAACAAATGAATGCTAATTAGAAGTTGGAAAATGTTCATTATTTTACAATCCTCCCAAAACAAACCTGTTAGAACCCAACATCCTGAAATATAAAACCTGTTTAGCTTAAAATATATATTGTTTAAAATGTAGTTGAAAATATAAAAAGAATATCACTTTTTAATAAATAAAAACTGAATTAAAAGTTTGAATTGAAAACAGTCTGTAAAAAAACCTTGATTAAACCCAACAAACCAAAACAACTACAATTACAAATTTTATTAAAAAACAAGTTTTTAAAACTATTAAATTAAAAACATTTAAAAAAGGCCTAATAAAAGAAAAAAGAAAGAACATTAAAAATAATAAAATAAATTGACATTATAAACATAGAACACATAAAACAAACTTGCATAAAACACAATATTTGAAACGTCTATATTACTGTTAACAAATTAAACATGTTATGCTTACTATTGTCATAATGATACACATGATATTTTGGCTTCAGCATTCAGTACTATTGATATTCTTCCATCCATTATAAGACTCCACATCCTCAAAACCTTCCTTGCGTTTTATTCAGACAGACTTATTCAATCATCAAGAGAGGTGTGAAGCTCTCTCAAGTCAGATAACTGTAATAGGATTAGTCCCAAAAAACAAAAATGTTAAACCATGTGTTAGTTCCCTTAGGAAAAACATGATGCACTTAAGAACAAAACCACTGCATGGAAAATGAAGGTGCACAAACAATGTTTAAGAGATTTTTTGCCAAAAAATACTAGGACCCAGACTTACTAAAATTTTGAATTGAGGGGGGGGAGCTTGCCAGTGCTAATGGCGGACGCCTGACCTTGGAGCTCCGCGCCATCGCCACTATAATCTTCAAATAATCCTGACCCCACGAAGCCTGAGGGGACAACAAGGTACGAATACAATGCTAAAGCCCTCCGCTACCTACTATGAGCTACATCGAAAGCGTGGTGACGCACAAAGCCGCTGGCGGTGAGAGAGCAAGTGCCGTCTCACTGGGCCGCTCCTCCCCGGCCTGGATTTTGTACGCAGTCCGGCGTGCGTGCCTAGACGTGCGCCGGCCCGATTGGACTTTGGCCCGGTGGGGCGGCGGTGACCGAGGGAGTGCGAGTGACCTCACCGCGGTGCTGGAGGGAGGCGGGCAGTACTGGCGCTGCCCGCGCGGCTCTGTCTTCTTGCAGGGGGAGCCCCCTTTGGATGGTATACAGACGCTCACTTGGCGTCGAGTTGGGCGACCCTTAGACCTGAGTGCCCGGAGCTCCCACGGCCCCCCCCTGCTTAGCGGAGACACGTGGCACCCCCTCGGCGTGGCAGGACTTGGTGCACGCACACTGAGGTGCCTGGGACATACCTGGTGGCGGCGTATGCCCCTGGATGCTGGTACGCGGGGCTCCCGAGACCCTTGTGGTGGACTGCCGCCTAATGAGCCCGCACTGGGAAGGTATCCCTGCTGCACAGTGGAACGATCAGGCCGCATCATACAAACGCGGGAGGTGAGAATGGCCCGCCCTGGTGGCTTCTTGGTGGTGAGCCCTGGCGGCGTCCTGGGGGAGCGCTTTAACTCTTTGAAACTGCGGCGTGGACGGCCCTAGTGGTGTGGACAGGCTGTGACCCCTGGGCCCGAGTTGACCAGATAACCCAGAGGCAGTGGATAAGGCTGACTGTTCAGGGGCTAATTAACCGACAGGAAGACGTGGTATTGTCTAGACGTTTTGGAGGATCCCGTCTGGAGCTGCCCTGCGAATCGGTTGCAGAATGGGCAAGGGGGACAAAACCCAAACCAAACTGCCCTTCGAACAACGCCGCACTAAGGCCCCAGAGGTACAAGAAATATGGTCTGCTTCACAGCCTAGAGGTGCGGAAAGCTCGTTTTACGCCGACATTAAAGCCCTGTTGGTAACGATGGAAAAGGGCCTTCAGGACAGCATGGCCTCCGTGGGCTCTAAGATCGATGCGCTCTCCTATCGCATGGACCGCATGTCTGAAAGAGTGGATAAACATGCGGAGCGCCTGGATATGGCGGAAAGACGCATAACGGAAGTGGAAGAAGCACAAACGGAACAGGACAAAATTCGTAAGCAGCATGACAGAATACTGCAGGTAATTCAAGAAAAATCGGAGGACTTGGAGGCCCGCTCCCGCAGATCGAACATACGTATTACGGGAGTGTCAGAGACTACCCAAACTGGAAAGATGGAGCTGTTCGTCGAGAAGCAGTTGACCTCGCTTCTGGGGGCTGACGCATTCTCGCCGATGTTCATAGTGGAGAGAGCGCAACGCACGCTAGGCCCGCGTCTGAAGCCGGGGGCTCCCCCGAGGCCGATCATCGCCAAGCTACTGAATTACAGGGACAGAGACACGGCCCTGCGGATAGCACGGGAAAAAAAGACGCTGCAATTTGAGGGGTCCGACATCTCCTTATATCCGGATTTCACTGCGAAGGTGCAAGAAGAACGAAGGCACTTTGCTCCTTACAAGAGGCAGCTCAGGGACCTCGGACTGGATTACGCCATGCTGTATCCAGCAAAATTGAGAATCAATCGGCAGGGCCACTCACACATCGTCACAGACCCAAAGGACCTCCACAAAGCATTGAAAGTATGGACAAAGGAAAGCAGGGGCAGCCCCAGGAGCCAGAATGGCGAGGAGGAAGACTGCAGCCAGCTGAATAAACAGGACTAGGAGCTCTACACGAAATAGGAGTTTTACCCTGCACGGAGACCTGACTGTTTGCTAGATGCCCTGTTTTGGACTAGGAGCATGACACTACTGCACGGCCGATATGCGCAACTGAGCGCGCTGCGTCCGAGACACTGAGGAGGGGACCGTGGGGGTCCGGAAGATTTGACCTGTTGGTGAGACTGTTTTGATTTGCCTGTTGCTGCCACGGGTATGCTGTTTGCGCTTGGTAAGCTACTGTTTGCAAATTACAAGCTGGCACAGATCGTCTATTGGACTTGATTTAGGACATTCCGAGCGGTGAGTGCACCAACTGGAAGATAGGTTATTGTAATCACACGATACCCTGACGGCTAGCGTTGGGATGGTTAATTTTGGCGTTGGCGAAGGAGGAGATGTTTGCACAGGAAACAGTCGAAGTTGGGATTGATACACCTGGCAACCTCGGCCCTTGCGCAGTGAGCACTTTTGGTCCCCCTTTGGGATTTTCTGAGTTTCCTGGGGGAGTACTGGGAGGGAGACATTTACATGCTAGGCCAAGTTGGGGTTGGTCTGCTGTGGAAGGGGGCTGGGAGGGTTCTGGGGGGAGTTAGAGGCCGAGTTGGGATTGGTCAGTGAAGGGCGGGGGGAGGGGAGGCTAAGGGGAGGGACTATCCTTGCTTATTTAGGGAGGACACACTGGATTCACTGCAACAACTGATTGTTCTGTTAGAATTGAGAGAAATGTGTTACATACCTGTTGAGGCCTTGCCCAGCCTGACTTTACACTTTATGTCCTTGGCTTGCGCTGCTAAAGAACTGCTTCACACATACACTACCGTATTGCACAATGGCTGACACGGATACCGGCGAGGGGGGTGTGCATACGCCTAGACTAAAAGCCAACACTCGGAATGTTCGTGGCCTAAATGACCACCGCAAAGTCAGAAAGGTCCTCAGTTACCTGCAGCGCCAACACATAGATATAGCCTTGCTTCAGGAAACACACCTCCCTACACACAGTCATATGCTTAGATGCAGGGGGCTGGAAGGTAACATCTCGGCAGCGGGGTTTACCTCTAGCTCTAGAGGGGTTTTGACATGGGTGAACCCTAAGTCCAAACTACAGACACAAACACTGGAGACGGATACTGATGGTAGATTCGTGATATCTAGGTGTCACGGTCCTGCCGTAGATGTCACAGTTGTAAATACCTACGGTCCGAACTTTGACTCGCCGGAATTCTACAAGACCCTCACTCCCAAGATCAAGCAAGTTGACCAGAGAAGCCTGCTACTTTGGGGGGCGATTTTAACCTTGTAATGGATCCGACCATAGACCGGTCAGCCGGCCCTGCTCGCAGGCCCACTGCCGCTGCACTAGAACTTCAGAGTGCGATAACTTGCCTGGGATTGGGGGATGTATGGCGATCACGAAATCCACATCAGGGAGGGTACACGCACTACTCTGCATATTACAATATCCACACTAGGATAGACTACTGGCTTGCTTCCTCCTCCCACTTAGGCCGGATAAAAGACTGCAGGGTTTTGCCCAGAACATTATCTGATCACTCACAAGTGCTGCTGGAATTGCGTATTCCAGGTAAATCTGTACCGCCATTTACGTGGCGGTTCCCGCCTAATTCTCTACTGGGCCCAGTGTTTAGGGGAGCGCTTACTGAGGCCATAGATACATTTTTTTAACACAACATAGGCTCGGTCGAGAGCTTCCAGGTAGTTTGGGAGGCCTTCAAGGTCTAAATCTGGGGAGTCGCAATGTCAAAGCAATCGGGCATACTTAAATCCATTCGGTGGAGGTTGACGGACCTTGAGAGACAACTAGATAAGTTGGAGCGCAGGCAGTGTTGCCTGGCGGACGACACTGTGGGAGAAGAGATTAAGGCCCTACTCGCGGAGTATCATGATGAAGCAGACAGGGAGGTCAGACACATGAGCAAATACTCCACTGCCAGGATATATGGCGAAGGGGAGCGGCCGAGTGCGGTACAAGCCAACCTCATGAGGGGAGCGCGACGGCGCCAACACAACATGGTAGTGAATACCCCAGAGGGAGAACCGACCACAGACGAAAGGGACATAGCCAAGGTCTTTAGAGGATACTACTCAGACCTGTATTCCTCTAAAAACGGCGATATGGAAGAGGAAATTCATGATTACCTAGGCCACATTGACCTCCCCGCCCTGTCCGACTCTGACAGGGAATTCCTCATGCAACCTATAGAAAAGGATGAGATTTTAGACGCACTGGCCAGCATGAAATCGGGCAGTGCTCCGGGTGCTGACGGTCTCACTGCGGGCTTTTACAAAACTTTTAAGGACCAACTGCTCCCACACCTATCGACTCTATTTGATGACATTTGCGTAAAGGGCAGTATGCCACATTCTATGAGGGAGGCACTTCTGGTTACCATCTTGAAGCCGAGAAAACCACACGATAAGTGCAGCTCATATCGGCCCTTGTCGCTGTTAAATGTTGACACCAAACTCTTTGCCAAGGTTCTAGCCACCCGGTTGGCGCTCCTTGCTGGTAGCCTGGTAACCCCGGACCAGGCAGGATTTATCCCCGGCAGAAACCTGGTCTACAACATACGAACGGTTTTGGGGGTGATCCAGCATGTGAGACCTGACAGAAAGGCGCTGGCTGTCTTCCTAGATATGGAGAAGGCCTTTGACTCCGTAGAGTGGCCTTTCATGCGCATAGTACTGCAGCGTATGGGCCTGGGGCAGCCGTTCCTACAAATGCTAGGGGTGTTATATCACGAGCCGAGGGCGCGGCTACGCATGGGAGATCTGGTCACGGTCTCCTTTCCCATTAGCAGAGGAACTAGGCAGGGATGCCCCCTCTCGCCCCTCCTATATGCCCTGGTGGCAGAACCGTTGGCATGTGCCCTGCGAGAATACCACGGAAATGAGGGCATAGGATTCCCGGGATACAAGATCATAGTGTCAATGTACGCAGATGACACCCTGCTATATGTACCCGACCCTGATAACAATCTATCATCAGTACTTAGGGAAGTGGTCCGATTTGGGGCGCTCTCTGGCTTGCGGGTCAACTGGACCAAGTCGCTGGCATTTCCACTTACGCCGATCACGCAACCAGCGCCAATGGAATATCCCCTCCAATGGACTACAGACGTGGTCCGCTATCTGGGGATACAGCTGCACACAGATGCGGACATCCTCTTTAGAGCCAACTATGGCACAGCATTTAGCAAACTGGAAGATGATGTGATAAATTGGAGCAAGCTCCCGTTGTCCTTAATGGGGCGCATATCCATAATGAAAATGGTTGTGCTCCCCAGAGTTTTGTTTTTGTTTACGACCCTACCGATTGTTCTCCCCAAATCGTTTTTTGCAAGGCTGCAACAACAGATGATAAAGTTGGCCTGGGCGGGCGGACAACCTCGTGTCCGTTGGGCGACACTCACTATGCCGTACTCTATGGGGGGCTTGGTGCCCCGGATTTGGAGGCATACTACCGAGTAGCCCAGGCGTCACATCTACACACTTGGTGGCATGGAGACCGTGACATCCCACATGTACGCATGGAGACTCTCTTTGCTGACCCGGATGCACTCCAACACATGATTTTTTGACCGCTAGATCGCAGAACGGATGTATTAGACTCATTAACAGCCACTAATCATGCATGGCACTGCCTATTACAGATGCAAAACGGTGCGTTGCTATATTCACCGGTAATGCCGATAGACCGGGCCAGATGGCTGCCCCCGCTCACGGAAAAGAGAGTAGTCACTGCCTTACATAAACTGAACATAAATACGGCGGGTGATCTGTTCGCTGGAGGAGTGGCAAAGACCTGGGAGCAAGCACTGGGAGCCTGTGAAACGCCCCCACTTCTAACACGATTCCAATTCCACAGAGTGCGCAGCGCCTTGGGCGACTTACTGGGTGGCGACATGGCGGAGCCTCCAGAGGTCCCTGAGCTCACACATGTAATCAAAACCCCATCGCCCAGGAAGCTACTGTCCAGTCTATACAAGCTAACACAGACAAGCACACGATACCCATACACTAAGGCACGATTAACATGGCAGACTGACCTGGATACTGTACTAGACGATGACACGTGGCGATACTGCTGCACTATCACTGAGAAAGTTTCACTCAATGGCCGACATCGGCTGATCCACTTCAAATTCTTGAACCGTGTATACTACACTCCAGCTAGACTTTGCAGATATGGGTTGAGAGACTCTGCTTGTTGCGAGAGATGTAGCGCCCCAGAAGCTGACTTTTTGCATCTTGCTTGGCAGTGTCCTGGTGTTTGGGACTTCTGGGAAAAGATATTCGCTGACATAAGTGAGCTGACGGAGGTCGTCATTACGCCTGACCCTCTAGTAGCCCTGCTAGGGTACACTAAAAAACTGCCTAGGGCGGTTAGACGTCTCGTAGACATGGGCCTGCTAGTAGCCCGCCGAGTGCTGGCCTGTTGCTGGATGAGAGGCCCGCTGCCAACGCTAAAACGCTGGGTGCATGACATGCTTTATTGCTGTACCCAATCTGAAATTATAGTGAACTGCAACCCCCCACCAGTAGGCCTAAGAATTTCTGGGGTTTGTAGCACACATACTTGGCGAGCAGGGAGGACACTGATGAACCCGCACATGAATAGAATATGGGAGTGTTCTATGCCGAGAGTGGAAGGGAAAGGACTCAGGGGGGTCCCTTTGTATTGTACAGGCTGACTATGCGGAGTGTCTCTTAATGGCATAATCTTTAACTGATGTGGTGGAGCGCCGCCTGCCCGACTACGGGTTGTTGGCTAAATGGCTGTGTATACCTTTCTATTTATTGAAGATGAAGCACTGAAGCTGTGTATGCGGAGGACAACAGCGGTTTCGTCCGTGGGGGGAGGGGGGCCCTTGAGGGGGTTTGTGAATCCATCTTGCTGTTTTCCCATAAAATGCAATAAAGACATTTTTTTAAAAAAAAGGATTTTGCATTGGGGGGCATTACTTTTTAACATAACCCTGATGCAATAACCATCTTGGAATTTTCAAAACCCTATTTGTGTGGTTTTACACGGCATTGTAATAAAAAAAGTAATGCTGCGCAGCTCATACAGCTGCCTGGTATTACCTTGCAGGAGGCAGATGTTACATGGGTGTAGTTTGGGCATTCTCATGCATCCATCTTCCAAATTCTTGTCATAGATTCAACAACATTGTCAGCCAATTTAAGTAAAAACCAAGGGCCCAATTATAACTTTGATAGTGTGGGAGCGGGGTGCCATGCCACCGCCCTGCTCCCACACTGCCAAAGCCGACCATCCATTGGATTACAAGTAATATATAGGAGAGCCTTTGAAATGCAGCGCCGAGGGCCCACCATGGGCCGGCCACAGCCTGTTCCAGCACAGCATGGACTGCAAAGTCCATGCCTTTCTGAAAATGTGGGTGCATGCAGACAGGGGGCAGACCATGTACCCCCCTGCATGCATCCTTAGGCCTTAGGAAACAGGGAGCCCTGTAGGGCCCCCTAAGTTTCCTCACTGCCCGCATTTTCATGGCGTGAGAACTGCCATGAGACTGCTGGTGGTGAGGAAACTCGTTACAAGCTTGGTATTGCCACTGCAGCACCACCAAGCATAATGCAACCCTCAGACCACCGCGCCAATCCCAGGAATTGCGGATCCTTGATGGTTGTGGCAGTCCCATGGAGGTCCGACCGCTATGCATGTAATACAGCAGTCAAACTGCTGAAGAGGTGGTCCCCGACTGCCACCGCACATCTACTGCAAGTTTGGCGGTCCTGTGGACTGCCAAAATTGTAATTAGGCCCTCAATTCCCAATGCACACTTACCAATATTGTTTAAGTGCTCCCTGGATATCTGTAAATATTAGTTACCAACAGAAAAATAAATGATTGCAAAGTTGCAATAGTGATGACAGTTTGCAGGAACAAGAGCCACACATGCACGTTATGATTTGACAGTACTCCTATTTCTTCATCGATTGACATTGTTTGGAAGCCTACTAATAACTTGGTATAACACCTGTGTAAATGTACTGGAATTGTAGAAAGATTTTTACAAATGTCAAGTCCAGTCCGTTTTTTCTAGTCACTGCTGAAAAGACAAATATTGGTAAGTTGTGTCTAAAAATATATATAGGATAACGAAACTAACTTTGTAGGAAACACACCCTCTTGTTAGGTAACGTAAGACTGTTTCTAGGTGCTGAATAAATCCATAAAGGTTTTACCCTCTGTTATAGGAGCATCAGTCTATTGACAGTGAATAGTAGAACACCATGAAAAAACCCATAGGTCTAGCTCTAATGTGCTAACACAGGCAAGCAGCATTTCTCCATGGCTGTGTTTGCATGCAATAACATGTTCAGTCCGGGCCTATTGACTTTGCTTATGGCTTGATACTAATTTAAATAGCAATTGTCGTGAATACATTTAGTAAATAGTTTGGTCTAGTTTCTGAGTAAAATTCAGCCTGAACAGATCTAAAATAAGATGGCAGTTGTAGCGAAAGTGCAAGTGAAAAATGGACAAAAGGAGTTGGATTGGGATAACAACATAGGGAAGAAAATAAGAGTGAGCTTATGCTTGAATATATGCTGCTGAAATGCACCCTTAAGTAGAAATAGTTATACAATAATCACATCAGAAAATTAAATTTGATTACACTAACTTATTAACATTTTCATTTGAGACCAAGGGCAAATGTGAGTGAGGAAAAAACTCAGAGCAGAGTTTTTTGGAACTCCTCGACCTCTGCAGAGCATGGAGTGAAAACAACTCTGCAAACGGAGCGCATTTCACAGCCCAGGCTTAAATATATATTTGAAAACACTCATCATCCCAAGCACCTATTTAACTGATTAGAGACTTCTGAACCATCCGCAGAGATCGCCTGTGACCAGCTTTCACTGGAGAGAAAAGCACTCTGGAAATGGGGCATAAAAGGAAACCAACATGGACACCCACAGTGTGGATATGGTTACATTGTTTCCTGCTATAGCCATTTGCCTCTGCAAGCGTCATCTTCTTATGTACTACTGCCTGTAACATTTTCAACTCTTCAATTTTATCGAGGGATCATGTTGAGCTGATTGAAAACTGTGGAATCCATCACGCACATTGGATGTGACCAGCTTTGATTTCAGAAAACCACCCTCCAGACTACTTCACTCTTAAGTGTTGCACCTTGATTGTAGTCCTGTTGAAAGTCCAACTGAGACAATCAAAAGAACTTGAGAACTTTTTAACAATCACCATACACTTGTATGAATACTCATTAACTTACGTATTAACGGAGACTTCAACTTATTTATTTGGAAAATTGTTATCTATTTTCCATCTAGCGTCTCACCTGCTTACCTCTGCAGTTTCAGTGATACCTAGGGGCCCATTAGGATGCGCCCGCCTGGCGGGCGCATCCCGCATTTTTAACATTGCGGCGGCCGGTGCTAAAAGCACCGCCCGCCGCAATGCTAAAAATGCACATTGTGCACTTCAATGCACAACATGACAAGCACGGGCGGTGCCTGTTACGTTGTACAGTGAAGTGCAGGTTACCGCCACGGAAAAGCATGTCCCACCTTTTTATTTATTTGCAAAGTTTTATATAGCACGGGGTAGACCCGGAGGTATCAGAGCGCTCTACATGAAGTTCCGCGAGTTACAGGTTACATAGTTATATCAGTTGGATCAGCGAGTTAGCCGGTTACAAAGTTACAACAGTTTGAATCACAGAAACAGAGGGAGGAGGAGGGGGAGGGAAGGAGACAAAAACGGGGAGACGAGGAAGACAAAGCCAGATGACCGGCTGGGTAGGTGGCAGCCAAGGGGCCAGACTCCTCTATAGCTGCATAGGACAGCTCCACCGGGCATCGGCCAAGGTTGCTCAGGCTCCGCAGAAGGTGTCTACATCAGTTGAATCAGTGAGTTACAGGATACATAGATACATCAGTTAGAATCCAAACAATCGCAGAGGAGGGAGGAGGGGGAGGGAAGGGGACCGAACGAAGAGACGAGTAAAACAATGTCAGATGTCAGGCTGGGTAGGTGACGGCCAAGGGGCCAGACTCCTCTATAGCTGCATAGGACAGCTCCACCGGGCATCGGCCAAGGTTGTTCAGGCTCCGCTGTGGGTATCTACATCAGTTGAACCAGGGTGGTGCCCCATTCAAAGGCAGTGGCGACTTTGAAAAAAGCACCACCATGGGAACGCCTGACAAGGTTCCTGCACAGCATGGACTTGAAAGTCGATGCTGTGCTGGAACTATTGTACATGCATGCAGGGGGGCACATGTTATGCCCCCCGGGTGCATTCACAAGTGTAGGAGGCAATGAGAGCCCTGTAGGGCCGCCTTTGTTTCCTCTCCTCCAGCGTTTTACATTGAGTATGAACCTCCATGTAAACTCTGGAGGAGAGGAAAATCGTAATTTGCTTTGCGGAACTGCGGCAGTCCCACCATGCATATTTTGGCCTCCTGACCACCACACCATCTCCATGGAATGGCATTTCCCTGGCAGAGGTCCGACCACCCACCTCATAATGGTGTTGTTGGACCGCCGGTGTGGCGGTGGCTGGACAGCCCTCACCGTGCCCCAGCGAGTCAGGTGGTCCTTGGACTGCCAGATTCGTAATTAGGGCCCTTGTGCATATCGTCTGATGAGGAAAGATGAGACATGTAAGAATGATGAAAGACGTGAGAATGTTTTCTGTAAAGTTTGGGAGAAGCACTGAAAGTAATTCCTTAAATCAAAATCCCAGAAATGATGACAGAAGTAGTTAGAGAAGGTTTGTCTTATCGGCTGTCGTTATTACTTTGCCAGGGGAGAAATTACATTTATAAGTGCAAGTTAAGTGGGGTAGGTATAATGATGGTATTTATTATGTTTTAATAGATGTTTATATCTATACCACAGGTGGTTCCACACCTCATCAGCCAGGATAGCTTGGCTCCAGTGGCCTGGAGAGCACAGGACCTACGTCTGGGCATACGTTTCCTACTCGGGTGACAAATGCAGAAGAATATGCTAACTTCGCCACTGGATTCAAGCTAGCCTGGCTGATTAAGGGTTATACCCTGAAACCGGTCCTAGGATGCTTGTTTCTGGTCCAGGGAGAACCTGGCTTGGCAGTTCGGGCTGGACTGTTTCCATGAGGAACAGGGCCAAGACTGATTTGCATACAGTTGGGTCCAAACTGGGGGGCGTGGTGCACAAAAGAACAATATATTAAACCCAGATCTTTGTGACTGGGTGAATGTTTGCATTATTCATCATTCCGTCCTTCAATAGTTCCTTTTGCATTTGTTACCCCGGATAAAAAGTCAAACAACAAGAATGCAAAATTAGGCCAAGAGGTACATGGAAAACTCAAAGCCACCAAATGGTACTGCAACTGAAATGGAAATGGAGAGCAAGCCAGAAAGAATCAGACAAGGATGTTTTCAAATCCACCCAGAAAAACTACCACAACCAAATCCAGGAAACCAAAAGGAAGGCCCTAACTGAGGGCATCGACAACAGCTGCAATAACTGCAAATAAATCTAATCTTTGCTTTCATAAAAAATATCACCACACCAGCAGTAGCCACAAGCAACATCTTCCTAGCTCAACAATTGTGCAATGATCTGTCAGACTTCTTATGCAACAAAATCACAGCAATCTACACCAATTGTGACTCACAACCAAGATAGCATTAACCCTGCAACATGCTTCCGCCATCAGACAAAAGTGACACCCTGACAACTTGGAACATTATCACCACTGTGGAAACCACAGCAATCATGAATACCATGCACTCCGGGTCCTACCGGACCATTACCCCCAAAAGGAGTCCGACAAAATTTCAACCCCATTAGCAAAGCTCTCAAACCCCCTTCTCAACACCTCCATCAACACAGCTACATTTCTCAAGGCACACAGCCACCAACAGCATCCTCAAGAAGCCCTGCACTGACCCATAAAAAATTGTGAACTACCGACTGATCTCCCTCCTTCCTTACCTAGCCAAGGTCCTAGAGAAAACAATCAACAGATGCCACGCCTCCTACTCCACCAACCACCAGCATTGCAGTCTACATCACACCTCACCTACAGTAAATTACCTGGCTCCCTATACATTAGCACACACAATTCAAGTTCCCCTTCCATGCATACAAAGGCCTACATAACATAGGTCTACCTGAATAGCTGTGTGCAGCTTCACCAACCCTCCAGACGGATGTATGACATTACAACGCTTGCTTTTACATCGCATGCCTTTACAACGCTGTTTTTACAATGCATGCCTTTACAACGCATAGTGCTTTGGGGTGCTGGATAGTGAATAGTTTAATTTACTATTCCAACTCCAGTCCCCGTGGATAGTAGGGAAGGTGTTGGATAGTAAATTAAATCTATTCCCTATCCTAGAGCGCCCCCCAGCGCAATGCGTTGTAATGGTTTGCGTTGTAAATACCACGTTGTAAAGGCACTACGTTGTAAAATTTGCGTTGTAAAGGTTGTTTACCCTCCAGACACCTGCATTTAGCACAGATTCTCAAGGGCTCAAGTACCATGCATACACAAAAGCAGGTCCGGAGGTCATGCAGTCTCACCCATCTTCTTCAAAGCATGGAACAACCTCCCACTCCACATTAGGGCCTCCTCTTCACTTCCTGAATTCGGAACGAAGCTGAAGACATGGCTCTTCAAGTAGACCCTGTAAGGCAAGTCCCACAGACCTGTGAAGTGTCAGGTTACAATCACACATTAAATAATATTTGTGATTTTGACTCCATTGGTTCCATTACGAGTTTTCTGTAGCAAGACATCAGGACATTTGTAGATGCAATATTTGGGGTGGAGGCATAATCTAATTAGGGCACTAATGCATGCAAACTGCTAGCACAACCTAATACATTCCAATATTAAGAAAGCAAGGATAGCCCTAAAGCCTCTTTTCTTGATTGAAGACTATGGGCCTTATTTAGATCTTGGCGGATGGAATACTCCATCACAAAAGTAATAGAAATCCCATCCACCATATTCCAATCTCCATAGGATGTAATGGGATCATAATATGGAGTACGGGATATCTGTCATGTTGGTGACTAAGTGTTCCAATCCGACAAGATCTAAATTAGGCCCTTGTGTTTAGACCGGAATGTCCTCAACGCTTTCGTTGCCACCAGACATGCCAACCTGGCTTGACTGCCCGTATACTTTCTTTGAGCTCAGCCTGATTGTGGAGGTTAAATTAAATAACTTTTCACCTATACTTGGTCACTAGACTCAGAATGAAGTCTCCTTATTACTGAAGACCCAGAATATTCTCCTCAGTTGTATTTTATGGTACCTCCCTCAGCAGGTGAAGTCCCTAAAGGGAGACAGTAGTCTTAATCATGCAAATCTCTTTTCTTCATGTGCTTACTCCGCTCCATCTGAAAGGGTTCTCCAAGATAGAAATGATTTTTAATTGCTGATGAAATTTCATTTTTGAAAGTAAACTGTGTCCATACTGGTTTATCCTGTAATCCAATGAACCATTAGCTAAGGCTAAACTCTCCTTGTATGATCTCTTCAGTGCTTGTTTTCCTGTTTCATTGATTTTTTTCTAATTCTCATTAGTTTCATGGTGCTAACAGGCAGCACATTTCAGTTAGCTACACTAAACCTACCCATCCCCTAGATCCATCACATTCTAGCCTTTCTTTTCGAGCTTGGTGTCACTGCTACTGTTGGCCAATTTTCATCCTTTACCTCTTCCTCTGCAGTCTAGTACTTCAGGAGCATTTGCCTATTTATCTCTTCACATATATGTAATATATGAAAAATAAACAACATTTCTCCACGACTAGACTTGACCTTTGAAAAGACAGAGTGTCATAGCTTCTCCAGTTGTAATTATTTTTGTTTCTTAATAAATGTAAGCAAATTATCTAGAAGTGATTTAACTTTTAATGGTACACAAGTGCATACAAACTACCTCCAGTGTGGAAACATTATTCAAAATAATACAGATTCTATAGCTACAGTATGTCATCTTGATTGCACCCTTCTGAGTCTCAGGCAACTCTGTCAAAATAAAACATATTAGACAGAGACAGGTATGAAGGAGGGATTGCATTATGCATGATGCACCTAATTTTCTCCTTACATCTGTAATTTGTTTATACCTCATGTTAAAAAGGTACTGAGCCTACAGGTTTGAGCCCAATTGTATTTATTATGTTATATATTCACTGTAATAACTGCAGATGAATAACAAATGCAAATAAATAAAAAATAAATAAAAAATAAATAAAAAAATTAGGGAGGAATTGCATTCCCAGGTGAGAGAAATTATTTTCTGACTGCTCAGCTGGAAATCACACATAATAGGGGCTTTTAGTCCCTAGATCATCCTTCCCTGTAGAATATTTATACAGCTTGGTGCATAGAGGATACTTCACTACAAATTTGGTTGAGGAACCCCAAAGAAACGGGTGCAATGAGGATGGTGGAAGTGATAGTGATCTGTGCATGGAAGGTATCACTCAGAAAAATGAGTTTGAAGGGGAAGATATACATAGGAACCCTTCTGTGGGATGGGATCAACACTGAGAGAAGAGAGCTGACTACCTGGCTTTCAAGAATAAGATTTGATCCATGTCTCCAAACTTAGGGGTCGATTAAGATGGCGGACGGAAATGGGTACTGTCCGCCATGGTCGTGGAAATTTTACTCCCGGCTGCGCCGCGGAGATTCCGCGGTTGGGATTAGGATAATCATGTCACGAAACTCCGACCGCGGCGGACGGATCATAACAAACACAGTCCGCGGTGGACGGAACACATCTAACTCCGTCCGCGGCGGACGGAGCCCAATGAACAACCCCCGCCGCGGACGGAAATGACCGCGGAAACAAAAACACATGTACCGCCATACCTGTGAATACTCCGTGTCCGCAATTAGGATAAATCCGCCCGTACCACGGAACGCACAGCCATCCACGTCCGCGGCGGAAAGAATGCAACAATAAACAGTGCATCACTGCGGAAGGCCAACACGCACAACATCCCTAACGTCAAACAAATGTCAGAAAGTGTACCGCAAGTACAAAGCAAACATACGAACATTGACAAGGCCCCCCCCCGATACACCAACACCAAGCACAAGCCAGCATGACACGCCCCAAGTACCCAATAATGCACACTAGTCAACACGCCCACCTACCACCTGACTGCCAACAACCATTGAGACACGACTATAAAATGACACCCACACACTACCACAATCCTTTGCATCCCAGCATTGGTGCTAACAAGAGGCCCTAATCGAGATACAGCTAACTCACATAGAAGACACACAACCACCACCCTACCACACCCACCACACAAACACCCACCACACAATTCCTACACATCACACACCACACACCTGCACCCCCCAACTCACTCAACCCACACACTGAGCACCACACACCATGGCACCCAAAAAAAAACCTACATTCACGGAGACAGAGTTGAAGGTAATAGTAGATGAAATCATCCGTGTTGAGCCCCACATCTTCGGGGCCCAAGTCCAGCAGACGTCCGTGGCGCAAAAGAACCACATGTGGGACAGGATCGTCACTCGGGTGAATGCGTCAGGGACCGTGCCGAGGACGAAGCATGACATTCAGAGGCGGTGGCATGACCTGAAGACCCGTGTGAAAGGCATCCGCGCAAAAAACTATGCAAGAGCCAATCATACTGGCGGAGGAACACCCCCGGAGCCCATACCCTTCACCGATTGGGAGGAGAAGGTGCTGGTGATACTTCACCCAGAGAGTCTAGACGGACTTGATGAAGGAGAAGAGTCTGGTAAGTACAAACCAAGCCCCACGATCAGCACGACATGGTCAGGCTCACACAACTGAGAAGACACATCACCTACGCCCCAACCCATGCACGTCGGACACCTACTCACAAACATGTACATGGCTACCAACAGGCCCCCATGTTCACGGGGAGGGTGGTGGTGGTGGAGGGTGGGGTGTGTGAGAGGTCCAAACTACAACTCCCAACAGGCCCCCATGTTCACGTGGAGGGTGGTGGTGGTGGAGGGTGGGGTGTGTGAGAGGTCCAAACTACAACTCCCAACAGGCCCCCATGTTCACGTGGAGGGTGGTGGTGGTGGAGGGTGGGGTGTGTGAGAGGTCCAAACTACTACTCCCAACAGGCCCCCGTGTTCACGGGGAGGGTGGTGGTGGTGGAGGGTGGGGTGTGTGAGAGGTCCAAACTACTACTCCCAACAGGCCCCCGTGTTCACGGGGAGGGTGGTGGTGGTGGAGGGTGGGGTGTGTGAGAGGTCCAAACTACAACTCCCAACAGGCCCCCAAGTTCACGTGGAGGGTGGTGGTGGTGGAGGGTGGGGTGTGTGAGAGGTCCAAACTACAACTCCCAACAGGCCCCCATGTTCACGTGGAGGGTGGTGGTGGTGGAGGGTGGGGTGTGTGAGAGGTCCAAACTACTACTGCCAACAGGCCCCCGTGTTCACAGGGAGGGTGGTGGTGGTGGATGGTGGGGTGTGTGAGAGGTCCAAACTACAACTCCCAACAGGCCCCCATGTTCACGTGGAGGGTGGTGGTGGTGGAGGGTGGGGTGTGTGAGAGGTCCAAACTACTACTCCCAACAGGCCCCCGTGTTCACGGGGAGGGTGGTGGTGGTGGAGGGTGGGATGTGTGAGAGGTCCAAACTACAACTCCCAACAGGCCCCCATGTTCACGTGGAGGGTGGTGGTGGTGGAGGGTGGGGTGTGTGAGAGGTCCAAACTACAACTCCCAACAGGCCCCCATGTTCACGTGGAGGGTGGTGGTGGTGGAGGGTGGGGTGTGTGGGGTGTGTGCGACAGGAAACAGAAATGTCTACAAATCCATATGTCAAGCAACAAGAAAAGAGAGAAGTCTGAACTGGTCAAGCCCACGGCTACCAGAAACGTGGAGCAAAAAGATAAGCGAAATATTATTGATCACAGTCACTCTAGTTGAGGTGGATCACAGTCACTCTATTTGAGTAGGAAAGCCCTCACACACCGACCTAGTCAGTGTCATGCTTCATCATCGGGCCCCACCGAAGAGACCGAGTGTCTCTTCGGTGTGCTGCGACGCCAGAAAGACTGCGGAGCTGGTTGTGTGGGGAGGGTGTGTTGTGAAGATTCTCAAATTAAAAAGTGACTAACAGGGTATCAAAAAAGTTTTAATAAGTGATCCCTAAGACACGTTTAAGTGGTATATGTGTCTGAATTTAATAGCCAAGGTTATTAGGATCTAGTTTAAATTCAGCTAAATACCACAAATTTATTAAAATCAGTCAACATGTTTCTGCCTTCAATGTGGTATGTATTCACCATGGCATTCTTCAGGACTATAACCCCGGCGGTATGGACACTCTAATAGTCCACCCTGACCTGGGGGCGTGAAAGTGAAAAGGAAAGGTGAAAAAAGTGCTTAAAATGGGAGAGCAATTTGCTCAATCCAAAAAACCCCAAAATTAGGGGTGTATCAGCACCTGTAGGAAAAGATATACAGACAAACATATAAAGACATACATACAATTAGTATATGCCAGCGTAGACTTATCGTAGTGCTCCTAAGATGGTGGCAAACCTTTGTGTGCACACAATAATAGATAGCTTAAGCACCATCCAAGTAGCCCTTTGGGAATAATCGTATTTATTAGGAGGTGAGGTGCTAGAGGTGGTTTAAAACTACTATAGTAGTGAGGGAGATAAAAACGCGATGTGAATTCTCCATGAGAAGGGATCAATTTGACCAAATGGTCAGTGACCCCCACAAGGTGGTGTAATATGGAGAACATCTCACTTTAAAAATGGGCGCTACTTGCACCATGGGTCTCGGGAGGGGGGTTGGAGCGCGATTGGCACATCCTAAGAAAAAGTACAGAGTCGAAATGTCAGCATAACCCATACAACACACAGGCACTTAGCTTTGTTAGTCGTAGTGATCGTTCAGCTGTGGATGTAGACTCACGCCCTCAGCGCTCGCAGCCCGCTATTAAACCTGTTGCGACCCTCTAGACCGGACCCCGACGATGGGAAGCGGGGCCGGTGAATGCGTATAAGAGCGCTTTG
This sequence comes from Lissotriton helveticus, assembly GCF_964261635.1. Classification (NCBI taxonomy): domain Eukaryota; kingdom Metazoa; phylum Chordata; class Amphibia; order Caudata; family Salamandridae; genus Lissotriton; species Lissotriton helveticus. The sequence continues at coordinate 525,522,328 of NC_136063.1, read as the reverse complement.
TTTACGCGCTCAATTCCGGGTTTGGGCGTGCCTCGCTGTTCACCGCGATGGGCGTGTCTCAGTGGAAGCGAGGCTTGGGGCGCACACGCCCACTAAGGCGGATGTGCGTTACTGATCAGACCGAGGCTTGCATTTAGGAGCCTATCCCTACGCTAAGCCTCAGGGAGGCGTGTACACGCTGATAGTTGTTATGACAACCAAGGGAACACATTGTCTCTCGGAAAAGAGCGAGGGATTGGCTATTTCGGTCGGCAGGATTTATTTTGCAGTCAGGAACTTTGGGACTGCTATAAACCAGTGGGTTCATACATAGGGAAGGACAGTGTGAAAGAGCACATAAAGGATTGTGATTTTGTAAACATAGATTGGACTATGGGCTGGGATATTAAAGTGCCCAGAGTTTTTGCATGTTTTTAAACAGATCCGTGCTGTGTAGTATTTGACAGCCAGCTGGAGTTAAAGAGTTCATGTTAGGACTGTGTTCCAGGGGATATCGTCGTTGAGCCCATTGACATTTGTCCCCAGACGGTATACCCAACGCTGTTCCTTTTCGAACAGTCTATTTTGTGTATTCCTTACACCATCAATTGCTTCAATGACAGTCCACGTCATGTCATTAGTGGTATGGTTCTTTTCTAGGAAATGGCGGCTCAGTTTAGTGGTTACTTTCTTGCACCTTATGTTACTCCGGTGTTCGCAGATTCTTTGTTTCACTTTTCTAGTGGTCATGCCAACGTACCGGAGGTTACAGGAACAAGTGATCAGATAGACCACATTGCACGAGTTGCAATTGGTATGAACACGTTGCGTCCACACTTTCCCTTCTTCCAATGTCAATGTTTTTGTAGGTTGTGTTAAATGGCAAACGCTACAATCCGAGCAGGGATAATGCCCAGTGATTTTAGGGAGTCCCCACGATGTTGTTACTGATGGTGTGATATTCGGTGGATTCTCTTTTGGGCGTGTGTGGACTAGCGTATCTTTTAGACTGCGTCCCTTTTTAAAGGAAAAAAGTGGTTTTTCCCAATCCTTTTTCAAGGTTCTTACAATACTCCAGTGTTTATTTATACTTTTTTTCATGGTGTTGGAGAGGCTGCTGTATGTCGTGACACAAGTGAGTGGAATCTGATCTGAATTATTAGTTCTTTCTTCAAGGAGAGCTTCCCTTGGCTGATTTTTAGCTCTTTTGAATCCCTTGCTTAGTGTGGAGTTTGGATAGCCTCTATTTCTCAACTTTTCAGTCAGATCAGCTGATTGACTTTTGAAGTCTGTGGTTGTGCTGCAATTCCTCCGCAGCCTGAGAAATTGCCCGTAAGGTAGATTTTCTTTTAACGGGCGCGGGTGAAAGCTGTTAAATTGCAGTAGATTGTTTTTTGCAGTAGGTTTATTGTAGGTTTTTGTAGCCAGTGTCGTTCCGCTGATTGAAATAACCACATCTAAGAATACGATTTCTTTTCTGTTTGTGGTGTTGGTAAATCTTAGGTTAGGGTCCAAGGTGTTAATCCATGAGAGGAAATCTTTCAAGTCATTATCACTACCATTCCAAATGAGTAGGATGTCGTCAATGTAGCGTTTCCACAGAAGCATTGACGAAGAAAAGTTAGCAGTTGATGGTAGGATATGTTTAGCCTCAAAATCTGCCACATACAGCCCCGCCACGCTCGGCGCGAAGGTGCTGCCCATGGATGTCCCAGAGCATTGTAGGTACAGTTTGTTTTTAAATGAGAAAAAATTTTCTTTTAGTGCTATAGTGGCACAATCGATGATGAATTTTTTTGGGGTCTGGAATTCCCAGTTGGTTGAATCTAGGGCCTTTTTAAGGACCTCGATTGTGTCATCCTGCGGAATGCTAGTATAAAGGCTTTCCACGTCTAGTGTTACAAGGGTAATAGAGTTTTCAGGAAAGTTTATTTCTGTCAGAAGTCGTAACAGGCTCTTGGTGTCCTTCAGGTAGGTCGGTGTAGACTGGACTAATGGTTTCAGAAAATAATCACAAAATTGTGAAAGCGGTTCCAGAAGTGACCCTATGCCGGAGACGATTGGGCGTCCAGGAGGGGGGAGTTTGTTTTTATGCATTTTCGGCAGAGTGTAGAAGTAGGGTATTATACTACTTGTATTATTCAAAAATGCAGCCTCATTCTTAGAAATCTGGTTTTGGTCCTCTGCTTGTTTTACCATAGAGCTAATTTGAGGCATTGCAACAATTAAAAAACGACACCTCCATAACCATAAAACCCGCGGACAAGGGCGGAGGGATTGTCATCCAAGACACAACTGCGTATGAGACCACCTGCAAAAATCTACTCAGTGACGTTAGAAATTACACGCCACTAGCATTGGACCCAACCCCAGATCTTGCTAAAAGAATTAGCTCTATGGTAAAACAAGCAGAGGACCAAAACCAGATTTCTAAGAATGAGGCTGCATTTTTGAATAATACAAGTAGTATAATACCCTACTTCTACACTCTGCCGAAAATGCATAAAAACAAACTCCCCCCTCCTGGACGCCCAATCGTCTCCGGCATAGGGTCACTTCTGGAACCGCTTTCACAATTTTGTGATTATTTTCTGAAACCATTAGTCCAGTCTACACCGACCTACCTGAAGGACACCAAGAGCCTGTTACGACTTCTGACAGAAATAAACTTTCCTGAAAACTCTATTACCCTTGTAACACTAGACGTGGAAAGCCTTTATACTAGCATTCCGCAGGATGACACAATCGAGGTCCTTAAAAAGGCCCTAGATTCAACCAACTGGGAATTCCAGACCCCAAAAAAATTCATCATCGATTGTGCCACTATAGCACTAAAAGAAAATTTTTTCTCATTTAAAAACAAACTGTACCTACAATGCTCTGGGACATCCATGGGCAGCACCTTCGCGCCGAGCGTGGCGGGGCTGTATGTGGCAGATTTTGAGGCTAAACATATCCTACCATCAACTGCTAACTTTTCTTCGTCAATGCTTCTGTGGAAACGCTACATTGACGACATCCTACTCATTTGGAATGGTAGTGATAATGACTTGAAAGATTTCCTCTCATGGATTAACACCTTGGACCCTAACCTAAGATTTACCAACACCACAAACAGAAAAGAAATCGTATTCTTAGATGTGGTTATTTCAATCAGCGGAACGACACTGGCTACAAAAACCTACAATAAACCTACTGCAAAAAACAATCTACTGCAATTTAACAGCTTTCACCCGCGCCCGTTAAAAGAAAATCTACCTTACGGGCAATTTCTCAGGCTGCGGAGGAATTGCAGCACAACCACAGACTTCAAAAGTCAATCAGCTGATCTGACTGAAAAGTTGAGAAATAGAGGCTATCCAAACTCCACACTAAGCAAGGGATTCAAAAGAGCTAAAAATCAGCCAAGGGAAGCTCTCCTTGAAGAAAGAACTAATAATTCAGATCAGATTCCACTCACTTGTGTCACGACATACAGCAGCCTCTCCAACACCATGAAAAAAAGTATAAATAAACACTGGAGTATTGTAAGAACCTTGAAAAAGGATTGGGAAAAACCCCTTTTTTCCTTTAAAAAGGGACGCAGTCTAAAAGATACGCTAGTCCACACACGCCCAAAAGAGAATCCACCGAATATCACACCATCAGTAACAACATCGTGGGGACTCCCTAAAATCACTGGGCATTATCCCTGCTCGGATTGTAGCGTTTGCCATTTAACACAACCTACAAAAACATTGACATTGGAAGAAGGGAAAGTGTGGACGCAACGTGTTCATACCAATTGCAACTCGTGCAATGTGGTCTATCTGATCACTTGTTCCTGTAACCTCCGGTACGTTGGCATGACCACTAGAAAAGTGAAACAAAGAATCTGCGAACACCGGAGTAACATAAGGTGCAAGAAAGTAACCACTAAATTGAGCCGCCATTTCCTAGAAAAGAACCATACCACTAATGACATGACGTGGACTGTCATTGAAGCAATTGATGGTGTAAGGAATACACAAAATAGACTGTTCGAAAAGGAACAGCGTTGGGTATACCGTCTGGGGACAAATGTCAATGGGCTCAACGACGATATCCCCTGGAACACAGTCCTAACATGAACTCTTTAACTCCAGCTGGCTGTCAAATACTACACAGCACGGATCTGTTTAAAAACATGCAAAAACTCTGGGCACTTTAATATCCCAGCCCATAGTCCAATCTATGTTTACAAAATCACAATCCTTTATGTGCTCTTTCACACTGTCCTTCCCTATGTATGAACCCACTGGTTTATAGCAGTCCCAAAGTTCCTGACTGCAAAATAAATCCTGCCGACCGAAATAGCCAATCCCTCGCTCTTTTCCGAGAGACAATGTGTTCCCTTGGTTGTCATAACAACTATCAGCGTGTACACGCCTCCCTGAGGCTTAGCGTAGGGATAGGCTCCTAAATGCAAGCCTCGGTCTGATCAGTAACGCACATCCGCCTTAGTGGGCGTGTGCGCCCCAAGCCTCGCTTCCACTGAGACACGCCCATCGCGGTGAACAGCGAGGCACGCCCAAACCCGGAATTGAGCGCGTAAACAAAGCGCTCTTATACGCATTCACCGGCCCCGCTTCCCATCGTCGGGGTCCGGTCTAGAGGGTCGCAACAGGTTTAATAGCGGGCTGCGAGCGCTGAGGGCGTGAGTCTACATCCACAGCTGAACGATCACTACGACTAACAAAGCTAAGTGCCTGTGTGTTGTATGGGTTATGCTGACATTTCGACTCTGTACTTTTTCTTAGGATGTGCCAATCGCGCTCCAACCCCCCTCCCGAGACCCATGGTGCAAGTAGCGCCCATTTTTAAAGTGAGATGTTCTCCATATTACACCACCTTGTGGGGGTCACTGACCATTTGGTCAAATTGATCCCTTCTCATGGAGAATTCACATCGCGTTTTTATCTCCCTCACTACTATAGTAGTTTTAAACCACCTCTAGCACCTCACCTCCTAATAAATACGATTATTCCCAAAGGGCTACTTGGATGGTGCTTAAGCTATCTATTATTGTGTGCACACAAAGGTTTGCCACCATCTTAGGAGCACTACGATAAGTCTACGCTGGCATATACTAATTGTATGTATGTCTTTATATGTTTGTCTGTATATCTTTTCCTACAGGTGCTGATACACCCCTAATTTTGGGGTTTTTTGGATTGAGCAAATTGCTCTCCCATTTTAAGCACTTTTTTCACCTTTCCTTTTCACTTTCACGCCCCCAGGTCAGGGTGGACTATTAGAGTGTCCATACCGCCGGGGTTATAGTCCTGAAGAATGCCATGGTGAATACATACCACATTGAAGGCAGAAACATGTTGACTGATTTTAATAAATTTGTGGTATTTAGCTGAATTTAAACTAGATCCTAATAACCTTGGCTATTAAATTCAGACACATATACCACTTAAACGTGTCTTAGGGATCACTTATTAAAACTTTTTTGATACCCTGTTAGTCACTTTTTAATTTGAGAATCTTCACAACACACCCTCCCCACACAACCAGCTCCGCAGTCTTTCTGGCGTCGCAGCACACCGAAGAGACACTCGGTCTCTTCGGTGGGGCCCGATGATGAAGCATGACACTGACTAGGTCGGTGTGTGAGGGCTTTCCTACTCAAATAGAGTGACTGTGATCCACCTCAACTAGAGTGACTGTGATCAATAATATTTCGCTTATCTTTTTGCTCCACGTTTCTGGTAGCCGTGGGCTTGACCAGTTCAGACTTCTCTCTTTTCTTGTTGCTTGACATTTAACCGGGGACTAAGAGAGTGTCTTTGAAATCTCCCTACCTCTCTCTTTGTTGATACATACAAATCCATATGAACATGTAATGTCCACATTACTGATCAGCTCTATCTTGTCCCTCAGGTGATCGTGAACTGACTGGGGAAACCAGTACCCGGCCGCAAGCCTCGCCTCCCACACATACCGGACTCTCTGGTGACGATGACACAGGCAGCTCTGGTGCGGAGGATGGAGCGGGACCAAGCACACAGCCAGGGCCATCTGGCTCACAGGGACTCCCGGGCCCGACAACCGTCGCATGTGTGACTCCAGCGACACCTGCCTCTGTGATCTGCAGAGTCCCCACCACCACCACCAGTACCACCAGTACCACCAGTACCACCAGTACCACGACTCCTGCCTGTGCCACCCAGCCTAACCCAACGCACGATGCAGGTCCATCGGCCTCACACCCAAGCAGGGTGAGTGGGCCACAGAGGAGAGAGGCGACGGGACATCAGGCAATAAGGCGACCCACACCCCGCCGTACAGAGGAAGGACAGCTACCCCATCCTGTGGCAGAGTCCCTACAAGCCCTTGCCAGGTGCCAGGCGTCATACGACCGTTCCCAGGAACATGCAGATCGTGCACACCAGGACTCAGTGGACAACACCAACATGTTGCCCGAAATCTCTGGGTACCTTGGCCAGATCGTGCACATCATGGGCCAACAGACAACAATGTGGAGGGAATGGATTGCCCGGAACAACCCCCCCCCACCAATTGTCGTAGCACCACCGCCACCGCCACCTCCACCTCCACCGTCACCTCCGCCTCCACCGCCACCGTCACCTCCGCCTCCTCCGCCGCCACCACCACCTGTGCCCCTGGCGACGGATGTGGCCCATGACCAACCTCCACCCCCAGCTGACTCTGTTCCACCTCAGAGACGGAGGGGCCGCCCGAGGCTGGAAGTGGGTGAGAGCAGTGTTGGAGCGCCATCCACACGCTCCAAGAGGGGCCGCCAATGACTTTGTCACTGCCTGTGCCAGACATTCACCCTGCAAAGTATCCTGTCCCACATAGACAATCATTGCCACTGGTCTGCTGGACTAGCCTGACACCCCCCAATGTGGTGTCAGCACGGACATTTCATCTGCCATTACCTTCAACTCCAACTCCCTCCCCACCCACTTACTTGTAAATATTCACCAGCACAAAAGCACAACCTGTAAATAAATGTCACTTACACACTCAATGATGTTTTGCCTCCATGTTTATTCACATGATTGCCTTCAGAAACAAACGTAAACAGGTTCAGGGATCCTAGTCGTTCATGATCATGGCGCTGCGGAAGTGACCTAGGGAAAATCAGAGACAGCAAACACACGTCAGGAAACAGATTCACACACATCACAACACACTGCACAGCAACATTACACAAACTACACTCATCACTAAAGCATGGGATGAGAGGACACACATCATGGAGACTTGTATGTCCAAAGAAATGAAGACACACATATGCAACCATCACAAACAAGAACACACAGCTGATGCACCCCACATCCACACAACACCAGCAAACATACATAAGGCATTGTCAACTGGCACAAGAGGTAGTTACTCACATTCAAGGGAAGTAGCGATCAATGAGCTGGCACCTCTGGTCCACACCTTCCTCCTCACCACTATCCTCATCAGTCGACATGGGTGGGATGGGAGGCCGAGGAACTTCTTCATCTTCAGGGTCCAAGAGCAGTTCAATGTCATTGCGCACTGCCAGGTTGTGGAGCATGCAGCAGGCAATCACGATCCTGCATACTTTTCCTGGTGAGTAAGGCAGGGCCCCTCCGGTTTTATCCAGGCACATAAACCTAGACTTTAGCAGTCCAAAGGTACGTTTGATCACTCTCCGTGTCCTTCCATGTGCATCATTGTAGCGCATTTCACCCGCTGTAGTAGGATTACGTATGGGACTGAGGAGCCATGGCCGGTTTGGGTACGCCGAGTCGCCTAAGTAGGGGGATGACAGACACAAATATCACAACAAGAAATGGTGGGTACCCCATGCCACACAGAGATCACAAAAGTCCCCACTGCACACTCACCAACAAGCCACGCTTGACCGGGTCGCAGATTTGCCATCAGTTGGGGGACAATGCTGCTCCGCATGATGTGGGCGTCATGTGCGGAGCCAGGAAATCTTGCACACACATGGGAGATGATGTTGTTTGCCAGGCACACCACCTGCACGTTCAGCGAATGGAAATGTTTGCGATTCCTAAAAACCTGCTCACGTGCCCGTGGTGGAATGATAGCGATATGTGTGCCATCAATTGAACCCACAACGTGTGGTATGTGGCCCAGTGCATAGAAGTCTGCTTTGACTGCTGCCAACTCTTCCGGCCGTGGGAAATGTATGTAGTCATTCTTGTACAGCATCATAGCTCTTAAAACATCCCGAAGTACTGTGCTGAACATGGACTGTGACATCCCTCCGGCATATCCAACTGTGCACTGAAAGGTGCCAGTAGCAAAAAAGTGTACGGCCGCCATCACCTTTGCTGTGGGTGTAATGGAACCAGGATAAGTCCTTTGTGACTGCAGATGAGGAGACAATTGTGCAACAAGCTCCATCAACCGTCGTCGATCCAGCCGGAATTTCCTAATCACCTCCTCGTCAACCATATCCTCCAGCACAGTGTATGGCCGATGCACATTTGGAGCCCTCCTGTGTGGGAGAGAAATGTAACTTGGGTCAACTTACAAACGACGCATACGTGTGCAACTCCATCACATGTTAGCCAACATTAGCAACAACAACTTTTCTAGGGAGAATGGTCATATGTGTGACATCTCTGATAGTCTATACAATACGGAGTGCCCCTTTAACAAAGTGCAGCCACTTGCAACAGGAAGTGTGTCAACGCAACGTAGTCACATGTGAACCTTACTGACAATACGTGTGTCTGTACCCTAATGTTTAATAGCCACATCACAGACACACATGCAAGTGCATGCACACAAACGATAATGATACACACACACCATGTCATCATGCACCAATGCCAACACCAATAATGTTGTGCATACGGTAATTACACAACGTCCAAAACACATACACTGAATGCATGTGTACCACCACCACTGTAGTCACCTCGCCAGAACCACACACTGACAACAGATGCATAATTTGGCCATACAGCCGTGATGTACTGTGTAGTTGTGAAGATGTAATAACGTTTGTAGGGTCACACCCGACGTCAACACGTCCAAATGCACATCTGTTGCCCATTGTGTGCCCACCGATGGGCATAGTATGGACACACATGCAATAATGTATGACATATGACCTTTCCCTATCACGCTCACAACCCTCATGACGCAACTGCACACAACACATCACGGTGCAGCGTCTGACAAGATAACATATTTGGCGCCGCCATGGCGGTGCACAACTTCCGCTACTTCCCAAAGGCCATAAGCGGCCAGCGTCCCTCTTCCCATTGGCTGCATGTGCACGGACCGTCACGGGCACACATCGTCAACCGCACGTGCAAGCTTCAGGCACGGATGCTTCAGTTGCAACAATGTTCTATCACTGGCGCCACCATGGCGGTGCACGTACTCAGTAGGGGAGGTGCAGGCCTATACACCCTTTAGATGTACTCAATGGACATGCCAGTTCATGTCCCCTCTTACAGTCACATTGCATCATCCACCGTACACCGGCCGGAGCGGCCGGGCCAAGGACGGCCGTGCCGGCCATGTCCACAACCGCCGCGCCAGGCCGGGCACAGTACTTCGGGATGTTTTAAGAGCTATGATGCTGTACAAGAATGACTACATACATTTCCCACGGCCGGAAGAGTTGGCAGCAGTCAAAGCAGACTTCTATGCACTGGGCCACATACCACACGTTGTGGGTTCAATTGATGGCACACATATCGCTATCATTCCACCACGGGCACGTGAGCAGGTTTTTAGGAATCGCAAACATTTCCATTCGCTGAACGTGCAGGTGGTGTGCCTGGCAAACAACATCATCTCCCATGTGTGTGCAAGATTTCCTGGCTCCGCACATGACGCCCACATCATGCGGAGCAGCATTGTCCCCCAACTGATGGCAAATCTGCGACCCGGTCAAGCGTGGCTTGTTGGTGAGTGTGCAGTGGGGACTTTTGTGATCTCTGTGTGGCATGGGGTACCCACCATTTCTTGTTGTGATATTTGTGTCTGTCATCCCCCTACTTAGGCGACTCGGCGTACCCAAACCGGCCATGGCTCCTCAGTCCCATACGTAATCCTACTACAGCGGGTGAAATGCGCTACAATGATGCACATGGAAGGACACGGAGAGTGATCAAACGTACCTTTGGACTGCTAAAGTCTAGGTTTATGTGCCTGGATAAAACCGGAGGGGCCCTGCCTTACTCACCAGGAAAAGTATGCAGGATCGTGATTGCCTGCTGCATGCTCCACAACCTGGCAGTGCGCAATGACATTGAACTGCTCTTGGACCCTGAAGATGAAGAAGTTCCTCGGCCTCCCATGGCGGTGCACAACTTCCGCTACTTCCCAAAGGCCATAAGCGGCCAGCGTCCCTCTTCCCATTGGCTGCATGTGCACGGACCGTCACGGGCACACATCGTCAACCGCACGTGCAAGCTTCAGGCACGGATGCTTCAGTTGCAACAATGTTCTATCACTGGCGCCACCATGGCGGTGCACGTACTCAGTAGGGGAGGTGCAGGCCTATACACCCTTTAGATGTACTCAATGGACATGCCAGTTCATGTCCCCTCTTACAGTCACATTGCATCATCCACCGTACACCGGCCGGAGCGGCCGGGCCAAGGACGGCCGTGCCGGCCATGTCCACAACCGCCGTGCCAGGCCGGGCCTGGCACGGCGGTTGTGGACATGGCCGGCACGGCCGTCCTAGGCCCGGCCTGGCACGGCGGTTGTGGACATGGCCGGCACGGCTGTCCTAGGCCGGGCCTGGCACGGCGGTTGTGGACATGGCTGGCACGGCCGTCCTAGGCCGGGCCTGGCACGGCGGTTGTGGACATGGCCTGCACGTCCGTCCTAGGCCCGGCCTGGCACGGCGGTTGTGGACATGGCCGGCACGGCCGTCCTAGGCCCGGCCTGGCACGGCGGTTGTGGACATGGCCGGCACGGCCGTCCTAGGCCGGGCCTGGCACGGCGGTTGTGGACATGGCCGGCACGGCCGTCCTAGGCCCGGCCTGGCACGGCGGTTGTGGACATGGCCGGCACGGCCGTCCTAGGCCCGGCCTGGCACGGCAGTTGTGGACATGGCCGGCACGGTCGTCCTAGGCCGGGCCTGGCACGGCGGTTGTGGACATGGCCGGCACGGCCGTCCTAGGCCCGGCCTGGCAGGGCAGTTGTGGACATGGCCGGCACGGCCGTCCTAGGCCCGGCCTGGCACGGCGGTTGTGGACATGGCTGGCACGGCCGTCCTAGGCCCAGCCTGGCGCGGCGGTTGTGGACATGGCCGGCACGGCCGTCCTTGGCCCGGCCGCTCCGGCCGGTGTACGGTGGATGATGCAATGTGACTGTAAGAGGGGACATGAACTGGCATGTCCATTGAGTACATCTAAAGGGTGTATAGGCCTGCACCTCCCCCGCTGAGTACGTGCACCGCCATGGTGGCGCCAGTGATAGAACATTGTTGCAACTGAAGCATCCGTGCCTGAAGCTTGCACGTGCGGTTGCCGATGTGTGCCCGTGACGGTCCGTGCACATGCAGCCAATGGGAAGAGGGCCGCTGGCCGCATATGCCCAATCGCAAGTAGCGGAAGCAGTGCACCGCAACAACAGGGCCAGTCATTGGCCCATTTCACGAACACGCTTCCAGGGCTGACCAATTGCTGGCGACGTATGCCACTGACACGTGCTGAGGGCCCTATATATGTGTGTTGTCCAAAAGCACACATCCTACCCTGGGAACCAGTGCTGCCTGTTCACCTCGACCTGCTGCTGCTGCTGAGCTGACCACCGACTGCTGCCTGTGACCATCACCTCGACCTGCTGCTGCTGCTGCTGAGCTGACCACCGACTGCTGCCTGTGACCATCACCTCGACCTGCTGCTGCTGCTGAGCTGACCACCGACTGCTGCCTGTGACCATCACCTCGACCTGCTGCTGCTGCTGAGCTGACCACCGACTGCTGCCTGTGACCATCACCTCGACCTGCTGCTGCTGCTGAGCTGACCACCGACTGCTGCTCTAGTCCCATACTCCGTGATCTTGCCATGTCGAGAGGCAAAGAGATCCGGTCTCGTCCCTACACCGCCGCGGAGCTTGATGTCCTCGTGGACGGTGTGCTCCGCAACTATGGACGCCTCTACGGCGCACCCGGACGGGTGGTAAGTGCAGTGTGGGACATGTTGGTGTGCATGAGGGGGCCAAATAATCGTGCCAACTGCTATCTTAGCTGTGTACTGTGGGCTCGACATATGTTCCGGATTGTGCGTGGCTGCTGACAGATACGTGTTGCCCCTATGTGTGTGACAGGCCAACTGTCCACTGACTTACACCCTTTTGTCTCCCATCATGGTAGGTCAAGCTGCACCTTCGCAAGGATGTGTGGAGGAGCATTGCACGGGAAGTACAGGCATTGGGGGTGTGCAACAGATGACAAACACACTGCCACAAACGCTGGGACGACATTTCCAGGCTGAGCAAGAATGTAGCGGAAGTGATACTGGGGATGATTCCAAGGACGCCCCGTCTGGCCCGACGCTCCATGACCCCTCTCATGCACCGTATCATTGCAGTGACGCATCCTGAACTGTCTGAACGTCTGAGTGTCGATCAACAGCAAACTAGCGGTGAGCATACTGTCTGTGTAGGAAACTTGTGAGCGCAATGCATGTATTGGTGCACAGACACAGTATTGAGTTCCGTGTTGCGTATGTATCTCTGTGATGCCATGTTGGTCCCATTGGGTGGGTGTCATTTGACATCCAGGTCCGCCATGTTGACACGCCAATTGCTTAGTAGTTGAGTGTTGAAGCACATCCCCTAGTGGTCCATGGCCCCATGGCAGGAAATGTGTGCAGATGTACGTGCTCCTGCCCTGTCCGCATGCTGTACATATGTCACGGCCACCAACGCTTATGTAATGTGAGGATGACTGGTAGAGGTGGGCCGTGTGCAGGATGGGGGCTACAATTACTTTGTCAGCTATGGAATTTGGCAATCCTTGTCCTTCTGTACGTGAGTGTGCCCATGACTTACACCTCTTTTATGTGCATTTCAGCTATGACAGAGGACACTCGGCCACAGACGGAGGAGATCAGTCGAGGAAATGAGTCCGGGTCAGACTTCGCACACACGCAGACTGACACAGAGGAGGGAAGCGCCGGAGAGGGGGACAGGACCGTCCCTGAGGACTCGCATGTGGAGACACCATCGTCCTCATCTTCGGAAACTCTTGGTGAGCCTGCACTGTTGTCACAGACTGGGAGTGGGCAATCATCACCTTCTGTCGGAAGACAGCACACAGGGCCCACACTTCCGCCAACTGCACCATGTACTGTTCGTGGCCGCAGGAGTAGGGGGAGCAGAGTGGCGTTCGGTGCAGGCACCGCTGCCCCTGCCACGGTGAGCCAAAATGCACTGTGTGCTGAGGCCGTTGATCTGCTGCGACAGCTGTGTGTGGGGCAGACCAATATGACAAATGCTTTCCAAGGCCATGATAGGAAGTTGGGGCAGGTGGTGGCATTCATGGAAGGGATGCATGGCGATCTTGCTGGTCTACACAGGACAGTGCAGTCACTGGCAAGCAGTGTGTCGTCTGCAATAGTACAGTCGCATGGCCAGGGTGCTACTTCTGTTTCCCCATCTACACCACTGGATGTCTCAGGGGGTAGTGATTATTCAGAGCAGGACTCAAATACAGGTTATTGCACTAGAAGCAGCGTCAGACAGCACGTCAGGGCACGCAGGGCACAGACCCCATCCCCAAGATCAGCTAAATCTGTTCACGAAGACAACGTCAGATACACTGGAGTACACACACACGATCCACAAGTGTTGTTGGGGGACATGCCTTCAGGAGCTACACAGGCATTCAACACAAAAGGTACTCCCAAGGCAAGGGATACTCACAAGTCCATGGACAGTCCCTTGGACAAGGCCACTCAAAAGACAAAGGACCCTCCTAAGAGCAGGGAGACTCCCAAGGGCATGCCCACAACAGAGGAAAGGGACCCTCCCAAGGACAAGGACAGTCAAAAGACAAAGGCACCTCCTAAGAGCAGGGAGACTCCCAAGGGCAGGCCCACAACAGAGGAAAGGGACCCTCCCAATGACAAGGACAGTCAGAAGACAAAGGCACCTCCTAAGAGCAGGGAGACTCCCAAGGGCAGGCCCACAACAGAGGAAAGGGACCCTCCCAAGGACAAGGACAGTCAGAAGACAAAGGCACCTCCTAAGAGCAGGGAGACTCTCAAGGGCAGGCCCACAACAGAGGAAAGGGACCCTCCCAAGGACAAGGACAGTCAGAAGACAAAGGCACCTCCTAAGAGCAGGGAGACTCCCAAGGGCAGGCCCACAACAGAGGAAAGGGATCCTCCCAAGGACAAGGACAGTCAAAAGACAAAGGCACCTCCTAAGAGCAGGGAGACTCCCAAGGGCAGGCCCACAACAGAGGAAAGGGACCCTCCCAAGGACAAGGACAGTCAGAAGACAAAGGCACCTCCTAAGAGCAGGGAGACTCCCAAGGGCAGGCCCACAACAGAGGAAAGGGAGCCTCCCAAGGACAAGGACAGTCAAAAGACAAAGGCACCTCCTAAGAGCAGGGAAACTCCCAAGGACAGGCACACAACAGAGCAAGGTCCATCTCCCAAGGCCAGGGACACACACAGAGAGCAGGTGTCTACTGGAGACAGGTGCACCACAGACGACAAGTCTGCTGGCAGGAACAGGGCGGCGACCAGGGCACAGGTAAAATCCAGAGACAACACTCCACCTAAGGATAAGGCACATCCTACGGACAAGGCTTCTAGCATGGACAATGGCGCAATCAAAGACAGGCATACTTCACCCCTGGCTGCACTGAGGCTGATGTTTTCAACTGAACGCCAAACAGATGTCTCTGCGGCGGAGTCCCCCCATACCTCCACTCCCATCCAGCCCAGTCAGAAGCAGAGGAGGGAGTCCCCTGTTGTTGCATCCCCCATTACACATGAATCTGAGTCCAGGCGGCAGGCACACAGCAAACGACTAGCAAGCTCCAGCACGTCCCCAGAAACCCGATCCCCGGCTGCAGATGCTCCACCTATGGTGGGTGATAATTCTTTAGAGTCCCCACCACTTGGCAGTCCTGTCCTGTCCAGGGTGCACTCACACATCCCTAAGAAACGCAGACACACACCATTGACACCTGCCCACACCGATGTCGCTCAAGGTCAGCTATCCCCAGCTCCCAGGGCCACCCTGCCTCCTGGCCCATACAGCCCTGTGGCTCATCATTTCATTGGTCCCAGTGGCGCAGGTGCAGTTGACTCTCATGTATCAGATAGTGGCAATGTGTCTGTTGTTGGCTGTCATGCATCATGTAGTGGCACAGTCTCTGTTGTGCCCTCTCCTGTTGCTGGTCCTGGCAGTGTATCTGGGTCTATGGCTCACGTGTCAGTGAGTAGATCTGTGGCTGTGTTGCACACTCCTGTTTCTGGTGCTGGCAGTCTGTCTGGGTCAGTGGGTCACGTGTCAGTGACTACATCTGTGGCTGTGTCTCACATTCCTGTTGCTGGTGCTGGCAGTGTGTCTGGGTCCGTGGCCCATGTGTGTGTCACTCGGGCTGTGGCTGTGTCTCACACTCCTGTTGCTGGTGCTGGCAGTATGTCTGGGTCCGTGGCACATGTGTCTGTCACTCGAGCTGTGGCTGTGTCTCACACTCCTGTTGCTGTTGCTGGCAGTGTGTCTGGGTCCGTGGCCCATGTGTGTGTCACTCGGGCTGTGGCTGTGTCTCACACTCCTGTTGCTGGTGCTGGCAGTATGTCTGGGTCCGTGGCACATGTGTCTGTCACTCGGGCTGTGGCTGTGTCTCACACTCCTGTTGCTGGTGCTGGCAGTGTGTCCGAGGCAGGTAGTTCACGCAGTCCCCCTGATTCTGTGATGTGAGGTGCTGATCACTTCACTCAAATGTTATTTCACATGGTGTGTCCATTGAGAACTGCGTTGCACTCTTGTGGTCCCTGGGACGGGTTGGTTGGGACACATACTTCTGCTGCCTCTGATGTACCTGCTCTGTACTCGACAATGCCCTGTTGATGTTCTGATACTGCATTCTGCCCTCTCACATGCTGCCTCTGATGTACCTGCTCTGTACTCCACAATGCCCTGTTGATGTTCTGATACTGCATTCTGCCCTCTCATGTGCTGCCTCTGATGTACCTGCTCTGTTGGGCACAATGCCCTGTTGATGCTGTGATACTGCATTCTGCCCTCTCACGTGCTGCCTCTGATGTACCTGCTCTGTACTCCACAATGCCCTGTAGATGTTCTGATACTGCATTCTGCCCTCTCACATGCTGCCTCTGATGTACCTGCTCTGTACTCCACAATGCCCTGTTGATGTTCTGATACTGCATTCTGCCCTCTCACGTGCTGCCTCTGATGTACCTGCTCTGTTGGGCACAATGCCCTGTTGATGCTGTGATACTGCATTCTGCCCTCTCACGTGCTGCCTCTGATGTACCTGCTCTGTACTCCACAATTCCCTGTTGATGTTCTGATACTGCATTCTGCCCTCTCACATGCTGCCTCTGATGTACCTGCTCTGTACTCCACAATGCCCTGTTGATGTTCTGATACTGCATTCTGCCCTCTGATGTGCTGCCTCTGATGTAGCTGCTCTGTACTCCACAATGCCCTGTTGATGTTCTGATACTGCATTCTGCCCTCTGATGTGCTGCCTCTGATGTAGCTGATCTGTACTCCACAATGCCCTGTTGATGTTCTGATACTGCATTCTGCCCTCTCACGTGCTGCCTCTGATGGACATGTTCAGTGCTATGGACTGTTGATGCACTTGGCCCCTCTCACGTGCTGCCTCTGATGGAACTGTTCAGTGCTATGGACTGTTGTTGCACTTGGCCCCTCTCACGTGCTGCCTCTGATGGACCTGCTCTGTTGGGCACAATGCCCTGTTGATTCTGTGATACTGCATTCTGCCCTCTCACGTGCTGCCTCTGATGGACATGTTCAGTGCTATGGACTGTTGTTGCACTTGGCCCCTCTCACGTGCTGCCTCTGATGGACCTGCTCTGTTGGGCACAATGCCCTGTAGATGCTGTGATACTGCATTCTGCCCTCTGACGTGCTGCCTCTGATGGACATGTTCAGTGCTATGGACTGTTGTTGCACTTGGCCCCTCTCACGTGCTGCCTCTGATGGACCTGCTCTGTTGGGCACAATGCCCTGTTGATGCTGTGATACTGGATTCTGCCCTCTCATGTGCTGCCTCTGATGGACATGTTCAGTGCTATGGACTGTTGTTGCACTTGGCCCCTCTCACGTGCTGCCTCTGATGGACCTGCTCTGTTGGGCTCAATGCCCTGTTGATGCTGTGATACTGCATTCTGCCCTCTCACGTGCTGCCTCTGATGGACATGTTCAGTGCTATGGACTGTTGTTGCACTTGGCCCCTCTCACGTGCTGCCTCTGATGGACCTGCTCTGTTGGGCACAATGCCCTGTTGATGCTGTGATACTGCATTCTGCCTTCTCACGTGCTGCCTCTGATCGACCTGTTCAGTGCTATGGACTGTTGTTGCACTTGGCCCCTCTCACGTGCTGCCTCTGATGTAGCTGCTCTGTACTCCACAATGCCCTGTTGATGTTCAGATACTGCATTCTGCCCTCTCACATGCTGCCTCTGATGTAGCTGCTCTGTACTCCACAATGCCCTGTTGATGTTCTGATACTGCATTATGCCCTCTCACATGCTGCCTCTGATGTAGCTGCTCTGGTGCCCACTTTGCCCATGCTCACGCATACACTGTGATTATACCCCTATTATGTACAATAAAGGTAGTCTATCAAGTCTCGTGGTTTGTCGTTGTCATTCATGCTTGCGTACTACAAATGTGTATTTCTATTGGCTTCTCATCAGTGGTTTGGGTAACATGAAACTCCCCCTCCCTACGTCACGACCCTTGCAGGTATTCCCCTCCATGCAGCCAATGGTCTGTGCCTTACCTGCGTCGGCGTCGATGGTGGGCCAAGATTAGGACGTGGTGGATCGCGAAGAGCATCGCGAAAGCGTGTAGCGCTGGGTCCATGGTGGCGAGCAGCTTGTGGTGGGTCTCTCTGCTGTGTCTCTTTTCTTCGCTGTGGGGAATGCGCCGTGTTCAGACAGGTTGTGTTTCCGCTGCGGTTTTATGTGTATTTTCCGCCATCTTGATTTGGGGGACGGTCTTAGACGTCAGTACGTACGGCGGAGCCTCCGGATGTGTTCCGTCCGCCGCGTGGTCGTGTGTAGTTCGACGGCGGTGCGTGCTTTTCCGTCGCGGACGGAAATTTCACACGTTTTCCTATCCTGATATGGCGGACGGAGTGTCCGCGGCAGGCGGACACGGAAAAGGCTTTTTCCGCCTACTCCAGGGCCGCGGTGGCTCTTCTGTCCGCCATCCTAATGAGCCCCTAAGAGATTATAAGAAGAATGGGTCTGTGGTTCTATTCCCTCACACTCAACAAGTGTATAGGATTATCATAACAAGGTGCAGCTAATGTAGAGCTAAGGGATGAACCAATGAAACCCATCAGGTCGAGGGCAGTGACACCAGAATGCATGCCCCTTTGATGGAGACCTCTGGTGTACCCAATGCCAACAAGGGTAGTGTTGGCCATATACAAAACTGTGACCAATTACACTCCTCATAGACTTCTGAACTTGTAGGAGAAATGGGAGGTAGATATGGTGATCTTGAAGGTGAAGGAGTTACAAGTGACAAGAAGCCTTATTGTCACAGAGGTAGATTGTGATAAAACAGAATTTAGAAAAGTACATCTACAAGCAAAAATACCACCCAAATATATTGCTACAGCATATTTTGCCCAGTCTACTACAGCCACCTGCTTGAGAGTATTGTGGCTCAGGGGTTAGAGGCAGCAGACCCGGAAGCTGAGATCGGTCCTGGACCAGGGTTCAATTCCCCACCTTGGCGGGTCTTGGGCTAAAAATTCCACGGACTCGATAATTCTCGCCCCGGTGCCTCCTCGACTCACGGGTTCACACTCTGTGACTCTGGGCAATAGCTTGCTTAATCTCCACAACGGCCCCTCGCGGCAGGATGCCTGACTTTCACCTTGTGGATACCCTGCTATCTCACAGGGGAATACCAGGAAGGGTTCCCTAAGCAAGCGCCGGGACACCCACTGCGGGTAGCTGTGCGCTATATAAGCTCAACTACATTTACAGTATGTTACTAACAGAGTATGTTTTTGCACGTTCTGTAGGCTTGTTCACATTTACAGGTATACCTAGACAGATGGCGCCAAGACATGGGCAGGCCTAAGGAAGAAGACAGGGTGCTAACATGAGTGCAGACACTGCCCCCAGAAGTTTGAAAAATTGGTGTGCATAGGATGGGTCAATGATGAATATTATAAAGAAATATGTGAATGCCCCTGTGGGTTTCCCTGCTAGGTAGAGCAACTCAGCTCAACGATTGACTGTGCAGTTGGTGCAACTATGGGCCAGATGTAGGTAATCCATATTTACCGATTCTAAAATACCGAATTTTACCGATTCTGTATTTTAGAATTGGTAACTGGGATGTAGGTTTTCATTTGGTACATTTTACCGAATCGGTAAGATTCGGTAAATACCGAATCGGTATTTACCGATTCAGTAATTCCCACTCATCCCTATGGGCCTCCAGACCCATAGGAATGAATGGGAATTACCGAATCGGTAGATACCGATTCGGTAAAATGGGGAACACATTCAAGGGTGGCAGGGTGGCACTTTGACACCCTGTTGCACCCCTGAATAGTGCATGGGTGCACATGTGGCACACATACATGCCCTAAGGGCATGTATGTCTGCCACATGACACTGTTGTAATTTGCAAAAAATTGCTTTTTTTAGGGTTTTCAATATTTACCACAAACTTGTAGTTGGTGGTAAATAACAAATCCTGAAATGGGAAAAGCACTCATTTGAGTGCTCCCCACATTGAGGATTCGGTAATTTACCAAATCCGTATTTTAAGGAATCGGTAATTTACCGATTCCTTAAAATACCGATTCGGTAAATTACCGAATCCGTAAATTGGCCACCTACATCTCAAAAGCCTAATACCGGTCGGTAACAGCCAAAATCCGGTAATTTCGGCCGTTTCCGACCGGTATTGGGTGACCTACATCTGGCCCTAGGTTCCTAAGAACTGAAATGGCAAAATATTTGCTAAAGTGATGCAATATCTGATAATTAAGATGCCTAGGCTGCTGTGTACTGTTCTACATGTTAAAAAGTCAATAGAGTATTTTGAAAAAAAGAAAATAAATTATTCCATGAAACAGAATGATAAGGAGGTGGGTATTAAAACACATTGTAATCGTGAATGTGATTTCTATTACTTACATCCAATTGCCTAAATGTGTGTAAATGTTCAAGTGTTGTGAGTGAGGAGGGGTGCAGCGTGGTCAACTCTTGGCATCCAACATTTAGGGCCTGTTCAACAAAGGTAAGCTTACACTTTAGTGGAATTCACAAAGGAATTTTATGAGTAGTATCTTAAGGACTGCCTATGTGCGGATTCTCCACCACAAGTGTGGAGACTCTGCCACAAGTGCGGAGACTCCTCACTCGTAAATATTCATAAAATTCAATTGTGAATTCTCCAAAAATGTAAACTTACACTTTGCCAATGAAGCAACATTAAGCAAATACAAATACAACTTCACAAAGTTAGAAATTTCAATTAAAATTATTAGAACAGACACCTAAAATCAGATATGCAGAAGCAATTTCTCCTCATGGATATATTTGTATTATTGTGGGATGTCGTTGCATATAACAAAGTTGCCAATAGATGTTGAAAGCATTAGTTTTGGGTGCAATAGACAGCGCAAACTCCAAAGAATTACAATTCCTGGCAAGTTAAATATTCTAAAAAGTATAACGATTTCAGATGATGACTAACATGTTTCTGGTAACCTACTAAATAGGCCATCATATTTACTCAGGACAACAAATAATACGGAGCTTGATTTAGTTGAACGTTGGATCATAGGGAGGATTTAGTAAAGATCCTTAGTTTAGGAGGAGAACTATGGGGTTAATCTGACATCATGCTTCTGTGTTAGCAACTAGATTGGTCTTTGTTTGAAACATATTGGAAGTGCTACATGCATAAGTTAGTTATGTTCTCTTGTCTGTATGTTATTTATATGTATTCAATATCATTGGTTCGCAATATCAATACTTTGGTTGATCTATGGATAAACTATTGTTACATATAATAACCAGCGTGCTGTGTGTGAGAAATCATATGGTGACTGGAGGCCAATCAGTGAGAGTACTCCACTGCCGCGTCCACCAAGATCAGGTAGAGGCCACTGGTCAACACTGAAGAATGAAATGAGTGGAGCAGACCCCCAGCACAACAATAACTTAACTGCTGCAATGCTATTCATCTGGTCCACTTCACAAGGTGCAGAACAAGGGAGGGCTTACTTCCACACCAACAATTTGGACACTCTTTGTATGTAGTAAGAAGGATTAATGCTAAGGCTTTATTGCTCTTTTTGCATTCTCTGAGTTTACTAGTGAAGCCAGTGACATTGAAAGGGAGACAAATCCCCCTCCCTCTGGTATAGGGTCTTACTCCATGCAGCCACAAGCAGATATTCCCCTGTAGATGTAAGGCTTATCAAACCGTTTCACAACAATCTACTTACTTTCGTAGGCATTTGAGGGGGGAAAAGAGCAATGTTGTATTCCAGGAGGCCCAGCCTCTCAAATGGATTTCTATTGTTTGACCAAAAATGTATCTCTTGTGTTCAGTGAGCATTTTAGGTCATCCTCAGGGGTTCCTTCGGGAATAACAATCCCTCTGACTATACCTTTCCAACAATGTCTCTCACAAAAAAAACTTGAGCAAAAATATTTTTTGCAGGATATTGGTGCCCCTCCCGAAATTCCTGTTCAGTAATCATGGGCCTGCCATAGTCCCCAAATAAAATCCATTATAGAGGTGATTTCAAGAAGACAGCCAGCAGTTGTGCTTCTTGTCGGCACTAGCCAAATATCCCAGTCTTGAAGTTCTCTTATGCTCACTCCTGGAGTTCTGACTGCCATCAAAGCTCAATCCTTGCTACTAAATGCTTTCACAATATTAGGAGAGCAACCCAAATTGTATTTGTCTGTAATCACTTTTTTGTTTTCAATTCCTTTCCATATCTCGCTGTTCAATTAATTTCCAGATATTTGTGTCTTTTTCCATAAAGATCTTTTATTAAGTATCCAATTCCATCACACTGAAAACAGACCCAGCCAACACGTTTCATCCCTTATCAATCAATCAATCAATCAGAGTAGTTGTAGAGCACGATACTTACCCGTGAGGGTCTCAAGGCGCTGAGGAGAAGGGTGTGCTGCTACTGCTCGAAGAGCCAGGTTTTGAGGAGTTTTCTGAAGGCGAGTAGGTCTTTGTTCTGCCATATGTGTGTAGGGAGAGTGTTCCAGGTCTTGGCGGCGAGGTAGAAGAAGGATCTGCCGCTGGAGGTCGTTCGTTGGATGCGGGGGACAGCGGCGAGGGCGAGGCTGGTGGAGCGGAGCTGGCGGGTGGGGGTGTAGAAGCTGAGTCTGCTGTTAAGGTAGGCTGGTCCGGCGTTGTGGAGTGCTTTGTGTGCGGAGCTTGAAGGTGATCCTCTTGTCGACGGGGAGCCAGTGTAGGTCTCTCAGGTGTGGGGTGATGTGGCTGCAGCGGGGGATGTTGACGATCAGTCGGGCGGAGGCGTTTTGGATGCGTTGTAGTTGTCGTAGGTGTTTGGCTGGGATTTCTGCGTAGAGTGCGTTGCCGTAGTCCAGTCTGCTGCTGACGAGGGCCTGTGTTACCAATCCTCTTGTTTCGATCAGGATTCACTTGTAGATCCTGCGGAGCATGCGGAGGGTGTTCTAGCAGGAGGAGGAGACGGCGTTGACCTGCTTAGCCATGGAGAGGGAGGAGTCAAGGATGAATCCTAGGTTGCGTGCATGGTCGGTGGGTGTTGGTGCTGTTCCCAGTGTAGTTGGCCACCAGGAGTCGTCCAAGGCTGAGGGCGTGGGTCCGAGGATGAGTACCTCCGTCTTGTCCGAGTTCAGCTTCAGACGGCTGCTCCTCATCCAGTCGGCAACGGCCTTCATTCCCTCATGCATGTTGGTTTTGGCGGGGTGTGGATCCTTGGTGAGGGAGAGGATGAGCTGGGTGTCGTCGGCTTAGGAGATGATGTTGAGGTCGTGCTGGGGGCCACTTGTGCCAGGTGGCCATTTAGATGTTGAACAGCGTCGGGCTGAGGGATGAGCTCTGGGGGATGCCGCAGATGATGTCGGTGGCTTCGGATCGGAAGGGTGGGAGGCGGATGCTCTGTGTTCTGCCGGAGAGGAAGGATGTGGTCCAGTCAAGGCCCTTCTCTTGGATTCCGGCTTCTAGGAGGTGTGTCTTTAGAGTGCGATGGCAGACCGTTCGAAGGCGGGCGACAGGTCCAGGAGGATGAGGACTGATGTTTCGCCGTTGTCTAGTTGGCGCCTGATGTCGTCTGTGGCGGCGATGAGGGCTGTCTCGGTGCTGTGGTTTCATCTGAATCCGGACTTCATCAGGGCAATTTGATTTATACTCCTTCTAAATGTCTTCCTTTCTACTTTATTTTTTATTTATTATTTATTTTATTGAACTTGTATTGCGCACAGCTACCCGCAATGGGTTTCCCGGCGCCAGGGACAGACTAGAAAAGAAAACAAGCAGTAGCTGAGAGAAAAAACAGAACTGAAGAACTTAGAACAGAAAAGTCTTCAATTTTTTACGGAAAGCAAAAAGGCTAGTTTCTGTTTTTAGCGCCAACGGGAGAGCATTCCACATCTTGGGTCCTGGTCCTAGATATGCGAATGAACGGCCTCCCATTTTTGTCAGTCGGATCCTAGGAATCACAAGATTGCTGTTGTTGGATGACCTAAGAGAGCGGCCAGGCTGATATGGCTGGGCAAGATTGAGCAGGTAGATGGGAGCAGAACCCTGACGAATCTTAAATAGGAAGCACAAAGTTTTAAAGACCACACGATCAGAAATTTTTAACCAATGAAGGTCACGCAGAGCTTGCATTGCGGACGTTCTCCGTGGAACATTGCGCAACAAGCGCGCAGCTGAGTTCTGTACAACCTGGAGTTTATTGATTGTGGCTTTATCTGCTCCTAAATAGAGCACATTGCCATAGTCGATACGAGACATCACAAGGGCCTGTACGACAGTTCTTCGAGTGGACTCAGACTTATTCCCTGTTAAAGTGTCTGGGCTCCTCTCAAACTGCCTTTGGGCATGTGTGTCCAAGATGAGCAGCCACAAAATAGTTTTTCACATCTTAGACTACAGTCCCTCTTTCACACCTGCCTCTGTATGATATGTTTTGTTTGGATAGAGTTGGCTGAGATTCTGGGGGGTGCAATCAAGATGACATACAGTAACTACGGGAGCTATATTATTTTGAGTAATGTTTCTAAGCTGGAGGTAGTTTGTATGCATTTGTGTACCATTAAAACTTGAATCACATCTAGATAATGTGTTTACTTTTATTAATAAACAAAAACAATTACCACTGGAGCAGTTATGACACTCTGTCTGACTTTTCAAATATCTAGTCTAGTTGAGGAGAAGTTTTCTTTTTCATTTATTACATTTATGATGAGATAACTAGGGCAAATGCTCCTGAAGTATTGGACTGCAGAGGAAGGAGTAAAGGATGCAACCTGGCCAACAGCAGCAGTGACACCAAGCTCTAGAACAAAGGCTAGAATGTGATGGAGTTGGTGGATAGATAGGTTTAGTGAATGTAACACCAATATGCTGCCTAGTATTACCATGAAACTAATGATAAGTAGGAAAAGTTCAATGAAACAGGAAAACAACAATCAAAGATATAATACAAGGAGAGTTCAGCAGTAGCTAAAGGTTCATGGGGTTTACAGGATGAACCAGTAGGGGCACAGTTTACTTCCAAAAATGAATTATCATCAGCAATGAAAACGTATGTCTATCTTGAAGAACCCTTTCAGAGGGAGAGGAGCAAGTACATGAAGAAAAGAGGATTGCATGAAGGAGACCACTGTCTCCCTGTAGGGACTTCACCTGCTGAGGGAGGATCCATACAATACAACAGTGGAAAATATGTTGTGCCTTCAGTAATGAGGAGACTTCATTCTGACTCTAGTGACAAAGAATAGGTGACAAGTTCTTTAATTTAACCTGTACTGCACTCAGCATTTCAAATAAGATATGAAACAGGCTGAGCTCGAAGAAAGTCTATTGGCAGTCAAGTCAGGTGGGCCTGTCTTGTGGCAATAAAACCGTTAAGGTCAGCACAACTCACAGGTGTAGATTATAATTGTACCAATATTCTCTGCTTTGGGAAGAGTAAAAGCTCTGCATCACTGCAGTGTGCGTGCAGTCAGGCCTTCTACTGGCTGGGAAAACGTCCTATTTAATATTCTTCCTTGAAGTCTGGTGTTCTTTGGCCATCTGTGAGGTCGCAATCAGGGTAGTTAACCTCCGTCCTCATATCCTACGTTGGGGTAATTTTCTCTTTAGAGAAATCAGCCCTTAAGCAGGTCAACTGCTCCTCTGATTCTTTCTTCCATGGGATCAAGTGGACTTTCATCAATCATCCAAAATGTAATGGTAAAGACACACTGGACACAAGAGAGTTGACTTTTTCAATGAGGACCTAACATTTCTTCCACCTTCTTTGGTTCTACAGGTAAAATCAATTTCTAAATTAGTATTTTTCATGACTGTTCAAGTTTACGTCTATGAGAAGAATATGCAAACTTGAAGATTTGAAATCATAAAAGTTAAAACACGCTATTTTTGAAAGCTATTGATGCAGTACAAATTCAGACAAGGTGCAAAGTATTTCTGTAATGCCAATATCAACATTAAAAAGTTGAAATACGGGGCCAAGGCAGGCAAGATTGTGGTCGCATTTTTGAGGCTGTTTCTAACCTCCTCAATATCCGTAATAATCCAGGCTACTCCTGCAACATGACAAAAGACCCACGACTATCTCCTGTCCTCTAATCGTACCCAAAGCCTTCTTGGTGAGGTCAGAGCCACTGGGACGAGAGGACACCCTCCTGGTTGCACTTGGCACACAGCGGCCTTGGCCATGGCCTACCATATCTGTCCTCATTGGTTAGCCAGAGGGTAGAGTTAGGCAGCAATGGGTCATCTCGCTCATGTGGGACTATTTGCACTGCGGTGGACAGTAGCTGGCTTTGCCTGTGCAGGGTCTAGAGAGTGTGTAGGATTGCTGATTTGGCTTGTGGATGCTGCTGTGTGCCTTTGCCTGGGCCCCTGTGCTGGGGCTGACAGAGGCCTCCGTTTGACTTGCTGGGACTGGTGCTGTGTGCAAGGCTCCCGGCTGGCACGTATCGCTGTGTGGGCAAACTCTTGTCGGGCACTGAAAGTGGGGTGGCTCCGCCCTGAGTGGGACATCGCCTGGACCTCTGAGGGGCCCACCCCTCCCCTATATTTGGCACTGAGCCCCTTACTGCATCACAGCAGGACCCCCCCTTATAGCTCCTCATAGAAGTGACTCAGCCTGCTGCTGCTCTACCACCCAGTCAGGTGGCGTGACACCTCTTCTGCCCTAATCTTGATCCTTTTTGTGGCCTGATTCCAGAGCCCACCCAGCCCTTGTATCCTTTTGCTTCGCCCCACGGAGCTGGAGGACTTCTGCAGACCCCCCCTGGACAGGATCTGTGGAGGCCCCTGGGGGTGGTGAGCCTGGACACCCATGATCCATGTGATGTAGCTGGAGGCTGCCCCCAAAGTAACTCTCTGACTCCTTGTTGGGCCATTTCGCCTGACAACCAACTTTGTGCTGACCTTCCAGGGGGTGTCCTGGATGCTCCCTTGTACTTCCGGCAGGCAAGCGGGCCAGCGCAAGTGGCCCTATTCATCTATCTCATTGCTATCACTATCACTCTGTGTGGTTTCCACCATTGCTGTTTGTGCTACCTACTGGTAAGTGGACCAGGAGACAGCCCTCGCTAAGTAACTGGTCCCTTTATTGAACCCTATGCCAACCAAAATGGGCAAGGACAAGGCTCCACCTCCCATCCAGCCCAGACCAATATGGACCACCTTGCCTCAACTTCGACGGGCCCTTGGGGGGTATTGGACCCCTCGGGACATGCCCAGCCTGATCTGGCTCCTGTCCTCAAAGCATACAAGACTGCAGAGTAGCCTTTGACAACATGTTGGGTGACGTCCAGATGTACGTGGTGCTCCTCTACCAAGACCTTCAAAATGCAGCAACCCGAGTCACAGAGGCCAAACGCCGGGTGTCCAATTTGGAGGACTATGTCTCTACATTGAAGTGTCAGGTGGCGTGACTACTGACCTCGGCGGAAAATTTGGAGGAGAGGGAGGAGGATGCTGAAAACTACTCCAGACCTAACAATCTATAGATAGTGGGGTTCCTGGAGGGTTCTGAAACTTCACATGTTGGCACTTTAAAGAAGCCTCTTAAAAACCTCATGCGTCTTGCAGTCAGCTCTCTCTCCATGGTTCGTGGTGGAACAAATCCATCAATCCTTGGCCCAATGGCCCCCACCTGGGGCTGTGACACACCCATTGATAGTCAGGATCTTAAACTTTCATCAGTGGGATGCAGTCCTCAGGAAGGCCCATGGAAAATCTGATCCCACTTTCAGAATGGACACATCTATCTTTTCCCTGATTACACCAAGGCCGTCCAACAATGTCATAGCTCCTTCGTAAAAGCAATATACGCTCCTTTTCCTGGCAAAAATAGAAAGTACTTTTCAATTTCAAGTCATACTTTTTTGAGACACAAAAGAAGGCATGGGAATAGGTTGAAGGAAGAAGGGACCCCTGCACCTCGTCGGACCAAGCGGGCCCCAGCGGTGGGCCATTCTGGCCTGCAGCACACTGCTTTTCAAAATCAGAAAGGAGATTAACCTGATCTTATAAACCCCACACCCATGATAATGGCCAATTGGACTTCTCCAGCTCGTGCTTGGAGCCTCTCACACTCAGGGTGGTGGAGGGTTACAGACAGCTGATTGTGGCCTCACAGGAGCAAGGCCCCAGAGATGGAAATCACCTACATGACCCTGTTTGGCCATGTCCCTATGGTTCTCAAAGACTGTTGCACCCCACACTGATTTACAGTTCTCCCTAGGAACTGTATAACGGGCCTACCTTGACTGTGTCCAGCACTGTCTTCTATTGGAGGAGGTCTATTCAGCTTTCAGCTTTCTGTGTTCACTGTTTGCTTCTCTCTTGTTTTCTATTTTTCTTCTTTCTTTTTTCTACCTCAGTTGAGGTCCAATTTGAGCAACAGATGCTTTGAGGGTGGAAGTATGGGGTGGGGGAGTTGGGGGAAATGAAGGGGATGGTTTGTTGTATAAAGGTTTTTGCTTTGTTTCTGTTGTATCCACTCTGCTGCTATATCCTACTTGCCTCATGAATGAACCACCACACACCCACCGCCTCATCAACACACTGTCCGTGCCTAGGTCCAGGTCACACCTTGCTACTGCTCACAAACCCACAGATGACCTTGATGCTTTCCCTTAAACTAATGTCCTGGAATGTGAAATTGCTGTCGGACAATAATAAATGTACTGCCATCCTATACTTTGCTAAGCTCTTTCGGCCATCAGTTTTCATGCTCTAGGAGAATCTCCTGCTGGGTACCAGACATCCCTTCCTCCGATGATATATTGTAGTGCTACATGCATTTGTACATTGTGAGATTGTGGTGACCAATAACTATATGTGTTTTTATTGACTCCATTTTCGCTAAGGTATTAATCAGGTACTTTCAAAACTGATTGGTTCAGAATAGATGGGATTCGTCAAGGGAATGGCTTTAGCTGATAATTCTAGAACTTTTCTTAATGTTATTCATCTAGCATCTAAGAGTTCCTCCCCTGTTGCAGCTATAACCCTTGACACGGAGAAAGCTTTTGACCATATTCATTGGCTTTTTATGATGCATGCCCTCAAGTGGATGGTGGTTTTGGCCCCTCTATCTTGCCCCTTATCAATTTGTTATATTTCTCCCCAATCACTTCAGTTTTTGTAAATGGATCTCAATCTTCTTATTTTTCTTTACAACATGGTACTCGTCAAGGTTATCCTCTTTCTCCTTTGCTCATTACTCTTTATCTTGAACCTTTTCTTCATTCTCTGTGTCACTTATCAACTTTCTGTGGTTTCAAACATAAGGCAATTGAAATCAAATTTACTAATTATGTGGATGATATGCTATACATTTCTGATCCCTTTACCTCTTTGCCCGCCTTCACAGATCTTCTCTCCTCTTTTGCCACATTGTCTGGTTACAAGTTAAATTTTTCTAAATCTGAAGTGCTTCCATTAAACAAATATTGTTTAAAAAGCATGTTTGATGGGACTGATTTCCAATGGAATATCAATAGTATCACTTGCCTGGGAATTAAATATTCTTCTTCTATGTGAGAACGGTTCAGTTTAATTTGGAAGATGTGTTATTAAAAGTAAACAACATGGCAGGAATATGCTCGCCCCTTTTTTTTGTCATGGTGGGGTAGAATGGACTCAATCAATTGATGATGCTCCCTGTTATCAACTTTTATCTGTCCATGCTACCAGTGAAACTTCCATAAAAAATGTTTAAGACCTTTAATGGTGTTTTGAGTAAATATCTCTGAATTGATCGAAAAACCTGTATCTCTTTATCTTTCTTGTCTGCTCCTAAGGATCGGGGAGGTGTTAATTTTCCCAATTTTCAACAATAACACACCTCCTTTTTAATTCATCAAATGATGCCTTATTTGTCCTCTTTGGCAGACATTTCCTCATCTGTTTGGCATACATTGGAGGAATCCTTGATTCCCCCTTTCCCTTTTCCCTCATTAGGCAATTTTACCCATCCTCCTCGTTCTTTTAATTATCCGACCATTTCACAATTTATTTCAACCTTTCATCTGGTTAAGCGTAAATCCCATATTCCTCTACAAATATTTCTAGACTCACCTCTCCATCATAATAAATCCATTAAATCGTCTAATCGTGCTATTATTTGGAGAAAATGGGCGGCTAAGAGGATCTTCCTGGTTAAACATGTAATACATGGTTTGCATTTTCTTTCTCCCCAGGAAGTTCAATCTAAGTTCGGCCTACCTGTCTCCTCACTCCTTAGGTATGACTCTTTGATATTGCTTTTAACTAATCCATTTTCTCTCCTTTCCAAATCTCTCCCCTCAGCTTTAGACTCCATTTTAGAATCTTTGTCCACCTCTTTTTCCCTTAGGGCCTCTCATATTTACAAATATCGTCATTTCTCCTCTCCTATCCGCCCCAAGAGTAAAGTTGAACTCTTATGGGAATCTGATTTGCAGCGTACCCTCTCCATTCACATATGGAATTCCATTTGGGCATGCATATTCCACACTTCCTGCACTGCCAGCACCACTCAGCCCTTTATTATTTTTACCAGAGGTTATTTTTAACTCCATTATCTCTTTCGAAGTATAGTTTAGATCTATCGCCGAACTGCCGGTCCTGTAAAACACCCCTGGCTCATTTATAAATTCCTTTATTCTTTGCCACAGCGTTATTCGGTTTTGGACCAATGTATGTGAATCAATCTCCTCCATTTCCTCTATTTATTTTCCTTTTGATATTTACTCCATATTCCTGGGAAGTAATTCTGCAAATTGGTTTGGATCTCGCAGGGTGGGTATTTTTGTGGATTTGTGAATTGCTATTGCTTTTCAGGTAATTACATCTAATTGGAAGAATGCCACCAAGGTCTCTTTTCTGCTTGGTGGAACCTTCTCTACTATCATCACAGACTGGATAGAGCTTCTGCCATCACATGTCAGCAACTTTTTCGAAAGGAAGCCGTCTGTCTCAGCAACTTCTTCGAAAGGAAGCCGTCTGGTCTCCACTCACCAAGTTCCTTTGTCTATTAACCACCATGAGTATTTTGTTTCTTTCTCTTATATAGTTCTTATAGTCACTGTATTGTTTCTACTTTGTTTTTAAATAATATATTGATTGTACCTTGGTAGTCTCACATATGTTATCTGACAAGGATGTTGCTTTCTTCTCTTTTTCTTGTTTTCTTTTCCTTTCTTTTCTTTTCCTTCCTTTCTTCTTCTCTTTTCTTCTAGGTTTCTCTCTATTCAAAACATGCAAATTGCTATTATGCTTCAAGGTAGAACTTTTCACTAATGCTTTTATCCTCTGGTTTTATTTGTTCGACATTGGTAGTTATCTTAAATTTTTCATTACTCCTTCTTATACATTTAGTTTGTTAGTTTTTGCCATTTTTCTATACCTATTGCTGTAATGTCGTACCTATGCTCTTATTTGCTTCAATAAAGACCTTTGAACTCGAGAAAGTGGAGATGTGGGCATCTTGAGAGCTTTGGTATAAGACAATGTTAAATGACATGTGAGCTTTCAAAACGATGTGCAGCAAATTTCCAATGATTATGAAACCAAAACAACCATCAAAAGGTGGGAAGTCACAAGCGTCATATAAATGGTTGCACAAGGAAATAGACCAGGTGCTAGGAAACTGCAGCGTCTGCTACTGAAAACATCTCCCATTTCTATACCTGAGCTCCTCTTCATTTATTGCAAATGAGGAGTAACCAAAAACAAAACCTACACCTGCGTAACACATTACACTACTTTATTTGAAAAATTTCGAAGAACCTCTTGGACTGGGAAGGTTTGGAACCACAAAATGGCAAGATGCGATCTTGGTTAAGAATGAATGTAAACGTAACCATATCTGCCAATGACATTTCTCCTGAATAGCAAGTGTCAGACGGGAGAATAAATCCTTGACTCAAATTTCAGTCAGTAAGTCTTACTTTTATTCTAAGGGTTTGGGTTGTTCGCTCACACTTGCTTGCCCTCAGTCTCAGTCTTTCACTCGGTCTCATTCACTTACTCTCATTTTTGCTTGCACTCATGTTTACTCACCTAGGCTCACTTAGACTCACTGACTCCCCCATTCTGACTCCTTCTCAGTCTCACTCTTCTCACTTACTCTGACTCAGTAACTTTCATTCTTACTCCTTCTCATTTACTCTGTTAAGAGCTGGGAAAGGGCTGAATGCTCGGCTTATTGATGTGCAGCAATGGGAACAGCAGGGAGTAAGCCTGTATGACTACCATTAGGTGTGACACTTCAGCACATCAATGAAGGGTAGGCACTGAGGAGTGCCAGGGCCCGAGGCCTGGGCTAGATATTTTACCAACCCTGCATAATCTCTGATGACTGGCTCAGGTGCCTTTGTCTGCCTGTGCCAGCCATCTGAGAGTATCACTGGCTGTCTCAGCCTATTGTTGGATGACATTTTTCTTATTATACTAAAGGAATGATAGAGTATTATTCACTCTTGATAGATAGAAATGGGAAAGAAAACAAGGATGGCATTGCTCTGAAGAAGCCCTAAAATGAAACCGCTACTGTGCCCATCATCTTGCCACTAATCCATTTGTACCTCTGATCCTCTGTTTCACCTTCATTTCTCGGAACTCTTAGCCTGACACGCTTGACTTCATGCACAGCAGTCCACCATGTGTAAACCCTTCAAGACCACCACAGGTGCAAGCATGCCAGCATAGGCCCATCGTCCTGGGTGAGGCAGATGAGCAATCTCTCCACACACCAAAGGTGCTGCTCTCATATCTGTTGATTGAGAATCAGATGACCATACACTGCCTCAACAGAACCAAGGCCACTCTCTGATGAGTGCAGTGCACATATGTAACAATATGTTTGTGTCTTTGTGCTTGTCTGCACTTTCATGTGTTATATACCAACAGCTGGCTGTTTTCCTTTTTCATCGCATGTTGGTTTTCCCACGGTAATCCTTCTCAGTGCATGTGCTTGTGAATGACCTTAATCATTGCCAATACTTTTAGTAAGTCTTCTTTTGGATACTGGAAATTTTCTATACTCCGTCGTTTAATTTGCGTTAGTTTATTCTTGCTGCGTGGTGTCTGGAATGCTCTCTGACAAGATATTTAT
This sequence comes from Lissotriton helveticus, assembly GCF_964261635.1. Taxonomy (NCBI): domain Eukaryota; kingdom Metazoa; phylum Chordata; class Amphibia; order Caudata; family Salamandridae; genus Lissotriton; species Lissotriton helveticus. The sequence continues at coordinate 525,489,287 of NC_136063.1, read as the reverse complement.
GTTTTCACTTAGATTCTTGTTTTGACTGTTCAGTGAACACGGCACTGTTGGTGAATGTGTGTGGGAAGAGCAGAGGTTGCCCTGCGGCTTCTCCTGGGAATGGGGTGAATTTCCATGTTTTTCATGGCATGTGGAGAAAAGGACCTTAGCTAAACCCAGTGTTGCAATGCCGAGGTCGATTCTGCATGGGTTTCAGGTTTGAACTCTGTCACCTCCTGTATTGCATGAGTTTCAAAAGGTGGAGCCCTGATCAAATTATGATGTTTTGTGGGTCTGATCTGGTACTGCAAGCAGACTTCTGAGTGAGACTTCATGTATTTATTATCACAGAAAAGAGGTGTGAACTACGCTTTGTGTTCAATTTAAATGGCTACCACAGTTAGTAGTTCCCTGTATTCACCCTTTTTGGACTTGGCCCTTTTTGCAGGGTCATCCCTGAACTTTTTGCCTTCCACCTATATTTTGTATGACATGTTGTTGGCTATTTTATGACTCTGGGCACTTTCCACTGCTGATCAGTGCTAAAGTGCATATGCTCTCCCTGTTGTAAATTGCTGTATGAATTAGTGATTCCATAATTGGCTGGTTTGGTTTACTTGTCAGACCCTAGTACAGTGCACTGAGTGTGCTCAGGGCTTGTAAATCCAAAGGCTGCTGGTGGGCTTGCAGCACTGATTGTGCCACCCACAGAAGCAGCCTTGTAAAATGTGTCTAAGGTCTGCCATTGCAGAGAATGTATGCAGTCTGGTACTGTCATGCTGACTGGGCAAGTGCACCCACTTGCCATTCCCTAAACCTTCCCTTTTCTTCATATCAGACACCCCTATGGTAGGCCAAGGGGAGGTTGCATTGTAAGTATAAGGTAGGACATGCCCTGGTGTGTGTGGCATGTCCTAATAGTGAATTACAGCCATTTTCGTTTTTCACTATTGCAAGGCTACCTGTTCTCCATAGGCCAGAAGGGGCAGTTAGATCATTACATTCTTATAATCCTAACTGACTCAGAGAACATGGTAGAAATTTGAGTTTAGTATGCCTGGACTCAGAATGATAAAATGCATATTTTAGTCAAGTTGTTTTAACATTCTGTGTTTGAAAATACCACTTTTAGAAAGTGGGTATTTTCTAGTCTTACTATCCAAAGCATGCCTCTGCTAGGTTGTGTATTCCTTGTCTGGAGTTTGAGTGACAGGGCTGGGGGATTCCAGGAGGCAGAATAAGTCAGCCCAGTGGTGAATAGAGAGATCTACATCAAGATGGGTGGGAGGAGTTGCACCTGGGACCTGAATAGGGCTATGCCTGCCTTCCACAATGCTGGCTCTACCCCCTGTGGGGCGGCTGATGTCTCTGCCCTGCACAATAAATGAAGAGAAGGAATCTTGTCAACAAAGTGCTCCAGGGCTGTGTTTTCCCTCCACAATACTGGTTCCCCCTCCTGTGGGGCGTCTGATGTTTCTGCCCTGCACTGTGAAAGGAAAGAAGGAGTCTTGTAAACAGAGTGTTTCAGAACTGGTTTGGACTGGGCAAATGCCCCTCTGCTCTCAGAGGACAAAGGATTTTGGGATATAAATATTGGGACCCTGATCCATAGAAATTAGATCCCTTTTGGACCACAAGAAGAAACCTTTGCTGAGGAGAGGAACCTGAAGAAATTGAGGAGAGACTACCCCTAAGCTGATGTGCTGCTTGGGGGATTGGCCCGCAGTGGTTGCCTGACTGCCAAAGAAAGGAGAAAGAACTTTGTGTGCTTTACTTTCAACTTGTGAAGGATATCCAAGGGCTTGGAATAGAACTTGCCTCCTGCTGAAGTCTCATGGACAACATACTTCACCCACCAGCTCCCCAAGAGTCATCCTGAAGTGCCTACAGTTGTGCTGGACTTTTTGAGGATTTGCATGTCGCAAGGAGCTGGAAGTGCGACTCAAGAACACGAAGCAAGTCGCCGAACTGCCGCTGCCGCTACACATCATGAAGCGCCGCGCATCGCCAGAGAAGAGGTTCAACATCGCTGGAGACGCCGCCGCATCACTGCGAAGCGTGTCGCAAGAGTAGAGGATCGACGTCACATCAGATGTCTCTGCATCTCTGAGATGCGTGTCACAGGGCCTGTCGCGGCTCATCGCAAGAGAAGAGGATCGACGTCGCAGCAGACGCCGCCACATCTCTGAGAAAAGTGTTGCAGGGCCTGTCGCTGCTTGCATCGTTGTGGAAGCAACTTGCATCGCGGGGAGAGAGGATCGACGTCGCAGCAGATGCTGCCGCATCACTGGGAAGTGTGTCGCAGGGCCTGTCACGGCTTGCATCGAGGACAACTTCTCGCATCGCCGGAGAAGAGGATCGACGTCGCAGCAGACACCGCTGCATCACCGGGAAGCGTGTCGCATCAAGGAGAGAGTGTCATCTTTATTTCTTTTGCATCAGAACTTTTCCGCATTTCCATCGCTGCAACATTGCTTGTTGTGGAAGCGCAACGCATCGTAAGGTACATTGACGCAAAGTGTTGCATCTTAAGAACTGAACTGAACTAAGTTAACCTTACCATTTTGGAGTATAGTATTGTGGATTTTTGTCATTTGTGGTCTTGTGATAAGTCCCTAGAAAGAATACTTATTTTTAATATACAACTGTGTGGTGTCCATCTGTAGTGTTGTCACTGGGTTACTGTATGTGGTCACAAATGCTTTATACACTGCCGCTGAGATAAACCTGTCTGCTTGTTCCAAGCTACCAAGGGGGTGAGTTGGGGTTATTTTAGGAGTGTACCCCCTTACCCTAACTAGAGGCAACTGTCCCTATTTGTCACAAGTACCTACCTGTGCCAACTAGAGACCCCCAGATCTAATAACCCTCATAATGTAACAACGGTGATGAAGAAGAACAGGGCTTTGTGTAAATTACACCTCCCAAAGGTGGCACAGTTATTACTGTTTATGATATTGCTACCCAATGTATTGCATCAGCTTTTAATTAGACAGATCTCTGTCAAACATTTTCGAATGTCTCTTCTAGTTAAATAGTCCTGGAATCACACCAAAATGATCACATCATTACTACAGTGTCTTTGAATGCGCAGCATGTTTGTTCTATATTGGCATGATGTTTGCTTTAGTGGCATTTGCATAAAAAACACAGATTCAAGCCAAATATTTATCACCATCCAAAGTACACACCATATATACACCAATTTACAGAGGCCCCTTAGTGAACAGAGTAAGTTTGTAATATCTTCTTCCATACCTTTATATGCTTGTTTGTTAGCTGCAAAAATAACATCAGAGCATTCTTGCTCAAGACCCCAGAGCTCATATAAAGATACCACGCAGCTTCACTCGAAGATCACAACTATCACTGCTTTCTTGCAGTGATGGGCAGTCTCATGTTGAGATGAATGTGTGCTGACTTTGTGACAAGCAATACAATAGAGATTCTGTTAGACATCACATCCTTGGTGTGGTATTCCCCCAAATGTTTTGCCTCAACCCTTCCTGTTTGCTGAATTTGCTTTTGTTGGCTTCATCACTCCATGAACTTTACCACTGTTAATCGGGGCTAAAATGCTTCTGCTCATCATTCCTTCAAACATGGTAAAATAGGCCTATACATCATTGGTACATTTAATTTACCTGCAAGATGTTAGAAGATGGCACTACATGTAACTAGGTTCTGTGAATTAAATGCTACAAGTGGGCCTACCACTGCAGCCGGTAGTGAAGTTAAGTTGGAAAACTGCAATTTCAGACCTGGCAACTTTAAACTTTTGCTTGGACTAAAACTATTTTTTAATGCTTATAAGTCACCTTGAAGGTAGGCCCTGAAGGTTCATAGGGCAGGGTGCATTGTATTTGAAAAGTAGGACATATGTATTGTATTTGAAAAGTAGGGCATAGGTACTTAATGTTTGACATGTCCTGGCAATGAAAACCTCTTAAGGTATTTTTTTTTACTGTTGTAAGGCCTATCTCTCCCATTAAATAACACTGGGTAACCTTATTACATTTATTAAGTACTCATTTTGTATTGGGAGCAGATACAGATATGTGGTTTGCACTCAAAAGATTAAAAGTTAAACCCCTCTTTAATAGTAAAGTCAGATTTTAAGTTACAATTCTGAAAATGCCACTTTCAGGAAGTTGTCATTTTCTTGTCCATGCCAACTGTGCCTTCAGCCACTGTCCTGCATCACACGACTGTGAACAACCCTCATGGTGGGGTTTGTGTATTGCTGCCAGACAGTAATACAAAGATAACTTAGGTGTGGACAGGACAAGCCATCCTTGCAGGATGGCTAGGGAGGAGCTGTGACTAGCCTCACTTACAGTTCAAAGGGCTTTGCACCACAGCACACACAAAGGAAACTGACACCTAGCGTGTCCTGCCTTTTGTCACCCCGGACAGTTTGGAGTCTTTTCAAGGAGAAGAGGAAGAACTTTCCAGACACTGTGTTGAGGGTAGGTAATTTGAAACCCACACACAAAAGCGGGCACCAGGTATAAATATTAGACCTCCATAGCCCCATTATCAGAATAATCCTGGACCTGTGAAAGATACATAAGGAGGACTGCCCTGCAGCCAGAGGACTGCCTTTTGGCTTGAAGGCCTGCCCTGCTGCTTGAAGAACTGCCTTGATGTCTGAAAAGGAGGATTGGACCTGCTGGTGTTCTTCCCAAACTACTCCAAGTTACTCCAAGGGTCAGTTGGGTGCTCTCCTGTGTGAGCTACAAGGAGGCAGAAAGATTTAGTTGCCTCTCTGCAACTGCACAGCTGACCAGCTGCAACTGGACCTGCCTAAGTGTTGCTGCTGTCCTCTACTCAAGGGAGTCCTGATCCTCCAAGAGGTGCCCTCAGGTCTTGAACCCTTGGCTGCCATCAGTGAGAGCCCCTTCTAAGAGAAATGGTAAGAATACTGACATTGGGCTTCTCACAACTGCTAGCTGTCCAATTCATGCCAAACGTCTCCCGACCATAATGACCAGCAAAAGTAAGCTCTGGTGTGGTTACAGCAATGACTGCCTGTGATGACCGCCAACACAAAGTTACAGCAAAAACCATCCTCGACACCCAATTGCCTCTTCGCACTACAGCGGCAACTGTCCATGATATCTGATCTGCTGTTCGCATAGAGCAATGACTGTCATTGAAGCTCACCCTCCTCCTTGAGACCTTCTCTAAAGAAAATGGAACTCTTCCCACAGGACTTTAGAAGGTAATGTTTCAGCAGGACTAACCTGGTTCCCATATCTGACCTCTGCTCCATCATGGTCATCCTGACGTTTGTACTTTCCCCAGGTCTAATGTGAGCAGTGTGGTGCTTTTTGCCTTTAAACTACATTTTCACTTAAAACTGAATATTTCTGGTTCTTCTGATTGGATTTTCGTTGTTCTTGTATCATTGTATTTATTAGACTTGTCTCTAGTCTTCTAAATTAGTATTGCGATTTAGCTTGTGTTGTGTTTTCATTTAATACTGCTGATGTAAGCAGTATTAAAGTATCTTCCCCACTCCCCTTGCAAATGCCCTTTATCTGAGACAATAGGTGACAGTTACATCTAATTAAATATAAGCCCCTAAGTATATCGTATCCCCTGTCACAACACTCATTTGATGGTCCCCATGTCTTAATGAGATAGTTATCCCCTTACAAAGTGTTATACCTGTTTTTTTAATTTTAATTTTTATTTTGTTTGTATATTCGTGCAAACTCGCTATTGACTTGTGTCATTTTATCGTTAATTTTATCATGTCATTTTTTACTGTTTTATGCTGACTCAAAGATGTTGATGTTTATCACATGGTGGTAAGATCCACCCTTTTATGATTTTTACAAATCAAATAAAGTATTATTATTATTATTATTACTGCTGATGTGGTGCATGCACACGTTACACGTTGCCTCTAAATTAAGCCTCATTGCTTTTGTGCCAAGATACCATAGGGTTCAGCACAGGTTAATTTAGTGACATTTTGCAGCTCACCCTAAAACCAATTCTGATTGTTGCCTTAGCAGGACATCGATTCCTTTGAACCAATTACTCAATTAGTTAAAGATTCCAAAAGTTATTTGCTCACCTAAGTTTAACTTAGATGCTCACATGTAATTTAAGAGTGTAACTTCAGATTTGCAATCCACAAAACATTATGTAAACTATTAGATTGGTTTACTCATAGGTTGCATTACACTACCTCAAAACCCAAGATGTCGTCATTCAATGAAGAAACATTCAGGGCTGTGGCCTGGCAAGATGGCCGCTCAGCCCAAACTCTGCCACCCTAGTGCATAATCCGTAGGAACACTGTAATGCATCCCAAATGTGCCCAACAGACTCCTGTGCCCTACTGATGTGATTCTAAGACTTGGTAACGGATATTGAACTATGGGTGTGGAAGATTTTCATGCAAAAACAACAGTTGATGGATAGAATGCAGAACAATGTCATGCATTCACCCCAGTACAGAGATCTGGGCCTAAATCCATAGTTTTTTTGCTCACCATGCCATTCCAGTTTAAACCCAGCCATATGAAAATCAGTCTTGACCCTGTGCCCCATGGGAACAGTCCAGCCTGAACTGCCAAGCCAGGTCCTTCCTGGACTGGAAACAAGCATTCTAGAACCGGATTTGGGCTTCCAGCCCTCATCAGCCAGGATAGCTTAATTCCAGTGGCATGGAGAGCACGGGACTCATGTCTGAGCATGCCCAGTTTAATTGCCTGGGGATGAGGCCTTGCAATGTTCAACACTCCGTCCATCATGCCCTTTGGTTTTGCTAATATTGCCCTAAGTTGGCAGGGTATGCCTAAACATGGGTCCCTTGCTCACTGGGCCACTGGATTCATGATAGCCTGGCTGATGAGGTTTATGAACCCGAAACCGGTCCCAGGATGCTTGTTTCCGGTCCAGGGCGAGACATAGCTTGGCAGTCCGGGCTGGACTGTTCCCATGAGGCATAGGGTCAGACTGATTTGCATATGGCCATGTCTGAACTGGGGTGGCGGAGGGAGCTAAAGAATTATGATGGATTAAACCCAGATCAGTTGACTGGGGGTGAGTGCTTGCAATGTTCAACACTCCGTCCATCATCCCCTTTGGTTTTGCTAATTTCGCCGTAAATTGGCAGGGTATGCCCAGACATGGGTACCTTGCTCACTTGGCCAATGGATTCATGATAGCCTGACTGATGAGGGTTATGAACCCGAAACCGGTCCCAGGATGCTTGTTTCCGGTCCAGGGAAGACATGGCTTGGCAGTCCGGGCTGGACTGTTCCCATGAGGCACATGGTCAGACTGATTTGCATATGGCCATGTCTGAACTTGGGTGGCGGAGTGAGCTAAAGAATGATGATGGATTAAACCTAGATCAGCTGACTGGGGGTCATTGCTTGCAATGTTCAACACTCCGTCCATCATCACTTTTGGTTTTGCTAATTTCGCCCTAAATTGGCAGGGTATGCCCAGACGTGGGTCTCTTGCTTACGTGGCCACTGGATTCATGATAGCCTGGCTGATGAGGGTTATGAACCCGAAACCGGTCCCATGATGCTTGTTTCCGGTCCAGGGATGACATGGCTTGGCAGTTCGGGTTGGACTGTTCCCATGAGGCACAGGGTCAGACTGATTTGCATATGGCCATGTCTGAACAGGGGTGGCAGAGTGCGCTAAAGAATGATGATGGATTAAACCCAGATCAGTTGACTGGGGGTGAGTGCTTGCAACATGCAACACTCTGTCCATCATCCCCTTTGGTTTTGCTAATTTCGCCCTAAGTAGGCAGGGTATGCCCAGACGTGGGTCCCTTGCTCTCTGGGCCACTGGATTCATGATAGCCTGGCTGATGAGGGTTATGAACCCGAAACCGGTCCCAGGATGCTTGTCTCCGGTCCAGGGAAGACATGGCTTGGCAGCTTGGCAGCAATCTTCTAATCTTTTACACTTCTCTCAATCTGGGTTCAGGGCTGGCTTCTCTACCGAGACCACTTTACTTGGTGTGTCTGAGACTATCAGAAGACAAGTGGACTGCGGGGAGACTGTGGCACTCATCCTGTTAGATTTGAGTGCCGCGTTTGACACCGTCTCCCATGCCATCCTGCTGTCCACTTTGAAATCTGTGGGTATTGATGGCGCCGCCCTGGCCTGGATTGCTAGCTTTCTCTCTAATCGTACTTTTCAAGTCTTTTCTTCCTCATCTGTCTCCTCTATCTTTTCCTCCCCTCACGGTGTGCCCCAGGGGTCTATTCTCAGCCCTCTTTTTTTCAATCTCTATGTGAGACCTCTTGCTTTTTTGGCAGAACAAGCAGGCCTCACAATCTATTCTTACGCTGACGATACACAAATCGTCTATTCGCTATCCACTAACAAACATCTCCCTACGTCCTCCTTACAGTCCGGGCTGGAGCAAATTGCCAACTGGATGCATTGCCATAAATTAAAATTGAATGGCGATAAAACGGAGTTACTCCTATTCGGCCCTCTCACTTCGCCTGGGGCCCTCAACATTGGCCTCATCAGATGGGTCCCACTCCTACCCCTTCAGCCTCAGTTCGCAACCTTGGGGTCATTTTTGACAACCAGCTGTCTTTTAAGCAACACGTGGTAAAAGTCTCTGCCACCTGTACTACCATCTTAAGGTGGCTGAGAAAAATCAGGTGGATGCTTCCAGCTGATACCCTGAGGATAGTAGTCCAGGCCCTCGTCACCTCACGCTTGGACTACGGGAACATTCTGCTTCTGGGTGCCTGTAAAGAGGTAACAAAGAAACATCAGGTGGTCCAGAATGTGGCAGTCCGACTTCTCTGTAACTTGCCTGCTAGGTCATCGGCTTCTATCCATCTGCGCAAGTTGCATTGGTTGCGCATTGAGAGCCGAGTAAAGTTTAAAGCGCTCTGCATAATGCACCATATTAAAATGGGTAAAGCTCCTGAATATCTATCTTCCCTAGTCCAGCAGTATGTTCCGTCCCGTACATTGAGATCTTCTACACAAAATAAGTTTACGACCCCGCGGGTCAACAGAGCTAAAATGGGCGGCCGCTCGTTTGCTCTTTTGGCACCCTCTCTATGGAACTCTATGCCCCAGTCCCTGCGTTCTGAAACATGTTACCTGTTATTCCGCAAGGGAATAAAGACCTGGCTTTTTAACACTTAATTTTGTATTTCACTCCCCCCTCAACTCACTCATTCTCTGTTTATCTTTAGCGCCGGGAAACCTTCGGGTAGCTGTGCGCTCAATAAATACAATAATAATAATAATGCTTGTCTCCGGTCCAGGGAAGACATGGCTTGGCAGTTTGGGCTGGACTGTTCACATGAGGCACAGTGTCAGAATGATTTGCATATGGCCATGTCTGAACTGGGGTGGAGGAGTGAGCTAAAGAATGATAATGGATTAAACCCATATCAGTTGACTGGGGGTGAGTGCTTGCAATGTTCAAAACTCCGTCCATCATCCCCTTTGGATTTTCTGTTGAAGATTTTCATCCCATGGGCAGTTGCCATGATCGCTGCTGCGTAGTAGTTACCCCTGGAGAATGGCGATGATTCAATGGTGACTCACACACTGCATCTGTAATCATGACAGCTGCATTTCTGGGAGGCTTCCCCTAGTATGGGCTGGAGAGAGAAATGGCTTGACGCTGAGCAGCCTTGTGGTGAATGCCGGAAAGCTGAGGCCTAGTTGTCGAGCAGCCTGGAGTGGTGGCAAGTGCCTGGCAGCCTCAAGGAAGTGGATCCTTTTCTCCCCATCCCCAAAGTAAGGTGAGTGTGTACTGCAGCTTAATCCTCGGATGATGTAGGGGCCCCCGGGAATGAGTTGGGATCAAGCTCAAAGTTAAACTGTCACGGTTGTCGCCTCCTCAGGATCAGGGTGATGCTAAAAGGGGTCCACCTCCTGATTTCCCGACACTCTGACTGCATGAACATACACAGAGCCTCTAGGTAATCAAGCGAGGGATAGGAAAGGGAAGGGACTGCAACGGAAGGGACAACTGAAATGAGAAAACACAAACGTTATAACATTCACTTCTTACTACTCTCATTTCAGTCTCGCTAGTATAACACCTACCCCAAAGTATCTTTCTGGAGGTGAACCCTTCCTCTATGTTGCCTGTAGTAGATGATCTCTCTACAACGAACAATCGCAGCCTGGAATATATAAAATCACAATCACATTCCTGGCCAGCTCTTCTTAGGATCGTAATGCATCAAACACACATCATCCCATACGTACCATTCCTCTTTCCCAAACAATAGTAAAGCAACACACTTCTCCAGTGACCGGAAATTGAATAGTTCCAAGGGTGCCTTAAAAGATCATTGAAAAAGGCTTCTAGGAATGTAGCACAACAAGTCTTGCTCTTTGGCTACAAAATAAAAAGAAGAACAAACAAAGTTCCATGAATTCCAACCAGGAATTCTTTACAGTTGTTTCTTCAATGAAGAGCAGAAAATAATAGTGTCGAAGAACAACTGAGAAAATGTCCTCTCAGCAGGCTTACCCCATGTCACTAGAGACTAAACAGAACCTCCTACTTGAAAAGACTCGCAGAATCAGCTCCAACCTCCTTGATGTCACCTATTGTGAAGCGCTCTGACACCTTCGGGTAAAGTCCGCGCTATATAAAAATGCATAAATAAAATAAAATAAATAAAAAAGGAGGAAAAAGCTACAGGAATCCCCTTAGAGGAGGGAGGGGGCAAACACTCCTTGCGATGTATTCCGTGTCTCAGCCGAGAACGCACCAGAGCTAGTTACAGCCGCAGCCGCTGACTGTAACAGGATCAGCAAATGTCCAGAATGGAGTTAGGCAGCCGCCGCACTCCGTGACAAATCAAAGTAACAGGAAAGCGTCTCCACCGAGAACGCACAAGGGCCAGCTACCGCCGCAGCCGCTGGCAGCAGAATCAACTCAGGAAATCCCGAGCGGAGAATGGCAGCCGCCGTCCTCCGTTGTAGGCTCAAATCAAGAACAGCGTCTCAGCCGAGAACGCTAACACGGAGCACCTAGTACCTCACACTATGGTTCCAGTGTGGAATCACGTACAGCGCACGTCTGCGCTACGTGATCCTAAATGTCTTTGACTCCTCCCATCATCCGAGCATTCTGGGAGATGTAGTCATGCAGGGGCTTCCTGCAAATCATGACATAAACAGAGGACACTGCCATTGGGCCTTGCGTGCCTGTGAGGGCACTTAAGACAGGGGGGCAGCATAGTAGTTGGAGCGAATCTGCCCTCAATGTTAGAAAGACACGGCTAAAAAGCTTTGATGCAAACATGAAGTATGTTATACTTGGAACCTGCTCATTGACTCCTTAGAGTCAACGGACTTCTGGCTCTACATACAACTGATCCCTGCTATATTTTTCCCTTGGGGTATAAGTGGCCGACTTCACTTGACTCGCTCCTCTCCCTCGAGTTGAGTGGTCGCTCCCCTGTGTCCCTCTGAGACATTTGGTATCGTTGTGCCTCTTTGCATCGCATTACTGCATTATTATTTGCTGCCTGCTGTTTGCCTGATCGCCGCCTAGCTCTACTTGCACTTTAATAGCTAAAATTGCCGATTTCACCCTGTTTGCGCACTGTGCCGCTCTGTATTCATATCTGCATTATTATTTCTGCCTGCTGCCTGCCTGATCGCCGCTTAGCTTTACCTGCAATTCTAAGTGTTATTTCCGCTGTTTTTGACTCTGTTTGCGCGTTTGCTGTACTCCCCCCCTCCGCCTCCATTTTGTTTGTTGTTGTCGTAGTCTGTAGCCCGCCCCGCCTCCCAGCTGAGACGCCCTCGCCCCTCCCCCTCCACTATCCATATATGACAGTTCTTCCCGCGCGCAGCGTTCACGCGCAGCGACCGCGCCCAATTCGCGCCGAAGGTGCGCCAAAGGTAAGCCCGTCTACGCCCGTCCGCGCCTGGACCGCGCCCAGCGCCAGACCCCCTGCCCCTCGCGCTGCCCAGCCCTCCCGCATTACCTACGATGCCGCCACCCTCCTAGCCCTTAACCCCGGTCGCGCCCCCAACTGCGTCCAAGCCGCTCCTGGACACACCCATGGACCTTTCTCTTGCTACTCCTGCAAATTCATCGGCACCGACAACATCTCCGCTACGACCACACCACAGATTCCCGACCCCAACTACCTACAATGCATCTTGCTCAACACCCGATCGGTCCACAGGCACGCAATTGACCTATGGAATCTACTAGACACCACCTCTCCAGACATCGCCTTCCTAACGGAAACATGGATGAACGCTTCCTCCGCCCCAGACATCACCATTGCCATCCCTGAAGACTATAAGATCACACGCAAGGACCGTACCGGCCACACAGGAGGAGGAATCGCTATCGTCCATAAAAAATCAATGCACATCTCAACCAGCTCTGACGTCAATCTCGCCAACTCTGAACACCTTCACTTCCAGATCCACATCGACCCCAAGACCACACTCAGAGGCACCCTCCTCTACAGACCACCAGGACCCCGCGCAAAATTCAGTGAAGACATCACGGACTTCATCACTCCACACGCGCTCCCCTCCAAAGATTACATCCTTCTGGGAGACCTCAACTTTCACCTTGAAAAGAACAACGACCGCAACACCACCACCCTCTTGGACAACCTCGCCAACCTCGGACTTAAACAACTGGTCACTTCCCCCACCCACATAGCAGGTCATACTCTCGACCCTATCTTCACCTCCAGCAATCACGTCTCCTTCAGCCACACCACAGATCTCCTCTGGACTGACCACAGCTGCGTTCACTTTACCTACAACAAGCCTAAACTCATCAACCACCCCCAACCAACGCTGCAAAGAAACTGGAACAAAATCACCATCGACCAGATCTCCTCATCACTCCTTCTAAACACCCCAGCCCACTCTTCTAACCCAGACCAAGCCGCCGCCAACTTCGCCCTATGGTTATCCAACAGCGCCGACATCCTAGCACCACTGAAAAAACGTCAAAGCAAATCTGGCAACAAGAAGACCTCATGGTTCAACGATGATCTTAAGAAGTCCAAGAAACTCTGCCGCTCCCTTGAAAAGGCCTGGAAAAAAGACCCAACCACTAGCACCAAGGACGCCTTCAAAAACGCCACCCGCATACACCACCAACTAATCCGAAAGGCCAAGAAAACAGCATTCAAGGATCGACTAGACAACAACGCCCACAACAGCAAGGAACTTTTCAACATCGTCAAGGAATTCACCAATCCCTCGGCCAACTCCAACGACATCACCCCCTCCCAAGCCCTCTGCGACTCCCTGGCTTTATTCTTCCACAACAAAATTGCAGACATCCACAACAGCTTCAACAACCAACCCGAAGACCAACCCACCCAACCATATGCTGAACATTCACCCCCCTTGAACACCCTTAACGACTGGAACCCAATCTCCACGGAGGACACCATCCGCCTGATGAACTCCATCCACTCAGGATCCCCCACAGACCCATGTCCTCACCACATCTTCAACAAAGCAGACTCCATCATAGCACCACACCTCCGAGACGTCATCAACTGCTCCTTCAACTCCGCCACCTTCCCGGAAAGCTGGAAACACGCTGAACTCACCGCCCTTCTGAAAAAACCCACAGCGGACCCCACCGAACTAAAAAATTACCGCCCCATCTCGCTCCTTCCTTTCCCGGCCAAAGTCATCGAGAAAGCTGTCAACAACCAGCTCGCCGCTTTCCTCGAAGCCAACAAATCCCTCGACTCCTCACAGTCTGGCTTCCGAGCTAAACACAGCACTGAGACCGCCCTCATCGCAGCAACAGACGACATTCGAACTCTACTGGACAATGGAGACACAGTCGCCCTCATCCTTCTCGACCTCTCTGCAGCCTTCGACACAGTCTGCCACAACACCCTTTTACAACGCCTCAAAAACATCGGAATCCAAGGAAAAGCACTAGAATAGATCACCTCCTTCCTCACCGGAAGAACCCAGAGAGTCCGCCTTCCACCACTCAAGTCCGAGGCCACTGAAGTCATCTGTGGCGTACCACAAGGATCCTCACTCAGTCCCACCCTCTTCAACGTATACATGAGCCCCCTCGCGGCCATCGCCCGCCAACACAACCTCAAAATCATCTCCTACGCGGATGACACTCAACTGATCCTTTCACTCACCAATGACCCTAGCACCGCCAAAACTAACCTACACGAAGGAATGAAAGAAGTTGCCGAATGGATGAAACACAGCCGTCTGAAACTGAACTCAGATAAAACAGAAGTCCTCATATTAGGTACATCCCCCTCTGCATGGGACGACTCCTGGTGGCCGGAAGCCCTTGGAAAAGCACCCATCCCAACGGACCACGCACGGAACCTGGGCGTCATCCTGGACTCCTCACTCTCAATGACCAGACAAGTCAACGCCGTCTCATCATCCTGCTTCAACATCCTTCGCATGCTCAAAAAAAAATTTCGCTGGATCCCCACCGAAACCAGAAAAACAGTCACCCACGCTCTGGTCACGAGCCGTCTGGACTACGGAAACACCCTCTACGCAGGTACTACCACTAAACTCCAGAAAAAACTCCAACGAATCCAAAACGCCTCAGCCAGGATCATATTAGACATCCCGCGTAACGAACACATCTCTGGTCACCTGAAAAACCTCCACTGGCTACCCGTCAATAAGAGGATCACTTTCCGACTTCTGACCCACGCACACAAGGCACTCTACGAAATCGGACCAGAATGCCTCAACTCACGACTGTCCTTCTACACCCCCACCCGCCAACTACGATCCTCCAACCAAGCCCTCGCCACTGTACCTCACATCAACAAGACCACCATGGGAGGTAGATCCTTCTCATACCTGGCGGCTAAAACATGGAACTCACTTCCCACTTACCTTCGCCTTACCCAGAACCACCTAGCATTCAGAAAGCAACTTAAAACGTGGATATTTGACAAGTAATCCTCCTCCCCTCCCTAAGCGCCTTGAGACCCTCTGGGTATGTAGTGCGCTATATAAATTTTATGACTTATGACTTATGACTTTGCTGTGGACGGTGGGTAGCTTACGGAGGAGAGTGGAGTTGAGTCAGTGAACTATTGGGGGTGTCAAAGGGTGCTGTGAGCCCATTCCCTTTACATTTGCACAAGGCAAGGAGTGGATGTGGCCCCAATGGCAGAGTTCCCTGCAGACAATGGGTGGCATGGTGCATGCCTTGATTAATTTGGGCCCCTACTGAACTGTGTCCTGGCTTGGGGGTGTCACTGTGTGCTACATGTCACAGGATGATATTACTGGCGCTCACCCTGGGTGATATCTGGGGTACTGTGCAGTGGGGGTTTCTGGAGGGCCTTACCTCACCATGCAAGTGTGTTGTTCCAGTTCTTATGTGGCTGGTTAGGTAATTTCTCCCTGAAAAGTGACGGATACAGGAGAGGCATGCTTTGGGGCAATGCCCTTGGGTCCTGGGATTCAGAAAAGGGGGTGGTGATGAACAGAGTGTCTGAATTAAGCAGACCACTCTTACCCAGTCCAAAGATCAGGGCTTGATCCATCACCGTTATTTAGCTCACTGCCCCATCCCAGCTCAGAACCTGGCTATATGCAAATTAGTCTGTCCCTGGCCCAGTGCATCATGGGAACAGGGCAGACCAAACTACCAAGCCAATTCTTCACCAGAAAGGAGACAAGCTTCCGGGGACCGGTTTCTGCCATTCCAGGCGTCGTCGGCCCGGCTTGCTTGAATCCTGATGGAGCAGTGAGCAAGGGACTCCTGTCTGAGTATACCCTTCCACGCTTATGGGAAGCAGGACTGGTGAGAACTACATGGTGCAACACAATGGCGCAATTTGTCCGGCCGCAGCGCCTGCCACAGCGCAGTACAAGATAGGCGAGTGTGCATGCCCAGGGGACTGAGGGGGAACCATCAAGGATGGCTCTGCTAGAGGCCATGCAGGGGTCACGTAATGCCTTGGAAGGCAAGTTTAGACACAGTGGCCATAAAGATGGGATTGCTACGAGTGGACCTACGCAAAGTGTCAGAGAATAACTGATACGGAGCACAAGATTGGTGGTTTCGACCAAGAAGTTGCCGCATTGAAAGAGCAGCTTGCAAGGCTGACCACCGTGGCAAAGACGTTGGAACATAGGGTATTGGATGCGGTGGGTCAATCCCGCCGCAACAACATCCGTCTGGTGGGTTTTCGGAATTATTTGTAGAGAACTAGATTCATAATACCCTATGACCTGAGGGTTCGACACACGTTTGCAGTGAAGCGATGCTCACCAGGCACTGGTGGCGTTCGCTCAGCCGGGTGCCCGTCAAAGCTCTGGTTGCACAGATCTTCAACTATTGTCACCTAGACTGTATCCTCAAAGCGCCTCGCACAGCAGCATTGCTGAAACATGGAAAACATACTATATCCATCTTCTCAGACCTCACCTGAAAGGTGCAAGGACAACGAAAATTATTTGTGGAAGTCAAGCGGCAGCTTCGGACCTTGGACTTTTCATATATGTTCCTGTCAAGACTTTGTGTGGTTGCCCAGGGTAATACTAATTTCTTTGATCACCTGGAGGATGCTTGTTAATGTCTTGAGTGTTAGGACAAGGTTTCGCATGAGGAGCGAGGAGCACTGAGGACTGGTTGGGGCAGTCGCTGGACGTCAGCGTACATCCCCATGGAGTGAATCCCAGGGACATTCATCAGAAGGAGAAACACTTGATAGCTGGATAGAGGTCCACGAAGATGGCACATTGGCAAATTTAAGTGATGGACATCATTGCTTTATCTGGCACTCAGAACAGTGGTGCAGAGGAGGTGCCACCAACCCACACTATTGCTTTTTGCCTCTCGCAGGGCCACTTCCTTAGGGCACTGATATGGCAGCTGGAATGAGACCCAGCTTGGACTTCCACCCTTTTACCCAGGTGGGGGAAAGCTCTGTCATCACTCGCTCCTGCATTGAATGGCGTTTAATTTATGTTATTGAGCAAGGATTGGGTACCACTCTTAGAGTCAAAGTGCAGACCAGTTTGATCATGGAGAGGTAATCAGTGAGGAATACTTATGTCTGACGTGACGGACTGCAAGATGGTGGGCGATCATGGTATTGTTATTTTTGGTTGTTGTCAGATTGTCTGAGGTGGGTTGGGGAGGGAAAGCTTTGAATTTGTTATGATTCTGGTACAGGATTGTTTATACTGCACATTACTGAAGTATGTGGGAGTGCAGGGTGGGGAGTGCAAATACTCTAAATCAGTGGTTCCCAAACGTTTGACTCCTGAGGACCCCCATTGAGTCACCACCGGAAGACCCACAAGTAATTTGTAGGATTTAAATTTCATTTAAACAGTAATTCGAAAAAAAATATCATATGTGTGCACACAAAACAAATACTCGAATTACTAAGTATTTTAGGGGCATATTTACAAGCCCCCATCACCATGGGAACATCACTTTTTGCGACGTTCCCGTGGCAATAGGGGCTTTGCCTTTTTTACAAGGCAGTGATAAGCCACTTAATGTGACTTAACGGTGCCTTGTAAATAAGACGCCTTTTTACCCAATGCTTAGCGGTAAAGGGGTGGGCAGTGGGTGTTGCAGTGGGCGTTTCCCCTGCACCACCCATTGATTTTGATGCTGCCCCCTATTTAAAAGGGCAGATTTTATAGGAGGCAGCACCAAAATTAAGACCAGGGAAAACCTGGTCTTAACTTGGCAAAACAAGGAGAAATTATTTATTTCTCCTCGTTTTTGCAAAACGCCTTGGATTGTTTATGTTCAGGAAGGTGACCCTTCCTGCACATCAATAATCTTTAAAAAAAATTGACTTTTTGTAACTTCCGTGTGTGCTGCATTAAGCAGCACACATAGAAGTGTCAAAACAACATTTCAAGATTGTTTATGTGCAGGAAGGAGGACCTTCCCGTACATACATTTACCAATCTTTTCCACAGCGGTCCCCTGGCTCCACCGTCCTAGTGATCAGATATGGGGACTATCCCATGTTAACAGCGATTCCGGAGATCTCCAACGAGGAGCTCACCAGTCTCTGTGGTAGGATCAAATCTGGGTCTCCTTTGGATCCCATGAGACCAGCCCAATTTGTTGAGTCCCTGACGCTCTTCCAGCAGCCGTTGGGTCAAATACTCAATCTGTCCTTTTCCATGGCCAGTGTCCCTGTGGCATGGAAACAGGCCTGGGTGTCACCAATCATCAAGAAACCCACATTGGACCCTTCAAAACCGGAGAATTTTAGACCTATCTCCCTTCTCCCGTGGGTTGCCAAGATCGCAGAAGCCCACGTCAACAATGTTCTATCTCAATACCTGAGCCTTCATAACATTCTGGACCCGTCACAAAACGGTTTTCGGCCGGCCACAGTACGGAATCGGCCCTGTTCGCCACGACCGAACATCTTCAGACGATTCTGGATGCCGGTCAAAGTGCAGCGCTGATCCTGTTGGTTCTTAGCGCTGCCTTTGATATGGTGTCACATGACATTCTTCTTTATCGTCTAGAGGCAGCAGGGATCGCCGGAACCACCCTAGAGTGGTTCAGATCATTTTTAACTGATAGATCTTTACGGGTGTCGGCCCCGCCGTTCCTTTCTCAATCCCATACCATCAGTCAGGGGGTCCCCCAAGGCTCAGCATTAAACCCGTCCCTGTTTAATCTCTACGTACAGCCACTGGTAGCGGTGGCAAAAGAATGGGACCTAACTATGGTATCTTATGCTGATGATACCCAGCTTGTTATCACCTTAGCGGAAGGGCCATCAATATCGGCCACTAGGTTCAGAGATGGGATGGCAGCAGTGGCTAAATGGATGGCAGACAACTGTCTACAGCTTAATGCGAGTAAAACCGAGGTTTTATTTGTAGGCAAGAACACCGCCCTTTGGAATGAACATTGGTGGCCGGCATCTCTGGGGTCTATACCAACGCCAAAGATATTAGTAAGGAATCTAGGAGCCTGGATGGACTCCTCACTCAGTTTCAAGACCCACACTAAGAGAGTTGCATCCACATGTGTGGGCTTGCTAAGGGGCCTCACCCCTCTCTTGAAGTTTTTTGATCCAGCAGTACGACAGCTCATTGTGCAATCTACCATACTGTCTTGCTTAGACTATGCTAGTGCGCTGCTTCTAGGGGCTAATAAAGCTGAGATACAGCGACTACAACAAGTTCAAAATTCGGCAGCTAGAACTCTGGTGGGACTTCCCCGTCGATGCTCGGTCAGGGCTACGAACAGAAAGCTGCACTGACTTCCGATCGACACCCGGATACAGTTCAAAGCTCTTTGCTTATCGTTTAAGATTCTAAAATCTGGGAGTCCGGAACTATTGAGCAATCTTCTGGTCCCGTACATGCCCCATAGACAGCTGCGTTCGCTGGGACAACATTTGGTGATTGTCCCGTGGATTAAACTCTGCCAAGTCGGTGGTCGTTCCTTTCGGTACATGGCAGCTAAGCTGTGGAACTCCTTGCCAGTTCACATTCGTGGAATGGAGGACCTGCTTATCTTTCGAAAAGCCATTAAAACCTTCCTCTTTCCTTTACCATAGTTGGATTTACGAAAGCTGTGAAGTTTTCAGGTGCTGTGTCACTTGGATCTGGTAGCGCCGGGACGCCCCTTGGCTGGGGCAGCTGTGCGCTTTAGAAAAACATTTAACATAACATTTAACATAACATAAATAATCTTCCCCTCTTAAGTGTCGTGCCACCACAGGGGAAATGCAGGGCTGCACCATATTCTTTAAAATATGGTACAGCCCTGCGTTTCTGAAGTGGTGGAGTGTGTTGTTGAGCCAAGGAGGCTAACGACACTCTCCGCCACTTCTGTTGTCTTTTATATTGAAAGAATTTGCAAGAAAATGAAAAACGTTAACGGCAAGGTTGGTGCTGCATCTCCGTGACTAACTTTTCAATGGTTGGTTTTATTTCGCAGTACGAGGTTTCTGCTCCTGCCAGAGCCAGACTAGAAACCCAAAGCAGCCATGGCAAATGATTTCAGACCAGTACCCATATGCTGCACAGCAAGTGCAGTGAGTGAATCTGAGCACTACAAAGGGGGCTTTAGGAGGCTCACCCCCCAAAAAAAATTAGGAAACAATGGTGCAGTCTACAAAACATGTATTATTATATATTGAATTGTATTAGCTTATAAAGAATAGTAAATGAAGACCTGACTATGCACCAGAATACGACAATCTTTCTGAGGGTTCTTCAATGATTCTTCCACTATCACCCTCCAACAGTGCTTCATCTCTCCATAGCCAATGTGTCATGTGTATTTCATTTTTTATAGCATCTCTCATACCATTGTAGGATATCAGAGCACTTTACATCACACATATATAGAGACGGTGAATCATATGTGTAAATCAGTGCATAGAAAATGGTACATAAGGCAAAGAGGACTACCCGGTGTAGAATTCACATGTCATTCATACTAGTAGGCATTTTTAAAGAGTGCTTGGTCTGGAGAAGCACAAACTCTGGATTCAGATCATAACACATCGGTTAGCATTGACTCTAACAATACAAATGTATTTCCACCCAAATAAACCTTTTTAGCAGCATCAGGATAATGAAACACTGGGAAAATACATCACACTAACTTCTACCTAGCAGTTTGCAAGAAGCTGTTTAATTACAGTTTTGCTCTTGACAGATAACATGGGGGAGGAGCTATTATGGGCGGGAGTTTCAATTGTGTACTAGATCCAGACTTGCATGGGTGACCCGCCAGAGGGATGACCAAACCAGGTATGGTGGAAACACTGACTGACATAATGCGTAACTTGCAGTGTGTGGACTTGTGGAGAGAGCGTTATACAAATGGAAAGGAATACTTTTTTTACTTGGTTACACACAGCACCTCTAGCTGGTTGGATCGTGCTTTGAGTTCTGTAAATATGCTGTCAAATATACAAGAAGTGACCTACTGGGGTAGGTTTCTTTCTGACCACTCCCCTGTGATGCTGGAATGGAAGGGAGACAGGACACAATGTGATAGGAGGCATTGGAGATTGTAGACGGAGGCATTACTAGATGCACAGTTTAGACAGGCCCTTGGTGAAAGGATAACAGATTATTTAGAAGGTAAAATTGGAGAACCATGATGAGCAGGGGCACAGCATGAGAGGCACTAAAGGCTGTCATACAAAGGGAATGTTTGAGAAGGGTAGAGAGGTCTGCATAGGCTGATGCAAGCTAAGCCTTGAGACTTTGAGAGGCAACTAGCCGAGGCTCAGCAGATGGATGATGGGAGCACGGCTGCAGCTGACTCCATGATTGGTATTAAGAGATGCCTTGGGGGAGCGAGGGACTGGTTGGATAAATTCACAAGAAGGGATTATAGGCAGAGACTACATAGAAAAGGGGACAAATGTAGTAGATTATTTGCATGGTTACTTCAGAGGGAGGAAGACAAACCCCCCTATTATGATGCTCTGCCGTAGTGACGGGACCATGGCTAATACACAGTGACTTATTAATAGAGTATTGAGGGACCGTCGTGGGGACATCGATGGAGGAGGGGTTGCTGCAGATGATGTGACAGTAGCAGACTATCTGGCAGGCGTGGATCTCTCTGAGTTACCACCCCTCATATGAGATGAACAGGAGTCCGAGATCACTCTTGAGGAAGTGAGACAGGCGATTGCTAATGTGAACTGTGGGAAGTCTCTGGGAGGTGATGGCTTTCTGGTGGAATTCTAACAGGCCTACAAGGTACAGTTGGCTGGCCCACTGCTGGAGATCTTTCAGGAAGCACACAGGGTGGTGTGTTACTCCCCATGCTTAGAGAGGAGGTGGTGTGCATGGTGCCCAGGGTGGGAGGAGATGTAGTGGACCCTTCTTCGCATATGCTCCTCACCATGCTGAATGTGGACTCAAAAGTGTTTTGTTAAATACTGGAAGCCGACTGACATGAGTGATGGGAACACTGGTACATGAGGACCAATGTGAGTTTATACCGGAATGCAGCAGGGCCCTTAATTTGCATAGACTTGCCCACTTTCTGCATGAGACCAATGAATGAATGAATGAAACAGCTTTATTCGATTTTAAGTACATAAAATCATAAAAGCAACAGATACATTTCACAACAACATGGTTTAAAAACATTCATATATTAACAAATAGTTAAGCTTTTCCTTTTCTTTAAAACACTCTTTAAAAAACCTAGCATAACAGCCACACAGGTTGCATCATTTAGAGATAATAAAAACAATAGGGCTGGGCGACATTGCCTCCAAGTACCAAATTTTTTAAAAGTGGTTTGATCCATCTAGACCTCTCCAACATATAAAATTTACAAAAACAGATAACATGCAGAGTAGATTGGGTAGACAAGTTGTCACACGGGCATTTACAGAGATTTCTGCCCCAATCATTTACTTTAGGGAATGTGGTTAGACGAAAAAAGACATAGAACCTGAGACGTGTTAAAAGATACCGGTCAAAGCCCTCCAGGCACCAAGTCAGATAAGGCTGGATAGTATAGGTAGCTAGGGTGAGTTGATGCTGAATGACAAGATTTTTGTTCATTTCCACACCTAGTCTCAGGGATTCAACATGGTACCAACACAACTGTTTCAGGTCTTTTCTAGTAATGTTGAACAGTGAGTCTGGCTGGTGGTAGTACTCCGGTTTTCCTAAATCCCTTGTAAATTTCAATATATACATCAACCATGGAATCTTACTGGCCTTGTCCAACCTCATACAGTCCTCGATAATGGCTCTATTTAGCAACAGATCAGGGGTAGTCCAGATTCGATGCCAAAGCAAAAGAGGTTGCATGCTAATTAAATCGCTCACATATCTGATGCCCAACTCTGCATGACAATTAAAAACAGGAGAACTAGCCGGGATAGCCAGGATAAATCTTAAGAAAGCAATCTCTACCTTTTGTATAGTATTACAATTGCCAATGCCCCAGATACCCGCTCCATAAATTGCTGTGCTAATGCATTTGGCGTTATAATTTTTCAACAGAATTTCTGGGGGTCTTTTTCCCATCTTTCTAGAGAATGCCATAAGTGCAGCAGTGGCTCTCTTGAACAACATCGTCCTATTTCTGATAACTGGCCCCCAGGACCCGGTTTCTTCAAGTACTATGCCCAGGTAAGAGAAAGATTTAGTAGAAGCGATTTTTTCCTTCCCAACAAATAATCGGCACTCTTTATTCCTGGGTCTTCCACACGTCATTACAAAAGTTTTGGATACATTAAGTTTGAGGCCCCTGCTATCCATAAACTTCAAGTATGCATTCAGGGACGCTTGTAAACCAATTTGAGTCCGTGACATAATGACGGCGTCATCTGCGTACAGAAGAGAGACAATGGGTTGGTTCTTAACTTGCGGGGAGTCACGTACTTCAGCCACTAGTTCCTTTTCTAGGTCGTTGGTATACAAGTTAAAAAGAAAAGGGGCGAGTACGCACCCTTGCCTCACACCCCGCATGACATGGAAGGGCTTGGTGCATTCGCCCTTAGTGCCAAACCTCACTTTGGCCCTAGCATTGGCATATAATTGTCTTATGAAGGATATTAGTACTTCGTCTACCTTCATGTCTCTCAGAATCTGCCACAGACGATCATGAATGACACAGTCAAACGCAGCGCTTAAATCAACAAACACAGCGTAGAGTTTGCCATCCTTTGCATGTGTGTATTTTCCCAGGAGTAATGTAAAATTTAACACTTGTTCTGTTGTGCCCCGTCCCTCTCTAAACCCATATTGCACAGGGGATAGGATATTAGACTCTTCCGCCCATTGTTGCAAACAGTTCAAAACTACCCTCCCTGTAATTTTCATAAAAGAATCCAGGAGGGATATGGGACGATAACAGGAGGGATTCTCCCTGTCCCCTTTCTTAAATATGGGGATGATTATTGATTCTGCCCAAGTATCTATAAAGCCCAGTTCACAGCTAGCATCAAGTACACGCTTAAGAAGCGGAGACCATAGGTCGATCTGATGTTTAAAAAGGTCTATGGGGATGCCATCAGCGCCCGGGGCCTTATTTCCCTTGCTCTGGTCAATGGCGTTTTGGATTTCGGTTAGTGTCACCTCTAGGGCGATTGGCAGAAAACCAGCCTCCCCAGGTCCCTTTATCTTAATCCCGCTGTCTACCAATTTATGGACACCACCCGGGTTGTAGACTTCGGAAAATAAATCTATCCATGCATCTTCTGCAATTGCCACTTCCAGACTGGCCTTATCTCCCAAGTTACAAAATGGGGCCTTAACAGCTGCCCAGAAAGCAGAACCATCCCTGCTTAAGGAGGCCTCATAGAGGTTTACCCAGGCTTCATTATTTATATTCCATTTACGTAATTTTCGCGCCAGATTATAACTATGCCTGCACTGAGTAATTTCCCCCTGATTTCTTGGCTTTTTACTCACCGCCCTCTTTAATTGAGTGTGGGTTTGGGTGCATGTCGAGTCAAACCACCCGTTACTAGGCGGTTTCCGTTCTCGAGTGGGACGGAAAAGAATCATATTAATTATCCTAGTGATCTCTAGAAAAGAGTCCTTCACCTCCAGGTTTAAGGCCTCGTCCTGTAAGCATCTATTGATAGGTGATAATGCTTGCTTTATTATATTCCCATTGGTGATCTCGGGATTATTCTGGGACCATCTAAGAGCATACCCATTTTGTCTGCTTAAGGTACAATTACTAGTCCAGACCAGTCTTTCAATCAAATTGCAATCCTTATATACAGGGAACTGAATACCAAAGCCAAGTGGGAGGTGGTCACTAACCCCAATTACATATGTTGAGAAATCTGTTATCCAACTTGAGTGGGAGTTAGAAATGGTGATAAAATCAATTAGTGTATTATGACCTCTCCCAACATAAGTGGGACTAAACTCTACCGGGGGCCTACACAGCATATTAACAAAACCCATATCAAATGAGGCCATCAAATCGTTAAAAGAGTCTCCCCCGTTATGATGATCAAAATGGGGTTGGTTCTCTGATTTATATGCTTCCTGGTCACCACATCCACTCTGATAGTGCTTACAAAGGTACTGATTAAAATCACCTCCCCATATCAAAACGGAATCCCTTGTTCTCTTATCCACCATCGCACTGATTTCCATGTTTAGGGTGTTTACCATATCAGTTACCATCCCCTTTTCCACATTATTATACATGTTGATAATAATTAACTCGACCTTGGGTGTTACCTGCATTGCAATGATTTGGTAATTAGTGGATGAGGCCTCTACTCTCAGCGATAATACCTCCATCAAATTTGATACGTAGACAGTCAAACTGCCTTTGGGCCTCCCATATCTGGAGGAGCTTGCTGGTACATGAAATGTTTTGAACCCATTCATATGGATTGCTTCAAGAGACCATGTCTCCTGTAGGCAAAGTATGTCTATTCCCTCGATAAAATCATGCCAAATTTGATTGTTCATCTTTGAACGGAGACCTGTTATATTCCAGAAGGTAACCCTCGTCCCTTTCCCTGGGAGTACCCCTATAGGATCTTCTAAACAGTTAACCAATGGGCAATCAACCTCACTATCTGTCATCGTCCCATTCCCTGAAAGTACCCCTATAGGATTTTCTAGACCATTAACCAATGGGCAATCAGCCTCACTATCTGCCACTATATGTTTAGTCTCATTCATTAAAGATATCACTGCAGGTTCTAAAGAGGGTAAATCCTCGAGGGGACCACACTCACTAGGCGTCCCCGTTCCTTCCGCCAGAACTTTCATACCCAGTCTAGATACACCCCTAGCATCCTGGGTTCATCGTCAGTCGACACCCTCAAGTCCGCTCAAAACTGAGTAGCGATTGACTCCTTGGAGACTAGGTACTTGCCCGCTGGGTCCTCTGTATGGCAGAATTGGGAAAAATCTTGTCGGATATTCCCAGCCCTGCCTGGTGGATCTAGTTACAGTTCTATTATACCCCTGATTACTTTTTCTGCCTCAGTTAGAGCAGTTTAGCTCCCTATAAAAATAATCAAGAGGGAGAATCTCAATGCCCTTCTTTTGGGTCCTTACATTGAACATGGACTCGCTGATAATGCGTCGTACTGGATCGGGTCTATTAAAGTTCAGAACAATACAATCCCCTCCTTTGTTCTTTGTACTTCTCCCAATCCAAGACACTCTACGAGCCAAGATGATATCATGCCATATACTGTTGCCCTCTGAGGTATTTTTTGTGATCCAGTGGACCGCCTTATTTTTTAATTGCCCAAAATCTTCCCTTGTGCCCTTATTCAGAACAGGAACATTCACAAGAACTAGTACCAGGGGAGCTGAGTCTGGTGGCAGGTTGATCACTGGTAGGAATACCTGTTCTTCCTTTCTTACTTCTGCTGTTTCCCCCCCCTTGTTCCTATCTATTTCAGAAGGCAATGGAATAGATGGAATGACACATGGGAGTTTACTTGCTGATGATGTTGGTGGTATTGATGTTTGGGCGCAATTTCTATTACAACTTATGCGGTGCTTATTTATGGTGCTGACTGCAGGGGCTTTAGGAGCTGGATCTGCTCTAGGCTTTTCACTCCTAGCATTAGTGGTCTTTAGTGGTTCTAATGTATCAAGCCTGCGTGTGTTGTCATTGGCTAATTCGCTCAGGGCATCGAGCTTCCCGTCTATAATTTTCAGCCTTTCAATCAGGGGTAAAATGAAGGAGCGCAATAAATGCGTCATGTTAGGAAGAGATATCACTAATTCCATCTCTTTTTCCGGTGTGACAGCAGGAATTTTCATCTGAGGGGTATGGGCATTAGAAACTATCGGGACTTTGCTAGATTTTTTAACTCTTTTATTTTTATCACCTGTCTTCCTAGGATACATTACCCCAGACAGTCCCGAAATCCTGAAGACCTTAGGTTTTCTGCCCCCATGCCCCCCCGTCCCTCTCTTCCTTTTACCATTTAAATTCTGGCAGGGGGATAGTTTATCTTGGGTAGATTGAAAATCCAGTTGCTGTAGGCTTTTCCTGGGTTCTATAGGATAAAAACACTCTGAGGAAGCGCTACTGCAAGAGGACACATTCAAGGTTGAGACAGCATCTTCCCCTACGAGATAGTCATATTGTAAATCAAGTTTTTCAAGGTCAATGGGGCTACAAGTAAGTAGAGTATTAGGCTCTAGATTGGCCGGCGAAACAGCATTTAACAGGGCTCCCATAGAGGAGCGTTTGGCGCTCAAAAGTTCCATCGACAGACGCTTTTCAGTCAAAACAATCTCCCTATTCACTACTTCGGCAGCTCGTGTAAAAAAGTCATCAAGGGTCCCAGTAGTTCTTCCCCCTACAGGAGCAGGAGTTAGGCAGCGTTTCCCTTTCATACCATCCATGGCTTGAGAATATAGCACAAATCAACAGATCCAAAGCATATAGTTCAAATGAATACGCTTACCCAAGAAGATGGGGGTTTTTAGAGGGCTGGCCCAGCCCAGCCTCGTCCAGCCCTGGACGGCCGTAGACGGCCCGCCCTTTGCCCGAGCTTCGCCAGACATCCCGCGAGGCGGGGATGTGGCTTTGTTTTAAGCGCCTCTTGGCGCTGTGCAGTGATGCGGCCGGCTCCGCCCGCCCGCCGGGAATCCTGGGACTTGGAGTCCTCTGGTCCCGCTCAGCTCTCAGCGGCCGCCGGTTGATGTACAGAATGCGGCGGCAGGGAGCAGGCACCCAGAGGAGCTCCGCAGGAATAAGCAGCAGCCCTCAGAACAGGCAGACAGGGCTTCTCACCCTCACTCCAGGACTAAGACCTGGCTCTCGCTCCAAAACGGCGTTTTCCCCGCTCAGCAGGGGATGTGGCTTTGTTTTAAGCGCCTCCTGGCGCTGTGCAGTGATGCGGCGGGCTCCGCCCGCCCGCCGGGAATCCTGGGACTTGGAGTCCTCTGGTCCCGCTCAGCTCTCAGCGGCCGCCGGTTGATGTACAGAATGCGGCGGCAGGGAGCAGGCACCCAAAGGAGCTGCGCAGGAATAAGCAGCAGCCCTCAGAACAGGCAGACAGGGCTTCTCACCCTCACTCCAGGACTAAGACCTGGCTCTCGCTCCAAAACAGCGTTTTCCCCGCTCAGCAGGGGATGTGGCTTTGTTTTAAGTGCCTCCTGGCGCTGTGCAGTGACGCGGCCGGCTCCGCCCGTCCGCCGGGAATCCTGGGACTTGGAGTCCTCTGGTCCCGCTCAGCTCTCAGCGGCCGCCGGTTGATGTACAGAATGCGGCGGCAGGGAGCAGGCACCCAGAGGAGCTCCGCAGGAATAAGCAGCAGCCCTCAGAACAGGCAGACAGGGCTTCTCACCCTCACTCCAGGACTAAGACCTGGCTCTCGCTCCAAAACTGCGTTTTCCCCGCTCAGCAGGGCATGTGGCTTTGTTTTAAGCGCCTCCTGGCGCTGTGCAGTGATGCGGCCGGCTCCGCCCACCCGCCGGGAATCCTGGGACTTGGAGTCCTCTGGTTCCGCTCAGCTCTCAGCGGCCGCCGGTTGATGTACAGGATGCGGCGGCAGGGAGCAGGCACCCAGAGGAGCTCCGCAGGAATAAGCAGCAGCCCTCAGAACAGGCAGACAGGGCTTCTCACCCTCACTCCAGGACTAAGACCTGGCTCTCGCTCCAAAACGGCGTTTTCCCCCAAGACCAATGGTACTGATCGAGAAATGGCACTGGTATCAGTAGATATAACCTAGGCGTTTGATACTGTAGTGGGATTATCTACAGTGTGTGTTAGGGAAGATGGGCTTTGGCCCCCATTTCTGTCACTAGGTGACACTACTATATACCGAACTCAAGGCAAAAGTGTGCAGTTGAGGTTTGATGTCTGATGCATGGGATGTGTGATGGGCACTCAGCAGGGATGCCCACTCTCGCCGATACTCTTCGCCTTGGTGATTGAACTGATGGCGGCTCTCCTTTGAAATGTTATGGGCAAGGTTTGTATTAGAGTTGGGAATGGGAAGCACCTCAATTCACTGTATGAGGATGATGTGCTGATCTACCGATGGCATATTCGGGAGCCTGTGCTGAGGCTCTTGGCACTTTTGGCAGCATTTGGGACAGTAGCAGAACTTCAAATTAACATAGGTAAATCCCTATTGTTCCCACTTGGAGCAGTTGTTGAGGTTCCAGACACAGATTTACCAACAGTGGGGTTGCATTGGAAACTGATACCTTCTGGTACCTTGCTATCATGGTAGGCCACATTGTTGATGTCCAGCAGCGGCGTTGCATAGACCCATTGCTGACTGGATTGACTAAATAGTGCGTTTTTGGAATACATTGCTGGTTTCCATGGCAGGGAGAGTGGCGGTACCGAAGATGGTGTTTCTCCCCAGGTGCTTGTATATTGTACAAAATGTGTTGCATACGCTGTGCTCTATTTATGAAGTTGTACAGCTTGCATGATCTCTCTTGGGTCAGCTGGGAGGATGAGCCGGGTGGTGCTTCCCCAACTCAATCGTGACATGTTGCGGTGTGGAATGGGCTTACCAGACTTGGAACTTTATTATTATTTTTCCAAGTAACTGCATGCAGCGCAGTGAGCATCTGGGGATGACAACTGTAAGACGAGGTTGCTCTGTGGCACTTATACTGGGTATTCTCTAATAGAACTCAATATCCGCGGATCTCGTACATCACCTGGCACTGGGTATTTAATCAGATAGGTAGCAGAGATTTTGGAGTGCATAGCCACGCATGTGTTTAAAGCGACTACCCTTTGCTAGGGAGTTGGGAATGTGGATACTGCTCCCATTTCAACGCATTGCAGAAGATATGTCAGTGTTGAGATGGAAAGAAGGCAGATGTGTGACAATGGGCGATCTATACCCAGTAAACTTGTTTCTGCAACATGTTTGCAGTGGGGGGGGCAGTTCCTGCAATAGCGAAAATTAGTGCATATGGCGCAATAGATTTGGTCTTAGATCTGATGCTGACTGTTGGGTTGGCTAGACATTTGGTGACACACATCTACCAAACACTTTGAGCTGATAGGGCATGGCAAATTTGGGAGGGAGAAGCTGTTGGAACCGCTCCCTGTTCCAGATTGGACTGCAACGTGTGAACTGGTAAAGACAATTTCTTGTAATGCTAAATTTAAGTTAATCCACTTTAACTTTCTCCACTCTACATATATTATGCCGATTAAACTCAGTAAGATGTATGTGGGTAGAGGGGCGACCCGTTCCCAGTGTTTGTGCAAGGGTGCTACCTTTCTGCACATGTCATGGGTTTGCCCTAGGTTTCGAGAGCACTGGAAACGGGTATTGGCAAAACTGAGGGATGTCACAACAATAGTGTTGGAGAAGTCCACCAGAAGTGCCTGCTTGGCATTATCATTAACCACCACAGGGGCAGCCCTAACCACCTGAAAAAGAGGCAATCAATGTTTAATCCAAACAGTGCTTCAATGTGTTTGAGAAATTATAATTGCACAGATAAATGTCAACAACAACCAAATAATTAAGACAAGAAAATATATACATCAGTGCACACATAGAAGTGAAAAAATAGAGAAACGGCCCATAAAGGAGAAATCTAGAAAAACATACAAAATGTATTCAATAAAAATATGTATAATATCATGGAGCTCAGAGGTGTAAGCTGGTATATATAACATTTGATGAACATACAAAATTAGACGGGTGGCAGACAAAAAGAGGTTACATAGAAGAAGGTGTTTCAGAGCAACACTGAAACTACAACAAACAAAACAACGTGTCCTCCATTAATTGCGGCCACAATTGCTTCAACGATGTTTCAACCTTTGTTATTAATACACGGTCATCTTCAGGACATAAAATTTAACTGAGCATCCCAACAGACAATTTCCAGTCACATAAAGGAGAGCAAGCATACCAAATATCAATGCATAAAAGAATATCTTTTTTGTTAAAAAGGACGATTTAGCTGGAAACAATTTTATATTTTGCTCCAATCATTTGTTTGCCTCCGTGACTGCTTAGAATTAATCAGGCAAAGTTAGCCACAGGGTAATTGAACCTTTCTCCTTTATGCTCCCTTCATACACGCAATGAAAAATATTCCCATCACGCGGCAAATTAATTAGCCACGTGACAGGAACATTTTGAAACGTCGTCGACGCAATTTTTTTTTGTTGTAGTTTCAGTGTTGCTCTGAAACTCCTTCTTTTATGTAACCTCTTTTTGTCCGCCACCTGTCTGGTTTTGTATGTTCATCAAATATTATATGTACCAGCTTACACCTCTGAGCTCTATGATATTATATATATCTTTATTGAATACATTTTGTATGTTTTTCTAGATTTCTCCTTCATGGGCCGTTTCTCTATTTTTTCACTTCTACGTGTGCACTGATGTATTTTTTTTTGTCTTAATGTTCGTTGTTGACATATGTCTGTGCAATTGTAATTTCTCAAACACTTTGAACCACTGTTTGGATTAAATATGGCATGATCAGAAAGCCCAGCAAAGGGAAGATGCAATAGAAGTTATTGCAACTCGCCCTGGTGTTGGCCAAGATGAGATTAGCCATGGGGTGGATGGGTGCTAGAGCTCCCTCTGGTACACTGTGGTATAGGAACGTGGTGGGATGGGTGATTGCTGAGAAAATCCGTATGAAAACTAATTGCAGAGATAATACATTACAGCAGGATCGGGACACCTGGGCTGCATTACTTGGGAGTATGCACAGTGATCAGGAAGAAATTATTACACATCCCACATGTGAGGGGGAAGATGCACCTGACGCACAGGAACGTAACATGATTAGTGTGACCCTGTCGATGGCTGCTCCTGAGTCGAAGTGAATGGGTTACTCCTTGAAAGTTTGAGAGCTCTGACACAGATTATGCGCAATCTGTAGATTTATTGCACTACGAACTGCTTCTGAGAAACTGAGGAAAGTGGTGGCGGGTTTCAAGACTGCTTTCCTAGGTCTGTATTATTGATGATAACAAAATGACACAAAACCTGTAACACGCTCTGTTCGTTCTTGTTTATCTATTTGTTCTTTAAAGGCAAATAGTACATGATAATACATGTTAGAAATGTGGGGAAAGGGAAATGCAACTGTTCTACATCGGATGGCCCCTTTAAGGACCAGGAAACAATCTGCTGTACGGTAATGATGCAAAATAATTGAATAGTTCAGAAATCAGCGTTGCACAATATAAGAAAGAATTAGAGAAGAGAAGCACCGTTTGGAATCAATGTTTCACTTTCAAAGTAACCACGTTCAGCAATAGGACGTAGGGCGTGCATCACCTTTAAAGAAATGACGTGCTCATATATTTTACAAATTATGTTGAAATGATCGTTCTTTAAGGCAATCTTGGAGATGGACTTTGCACACTGACAAAAAGATCACATGAAACTAAACTGATATAATATGGTCGACAGATCCGGTTTATCCTGTACTGCCACCTTTTCTAAAAAATGCTTCCTTTTTTATGTACAAACGTGATCCTCTGAGGTTTGGCGCTGGGATCTTGAGCTTGATTCTCCACTGTGTATTCCCAAACCATCTCATACCTTCATGAAAAGAATTTCAAAAATCAATGAAATCATTAGCTTTGGGCGCTGAATGAAGAATGTGTGTGATCAACTCTATTCATCTGAAAGCCTCTAATTGGTGACCAGGGTGACAATGGCTTCCCAGTCACACCGAACAAAACACAGTGAGCCCAGTACCTTATGCTTTGATGGACGGTATTCTATTTTGGGAATGCATTATTTTTTTCAGACAGTTTTTTTTTCTTCATTTGCTGCATTTGCTATCAGCACCTGTGCCAGTAATACAATTTTTCTATTTTTTTTGTAGCTAGGAAGCATCCTGCCATCTTCCGGGTCCAGGCAATATTCCGTGAAGTTGCTGCTGGCAGACAACTAAAATACAATTTTAGTGCTGCTCAGTAATCAATTACACATTTTTAGTTCAATCCTGTTCAAGATGCCCTATGTCGATTAAAGGTAGGGCTCTATTCTGCGGTCTCTATTTCCACACATCCTGTTTTCTCTAACTTTGATTTGTGGTACCATGCCACCTAGAATGATTGACTGAATTTCTAGCACAGCCTACAGGGCTCTGCTCTGTTGGCCGCTTGTGGTTTCTCCTAGTGGTGTCAACTGAGCACCTTCTGCTGAGTCACTCAAACACTGTACTTTATGCTTGGGCACATTTATGGTTACAGGGGCCAGCAAGCATGATCCAGATTCCAAATGAGCAATCCACAGATGTTTCCAGACAGTAGGAATGGAATTTGTGCAGCTGTATGTAACAGCTAAGAGCGGCTTCTCTAAATGTAACAATAACTTGTTTTGTTTGTCGCGGGTCAGACTGTACTTGCGCCGTTGCTAAGCACTGAGCACAGCAGCTCTTATTACTGCTCAGTTTAAGTACACTCAAGCTGCCGACCTTGCAAAGCATCTTAACCTTGTGATGAATTTAACCCGTGACCTCTGAGTCACTAAGATGTTAGTGGGGAACTGGGAGGTCGCTAAATACTCACAAAATTCTGTAAGCACTTAGAATAAACAAGCAAGGGTATCCGTAGTTTGCTATCTGTAAACATCATTCACGTATGGTTTTACTTTCTATATTTTATGATCCACCATCAGATTTGCAAAGTTCGTGAAATTATTATACGATTATCATCCTTACCTTGCTTTACCCAAAGAGTAGGAGGCCATGAATATTTTTTTCTTTAAAAGCGAGACAAGGTAATAAATACATTTTCCTCTTAATATTTAAAAGCGGTTTAACTTTAGTTGTCAGCAATTGTGAAGTGTTTTTATTTCTTAATATTTCATTGGTGTGACCTGCATCGACGTTTTGGAATAAGCTCCCAGTGGCTTTTAGGCTCACACTACCCCTCTCAAATTCAGAAAGGCCTTAAAACCCTGTTTTTCAAAAAGGAGTTGGTTCCATAATTTCCCTCGGGACTCCCCAATATTACCCCACGGAAGGCTAGGTCGACCTGTTTCCTCCCTCCCGCTCTCTCACTCTCTCTATTCTACTAGCGTTCTCAGTGCCAGGACACCCTATGGGATAGCAGTCGCACTTCATAAAATTGTTAACACTTCAATTCAAACCACTAATTTCTGGCAATATATCGGTAAGCCTTCAAGTTAGTACCTAGCGAATTGACAAAAAATGTCAAAGAATAAAAAATATCTACATCTCCAAAGTGTGCCCCTACAAAGATTTCTTGTTTTGAGGCATAAAGTTAATACGTTAAGCAGAGCCCTTGTGTGCTCTGTTTCGTAAGCTTGGTTTAGTATTTTGTGTCCAGTGGGGTACCGTTTATAGAGATAGAAGTCAAATAGTTTTACATCATGTAACAATGTTTATTAGGGATCCTGTAGTAAATGTAAGGGAGTAAGTTCCTCTTTTAGTGTTCTGAGCTTTGTTGGCTTTAGTCTCCTGGCAGACATCAAGTGGCAGAGTTGTGGTAGTTGTAAGGCATGTGAATATGTACAGGGAATCAGCAGCAATTTTAACCTTGAAAGTCAATCAGAGCAACAGAGGGCAGTTTTCTCAAGCTGCTTTTATAAAGTTAGATATCTATGCACCAGTTCTCAATTACCAAAGAACCAGTGCATTTCTAATCAGCGGCGGGTGGCCACATTAAAATACGGTGGGCTGAGATGCTCAAATAAACTCACCATATACGTTGCACTTGCTGGCATGCAGGCTCTGGTTGGGGTCTCATTTTTTGTCCAGTGTATCTAACACCCTGCTCCTATTCAGTTTCCACATTCTGAGTGGGGGAAGGGGTGGAAGCAGATAGCAGCCTGGGGGTTCTCTCAGGATTGTGGTGACTTTCGTGTGGCAAAGGAAACAGTTTCCTTTGGTGCAAGGCTGACACACAGTTCAACTCGAGTACAGCTCCTGGCGCTCTCCTCGGTGGTGACTCAAGCAGGAAAGGGAAGGACTTCCTCCCTTGTGCACTGCAAATCCAACCATTCTTGGAGCTGGTAGGATGGAGCAGGCTAACCCAAGGCTCATTTTGAGGCTGGGGTCTGTGGCTTCAATACCCTGACTGTTCCTCAGATTGCTAGCTCCGAAGTGAGTATGTCAGATTGGCCGGCTGTTAATTACAAAATATTGCTTCATTTGGGCTAGATTTCTAATATTAATTCCCTTGGGGCTATAACATATTTAGTATGAAGTATTTTGGTCAGACAATCTTTGGGTCAAAATATTCTGATACTATTCTGTGCTGAAAAACAATAGGTGTTGAAGAAAGATGAAAGCAGCTTTGAGACTGAATCATTAAAGCTGATGGTGCATTGGAGTGTTGGGGGAATGTTAACTGTATGTGGTGGGCAAATGGCAGGGATTTCTCGGTTTAATAATGTTCTGGTGGACGGGGCGTGGCTAGCAGCCGATCAAAATGGCTGCAGCCTAGGAGAGCACCGTGATCACAGAAGTCTTCCCCATTAATCCGGCCATTTATCCGGCACCAAAAACGGCACATAACTGGTGGAAGAGAACACGGAATACCTGCTAAACCGATCATGCTGTTCTGGAGACCTGGAGGCTTCGTTGCTGCTGATCGGAGAGAGGCTGTGTGACATGCTGGAGCCGGGGCCTCACGTGCTTTCCTGGTCCACTGCAACAGAGGTGTGTTACAATGATGGAAGGTCCATAGGTGGTAGGTTTCAAGAAGGTATTTATTGTAATACAGAGTTACAAGGGTTTGATGTTAAAGCCAGGATAGAAAAGTAGGCCAGTAAGTATCTCTATAAATATGCCCCACCAGGAGCTGTCCTCCTGGCAGCTCAGCCTTCAGTCACCAACTGAATCAGTTCAGCCATCCAACATTCCATGACATATATAACATTCCACACAGACAGGCTAGAGAGCAGGGAAAGAAAGAGGATGGAGAAATCACCATACAACAAGGTGCCGGCGGATCAAGGGGCGACGGAAAGGACTAACACACCAGTGCAGCGAGAACAAAATCGACTACCGCTGTGTGGTGAGAAGCGGAAGGGAGGCCACACAAAGTGCTGAACCAATGGAAGCGGTAAACTGTGCAGAATAATCCGCGAATGCGACTGGGCCTGAACGTGGCGGGGACGCGAGATCCAGCACCGCCGAGCAAGGGAAAGGCAGCAAGATCCAAATAGACAGGGGACCCTGCCCTGCACTGGGATTGAGGTCGAGGCGATACTAACTGATGCCTAGGGTACCCGGAGGGCCCGTAGCTGAGCCGCAGATGGACCATCCATAGTGCCGCTGGGAATTGTGTAATCAGACATTGGGGACCGCACCTTTTTGTAGACTACTGGCAGGGGAGTGCCACGAAGAAGCGCCTGTGTCGGCGGGGGTGCTGATACTACTGTTCCTGGGGTCTGTGCTGAAGGGACATTGAGGCCTTCAAGTCCTGCAACACCAAATATATATCTCTACTTTGCCCGGCCATTGAGAGACTGCGCTTTACTCCTGACATACACATTTAGCCCAACGGGTATAAAGACTACCCCCACCATAACTGGGATTTACAATGCTGTGATCTCTCGACACCTAGAGGGAAGCTTGGGGTTCCCATAGATTGTGTACATTCAGAACCAGTCACGAGGGGCCTGAGCCCACCGGACCTCGCGTGACCCACATACCCTGTGACGGGCCCAAAGGGACAGGCTATCAGAGACCGTGCATAAGCACCATAACCAGGACACATCCTCAAGGAGACGCCACCGGCCTCGAATGCCATGGGAGGGGGAGGCAGGAAAACTGAAAGGCCGCGCATGGCTGACAATCACGCGGCAGGCAGCAGCGATAACAGCCATCCACCCGTGTGCTTGGTGGAACTCTTGGTGGACGGGACGGGATGGGAGGTAGGGGCCAGCGGAAGGTGCACACCATCAAATTAGACCAATCCGCATATAGTAAGGAACCGTCAGATAAATCGCCAATGGACACTGAGCACAGAGATGTCCCCGCACTTGAGAAACCTACTGATGTCACATTGCTGGATATCATGGCCACCCTGCATTAGATCAAAATATTCGGGTACTATTCTGTGCTGTAAAAAAATAGGTGTTGAAGAAAGATGAAAGCAGCTTTGAGACTGAATCATTAAAGCATTGGAGAGTTGGGGGAATGTTAACTGTATGTTGTGGGCAAATGGCAGGGATTTCTCGGTTTAATAATGTTCTGGTGGACGGGGCGTGGCTAGCAGCCGATCAAAATGGCTGCAGCCTAGGAGAGCACCGTGATCACAGAAGTCTTCCCCATTAATCCGGCCATTTATCCGGCACCAAAAACGGCACATAACTGGTAGAAGAGATCTCGGAATACCTGCTAAACCGATGATGCTGTTCTGGGGACCTGGAGGCTTAGTTGCTGCTGATCGGAGAGAGGCTGTGGGGCTGAGGCCTGTGGGACATGCTGGAGCTGAGGCCTCGCGTGCTTTCCTGGTCCACTGCAGCAGAGGTGCTGGCGGATCAAGGTATGACGGAAAGAACTGACACACCAGTGCTGTGAGAACAAAATCGGCTACCGCTGTGTGGTGAGAAGCGGAAGGGCGACCACACGCAGTGCTGAACCAATGGAAACGGTAAGCTGTGCAGAATAATCTGCAAATGCGACTGGGCTGAA
This sequence comes from Lissotriton helveticus, assembly GCF_964261635.1. NCBI lineage: Eukaryota > Metazoa > Chordata > Amphibia > Caudata > Salamandridae > Lissotriton > Lissotriton helveticus. The sequence continues at coordinate 525,451,745 of NC_136063.1, read as the reverse complement.
CGTGGCGGGGACGCGAGATCGGGCACCGCCAAGCGAGGGAGAGGTAGCAAGATCCAAATAGACGGGGGACCCTGCCCTGCACTGGGATTGAGGTCGAGGCGATACTAACTGATGCCTAGGGTACCCGGAGGGCCCGTAGCTGAGCCGCAGATGGACCATCCATAGTGACGCTGGGAATTGTGTAATCCGACATTGGCGACCCCACCTTTTTGTAGACTACTGGCAGAGGAGTGCCACGAAGAAGCGCCTGTGTTGGCGGGGGTGCTGATAATACTGTTCCTGGGGTCTGTGCTGAAGGGGCATTGAGGCCCTCAAGTCCTGCAACACCAAATATATATCTCTACTTTGCTCGGCCATTGAGAGACTGCGCTTTACTCCTGACATACACATTAAGCCCAACGGATGTAAAGACTATCCCCACCATTACTGGGATTTACAATGCTGTGATCTGGCGACACCTGGAAGGGAGCTTGGGGATACCATAGATTGTGTACATTCAGAACCGGTCACGTGGGGCCTGTGCCCACCGGAAGTCGCATGACCCACATACCCTGTGACGGGCCCAAAGGGACAGGCTATCAGACACCCTGCATAAGCACCGTAACCAATACACATCCTCAAGGAGACGCCACCTGCCTTGGATGCCATGGGATGAGGAGGCAGGAAAACTGAAAGGCCGTGCATGGCTGACAATCACACGGCAGGCAGCAGCGATTACTGCCATCCACCCGTGTGCTTGGTGTAACTCTTGGTGGACGGGACGGGATGGGAGGTCGGGCCAGCGGAAGGTGCACACCATCAAATTAGACAAATTCGCATATATTTTAGACCAGTCAGATAAATCGCCAATGGACACTGAGCACAGAGAGGTCCCCGCACCTGCGAAACCTACTGATGTCACATTGCTGGATATCATGGCCACCCTGCATAAGGTCCAGGCTTCCATTGGCTCGATCTCCACAGACATCTCATTAATACGTGCACATTTCTCCAAAATGGCCACAGAGTCAGAGGTCAGAGATTGAAACCACAACTGCAGTGCTTTCCACAGACATGGCTGCTTTACAACGTCAGGTGCGTCAACTGGAGCGGACAATAAGTTAATAATGACTAAACTAGATGACAAGGAAGGCCTCTCAAGACGTAACAATATACGTGTAATTCGTGTGCCGGAAAATGTGGGGGGACCGACTTTAGAACTATTTGTGGAAGACCTCATCAAAAATCAGCTGAAGCCACAAGGGCTGTCCAGCTTCTTCTCAGTGGAAAGGGCACAACGCATGGCAGGCCCCGGCTGGGTGCGCCCCCCAGACCCATACTGGCACGTATATTCAATTTCCGATATCGCAATCCGATCCTGAAGGCAGCAAGAATAGCCCCTCAATATGTATCGAGAACAGTACTTTCACCCTCTACCCAGACTATATGGCTGCGGTAACCAAGCAACGACGTAGCTTCCTAGAACTCAAATACGCGATGCGATTTCCGGCAAAACTTAGGGTAGAGGCAGAAGGAAAAATCTGGTTCTTTATAACACCAGCGGAAGCCCACGACTGGATGGAGGGATGGCGCCTAGCCACAGGACCCAGGAGGACGGGATACTAACAGCAGCGCCGAGCAAGAGAAATGTAGTTGTCAAGCTCCAGAGAGTCCAGTGAAACGGGGGACTGATGACAAAACTGTGATGGGAATCGCAGTAGGTGTTAAAGCACAGAACTCCAGAGCCAACTAGAAGTCACTGCCGTTGGAACATTGGGGGCCCTGAGAGAGTCCGCTACCTTATTTGTTATGGTTTAATGTATATGATTGATCTGCTTATATTGCAAGATGTGAAATAGTGCCACGGCGGATGGGAACTGAACACCTCCACATGCACAGTTGGACGCTGTAGAATGTTTGTTGAAGGGAATGACTTATGGGGGTCGCTGGAAGGCTCTCCCTCTCATGCAAGTACAATTTATGGGACAGAAGCACTCTGCTCAGTTGGGGTGGTGGGTAGTTTTAAGTCTGCCGGGCAGGGTGGAAGGTGGGGGGTGGAGATCATGTCGATGTTTTAGAATTGTTTTTTATTGTTCCATGTACATGGCAAATTTGAGGGTAGTATGCACTTTGTCAGATTGGGGCATATGTCACAGAGCGCATTGCACTCATTCACCGATGACATCATACATGGCACAAATGGTACCTATACCTGATGGAACAGGCACCCAATCCTTGATTTCCAAAGCATTGGGCCCTCCCCTCAATATAATATCTTGGAATGTCAATGGGTTAGGTGACAAGATAATGAGAGGATTGGTCCTGCAATATCTTCAATGTAAAGCCCAGGCGGTGGCACCGATCCAGGAATCACACTTGGAGGGTTCGGCATGTAAAGCCTTAGATAGATGGAGCTTTGAAAAGGTGGCAAACTCTGAATTCACCTTAAGTTCCCGAGGGGTGGGGATTCTGATCCACAAACACTTTCCCCTTATTATAACTGGGTCTTGGACGGATGATCAGGGATGTTTTGCAGCAATATCACGTCAGTGGGAGGGACGGTCCTACAATTTGGTGTCAGTCTATATCCCACCCGTACTCCATCAGATGGTCTTTCCAGCCCTGGGTAAATTTCTATTAACGCTCCCGCAAGGAGAATTGATTTTGGGCTGTGACTTTAACACCACAATTGATGCTACCATGGACCGTAAACCCCCCAGAGACCCCAGCAGCGCCAATCTTACACTAAAAGAATTCATGGACGCCCTAGGGCTCATTGACACCTGATGAACCATGTTCCCACTTGAGAAACAATACACTTTTCACTCGGGGTTCATAATAGCCTCTCGAGGCTAGACTACATTTTCACACTCGTCCAAATCAAGCACACATCACGTATCCCGGGCCAGAGACAGGTTTATCCACTCTACCCCGGATATCCCAAAAACACTAAAATAGAGAAGGGCCTACTCAAAGCCACAGGGCAATACTTTGCAGAGAATGAGCACTCAGTTACATCCCCGACGACCCTATGGGTGGCATATAAAACAGTGTTATTGGGCCACGCAATCTCATTATTTCTTAGACTTAAAAACAGGTGCAGCAACATCACTTGGAAAACCTGGAACAGGGAGTGTCGCAGGCTGAGGGCGAACATGTCGCAAACACCAATGAAAACGCGTCACATAATCTAAATCTGGCACAACAGGAATACAGGGCCTATGCATGGGAAGAGGCGAAAACTAGGTTCTCCTTTCTTTTTCTTTTTTATCCTATAGCTTTTCACTGTAATTTTAAATACAAATTTCCTACCTACCATGAGATAGGGCAAAAATAATGAAGTAGTAAGGAAGGGCTAATATGATCCAACCAATGTCGACATCCTCCCGCTTTAAACACGCTGACCTCTCCTTTCCTTCTCGGGAACATACGCATAATATATTGACCTCTCTATGATATGAGAATAATAAAAAAATAAAAACATGGAGAGTAGCATGGGCTGCGGCGTTAAATTAAATACACACACCTTTCCCTTTAAATGACGTTGGGACTTCTTTATCGTGACCTCACGAAAGATATACGATCTTTTACTTTAAGAAAAGGTGGTGCAGTACTTGCCTTCCAATCAGAAAGTCTCGTATATATAGAGGCTGGGTTTGAATTTACAAACCTTTCTTTCTCGGACGACGCCCTAGACGCCATTGATAACGCCGGCTCAGAATTTTAAATCAAGGTATGTGCGCTGCGTAAAGCTTTCTCTGTCCCCACAAGAAATCGCTAATTAGCCTGACGATATTGTTTTTTAGGATGTACGATTACAAACGTATGCGGACGAAAAGCCGCTATGTTATGTAAGATACTGTTATATTACAAAGCCGTTTTTTGATAAACTCTTGATTCAAGTCTGTACGTTTGAAAAAAAGGTAATGCCGGCTCCTTACCCAGTAGAGGCAGACTATCTTTGAAAATATTTTTTTACGAAGTAACTATTAATACTTCTATAACATCTTTATTGGCAGTTTCCACGCGCACTGAATAAGCACTATGGGATGCGGGTGAAAACCTTTCTGCTCTACCGGATCAATCAGAGAGATATATATATATGTGAACGGCAGCGCAGTCATTTATTTCTGCCCCTACTATCAGGTAAAATCCTGTAGTTACGCATTAAGTAATAGAACGTTATAACGTATTAATCTTGCCATCGGACAATTATCTTATTATCACCTGCAGAACAGCAAATCAGTGAATGCTGCCGTTCGTTTTGCGCCCACATGATCTGATCGCTTTAACTGAGAGCTGTGCCGTATCCTCTTTTGAATGAACAAACAATATGTCTCCAAAAGGTAAGATTACTTAACTCAGTGGAATATTAGATCTTAAATCGCTTTAAACGATATCTACACATGATATCTTTTTTACATATACTTCTCTCTAGACTGTTTTATACAAGATGGGTGTCCAACGAAAGTAAAGCACTTCGTATTGGAAAACCAGGCATACATCTTCATTTAAGTTAAAGGTAATTTCTATGACAATGAAGAAACGTCTTGGTAGGAATACAATGATACTATAAATAACTGATAGAACTACTATTAATATCCATACAACAGGTAATAAAACAGCAAGCTGTCTACATTTGAGGATACCGCTTTCTACTACTTTACTCTCCGAAAAAGAATTATTTGTGAAAACAAATCAAAGGCGAGAGCAGGCATGCCTCTATGTTAGAAATTTCAAAAGATGCTTGCACAATCAGGAGATTTTATGGGAAACATAAGTCTTCGTGTTTAGATCTTGTCATAATTTAGTATAATTCCATACGAGCTAGTTCACGTTGGCCCAATACATAATCTGTGCTTAATGTATAATCCGAATAAATGAACAGACATCCCTTGTAGGGATTTAACAATAGATAATGTTAGTGAATGGGAGAGAGGTAGCCACAGTAGGCATAGAGGTATAAGCTATTGACGATTCCATGGACAGCCAAATTAGAAAGTCTGTGAATGAGCTTTATTTAAGCGCAAGATGGTAAAAGACGCAGAATTGAAATTTCCTATTTCTATAAAATTAACTAGGACATTAGCACCATGAACCTTCAATCTTTACTGTTTGTATTCATGACTATCTCTTTTTCTGTCCTTCTACTTATATGCTAAATCTTGTTTGGACTGCATCTAATGTGTTTTTTTTAAAAAAAAGAATCAATGTAAATAGTATCTTAGTTAGTGATTATTGTTAGATGTCCTTACCTAGCGGTATATCATGTTGTTTTATCAACTATCTGGCAATAATGGTAAAGTAGAATTATTATAATCTACTACAATTATATACTGTTTAAACACAAGAATGAGTGATCTAAAACAATATTTTTTTAATTTTTAGAAATCGTGCTGTATTTGTCCTGATGAAGACACAGTGTATGTGTCGAAACGCGTTGACAGACAGGCATCAGCATCTCCAATTAGCTCTGGGATTACACCCAGACATTATATATTATCATGTTTGAATATTTGCTTTGTTTTTTATGTATTTTAAACATAACTTCTCTGTATGATTGAACATCTCCATATCAAATTTTATCAATATAATTACATTTTTTATGTCATCATAACGTTGTTGTTCTATTTCCCTTCTTGTGTGTGTTCCATTGTATTATATTATATTTTGTTGCCAGATATTTTGCTTTTGCCTGGGTATTTACCTTTGCCATAAACTGCTTTGCCCTCACCCAGGAAATTTATTTCATTCAGGGGGTCCTTGTTTAACTTCATAACACGCCCTAGGGCTCATTGACACCTGGTGAACCATGTTCCCACTTGAGAAATAATACACTTTTCACTCGGGGGTTCATAATAGCCTCTCAAAGCTAGACTACATTTTCACACTCGTGACAGGCCTTGAAAGAGTCCTAGAGGTACTACACTTGCCCATAGGTATTTCAGACCACTCACCGGTCCAAATCAAGCACACATCACATATCCCGGGCCAGAGACAGGTTTATCCACTCTACCCCGGATATCTCAAAAACACTAAAATAGAGAAGGGCCTACTCAAAGCCACAGGGCAATACTTTGCAGAGAATGAGCACTTAGTTACATCCCCGACGACCCTATGGGTGGCATATAAAACAGTGTTATGGGGCCACGCAATCTCATTATTTCTTAGACTTAAAAACAGGTGCAGCAACATCACTTGGAAAACCTGGAACAGGGAGTGTCGCAGGCTGAGGGCGAACATGTCCCAAACACCAATGAAAACGCGTCACATAATCTAAATCTGGCACAACAGGAATACAGGGCCTATGCATGGGAAGAGGCAAAAACTAGGCTCACCACAACACAGCACCAGATTTATGAAGTAGGGGACAAGACGGGTAGGCTTCTAGCTTGGCTAGATAGACGGGAGAGAGCCAACCAATGGGTGTTGCAACTACGGTTGGGTAACGGAACTGTCACTACAGACCAACAGCAGATAGTGGACGCATTAGCGGCCCACTATGAGAAGATTTACACGCCTACAGCCATGTCCACCATAGCTGACAATCTAGCCTTCCTCAAAGATATCTGACTGCCTACATTAACCCGCAGTGCAGCACAAGAACTAGAGGCTGATCTGACAACTGATGAGCTGGTGCTAGCGCTAGGAGCACTACACACAGGAAAGGCATGGGACCCAACGGTATGCCTGTAGAATTCTATAAAAAGGCTGTTGCACCACTCATGCCATATTTGCTCAATATGTACAAGGATAGCTTGAAAAGAGGGGAATTGCCAAGGGACCAGCGCCCAGCAAAGATAATCGCAATACACAAACCAGGCAAACCGCCACAAGAATGCACGTCATATCGGCCGATTTCATTATTAAATGCGGAAACCAAAATACTGGCGAAAGCGTTGGCAGTCAGGCTGCAACCGCATCTTGCAACATTTATACACCCGGACCAATCAGGGTTTATGCCGGGCCGTAACACAGCACTCAACCTGAGGTGACTATGTGGTGTCATGGCACGCATACTAGGCTCACCACAACACAGCACTACCCACTATACAAGAGGACGCCATCATCCTTTCCTTTGATGCCCGCATGGCATTCGACCTTGTCAAATGGCCCTTCCTTTTCGCAGTCCTTCAGCGTCTGGGTTTCGGCCCCAGGTTCTGTGCATGGGACCGGCTGTTGTACAACGAACCCCTGGCACAGGAGGTGGTAAATGGACACATCTCAGCGGACTTCCCACTGGGAAGGGGTACAAAGCAGGGCTGCCCCTTGTCACTGCTCCTATTTGCGCTGGTATTATAGCCGCTAGTGGCATTGATATGGCAGGACCCGGTTATCCAAGGGTTCACATGGGCAATGGGATGGGAAGACCGTATTTTGCTGTATGTGGACGATGTGCTGCTGTACATGGCATCACCGACACGTTCCATTATTAGCCTATTGGACATCTGTGCTGCGTATGGGAAAGTCTCAGGATACACTATAAATTGGGCAAAATCACTCCTATACGTATTGCATGGTCCCCCTCCGTGGCTCCCGCCCGGCTGTGAATTACAAATTGAGGTCAGAGGATTTAAATACCTCAGGTTATACAACACGCCCCAGCCTGCACAGTTTATTGAGGAAAACCTCATGGAGCCACTAAAAAGATTTTGCCATGATGTAAAAACACTGGAGATCATTACCACTGACACTACTGGGGAGAGCAGCCCTCTTCAAAATGATGGCACTACCCAGATTCTTATACACCCTACAAACACCCCATTCCCGGTTCCCCCGTGTATTGCAAACCGATGGACACCGAAGTGGCCAATCTTCTGTGGGATGGAAAACCCGCTCGTATAGCAATGCATAAACGGGTAAGGGGGCTGGTATGATGGCGGAATCGCTTTACCTCATATAAAAATGTACTACTGGGCCTCACTGCTTATGGTCAGATATGTCCTTCCGGCTGAGCATATTATGGGTGCCCTGTACAATACCTCGAGGAAGAATACCCTCATGGGTCCAACTGCACACACTGTCCGGATATGGTACACTATGCAGCGAGCACTAGGTTGGGAGGGTGTCTTAACCCAGGCTACGCCACTCTGGGAAACCCAGCGGCTAGGCAAACTACGCAATACCAAGGGATTCAGACAGTGGGACCTCACAGGTATCTCCAAGATAGGAGACCTATGGAAGAAGGGTGAAGTGCTTACTTTCGCTCAACTAAAAGACAGGTATGGCCTGGCGCCAACAGAAACTTTCTGCTATATGCAGATCAGAAACACACTCATTGGAGTCATCCAACCTCGAACGCAACTACCAGAGGCCTCACCGTTAGAGAACAGACTCCTTACGTATTACATGTGTAAAAAGGCCATTTCCCAAACTTACCAGAAAATAATAAACAATCCACTAGACACCACAACAGCCCTAAGGGAACTGTGGCAAACGGACATAGGAGAACTGGATGAAACAGACTGGCAGGAGGCACTCGCGTCTCCGTGAGAAGTTGCGATCTCCTCCAAACTCAAGTTAGTGCAACTGAAAATCCTTCATCGCATGTACTACACGCGCATTACGATGCACCGACTAGGTCGAATAAACACACCTCTCTGCTTACGACAGTGTGGCCTGCCAGGTACGTTCTACCACATAATATGGGAGTGTCCACAGATCGCACCTTACTGGGAGGGGTTCATGAGCACAATCTTGTGGGTCGGTGGAGCCACGGTCCTGCCAGAACCAAAAAGATGTCTCCTTAATATTTGGGAACTTACAGATCTGAACCTGAGGACTCAGGACTGGGCGGCACTGGGGATGGTGATTGCGAAACGCAATATAGCCCAGCATTGGGGAACGGGGCTGACTCCCACCTATCGACAATGGGGATGTGATATGGACAGTACAATGATAGCGGAAAGGGCATTCTATACCCAAAGAGAGTGCCCCAGGAAATGGTCAAAGGTATGAGGAAAGTAGAATGTTTTTCAGGGCAATATATGCTGACCCCAGCAGGAAGAATCAATATCAGATGTCAGTGATTAAAGGGTATGTGACAAAATGTGAAAATGTAAGTCCAGAATTTGTAAAGCGCACAGCTACCCGGAGGCATCCCATGATATGATATGCTTACCTATAATGCTCTGTGTCGTGTTGCCAATGAATAGAAATCTTCGATAGATGATTAATTATTAATGTGGGAATTTCATCATGTAATAAGTGAATTTTTCCCTCCACTGTGTACTACAGTTGAATCTAATGCTTTGCTTTGAATGATAGCAGTGTAAAATACTAATAAAATGTTAAATATATATATATATATATATATATATATATATATATATATATATATATATAAATATATGTTCTGGTAGTAGTAAGCGAAGCTGCCTACAGTTGAGTTGGCAATCGAGCAATATCTATGGATCCATTCCAGGGGTCTAGGTGTGTACCAGTGTACTGAAAAGAACCTATTACATTCGGGTATTCAGCTAGTTTTAGTTTGGAATTGGTCATTGAGTATAAGTCACTGTTCTCACAAAGTAGTACGATAGGGGTTTTAACTCACTTTTTGAATTTGGAAACCTAGCATCGAGGTGCTAGGGTCTGATAATACTCTCTGAAGATTTTAGCTGCCTTTGTCACTACTTGTTGTTGTGTACTAGAGTTTGCATGGCCATCTCCATAATTCTCCTTTGCACCCATCTCTACAAAATGTTTCATGTGTAAATCTTCAAATAGGTATATGTTTCAGGTATGTAAATTAGGAGTCTCATTAAAACAAGATTTTGGGCAACTAAGTGATTATTTCGGTCCACATAATGAGTGATAGGACTTTCATTTGTTGCAGAAAATGGTTCTGAATAATTGTGCCTTCTTAAGGATTCTTGATGATTTACATATAAAATAATTCCTGTTGTCACAAAGGGGTGTGGTGAGGTAGTTTTCTCCCTTCTTCTTTTAATTCTCACCATCTTAAGATAGCACATCTTTTTGGGATATATGATTTGATCTTTCTTTTTTATCTACTCTCACTTTTGGCCAGTTTTTAGGAAAAAGGAATTTAAGAGTTGAATACCTATATATATAAGTTATTTTTTGTACTTTATAGATTGTCTGTTGGGATGCTCAGCTAAATTTGATGTCCTAAACATGACCGTGTATTTATAACAAAGGTAGAAACGTCGTCAACGCAAATGTGGCCGCAATTAATGGAGGAAACATTGTTTTGTTTGTTGTAGTTTCAGTGTTGCACTGAAAATCTTTCTTCTATGTAACCTCTTTTTGTCTGCCACCTGTCTGGTTTTGTATTTTATCAAATGTTATATGTACCAGCTTATACCGCTGAGCTCTATGATATTATATATTTTTATTGAATACATTTTGTATGTTTTTCTAGATTGTTCCTCTATGGGCCGTTTTCCATTTTTTCACTTTTATGTGTGCACTGATGTGTTTTTTTCTCTTAATTAATTGTTCACTGTTGACAATTGTTTGTGTAATTGTAATTTCTCAAACACTTTGAACCACTGTTTGGATTAGATGAAAGAAGAAGCCACCTGACCCCCCATTGCAAGAATGAACATTAGAACTTGTAAATGTAAATATAAATCTGTATTTGTAAAGCGCAAACTACTCACCCTTACAAGTCTCAAAGCGCTGGGGGCCAGTGTGGAAATTAAGTGAGCTATTGCTCAGAGTCACAAGGTGCTGAGCTGAGCTGCCGCCGGAGATTGAACTGTGAACCCTGTGCACTGAAGCCGCTGCACCACACCTCTCCACCGCTGCACCACACCTCACCACTTGTACTTCAACTGGCACCCAGGGATACTCCAGGGCCAGTAGCGCTGGGCCCCTTACCCTTTCTGAGAGACAGTCGAGGGATGGACCTCCTTGGAGGACCCTGGAGGGTTTCTCTGAATGTTCTGTGGGATGATCCTACAGCTGGGTGACCTCCGTCAAGAGGGTGGCAACCGAATCTGCTGCTGATACACATGTACCTTTAAGGATGGCCAGAACCATGGGGCCTGGAGAGTGAAGCAAGGAGGCTATTCTGCTAACTGACTGTGGAGGAACTGATGAGGAAAGCCGCAAGCGAAGGCAGGTACCAGGAGCCCAGACAGAGGACAGGTACAGCACTAGAGTCTTAAAAATCAAGCTCAATGGAAAAGCAACAATTAGAGGCCGCGAGGGCTGAAGAAAGAATACCTCCCCCATGAAAACTGGCTCACCAGGCTCAGAGAAAACCAAATTAGAAGCTAGGTCCTTCAGGGTGACCAGGTGGGAATGGAAACATGTTGCTCTCTGCTGCAATTTTGAAATTTCCACCAGGGAGTTCAATCCTCAGGAGGTCACTGTGATGCAATGTGTTTGGTAAAGGAGCGTGCATAAGGCCCTCTCCCCAAGAAGACCCTAATCCCAGGGAACCTATCCCCAATCCCAACACAAGGAAGACTGTCCCATTAGGACTCATCTTCCAGACACAGGAATGACCTGTGGGATGCTTCAAAAGCACCACTCCTTAGCCTGTGTCAAGGAACGTGGGTGCATCTCATACCAAGGGGGTCATTAGGATGGCGGGCAGACTTAGTCCGCCTGCCATCCTATCGGTAATTGGGACCACCCACCATAAGGGCGGGGGTCCCGTGGGAGGTATTAGGATGCGCCCACCACTGTGGTGGGTGCATCCTGCATTTTTAGCATTGTGGCGGGCGGTGCTCTCAGCACCACCCACCACAATGCTAAAAATGCACGTATGCATTTGCATAAACAAAGCGGCAGGCACCCACGCGGTGCCTGCCGCTTTGTTTATGCAAATGCAGGGGGGTACCACATGTAACCCCCGTGTGCACCGCCCACCTCTCCTTCACACTGGGGGCCCTCAGGGGGCCCCCAAAGTGAAGACCGCATGCCTTTCTGTGGCGGCGATGGGTATCTAAAAAAGCCCATGCTAATATGGCTGGCGGTGTCTATTAGACACCACCATCATATTAGACCTTTTCTGCCCCGGTCGCAAGGCGACAGGGGCGGAAAAGCGGCAGACGGTCTTTCCGTCAGCCGCGGTCCCCCCCGACATACTAATATAGCGTGGGTCATTTAGGTGAGGATGGCGGGCGGATTGCCCCCGCCAGGCTGGCAGTGGCTACCGCTAGCCTGGAGGAGGCAATCCGCCCGCCATCCTAATGGGCCCCCAAATATCCAACCTGCTGTCAGCAATTGTAGGAGGAAAACTGGATCCCGCTTCTGCCTGCTGGTATCAGACGGTGCAGGAGCACAGAAGGAGCCACCTCCCATGAGGAACACAGAAGACTGGGTCAATAGAGTGAGGAGTCAGCAGGAGCTGCAAGGGCTTTGAAGCTTCCCCACTACCCACCAACTGTTACAGCACTGGGTACCTGCATGGATACAGGTACTCAGATTTAATAAAATAATAGGAGAATATGGAATGAGGATGCATGTTAACAAAAACATTTTGGTTTCCAAGAGTCAATGCTACTCATTACTGTGCACTGCCTGAAGCGCTGAGGAGTGCCCCACAAGCTCCCACAAGGGGTTTCAAAATGTGCATATTGTTCTCGTGGTGTCCCATGAAGGGCAAGAGCAATACCAGCAATATGTATGAGTGTTGGAGTGTGACAGTTCCCAACTTCTTTCTTCTTTTCTTTTGTCATCCTAACTCTCACTGTGATTTACAGGGATGCCCGCAGGAGAAGCTTTCTAAGTTTTAAAAGCACTATTAGAGTTTGGGATTTTGCCCAGAGACTCTGAAGTGTGAGGTCACTTGTAAGTTCCTCCTAAAGCAGCAGTGCTAGCAGGGTAAAGTAAAAAAGTTTCTTGCACCCATTTTACTAAATGTATAATGTTAATCGATAATTGTTATTGACAAAAAAAGATAATACATTTTCGTCAATGTAATTGAAAGATAGACCCACCCCTATTGATTTCTGTAGCGATGCAATAGGTAAATATAAGCTGGTTCTGCTTTTACTAATGAGGTGAAGCTCTTACAAAGACAGTAGGCCTGATTTTGTTCATTACAAAATGTCCTTATACCTAGTATAAGTGGGGAGATTGTAAATAAAGGGCCTTGTTTATGAGGAAGTCATGCAGTGTAGCGCACCAAGTCACCTTGCTGCAGTGCGTGTCAGGGAAAGGGCAGGAATGCATCGTATTTATGGCAGTACAGTGCATTTCTGCTCTTTTCCCTTGCGCTGGGGTGCTATTGGTAGCCTAGCACCAACGCAGGCACCCTTGCACCTGTGTAACATGCAGGATTGTTTTTGTGCAGGAAGGGGCACCTTCTTGCATATAAACAATCCATGGAGGCACATTCCTCTTTCTATGTATACTGAAGAATAAAGCACACATAGAAAGAGGAAGAAACAAGGAGAAATAGAGCTATTTCTCCTCGTTATGCCTCCTCTCAGAAAGTGTGCATTTTTTGTTCATCCTCAAGTTTACAAGTTCTTGTAAATCTGGGTATGTTTCAAAATTCATTGGAGTTTTGTGGGAACACCACACAACACTCATGGAATACCTTCAAAGGGCAGAGTAATTCAACGCAATGATTCGTCCTTTGTTGCGTTACTACATATTTTCGAAGCCACTCAAAGCCATGCAAGGTGTCTTAAAAAATCTGACATAGAGGTCTGTGTCACACTCGTAGCATGTTGCATGGTGCAAATGTCGTGCAAGCTTCTTATAAATGAGGCCCACAGGGTTCAGGGCTTGCTGGGTGTTTGCACTGTGCTGAGAGTGCTACCAAAGGTATTTCCATCTACCTAGTTGTGTATATTTGTAAATAAATGCCTAGTATTTGGCTCTTTGTGTGTAATGAAGTGCTTTTCCTTTTTATAATAAAAGCACTAACTGGACAATGTTTTATTAAGTCTAGTTGGTGCATACCAGTGCACTAAGGGTACCATCTCCCATGATTAGGCCTTGAACTGCTCTGCTTTGCTACCAAGAGAGCGTCTAGTGCTACAACAGGGTTCTTTGTTCCCAGTAAAAGGAAAGTTGCAGACATATTACTTGTGAAAGGACACACATGTTTTACAACTAAGCATTGTGATGATCTCCATGGTATAAATTTACCGGCCTATGCAACAAATTTAATGTTAAATTTGAACACCATCATCTTGACCTCTGAATACAAATGAAACTCTAGTAGAACAGTGTGAATGATCATTAGGTTATTCTGTATTCTAACTTATTTGCAAATATATTGACTGCTGGTAAAATAAAAAGACTAATGTGATGGAAAAGGGATTATTGAAAATCTACCATCACATTATGTGCTTCTTCTAATGTTCAATCTTTCGTTGAGCATTAGAAGAAAACTGTATTACAAGTTCAAAACACTGCACAATGAATGACCCTATAGATGACTTTTTAAAGTTTGAAGGCAAAAAGTGCTTAGAGCCGAGACTTAGGGTAGACTAGTCCATCCCATGATGGGCCTCCTTTCTCAGGTGTAAAGGGCACTTAACTGCTAACTCTGTGTCCTAATAGCAGGAAAAAATATTTTCAGAAGAGCCAACATGCTCTTCTTACACACTGTAATACTGCCTTTCATCTTTACCCTGATTACATTTAGCATATCCATATCATATTAGAATCAGATTCTAGAACAATATCAGTCTTATCTGTCCTTTCATCGCCTCCAGCAAAATCCCCTCAAAACTGAGATCCTTCAGTTGTTTCTTGTAAACAAAGATCGTTACTGGTGCAATCCTGGCTAAACCTACTGTAAATGTAAACCTGTTGTTGAATGAACAACATTTTTGGGTTTCATGCCCAACAAAAATCCAAATTGATATCTTCACGTAAACTCTGCAGTGAATACCACGCAATATCAACAGAGATGTCTCCGAGGGGTACAACTCCATCCACATTCAAAATGTTAGTGCAATCCGTGGTGTTGTTGAGGCTGGACTATGGAACTGCTGCAATCATTGGCATACTCGTGTTTCTCCTTGCCTTTTATTAGGCATCCGTACATACTGGATTCCGACTGGTTTCAGCAGTCAAATAACTTGGCCACACCTCAACTCTCCTCCTCACCTTGAAGTACATTTCTAAGGAAGCTAAAAATACATTGAAACGGCACGTACACCTCATATGTATTACTTACGAAGCCATTCACCATATGATCTGAATTAATTGTCTTAAAAGTGGAAAATCACAGGTAGGAGCTGCTCACTTTGGAACTCTGTTCTGTCTCTCTTCTTCTGAATCGCCGTGCATTCTAAAAACAAATAACCCTTTCTCAATCTCAAGACCCCTAAAATATGAGATTTATAAATGAGTTAATTTTGGAAGCCAGATTATTACAGGACTTTCTGTGTGAAGCGTGTTACCCAGACCGACAACTAACCATTCTATAAGGGCAATGCATTTCTAACAAAACTGAAAAAGATTAAATGAAAATATCTCTTTGGCAACTTGAAACAATAACTTCAACTTTTTACAAAAAGTTTTGTTGAAGACCAAAAGGTTGTGTTTCATACACTTAATCTACTATGGGAACATAGGAAAACGGGTAAAAGCCGATACTTAAACCATTAAATATCATTCGATTCCAGAGACTATTGCAGTTAGCCATCACAGAAAAAGAGATTATTGCATGACTCACTGCGCACAGATTTACAATAATCTATAAGGTAATAATATGAAAGTATTGGAAGACAAAATTAAATATTATATACTTGCAGAATGAGGATCACGAGCTTTGAATACTCTAATTGATGGGCTGGAAGTCATGGAGGCCATTTGCAGATTGAATTTATTTATTTATTTATTATTTATTTATTTATTTATTTATTTATTACAACATTTGTAAAGCGCGAACGACGGCCCTAGGTCATCTCGGCGCTAGATAACTGCTGTGTTTAACCCTGGGAGGCGTAGAAGTACAAAGGTTAGAGGAAATCAAAGGTTGAAAAGCCAAGTTTTAAGGTTTTTCCGAAAAGACCAGAGGGAGGTGCTGGTCTTAATTGAATAAGGGAGTGTGTTCCACAATTTCGGTGCAGCTACCAGGAATCGTCTGTCACCCCAATGAACAGTTTTAGTTCGGGGGACCACCAGATCGGAGGAATTGGAGGAGCGCAGTGTTCTGGAAGGGCAGTAAGGAGTTAGATTTTGAGTGAAGAACACTGGTCCGGCATTATGTAAGGCCTTATATGTCAAACACAATGCCTTAAACTCAATCCTCTTTTTCACCGGGAGCCAGTGAAGTCGTCTTATAGTTGGTGAGACCGGCTGGTATTTAGAGATTCGCCCTAGAAGCCTTGCAGCGGCATTCTGGATAACCTGCATTTTAGCTAGCACTCTCTCCTGAGCACCTAGAAACAAGGCGTTGCAGTAATCTAGGGTGGAGAGAACCAAGGCGCTTACCAATGTTTTGGCAAGATGTTCAGGTAAAAAGGGCAGAATTTTCTTAATAAGCCGGAGTTTGTAGAAGGCTGAGGAAGAGATCTGGTTAGCATGAGGTAGGAAGTTCAAACGATTGTCGAACAGGACACCCAGGTTCCTAACCTTATCAACCGGATCTGGAGGCTGGCCCATAGACGAAGGCCACCATAAAGAGGACCAGTCCGGGGAAAGATTGCCGAAAATTACAACTTCGGATTTTTCAGAGTTTAATTTCAGGCAATTATGGGCCATCCAACTGCCTATTGCCTGCATGCCCTGATTGAGCATGTTGGCTTTTTGTGGCCCATCGTTCTTAACAGCTAGGATCAGTTGGGTGTCATCTGCGTAGGACGTCAGGCTCATCCCGTGTGCCCTGATGACTTTGGCAAGGTCCGACACATAAATGTTAAAGAGTGTCGGACTGAGGGATGAGCCCTGGGGAACTCCACATGGTAATGACAGTGGGGAGGACTCAAAAGGTCCCACAGTGACAACCTGGGTCCTGTTAGCCAAGAAGGAGGCAATAAGATTTTTGGCGCTGCCTCGGATACCTATACTCTCGACACGGTCGACCAGAGTGGTATGGTCGACCGTGTCGAAGGCCGCCGATAGGTCCAGTAGGATCAGGATGGCAGAGCCTCCTGCATCCCGAATGGATCTAATGTCATCTGCCGCCTTGACCAGAGCAGTCTCAGTTCCGTGACATCGACGGAAACCAAACTGCGATTCGTCCAGCCTTTTGTTCTCCTCGATAAAGAAGGAAAGTTGGATGTTCATAGTTTTTTCCACTATTTTCGCTAATAGTGGCAAACTGGCAATAGGCCGGTAACTTTTAAGTTCTTCTTTATCAAGGGAGGGTTTCTTCAGGAGCGGTTTTATGAGTGTTTTCTTTAAGGTGTCCGGGTAAATGCCTGTTGAAAACATGGAGTTGCAGATCTCAGTTATGGATGAGAGAACTGTATCCATAATAGGCCGCATAACCTTCAAAGGACATGGGTCCAAGGCCGACCCCGATTTAATAGAGGATATGGTATTTAGTACCTGAGAGCAGGTCACCTCTCTGAACTGCTGAAAAATTGGTCCCTCAAGCTGGGTAGAGGCCTCATGGGAATTGGTAGCAGTGTTGGCAAAGATTCGATAAATATCATCAACTTTGCTAAAGAAAAATCTAGACAAAGCGTCACAGAGGGCTTGGGACGGGGGGGTGTAAGATCAACAGAAGAGCCTGCTAACTGTTTAGTAGTCTCATATAGACATTTATTTGAGTTTTGTGCGGTTTCTATTTTATGACAGTAGTGCTTTTTCTTGGCGTCTATGATGGGATTTTTGTATATGGTTACCGACTCTTTGTACAGGGATTTAGATTCCTGGGAATAATCTTTCCGCCAGTGTCTCTCTCTATTTCGGCACTGTTGCTTTTGTGTGCGTAGTTCGTCCGTGTACCATGGGGCCGAGGGGGTAGATTTATTACGTGACCGTTGCTTGACTTGAACCAGATCTTTGGCTGCTGAACTAACCCAGTTGTAAAATTGGGAAGTAGCAGTGTTAGGGTCGGTGGATAACAAAGGGGTGGTGTCTATGAGCAGGTTTTTTAGCCTGCATTCATCTATGTCATCCCATGCCAAGTATGGTTGACGGGGGTTACAGTTGGATTTATTAATCGAGAGATCGTGAGTTTGTAGCGATGACAGAATAAGATGGTGGTCAGACCATGTTAGAGGAAGTATTTGTGTAACTTGAAAGCCTGTGGCATTGGAAAAAATGCCATCTAACATGTGACCTCCTTCATGCGTGGGGGCATGAACCAAGGGGGCCAGGCCAAAGGTAGATAAATCGGCTAATAGGGTGGCTGTGTCAGGATTATCAAGGGTATCAAAATGAAAGTTAAAATCACCTAAGATGGTGAAAGGATTATCTAATGCAGATACTTCCAGAAATGACCTGAAAGCACCAATAAAGTCGTTTCTGGGCCCTGGGGGGCGGTAAAGGAGGATCCCTTTAAAAGTGTAAGATGGAGACATTTTGATGGAGAATTCAATGGCTTCACAAGAGGTCTGTGGAATGATGGTGAACCTTACAGTGTAGGTATCACGGGCAATAATGGCGATGCCACCTCCCTTTTTCTTGATTTGCCTATCTAGTCTATGGGTAGTATACCCCACCGGAACGGCTATGACCAAGTCCGGGTCGGACGCTAGGCCCATCCATGTTTCAGTCATGAACAGGAGATCTATTTTGTGATCGTGGATCAACTCATGAATGTCTTGGCTGTGCTTGCCAAGCGAGCGGACATTTGTGAGTGCTATAGTGTGGGTTTTCATAGTGTGAGGTTTGCTTTCCAGGGGTTTATAGATAGCGGAGATCATAGTATGATGCAGGAATGGATACCTTTATTGTTGAATTTTAGCAGAAAATGGCATCTGCTATTCTATATGAGTTTACATTAGGTCTTTGGATAAAGTCAGAGCTCATATCACTAAAAATAATGGTAAAAGAGGAAGTTTATTGTGCACATTGTTCACCAATCCCAAATTTAAATTTGTAGATTAAAATTTTTACCAAAAGGTTTGCAATTTGAAAAGTGTAATTGTGAAAAAGTGGATTGTCAGTTGGGGTGGATTGTAGTCCATTACAAGGAATAATGTCAATGCTCTTGTTAGTTCCAGTAAAGTGTGCAGCCATTTTAATCTGAGTTCAACTCCTCGTAGATGTTGTACAGAGCAGACAGGTTTAATTTAAGGTAAATGTGTAAAGCTACAGAAGTACTAAAACAGTTAGAAATGAAAGAAACCATGCTATAAACATCTCACTCCAAATTATAAAAAATAAATATATATGTAGACAAAATAGCACCAATACAATACAAACCTAATAAAGGGATTCAAAGATATGAATTTTGAAAGTTAAAAAAAAAATAGCACCAAAAAGCAATAATAATCAGTGACGGTCATCTGGTTGTGCTTGGCCAGGACATAGATATAATTTAAGGCTGACCACGGTGGAGGGCGTGTCAGATGCAGAGACCAGGCCTTTCCTGGTCTGAATTTTTACCTTCTGACTGAAGCCTTAATTTACTAAGATATGCAGCAAACCAAGGGAAGTAGCTGTGCCAAGCTGCCTGAAAGGGAGAGAGAAGACGTGAAACTAATGCACAAACATATGACACATTTCACCTCTCTCCTTGCTGCAGCGCAATTTGGACTACATAGTGTCAATACAGGGACCATTGCGCCATGACACAAGGGTGCCTGCGTCAAGGTCAGGATAAGCTTTGTGCAAGAAGGGGTACCTTCCTGAACAAAAATACATCCTTTGGGTTTTATTCATCTTTGATGGTGTGCTGAAGAATGCAGCAAACATACAAAGAGGAAGTAATACAGAGAAATAAAGATAGTTCTCCTCGTAACACCAGCCTCTGGTAGGCGAACCATTTTGATGCAAATCCATTTGTGCAAGTCTCTTTAAATATGGATTTGTGTCAGAAAACATGGGTGGTTGCACAGGAATGGCTGTGATTTACCCATGGAACTCCTACCAGAGGCAAAGCAGTGCTATGCATTGCCTTGTTACTTTCTTTTTCCTTTTAATGCCATGCAGATTGGGCGTGGCTTTGAAAATACCAAAATAGATTTTGCTCCAGAGCTGCTGATGTAACCTCGATCGAACATCTTTAGTAAATCTATTCTCCGAAATAGATGTCCAAAATCTCAGCAGGGAAAGGCAGCAAGCTGTGGAGGAGAAGGGCTCATCAAGGCCAGATAGCAGTTAGATAACGTCCCAGTGAATCTGTTGACTTTTTGTTGGAAAGCTCTTAGCCAGAGAAATAAAAAGATTATGCACAAGGAAGGTCATTTGTCATACGAATACTTTTGGCACCTTCCCTCATTGAAGATGTCAACCTTTGGAGCTTGGATTCTTTCTCTGGGGCTAGCTGAACACTGTAACAGAACAGGGCTCCATGAAGTAGGATAGTCACTCTTTGACATCTAGCTGAAGTGGATTTGCTGCTCCGGTAGAACTCAGAGCAGGAGCAACCTGAATCTTTAGACCTGAGATAACACACCTTCAGACATAGCAGGTTTTCTCTTAATTATTCAAAGGTCTTTTGGAAGAAAAAAAGTTTCTAAGTCCTGGTTCCTCAGGATGCTAAGAGGAGTACACTGTGACACAGTTAGAGGTTCCAGGGCCTCATGAACAGCACTTGAACATCAAAGCACACTTCAGTAGAAGCAACCATCAGGGTCCAGGACAGGATCAGTTGAAACTGATGAGCTGAGCTCTTCAGGAACAAGACTTGATGCAGATTGTTGTGTCCCTGTAGCCTAACAGGAGGTCAGCCAACTGACCACTGGATTACACTTCATTGTTTTGGGTGCAAGTGGAAGCAGGCCGAGGCTCATTTTGGGGAGGAGAGCTAACCTGTTCTTCATTATAGGTGCATAATCTTAGAATGCTGTATGCAGTAATTTCAGATTCACTGTGCGTGTCATTTTATTGTAAAGTCTAAACTTTAAAAATGGTTCCTTCCCCATAGCATGTAAGGATTTTGGTACCAATGAGTAAATGAGATCATTATAAATTGCAGTAAGCTTTCCCAGAGGAGAGTGTTAGAAGGTACATTTTCTCCCTGGGTATGTTTTTTATGATCCCACATAAACTTGAAATAGATTACGAATAGAAAAGCATAAATGACCACACCCTGCATTTGCAATTATTGGTGACGCTGGCAATGAATTGATAATGCTATCTGTTGTTGGAGAGGAGTTCTTTTAAAGTAGGTGCACAAAGAATCAAATAATAATCCTGTTTGAGTCTACAAGGTTCGTTCAAACATCTGCTTTGCTGGTCACAAAAGCTACAACTCATTCCATGGTGTACATTATAAGCAAGCATCTGTTTTTAAGATACAGCAAGGTGAGAAATAAAGGATACACCTGATAGAGAGTTTGTAGATGGTCTGCTACTCTCACCCAAATCAACATCTCAGTATTTGCATAAGATTTCACTTAAGGTTCAAACTATTGTAGAACATACCAGACCATAAAAGTGGTATGCAGCAGTGTAAAACATGATAAATAGAGTCACATTACTAATTTAAACCAACTAATAATCACTGATTGTGTAGCGATGGAGCACATCCTTTGGTTAAAGTATGTAATGGGTCTGACAAATTGGCTCAGTTCTCCAGGCCTGTACCTTAGCCCTAAATCCTTGGGTAAATCAACAATCAGAACCATTAAACAACAGTTCCTGGACAAACGCCAGGGACTTAGTAAAGAAAAGGAGTAAGCAAAACCAATGGTGAGAAGATATGTTACATTACCCTTGTGCAATCAAGTTCAACTGTATCTACTCGTCGTTAGTAACGCCTGTCATTGCTGTGTGCTAACCATATTCCAAATGCATTTGTTCCCTGGCTTTGGCTGTTCCCCAAGGTTTTACAAAACCTGGTACCCTAAAACCTTGTTCTTGCTACAATTTCTCTGAGTAAGTTACCTTACATTTAATTTTTTTCTGTGATTACTCTTTCTCATTGCGCAAAAGGTTTATATTTCCATATTTCTATTACTTAGAGATTGTCATTTTACACAAGTCAGGCCTGCTTTGTTGTACCTCCAAATGCTATCTTCCCCTATGGTCTGTTTTGGGGTTGTACGTTTTTTAACAGGAGCCATTAGGCGCAGGAAAAAGTTGTTTGTATAGCAGCCATCTGTTTTTGCCTGTTTTGATTCCAGGGCACATACCACGCTAATATTGGTATTTTCACGTTACACAGTCTATTCCACTTGTCCTTAGCACTTTGCACTTTATATGATGCCTTCTGTCTCCTTTTACAATTTGAATTTTGCTCTTATATTGATATTAGGAATGTTCCTATTTTAATCTTTTTAAAGGCTTTAACGTTTGATTGATTGATTGATTGCTAAATAGAGTCCTTGAATTTCATTTTCTATTAATAAGCTGCATTGTCAGCAAATATATTTGGCTAAGGTTTTACTTGTCTGAAAATATCTAATATAGACAAAGGAGCATGGAGTCACCTAGGAGACAAACGTTCATATTGACAATTTGTTGTAGGTTTTAGCAAATGATTTGAAAGTAATTGCCTGATTTTACATCTGTGTTCTAGCTTTTTTCCCTGCACACTTAATTTCCTTTCACTTCCCTACCTCCCACTCCTTAATGTTATCTTTTCTTAAACCAATTACAGTTATCAGTGCAGAATCATCTTTTCCTTTGAACTTGAGATTTAAATTAATTACTTGTAATTGGGAAAATATTTGGCCAATGCAAAACGCATTCAGGAATTTATACTTGATAAACTATTCTCATTTTCAAACCAGTCATGTGCAATTTGTGACTTAATGAGAATGCAATTTGTGAAAAGAGCTATATACTAAGAGGTCACATTGCAGATAGTGAATTCACAGGGGGTCGCAAAGTGACCTGCCTAATGAATATTAATTAGGAAGTTTACAATTTTCACCCCCCCCCCCCTGTCAATGGCTGCAAATGCAGACATGGGTGCCTGCAAGGAACAAAAAACATCAGTCCCTGCACTTGCTATTCCAAGGTGTAGTTTTGTTTAGGTTGAGCCTGGGCAGCGCATGCACTGCTTTGTGAGGCATGCTGTATTCAGGTATGGACTTGAAGCTCTGCCCACTCTCCCATCTTTTCAATTGGCAGCTCTGACTGTCCTTTGTAAATGTTGTCTTTTTATTTGTTAATAGGCTTATTAGTCCCTCCTTGGTACCCCCCTGTCTGCTTTTGTAACCTCCCATCAGGGCTGGACCTTTTACATGTGTCCTTACTGTAGAGCTTGCATTAGGCCTTCGGGAGAACTCTTTACTTAATTAGCCTAAAGAGAACTAGTGGAACGTCAGCTTGAGTAATGGCGGGTGCTTTCTTTTTGTATTTGCAGCGCGCTGGGCGCACTTTCACTTTCACAATGGGAACAATCACAGGACAAGACGGGCAGCTTGCCCAAGATGTTGTTTTAAAAAAAATATTAAATCATAGCGGCCACGCGTCTTATTGTGTGCAGCTCACCCAACTCATTGTTTTAGTTTTTTTACATTAAATTATGGCAGTAGTGCATCTTGTGTGCAGCTCACCCAACTTTTTTCTTTATTTAAACATTACATTATGGCGGACGCACATCTTGAGAGGAGAAGAAATGTTGAGATCCCTGGTGAGCCCCATCCCGTCCTTCTCATCCTTGCTGTACACTGTCTTTTCATATTAAAACTCAAGGAAGCTAGGAGCTTATATATAGCTAATATACAAATACAATGTATGTCGATGAATCTCAGTTCATGTATGTATTTTTATGTATTTACAGCCCTGATGACGTCCTATTGTCAGGACGAAACGCGTCGGCTGTTGGTACTGTCATGATCAATTTTTCAAGAAAATATAATTACAGGATTTCTACAATTCAAGATTCATCTGAAGAATTCTTATTTTGATGCATGTCATGTATACTAAAGATATATATATATGTGATAATCAGACCTTTTGATTAACTGTACTTTGTCGTATAGATACTCATGATTCAGCGCTCCTAGCTTCCTTGAGTTTAAATTGTTGTATGTTTAGAGGTAGGACGATGCCTCTTTAGTTGGTAGAGCGCAAGTAGACTTTTTCACTATTATTATAATTGCTTCTGAAGGTGCACCAATTTGTTTACCCCATCGTCCAACCAGTCGAGTAAACTGTCTTTTCATATACTGTTGCCTGGGTATATTTCGTTCACTCTGTCTGCCTCCTTCACATATAAAGCATTTGCAATGCAATAGGTCTCATATTTGCGAAAGATTGAGCTATTGGCATTCCATATGACAATGCTTTTAATGTATGTGTTGGTGTAACATCAGATACATAAAATGCATTGTTATTTACAATGTCAATAGCTTAACAGCTCTCAAATGTGAGACCTATTGCATTGCACAAGCTCCACTAAAAGAAGCCTTTTAGAAACAAATCAAGGGGAGGAGGCAGTTGTCCTCTCAATTACTGCCTCCTCCTAACCACAGGCCACAGGCCTAGTTCCAAAAGGGACAGCAACTCTTTGTGAAACAGTACCACAAATTATGGATCAGTAACTGATCATGGTTTGTGACAGCATTTGTAGTCTCAAACCATTGATACATCTCTCTCCAAATCACAAATAGGATGGCAATGCCCCTTTCATGCCCTTTTCTATTTGTCATTTTGAAAGTGCCACAAGACCTCTTTTACCAATTTGGGGTACTTTCTGATTCATGAGTGGGCTTGTGTACATTGTGGAAAGCCAGTGGGTTTGAAACCACAAAAAGGCTTTGTACATCCAGCTCCTGCTCTCTCCTTAATTTCTAATCCTTCAGGGAAAGCTTGCTTGTGGCAGCGCAAATGTTGAACTGAGCAATGTAGGATTAATAATCAGAATTGATTAGGCCAACCATGCTTCATTGATAAATCTGATTCAAAGAACCCCAAAAGCAAAAGGTGTGCTCTGCATTTTCTATGCAGCAGTTGTGCGATGCTGCAAAATATCTGAGGTGCCTACTCTCAGAGCACTCACTAGATTTAATGTAAGCCTGGGCGTAAAACTCCACTCTGATTTTTCCGAGTTTTGGCAACTCCTATACTAAAGACGGCTGACGCCTCTCCATCTGATCCTAACAACTACCGTCCTATAACCAACATCCCCACCTTGGCTAAATTATTGGAGAAATGTGTTCAAATACAATTATGCAATCAAATTGAGAACTTCAACCTCTTAGACAGTCACCAATCGGGCTTTCGAAGAGGACACAGCACTGAATCTGCACTCACACACATTATGGATGATATACTAATTATGCTTGACCAAAATGAATCATGCCTTTTGATACTTCTTGATTTGTCCTCTGCCTTCTATACGGTCAAGCATGATAACCTCCTGTCCCTATTGGAAAGAAGGATGGGCCTCTCGGGCACTGTGCTGCAATGGTTCTCCTCCTTCCTGAATACCAGATCTCAAAGATTCAAGATGTAGAATTCACTCTCCTAACCATCCATGGTCACACTTGGTGTGCCTCAGGGATCTGCCCTCTCACCCATTCTTTTCAATCTCCTAATGGAGCCTCTGGTGAATGCATTGAAATCAGCAAACATTCTATATCACCTGTATACGTGGATGACACCCAGTTGTACCTGAAAATCACCTCGCCAGATGACTTGATTGCTCTTAACACTACGCTTCTAAACACGCAAAGCGGGCTCACTAACAACCACCTGATGTTGAACACCAAAAAACAGAATTCATTCTCATCTCACCTCCAAACCACACTCCAAAGATAGACCTCTGGTTAAAACACCTAACCTCCTTCGACTGTGTCCCCCTCATCATAGATTCAGCAAAATCCCTAGGTGTCTCCATTGACAAACATTTGAATATGCAGTCTCACATATCTATTGTCACCAAGGGAGCTAATCACAAGATGAATATCTTAAGGAAACTCAAACCCTTCCTCCCTCAGGCTGATCTAAAAATTGCAGTACAAGCCCTAGTACTGCCAAGATTAGACTACGGAAACACCCCCCTTTCTGGTCTCCCTACATACAGGCTTGCACCATTGAGAGCAGTCCTGAATGCTGCAGCTAGACTGGTATCAGGAACCAAAAGAAACAGTCACATTTCACCAACCTTGAAAGCACTGAATTGGTTGCCTTGTGAGGCAAGAATGCACCTTAAAGTGGCGTGCATGATGCACAAAGCAATTCACAACAATACACCCAGTTACTTGGCGCTAAAGCTGGAAAAATCTGGAGGTGGCAGACAACTACGAAATGTGAGCACTTTCCTTCAGAAATCACAATCCTTCCAGAAGAAGAGAACAGGCTGTAGAGCTTTCTAAGGGATTGCACCAAATATTTGGAACTCTTTACCACCACTAGTGTGTGGAATCATTTCCTTTACTGCTTTCAAAAAGGAAGTAAAAGACTACTAATGAACACATTCTTGTCCTAAGTTTAAGTGTGGGATGTATTTGAGTATAAAACTTTTCATCACAGCCATTGTTGCACTATAATTGTATGCAGCTTAATGTTTAGCTGGCTGTGGATCAGCTTGATCATCTATACTTTTTATATATATATACTCTTAATCGATGATATGATATGATATAATATAGCACTTTTCTAACGCGCGCAAATACTCGAGAGTGTCCTGGCGCGGGTGAATTGGGGTAGATGAAAGGAAAGTTAGGTAGACTGGCTAAACAGATGCATTTTAAGCAGTTTTTTGAAGAGATGAAACTCCTGTGTCGACTGAAGCGCCGAGGGGAGCAGGTTCCAAGCTGCAGCGGCCTTTACCGACAGTGATTGGCCTCCCAGGCGGACTCTATGAAAGCGTGGGACAATCACCCGACGCAGAGAGGCAGAACAGAGGGGACGGTTAGGGACATAAAATGCAAAGCGTTTCCTAAGAAACATAGGACCTGGTCCATACAGAGCTCGATGGACTAGGGTGATGGCCTTAAACTGGACACGCTGCTTCACTGGTAGCCAATGCAGCTCCCGTAAATGACGCCTAGCACTGGTACGGCTTGGAGCATTAAACACGAGTCTTGCCGTGGCATTCTGTATCGCCTGAAGCTTTTGAACCAGGTAGCCAGGTGAGCCGATGAAGAGAGCACTAGAATAGTCCAGCCTCGAGAGGATAAGAGGGCGAGCAACTGCCTCTTTGGCCGAACTCGGGAGCAAAGGAAAAATCCTTCTAAGGATTTTAAGGGTTCCAAAACAGATCCCGGTCAGTTTTTTTTACGTGGTCCGTGAACCGCAAGTCCTTACTGAACCACACCCCCAAGTTTTTTACAGGGCCGTCATCTGAGTGCGGGCAAGGGAATTGAGAGGGCCAGAGAGATTGCCTGATGTCCAGGGGGAACTGGCCATACAAAAGAACCTCAGACTTCTCCTCGTTACACTTCAGAGAAGCCTCGGCTAGCCAGCTGAAAACGGAAGCCAGACATGACCGGGCGATGGTACTATCAGCATCCGGTCCCTTCCAGGTGAACAGCAGCTGAGTATCATCAGCGTACACTATCACTTTCGCACCCAACTTCTCTGCCAGGTAGACCAGGGGGGTAAGGTATATATTAAATAAAAGGGGGCTCAAGGTGGAGCCCTGCGGAACCCCTGTAGTCAAATTCCTGACCGAGGAGAAGCAAGAGGCCATACATACCTGCTGCGTGCGCTGGTCCAGAAAGGACTTAACGCACTCCCAGGCAAGGCCGGAAACACCAATAGTAGAGAGCCGCGTCAGGAGCCGCTGGTGGGACACCGTATCAAAGGCGGCAGAGAGGTCGAGTAAAATCAGTTCCGCCCTGCTGCCCCCGTCAAGACACTCTCTGATCGCCTCCGACATCTCCACCAGGGCGGTTTTTGTACTATACGCCGCTCTGAACCCCAACTGAGCCGGATGCAAGGCCCCTGAGGATTCCACAAAGGTCTTGAGTTGACGAAAAATGACTTTTTCACAGACTATAGCGAGGGCTGGTAATAGCGAAATTTAGCGAAAGTTAGCAAGAATTGCCGGGTCTAAAGATTTTTTTTTAGGAGGGGGAGCAATTTTGCTTGTTTCCATTGTGCTGGCACCATGGCGGTCTGAAGAGAGAGGTTCGCGATGTCAGTAACAGCGGTACACACCTCCTTAGCCGCCCCAGCTAGCACTCGTTCAAAGGTATAATATGTATGTCTGATAGCACAATTTCCTAACTTTCAGTAACTGTCTAGTGTACAACGTTCCGCAGAATCTAATCTTGGTCCTCTATGTTTGATATGTATATACTTTTTATTTCTATTTTTACAAATTGGCAATTTGTTTTTGTGTAGACTAACTCATCCATTTATATTCTTCTATTGTAAAGTGCTCTGATACCCTCGTGGGTCACGTTCGCGCTATATAAAACTCTATAAATAAATAAACTCCGCGCTCTGCGTAGAACGCGGAGTTGCTAATAAACTCTTCACTCCACAACGGAACAGAGGGTTTTTTTTGTTGGCACATCCGAAATGCATTATCAAGCATATGGGAGAGACTTAAAGAGTGTTTGTGATTGCCGATGAGATTTTCCGAGCCGTTCGCAAGAGCCACAAGATTTGCTAGGCATCCGCGTGGTCCTGCGAGAGTTTGTGGTCGCCAACACATCATTTGAGGGTACCAGTGGACTTCTGGAAGGAGGTTTTGTGAGGAACGCAATCCTGAATGCGCAAGATCTACAGCAACTGCAATCTGGAGAAGTTTCTCTCCCCGAGCAGCACCAAATCCTTTTCAAAATGATGATTTGGAGTGAAAAATATTCAGCAAATTGACATTTGGCTATATTTTATTGTGCAAGGATTCCTTTTCTTTTTTTCTCTTTTTTTCAAGAGGAAGTAAGTGCCCCAGAGCCTCCAACTCCCTGTTCCTGTCCAGAAGTCTCCTCCCAGTGCTTTGTCCATCTCCTGGTCACTTTTTGTTTAGATTTAGAGCTGGAAGGATCACTCTTTGTGTCTGCTGCATAATATATCATTGGGTTTGATGACTTTGAATTTGAGATTTCACAAGTAAGTTGGAAAACTGGAGTTGTTTGTTTGATTGGGGCATGCACCTAGATTTATTTGCACTTTTCATCGATTTTTTTAAAATTTATTGTGGTGGGTGGCCTGTAGTTTCAGTAGGAGCCTAGTTGTTTCTTTGTAAGTATTGTTTCTTCTTTTATGAAGGAAACATGTTGCACAGTTCACTACATTGTCTCCATGTTTTGCTGTTTAAATCAATTTGCCATACTTATTTAATTCACTATGCAGCTCAGTAGTCTGCCTTTCTCAGCCAGTAGTCCCAAAGCTACTCATAGGTGCATGAAAATAACAAATGTTTCTGTTGTATCTGTTGAATTAAAACATAATTTCGATACCATTGGATTGAAACACAAAATGTGTTTTTCTTTTCATAAGAGGTGTTGTTTAGCATGCCTTCTTAGTCTGGCCAGTGTGTGAGTGTGTTTTTAATCGTAGGCCCCAGCATTTGGCTTGGCTCCCCAAAGTGGCCAGGGGCCATTTTGTAAAGTCTGTATCCATAGTCCTGCTTATGTTCATTGTTTTCCAGGCCTCCTGCTTGTTGTTATGACCTTTTGGCTGGTGGCCATTTTGTAGAGGCAGTTAGTGTGCTCTTTTTGCCATAGGCCTTCCCTTTGTTCGTCTTGGCTTATTGCTTCTTGTTGTGATGGCCTGGCCATGTGGCTGGTGGCCATTTTCTGAAGGGAGCCAGTGTGTTTTTGTCATAGGCCTGCATTGTCTTCCCTTTGTAGGCTTATTATTGCTTCTCGTTGTGGCCTGGCCATGTAGCTGGCGGCCATTTTGGGAATGCAGCCAGTGTGCTTCTCCGATAGGCCTGTAAGCCTTCTTTTGGTAGCTATGGCTTCTTGCTAGTTGTTGTCCTGCAATTTCTTTCTTCTTCTTTATTCAGCACAAATGTAGAATAGTTCACTACATTTTCTCCATGTTTTTAATAAATTTGCAATATTGATTTGAAGTGATTCACTAGATGGCCTAGTATGGCAATTGGTTTTCCAGCCAATAGACCCAGAGCTTCTCATGGATGCTGTTTCTCTGGTGTCTGTTGAATTTAAACATCATTTTGGCCATGGTTGACATTTAATTAAAATATAAAATATTTTTTTTGTGGTATTTCACTTTTTCATGTGTGTTAAATTAATTAAATGGCTTTGTTGGATGTGTGTGGTTGTAACTTGCAAACCGTTTTAGCCCTGTGCAGTTTTGTTTTTGGCATTGTTGTATTAAAGATTTGTTGTTTAGCAAGCATGCCAACTTTGTCTTTCCAGTGTGTGTGTGTGTTTGCAAGTAGACCAGCAATGCATTTGCTTTGGTTCCCCAGGGCCATGTGGCAGGGTCCTCCATAGGCCTCCTTCTGTTAATTGTTTTCCTGTCCCGCTGCTTGTTGTAGTTGTGATGGGACCATGTATCTGGCGACCATTTTGTGAAGACAGTCAGTGTGCTTTTGCCAAAGGCCTGCCATTTTGTGCATTCAACCAGTGTGCCCCTTTTCCATATGCTTGCATGGATGGTTCATCACTTAGATAAGCAGCTTAATAAATTAATAATTAGACTCCTAAGGATAATTTTTATTTTTTACTTATTTATAATTATTTCATTATTTCAATTTCTTTTTTCTTTTTTATGTTTGAATTTTTCCAATTTGTTTAATTGATTATATTTTCAAAGTTTTTCCTCAGTTTTTCAAAGTTTAAAAACGAAATTCAATTTATTTTTCCAATGTATTTTTTTCAGTTTGAAAGTAACATGATTTGGTATCAATCAAGAACATTATCCCCATGTCTGCTATGTGATATTCACAACAGTATTCACTGTCAAGGGATTGTTCCATTCCATTGTCATTTGTCAGCTGCAGCTCCCTGAGTGCCCCACCCACGCCATGTGATGCACAATGCCAAAACGTTACATTTGCATTGTTGTTGTTGTTCTTCTTTCCTATCCTTCCTGAGTGTAATGTACTGTACAGTACACAATGAAAGCCCTTGTTGTTGCCAAAGTCTCACAAACTAAATTATATATTATTATATTTGTTTGTACTAGTAATTATTGAACAACAACAATGCCACATTTCACTCATGTTCTTCTTGCTTCTTTGCTTTTAGGTGCACAAGATGAGGAGACATCACCCATTGTTGTGCCAGACAAAGGCCTGCGTCCTGTGCACAACTTCACATGATGTGTGACCACAAACATCTCTTTAACTTGTGTACCTAAAACAAGTGCAGCTGCTTTCTAACTGACATCTTCACGATGGCCCCAAAAAAAGGCACCAGCATTAAACAGCCAAAGTTGCCAGTGAGAAGAAGAAGGCACCAGTATGTTGCCCAGCACCTTTTTTGGGAAACCAAAAATTGCCCCACAGCTGTGGTGTCCAGGGAGAAAGCTGAGAGCAGCACCCCCGCATCAGCAGACCCACCCCGCCAATGTAGGCCCAAGCCCATGTCTGCTGCAGAGGCAGCCAGTCTAATCATGACAATGCCAACAAGCAGGGATGTTGAAATTGACTTATTGTTATCGCAAATTAGTACCCAATCAATGCAGGAAACTCAGATAAGTGGTCAACAGCAGCTGCAACCACCACCAATACTAGTAGTTCCTCCCAAAGTAGGGGCAGTTCAGGAGATCAAGCTTCCTGTTGAGGAAGAAGAGCAAGCCACTCTTTTAGAAGATCCATTTCCTGCCAGATCCCCAGCAAAGGAAAAGGAGGGTTAGTCCATTAACTTCTTCTCCGAGCCCCCTTCTGATGATCTAGACACCACTTGGATCCCGCCTCAGTCTAGGAGTGAGAAAGACACGCTACGCTTAGGAGGCAAGGCTAGGGAAAGGGAAGGTTCCAGAAAGCCTTAGATCTATGGGGTAGATGTAGAAGAGGAGGATGATAACAAGCCAGTCATCATGGATGTTAGCCCCGCCCCAGTGGAGACCAACATTACCCCATCCCAAATTCCTGTGAGGGATGTGGCACAGATACCACCAACACAGATACCACCAACACCACCTCCACCTGCCACATTTACAAAGTCCCGTCAGCAACCTACATCTACTACAACCACCTCAGTAGAAGTAGGTACTGCAGAGTCAAACATCACGCCCCCCTACCAGGTCATCCGATATTGCAAGTGGCACCAGCAGAGTCAGAAAGTTGACATCCCCAGTTCGGGACTCATTTTTGGTTAGCATGAAGGAGGTGAACATTGCTATATGCTCCATTTATGGAGTAGGTTCTGGTCAGGGTAAGCTTGAAACAAACTATGGTACCAGAGGCCAAACAACCCATCTGAGAAAACACCATTTGATCCAGTTGGAGACGCACCTTAGCAACCAAAAAACTGCAAGTGT
Source organism: Lissotriton helveticus (assembly GCF_964261635.1). Classification (NCBI taxonomy): domain Eukaryota; kingdom Metazoa; phylum Chordata; class Amphibia; order Caudata; family Salamandridae; genus Lissotriton; species Lissotriton helveticus. The sequence continues at coordinate 525,419,447 of NC_136063.1, read as the reverse complement.
TGATGGTGGAGGGGATGAAGATCCGATCATGGTGGGAGGTAAAAAAGAGGGAGACATTTTCTCCAGTACACAAAGCAGCCCTTTACCCAGCAGTGCCGTGGTACAGCCCACATCATCATCAGCAACATCACAATGGCACAAGAGTAAGGTTGAGACCAAGGGTTCCAAGACAAGGTAGTTCCGCAATGAAAAAACATGCATTGAGCCTAATATTATCTGGTCTCAAGAAGTCACCTGCATAAGTGGCACCAGAAAAGAAAAAAAATCTAGGCTACCACTCTCAGCATGTTTAGGCTGGAGATGCAGTACGAACGTAACCACCCAACTGCACGTTTGTACACCCTGAAGGTGGCTAAAATGTTAGCGCTGGACCTACTCCCTTTTTCTTTCATGGAAGGGATGGGTTTTCTTAAATTTGTGGCAGACATCTGCCCGAAGTGGACGATTCCCAGCCGGTCATATTTCGCCAGAGTTGCTGTTCCAGCACTACATCATGACATGCTAGAATTGCTTGGACGAGCTTTGCAGCACAGTGCTATTCACTCTATCCACTTGAAGAAAGACATGTGGACCAGATGTCAAGCTACTGATAACATGTGCATCACTGCACACTGGATCTCTTTTGTCGGGGTTACAGAAGAGGCTGGTTTTGACACTGTTGACATTTTTAACAGTGCTCAGAAGCATGCTACAGTAGCCATGTTTGCCATGGAGTAATCACATACTGCTGCAACCATTTTGGAAGACTTTAACACTAAGTTCTTTGAATGGCTGTGACTAAGAGGGTTTAACATTGGTTTTGCTTCCTCAAACAATGGCTGTAATATAGTTAAGGCCATGGCCGATGGTGGCTATTTCAGGGTCCTTTGTTTGGCGCACTACATTAACATCATTGTTCAAGACTTTCTGAAAAAAGAAGACCAACTCAGCAACTTACTGACCACCTGCAGAAAAATCTGCACACATATCAGCCATTCTTTTAAAGCCCAGAAGCAGCGGAGGAACATTCAACGTGATGAAAGAATGCCAGTTAAAGCAATCATCCAGGAGGTGGCAACACATTGGAAGCTTAACTTATTGCACACTTGAATGTCCGTTTGAGCAGTACAGACCAATCAATTATTATGTCATGCAAAGCAGGGATGCAACTGTGAAAGGCATGATCATTGAGATGAACCAATGGGGCCTAGTTAAATGCCTGACAGAGATTCTGCTTCATTTAGAGGTATTCACAAGTGAAGTCAGCTAGGAGGACTGTACCATGAGCCAAGCTATCCCATTGTTGCACATGCTACAGGAACAGCTAAAGGAGGTGTCTGCAATATACACAGGTGTAGAGGAAATAAAAGAAGCATTAGAGTTGGTGGAGAGCTTAATCCTTCGCTTATCTGAAAGTACAAGGGTACAACAAGGCATTGTGTCATCCAACCTTTACATTTGTGCCACAATTCTTGGTCCACGGTACAAACTATTACTGGACACTTTAATTCCTTTTTCAGACGGGGATGTTACAACTACAACACTTGAATAGCTGTGCAAGCCAGTGAGCTACAAATAGAAACGGCCTGGAATTAGAGACCCGCTCCTCCAGGGCACAACAAGTACTCCACGGCAGCCTTCAAGTTCAACTAAAGAGTCTGAGGGTAGTGCGGTTGGCTCATAGCAGCCAAAACCACCAACAACAGCAAGAGCAATATCAACAACCATAAGTACAGGAGCCTCAGCCCCAAAATTGGCAAAGAGATGGTTTCTACCGGCTGGGCCTAAATCCAGCGCTGAGGCAAAGGAAAAAGAGGCTGAGCAAAACGGAGCACCCATGACCATTGAGCGGATGGTCCAGGCCTATATGGATGACCCAACAGAGGTCTACTTTGATCAAAACCCATTGCTGTATTGGTATAGGAAAAGGCGCAAATGGCCAGTGCTCAGCATACTGGTGATAAACTATCTGGCTTGCCCCGCAGCAAGTGTCTCTGCTGAGCATGCTATAGTGCTGCTAGTGCCATTCTGACAGTGAGAACGACAAGTCTCTCACCCCAAAATGTGGAGAGGTTAACAATGATCAAAATGCATCAGCACTTTATACCACCAGATTACACCGTACCTGAATTATCACAGCAGTAAGATGATGATGGTGACTCAGGTCATGGAGGTAGTGTGTTAGGTGACCTACTTCTGAGTGAACCACCTGAGTTTGACGAATTCTACTTCCCTGACAACAAGGCTTTCTAGTTACTTTGACGCCCAAACACCCCCCCCAAAAAAAAGAATAGCTAAGGAACATTATTTACTTCATTATTTGTTTGTGTCTGCCTGGTTTATAAATCTATACCCACCCTCTTACTCTTTTATTTCCGGATCAGAGCTGCAACTATGTGCACTCAGGGAAGAAGTAAGCCCCGACTTGCACTAAGGCCATTGCCCTCAAGCAAGATATTGGATGGAGAATATAAACAAATGTGTACATGCCTCCAACCCTGGGCCCTCAATATCTATCCTTTCCTAGCATAGAAATACTGACCCAGAAGAACAGGTAATGTTATGCGTTGCACACTGAGTGATTGTTGTTTGTTGTGAATGATGTCTACTAATCTACACACAAAAATGGGACTCAAGTGAATTTTTCCCATCTTGTTGTTCAATAACAAAATTGTACTACTACAGGCCGACCCATTGCATTTTGAGTCGGGACGAGTCTGGACTCTGGACTCACTCAGGACACTTTTGGTAGGGAGTTGTACACATTGGGGCAGATTTATGTCGGACTTGAGCCACGTTTACGCCGCCGTTGCATGACTCAACGGCGCGGAAACTTGGCGCATCCCTGCGACCTATTTACAACGTGACGCATCGAAGCAGATGCGTCACGTTGTAAAGCCCTGCACCACATGAAACCTGCGTCAGGTTTCATGTGGGCGTTCTATCGCAGGGTGGGCGTTCCCTCGTAGGAAAGCCCCGTAAAACTGACGCAGTGAAATCTACAAGATTTCACTGAGTCAGTTTTACGACGCTGCTGCGTCAAATCCTTACGCCTGTGTGGGTGGCCTCTGTACATTGCAGGAGTTGCGTCGCACTTGCGACGCTACTCCAACAATTCGCCGCCCGTACACCACAAGATGCGTCACGCATCTGCCCTTCCTTGCACCATGGTGCGCCGCATTGTAAATGCGGCGCATCTGTGGTGCCGCAAGGAGGGAATTGCGTGACGCATCAGTTCTGGCGCATCCCTGCTGATTTGCAGAGATGCGCCAGAACTCATAAATATGCCCCATTATTCTCTGAGTGAGAGTCAGGAGGATCATAGATGATTGATGGAATGACTCAGGGCATGGGGGTGAGCGTGACTACTTCTAGAAATGCCACCAGAAGAAGATGGAAGTTTTTAGATTTACTGAAACCAACCGATTTGGATGATGATGACTTTGAAGTCGCCTGAAGGTAAACAACAACACCAGACTAGACCTACATGTCTGTGTAGCAGTGTTGGTAATGAGTGTGATATGACTGACAGCGGTGCTTTGATTTTTTACTTCATTTGGAAAATGCTATGTTGCTCCGTGTGCTCAGTGCTGTCTGGCTCAAATCTGAAGTTAAGTGTAGGTTGAGTGGGGGGCCTGCTGGAGGTAACTGCCGTAAACAGACATGATTTAGCCACGCTGCTTCTGAAAGGCTTCTTGTTTCACTCCTTTTGCAGTTTAACTTTTCTCCTTGATTTTTCAATATCTTTTTTGTTTTTCCATCTACAGGCCCTTTACCCTGCACTATACTGGAAAAATAACTCACATTTTCCTTACCAAACAGCTTTGGCCAGGCACCCAGGATTGACATACAGACAGTCCAAGAGGAATGCAGAGATGCAACTCCCAATTTGGCAATACAGTGTCATTTTTTTCTCTTCAATCATTACGACTTTGTGTATTATTTTTGTTTACTTATTTGACTCCTACAGATATTTTAATTTAATTTGCTATCTTTCATAGCCCGGTACAACGGAACATAATGTATGTAACTTGGGTATCTCTGGGGGCAGACAGACAATTGGATACTTAATCTACTGCCCTGTACTAGTCTAGTACTAATCATTATCATGCATCTATTTCCTTTTCCACCCATTACAGATTTATGATGGTCGGCTCTCAAAATGAATGTCTTGTCCATGTGTAGTGTTTGTCTTTGTCAAAACTTTCCCTCAAATCCCCTTCCCATCCGTTCATTGAACCCCCTAACTCTCTTCTCCCGGGCTGTATGATTTATTGAGGTGTGACTAAATAACATTTATGCCATTAAATAATCACTCACTTGCTGGGACGGATGTGGTGAAAACAACACCAACTCAAGGCAGGGTGAGGAACTTCTTCTGCTCTAAGTATATATAGCCTTCACTGGCAATATATATTAGATTGCCCACGCATGCAAAGTATTCAAAATTCAATTTTTTTCCAGAGGAACATAATCCATCATAATTAATTGCCAGCATCATCATCCTTTTAGCACTAAAGGTTACGCTTGTCCACTTAAGGCTCATTCGATTTCAGTTTATAACTTGTACTAGGCTAGTCCACAATTCTGTTTTATTTTACTTTATCATTGATTATCATGGTTTCTCGTTTGGCAGTTTTCTTCTTGTATACTGTACTTCTACTAGTCGTTCTCTAGTCTCCCTCAGGTGACTGTCTCATTTTATTTTTTCCAGCTGCTACTGTCTACTACTACCACCACCATCGCTCCTTGGGAAACCAAACCATCACCATGCAGCCATCACTTCGCCTAATCAATCACAGGTAAGAGAAGAAGTGTGGGGGATTAATTTAAGATGCAATGCCAATAATCTATATACTATGGAAATTAATTAATTCACACACTGAAACCCCTTCCGAGTCCACAGGAGTTAATATATATTTGCAGACTGCATAAAATAGGAGGAGAGAATAGTAGGACAAGTGAGGGTACTGCAGCTATCTGTTTCAAAAACTGGCGGAGGCCCTACTGCAAAGGAAACAGTGGGAAGTAAAAGAGTAAACCCCCCTCGAAAAATGATTTACGTCATATGTATTGCAAAACTAAAAATTTATTGCCCTAACAAATATAAAACTAGAAAAGCCTCCTCCTCCAGGACCATTAGCCGCCAATATTTGTCCCTCATGGCCTCCAGCTTCCTTTGCCAGGTAATGGCTGCTCTCTCCCACCTGTCAGATAATAGATTGGGAGGCGTAGCTATATCAAGAACGAAAAGAGACAATTTGTGACCAGTACTCTTAGCAAAACAGTAACACATACAATTATTACATAGTTGCACAGTACCTCTAGCAGTACATACCATTTGTAGTATCCTTGATTCCTCTGCCTCTAAGATTTGGATGAGTTTCAGGCATTAGGCAGTATATGGAGTAGACAAGTATTCTTCTTCTGTCTCTCGTTTAGCAAAATTAATTCTGTAGGCTTGCAAGTGCAGTTTGTCCCCTAGACAGATATACTTGTGTAGCAGGCGCGTGTTACTTTACTACTGACTGCAGGTGGGGCTGCTGTAGTATACGATTATCTCTTTTTCTATTATGGCCATACTCTGTTAAATCAATGGCAAATGCTCAATTTCACTATCACCCTCACTACTACAACAAGGCAGATCATATAATTACTAATATGAATGATATACTGCACAACGTCACGTGACATGAGGTACAACTGTTGTAACCATGCAGCCAATAGGCCACCCATGGCTGACACTGTCAAAATGATGACATGGATAGGGAGGGAATGGGCCTCGGAGTCAGAGACATTTGTCATTTAACCACCCAGGTGACCTTGCTTGCCTTTAAGTTTGATTCATCAAACCCCCTGGAGGATTCCTTGTATCCATACAGTTTCACCCACCCAGGGAGGCATCCTTTCTTTCACCTTTCACCCATCCTTCAACCACCCATGCATCCTATCAGCCACCTATATATATCCCTGGCACCCTTCACCCACGCATCCTGCTCTCCCAGTCATATATACATGTCACCTGTTCTTCCTCCTTCCAACCTTCTTTCCCTTTTCCATCAACACATCAAGGCCTGACTCTTAGTCTTCTTCATAAAAATTTCTATGCTGAATTGAAGAGAAGAGGCCATTAGTTACTCAATTCCCTCCAATGCTAATGCTAATGCTAAGTAAAAGGTGTCTTCTTCAACTGTTCACTACATAGTCTCAACAGTACAGTGTACAGTGTAAAGCCTTGGAGCGAGTGTATAAAGTTGACTGTCAATAAACAAGGAATATGACTTACCACCGCCCGCTACTGCTGCTGGCTCACACCCTGCATGCTTCCGCATCTGCTCCCTCCTGGCTGACGTCACTTTCCCCGCTGGCCCTGACACTGTTGGCCGCTATGCCTAGAAAAAACATTACACATTTTTTAGATGCCATATACGCCTCCCCCTATTTATTATTTTCACTAGCAAGATTAAAAATGCAATACATACACCACACGCCTCACTACAATTCAGGTACAGATGACTAGAGTAGACAATATATCCTATCAAAACAAAATATCCAATGGGGGGGTGTGGGCAGCCAAGATGGATGTGTGGAAGTAATCCATGATGGCTCCGCTGCCGAGGCCCCAACAAAGAATGTTTTACTAGACAAATCTGCAGAAAAAAACTCAAAGATTCTCACCTAAGGACCTATGGTGAGTGGCGAGCGCAGACCGGAACCGCTTGAAAATGGCTTGTGTAGCATGGATGGTGCCCGATAGCAGGAAGGCCAGTGAGAGCTAGGCTTAGGTCCGAGCTCAGCGCGCTGCCAGGACGGAGAAAATTGTGGGCGGAAGTGTAGCTGTAACACAGCCCTGAAGATAGCCGCTGAACGATCGCGGCAGCGCCCGTCCGATGAAACACCCCGGGGAAGCCAAGCACCGTCTAAGTAGTACCAGTGATTGGGGAGGGCATTACCCGGTACACGGGGAAGAAGGAGGCACCAACTCAGAGCACAGAAGCAGGGCCTGCCGCAGCTGAATTTGTAGTAGTCCCGATGCTGAAGAGACTGGGACAAGGGCACAACTGCACTGGAGAACCAGTCGAGACCTGCTGACCGGGCGTTCAGAGGAGGCCCAGAGCGGCAGAAGCTATGTGCCTGACTTCAAGATGGTGCCCGGCCGAGGCACTCCATAGACAACGGAGTGAGCGGCCATAGCCAGAGTGACACCGGAGCACTCACAGGGGCGGCAAAAGCAGTGGTCATATCTCTGAGCACTTACCCACACGCCCCTCCAGGGAAATACCGGCGGCTCTCAATCACACAGCAGGTTGCTCCCAGGACTGGTGGCTGGCCTGTTATTGCGAGAGAAGGGGCAACAGGAAACTATGTAAACAGGGGAGAGGGGCCACGCATTGGGAGAAAAGGCGCTGAGACAGGCCTCAGCACAAATCCACTGTGCTAAAAGAACTTCCCAGTAGGTGGGAATGAATTGGAAGCGCTAGGTCCCTTTACCACTGAGCTCAGGGAGAAAATGGATGCCAGCGAGGCCAGTGCAGACATAGGGCTCATCTATGCCACTTCTTTTGTTGCTTCCTCCTACTTCGCCCCCACAGCCAACAAAGACCAACAGGTACCCACAACGGGGGAAAACAACATGGCGCTATCTAAGGAAGACCTTCTTGCTTCCCTGAGGGAATTCGAACAAGAACTGCAAGAGGAGTTAAAGGCAGGCATAACACAATTCATGGACTCACTCAGGGTCGACCTTAGTGGTAGACTCACTAATTTGCAACAAGATGTTGAATCGATGGGGGCCAGAGTAATGGATATAAAGACCACAACCACAAACCTGGAACGAAGAACGGATCACTGACAATAACTACACAGGACCTCCAAACTCAACTGCAAGCCGTCTTGCTGACAAACGAGGACTTGGAGAACAGGTCAAGATGGGAAAACATACGGATTCACAATCTTGAAGAAGGAGCGGATGGGCCGGACTTTGAGGCCTTTGTTACGGGCCTGTTTACCAAAGAACTAGGGACAGCAACAACAAAAATATAAATAGACAGAATTCATAGAGTGGGGAGGTCCAACCAAGGAGAGGCTCATAGACCACGGGATATCATGGCAAAGCTACACTCATTCAAGATCAAAGAGGCCATATTACAAGCGGCTAGGAGGCTAGAGGCAGTGAAGTTCCAAGGGTACACAAGTCAACTATACCAAATTGTAGCACCAGCAACTCTGGCTCACCACCAGCAACTCAGACCAGTCACGGAGAAACTCAGGCAAGACAACATCAGACACCGCTGCACCAACCCCTTTGGATTAGGCTTTGAATACCGTAACAAAGCACACCACATAATTGAGGTCAAGGAGGCATTCAAATTGCTGGGCCTTCCAACACCGGAAGCTGATGCTGAGGCAAATGGTGAAGACCAACAGGATAGCCCCCGGCAGGGAGCAGGAAAAGGGAACAGCTGCCAAACCCGTCGCCTCCCCAGAGCACAGAATAAACAAGACATCCCTGAGGTAACTTGAAGGACACGTTCCCAAGATAGGACTAACAGAATCTACCACTCACCACACCACAGCTTAATAAAGGCAGCTAACGCTGTTCCTAAAACATCGAAGCTTATGATATCACTCTTTATCCCTATTCAGAGAACTCAATAATCACTGACAGTTGAAGGATTGAGGGCCGACGACTGGGAATGAGTAAATGGAAAGTATCCACAGGACTCAAACCAAAGAAGCAGACTTGTCTTATGATGTCGTTTCACTAAACAGATCTCGGCGGCGGACTATGCTCCAAATCGCCTCAAATACTGGACGGGCACTGTGCTGGTGACCCGAACTGTGGGCACGTTGTCCCAATGTTACAGTTGTTGAGGATTAACACCCATTTATTTTTTTTACTTTTTTATATGTTTTCTTTTCCTCCCTTTTTCTTTGTTTATTTTATTTACAGGGTCCTTGGAGGCGGGAGCTATGCTGATGGTGCAAAAAAGGACTAAACAGACCTGATACACTCAGAATAAAGGCCGGGAGGGATTGGAAGTGAGAGATGGCCGCTAGAAGGGATTCTAGAGAGGGGCACGCAGGTAAGGGAAGGTGAACACGGTTTAATAACATAGTACAGCCAGTCAAGATGGTTATCCCCATGTTGACATGGTAGGGCGCGAGGCCGTGAGCCCCCCGCATACATAATGTTAAAGCCCCGGGGGGTGGTGGTCCCCAGGGCTGGGGGCCCCCCTTGGCCCCCCATTATTATAAAAAAATGAAGCCCCGGGGTGGCTGTCCCCGAGGCTGTGGGGGGGCCGTGAGCCACCCACATACGTAACATTAAAACCCCGGGGGTGGCGCTCCCCAGGGCTGGGGGGCCCCTCTGGGCCACCCATTATAATTAAGTACATTGCCTCTGGGATTTGCCTCCCCCGGGGGCTAATTACAAATAAAGCAGGCTTCGTTTTTTTTTCTCCAGAGGATACGCATTTCCTACGCGCATCCCGTCCTTTTGGGACCCCTGAGCAGGCCTAGGGGGTCAGGGTGTTTCTACCCTGCCCGCTTTACGTCTTTTGCGTACTTGGTTTTCAGTTTTCTTGTGCCTCGGTTCTACCGAGACACAAGATGGCTGCCAACACTTCCTGGTTTGGAGTGTTAACAGACAGTTGACAGCCAATTAGCATGCAGCTCGTGCTCGTAAAGCTATGCGCATGCTCCTCGGAGGATACGCGTACCCTACTTCATCCGTAGATATATCTATGATTTTACTTTTGATTTTCTCAGGAACTACTGCACGGATTTACATCATTTAACAAAAAGCGTGATCTGTGAACCAAACACAACCTTTTTGCCAAATTTGGTGTCATTCCGTTCAGCAGTTTGGGCTGTAGCCGTGTCTAATGGTCCCTATGGAAAATTGAATGGGGAAAACACATTTTGGGACCCCCCTTTTTTCTAGGCCCCCGCTTGACGAATCACCCCGAAACTTTCAGGATAGGAGCGGAGTGCCCCATCGTCTTGAAGAATTTCACGAAGATTGTCCGAGTGTTATCTGGTCTGAGTCATCCAGTGAGTGGGGAGTCCCTGCTGGCTGTGCCTGTCCCCTGGTGGCTGAAGTATGCTGCGCTTAGTGTGGGGATCACAGCAGGGGTCTGGAGAGTGGCCGCCTGTTTTTGTTGAACTTCAACCTGCTTGAGTTGGTTCCCCTGCCTACCGGTCTTTGGGTGCCTGTAGGCCTACGTGATAGCCACATCGCCTGCTGTGTTTAGTTTCCTTACTTCCTTCAGGTGGTGCGAACTTGCTGAATTACTACCCCCCTAGTGGCTTCCTGGTGAAGCCGCCCGCTACCTCCTGTCTGGTTATATGGGAGCTCTGTTTGGGCGCATGATCTGATATGGGACGTAAAGACCCAAAGCAGCGCCTACTACAATTTGGCCACTCTTTCACTGTGCCAGTGGAGTCTGCTGTGAACATGGCAGAAGGGGAGTAGAGGGTGCCACTTCAATTACTCCCCCCCCTCCTGGGTTCAGAGGCAATGATGCAAGAAATCAGGGTAGGCTTTAGAGCATTAGATGGGCGTTTTTTGATTCGTATGGAAAGCGGCTAGACACTATAGGGGCCAAGTTGGATACTCACGAATGGAGACTAGACAATGTTGAGGGTAGGGTATTGTATTTCGAGGATGGTGCAGCGCAGTCCGCGAAAAGAATAGATCGATGGAGAAACTACTAAAGTCTGTGGCCTTGAAGAACGAGGACTTGGAAGCGCGCAGTAGGCCAAATAAAATTCACATTTTAGGAGTCCCGTAGTACACCAACGTGGGGCAAATGGACCTATTTGTTGAGAAACTACTTATTGACCTTTTCGGTAAAGCCGCTTTCACTCCTACCTTCTTAGTAGAGCGGGTGCATCGTTCCCTCGGCCCCAGGCCCAATCCGGGATGTCCTCCCAGGCCTATAATCGCCCACCAGCAGAATTTCTGTGATAGGGATACGGCACTCAGATTGGCCAGGGAAAATGGCGCAATAACCTGGCTGGGCTCCACTCTGGCGATGTTCCCTGACTTCACAGCTATGGTCCCGGAGGCGAGAAGAAATACAAGATGTATTTCTAGAATACTATACCGAGCTATATTCTTTGCGTGCTGCGCATAGTAATGAGGTCCGCAGGGACTACTTGTCTGAGATAGCTCTTGTGTGGCTGGAAAATGGAATGCAAGAGTTCTTGGTGGAACCTTTTTTCGTTGAGGAAATTGTAAGCGGCATAGATGCCATGAATGGCTCAACTGCCCCCAGGTTAGATTGGTTCACCGGTAATATTTATAAGACTTACAAGGACCTATTAGCCCCATACCTGCTGTAGGTGTATAGTGAAGCACTGGAGAGTAAAGAATTGCCGCCCACACTGTGCGAAGCAGATATAATCCTATGCCCAAACCTGGGAAAGATCCTCTCACGTGCGGATCATATAGGCCATTATCCCTACTAAATCTTGATTATAAAATCCTGGCCAAAATAATAGCACTGAGATTAGCCCTTGTTTTAGATTGTATCATCTCACCGAACCCTGTTTACGGTCCTGCATAGGATATTGCCCGAGGTTCCTGCAGCAGCCGAGTTATTAGATACCAAACAGGCCTTTGATTCCATAGAGTGGCCTTTTTTTTAACGGTCATGAAGAGGATGGGAATGCCTACAGGGTTTGTTGAGCTCACTTCGCTCCTATACACCTCCCCTACTTCCCGGAGCTGACCGAATGGCACTTTGTTTTCACAGTTTCGTCTCTCCTTGGGCACGTGGCAGGGATGTCTGCTCTCTCCGTTACTATTTATAATTGCACTTGATGAATTAGTCCAGCACGTACAGGAAAGACATTTGCATAGAGGCCTCCAGTTCAAGAACAGATCCTCTATTGATTTCGCTTTATTCAGATGATGGCATCCTCTATGTCTGATACCCAGAGGAGAATTTGGAGCCACTAGTCAGGAAAATCATTAGATATGGGGGTTTGTTGGACTTGGCATCATTTGGGGTAAATCGGTAAATTCTCCCTAACGTCTAGTACTGTCAGATGGGATTGTGGGTTTCCTTTGCAATGGTGTGAGGAGCTGACGAGATACTTAGGCATTCAGAAACACTGGGACTCTCATCAGTTGGTACTGCTAATTTATGGCCCAGCTATTTACAAGCTAGAACGGCAGATAGAGTGCTGGTTGAAACTTCTCTTATCTATGGCAGGCCGAGTAGCAACCATAAAGATGGTGGTACTCCCTACATTTTTGTATCTATTTTACAATATCCCCATCCCACTCCCCAACACTTTCTTTTAAACTATCCATTCCCACCTCACTAGACTTGACTTGGAAGGGAAGAGGGCCAATGTTAGCCGGGACACATTGACCCTGCATTTTAAGAGGGGGGAACTCGGAGTCCCAAACTTCCATGTCTACTATCTTGTAACTTATTGTAGCTTTGCACACTCCTGGTATCACCCTGATGCGCTGATTCCCTATGATGAGTTGGGCCTGGCATAAGTTGGCACGGGTGTCGGGTGGGGGGGTATTGTACTTGTCTGATATACCATTGAGTAATAACCCTTAGCTCCCCATTACAGAGGAGAGATTAGTGCAGCGTTTTTTCGATTCCTACTCCCTGGAGAAGCTTGGGGATTTGTTTCCTGTGGGACTTGTGTTTAACACAACGGAAGATGAACGGTTTAAGGGTGCTACTTTTATGGACCAGTTTGCCTTGTGTACAGTTCGCAGAATGCTTAGAGAGAGGATTGCTAACTTTCCTTTGAAACCTGAGTCATTTGTGCCATTAACGGTATTGATAACCAGTAAAGAGGGAGATCACTTGATTTCAAAACTCTACAGAGCATCCATGGCTCTGGTTCCCTGCAGAGAAGCCTCATGGGAACAGTCCAGCCCGAACTGCCAAGCCAGGTCCTCCCTGGACCGGAAACAAGCATCTTAGGACTGGTTTCGGGGTTGCACCCCTCTTCAGCCAGGATAGCTTGATTCCAGTGGCACAGTGAGCCCAGGACCCATGTCTGGGCATACCTGGTGCACTTAGGGCGAGAAAGCAAAAGACACACAATTGATGGACGGAATGCAGAACAAATCAAAACATTCACCCCAATCAAGAGATCTGGGTCAAATCCATCATTCTTTTGCTCACCATTTGCTCACCATGCCACCCCAGTTATTACAGATGTGGGCACCACGGCAAAGTAGCTTTTAGGAGGGGCACTGACAGTGCGCCCCCTCATGGCAGCCCTCTGGAGGGGCAAAAGGAAGTCCCATGGACCCTAGGCATCCCATTGCAAGTGGGTACAGTCACTCACAGCACCTGCCTGCAAGAGGGTCTCTAATCCCCATTCAAAGTGCAGGCGGGTTGCCACCCGCACTGTGAAACACTTTAAGGCAGCCGCTCCGTTTTTCACTTGAATGCTCTGCCCCAGGACAGTGCGAGTTCATGGCTGCTCTGGGGACAGCGCATTCACTATAATGCCCCACATTTTCCTGGTTAGCGCTGGATGCACCTTTCAAAAGGTGTGTCCAGTACTAACCAGGAAAATGCAGGCCATATACACCTGAGACCCCTACACAAAAAGATAAAAAGGAGAAAGAAGCCTATGAATAAGTGACTCTTAAATCTTGATACAATCAAAGATGAAAGAATTGGACACTTAGCCGCAAAGAAGTAACTGGGATCTCAGATGTACTGTTGTCTTTTGTCTGTTTCCATTGCACTTTGTTACAAACGGTAGTATGCTAGATTAGGAATGAATGATGAGGAATGAATGACAGTTGTTTTGATAGCACTTTTTTCTTTGTGGGGTCCAAGCTAAATTTCTCTCTTTTTGCCAATAATGTATTTTTTGCACTGGAATATTTAAAAAATATTAAAAAGATGATAAAAATGTTTCCTTGATCTTAAAGTGTTGAAATGAAAATAAATTGAAAACTAAAGTATTACATGTCTATGTGAATATTTTCATCCATGTTGCATCCTTAGTGAAATATATTAGATTTATTCTAAGTTCTGAAAAATAAATAGGTCAATATAGAGGTTCTACTTTCTAGTTTCGAACCAGGAAAATGCGCCACATACGTAATATGGCCACTGGTGGCTGGACTTGTATTCTCTCAAACTTGGAATGATTGACCTGTTGTGTTCACCTGCACTTAAATATCAATTCAGTATATTTTTTCTAAACATAAAGTTATTTTCAACAAGGATAATTGAAAATGCTCCAAAAACTTAATTTCATGGCTAGTGGCAGTGGCATGCTGTACTATTGTAACTGTATAGTGAATGTGAACAACTAAACTCTCGGATTATGGGCACAAAACCACATCAGATTATGAATCATTCCTGCAAGAGGCACTTGTCTTTTTCCTAAATAATGAACATTTTGTTTACACACCAAATTTTTAACTAGTTTTATTTCAAAAGCAATGGACAGTGCAACTTTTGATCGCAACACAGAATAATCCAGTCCAACAAACTACTCATTATTCAGCAATCTGAATATAGAACGATATCATATCAATGAAACGAAGTCCGTTTCTATACATTTTATTTTTCATTGTAGCGAATATACACTGTTCAAAAAATATTAAAAGATTCTCAATGGAAGAAAAATGTCAGCATGGAAAATACTTAAATCTGGCACATGAATATTGGAGAATGTGCTGTAAAAACGAAGTATATGGTTGGCAGATTTGCGCTTAAACTTTTATTTTCGGTTCACAGATTAATTAACAAAAAAATCAAAGTAGTTTTACTACAATAAAGTGACCAGCATCATTTGGGATAAGCACTTGGAGAAAGCTGAAGCTGTAAATATAATGAAGAAAAGCTTAATGGTTCATCAGTAAAGAGAAGATTTGTGGGAGAATTGTGGAATGGGAGATTCGCCGGTAGCACATTCCATAGCTTTCACAGTAATTTCATACTTTGCATTTCAGTTCAATTAAATATAATATATTGAAAAATATGAATTTAGGAAAAGGCTAAAGCTGGGTTGTTTCAAAATCACAAAATCAGGCTGTACTTCTTCATATACTAATTAGTTCTGCTGTTCTGCATTAGTAAAGTTTAGTTCATCAATTTTGAATATATCTGTTCTTTATCGTGTGCGTGTGTGAAGGTAATTAAAAAAGTTATGCTCTCTAATGTCTGGAAAAACAAGCAGAAACAATCAATTTCCAAAGACATTGTGTCCGACAGAGAATACCTCTGGCTCCATTACTTCTGCGTTTGATAAACTATATGTGAGCAGACAAAGAGGTGCTGAATATGCATGTGGAAATATAGTGTACCAGAAGCAATTTAACATAGTGCTTGAACAGCACTGGACTCCATTTAATCGTCTGCTCAGTCGGATTGATTTAATCCACAGATTCCTCCGAAAACAGCAGGTGTTGTCATCTTTAACCGCCTATGAAAATATTAAATGTATTCAATTAAAGGAATCCCTTTGAGAAACATATTGCGCATTATAATTTGTCTTTGGGTGACTTTTTAATCGGTTGCCTTTACTTGCCCTATTCAATCCTATGGCCCAATTATGTCTAAAATGTTCTAATGGTATACTCTGCTTCATTAATAAGTAGCAATTCTTTCCAGAATGACAGAGACTGTGGCGTTTCACCCAGAAATAAATGAAAGGAAAAGAGTGCTGACTTTAGGAAAAATGTCTTTCAGATGGCATATGAAACAATTGGCTTTAGAATGTTGCACTAAAATGTAACTGTAGTGCAACGATCAGCCAGGATAGGCCTGTAAAAACACTCTTTTAAAGTAAGAATCTACAGTGGGAAGAATCTACAGTATCAAACAGATTCTGGGCTGATCTGGCATTTTACAGTGAAAAGCTAATCTGGAATGAATAGAAGAGTACGAATATATTCTGAAAGTAAGCATTTCATTTGAAAACATGTTTGAAGAATTATTTGAAGACCAGTAAACATGCAAGCATAAATTCTCTTAAACACATGAATGTCAGTTTTCTGATCAAGTTTCAGGAAGCAATATATTTTTCGAAGTGCGTTTATCGTGAACCTTAGAAAGCACAACATGCGACGTGCCTAAACTTTAATGTACATGTGTTCTGCCTGTACCTGCACCAAGCTGGAAAAAATATGCATTTGTCTAATGTAGGTGCAATGGACAACAGTGCACTTGAGAGGTAAACACGGAACATATGGTGACTGTTATTTCTAATTAAACGCAGGTCACTACAGTTTGCCACATCCAAGCTTGTAAGTGCAGTAGGTGTAAAATCCTATAATCGTCCACAACCTTAGATTCCACTTTCAACCATCTTAAGAGGTCTTCGAATTAAGCCTGATCGAAGTTCGCATAGCGGCGCTGCAAGGAACTCCGCCACGCTATGCGGAGTTCCGCAAGCGGGCGGAGTTGCATGTTCTGCCCGTTTGCATGACGTTTCTGCCATATGGCAACTCGGATTGCGTGTTTGTGGGAAGTGCACCACGTGCTCGTGCATGGGTGTGGTCATCTTATTTTCTTATCTCTGTTATGGTGCTGATCCTCCTTAATCTTTTCAATCCTTCTTTCTCAAAACTTTTTTTCGGATCTTTTTTATTTATTATCTTTCCCCGTGTTTTCTTGAGTATGTGTTTTGTGTTGTTTTCTACTTTTTGTGTGTTTTTAGTGCGTTTTGTACTGTTTTTCAAATTTTTTTACTTCCTTTCTTCTTCTCTCTTCATTAATTCTTTCTCCATTTTCTTTTCCGCCCCTCCCACCCCCCCAGCATCATGGCACAGAGTGCGACCAGGGCAAAGATGAGCCGCCTTTCTTGTGGTAGGCCGTGCCCAGCAGGGGTGCAGCCCTGTGCCTTGTTTTTGGAGGTGGCAGTGCTTGTTTTTTTGTGTAGCGACACCTCCCCTCCACTCTGGCAGCAGGTGGCAGGCCTGGGTCCAGGTACAGGATCCGAAGGCGTCACCTGCGGTGGGCGAGGGTGCGCCGGGCAGTGTATCTCTGCTCTGAGGTCCGGCACACCCATAACCAACTGACGCACTGGTAGTCCAATATCCTTGACTCAGTGCAGGACCTGCTGGACCTGCTATGTGTTCAGGTCGTGGGAGTTGGTGAATAGATTATTATAATTATTATTGTGTGCTCTATGTTATTGTGAATATTCTTTTTGTCCAACTAGCAAGAATGCTGCTGCTCACATTCAGGTAAGTTACATTTAAAAATCTTATATTATGTCATGTGATCATTATTCTAGGCAGGTACTTGGCAGTACCTAATCGTACTTATTTGCACCTTTGCGCTCGCTTGGGCTGATTATGTAAGAGAACTTAAGTTAGGTAATGCAGACTAGAGAGACTCCTTTCATTTGTCCTGTCATTAAGATAGTGGTAGTTAGTTAGTTGCTTAGTATTGTCTAGTAATTTAGCGACCCGCGTCCTCTCACTTCAGTCCATGACTCCTTAGTAGGAACTTTTTTGTAGTTCGTATAGTGAGTAAATAGCAAATAAACCAATTTGGTGTAGTCATATGCAATATGCATGCATCCATCTATGCTTTTAAGACTAAATGCAGACTTAGTGAATTGGCCCGTCAAGGGGGTTGGAATGATTGCAAATGAGATTGGAACTTAGAAGCAAATATCATTTTTTTGCAATTCATTCCAAAGTCTTTGGAATAGGCGGGCTAGGTAGGTTTAGGATTCAGTATTCGGAATGGCACTGTGTTCCCTCACAGAATTTATTACAACCCAAGATTTGCTACCTCCTCAACAGTCAGGCTTTCGATCTGGTTTCTCTACAGAGACAACCTTACTTGGTGTTACAGAATATATTCGCTCCATGTTGGACAGAGGTGAAACAGTGGCATTAGTATTATTAGATCTTAGTGCCGCATTCGATACGGTATCACATGCTGTATTAATGCGGACACTATACTTAATGGGTATCAGAGGAGCTGCCATCAATTGGATTAAATCATTTCTGGACAAACGCACTTTTCAAGTTTTCTCGCGCTCCGCTTGTTCAGACGTCCAGATACTTAAACATGGAGTACCACAGGGCTCCATATTAAGCCCTTTACTATTTAACCTATACATGAGTCCGCTTGCAAAGGTAGCAGAAGAGGCGGGACTACAATTGTTCTCCTACGCTGACGACTCACAACTGCTCTTCACACTTTTGTCTGCGAAAAATGACAGTCCATCTATTCTAAAACAAGGACTTGTGAAAATTGCAAGTTGGATGCAAGAGAACTTTCTTAAATTAAACGGTGACAAGACCGAAGTAATGATCCTAGGTAAAGATAAAGAACTATGGGGCCCCCAACATTGGCCACAAGAAATGGGCCTTGTTCCGGTTTCGGTAATGCAGGCCCGTAACATTGGTATCATTGTGGACGACTCCCTTAATATGCACCAACAAGCAGTGAAGACATCTGCTACCTGCTTTGCAATTTTAAAATGGCTTAAATAGATCTGCTGGATGCTGCCAGAATCCACAAAGAAATCAGTAATCAATGCTTTGATCACATCTAGGCTTGATTACGTCAATGAATTGTACTTAGGGGCAAAGAAGGAAACAGTTCGCAGACTGCAGACAGTTCAAAATGCGGCTGCAAGACTGTTATGCAAAATCCCTTATATGACATCAACCTCTAAGTACATTCGCGATCTACACTGTCTGAGAATAGAAAATCGGATCAAATTTAAATCCTTCTGCTTTATGCATAAAATCTCCACTAAAACTGGCCCAAAATACTTGCAAAGTCTGGTGCATCCTTACCATCCTTCCCGAGCCCTACGGTCTGCCTCAGCTAAGCATTTTGTAATTCCCAGAACCAAACTGTCAAGAGTGGGTGGAAAATCGTTTGCATTTCTTGGACCCACACTATGGAATGCCATGCCACTTTCTGTACGAAATGAGGCTAGCTACGTGAAGTTCAGGAAAGCCTTAAAGACCTGGCTGTTTAACATCTGAAACATGCCCAGTTAGGAACAAACCATGAATCAGTAGCGCTGGGAAACCCTTTGTTGGGTAGCTGTTGCGCGATACAAATGAAATAAATAAATACATAAATAAAATAATAATGCTAGGATGGTCCGCACCTGTGATACTAGTTTACTTCATCAGTCAAACAGATTTATGAAAGGTCAATGTTATTGCAATTGCTGTTTCCAGTCCAAAAATCTTTTTGGAATGACAGTTTAATATTTATTTAACACCAATACTTTTTTGTCTCTTTAATTATCTTAAATGATCATCACCATCCAGGGGCGAGAAAGCAAGCTCTTCGGAGGCGGGTGAGGGAGCTGAAGGTGTCTCCCATGGCCAAGGACGCTCCTCATCAGATGGCTCTGCTGGTTCCAGTAAGTCCTCCCCTTATTAATATTAAATATATTTCCCTAACGTTTACAGCTCCTTCTTTTGAACTGTTATTTCCGTTTCCTAATTTTATTTTTTCCCAAATCCTCTTCGATCTATCTGTTTCTAAATTCTTGTCATCCCTGCATTAGCTACTGTTGGACTTGACCATTTGTGGCTAAAGTTCCTTAAACTTTTTGCCTTCCTCCTAGACCTTTTTCTGACATTATGTTGCCGACTTAGATGCTTTGGGCACTTTGCCACTGCTGATCAGTGTCAAAGTGCAAGTGCTCCCTGTATAACGTATTATGGTAATTGGTTGTTCATAATTTGTGTTTTTGCCATACTAGTAAAGTCCCTAGTAAAGTGCACTATGTGTGCCAGGGCTGGTAATGTAAATGCTACTCGTGGGCCTGCAGCACTAATTGTGCCACCCACACAAGTAGCCCTAAAGAGAGAACTCAGGCCTGCCACTGCAGGGCCTGCATGCAGTTTGCTAACTGCCATGTTGTCCTGTCAAGTGCACCCACTTGCCAGGCCTTACCCTTCCCTTTCTGTGCACATCAGACACCCCTATGGTAAGTCCAAGTTACCCCCTGGGCAGGGTGCAGTGTCTGTGAAAGGTAGGACATGTACTGAGGTGTGTACAATGTCCTAACAGTGAAATACTCTCCATTTCATTTTTCACTGTTGCAAGGCCATCTTGCACATAGGACACAAGGGGGAAGGCTGTGCAATATTTTTCCAGCCTATCTTCCTATAGTAAGTGTATTTACAGACCTACACGTTCCATGTCTGTGGTAAAAAGCACTCGTACAGCATATATTAGCTCCAGAACAGCTTTTATGTGTGTTCCTTAACCAGTTGTACAGAGTCCAGCGTCATGAGGGGCAAATTAAAGCCAGGGTAACTGGAAATCTGCGGCAGGGGAGGACCAAATCATGTGGCAGGGTTGCCTATCTAATATGGAAAGAAAAGGAAAATGATGTGGCATTATACATTTACTTTGTTATTTCGTCATTTTGACATCTTTTTAAAACTATCTGGGCATAGGTTTCCCCTCAATAATACCAGTTTAATATCCAAATATAACAAAAAACAACAGAAAGGTGACCAATCAAGTTTTGCAAATGGCCTTTCACGTAGCCATGAGAGCACTTTTACTACAAATAGATGGGGGGCAACACGTTTGAGCTATTTTTTTCTAAAAGGGAGGTGATGTGGCACAATGGCGAGAACTGCCTATTTTAGACCCTAATTCATGTCCCTTTGTCAGCTCAGCTCAAATCTGTCGTCCAGTGCCTAAAATAAGAAAGATATATAATAAATGAACATGACCTTGTGTTTGTGTAATGTAAATGTTACTTATGTAAAGTTTTCCAATGCCCGTGGGCCGAGTCCACCCTACATAAAACCAAAAAAAGGGATGGATAACCTGTTTCAAGATTGGAGTGATGGCCAGGCATGGTTGGTAGGTTGTGAAAGAGACAGAGAAGGTAGACTGCGACTTAGGGCCTCAGCTATCATTATCAGTAGGTGCAGTTGCATTGGGCCCCAGGAGTGTGAGGGGCTCACAATAACCAAATTATGGAGAGAACAGTATTTTAGTCAATTTCTTTTATTGTTTGATGATTTTCCCTATTATATGGTTCACATTTATTGTAGATTATGAGCTACAAAAAGGTAGCCATGATATGGTCTCAAAAGCTCTGTCTCACTAGACCACGCAGATGGATCATCCAACACCTTAGGCCCCTGTCTAGAGGCTGTTGCCAGATGGATGCAAGCCTCCTGTCTGAAACTTAACGGGGAGAAGACAGACATCATTCTCCTCGGAAATTCCTCCCCGTCTGTTCTTGCACCCGTCTGGCCACCATGTCTTGGCGCTCTCCCCGCCCCTAGGTCCCAGATAAAGAGCCTCGGGATCTGGCTCGACACCGCCCTCGATTTCTCGGTCCAGGCTACTAAGACCGCCGCCACTTGCTTTGGACTAATGAGGATGCTCCGGCGGGTGCTCCCTTTGCTCCCTCTCCAGGCGAGGAGGATCATGGTCCAGGCCCTGATTCTCTCCCGCCTGGACTACGGGAATGCTCTCTATCTGGGAGCACCGGCCTCGGTACTTCAGAAGCTTCAGGTCACACAAAATAGTGCGGCCCTCCTACTGTTTAATCTGCCCCGTCGGCAGTCGGCGAGGAAGGCTCTGAAAGACCTCCATTGGCTCCCAATGGCTGCCAGAGTGCAGTTCAAGGCTTTGTGCATCCTGCACAAATCCTTCCATCGTGTAGGCCCAGCGATTCTGCACCCCCTGGTTACGCCCTATGTTCCAGCCCGCTCCCTTCGTTCTGGCACCCTGCAGCTGGCTACCTCCTCTAAAATCAATAAAGCCCGGTGGGGTGGCCGCTCTTTTTCCCACTCGGCGGCCAGACTCTGGAACCCCCTTCCCCTCACCATCCGAGGAAACAGCAACCTCCTGTCTTTTAGAAAGGCCTTGAAAACGCATTTGTTTGCAAAATCCTGCTGATCTGCCCTGAGCCTGCGCTAAACCATTTAATCTTCAAGCGCTGCGAGGCCTCAGGGCAGTTATGCGCTATACAAATGCAATTTTTCATTTCATTTCATTTCATTTCATTTCGTCTCTGCGCTCAGCCCTGCCTCTCCTGTTTCCCGATCCTTGCCATAAAGTTTTCCAGGGGGGCCTGGTTTCAAAACATTTTGCTTCAGGGGACTCTTAGCAAAAAAGTTTGAAGATCACTGATCTAAGGAATGGCATGAGTCCTGCAGCCCACTAGTAGCATTTAATGTTCAGGCCTGAGACATAGGTAGTAGCATATACTAGGGACTTACCATTAAATTAACCGCATGCGTGCGGCCGTTTTTCCCGCTGTATGCGGCATTTTTAAATTTACCGCGTTACATGACGAGCTCAGCTCGTCATCAGCACACGGTAGGTAACGCTGATGACGAGCTGAGCTCGTCATCAGCATGGAAGGGGTTAAATAATCAAAACAGGAATTTTTAAAATGTTTGAAAGGGAAAACACACGCAGTTTATCACTGGTTACAAGTTGGAGAAAACCACGCAAAACGTGGTCATTCCCAACAAGGGATGTGATAACGATATCACGTTCTTTGACTTCACTTCCTATGATGTCACTGTATGTGATACCATAGCAAATTGCAAATGCAAATAAATAACCCTAGTATTTCTTGCAACTTGTGACCTTTATGTACATGGCCACACAGCGCAGAAAAGTTGTCTTTCTATCTAATAGAAAGGCTGTGGTTTCCCTTTCTTTTATTAATTCTTCTTCATAATCAATCGTTTTTGTGCCTCGTGGTCGACATATTTGTGTGCTATGCTACACTTGTATTGAAAAATAAAAATTAAAGAACAATTACACCCTCACAGTTTTAGTGAATGTACTTCGATCTGTTTGTTCCTCTTTATCTCGATTTGAAGCCATCACTCAAACAGTTACCAAATTTCAAATTATTGCTCTTTTCATTTGTGTTGTTTATGCACAATAAGATACAGAGTGATTTTTTCACATTTCATAACGACTTAAAAAGCACTAAATGTAGCGCTTAGATTGAAAAAAGGAACATTTTGCTCCTGAAAATTGCTAGTGTTCTTTTTAACTCTAGATCGCTTGGATAAAAGGTCTATTTGAAATTGTATATATTTCAATAGCAAGGTTTCCATTTCAAAATGTGATTCAACATTACAAACTGTTGGGACACCTAAAATATTGTTTTTTCTCACAACCTTTGCCAAAATCTCTGGGGTCTAAAACTAGTGTGGTGTTTAATGTACACTCTCTGCATGAAAACGTAATTCAGAGGCCCAGTTCAGTATGTAGTCTCACCTCCATATGAAGTCCACCCAATGTGAGGATAATTAAACCGTCACCATGTTTTCGTGAAGATTTAAACAGTGGAGAGTCTGACACCTGGAGACATAAAGTGAAATTTACTTGAGTAATTTACTACAATATTTTGGAATTATTTAGCAGATTAGAGAGACAATATTGCACAGTATGTAACTTGCGTTACTTAGCTAACTACAATCACTTTAAATTTTTTAATAATAAATCATCACTTCTAGAGTTTCATGAGAAGGCTAATTTAATGTACTCTACAGCAGTAGTTCTTAATCTGTCGTCTGGGAACCCCTGGTAGTCTGCAAAGCCTAGGTCTTTCCTGCTTAGGAAATGAAAAATATTTACAGATAAAGGTTTTTTTTAAATGAAGAAGGAAAATGTACAATTGAAAATGTTAAAACGTTCTGTAAATGTGAAGAAATCTAAATTTGGGCCCTTATTTATGAAGAGTTTGCGCCACCAATGCATCAACTTTTTGACGCATTTGCGGCAGAAACTTTACTCCATATTTATAAGCTAATGTATCCATGAGGATGTGCCACTTTTCCTACCCCTGCATCAAAATGGGACTGCATCACGTAAGTATTAAAATATGCATGGTAGGCATTCTGTCGCAGATTCCTGCATAAAAGTGATGCTTAGATATGTATGATATTTCACAAAAGTGTTGCAGCGTTGTGGTTACGTCAAAATCTCTGCGCCTGGAAAACACACACGTAGGAAATGAGGCACCCATACATATATATATATATATAAAGAGAGGAGCTGATTTACAAGCAACTTGTACCTCTGTTACCACAGTTTTTTTACATGGGAAAAAGTGTTGCCCCGATGGTGCAAGGGGATTGTAAAGAAACTCCAGGAGCTGGAAAAGACAGTTCTGCAACTAGAACTACAACATTGAGGTAGTAATTTAGTGACTGAGAGGCAGACGGAGATGACCACCACCATCCACCCCACCACAAGCACCCGTCACCCCAATGAAGACAATGCAGGGGAAAGGAGCGCATATTTCACCAAAGGAGCACTCTGACACACCTATGGGAGGAGGAGGAGGTCATCACTCTTTATCGCCTGAAGAAGCAGTCCATAGTAAACCTGCTACACCTGATTGTTCCGAGGCTAAAGGTCACAGCAAACAGGCCTATCAACATACCTCCACAGGCTTAACTCATGGTGGTGATACATATGCTGTTGTCACTCTTCTTCGAGAAAACAGTTGCCAGAGTGGCTGGAATATCTAAGCCATCCTTCTGATTCCTTTCCTCTGTCCTGTACACCATCATCCAGCTGACACTCTGCAACCTAATTTTCCCCAACACCCAGGAACTGCAGATGAATATAAAGCAAGGGTTTTATGATATAGCTGGGTTCCCACATGTGCTGGGTGCCATAGTCTGCACGCATTTGCAATTTGTACCTCCTACAGTCACATTACACATGTATAGGAACCGAAAGCATATCCACTCCCTCAATGTGCAGGCCATTGTGGACCATCAGGGAGTCTTCACCAACGTGCTGACCAAATACGCTGGCAGTGTGCATGATGCTTTTATATTCCGGTACTGTATCATCAATGACCGCTTCAAGAATGGCCAATATGGCAATGGCCTACTTGTGGATAAGCTAAACAGTAATACCTCATACAACCCTTAACATGTATGAATGGATCACATAACACCCATGATAGTGTCTGCTGAGGCAGATAGAAACTGAAGTAAGAGGGGTGTGGTACTCATATGCACCATGTATCACGGTACATGTGTCAGGTAAACCAACTAAATTCCAATGTTAAGACACATAATGGCACTATGGTTTAATTACAATTGTGGAACTGTATCGAGCTATGCATGTTTTAGACAAATGCAGTTTAGCATCCATATGTGTAAGTAATAGTATCCAGGGGGATGTGGGAGTGTCAACATGGAACCTCCATTGTTCAACAGGCATGTCATGTATCCCAACACACACATGTGCGTTTATTCATGTGCCTATGCATGTGTCTTTGGGACACCGGTCTTCCATGACAACAGGTCCCCATGGCAGAACAACTACCCAAGCATCTAGCATATCCTGCTGGTTGAATATTCTTGTGTGAGCACATACCATGTATTGAACACGAGGTACTCTAATTAGACATCAGTGCAAAATGTAAGATTCACATCACAGTCATGATGGAGATGTGTATGATCTACCAGCTCATGCCTATCATTTACCATAACAAAGAATTATGGATGAGAAAAGTGCCAATGTATCAACAGCTGAATGCCTGACACATAGGGGCGTATCAACAAGCTCCGTGCGCAACTAATGCGTCACTTTTTAAATAAAAGAAGTGATTCACCAGCGGTGCAAAAGTCTATAAATGTACACCATTATACGTTAGTAAAGTAAATGATATGTCTGATGATGTAACAACACATAGGACACATGGCCTGCCTTGTATCAGTAACTGTTTTCAAAGAATTGAAAGTAGCCGTTTTTGCCCCATTTTCTATAACTTACCAAGGATATGGGATCCAGCCGGCAGTCATGACACCCTCAGGTGGCCCCATAAATGGTCTATAAGCAGGCTCTGTGCAGGACACGTAACATCATTGAAAGGACTTTGGCCTGCTGAAGGCAAGGTACAGGTGCCTTGACAATTCAGGGAGATAATTGCTTTTCTCCCCATAAACACTCTGCAAAATTATATTGGTATGTGCAATACTGCACAACATGTGTGCAGAAAAATATCCCCTGAGATGATGAGATCCAATTTCCTGACCAGATAGAGGTGGATGAGGAGGAGGATGCCCAGGATCCACACAATCCAAACACAGCAGTAGGAATTCGCAGACGTGCACACATTGTGCAAATTGTTTTTACATGAAACATGTTTGTCAATGTGCATCACACAACAAGAATAGAGTTTCCAACATCTGAAAAAATATATAAAACCAGTACTTGCCTGTGTGTTTATTACATGTTACCTGGAATATCTAAAATTGCAGACATTCTGTCAACTAGGATTAGCCCTCAGAAATGTACACTAATGTAGTATTTTAGGCATAAGCCACCATCAACTGGAAACTATGCACACTGTCTATTGTCAAGTTTAATAAGTTGCCTGTGCCTTTATAAGTAACATAGGTTTTATACAAAGATAGTACATATGTGAAGGTGTCAATATAGTTTGAAAGGTGACACTACAGTTTGAAAGGAAACAAGATTTTTTGATAGGTTACATCTCTACTGAAACTTAAAATACTCCAATGTAAAGTCATGCAGGAGCATCAACAGGGAAATACTTGAACTTAAAACAACTCAGTGAATGACAGTGGATCCATCGGTATCCAACAACAAACTTCAGCCATGCCAAAGATAGCATCAACACAAAAATGACGTCTTTGCCTCCAAAGTGAAAAATTAGGCCATTGTAAAATCAGGGTTCAGTCGAAAATTGCAGTTTGAACTTGAAAAGTCAAAATTCTGCCTCTGTAAAATCAGGTAGTATTATCAATAGAGACATAGGTGAACTTAAGACAATGACAGTGGATCCATCGGTATTCAAAGTCAAAATTCAGGCATGCCAAACATAGCATCAACTCAAACATTATGTTTGTACATCTAACGTCAAAAGTAGGCCATTGTAAAATCAGGGTTCTCTGAAAATGTATGTTTGAACTTGAAATGTCAAAATTCAGCCACTGTAAAATCAGGTAGCAGGATTAACGGGGACATAGGTGAACTTACAACAACTCAATAGAATGACAGTGGACCCATCGGTATCCAATGTCAAAATTCAGCCATGCCAAATATTACAACAGGGACATTGGTGAGATAAAAAATGACTCAAAGACAATTATATAGTTTATAATCTGTTCTTTGTGAAAGTTTACACCAGAAAATTACTCTTTCAGACCAAATGTGGCACTTGAGACTAAATAGTGACAGCAGGTAAACATGCATCATTGGTCCTGTGTGAAAGACAATGCTTTTTTCAATGAGTTACTTCAGCTTCATGTTATAGCCAAGAGATGCATCAGTAAATTGTGTTGCAATGACGGAAAATTACGCATACGTCAAAAATGTGTCGCATCCACACAAGATATAATGTTACCTACCGGACAATATGTGGGTCAAAGTCATTGATTGGTCTGGGCGCATGTCAATTCTTGTGTGTCCCACATACCCAACAACAAATTACAGACATGCTACAGCAGATCAGATGTAGACAGGTGCTAAAAGCACATGTGAGATATATGTGTTGTCATATTGAGTATACACATTACAAAAACCACATGATTACAATACCTTACATCCACCTATTACAATTTGCTTCAGTTTAACTGATTGTCAGCATGTCTATAATCATGCCACTCACACAGCATGTTGTATGTCCATCCTAATACATTGCTATAGTACAGCATATTTCCAAAGTGGGGACAGCAATGGACTTGACTAAGCATGTGTACAGGTTGAAGGTCACAATACTCAATGTTATACTTTTTTAGATGCATCATATGTAATAATTATGTGGCATAGGTGCCAAGTTGCATCTGAGCTGACATCAACAGTGGTATGGTCACATATCCCGATTTGTCTCATTGTGACAATACGTCCATTTTGTTTGTCAGTGAGTTAGTTGTGGTCATTCCTTGGTCTAGGTCGCTCATAAGACATCACAGTGGTCATCCTGCAAAATGATTACCAGCTCATCACTCAGAGTATTGCACAATGTTGACATCTGTGATGTACTGACAGAGGAGAGATAGGCAATATGGCATGCTGTAAATAAGGAAGTACTTTTTGGCTTCATTGAAAACATGCAGGGCCTCATTTATGAGGTTCAGGCGCAGGGCAGCACCACAAGGTGTCTTACCATGCATCCCTGAATCAAAACAAAAGAGCAGGAATGCATCGTATCTACGATTATACTGTGAATTGCAGCCCTTTTCCCCTGAGCCAGCACACACAGGACTGCCATGCACCAACACAGGCACCTTTGCACCATGGTGCTAGGATGCCTGTATTGGCACACGGCTCACAGCTACTGTATGTGCACTGGTACTGGGGAGAAGGACAGAAATGCACTGTATCTCTTAGATACGGTGCATTCCTAGTCTTTTGTTTTTATGCAGGGCTGCACAGTAAGATTCCCTGTGGCACTGCCCGACACACAAATCACAAGCATTAGTCACAACATACATGCCATTGAGTAGAAATATGGTGCTAGGTGTATGTCCTATGCGCATGATAATTTATAATTGTACAGTACTTGTTGAAAAAACATGACTGTGCAACCCATTACTCAAATATTTTGAGTGTAAGTACATATAATGTTCCATCTGTCATGTGTCATTTGATACACTTGAGTGTACATAGATTAACTATGTGTACCATACCATGTGTACATACCTGCATATTGTTATGTTGAGCCTCATATGCACGTGGGTACATGGTTAATAGGCATGTCTCTGGCTGACTGTGTAACTACATGGTCACATCACTGGTGATTAACCATTGTAATTTCTGACAAATACCAATTTTCATCATTTTTTAATAATGATGGTTACATAGATGTAAGGTTGTTTGGTATCCCATGCCTCTTCTGCCAATAATGAGCTTTGATGCAGGTGAATGTGGTCAAGTGATACAAATAAGCATTGACTGATTTGTAATGCATTCCTCTATGACAGCCAACATGACCCCAGAAGAGAAACAACAGTACAGGATCTGGCTGGAGAGATTCCGCCACATTCACTATATAGCAATGACATTTATGAAAATGGACAAGCAGCTTCAGAAAGCAAAAGCTGAAGGGAGCTGGATGTCCTCACCTCGGCCCCACAAAACAGCAAGAGGGGCAAGGAGAACACAGCTTGGACCTGGAAATGTCCTTGGATTGGTTGCAGGAGCCTCCACTACCACAACCTGGATCTTCATCTTCACCTCTTCGTGGACCATCCTCATCACCACCCTCTGGACCCTCCTCCCCTACCCAACCTAGGCCCTCCTCAGCACCGCCCTCTGGATCCTCCTCTGCTACCCACCCTGGACCATCCTCAGCATCAACCTCAACCCCCCTCTACTACCCAACCTGGATTCTCTCTGCACCATTCTCTTTCATCCAACTTCCTCAACTGGTGGCAAAGTGGAGGAACTGAAAAAGGGCCAACAGGACTTACGCCTGAAGTTATCAGGGGTGCATTTACAACTGGCAACCCAAGTGCAGATGGTGGCCATGGTTCAGCAGACAGTGGTCCGCATTAAGCAGAAGTTGTAGGCCCTGCCTTACTCATCCATGGCCTCACAAAATGTCTTGATGCTTGGTTGTCAGTTTACTTTAATAGGTTAGGTTAAGTATTAGGAATTTTTAGTTAAGGTAAGATATGTGTATGTATGTATGTGTCTTGTAAAGCGCACTGCTGCCCTGAGGCGTCGTGGTGCTGTAGACCGCTGGGGAACCCGTCCTGGCTATCCCTGTGAGATGGTCCCTAATGGGTATCTCCAAGGTGAAACCAGGCATCCCCGGCGAATGTGGGGGGCCGTTGTAGAGATGAGGCAAGCTAATGCCCAGAGTTGCCGAGTGTGATCCCTGGTTAGAGTAGGCACCAAGGCGAGAATTATCGAGTCCGCTGACCCTGGTCCATGACCCTGCCACATCAGGAATTGAACCATGGTCCCGGGCCGTTCTCTGCTTCCGGGTCTTCCGCCTCTAACCAGTGAGCCACACCACACCACGATATGTAGGTATATTTATATTACTGGGTGGGGAGTTGATGTTTAGTATGTGTTTTTAGGACTTTCTTGATAAAAAAGATATTAAAAAAAAGGAAATACAAATTGTATATACTTGTTTAGCTTTCTCTGTTTAGGTAGTTTGTGTTTACATCTAGTTCATGTGAGTCTCATGTCAAATTGTCTTAAGGGGGCAGGGTTGATGTCCAAGCTGTCTGTTGTGATACATGTGTAGAGTAAGATAAGGTGCTATTAGGTGACATAGGTTAGGTATAGGTTAGAATAGTGTAGCTAAGTACGTTTAGGGTAGGGTAATCATTGTTAATATAGGTCATAATAGTGTAGGATAAAAAGTTTTTTCGGGTTTTCAATTTAATGTTTTTAAATCAACCAGTTTTACACTTTTACAACTGCTTAATTGTTAGACACCTTGTAAGTGGTGACCTCTGTTTTTTTGTGAGTTTTATATAGTGCAAACTAGACTCGAGACATCGGGTATCAGAGTGCTTTACATAGCACCAGTTTCGTTACAGAAGGACACATTAAGTTTTTTTGTTAGGCATATGGAGATTAAGTGATTTGCCCAGAATCACAGGATGTTTAGCGTTGTTGCCGAGACTCGAACCCAGTTCCCCAGCTTCGAGGTCGACAGCTCTAAGCCATAAGGCTACATCCTCTCCCCAAGACGTGTCTTCATGTGGTTGTGCCTTTTGTATCTTCCTGAGGATGTTTCTTGGTTTTTAGCATTGGTGCACACACATTTTGTTTTTAGCACGCTTTGAAGGTTAGTGTTTAGATAAAAGCTAGTGTGGCCCTGATGGGGCGGCAGCAACTGTGAAAAGTTCAGAAAGACCATCTGCATCTGCATGAAGGGTATACACCACCCACAAACAATTACGTACATACAATTCCACGTTGACTGTGACTGATATAGGAAATAGAGGTTGGTATTGTTAAGCACATGCTGTGTTCAGAGCTTAAGGTTTTTTTTTTCAAATGTGTGTCAGTAGGTGGAGCATTCAAGGAGTCAGAGGGCCTCATTTACAAGTCTCACTGCATAACTGTTGGCAAACATTTTCTGAAGCACTGATGAAAAAGTATGGCTACCCATATAGATTAGGTCACATCACATAAAGGCACCTTTCCTGAGTTGACAAGGACTTCAAAATATGGGTCCCTTTTATGCATCATTCTTTGTATAAAGGTTGTTTAATAGATGATGATGTGGGTGTTTTAATGCTATATCCATGGGCCTTACACAATCCCTGATTAATGAAGTGCCTTAAACCTGGGAGAGTGTCAGATTCACACACATCTCCAGGATATGAATAAGGGAGGTCCAAAGGGATTAAGAGGCCTATTTTTAATCGCTTTTCTGTGTGCTGCATTAGCACACAATGAAAGTGGATGATGGACTTAATATGTTATTTATTCAGGAGAGTGTCCTTTCCTTACCAACAGAAATTATCCCTGCAACACAGGCACCCTTGCACCATGGTGCCAGGCTGTCTGTGTTAGTGTACACTAGCTATTTGTGCACCGGCGCATGGGAGGACAGGAATGTCCCATATCTGGTAGATGATATGCATTCCTGTACTCTTAGTTTTGTGTACGGCGTCCGAGAAAGAAAGGCAGCTGGACTGCTATACATCTAGCTCTTGTAATTGAGGAACTGAATGCATGTTTTTCATATGTATTTACTTAAGGGACAGTCATATGTCCAAAGTTGAGGTAAGTATGAACTTTAACTGTGAATGGACACAACCCACGGAAGGTATTATGGTGAAGTTGCAGTGTGTGCTTTGGTTATGCAGCACATTCCATATCTGTGAAGTTATTCATATATTGTGACAAATCTAGGATGTGCTTGGTAGCACACTTATGACATTCACTTACACACAATTACAAGCACCAAGTTGCTTTACATTAAAATAGGTTTCCAGTCTAATGTGCACTTTTTTATCAGCCCATTGGGCAACAGCTACATTTATACGTACAATTGGTAGTTCAACTATTTTTATTCAGCATACATTTGAGTATTTATTCGAACCTGATATTGTTGCTAGTATCCAGGATAGCTTGTACCATTTAGTATACATTTTTCATAATTGCCACTGGTTTTCATACAAACATCGTACATTCGCTGTCAGGTTGTGCCTTGAGAATTAGCACATCCACCATGTACTACTTACTCCACTCGTGGCCAAAGTTACAACATGCATGCTGGACATTGAATGTAAATTTATTTACAAAAAAACAAGGAGCAAGGGACAACTGGCATGCAATAAGCAAACAGCCCATAAAATAGAGTATGAGCCAGTGGATGTTCAGACACAGTTCATGGGGAATACATGTAATGGGACGTGTGGAGGAGAGGAATGTTCCAGTGAGGAGGAAGGTCTAATTGCCATAATCAAAAAAAGAGTACATAGATAGTCCGCAGAGAGACGAGAGATCAACAAGTGGTCAAGTAAATGGAGGACAGTTCCAGTTAATAGGTAAACTGGCATGACAATTAGCACAGGGCAATGGAGATATTGACCATGTGGCAAAGAAATGTGCTACCGGGCAGTTTTCCTTTAAAAAAAAATAAAGTCCGTATCTTCATCCTCTGATGTATGTGTGGGCTCACATGAGAATGTTGTTTTATAAGGTCAGTGGAAAAGGACAGGAATGCACCATATCTCATAGATACATCGCATTTCTGCCCTTTTGTTTTGACATAGGGCAGTACTGCAAGATTCCTTGCAGCGCCTCTCTAAGCCAAAACATCATCATAAATGAGGCCCATGGTTTTTGCAGGGTATTGTAGTTCGGTGGGTTATGGCGTAGGAACAGCTACATGTGGCAGTTTCCAGAGGTGACAATGGCCTGGAACTGCACTTCAAACATGTATGTGAGTTACATAATGGATCTAGATTGAGCTAGGCAACATCTGACTGTCCAGTTTATGTGAGATGTATGTGATTAATAACTGTAATTGACAAACATACCTGGCCTTTGCCCTCCAAATGGTGCTACAGAGGACTGATGCATAGCTAAATGCACTGCACAACATTAGCTTGCTACCCACATTGCCCCTTGTTGCGACCTACCCTCTGGGTCTTGCAGTTCCTCCTGCTCAGCACTGTCCTGTCCTGGAAGTCCTGCCACCAACTCCTCTGGGATGACAACGTCTACCTACTCCTCCAGGACGTCCTGCTCCTTCTGCTGTGGTGGTCTCGCTTCTTCGGCCTGCATCACTGCCTTCATGTTTTTGGCCATTTTCTCTTTTGTCCTGTGCTTGATGTCATGCCAGCATTTCTTCAAACCTGACATTGTCCTCTTTGCTTGAGCCACACAGTTGACCTTTGCCAGTATGGACTGCCAAATGGCATCTTTTTTTGATAATAGCAACTTAGAGGTGACAAGCAGCTGGTGTTGGTGGTCTGTCACCTCATTAATTAGGATCTCATTCTTTGCACTGAAATTTAATTTCCTCTTCCCCTGGGTATCGGTCTAGACATCCTGGCTGGTGTGGGGGGTTTTCTCTTTACTGCTGGTGTCTCCTCCCTGCTCCATGGATGTCTTCTATGCCTTAGAAAGGATTTTTTAAGTAATTTGCATCTATTATTAGCTATTTTTCGATCTGAACACAACGAAAAATGGTGCAACGATAGTTTGACTTGCGTCCGTATGCGCAACTGCGACTTACAATATTTTTACCGCACTTCCATTGCCTTTTTGTACGTCAATTCACTTTTTTTAACTTTACTCGTCACTTATGATATGGTGCGCCAAACCTTAAATTTCAAAATTAAACTTTCCCTCTTTAGACACAAAATGCCGTGACTTGATTTGAGGCCGATCAGCAGCAAAAAATGAAAACGCACTTAGTCAACGATGTATATGCTGTACTTTACCTGGTTTGCCTGACATTCAAAGATGCTAATATGCAATGAAATCCTGTTCAGATGTTAACCCTTTAAGTGCTGCCGTCGGCCAACGGTCGTCACGGGCACTACCTCCCCAGTGCTGCGTGCGACCGCTGGACGTCCAGTTCAGCACTGGATAATGGACAGCGCAGCACTGGGGAGGTATGTTTACGAGCTCCTAAGGTGTTAAAAGTGCTTAATTTGCTGCTGTAAGTGATAGAAATGTTTCAAAAACAATCAAAAGTAAACATATATCACGTTAAAAACATAAAACCAGAAAAAATAGTAGGCAAATGTGCGCTAGAGATTAGCAGAAACATTAAAAATAAATAAAACTACCATATTTCAAAATTACGTTTGAATTCGTAGAAACAGAATGCTGGTTAAAAATCTAAAAAAAAGAAATCTGAAAATAAAATGTATTAGTAACTATATCACATATCACTGGGAAATTAAATATATAAACGTAGTAAAGGGTACCAAAAATAAAAATGAACATTAGTTGTAAACAAAATAATAAAAAAATATCCCCAATGCAAAATAAAAATCAAAAAACAATACATTTAAAATGCAATGTCACAAAATACAAACTAATTAGGAAAATGGTAATGTCTTTTCCATCTCTTGGAACGGATGATCATGAAGTGAGTTGAGGCCAGGAATTGATTTTTGTGATATATTGATGCACTGGGAATCTAACCTGAGGTTTGTTTGCTGAAACTGGTGTAACATGGAACCTGAAGAAGTATTCAGTACACTTTTTTTCAGACAGAAAATAAGGGCATATTAGCAAGAACCTTGTTAAAATTATTGTCGTTTTAGCTGCAGGAAACGGTTGCTAAAAGGGCGATAAGGGGCTTTCTAATATGCGTTTTAGAATTCCAATTGAAGCCCAGGTTAGATGTGCAGGACATCTAACCTAGGCTTCTATTTGAATTTTCCAGTTTCATGCCACTAAAACTGAGATAATTTTAACGAGGTTCTTGCTAATATGCCCCATAGTCTTTGTTTGAGGAAATACTTTCATATCAGCACTAACCACTCTTGGCCTCATTTATGAGACTCATTGTATTGCCAGAACGTCACTTTTTGTGATGTTCCGTCGTGCAGGAGCCAGCTCCATATTTACGAGGCAGCATTAAGGCACTTTTTGTGGCTTAATGTTGCCTCATAAATATTGTTTCCTTTAACACAATTTTCTACATTAAAGGGGCTTGCAATAGGTGTTGCTGGGTGCTTTCCCAGCAGTATCCATGGCTTTCTGATACTGCCCAGATTTTTGAGAAATCATAACTCTAATGCAGCGCAAAAAACGGGGAGGCATAAGGGAGGCACAACAAGTAGAAACATCTTTATCTCTCCTCGTTTTTCTTTCTCTATGAGTGTTGCATTCAGCAGCACACATAGAAGGGGGAAACCCCCTCTTGTGATTGTTTTTGTGCAGTAAGGTTTCTCTTACTGCACAAAAATAATCATCCCTGCAACACAGGCACCCTTGCACCATGGTGCAGTGGGGCCTGCTTTGGCGCACAGCAACCCATTGTGCACTGGCGCAGGGGAAAAGGACAGGAATGTGCTGTATTGGATAGATACAGTGCATTCCTACCCTTTTCTTTTGCAGTAGGGCCTGCAGCAGTGCCCTATGGCAAAACCTCATAATTGAGGCCATCAGTTCTTTCTATCACCCCCCTCAGCAAAGACAGAATATGAGATTAGTGAAGTCAGAGGTATTTCCAGTGGTTTCAGCAATCAGATGTTTGTTAGCTCATTTTCTTCTTAGGAATATTT
The DNA here is from genome assembly GCF_964261635.1 of Lissotriton helveticus. Taxonomy (NCBI): domain Eukaryota; kingdom Metazoa; phylum Chordata; class Amphibia; order Caudata; family Salamandridae; genus Lissotriton; species Lissotriton helveticus. The sequence goes on along the minus strand of NC_136063.1, from coordinate 525,383,809 downwards.
GATGTGACACATTCTTGTCCTGCTTCAGTCTGTGTTTTTGTTGATGGGAAGGACTTGGGGAAGATAAGAATGAGCACTCTATTGGACATTATTTTTCTGCATGTTTACCATTGATTACCTTAAAGCCTACCACTAAACTGTCGAAATTTGAATATGTTTTTATATTTAAATGAAGTCAGTGTAAGTCGATATTGATTCTGATTTCTCTTTTGTTTTGCATATATACTCTACTTCGCACTTTATTAATCATGTTATGAATGTGCCATGTAATATTTATTCTGTGTTTATGAACTCTCAATAAAAAAAATAAAAAAAAGCCTACCACTTGATAGAGAGAAGAAACAGAAAAGGTCATTCACACACCATAATACATCTTACCTTTTTTCACACAATGCTAATAAATTGGGTGTCACAGGCATTGCCACTGAAACTAAAATTGTGATTCTCCTATTAACATGACTAGAAGACACGGAGGCTAACATTATGCATTATCTTTTAATGCAGTCACAAGCAGCCACACGACATCACAAAGTAAAACAGTTCTAGAATTGAACAATCAGATAGTATAAAAGGCATGAGCACAAAACAGACTGCCTCATTTAAATGTGGAGAAATAAGGAAAAGATCTAAGAATAATGAACTTCATCTTGAAAATCCGGAGGAGGATAACGAAGAGAAGCGAGGAGGAAACAAGGATGAGACGAAGAATCCATTAAGAGGATCGTTGAAATAAACAATACATCAAATAGGAATATTACAGCAATAGAATAAATAAGTACAGGTAGTAGTATGAAAAACAAACAACCAGAATAAGCCATTCAATAACAAAATAAATAAAAGAATAATCCGTCCAAGGGAAGGGACGGGTGGGATAATGTTAGCCTCCGTTTCTTTAATGAAATCCAGATTCTCTAGTCATGTTAATAGGAGACTCATAATTTCACATAGAGCCAAAAGGGAGGTGTTTTGGATATATACTTTACAAACAGCAGAATCAGGAGTCAATGAATCCATACCCTGGCATAATGCCCTCTTTTGAGATCTCTCCTATAGGTTAGGGCTCTGATCTCTTTTTGCTTGTGTACTCAGCTGAAATATTATCTGCCCGACCCCATTATTTAGGGTCTTTTTTGACTCCCTAGTTCTGAACGCTTCTGTTTTTGAGAATATTCCGTGTATGTTGTATTTTTTACTCTCTCCTTTCACCCTCCATTTATCCCTGGTTTTTGAGGTCCTGTTATCACTTCTTATCGTTGTTTATTTACTATTTTGTTTCTCTGGTGGCTTTAATTATTCTTGTGTTTTTTTGTTTTATTTTCTTGGGGGCCCCGGGCGAGAACACTGGCTATTGCTCTTAGGCTTACATCCCCTCGGACATTGCAATTAGCTTCGACTCACGTTGCAAGACATCGCGTCTAGTCCGCTTTCTACCTCTGGGCCGCACATAAGCCTTGCTACTAGCTTCGATGTACGTTATAAGGCATCGCATCTATTGCGCTTTTGATCTCTGGGCTCGCACATGCGCTTTAGTGTCGAGTCCGCTGTTGATATCGGTGTACACCCAGGTGTGAGTTATCGCAATTAGGCGGGCTGACCATATTTATAGGAGAGTGCCTCTCTCTCTAGATTCTGGCCCGCTACACTACAATCGCTGAATCCACTTTGCGACACCTTGAAGGAAGACGCGTTACCAACACGCGGTAAGAGCTATTTTTGTTGGGAATCGCCCCTGCCTCTATAGCAGTCTGTTTGTTTAAACTTCAACTCACGTTAAGGTTATTTTCTAGCCATTTATCCCTGGCCTTTCTTCTTTTTGTATATTCATGGCCACGGGACACACACCGTCTGGAGACATTTCAGGATTTTGGGCCCCTTATATATATCGCTGGTTGAACCATCGCCTTGATTTGTATTCATTCTCCATGATAAATTTACTCACGGTAGGTTCTTGGTACTTTGGGGTAGGTTATGAGTGACATTAGTAGATCTTGACCCTGCATCTTAGCTAAATTCTAGGTGCCCCTTTCTTGGCTTATCCCGTCCTTTCATTAAGGACCTTGACATTTATTCTCTGCAGTGGGTGGGATAGGAGACACGCCTATTTCGTTAGTGGGGGTTATTGGAAACTGTAGTTAGGATAGAGGGAGAGGGCTATCCTTGACTTAGATGGTGGTCTTGCTGAATACTTATGTATGGGGATACTGGAGGTACACCTCCCCCCAGGAAATGTAAATAACCCTGCATTATACCAATGACCCACTAGGCAGAGATATAGGGTTCTCTAGTTGGTGTTTATCTGGACTCAATCCCCTCTTGTTCCTTTAGATTTCGTGTCATATGCTCCTGTGAATATCATCTTTAGCATCTGAACGACTAAGCTCATTTCCTGTATTGATATAGGGGTATGTGATCCTTGGATATTTGTTTCTACACATCACATGCATGGAAATATGGTTTTCTGGTGGTGTGTATTTCATCACATGGTGTTGGTCTTATGTCTATGTCTATCTATACTTACTCTCTGTACTTTCTGGTCTTTTCATTTGCTCTAGATATCTTTTTTCATTTTCTATAATATCTGTGCAGTCCTTCTTCCTTTGGTACATTGTGGCATTTTTTCTTTTTGGTATCTTTTGTGTCATATTCTTATTCTGGTGTATCCTTTTCTTCGGTGGTAGCTTCCCAGCAGTTAAATTTTGTTTTTTTATTAGCTTTATCGATAGTTTGTCTCATTGTCCCCACAGATATTCCTTACAGACTCAATGTGAGGATTTGAAGATACAGCCCCGATTCCACTTTGTTACGCTGTATGAATTCTATCAAATTGAATTTATTGGTATACTTCCGATGTTGGAGAAGATACTGAAGAAATTTTACATGTTTATTGTGCCCTGACGAAGGATTGGTGGATATCGGTCCTTTTCGGAAACGCGCGTCGGCGCTTCTTTTTCCTTGTTTGCTTGTTTCTACGTATATATATGATTGTTAAATATTTGTAATTATTTTTGTGTTTTGTATACTGTTTAGTGGTAGGACTGATGATGGTCTGGATGGGTGTGAGAGTGTTGGATGCATTGAAGTTATGAGAGGGCTGTGTCGTATATGTTTTGAGATGTAAATAGAATGTATATACATTGATGTCTTCACTGCTTTCGGATCTATGAATGACCCCCAAAAAAATAATAAATAGATATATGCTTTTCAAAAAAAAAATTCTGTGTGGGACAATGATGATGTTTGAAAAGAATTAGAGTTATTACCTAAATGTATATTATGTTCTAGGGGAGGTTCCTTTGTTTTTGATTACAATGACTCATAATTTCATTACAAGACCAGCGGCTACATTATACATGGTGATAGCTGTGTAGGACAACATCAGACATGTGCTCAATTGGTTTACAATCATTTAGAGCAAATGTGGATGTTTTAGACCAGTCCGCTGCTTTTAGAATATCATCCAACTTACCACCAGACTTGAAAGATTTACTGGCCATAGCACCTCTAAGAGAGTGAGCTTGGAATTTTGATAAGTCAGCGCCCACTAGACTCATAGCAGACTTTACCCATCAGTCTATTGAGGTAGAGTTAATGTGTTTGAACGGTTTGACAAAGGAAACAAGCAGTTGATTTGCATCATGAGGACAAAAGTCTCTCATTCTATGATCATATTCTTTCATCCAATCTACAACATAGAGTTTCTTACATAGGTCAGAGCGAGGATAAAAAATAGAATCTGACATAGTTTTGGTTCTACTAACAATTTCAAATTTAACACCAAATATATCATAAGATACATTAGAAATATCAACACATTTGATATCAGAAACTCTATGGCATGACATTAAACACAAGAGAGTTGCAAGCTTAATGGAAAGACCTTTCCTATTAAGTAAAGAGATATCAGGACAACTTGAAAAAAGGTCTAACATAGCCTTAACGTCCCACATGGATTGATATTTAGGTCTGGGGGTCTCTTCAAACTGATACTTTTCATGACCCTACAAACAAAAACATTTTTACCTACTGTCTTACCATTGATAAGATAGTGACCAGCAGAAATGGCTGATCTATAACAATTGATAGATCTATAATAAAGGCCCTTATCAAATTGTTCAACAAGAAAATTAACTATGTGTACGATAGGATCCTCCACTGAATGCAAGTCCCTCTACAGGCACCAATGAAGCCATTTTCTCCAAATGTTGTTGTACCTATAGTGTGTTCCTGGGGCCCAAGATTCTCTGAGGAGAGTTGCAGCTGATGACAAAAGGCCAGACAATTTATTGGATATCCTGACACTTTCCAGGCAAGAATGTTCAAAATGCCAGATTTAACTAGATGGTGATCTTCTCTGTCTGCGTTTGAAACCAGACCATTAGCCGCTGGAATTAAGAAAGGAATGCTGCAAGCTAACTCTAGGGTGGTCAGGAACCAGGCCTGAGACGGCCAAAAGGGGGTTATTAGGATTAAAGAACATTGGTCTTGGCTCACCTTCTGCAGAACCCCTTGAATAATAGCAAAGGGAGGGAATGCGTAACTCCGAAGGTCTGACCACCACTGAAGAAAGGCGTTCACTGCGAGAGCACCCGTATATGGCATCCGGCTGAAGTGTTTCTCTAACTGGTAAGTCATTCTGCTGGCAAATAAATCAACAAATATCAAAAAAAGAGAGGGACCCTTGGTTACCCAAAGGACTAGGGTTCAAACATGAACTATTTTGTAATAACGTCCTCTGGGAAATCTCTAATCATTGGCCTCAGTTTGTAACCACTCTCCTACCCTCAATCCTCTACATACATGCTCATCCATACCAATCTCCTTTAAGTTTTAAAGTCCACCAAATATTGGCACAAAATACCTGTATTGTATATAAAGATGATCCAAATTTAATAAATATATTTTTAAAAACACATTACATAGAAGAAATTCACTTGGTCAAGGAAATCACAATGAAACGACTGCAATGCGGGATCTGAATCCTCTTTTCCAAGACCCTCTCTCTGTTGGTAGAATTGAAGGTTGGAGGGGAAGAAGCCTCTTCCAGAACCTCTGAATCTTGTGACGGGCCTTTGGCAGGCTCGGCCGGAAGAAAGGCCCCTTCTCCCAGCCCGTCCAAAAAGGTTAGCATTAAAAACGCGCCTCATGTTAGATTGTGCTTTGTCGAGGGCAGTAAAGGTAGATAGGTATTTGCCAATAGACATAATCATGTCCTCACCAAAAAGAAGGCCCTTGGGATTTTGGGAGGGTTCCTTTTCAGCCATGTCACCCAGTTTCTGGTTAATCTTAGTAAGAATGACTCTCCTTCTCTCAATGTTAAGGCTTGCATTTGCATTGCCAAGGAGTACCATGGCCCTTCGGCTCCAACCTCTGACGAGTTTGGTGTCAAGAGGAATGCCATTAATATGGCATTCTTCAGCCATATCTAAAATTCTGGCCAGGGGCCCCAGGATGTCAGGAAGGCGATCTTGAGAGCCCTTAAAAGACCTCTCCATACCTTTTCTGGGGTCTCTTCCAACTTTGAACAGAAACTTGATCAAGTCTGGGTCAAGGTTGGGGGTCTGACAGACCTTATCCTGTATTGTGGGTCTAGAACACTCAGCCCTGAGGTTACTACGAGTATCTCTTACCAGGGCATTTCTGAGCCATCTTCTAATGAATTTCGCAACATGGTCTTGGGGAAACCATTCAGAGCTTCTGGGGTGAGAGATGTTAAGGGGTGAAAACATTTCCTCGCCCAAAGGGTTTGTAGTGTGTTTATCTAGGTACCTATATTGATACTCCTATTTCTGACCCTTGTCCGGTTATTAATTCACTAATGTCCATACAACGGCACAGAAACCCGTCTTCAGATTAGTTCATAGCGCATGCTGTCATATTAAGCAAGCACTATCCCTTCAGCCCCCTAGAGAAGCACACGAGTTCTCAAAACAAATCAAACCTCCAACAGACCTGGGAAATCCCCGCGACCATTGTTTTGATTTCGCTCGAGAACTCCTGCAAAGAATGTAAGAATGACCAGTCCTTATGACATTCTTGCTGACGTCTTATGTCCATCCTTACGTCAAACACAGCACCTTTCAGGTATAAATATACCGACATTGCCCTAAGCTAGGACACGGTGGTGACGAGCTTGGAGCAGCGCTACTTGCCGGAGAGCCCAGCTGATGCAGAAAAGCCCACGGACGCTGCCCCTCCCTTTTTGACGCGCTGAGAGAGACGCTGCCTTTTCTCCTGCCGAGAAATCCAGCCTCCGGCGTTTCCAGCCGCCCTCGCTGGTAACTGGGATATCGAGTCCTGAGACAGAGATACCAACCCTCCAGCCTTCTAAATCCCAGGTACTGAACTGATTAACCCCTTACAGAGAATTCTTGAGTCAGATTCTTGGCAAAGCAAACTTAACTTAAACTGCTACTTACTTACTCCCTCCCAAGTATTAGGCTTAGGTCAGGTACACCGGGGTAGGCGTAGTTAGAAGCACCAGTTGAGTACGATTAGTCAATGTATATATGTATGTATATCTTTTATCCATTTTAAGTATCATATGGGTAAGAAACCATATCAATGCTTTTACAGTATTATTTTATAATTCTGTTTTTACTGTATGCACTTTACTTAACTATAAGTATTGCAATAATAGCGATTCATTTCTCTTGTATGAGAAAAGAGACTGATCAATAAATAACATCTTTTATTGAACTACGACCATCTCTTATTTCTCTACAAACTGGTGAAACTAAGAATGCACGTACTGACTGAGTAAAATAAGTTGTCTTTTGTTTTCACACGACTCTGGAGATATACTCTTGATTAGGGGAGAGCAAAGTTGTCATGTTCTATGGTTGTCAGAAACTAAATCCCTTCTTGTCTATCCAGGGAGGTTAAACTCCTCCTTGCCTATTCGAGAAAGTTTCTAGTGAACTCTGAGCTAGCTGGCACACATAACTTTAAGTCTAATATCGTCAGTAGAAGACCTAGTTAACCACAGTCCTACGTCTATACTATTGAAGATATTATTCCAATGCGCAGAGCCTATTGGGGAAATAGGAACTACACTACAGGTTAAGGATAACATTCTTAGAGGAGGACGGGATTTCTTCCTCAGTAGGTTGACTGTTAAATTCAAAGTCCTCATCATTTAAGTTGAGGACAAATTTATCACAAAAATTAGGGGACCAATCCTCGCCCTCAGTATCAATGTCAGTATTGTTATGAGCACTTCAATAGTTTGTGACGCTATGGACACCCATATTAGTTGTGCCACAAGGGACACCTGAATAATTTGTGCCGCCATGGACACCCAATGTATCCGAGGTGCGGGGACCTCCCATAAGGTTCGAGGTGCTAAGACCTCGCAAATTAATTGAGGTGCTAGGACCTCCCATAGTGCTCAGGGGGTTAGGCTCAATGTTCTCAGATTTTTTTGCTCTTTTCCCCTTCTTAATAGGCATATTGTTCTGATTGGTATTAGAGCCTTCATTAGAGTCGTCCTGTTCAGAAGATGACTGGTAAGTGAAATAGGTGTCCATTTCATAAGTATTAGGTAAATGCAGACAGAATCACAGTAGACTTTTGTTTTTTCTGGGTGCAATAGAGTTCATTATTGTGTGATTTTGTTTTCAGTGCCTCCTTGTAAGGAAATAACGGACTTGGACGTACGTGGAGGCCTTTATAAATCGCAGTGAAGCGGTATATATAGTTTTGTTGTCTTATTTGTAGTTGAATCACATCAGGAAAATGGTGGTGAGAGAGGCTTTTCTGGTTACACCGCACTTTCCTTTTGCTTAAAGCACGAGTGGTGAGGTAGTTTTAAGTTTTTTATATGCACATTCGGGTATTTAATTTTAATTGTTTGTGGCCTGCCACTCCAAGAAACAGATTGTTATGGACTCTATGAAAGACCTGGGTCCCATGCTTCTGTGTGTATATATATATATATATGTATATATGTGTAAATATTATTGTTTATACTGTATAGGTAAAAAAGTAAATTTGATTTTCTTAGGACAATTTTGGAAAAGCTATACTCAACTGCCCTAGTCCTGATGAGACCTGACAACATTGGGGCTGAAACGCATCGATATGTAAATTGAGGACACCCATGTGAATTTAAAGCATTGTGAAACAAGTGGAAAGTACTATAAAAAGGTTGAGGTTGGAGTAATATACCTCTATTAACTCCGTAGAAGGGTGATCCTTTTATAAAAGGAATGCTAGTTTTTGGAGAAAAAAAATTGGAGCATTCGTAGTTGACTGATAGGGCAATGAGGGTGAGTAGATACATGTTCATTTAAAATGTAAATATTATATATATTTTATGTCATGGAAGCATTTGTATGTAAAAATAGATGAATACACATGCACGTATATATTTAAAGTGGCAACATAAATACAAAAAATAGTTCTTGCTTTCAAAAGATTAGTTCCCAAGATTTTTTGTTTAATTGCCTTTTGAATTTTATTTGAATAAGTTATAGATTCTTTATAGAGAATAAAAACTAATAGGAGGGGATAGTTGAAGTATCTCTTCATCTTATTGTAGTTTTTGGATACTGGTCCCTAGACATTATTTGTATATAATTCTGTTTACTTACCCAAATGCTGGAGGGTTACTTGGGGTGCCCCCTGTTTTGAGTGGTCTGATTAAAATCAGTGGTGCCTGCCACCGAAAAGAGCAGATTGGACAGGGGAAGAAATATCAATAAAAATAAAATTGATTACCTGGTTGCAGGCCGCTGCCTCCGTCGAGCTCCGTTCTCTTCTTGTTGCAGGAAGCACACACAGGCTTCCCTAAGCCAATCACAACTCTGCGTCACCATGACAGGAGCATTGTGATTGGTCTGAGCACAGTGCTTTGGCGCTCAAATGAGGTCTATTAACCTGTGCATGTTCTCCACAAATAGCTGTACAAAACAGCCAGTAGAGAACATGCAAAGTGCACATGACTATTTGGCTGGCACAAGATGGCTGGCCAAACCATCATGCAGACTTAAGTATCCCAACCACTCCTCCCCTGCTGGCTTTGACTACAGCCCAGCCCCACCCCGACTTGCAAACCTCCTTCAGTAAGGAAAAATAAAATGATAACGTGTTATAATTTTAGTTTTTAATTTTCCACTGCTCAAAGAGCAGTAGGGCGTGGAAGAGCTTTTACTCAGACCCAAATCTTTTTGTGATTTGATATCAATCCGATCAGTAGTATTCAAGTTTTTGTGTTACACAAATGTGTTGCATGGGCTTTACATCTAAAGATATTGTGACTGGTAATTCATTGAACATCCTTAGAACATAGTCCACAGATCCAATTTTGAAAAATAAATGCATTCGATTGGACGTGACAATAACTTCTCTCATCATATTAAGTGGGGTATGCAGATACATAGAGTGCCCATGACCCATTGCCATCTGATTGGCTGGTTGCAGCAGAAATATTTTTATTATGGCCCTCATTTTCTGAGGAGAGACTTGGAGCCTGGTTCCAGAAAACCTTTTAAGAGTGTATTAAGTAGGCAAAAGGGCATTATCTAACCTCAGTGTACATAAGCTCCCTTAAAGAAAAAAAAATAGTTTTTTTGCTCATGGATCTGCAGAGCCAAAATAAAAAGCAAATGAGTCTGCAGATTATGGTGGATGAGGGGGCCTGGGTACCCTATAGAATGCTGACAAAAAAGAGCAACATTGCAGTCCAGGAAAAATGACTGCATGAAGGTTTGGGGAAGTGTCTGGAAGCAGGGCATGTCACTGTTGGCATGTCACTGTTGACAATACCTCTATGACGGATTAAAATCTGTGGGCAGCAGATGGGTGTTGACACAGGAGGTTAAACAGAGGACCTGACCACTGCACAGGCCCTGTGACTAACCCCTCTTATACACATCCTTGAGCTTTATATAGCTGTTGCTGGACTCATGGGAGTGTGGGTACGCTGCCTGGCCACAGCCAAACCCCTTCAGAGAACTACAATTGTGCAGATACAAAGGCAATGTGCATCGAGGTAGGGCTATATGGTAGGTTGAGTTCAAGGAGTCAGAACCTTTGCCAAACTCCCGCACCATACTGCTGAAGGCCATTTCAATAGGGGTTCAACACAAATTGTTCAACATAATGGAAAATACATACATGGGAGTTGGATATAGCGTATCAACAAAAATGGACTTCAAAAATATTGTTAATGGTAAGTATAAACATTTACAATAGACATAATAGTGCCTGGAGAAAAGACAGAGATGTGAAGTGCTGTATATGATTCTTATATATATCAAAATTAGCAACCTGATATACCAGTGTGGGCTTGGGTAAATAAGAGTAGGGTAATGCTGCCAACAAGGGATATATTTAAAAGTATATTTGAATAAACTTAAGCATTTGCTCGTCATCTTTTACTGACATCCACAATGAATGAAAGGCACAGTGGTCAATTTGCCTTCAAAAATAAATAATAAATACATACAACTTCGTGTGTTGCTTAAATCTGTTCTATTATATTTGAAATACAAAGATTACTAAAGGTGTTCCAAAAGTAAAAAGGTATTTCAAGGGTATTGATGACAGGCCAATAGGATCTTAACCTATGACATTTCGTTAGTCATCAGTACTCAAAATCCCATTTCCCACAAGACAACAAAGTAGGGGCTGTCCTAAACATATGAAAAAGTCACCTGGATTCAATCTTAACCAAAAGTAAAGAAAAATGATTAAGGTGTCGACATTTTGCCTCTGCTGAGATGAATCTATAAGACCATCACCAGGACAAGATATTTCAGAAGATCAAAGGCCCCTAGATACATATTCTGTGAGATAGAACATAGGTGACAACCGCAGTTGAATTGCGGAGTGTGGAAATTACAAACTTGTTGCCTATGACTAGTGGCCGGGATCCCCATCACAGAACCCCTTGAGCTGTAGATAGAGGGGAATAGGATAAGGGAACAGTTATTATATTTCCCCTCATCCCCAACTTATATATTATGTCGGGACCTAATGACCAAGCTACAAATATCCATACAGTTTGCAGACAAGTGAACCCTGGAGCCTCTTCCCTAGAACCCGGACCAGCGAAGTACTCCCCAACTGCATTTACACAGGCATGGACAGTCCCAGTCAATCAGACACCCTTCACTGAGCCAGTCCTGGAATATATGGGACATTTTTTGAACTAGACAGGTTAGCTTAGCAGTGGGCATGTCGCACACACCATCTTCTAGTTGAAGCAGCAACAGAATGAGAACTATTATAGCCAGCAAGGTATTCAAGGAAGAAGAGAGTTGGGACAGCGCATGCCTACTGGGTCCCCCGAGACTGGATGGGAAGCAGGATCTGGGTGCATAGGGGCAATGTCGGTAGCAGTCAGAGCACACGTACCTCTGAGATCACTAATCTCAGCCCCTACCACCACCATGGCACCCCCACAGGTAGAACGGTGGTGCAGACATGGTTGCCTGGTGCTATGTGGTGTGCTTCCCATGCCTAAAACCCCATTCCTGCTGCCGAATGCGGTACCTAAGCACGTAACCACCATAGGAAATTTGTCACGTAGAGCAAACAGAAAACCACCTCAAAGAAGTGTCCACGGTGACCACATGGGGAGGGACACAGAACATGGGATGGGCAACCGCCTCATACAGCTGCCCACTGGGATGGGACGGGAGCAAGCCCAGAGAGATACCACCAAGTTGGTCCCACACAAATTGAAAAAGACCGCCCTCAAGGGAGCTGTTTTGGCCGCAAACATACAAATGGTACCTGTCTTGAAGGGGGCTCTGCACAAAACCTGAGGGGGTTCCAACCCAGTTAAAAGGGCAGAGGTCAGGGAGGTTGGCAGAAGCTGGACCTCAGAGAATGCTAATATTGCTACCGAATAGATGACATGGCTGACCAGTACCACTTAAAAGCTTAATATGAACAGAGACCGATAAGTCTGGGCCAGTCTGTGCAAAATTCCCATCCTCCAAACCAAGCCAAGGTAACCCAACTGCACCTTATGCTCAGCTGCAGGGAGATCGGACAGCCACTGACCACCACAGCAGGGATCAGGGAGTTGGTCAAATACGTAGCAAAAGAAGCAACAGACAGGGACCCCAGTCCATCAAGGACTGCAGCAAGGAGGGGTAACTGTCTGGGGAGGCAATGTTTTTACACAATCATAAAACCCACCTATGCAGTAAGTTCTAAACCCAATGCTAAACATCCATTTTATACACACTTAAAAACTCATCTTAAAAAATAAAGACTAGTAAGTCAAAATTAGCAATTCATGCCTTTACTTGCATTTGGCAAGCTCAGAGTTTACGTACGATTCGTCGCATGTGAATCTTCACTACAGTCTGCCATTTGGATCCCTGTAGGGTCCCAGGCCCCACTCTGCTGCTAGTCCTCCAGGGCGAGGTTGGCTGGCCACACCCTGGGGCCAGGGATGTTTGACAAGGGGGCAGGTGGATCCCCATCCAGTACATAAAAGCTGGCACTCAGGTCTCCTCACCCAAGTCTAATTGGGACGGGTTCCAATGACCAACTCTGGCTCCCAGCCTGGGACCTAAATTTCTGAATGACGCATAGCTCCAACCACAGTGCCCCAAACACCAGCAGCCTCCATGCCAACAGAGGCCTTTTTTAAGTTTGAAAATGAAGCAATACTTCAATGTGAGGAGGCAGGTTTCCACAAAGTTGGGATGATAAAGACCTCGGAACATCCATAGCACACGCACAAACTCCAACTGATCGCAAAGCACCGCATGGTGACAAGTCATTAGGAAAGTTCTCCAGAACAATTGCTCATTCCAGTCCATTACCCATCTCAGGCGAATTTTAATGAGCTCTGACCTCTCACCAGTCTCTCCATTCAGCAACATTTCACCTCCTCCTTTTTTTAAACATCCTAAGCCTGCCCGTCAGGTCATGTTCCTCCAAAACAAATGAAGGTAGAGTGTTGCCGGCTAGAAGTCCATTTTAACAGCAAGTCCAAATATCCTGGCTCGGATGTCGCTGTAGGGAAAGGGGGTGCCAGGAAGGAAAAAGGTTGCAAAAAAATCTCCATGCGAAGTACACAGAAATATGCTCACTGCCATATCCGGCCTCGTGATCAACTAACATGTGCAAGACCTTACACATATCATCTAGGGAAGTTAATAGCCCAATCTTGGAAACCACCACATCAGGAACACATGGGGACGCAGGACAGCACTCGGACCCCCTTCAGTACACGACAATAGAATTGGGTAAATCACATGGAAACATAGGAAACGCCCAAAAGGTCAGTAAAATGAAGCCCAAAGCTAACCCAAAAAGAACCCTCTAGAAAAAGGGTGTGCTCAAGACACCTGGCGCTGTTAGGGAGACTTCCTTTGCATGTTGGGTGCCGGGAGCAAAGGGGTGTACACAAGACCCCATAGCACATTGCAATCACCAACAGCACCTTATTGCATTATGCTCCCTCTTCATACATCGCCCCCCGCATGTGTAGTTCAAAAAGTACCCCCGCGCACACAGACTAGGGATGGTAGGATTTTGGAAGTCTGGCAACACCCACAAATATTAGTTAAAAAATCCAGGATCATCCACACACTCATGAAGATCACCCCTTAACAAACATCCTTTTCTGTCATGGTGAGTGGGAGAACTGATGACCCATAAAACTTAATGCGACCTGTGAATAAACACCCCACATTTGAAAAATGATAGAAAAAGAGGACACCCCGATCAGGGCCACCTTCCGGTGCCCCAATAAATTAGCACGTATGAATAAAAAAAACACTACTAAAAAGAAAGGCACAGGAAACCCCAAGAGTGATTTAGGATGCAAATATTTTCCGATCTTCACCAACAAACAACAGCTTTTATCCAACAGGTCCACTATCGAGCCACCAAAGTGCACCACTCTTACAGCAGCCCACCATCTCTTAGGCAGCTACTTCCATAATCCTAACAAGACCTATATGTGCACGTCAAAGACCACAAACGTTTTCCGCAAATGTTTTCCCATGACCTTTTTGAACTCTTCCAAAAGTAAAGAAACCCCCGATCACCAGAGGACTACAGACCTCATCCCCGGATCCATCCCCAAGACCTGCAATGTTCAATAAGGTATGTATTTTTGTACAATTGTATACCCTCTGTTTACTGTGGTTGTGGCTGCATCCATATGATGCCAAAGATCTGCCTAGTCAAATGTAATCCACCCGACATATACACAAAGCTTGCGTAGGGACCTCTCCCATGTCACTTATAATTGAATTGAACCCAACACTAGCATCATGCATGCACTATACAGTGCACTCCTACACAACACATGGTATCAGCACATGACCACCATGCGCACTGAGACATCAGCTAGGTCATGTTATGTCTGTTCACTGATACCGCATTCAGGAGGCACAGACAGGCTTTACTTGCCCCAAGAGATCGCTCCCCTTATTAGGGAAATGCCTTCACCACCTGTACTTATGTAGAATAAGGCCAAGATACAACCCAATAGATTAGAACTTCATGGAGTAGTGAAAAATCTGACCCGTTACTAGGCCAATCCCACAGCGCTGTACATCTTCACCAAGCCTAGCGATATTCATAGAGAGCTAGATAGGATGCAGAGGAGGGGCACCATAGGGGAGGACAATGTTTGCCCCAAGACATTCCAAAAAGAGATTCTTAGAGGTAGAAAAGCTACTACACCAGTGTATAAACACTTTAGCTCTCATCTGTTGTCCCCAGGTGGCCCTTAGCATATCTGGGGCACTCTTCATTAGTGACAGACAGATGCTGGATATGGAATTCCAGTGTAAGGCCATCCACCTCGATGATGCAAAGTGAAATGAGACTCATAGTGGAGGGTTAAACACCAGCATAGATAACCTATGTCTAGAAATATGGAACACTGAGATTGATAGGTACATGTGGTTGGAAGGGAAGGGACAACCCCTAATTGTATGGAAACTTACACTGTATTCCTTGTGCTTTAGAGGTAAAGGATTGATTCCACTCAGCACAAATGAGAACTATGATGGAATAATACACATACCAGACATACAATGGGGCACTTCCATGCTGATGGATACCTACTGGCAGTGTGGTGAATTTGCTTACACCCAGCTCATCCCCGGATGGCAGGGTGTATGCTCCCTCGTCACCATACCCAACCCGATCCTGGTCAATCCCGGAGAAGATTTGTCAGAGTTGTACTAACACCCTTTACAGAAGAAGACAACTCTGTTGCATCAGGCTCAAGAAAAAAGAATTACTGAGTATTTTGGCTGAGCTCAGTTCAAGGACATTCCAAGCAAGCAAGTTTATGTGGGATGCAGATAAAAGCAAACGCTCACTGGTTGCAAATAACCAGACGGAAAATGTTGAAAAAGATGAACAGTGCTGAGCTCAGGCTTAATGCAATCAAGGAAGAACTTAGAGCTGTCCGCCTTGTGGTGATGCAATATCGATATGTGTTGGACTTGATGATTGTAATGGATGCTGGGGTGTGTGCCAAGATTGGTGCGTCCTATTTACGTTTATCCCAGGCAATGACATGGACAACAAGAATTTGACTTTTGCCACTCAAGCACTGCACGGTTTAGTAAGAAACATGCGTGAGGATATAGGTGCTCCTGAGCAGGAAGGGTATATCAACTTGTTTTCCTGGCTCCCCGATGGTTGACTGCTTTGTGTACATCATTGCTGCACATTCTCGTATTTATATATTTTAGTGTGGTTTCCTGAAAGTGGGGATTTCCTGCTGTAAAAACAAAGTCTTGAAACTGGGTGGAATGCAAGTAACTAGGTAAGTATTAATAGTAAAAACAGAAGCGCGGCAAGCCCCTAATAATATGACTTTCATGAAGTATGAGGTATATGAGGTATATGATGTAGTTGGAAATTCAACTAGAGGGAGGAATGTTAATATTTATGTCAATTTATGCAATGATACATGTGTGCATAAAAACTAAAATTGAATCACTGTGTTGAAATCAACCCCAAGTCAGAAATTTGTGGTCAGGCAGACCCTGCGACCCAGGCCTGAGGTAACTGATTGACAGATCACAGGTGGGTGACATGTAACCAACAGAACAAGTGCACAAACAGGAAAAATCCAGATTACTCTCACAGATAGTTAGCAACACTACAATGGTCAGGGAGATTGTCCCCAATAAAGCGCACATGGCCAGAGAAGTGTGTGTTCCCAAAACACCATAAAGTTAGATGTCATATGAAGTTAGGAACCCTTAACCAATCAGGACACAGCACACACAGCACATGCAGTGATCACACACTCCCCATGCAGACATCTGGACACGCTACCCGCTGGCCCTCATTGTATCTATGCAAGTAGAGACACACATGTATTTGTTATCAGGTGCATGTCATTTATGCCTCCATAACTAGGCCCATATTCCTCTTCCTAAAAAGATCTATGAATTGTTTTATAATGCTCCAAAAAGTTATATAATGGTGCTCAAATCGATTGTACTGTGAGCCAGTCCTTGGACCTTTTACTGTATGCTGTACTCCCAGCCACAGTGTTTAATTAAATCAACTGTTCGTGTTTTGCCAAACACCGCTTGTCTTTGTTTTTTCAAGATAAACTCATATGAAAACAACATCAGCACTCTCAACAGCAAAGTACCTTGTGAAACCTTTAAAGTTTTGAATTGCACCACATTCATTTGAAGCCGTGCTTTTTAAGGAACATGAATATTGATGCTTTAAGCATGCTATAAACTGCTTTTGTGCTCCCTTTGCTTGACTACAGTAAGGCGATGCTGCTGTTGTGTGGACAATCAAAGCTGCTAAGTCTCCCCTTTGCAAATGTCTCCCTTTAAGTCAACTATGACCTTTTAACAGAAATCACATTATATTTGGGGACTTGCCATTTTCCTGTTCATAATATAAGGATGGGCTCAAAAATCCCAGTAGTAAAGTGCACTTGGGTAAAAAAGTAGGATTAGCTGAAGGTATCACACATAACAATGAGAAACCTTGTACTTGTGCTAGCATGTGGAAGATCTATTGTCAAGATTTTACTGCTGTCCATGTGCATGGTGACAGCACTTTTTTCACAGGTACCTGTCACTATACAATGCATTCAATATTCAAAACCTATGGGCTTCTGCAGGTGGCCTGCTATCAATACTGCCTTGTTGGAAAAAGGGGTGGATGTTTCAAAGGGATTTATCCTTTCCGTGTTTGCGGGCAAATGTACAAGTTGGCCAAGATTCTTTTGATGCAGCCATTTTACCAGTCAGTGAAAATAATAAAACACTGCCACAAGATCTAATATGATGTTAATATTCCCAGAATTTCTGCTGTGTATGAAATTATTATACTAGACCTAAAACATGCCTAACTACCCTTCACCTTTAATTCTAGGAAAAAAAGCTGGAGGGAAGAAAAGAAGAAAGAAACAATCTGGCATATTATCAAGAACAGCAATAAAAAAAAGGAAGTAAATAAAACAAAAGGTTTGCTTGTATTTGTTAGTGTCCATATTGGAATTTGTGGTATGAATCTTTTAAATAAAGGGGTCGTGAGGGAGAGTTCTTATAGTACTGACTATTGTGCTCAAGACTTTGTATCTAGATGTGTCCTCCTGTGAGATGCCCACTCTGCTGCCAGGGGTCCTCAGGAAGGAATTAGGGGTCAGGGAGTACATTGCATCATCTACCTTGTCATTGAAAGGAATGTCATGATAGTGGCAAATTGGTGATCTGAGCGCCTATTCCCAATGCCATATCATGTTGGGAAAGACATGTAGTAGGAAGAACTACCTCTCTCCATCTCTAAATTGGTTGTACCTAAGAATGCAATGGTTTTCCTTCTGAGCCTCTCTCTTATTCGTAGAGGGATCTGTAGAGACTTAACAACAGCTGGCCCTGGCATTTTCACAAAACGTACACAAAACTTTCTGCTGCTCTTATATCTTTCAGCTGTATTATGGCGATGCTAAGAACAATGAACATCCGTTTACTACAGTTGGTAGCTCGGATGATCTGCATGTAAACTCATGTGTGCTAATTTTCACTCTATGATCACTCCATGGTATATTCATGCTCCTGCTCCATGCTCCTGCTAAGTAATCTGTTTTGTGTAAGGTGTGTATACATTCCTCTTGTGTACATCTGACTCAAGTGCAGAGACCTTCTTTGTGTTTGATACTGGTTTATGTCCATGTCTTGCCAATTACAATGCATCAGGGCTATGAGCCATGGGACACTCTCCAAGGCTGGATGCATTGAAGTAGGATAGTTGTAAGATTTCTAAAATAGGTGTAACAGCTTTGGTAAATCAGCAGTCCTCTGGCCCAGTGGATCTTTTTTTTTTTTGGAAACAATTTTAATTGCGTCAAGTGTCAAATACAACGCAGAGCTCTGAACCCCATAGGCTATCTGCTACAGTTTAAAGTACAAAATATTGCATTGACATTTAATATAAACATTTTTCAAAAAGAAATAATAATATGTACGGAACAAAACTCCACGCTATGCACTGTCTGTGAACTGCATCTCAAGCATCCCCTCCATTCCCACTGCATCAATGACAAATCCAGCTTAACCATTGGTCCCCTGCCCCACAGTTCTGCCCTCCTGTCCCAGAATACCAGCATCTCCAGCAGGAATAGGCTCCAAGTAAAGGCCTCTATAATCCGCCCATCACTTCCAGATCTTTGAATGCTTATGCGGGCACCCCAGTGCTTTAAAGATGGTAGTCTCCAGACCCATGTTAAAATCAAGACTGTTCTTCCATGCTGACAAGGAAGTCGGGGCCTCTGCCTTCCATTTCTGTGCAATGTCTCTTTTGGCTAATGTAAATCCCAACACCATCAAGTGATGCTTATAGATATTTCCCCCTACACCCTCCATTATATGTAACAGCACTAGCTTAGGCAAAAAGGGGAACTCCCACCTCAAAACTTCTGCAAGGCAGGCCAACACCCCATGCCATAATTTCACGATCGACATACACAGCCAGACCATATGAAATAGGGTACCATCCTCCTGACCACATCTTAGACAGAGAGGGGACGCCATTAGGCCTACCCTCCACAACCTGGCTCTAGTATAGTATACCAGGTGTAAATAGTTACATTGAATTAGTCGGAGCCGCATTGCGATTGTAGCCTCCCAAGGGGAGGCCAGCGCTTCGGTCCAGTCATCTCCTTCTAATGGGCCAAGGTCCTTCTCCCACGCCACCCTCAGTTTATCTAGTGTAGTGGGACAGTTCGTCACCAGAGACAGATAGCTTTTGGAGAATTTGTGGTCTTTTAGGTCTCCCATAAACAATTTAGCTTCAATGGGGCTAAAATCAGGGAGAGGCTCCAAGCCCGTAACACTGAGGAAGACGGCATGCCTGAACTGAAGGTATGTGTAAAATTGAGTCTTTGGCATCTGGTACTCTGGCTGGAGGTCTTGAAAAGACTTTAGAACCGTGGATCGCATCTCATCCCCCAGGGTGGAGTTCCCTATATTGTCCCAATATCGGAAGCCCGCTAGACCAGCTAATTGTGGCTATCTCCCGCAGAGCCTGCTTTCACAGTTGGAACATCACCCTAGTGGCAAACGGCAGGGCATTGCTCACCGAGGCCGAGTATAGAATAGTGTGTAAGGTAGTAGTCCCCATACATCTCCGTTCCACTGCATATGCAGGGTCAGACCTGTCCCCATACCACCAGTCATTTAATAAGTGCGAGGCCATGTAGTAGGATTGGACATCCGAGGCGGCCACACCACCACAGTATATCGATTGGAAACATGTCCGCATTGCCACTGTTGGCGCCCTTCCTGACCACAAGAACTGCCCCAGTGCCGAGTTAACTTGGCAAAACCATGAAGGGGGGATGGGGAAAGGCCAATTCTGTCATTGGTAGAGCAGCCGTGGTAGCGAAACCATCTGAGACCAGGATAGCAGCTCTTCACACACACGCGCCCATACCAGCATAATGTTATGCTCTCAGGACACATTTGGTGAGTCCGATAGGAAAACTCCCAGGTACTTTACTCCAATTTTAGTTACCTGCACCGCTGAGTCCCAAGTACCCAGGTCCACCTGTTTCCCAAGAATCCACAAAGTGGATTAGCAGGGGTTCATAAACAAACCCAACGACCCTCCGGAATCCCATCATTAACCTAGAATGGAACACCTGCGAATAGCCGTCTCCAAGAAAGCAGAGGGCCTTAGTTCCCAAGAGGTGCATCTCCTGCACCTCGGGTCTGGTCTGAGGGTATCGCAGGTATACTGAGGGTGCCTAGCTTGGAGGGCGGTGTGCCAATTACGCTACCACCCCCCTCCCGTGACCCATGGTGTACCGTGAACACACCATATAAGTGCTGAAGCCTCCTAAACCAGGAGTAACTGGGAAGAGAATTCTCCCCCCCCCCTTTTTTTGCACTTTTTTCACCATTTTCACTTTTTACGTCCCTAGGTAAGGGTGGGCCTTAGCGCGCCCATACCGCCAGGGTTTAATACACCTTTTTAGTCCTGATGAATGCCTGGTAACTTGACACCGTTTCAAAGGCAGAAACATGTTGACTGACTAACTTTGGAAACAACCACACAATTAATTGTGGACTACTTTCCTACACGCGATTTTAACTATATGTCCTAGTGATCTGATAATAAACAATTTTTGGGATACACTTAAGACATCTTTTTAATCCCCTCACTACAAAATAATTTACTATCACTGCACGCCCGAATTCACAAAACCTGCTCCGCAGTAACTCTGGCGTTGAAGCACACTAAAGAGGCACTCGGCCTCTTTAGTGGGGCCCAATGATGAAGCATGTCACCACTAGGTGGTGTGTGAGGGCTTTCCTAACTGATCCAAGTGAGGCCAGTTTTTGTTCTTCTGCTCCTGTTTGTGGTTTCTCAGACTCCAGAGGACACTCTTTTGTTGTTTCAACAGCATCTCCTGCAACATCAAGACATCAGCCCAATAGCGTTTAGCCTGCCAGAAGGTGGCACCCCTCTTCACCTTGTCCAGCGTACCCCTAAAATTCCAGCTCACAATCTGATAATCTCCAGCATGGACCTGCAATCTATCTGTGGGGGCTGTCATTTATAGAGCCAGTAGTATCAATGAGCAATACAGGTGACTACCAGCAGGCAAGCAGCAGTTAAAGGTAGTGGCGATGTAGTGCAGTGAGATAACAAAAACATCCCATATCAGGGTGCATAGAACAATTATCATCTAAAGTGCAGATAGTGACCCTACAGAACACAAATGCAGTGCACACAAAGAATGTAATCAACCAAACTAACCCCCACCCCAATACCCTAAAACAGCTGAAGTATCTTTTGCAGCAAGGCAGCAAAGGGGCCCCAACAGGAGCCTTCCGCCCACCCCCACCAATGGATCCCATGAAACCCACCCAAAGTCTGCGGTCAGTCCCCGGGACTACAGAAGGTCAAATGAGGGTACTAGCCCCTACACTCGCCTCATCGGTCAGAGCGGGTATTCTCGCGAGATCCCCAAGTGAAAGAGTGTTAATAGATTTATGAGGCCGACTTCCCCGGCTGAGTCACCGAGGCAGATCTGCTGGTGTCGCTAAGGGATTGGGAGCGGCACTTGGATCTTGATCTTCTAGTCCCCTTGGGTTTAGGCTTAGTTGGTTTACGGACAGTGTCACTAGTCAAAGAATCCGAATCCAGCTGAGCGGCGTGTGCGGCCGCACCCTCACGGTTTCATCCATCCAATTGAAGACCTCTTCGGGTGACTTAAAGAACAGAGTGCTTAACTGATAGTTCACTCACAGTCTGGCAGGATACCGGAGGGCATATAGCAGTTTCAATTCACGGAGGCGGGTTTTTGCCGCCATACAGGACTGACACTTCTGCTGAACCAGCCTGGTATAGTCCAGGAATATACGGATACATGTGTTTTCAAGTTAAAGGGGTTCCTTGAGTTGGGCCTGTTTCAGGATGCCGTCTCTGTCATGGTTGTTTAAGCTTTTTGCTTTGACTGGTTGTGGTCTGGCTCCCGGGGTCGGCTTCTGCATGTGGGCCCAATGAGATCATTCAATAACAAAACAGTGGACATTGATTCTGGGGGAAGCCAACTGACGAACCATGTGGTCAAGAACTGTTCCGTGTCTCCTCCCTCACACCCCTCTGGGAACCCCACAAAGCTCGGATTACTCCTCCTTGCCCTCCCCTCTGCATCTTCAATGTGAGAAGCCAAGCCTCTGGTAATGGTTTCCAGCATCGCTACTTTCTTTTTCAAGGTAGTAACAGAGTCCTCCACTTCTGAAACCCTGGTCTCAGCCTCCGTGATTCTCTCCGTTGCGTTTCATAGATCTTGTCAGAGGAGTAACACTTCAAAGCCCACCTCCCTGATTTTCGTTTCCAGGGCTGTTCTGGACTGCGTAATGGCTGCCATGAGGGCATCATTGTTTGGGACCCCACCTTGAGCCCCCCCGGTCAGCCGTCGAGGCCCCCAGCCCAGTGTAGTGGTCCAGCGTGCTTTGTTTAGCTGAGCCTCCTGTCGGTTTATCTTTCGTCATGGTGGCGATGGGGCCCCAATGTAGTGAATGGCTGGCAGGGCAGACCCCCAGACAGAAACTACAACTCAGATATAGCTGCCAAGTCCAATGCACTCAGACCCTTCACCTGCGCGCTCTCACTCTACACGGACCAAGTTTGGTTTGGCTGCTCCTGGGCGGAGATCTCTTACCCACAAGCCGCATCGAGCGCTCGCTCGGCCACTTCCGCAGACAGTAAACCTCCCCCCCCAGCAGGTGTTCATCTGTCTCCAACAGCTCAGAAGGGTGCCCCAACAGTCCACACACAAGCCCCCCAAGCGTCTGCAATGCCACGTCTCAACAAGCCTCTGCCAATTACTGCATCCACATATATCCGGGGGCAATCTCTATCTGCCTGGGGCTACCAGGCGGCCGCAGCTACTTCTTCCAACACTGAGTTTAATGGTTTGTGGGGCTCAAGTAAATCACCTCCTTGCTCCCGGCTTCCAATATATACACCCCAGTGGGCCAGGATAAGCCATGAACAGGCTGGCTCATGAACACCCAGCTCGGACGCCGCACGATCACAGAGGCAACGCAAATAATGTCCCAGGCCCAGGGTGCGGCGCTCCCGCTTCCAGCCCCAAAAGCACAGGCCCACACACCCCACGCCGCCCGATATGGCCGCCGAAGTTCATCTGGGGAACACAGGGGGTGAATGGGGGAACCAAGGATCCAACAGGCAGGCCCCAAACAGCCAGGAATATAACAGGCCCCGACTATGTCCAAGGTGATTAGTCAACCTCCTCACGGGGCCCGATCTGACCACCGATATTCTACTGGGAGACGCGGGGGAAACCAAGTTGCCCACAGGATCATCACCCGGTATTTCAGAGGTGGCGCACACGGCCCAGAGTGCCACTCTCTTCCGTTACACACAGTGTGGCTGCCCAACCCCCCACACGGCTCGATCCGCCAGCCGGAATGCAGGGAGAAGGCGCGGCGGAGACACCAGGAGCCAATGGCCACAACCAGAATATTCAGGCCCGCTGGGAGTGCCACAACCCCCCCACCCCGCATCCACCGGGCGAGAGATCCACCTTCTCACATGGCCTGGTTCAGCCACCGAAAGACAGGAAGGGGCGCGGGGAAGCAAGAGGAGGACCCATCACTCTCACTAGACTGCCTCCGCCATGACCCCTCCGTATAGAAACCTCAGTTGCAACAGCCCCTGCCCCAGAGCCGCTACCAGGGGCTGTCGGAAGTCACAAGACTCTCCTCAGGTGAAGCAGGGCTGCGCCACAATCCCAATCTCGGCCATGTCTGGCGGCCGCTCACGCAGCTCCGCCCCCGCCTCCAGCCCGCGAGCTGGGCACCTCTGGCGAGATGTCTCCCAAATCACAGAACCAGACGCTTTTTGCCGTCTCCACGTTCCCTGCTGGTTCTTCTCGCACTCCAATCACTTTTCCTCATAAAATAGACCAACGAGGCAGGATAATTTCAGGATAATTCAGACGGGCTCAGCGGAGTTCGCCTAAAGTGCGACCGCCATGCTGGCTCGCTAGGGCACGCCCCCCGACTCAGTGGATGTTTTATGGCTGATTTTGTGCTTGCATTTATTTTCCCTGGCCACTCCTTTAACATCCCCTTAACACCTGCATTTATTTCATGGCTTTTATTTTGCTGCCCAGCCCACAACAGACTCCCATCATTTCACTCCCACTGTACAACTTCAAAGGCAGAAAACCCTAAGTTTTACAAGTACTTCTGCAGACCTTTCCCCTCCCACACGCAGACACACCATGGGAAACCCAAAAACTCAGATCCACATTCTGCATAAAGAAGCTTTAAAATGTAAAATAATTGGAAAACGTGTGCTAGATAAGCAATACTGAACATATGATACCGTCAGTAAATGTAAGAGATTTGACTGACTGACTGACAAGAGATTTGTGCAATGAGTGTATTCTATACAAAACTATTTCTATACACAATTATAGGATCTTGTGGCTGTTGATTTTTCCTTCTGAAAGTACCTCTTTATAGCATTGCCGGTACATTATCTCATCTTGCTTTTACTGTGCTTACTATAGATATCCTGTAAACACTTGCCTTACAGGGATCTTTTTTTTCTCAGCTGTTTTTTTTTATGCTGTGGCTTTTTAACTGGGCTAATGTGTTAAACATTGTTATGAATATTTTATTAATGCTCCATGATCTATCAGTGCAGAAGGGTTCGCTTAATGGGTGTATCGAGATACTCTGAGCCCTACCAAGTTTAATTGCAAATTTTGCATTAGGTTTCCTGTAAATAGTTCCCAAGGAGATGAAACAAGCGGGAAATTTGTCTTGCAAGGTACTGTAAAAGCAATCAAATTATTTCTCTTCTCTCGAATTAATGGACAGCCAGGTAGCAAACAAAGCTGACTGCTCGGTAAAGGAAGATTAAAATAAAAGTTTCTTATTGATTGTAACATTTTTGATTAAATGAATAAGGAGAAAAAGGCCATTTGCTTTCCTAGAAGCGCCGCTGGTTCATGCAGGAGCACGCTGTTGTGCTGCGATCTTGTGCATCAAATGGTACGGGGTTAAACCGCATGCCCTTTATGGAGAGGCGCTTGAAGTCAAGCATTCAAGTGTCAGAATAAATGGGCGCGAATGGCCATGATGAAGACCTTTGAATTCCTAAAGTCTAAAAGACTTCGGATTTTCTAAATTCAGAAAGAAGGAAAAGATGCATAAATGCATGCGAAATATACAATTGTAGTTTACACTATCAGTACTCTAACCAATCAACAGTGGAGCGTTAGTTAGGGGTCTGGCGAAGCCTATGCAAATAGGATAGGCACCTGAATTAAGACTATTGGACCAACAAGCAACAAGGGCAGCTGTCAGACAGGCTTCATCTTGTCAGTAGTCGTACATATTTTGCAATGAACTTCTCTCACTTATTTGCACACCTGCAATAAGTGAGCTATGCGTGCGGGAAGTGTACATAATTGAGTATAATGTAGAAACAGGGTGTAGGGTAAAGCCGATCTAAATCCAAATAAAATTTCACCATTCACAGTGAAATTAGCCAGTGGCTGAAGAGGCTGACCCATTACCTCGTGCCATATGCTGTGGTAGACGGAAGAAAAATGTGAATGACACAATAGCAGTCAAGTGGAGGAAGACAGTTGTTTGAACTCCCCTTAAAGTAAGAATTCATTTAATTTTAGTATAGTCAAAATATCTGGGCTAACCCCAGACCTAAAAATTAGATTCTACTGATGTATTACCCCTTTCATATGTAATTTGCGAAGTACTCACATTTAGGAACATAAAAACTGACTTGAGTTAGCATTCTTCATGGCCTGTACATTTAGCAAAAGAGCATCTGCAATGGTTCTGAACTAAGCACACATTCTAAAAAATGAAAAGGGTAGATCATGCCTGTCGTAGCGTCATAGTATTTTTGTGACGCTGATCCTTATGTTTCTCTGCAATGCTAAACCGACAGAAAAACATGTATTTATGAAGGAATGCACAAAATCCACAAGTTATGTCCCAGTTGGCAGGGTGAAGTCACACAAGGGGATAATTATCACAGCGGTTAAATTTCAATCCCTGTGGTATCACATTTTTGTAGATGTGATAAAATATCAGATGATGCCACTCAATTTGAAGGCCTAAATTCACTTCTGTTTCCTACACTGGATAATTTCAGGCCAAGCATTACATCTTTCGCTTTCAGTATTTGATTGTGTCATTGCGAATACTAATTCTTATGAAAGAGAAGTCTACGGTTGGGCAAGACTTGGGTCTGTGTTGGGGTCGTAACTTGATGAAGCGTGCCTACAAACAGATTGAAAGTAATCTACTAAGAACCTTATTATGAGTGGCCTTTTCCAGTATTGAGCAGCATCACAATTTTTCCGCGGTAAACTTAATCCTGCGGAAATTTGCTTGGGGAAAATGGCTGGCAAATACTAGGACTTGTAGATTTTGGACAATAAGCACCAAAACCCGCATGTTATATCATATTGTTCAGATAAGACTCATGATAAGAGATAATTATCCCACGCAACAAATATAAAACACCTCACTGCATGATTTTAGTGTGCAATATCTAATATGCCACTCGTAATGACTGCCTTTAGTTCATTGTCAGCAATTGTAATGTTCAAAATGTTTTATTGAAGACATTTTTCATGAATATGAAACACAATACAAAGAATAATACCAAACTGTATAGTATAGGAACACATTACAATATAAGAAAAAGAAATAAAAAAACAGTGATGAATAATGAAGTAGAATACCTATACCAGCATTAAAAAAGTACATACGAAATATAAATAACATGACAAAAAACGATAAGCACTGATTAATTAATACAAATTGAAATAAGTATTCTAAATTGCAGAACATGTAATAATATAGGAGTCTAGACTGGACCACATACTAGACCTACAAGAAGAGGAATCTTTATGAGAGTGTTGAAGAAGGCATTGCCCGCGTCTAAGAAAAATAATCCATTGCCACCATGCATTAACAGAAAGTGAAGTAGCATCTTTCCAATTACAGGTAATAGATTTGATTGCAGAAGAAATAAGGAAATCCAACGATTTACAATCCATAGGGGATGATATAGATTTAAAAAGGGAGGATTTGAGAATTAGAACATGAAATGATAAGAGTTTTTTGGATCTTAAGGATCTGGGTAATAATATGCCATATTTCTAATAAAAACTGATGAATAATAGAACAATTGAAAAATAAATGTTGTAAGTCACCAGTTACGGATTGACAGTGCCAACAGTTTGGATTATCTAGAAGTTTAGCTTTAAATCATTTGTCTGGAGTCCAAAAGCATTGATAAAGCAGGTAAATATTAGTTTGTATAAGGGTAGCAGGAAGATAATTGGCCGTGTTGGAATTCCAAATGTACTTTCAGGTTATGCTAGGTGAATGAAGAGTTAAGTGTGGTGACCATTTTTTATTCAAATGTGAGACTTTGAAGTGGTAAGTTTTTATATACTTTGGAGGCTATATGTCCTGAACGGCTGAACACAGAAATACAAAATTCAATACCAGAGGACTGAGACATAGAAAGTAGCTGTGGGTAAGCATTAAGAATCGTATTACATAGTAATGTATGTTTGGGTAGCTCAGACAAGGGCAGATTGTAATTAGCTTGAATAACATCAAATGAGTAAAACATATCGTATTTACATGTGTCTGCAACAAAGAAAATACCAGCAGTAATCCATAATTTCCAGAAAGTAATATGCTTATGATATTGGAGTTTAGGATTGAACCAAAATGAAACTTTTTTAGTGGAAGACAGAGTAATAGAAAAACGACTGTCAAATGATAGTAGGGCAATTTTAGAGTTGGCAAGAATAGGGGAACCCTTACCAAAAGAGCCTTTGGTCATGGTGAGAAAAGCAATTAAAGGGTATGGAGCCAAAAATGTTTTTCCATGATGAGCCATTTAGGTACAATAGAGGTCGGGGACAGCATGGAACCATAAAGAACATTGTGCCACAAGAAATGCAAAATGATTTTTTTTAAATCTGGAAGACCAACCCCACCTTCCCATTTGGGCAGTTGTAAAGCCTTAAAACTAATGTGTGTGGGCTTATTATTCCAGAGGAATTTAGTAAATAACTTTGATAATTTAGCATAAAAAGTGGACGGGATGGAGAAGGGTAGCATAGACAATAGATATAGAATTTTTGGAGTTATGGACATTTTAATTGCTGCAATGCGTCCCCACCAGTTTAGATGTAGATTAGACCATCTATCAAGTTTCTCCTTGGTATGAGTTAAAATAGCAGAACAATTGGTTTTAACTGTATCTTTAACCAAAACAGTAAAAATGATCCCTAAATATTTGAGTTTTTTTGGAGACCAAATTATATCAGTATTCTCCAACATTGTAGAATTACAAATGGCATTTAATGGCAAAAAATCTGTCCTATTAGTATTCAGGGAGTAACCAGAAATCTCAGCACATTTATGCATAATATCAAGGATAACAGGTATAGAGGTAAGAGGGTCAGTAACATATAATAAAACATCATCAGCGTAAGCAGAAAGTTTAATGGTATACTCCTGTTTAAGTATCACTATTACTAAGGGAGCATAGGTGGGGCTTTATTGCAATAAGAAAAAGTAAAGGGGAAAGAGGAAATCCCTGCTGAGTGTCTCCATACAGCCGAAATGGGGAGAAGCACAGACCATTGACTAGAATAGAGGCTGAGGGGGCTGAATACAATGCCTTAATCATATTGATAAAAATAGGACCAAAACAGAATGCTTCTAAAGTTTTAAATAAACATTGCCAATTAACCTTATCAACTGCCTTTCCTGCATCTAATGCCATTACACCATTTGGACCAATGGATTATTTGGCAAGGGATAATGTATGACAGAGCAACCGGGTATTATGAGCGGATAATCTACCTTTCATTAAGCCAGTTGTATACTATTGGATAGTATGGGTGATAATCTATTTGCTAAAATATTTGCATATATTTTACAGTCCTGATTGATTAAAGAGATGGGCTGAAAATTTGAGACTAAGGTATGATCTTTATTAGGCTTGGGACAAACAATTATAGTAGCTTCATTAAAAGATCCCTCTCATTATGGAAGTATGCTGAAACTCCATAAAAAGGGAAAGTAAAAAAGGGGACAGTTGGTCCTGATAGCATTTATAGAATTCAGCCAGAATTCCTTTGCGGCCAGGATTCTTTTTGGAATTTGTAGCATTAATTGCTACAAAGATTTCTTTAAGGTCAATAGGGTTATCTAAGGTTGCTCTACCATTATCAAATATCTGAGGCAATCAACAGGAATTAAGAAAATCATTAATAACCTTGTTGTGAGGGACAAGAGGTTCGTGATATAAAGAAGAGTAAAAGGGAAGGAACTCATTCAATTGTCAGCAATTGTGATGCACGTGAATTAAGCGTTTTATACAATTGTTTGCTTTCTCTGATTTTCAAAGCCTCATACAATGAGTTACTAAAAACATTTAATTATCAATAAATAATTTTATTCAATGCAACTCTGCTAAATCATGGCATGGCCTGACCTGGTTTTGGGATTTCAAAGTCAGGGAGCATGATATGGGCCATAAATATTTACAATGTGAGGATATCAAAAATTGGCAATTCAAATGTTCACATCCATCGAGCAGTAGCAGAGAAGCAACAGTGTGTGAAGAAACTAGAACAACTGGTCACTGCTATTTAACACAAACACACAAAGTCCCATTTTCTGCTAACTGGATATTATAATTTACATTTGCTAGAGAATCCCTATCGAAGCATGGTAGAAAATATGGAGGATATCCAGTGGCAGATTTCCACACAAGTCTCACAACCGCAAAGATTAGATTCTTTGGGTTGCTCCATACTTGCAGCCTTAGAGGCATTGTCAATGCGAGCACTGAATGGTCGCTACGCAGAGGATCAACCCATACGCACTACGCATTATTGCCCAAAGAGGTCAGCAGTGTTGGATTACACTTTCATTTCAGTTACCTTCTTCTACAGTATTTAAACTTATTCCATCCAGCTGTGCTGTGAAAGTGACCATATGCCTCAGGTTTGGGGATTTTGCACCACAATCAACACCAACCCATCACTGACAATGATAGGGACAAATGATTTGTAATACATCTGGAGACTGATTAAATGGAGCTCAGAAGCCTCTATAAAGTATGATGATTGGAAAATAACATTAGCTGACCGGGGGAGGCCATTAATAGATACCATTAGTGATTGGGAGAGGCTAGCACAAGCGCTACTCGCTTCCTTGGTCAGCAACATACAAGGGCCTGACCACTTAAAATTCATGGACTCTAAACCCTGTATACAAAGAAGTTTAGGATGTAAAAAAGAAAACTCAATATGAAGTGCCGTTCACTTAAAACACAAGCACACCTCAATTTAATCGCTGAGGTTAAATTCTTGTGCACCCAGCATAAAAGACAGATTTGGCAAGCCAAACGAGACCATGAGGAACTGTTCCAAACCGAAATGTTCTTGGCTTACAGGCACAAAAATGCAAGAGGGTTCTGGATGATCATAAATAGGCTGAACAGTGGCTCATTTCTCACTGCTACAAATGGGCACAATGTTACCACAGAAAAATGGATAAAGCATGTTATCATGCTATTTAAAGCTTCTCCCATAAAGTCCATCGAAGTGCCAGCCTTAAGCGAACAAAACCTTGCACAGTTCCCGCTAACATCAACTGTGGCCATATGCCACCAATATGCAACAACTTTTGACGCTGTCAGAATTGCAACGTTAATTCGAAAAAGTAGAGGAGACAGTGCGCTAGGCCCGATTGGCATCCCGGCATCAATTTACAAACAGGACATCGATTTCTGGTCTGGTATATTGCAAATTTATTGACAAGATGCATAGTGCAGCAAACAGTGCCCTCGTCTTGACAATGCTCAATTCTCCATCTCAAATACAAAAAAGGCCACAGCTCCCTCCCAGACAGTTACAGATATATTGTTGCAGGGATTCTGCACATACACAGAACTATGAGCAGGAATATGGGACCTTGTTGTCTATGGGCTAAGCATTCCCACCACCTTAGTGCCCACGAATCCAGGACCGACTAGCTATAGTAACTCACTTGCTCTCCTACACACTCATGAAGAAGCAAATGAATAGACACCACAGAACACAACACTCCCGGATCTCTCAGGAATCGCTGTAACAAGACACACCTTTTCGCTCACACTCTCGTACCTGTCCTCAATAAGAACTGACAAAAACACGAATATAGTACAAAATGTTCATTTTAATTATTGTGCTCCAAAACGCAGTATACAAGCCACAACCAGCAGAAAAATGCATAAAATCAACACAGTTAGCATTGCAGCAAGGCCATATATCATGAAGGGAGATGTCATCATATAAAGACAGTGGATAAAGGACTATAAGGCCTAACCACCCTCCCCTTGGTAAGCAAAAGTAATATTATTTAATAGAAGATCTCTGGGCTTTGTCAGCAGACCCCGTGCCTAGATGGTATATGTACATGATAGGAACAGCATGGCTCTTCTCCCTGGAAAGCTCCCTCTCCCAGTGCATGTTACCTAAACATGCATCCCCATAATATCAAAGCACGAGTATCCAGCAGAAGCTGTGCTAGCATGTTTTGTCTAGGTGCCAGGGACTGACCAGAACAGAATAACAAGAGGCTTTGTTTATCGACCTTACTCACAGTGTTCAGACTAAACTCCAGGAACAGGCAATGAACGAACCAAGGAGACAGTTCTCATGTGAAAAGCATAAACAGAGGCTTGCAAAAATAAAGCCATGTAGTAATGCGCGCAAAAGCAGAATCATAGCTGCTGGGCTCATGCTAACTTAGCAATGTTGCCACTGTCCCTATCGGCCACGTGACAACCTACATTGGCCAGGTTGTAGCGTATGGAGGAAACAGAATGCAACTGTAAGCAGAATCAAAATGCTATGAAAAAGGGCTAAATTGGAAAATGTAAAAATGTTTTAAAGGTGAGTCCTGGAAATTCATCATATTACGTGAACCGTGGAATGCAAGTCAAAAGGTCCTCTCATTCGTTCATAGCAAAGGGGGATCCATCCAGTTGAGCAGTTCGAATGACCACATGTGCTCCTCATAATCCTAGGCTTCCATAAGCATATCCGGGCAACTTGCATGATACTCAGTGAAATCCATTGCAAGATGTGCTGTGCAGCCTCACACATATTCCAGTCTGCCAAGATTCCAAGTGCAGCCGCATGCATCTAACAGCCGTCCCCAGAACAGGCCTGGTCATGGGCCAGTAATGGACTCATCAACAGATCATAATCCGTATCAGTGCTGGAGGCATTGGAGAGTCATATTTCCAAGGCCTAATTGAAAGGGCACCGTCGGCAATAGAACACATGTTGCACACAAGTGAAGTAGGAAAAGTGCAAAGTAAGTTCATAACTCACGCCAAGCGTCACCAATGTCAAACATCCAAACAGTTGTTGCATTCGGTCATGGTACAGTTACAACTGACCGGGTTTGTGCAGTACCACAAGATGGGCAGCCATTGCGTAACAGGAGCAAAAGTACCAGCAGGCCATACGCCAGCAAGAGGATCAATGGAAAACCTCTGAACGTGCTGGAAAAAATAGAGTGAATAAAGGCCAGTATTACTTAAAAAATCGTCTAAAAAGAGGACACAAGTCTGGATCCCACCCGTTTACAAAAAATGAGCAAGGCCTTCAGTATCAGACGCATTGAATATTTGGTGTATTAATTCTCCAAAATGGAGTGGGAGATTGGTGTTTAGTAGTGAATGTGTCTTACTAGCAGTTCTTGCCACCTCCAATTCGAAGGTCTCTTGCGCTGAGGTGAGAGCCACTTCTTGTTGAAACCATAGCGCTTTGAGCCTGCTTAGTTTATTGAAATCTGTTTTCAAAATTGGAATGGAATGCCAAAGTGAACTATCTACAATCCCATGCAGGGGGGGAAAAAGGACATAGCTGCAACAAGTAACACGTTGCAATACTGTTACTATTTACGGGATGCCAGCCTGTAAGCCACAGCAGTCATGGTTATTCAAAATAAGAGAACTGGCATTTGAAAGCAACCTGAGCATTGGAATATTAGCTGGGATGGGCGTATTTTTAATAAAACAAGCCACATTTGATGCAGAGATGTTCCAGGCACCGTGCAACTGAACTTGCTTACAAACTAGGGAATGTCCTGCCGTGGAATCACAATCCACCCCAGGAAAACCTCCTTATCTGCGCACTGACATCTGTATGTGAAAGGCAAGGATCACAATTTATGAATAATAGCACTGCCCAGGGGTTCAAAGTGGCCACCTGGGAAGTGTTTCATGCAAGAAGAGAACTGAAATAGTGAGAAGGGTAGTGAAATAATACCACGTATTAACCACACACCTGAATCAGTCTCTGCCACAGAAAAAGACAACTGTTCTAATTGTTCCCTATGTAACAGTGTGTAAATTGCATCTTTCATGGCCTTAAATCTCAGTTTATCAGATAAATTTAATGGCAAAAACAGTGCAGAAGCATTCAAATAATCGCATGGAACTTTTCCCATTTTGTACGTTTGTAACGTCCATGCAAATTGCATTACAGAGTGCAATTGTTTTTGCCCATGATAAAACACAGAAACATCATTTTGTACAATATCAATAACAGAGAAAACAGTATTATCCAAGGTGTAATACGGGAAGATAATGTATTAATGCTGTGATCCACAACTGCAAGGACTTTTTCCAAATTAGCCTGGTAAATTTGGTGGAGATGTACTACAGCTTCCATCTGTGATAATTTCCATAATTCATTATATGCCTCATTTATAAATTGCTTTGATCAAGGTGATTTAGGACCTAAAATAAAATCTGCCAAATTAATGTCACTCAACAAAAGGGACAGGTGTTGTTTTATTGATGTCAGTGTGGAGTGTCCCAACCATTGATGACACAATTTCCCCACAGAATACGTGGTAACTGAATGAGAATGTGGAAAACGAGGATCAGGTCTAGTTTGTGTGAAACCTGTCGTTGCATTAAGAAAACGCAGTTTACATGCATTGCATTTTGTTGGCCACAACAACCACCCCAAGGGGTCACTGTCTGAAACATTAATACTACCATTCCTGAACAGGGCAAGTGGTACATCAATAATATGATTGGTGTGTTTACACAATATATGGTACTTAGTCAATGAAGGAATGGAAGCAACATTCATGTTTTTGTCTTTAGCCAAACCAAAACAAGTAGTCTGCTGCACCGTGATATTTAAAAACTACATTCGAGTTGCAATCAGACATGCATGATACAGTCTAAGTAAGGGCGCAAAATCCGTTCCGCTCGCAAAATTTGCGAATTTTCGACAATTTCGTGTTCCGCGTATCTCACGAAATTGCCGAAAATTCACAAATTCGCTCGCGGGCGGATTTTTGCACATGCCCGAGTTGAAGCTCAAATAATCAGCCCCCAAACAACTAGTGAGCACGGTCTAGGCTAGGCAGGTGTGCTTCCTCCCTATATCTACTGCCTACAATTAGATGTAATCCTTGATGGAGGTCTTTGCATCCACGAGTTTCTCTAGTGCAATCCCCTTGTACTTCCTGTGAACAGGATGCTGCTTTCTCCTCATCTGGTGCTCTCCTTTGATCGTTCTCTGACACTTTATAAAGAGGCATGTGTACTCGCATAGAAGCCCCGCCCGTTTGGCCCCGCCACACACACATTAGGGTCTGCAACGTCTTCCCGCCCTTTCCTCACTATGATGGACAGCTCACTCGAGGGACCTCGGCGCCCAAACAACTAGTGAGCACGGTCGAGGCTAGGCAGGTGTGCTTCCTCCCCATATCTCTACCGCCTACAATTAGATGTAATCCTTGATGGAGGTCTTTGCATCCAAGAGTTTCTCGAGCGCAATCCCCGTGCACTTCCTGTGACCAGAAGGCTGCTTTCTCCTCATCTGCTGCTCTAATCAGTTTCTGACCCTTTATAAACAAGAGGCATGTGAACTCGCATAGAAGCCCCGCCCGTTTGGCCCTGCCACACACACACTAGGGTATGCAACGTCTTCCCCCCCTTTCCTCACTATGATGGACAGCTCACTCAAGGGACCTCGGTGCCTTTCGGCGCGGTGTCAAAGTTACAGAGACACGTGTCACAAATGGCAACAAAATCCGCGAGTTTGC
Organism: Lissotriton helveticus; assembly: GCF_964261635.1. Classification (NCBI taxonomy): domain Eukaryota; kingdom Metazoa; phylum Chordata; class Amphibia; order Caudata; family Salamandridae; genus Lissotriton; species Lissotriton helveticus. The sequence continues at coordinate 525,348,656 of NC_136063.1, read as the reverse complement.
GGGAAAATCAGCGAACTCGTGGATTTTTTTGCCATTTCGCACGAATTTGCGGACCGCGAATCCGCAAAATTCACCCATACTTAGATACAGAGCTTCAGCACCTTGGACCTGCCAATCTTTAGTGCCCCAAATGGATTTCAAATCAATGGTATCTTTTCCAGTGTTCATAACCATGTGAGGCTATATCCGTCCTAAAGGAAGTAGAATAAATCTATTTTTGTGAGTTAACATGAATTTAGATTGGGATGGCATTTTTAGCTGATAGAAATACGACTTCAAATTGGACGCATTGAAATCTGAAAAGTATGTGAAATTATTACGAAGATTATTAGAACTCTCCTGTAAAGGAGTCGGACAATGTTCCCACTGGGTGAAATAAAAAATCGGTCTTAACATGTTTGTTTTATGTAAGAAATGCTTGCCATAATGTTGGTAACAGAATATATCAGCATAATTGACCGAATTCAAATACATAATATTTTAAATCAGAAAACAATGAATGAATTGCGTGAACATCCCAGTTGTCTGAGTGTATGTCCTGTGACATTACATCTCCTAGTGAAACGCGGAACACATATGGATCATTCAATACCTCCGTGGGACCATGCATATCGAATGCAACTTTGTCCCAAATAATGTCACCAGCAACTGGAAAAGTCCAAATGGTCAGAAGAGCTTGATCTCGTTTCATGATATATGGCGATGTATGGGGCGCCAGAATACCATCCACCAACTTCACAGCAGAGCGTTCTGGCAAATATTGACCAATGATGAGCAAGAAGAACACTGTCACAAACCCAATCCACATGAAAAGGAAGATAAGTGTGGGCACCATCCAGATGTATGTCCAGGGTGGGACCAAATAAGTCTTTTTGAACCAGGTAATGAACAGACTGGCTCACGTCGGTGGAGTTGACACAGATGAAGATGGAGAAGTTGAATCGTAACAGAAACTTGTGCAATTCATATAATAACTGCTCGCACCCAAGTGCAACATTGGAGGCTGTGCAGCATCAAATGGATGAGGAATAGTACTGTCAGGAACGTCAATGAGAACCTCAATTGGAGGAGAATCATACTCGACGTCCATTGTGGTGGAAGATGAAGGTACAACAGGCTAGAAGTCAACTGAAGTTTTCAGCTCCCCTTCAACATCGCGGGTACTAGGCAAAGAAGCTGGAGTCATCGGATTCAGTGAAACAGCTTGGCATGGAATACTGGGAGTTACAATACTCAGGATCCGCCATATGGTGTAGCTTGACATTGTCAATTGAAATAAATCTGTTTTCCTTGCGCCCAGGTACGGGTACCCTTCAATCCAGGAACTGGGACAGGTGCTCATAAGAGGAACCAAATTCTTTCTTGTTCTCCAGCTATTCTCGAAGCAGATTACCAATTTTAGGAAGCCAGCCAGTAACAGGAATCAGCAACGCTGCTTCACTGGAGTGAAAAAGTGCATCTTGTATGGGGTCCACCCACCCAGAGATATTCTTGAGAGATTAATGCACGTTGCACGTACAAATACAAATGAGTACGCCAACCCCTGCCAGTACCGGAGACTCTACCTATCAAAGATTGCTTTAAGCCACAGTTTACTTGCTCCACTATAGACTTGCCCTCAGGCCTGTATGGAGACGAAACTGCACCATCTCCCCATAAGACCTCATTGTGTCACTGTACGCCTTAGAGGCAAACACAGGACCTAGGTCAGAATGGAAGGTTCCACAGGCAAAATTCCTGACAAAGACACCCAATTCTCAAATGACATTTCGAGCATCAGCACTGCGTTGAGACCAAACCCAAAGTAATCTATGTTTATATGCAGTGTCGGAAGTCAAAGGACTGCAGTGATCAAGATAAATGCAACCAAACGGTTGATTTGAAATTTATAGCTGTGTATGTGGTCGACGTGCAACCGTAGATTGTTTAATCTGTTGACAAATGTCACAAGATAGTACATAATTACGAGTTTGCTGTAAAAAAGAAACAGCTGCAGACACTCCTGCATGTGCAGAAGCCATGCCTTCTTGTGCGGCTATGATCAAAGGAAGTCTGCGGTCCTCATTGGGAATCAGCCAATCCCCAACAGATGGTATCGTAGCAAATGGGACTTGCTTAGGTGAAAAATGATAAGAATACTTAGATGGCAAATCTTGTGGGAAGCCTGTCCCACCCTTCAGTGCAGCTATCGCCACACAAATGTCATTATTAATCTTTGTCATGGACCTAGTAACTGCTGCTACTGAACATGGGGCTACTGCAGATTTGGCTGCCTTTATCAGCCAAAGAATTACCAACAGCATGTGCTCCCACACGCTGATGGGCAAGAGTATGAATAACCTGTGTGAGTGGCAAACGCTCTTTAAGTTCTGCCACTCTGACCCAAAGCATTTTTTGCTTTATTGCCCTACCTATAGAGTCTCTATAATCATTCTGAGACCAAAAGAACAAATTATCTTCGAAACCCTGCACACAGTCGTATGAATCCCACATAACAAGAGTGTTCACATCAGGATCCGAGAGTTCTAGGGCTAAAATCAAAGCACGCAGCTCCGCCAATTGAGTTGTACAGTCTCCAAGTGCCTGTGTATGCACTATAGAAGACTTAAATTCTCCATTTACTATTTGGCCAGCCACAATAGTGCAAGCTGCTGAATAGTATGCTTTGACCCGATGGATGGTTGAGCAGAACCTTTGGTATAGATAACACATTTGTACCGACCTAAAGGAAGCAACGCCAACGGAGGAGGATGAACATGTTCGTATCGTAAAAACTCCTGTGTCTGTAATGAGGGATCAACAATAAACGTGACATCAGCCAATGTCAAAGAACTCCCCCATTGTATCCGACAGGGATGCAAGGCTTTACGATTCGGTACACTCACCTGAGTCACTGCTTCTAAAGTAGGTACTGGCGAAACTATAAGAATGTGTTTTCCTTGCCAAGCCTGCGTTCCTTCAGAATTGCCATCTGGACAGCACTCAAAATATGTTCAACTATGAAAACCATATTTCTTGCAGCTGTATACAGATGCTATTTGTGTGCAAATGGTACTGTGTCCCATCATTAAACGTCAAATAGGTGAAGCCTGCTGTACCTGGCACAATCCTTATGACCAAGTTCATAGATTGATCACGTGTAAGCGAAAGGTTGGTTTCAAGCAGATCAGACTCCAAAGACTGAAGAATCATGGTATATTCTGGAAGCCAGCTGGCAGACAAAAAAGAGGGCTGTATCAACGCATAACGTGGTTTGAAATGCTGGGCATCATTGGCAATGTAAGTCCACCCGAAATTCAAAAATCCCAGAAATGATTGTAAATTTTTCAATGTAGACAGAGGCTACAATTGTGCACACTTACCAGGAAGAGGGGGGCTAACCCACTACCTTCACTGTTGAGTTCATAACCCAAAAAGAGTACCGCCATACAAGCGATGTGTGACTTGGCAAAATTACATTTGTAGCCAAAGTCTACAAAAGAGAGAATTTTGCTATCCACACGCACAAGATGTGGGATCAATTTGTCATACGTCAATTACATGTCAACAACATATGAGAATACATCAGGGTCAATGTCATGTAATAGAGACAAAACACGCACTGCAAAAGCTCAGAGACTGTTCTTATAGCCCAGAAGCAGACCCGTAAAATGCTTCTGATTGCCGACATCAGTAAATGTGGTCAGGTCACGGCTACCAGGAGCCAAATTGTGACTATAAAAAACATTGGATATATCAAGTGTCGTTTTTTTTTTTTGCGAACAATATTATTCACTAACGCAGAGCTGTGTGTGTTTTGTACTGCAAATGTACAAAAGTGACTATTTGAATGTCTTAAATTCAAAACTATATGATATGAACCATCTGGTTTCGATATCGGAAAAAGAGGAATATTCATGGATGAAACACAGGGTTTAATGACACCCTGATTTTCCAACTGGGTCAAAATATCACTAACACAACTTTTGCTTCATGCCTGATCAAATATTGAGCCTGCAGATGTGGCATAGACCGTAAAGCTATTTCATGTACTGGCGAATCATTATCCCAACCCACCTGATAATGATACAGAGATGGCACTAACGCCAAAGCCCATTATGCGATACATTATGCAGCATAAGCAAGTTTAGTCTCTTCGGGAACATAACGGGAAAAACTCTGGAGTATCACGTCTTCCCCTCTGGTAGAAGACAAAACAAATGGAGGAGGCCAATCTGTCTCTACCAACAAAATGTCATATGAGGAGGTAGGGTAGTCCCAAAAGACTCCCTTAATGGTTCTTTTTTTTTATAAATTATTTTTATTTGCATTTGTAACACAGAAAAGAAAACAACAATTACAATCTGCAAGACAATCAGCAAGCAGTATGCTGTCAGCAAGTAATAAGTGTTCTAACCAGCCATGTCATATATAGCATATATCAGACAAAATCATTACAGCACATTACACTGTCACGATGTTAAACAATAAACGATGTTTGCGTTCAGAGTATGTTGTAATAATTTGCAGTGGGATTTCGGACACTAGTGCCATGGAGGGGCTCAGGTATCAGTGTGCATACTAAAGTTCATCCAAATCCACAGTATTGAGCCAATCTACCAGTGGCTCCCAAAAATACCGGGGGCGGGATCGGGCTGGCAGCTGTTCCCAATACACTTCCAATTGTGCTTTACAATGGGTAACACTATTCAATTTCTTGTGGTTGGCGGTTGAGACGTCCTCCAATGAATAGTGACTTGGCGTTTGGCCATGACCAGCAACAACGTGGTTAGCCTCTTGCACTTGGGGGGAATATTAGTGCTGTCACCTAGCAATGCCGCCAGCGCCGTGCAGGGCAGCTGATGCCCGGTAATGGCCCGAATGTATTGCAAAATGCGTATCCAAAAATGAGCAACCGGCTGGCAAATTCCATGCCACGTGCAGGAAGTTTGCTTGTGTGTCCCCACAGTGCCAGCAGTGATCATTCGAGTGCAGGCCCATTCGGTGTAGCTGCGTCGGAGTCCGATACAGGTGATGTAGATATTTAAAGTGAATTAAACTTAGCCGGTAATTAGGGGATAGCAGTCGTGACTGTCCACAGATCGACTTCCATTGGCCGTCCGAAATGTTTATCACCTTTCTGTTTCCCACCCTACTTTGGCCTCAGGGGTGATCAGTGGGGATTCTCATTGCGTTGTGGTATATATACGGGTGATCAGTTTGCGGCCATCGCCAGTGCATTTTCTATTGCAGCTATAGTCGGCGGGGGTGTGGGAATGTGGTAAACTTATTCCTGCAGGAAGAACGCAGCTGATAATATAGCAGCATGTCTGCCGCTGTGGGGGGAGTCTATCCGCACATCTGTTCCATTGTCAGGAATGTGTTCATCGGGAAATAGGCCCCTGCCTTTGCAGACCTTCAGCTGTGCTGCTCTCTCTTGCACCCTACGGTCTCCTAGTGGGGATATTTGCGGATGGCTCGCTATCTGCATCGAGGGGGCATACAACATGCCAAGCTTTGCTCTTTTACACAGACCTGCCCCAGCCCAGCGTTGTGCCTCCACTGTGTTAACCTCATCTCGCGGTCTCGGGAATGGCTGGAAAACAGCCGTGGCCAGTGGTAGTGGTGCTGCTCTATCCATTTCTATTGCTACATTGGGTTGAAAAGGTATATGGTGTACCCAATAGTGTAAGAAGTGTGCCTGTGCGCTATAAGTATACAGTACAAAGTCTGGTGCGGCCAGTCCACCTTGGGAATGTGGTAGGGTAAATATCTCCAATGTTATCCTGAGTTGTTTCCCGGCCCATACTAATTCAATCATAAGGGAGAGTAATGTTTTAAAAAAGTGTGTCGTTAGTGGGATGGGGTTGTTAACAAATAGTTATAATAGTTTGGGCAGTATGATCATTTTGGTCAGTGCAAAGCGACCTATCAGTGAGAGGGGTAGTATCTTCTACCGATGTATCCTTCCCGTGATCCAGTCGATTGTCTTACCGTAGTTTTTGGACCAGAGTTCATTCAAATAATTACTGAGCCAAATTCCGAGATACTGCGTTGGTACTACCACCCAGGTGATGGGGTATTCCTTCTCAAAGGGGCCAGTGCCGGAGGTTAAAGGGAAGATAACAGACTTGCTCCAGTTTATGCGCACCCCGGAGAGTTCCCCATAGCGGATCAGCTCTCGGGTCATGGGTGCCAGATTTTCCTTGAGGTTGGAAAATCCTCCCAAAATTCATATAGAGAATAATGTCATTGGCGTTTAGGGAAATTGACAGACTGCGTGATGTAAACCCGATGCTGTGGTGTGTATGGTGTTGTCGAATACGGGCTGTCAGTGGCTCTGTTGCAATGGCAAAAAGTAGGGGCGAAAGGGGACAGCCTTGTCACGTCTCCCTGGTTATATTAAAAGGGTCTGATACCAGCCCGTTCACCCATTTGTGTGCTGTGGGCATCGGGTATAATAATTGTATCTGTTTGATAAAGATAGGGCTAAGACCTATGCGGCGTAACAGTGGAAAAAGGTAGCTCCACTCCAGGGAATCAAATACCTTAGTGGCATCCAGCAAAGCCGCGATTGCCAGGATGTGTGGTGCCAAATAGAGGATTAAAGCGAACATAGTGCGGAGACTATGAGACGTAGATCGTCCCGGTATGAAACTGGATTGATCTGGTAAAATATATTCGGGTGTGCAAGGGTTGCATTCGGGTAGCTAAAAGTTTTGCAACTATTTTGACGTCTATATTGATTAATGAGATTGGGCGATAGGAATCACAGTGGGTAGGGTCCTTGTCCGGTTTTAAGATTGTTATAATAAGGGCTTCCCTCATCGAAGGGGGAAGGTAACCCACCTCCATATTTTCATGGTACACCGCTAGGAGGCGAGGAGCAAGAATCTCCACATACTCCTTATAGAATTTGGCCGTAAGACCATCAGGGCTTGGGGCTTTATCTGCTGGAATTCCCCCTATGGTCTGCTTGATATCTTCTACTGTAAAGGGAAACTCCATATACTCGCAGTGGGTTCTCTCAAACCACACTAGTGCTATTGAATCAAAATATTCTGTCAATAAGGCTTTCGTCGGGCCAATATCAGATTTATACAATTGTGCTTAGAAACTGCGCATTGTTGCAAGGATATCGGGTGGGGAGCGGACCAGTTCTCCCTCTGAGTTGGATAATTCTGTTATAAGTAGGGAGCCTCTTGGGCGACGCAGGAGATGTGCCAATGTTCTGCTCGGTCTATTCCCTTCTCCATATCTACCTCCCGTTCCGCCTCTTCCTGTTGCGACATGAGCACCCTACGTATTTTGGCTAAAATACAAGGTGTTGGTGTTGCGCAATATTGTGATTCTAGGTCGTGCAGTTCCTTTTCGATCCGGCTTAAACTATTTCTAAGATCTCGGAGAACGCCGGATTGCCCCGCTATGCAATGTTCTCGGATTACTACCTTGAACTTTTCCCATAAACTGCATTCTGTCTTTACCAAACCATGATTGTGTTAAAAATATTATTGAATACATGTTTTCAACCTCTAGGGTGCTCCTTTTTTTCTTTTTCCTCTGTCTCTGTTTTATTGTTGTTATGTTTTTTTTAAATTGCTGAGCTGCCTACATAAAGCGCCGGGACACTCTTTTAGAGTAGCCGTGCGCTATATACATAAAAGTATAACATGACATAACAATACTTTCACGGAACACCAAGTCCAGTAGGGTATTGGAGGGGAGGCGCCATGAGAATGGCTGACGATAAGGTTGCGGGACCTGGAGCGCTAGAGTTACAGGAGTGTGATACAAGAGTGTCCTCGCCTGGTGATTAGTGTCCTGCACCCAGACCTGTAAGTCTTTGGTTAATTGCCAAAAATTCATTCTTGACCAGGACTGTCAGTGATGTGTAATGCAGGTGCCCTCCCTCAATGTGTGGGTGGAGTGCTCAACAGGGGTCAGATAATGCGTAGTCTTGTATTATGCAGTGTAGTGTAGCTGTCACGTGTGGATGATGAGCGCGCGTCATTCCCTCCCTATCTAGGTAAGGGGAAATGTGATGTTAAAGTCCCCACCCCAAGGTAGCACGGAGTCTCCCGATGACTGAATCTTGTGCCAAAGGTGTTGGCAAAAGGTGGAATCATCTCCGTTTGGCCCATAGACGTTGGCTATATTCAGTGGACGGTTATATAGTGTACCTTTCAAAAGAAGAAAGAGCTCTTCTGGATCTTTAATCGATTGGTGCGTCTGCGAGGGGACCCCTTTTTGAATGAAAGTGGCCACCCCTCTGGAATATTTAGAGTAGCCTGCACTATAGATTTCGCCCCAGCGGGCACCAGACAATCTTGTGCCTGTGATCTCTAGGAGGTGAGTCTCCTATAGGAGGCCAATGTCTATTTGGTGTCTGGATAGGTGTGATTGAACAAGCCTAGACTTTTGGTGGTCGTTTAAACCCAGCAAGTTCCAAGTGAGGCAAGTGAGTTTAGACAGGCGTCCATGATGGTGTCTCCACTGCTGCAGCAAGTATGTCTCTGTTAGGTCCTGTCCCCCACTGTGGTCCCATCCTCGCTGGAAGTCCAAGGTGTGTCGTATGTGTAAGTCTGTATAGTGCTGTGGCTGGGCGTAGCTGACTGTGGGTAGGAACATAAGAGTCTCTTACTGTAGTGTTTTGCTTCAAAACAACAACAATCTGCAAATCCGCCCCACTCCCCACCCACACCAACCCCCACAATCAGGTTGTGCACCCCATATTGAACAACTCCCTTGGTGAGGGAACCCTTGGAACTTCATGCAACTGGGAATCATCCCTCAGGGGGGTGTGGGGTAGCCTGATAACAGCCTGCTAACAGCCCTATCACTCTTGGACAGGGTGGCAGAGCATATATGGGCGGCTCTGGCGTATATAGTTACCCAATAGTGACCTCCCCAGTATTGGAATGTGTATAGTCCCAATTTTTTGCACATCATCAGTCATTGTCACTCATCTACTTGCTGGGATCATGTAGGGCCTCTGCCTCCTCCTGTCTGTGCTTCTTGGCATTCAGCTTTGCAAACTTTAAGGCAGCGCTAGCCTCCATGAAAAACAGAGGCTTTCCTCCCGTGTGGACACGTATTTTGGCCGGATACATCACAGCGTATTTTGTTCCAGTCTGTTGCAGCAGTTTTTTGGCCGGTGTGAATTCTCGCCTTGCCATTTAAACGGCTTGGGTGAAGTCCGGCTACAGTGCGATCCTGTTTCCTTGGTATTGAACATCTCCATTCTCACTAGCTGCTTTCAGCACAATGTCTCTGTCCTTATAGTTAAGAAGGCAGGCGATAATTGGTCTTGGAGTGGCTCCCAGGGCTGGTCTGGGGCCCAAGGTACGATGCGCTCGCTCCACTAAAAACATCGGAGTGAGGTCGGCCGCACACAGGTCTCAGAGCAAGTCCTCTACATAGCGTTCCATATTTTGAATGTTGGTCGAATCCGGAATTCCTGTGACACAGATGTTGTTCCATCTTGACCTCACCTCCAAATCCTTGTTGCAGACCCGGATCACTTCAAGGACTCTTTCCATGTGAAGTATTCTACCTCGTGATGTTTCCTGGCGATCTCCCGAGTTCAAGACTCAATGTTCCAGCGTGCCATGCTTGTCAATCTTTTGGGTGAAAAGAAACAGGAGTAGGACCCATAGACCAAACTGGGACTGGGTATGAAGTATATATAGAAAACAATGTCCCAATAGGTAACAAATTGACAGGCAATTAAGTTGTGCATGCAAAAAACATTACATATGAAGGAAACAAGTAGGCTCAATTAGTTAGTACATGGATTGTAATTCACCAATTTCTTTAGATATTTACACATGGAAATACAGTTGAAAGCAGCACTGTACAAGAAAAAAAACATTAAAAAAAATTGTTGATCCAAGTCCTACACGGTGGGTCTAGAAGCAGTCTCAGTGATCAAGAGACACACTAGCCCAACCACTTGATGACCAGATGATAACATTTGATCACTTACAAGACTTTGATGGGAATCCATCTCTGGGCCTTTGGTTTCACCTACTGTTGCAAGTGGTTGCAAGTGGTCTGATGCGCTGGGTTACCTACTTGTTACAAGACTGTATGGGTGTACCTTGCACACCTTTGTGGCTCCCAGTCTCATTAGCTTAGAGTACTTGGTTGACTCCTGCTTTAGACCCCCAGGTTTCTGTGTGTTTTATACTACTGTAAGCAAAGCAGTTCTTGAAGGCGAGTCGATCGTTTCTCAAAGGTGAGTTTCGGTTATTTGTTTTCGGCCTTCCCCATTGTGATAGTCGGTGCTTTACCACTGCAGTTCTTGGCTTTGTCACAACCGCTCTGTATTCCCCCTGCTTGTGACACAGGCAAGCCTTATCTGCGGATAGAATATGTTTTCTGAGGCAGTAGTGGCACCCCGCTGGCCGTAGAACCACCGTGTGGAGTAGTTTGATGAGAGTGGCCTGATTAGCTACAGGAGCACATGCGCGGCATCTGGCCAGGACCGATCAGTACTCGCTGGAATATGGCTGTCCTCTGAATCTTAGCAATTACCTTACTGCACCGCTGCCTCTCGAACCGGCCTCCAACAGAGGACAGTGGGGATCTGTCCCGTCCCCCGTCCCGGTTCCCACCGGGAACAGCTCTTTGTGTAGGATTTGTGACTTATTATGCGCTTACAGCGGCTCAGTCCAGATTTCACTACTGGTATGCCAATGTTCTTACGGGGACATCGACAAACGTTTGCTCCTCTCAGCTCGTGAGCTAGGCTGGCTGGAGCCGGATGGTGCCAGGAAAACAGCAAGTCTCCCCCTGAGGCTCTTTTTGATGCACCGCTTGTTCCTTGTCTGCTGGAGATTGGAGGGGGGTCCTCTACCCCGTTGCTCCTGGCACTGTTGGATGGGTTAAACAGGCTCAGCCAGCCTCACAGCACCATGACTGCCACCACGGGGGCCCCGGAATGCTGCAGCCCAGCAGTGTCCGCCAGAGACCAGTATTGAGTACAAGGGGATCAAAATGAAGGTGCTGCGGGCATCTGGTGAGCATCCACTCGGGGATCTTCACAGCGCCGATGTCCTTATAGCACGATGTTGGAGCGGGCCGACCTCCACGGCGATGATCCTTCCCAGCACGCCTGCCCTCGTCCCCCAGCCTCTGCCATATGCAACAGCCCGCTTCCACCGCCCACAGGCTGTTAACCTGACTGCAGACTGCGGCTGGTGGGGGGACAGGAGCACGCCGGCCAACCAGACTCACCGCGGTTGATGTGCAGGTGCGGAGGTCACAGCTCCCGCAGACATTCAGGCAGGTCTCTGGCTGCAGGGGTACCCAAGTTTGGGTCGTACCGCTTCCCAGCTCGAAATTTCTGACCCTCCTCTGCCACCTCGACTCGCTCTAATTTCGCTCAAGGCTTGGTCCCAACGTGTACTTTCAGATCGGCAGCGCCGAAGGGGGGCCCCAGTCACAGGGCTCCTCCGGAGGCAGCCGTCGCGAATCTCTGCTGTGTCCTCGAGGCTCAGTGTAGGCCCCTCGTCTCTGCGCTGGAGCCGCCGCTTCCCACTGGATGTTTCCACCCGAAGCCTCGTCCATTGCTGAGTGGGGGTAAGTCTTTTAGTTTTTTCTACTTTTTAGGCGTTGATGGTGCGCCAGGCCTCAGATATCGAACGGATTTTGAGCTCTGCCGCCAGAGCCACCTTACTATACGGCCATCTTGCTGCTCGTCTCGGCCACTCCCAACCTTAAAGGTTCTTTTAATATCACCTTCAATTTGGAGGACTATCTCATGAAGCCTATCAGGGGGTGCAACTCGTATATCCACTGTTTCCATTGTAATGAAAGTATCAGTTGCTCTCGCCTCCAGGCAAGGATGGGAGTGCCTCCTGCGCTATGGTAACTTCCGCCGTACTGTAGAGGACCATCAATGCCCATCTCCAATTAAGAAGCAGGGTTCTCACCATCCGGTTTAGCTTTAACGTCAAACTGGTGCAGTGGATAAAGTTGCTGCTGAGTGGTCTCGCCTTGTCTGCGATCCTGGCATTCTCCACCACTGAACTTTGAATCCGATGAGTCCTGTAAGGAACGAGGATAGCACGGATCAGGAACTTGAAACCTGGTGTCTTAATTTTAGAGCGGTCCTGTAAATCATATCTATGCTCAAAAGATTTAGGTGTCGGTGAATCAGCACGCGAACCTTGCTTCTGTTGTTGCTGCTGCTGATTGCTATTCCATGTCTTTTTAGGAAAGACAGGGTCACCGTCTTGGGTCTTTTGTTGCATCTGTGTAAAAGGCTTAATTCCCAGATTATTGCACCCTAAGGATTTATATACTTTAGCAATAATCTTCGGCAACTTACGTTTGTTATCGGCATTTGCAACCGCCTCTAGGCGTTGACTCACCTGTAAGCTAACAGCTTCCCCCTTTACATTAGCAATGATCATATCGGAAACAATAGGGAACACTCACACCAATCTCATCTCCAACTCCAGGGCAGCCTCTGCCCCATCTTCAATCCTGAACCTTTTTAAGTATGGACGGAAGGAGAGTAATGGAGGGGGTGCCAAAACACAGCAAATATACCGCCACAAACACTTTCCTCCAGGTGGTGCAACCAGCCAGATTGGGAATAAGCCATTTAGGTAAACTCATTCTAAGGATCCTGTGTTTCTCCACAGGCGTAGTATGTGGAAAACAGCCTCGAGTTGCTCAAATTTTTCTGCAAGCCAGTAAGGGAAATTATCCCTATTCTGGGAATGTAACACAGTCCAATGCACACGCTACATTCATCAGCACTTGTAATATGGTTTTATCACCGTATTGTGATTGCATATTAAAAACACAAAAATAACAGTTATAATTCCTTTCAATGATTATGGTCCTTAGGTGTTCTTATGTTCTTTATTTTAGAAGGATTGCCCATCCAACACGTGTTTCATCATGGGTGATTTCCCAATCGACTTCTTCATGGCTAGTGGGGACTACTGATAACAGATAAAACCAGAAGTCATATTAATCACAGCCGGGGCGGCTGTAGAACCGGCAGGGAGAACGCTACAGATTCCGTCCACTTGCTTGACAGCCCTGAAGAAGTTGATTGGGATTTCACCCACAACGAAATACGTGTTGGCTGGGCAATCCTTCTAAAATAAAGAACATAGGAAAACCTAATGACAATAATCATTGAAAGGAATTATAACTGTTATTATTGTGTTTTTTAATATGCAATCACAATACAGTGATAAAACCATATCACAAGTGCTGATTAATGTAGCGTGTGCATAGGACTGTGTTACATGTTAGTAGTGGACCACGCCAAGGGTCCCGTTTGAGGGTTCAGGGTGTTATTGCCCCTCACCTTTTTGCACTGCACGGATACATTACATATAATTGTGCATATTCAGGAGGCGCCAGCTCTACAATAGGAAAATAATACCGCTGTTTGTTTTCCCTATTCTGGGGGTGTTTACCCATCACTGAATTAATCATGATGGGACTAATAACAAGACCACCACCATGTCCTGGTGGGTGTTCATCAGCTCCAGGTGGAGCCACCTGAATATTATGTGACATAAACTGTATTACAGCTCTATGTATATGTATCAATGATGTATGAAATTGTCGTAGCTCTGCGACAGGAACATTTTGGTAATTTGGTTGTGGTGTAAACCAGCCAAAACAGGCCACATGGCCCCATTGACTGATAAAGGGCCTAAACGGACCACAGACACAGGGTGAGGGTGGGCGCCATTAAACCAGATGGCATGCTACCAGCCTGTTAAAGGAACTTCAAGTAATCGATAATTACGATATTCCTGCGGGACTGCGAAGGCAGTATATTCGTGAAACAAAATATAATTTCTATCCACTGCCAGAAAGGTAACCCAAGAATAGAAAACCTCAAAGTGGTATGCTGCATCCGCCTCAACAACAAAAAGAAAATAAGCCCCTCCATTAGGGACTGCATATTGTGACAAGTAGGCTGTGACTGCAGAGCGGTTAGGTGCTGCAATAGTGAACGCCATAAGAAGAGCGTTAAAAGTAACAAAGAAACGGTAGCGCACAATTTGGCCAATATAGAAAGAACCTTTTAAAATTCAAGCTTGCAAAAACCTATATATCTCAAATACAGGAGGTTAGGCATTCACACCATGGACATCTCCGGAAACTGGTGAAAGGGATTGTGGACAAGCACAATTCTACTCAGGAGACATACAAATAAGTACCAGACCAAACATTGGGTGCCATGATGCAGGGATTCTGCACATACACAGAGCTATGCGCAGGAATATGGGACCAAGGGGCTAAGCCTTCCCACCACCTTAGTGCCCTCAAACCCAAGACCGAACAGCTATAGTGTCTGACCCACTCTCCTACACACTCATGAAGAAGCAAATGATTAGACACCCCAGAACACAACACTCCCTGATCTCTCAGGAATTGCGGTAACAAGACACACATTTTCACTCACACTCTTACTTATTTATTTTTATTTAAAGAGTTTTATATAGCGCTGGCTAGACTGGTAGGTATTTGAGCGCTTTACATAAGGTCAGCAAAGTTACAACAATAATAACAATTATACGTTACATCAAATATATGAGTCACGTTAACGGGAGATATGGAGAGACCAGTAGAGAGGGAAGGGGGAGAGGGGTAGTGAGAAGGGAGAGGACGATGAGGAGGACGAAAAAAGAGACCGAGGTAAAGTCAGCCCAAAGACCGAATGGGTAGGTGAAGGCCAGGGAGGTAGTCCAAGGCCAGTCTCCCCTATAGGTCTCAAGGAAGCTCCAACGGGTATCAGTCAAACAGGTGGATAGAAAGGAGACAAGGCAAGAGCAGAACAGCAGAAATACGATAAGGGGGAGGGTGGGCGAGACAGTGAGAAGGGGAGAAACTGTGCCCAAGGTCCGGCTGGGCAGGTGACGGTCAAGGGATGAACCAAGTCCGATCTCCTCATTAGCTGAACAGAGCAGCTCCACCGGGCATCAGGCATAATGCTCGGACTCCGCTGTCGGGATAGAGGGCATGTGTACTCAGGGATTGTCAAAGTAGTGCAAGGGGAGCCATGGTACGAAAGAATTCTAGAAGTCCTCTTGCGGTCAGGCACAGTCCTGGAAGGGTTGAGTAAATAAAAGTTCAGCCAAGGCCAGTCTCACCTATAGCTCTCAAGTAAGCTCCAATGGGTATCAGTCAGACAGGTGGATCGAAAGGAGGCAAGGCAAAAGCAAAACAGCAGAAATATGATGTGGGGAGGGTGGGCGAGACAGGGAGAAGGGGAGAAACTGTGCCCAAGGTCTGGCTGGGCAGGTGACGGTCAGGGGGTGAAACAAGTCCGATCTCCTCATTAGCTGAATAGAGCAGCTCCACCGGGCGTCGGACATAGTGCTCGGACTCCGCTGTCAGGATAGAGGTCATGTGTACTCGGGGATTGTCAGAGTAGTGCAGGGTCCGAAAGAATTCTAGAAGTCCATTAACAAGTCCTCCTTTTTTCAATTGGACAGCATCAGTTTTGCCACTTTTGAATGACCTTCAATGCTGTCCATAGATTCCAAGCAGGGTCCCCCCTAGCCAGCTCTCCGAGACTCAACCTCTTTGGTAAGTCGGAGCACAGGATTTTTAATGGCAATTTCCTTTTTTACTTGCTTTTTGATGAGTCTCTCAAAATCTCTACATCTATGTGGTTTTAGGTCCATCTTTGAATAGTGCTTATTTTGAATACTACCGAACAGCATTTTCATTGACCGTGGTAAAATACCATGGTGATCTGGTGTACCTTGAAAAGTATAAGTCTTTCCCGAGTTTGAAACACCACAAGTGAAAATTAGTCGACTCCGGCCATCCAAGAAGTTGTTGACTAGCTCTTTCACAGTTCATTCAAAAAATTATTTCTGAGATGTTTCGTACATGTCCACAATAAGAACTGACCAAAACACGAATATAGTTTAAAATGTTTATTTTAACTATTGTGCTCTAGTATACGAGCCACGACCAGCAGCAAAATGCATTAAATCAACCTAATTATCATTGCAGCAAGGCCATATATCCTAAAAGGAGATGTCATCATATAAAGACAGTGGATAAAGGACTGTAAGGCCCAACCACCCTCCATTGGTAAGAAGAAGTAATATTATATAATGGATTATCTCTGGGCTTTGTCAACAGACCTCATACCCTAGTGCCTAGATGGTATATCTACATCAGAGGAATCACATGGCTCTCTCCCTGGAAAGATCCCTCTCCAAGTACGTGCTACCTAATTATGCATCCCCATAATATTAAAGCACGAGTATCCAGCAGCAGCCGTGTTAGCATGCTTTGTCTTGGTGCTAGGGTCTGACCAGAACAGAATAACAAGGGGCATTGTTTATTGACCTTGCTCACAGTGTTCAGACTAACTCCAGGAATAAGCAGAGAACAAACCAAGCAGAGGGTTCTCATGTGAAAGGCATAAACAGAGTCTTGCAAAAATAAAGCCATGTAGTATCATGGCTGCTGGGCTCATGCTAGCTTAGTGATGTCGACAATGTCCCTATCGGCCACGTGACAATATTGCACTACTGGATATTGGGGTGAAATATTTTGCCTCGTTACTTTTTGAGGATTTACAAGAATGGGAAATGTCAAACAACTAGCTCTCCCTTAACCAAACTGGGTTTAGAACGCAGGCCGACACAACAGATAATCTGGTGGCCATAAGGATGCTTGCTAGTAGACTAATACAGTAAAGCTTTTGACCGAGTCAACAGTCACTTACTGTGGTCTAAACCTACAGCTTGGAAAATCCCAGAGCCATTAATAGAAGACATCAAGCTGCTCTATTCCAAAATGTGGGCTAGAGTAAAACTAGGACGACACACAGCGGTTTCGGTAAAAATCAACATGTAACAAGGGATTAAACAGGGGTGCATATTAGCACAAACCCTTTTTAATCTGTACATGAGTGATTTGGTTCCTGTATTCAATCAAATTATTAGTCACACTCCTAAACTGGCTAATCAACATGGGAAACATTGTTTACATGGCATGCGTTACATCGCATGCCATTACAACGTGGTCATTACAATGACCGCATTGTTACAGCGCAAACCACAACGCAAGTTGCTACAACGACTTGCTCTAAGGGGCAGAAGGTGTTGGATTTAAAATCCAACACCTTCCCTACTGTAGCACAGACTGGAGTTGGAATAGTAAATTATACTGTTCCAACATCCAGCGCCCCCTACAGCAAATCATTGTAACAACTTGAGTTGTAATGGTGTGGGATGTGACAACGCAGTCGTTGTAACAACCGCGTTGTATTGACGCGCAATGTAGTGCATGCATTGTAACATGGACTATTCATCAACACATCTCTTCCCTCCTGTATGCAGATGATGTCGTCCTGCTCAGCCAAACGCCGGTAGGGCTTTAAACACTATTAGATGTCTTAGACACTCATTGCCTGGCAAATGAGATGAAGATCAACTATGAAGAAAACAATATTGTTATCTTTGGTCGGAGAAAGAAAAAACAATATAAATGGGATGTATGACATTACCACGCATACTTTTAGCACGCATACCTTTACAACGCAATTTTTACAACGCAGGATCCATTACAACGAACTACCATTACAACGCATTTTTGTACAACGCAAATACCTTTACAACGCATACCATTACAACGTAAGTATTGGTAAGTATATAATATTTTTAAAAATGTAAGTTATTAAATGTAATATAATGTAATTTATTTGTAATTTTTTTTTTTAAAACCCAAACCTATCACTTAACCCTAAAAATACCCCTTTACCCAAAAACCCAAACCTAGCCCTGAAGCCTAAAAATACTCCTTTACCCAAAAACCCAAACCTAGCCCTGAACCCTAAAATACCCCTTTACCCAAAAACCAAAACCTAGCCCTGAACCCTAAAAATTCCCCTTTACCCAAATACCCAAACCTAGCCCTGAACCCTAAAAATACCCTTTTACCCAAAAACCCAAACCTAGCCCTGAACCCTAAAAATACCCCTTTACCCAAAAACCCAAACCTAGCCCTGAACCCTAAAAATACCCCTTTACCCAAAAACCCAAACCTAGCCCTGATCCCTAAAAATACCCTTTTACCCAAAAACCCAAACGTAGCCCTGAACCCTAAAAATACCTTTTTACCCAAAAACCCAAACCTAGCCCTCAACCCTAAAAATACCCCTTTACCCAAAAACTCAAACCTAGCCCTGAACCCTAAAAATACCCCTTTACCCAAAAACCCAAACCTAGCCCTGAACCCTAAAAATACCCCTTTACCCAAAAACCCAAACCTAGCCCTGAACCCTAAAAATACCCCTTTACCCAAAAACCCAAACCTAGCCCTGAACCCTAAAAATACCCCTTTACCCAAAAACCCAAACCTAGCCCTGAACCCTAAAAATACCCCTTTACCCAATAACCCTAACCTAACCCTGAACCCTAAAAATACCCCTTTACCCAAAAACCCAAACCTATAACATTTTTACTATAATTATATACTTACCAATACTTACGTTGTAATGGCATGCGTTGTAAAGGTATCTGCGATGTAAAAAAATGCGTTGTAATGGTACTTCATTGTAATGGATCCTGCGTTGTAAAAGTTGCGTTGTAAAAGTAGTCCGTTGTAAAAGTTGCGTTGTAACGGTTGTTTACCATATAAATGTCATCTTGACAATCATTGCCTGATGATCGTGAACCCATATGAATACCTGGCCTGCTGGTTAGACCACAAAGAAGGCCACTTATTGCGCTTGAACTCACTAAAACCAAAACTAGCCTTGCTGCAAGGTGCTTTGTAAGCAACATTTCATAGCACAAACAAGTTCTCTTTTGAGGCACTGCTGAAAAAAGTCTCTTCAAAATTAGTGCCAACATTGTCATATGGGTCAGAGGCCTATCAGCGAAAATGGGGCTTTCTTGAACAGGGCACAGAGCACAGTGTTCAGGTTTTTATTTCAAATGTCAGGGAATACCTCGCCATCTCAAATTAGGATGGAATTTGCATTACAGGAAAACTACTCGTACAGTTGGCCTGCATAATAACATATATCACACAATCAGAAGCTACCCTGACTCAGTGTCTGATTCTTACCAAAAGTTGAGGCACATTATGCAGATGAGTAGGGGGTGCTGGATATCTCCCAAAAATGTATGGACTGGCCTCACACACCACCAGGTGTCACGCTTCATCATTGGCTGTCCTCGGCCTTTAATCTGTTGACAACATGTTTCTGCCACTACGGCCAGGAGGGTCCATGGCATTCATCAGGGCAAAAGTGAGAGAAGAACTCCTTTCTTGTCTCTAAGAGACAAAGACAAATCCACTCACATAGGTTGGCTCTAGTCCAACTCTACCATAACATTTTCTGAACACCCTATTAGAGGTATGGGAATGTCTCATGGGAAGGAGTAGAGGGACCCCTGTAATAATAATAATAATAATAATAATAATAATAATAATAATAATAATAATAATAATAATAATAATAATAATAATAATATTAATACATTTTATAAAGCGCGACAGCTACCTCAAACAGAGGTGTCCCGGTGCTAACGCAGTCAAGAAGGGCTGATAGAATGTGAGCAGACTGGCCTTGGCTGAATAGCCATGTCTTTAGTGTTTTCCTGAACTCCAGTTCGGATTGAATTAATCAAAGTCTATCTGGAAGGGAATTGCATAATTTGGTCGTTACCACCGTAAACGCTCATCCTCCCATACGGGACTTTGTGAATTTGGGAACGCACAACAGATTCTGGAAGTTCAATCTTAAAGAGCGATTTTGTTGATAGGGGCGAAAACGTCCCTTATGTAGCTGGAACAGATACCTCTCAGGGCCCGGAAAGCTATCGTCAAGGCCTTGAATTCTATCCGTTTAGCAACGGGCAGTCAATGTAGCTGACTGACATGCGGAGAGATGTGTTGCCTAAAAGGCACTCTTCTGATTAATCTTGCAGTCTCTTAATCAGATATGCAGGCAGTCAAACTTACATCAAGGTGCGTCCCTCGTGATGCTCCTAAGTCCTTCCTCGCTGCTTCCCAGCGAGGGCGAGGACTGGACTAAGTCAGGGTAGCTTCTTGCTGTGTAAAATATGTTGGTTGCAACCCCTCTCAAGGGAGATGTGGAACTTAAAACGACCTTATCTTCAGTTTAAAACAGCTCTGAACAGAAAGGTAAAAATTACATCTCTTAAATGTGATCAAAGAGAATTTTTTATAAGAGAACATGCCTACTTGGTCGTTAGCAGCAAAAATACATCAACAAAACATTTTCCTCCTATTATATAATAAAATACCTGCAACTCCGCATAAGCACTTTTGCGTCCTTAGACCTGTCGCCACCATAGGCGATTAAACCAGAGTCAAAAATATGCAGACTATGTAGTCTATTCCAGGAGTCAATAACTCATATGCTCTGATATGCCCTACACTCCTGGAAGACTGTAGAAGATTGCTTAGGCTTCTATGGGATAAGGAGGGGACACAGACATTACCATCTGCCGACAGCCTCCTATTGAACAATGAGCAGCTGCAAGTGATCACAAAACTGGTAAAAACAATTGGGTGTGTGGAGAATAACCCTGGGCGTAGTTCACATAGTAGAACTACGCCTAGCTACGCGAAGTGCACTTCGCACTATGCGAGCTACGCGTAGATACACTAACTGCGTAGTGCACTGTGCAAAATGCTGTTCGCACTAATTGCACAGTGCCGGATGCTTGTCCGCACTGTGCAATCAGTACAAACCGCATCTTGCACAGTGCAAGCGTCGTCTTCTGCCACACGAGTAGATTTCTACTCAAGTGGCAGCTTTCTCACTGCGAACTGGTAGTTTCTCATCGCGAGCGGTCGCGAGCATACGTGATTACTTGCAATGAGAGACCTGACCTCCCTACGTTGAGAATCTCGCCGGAAGGTTTATTTTCCACGCTCGCGATCGGCAACTTGATGTTGCTGATTGCGAACGAGGATAAAGCATTGCCGGGATGTCATTTTCCTCGCTCACGGTCGCCAACTTGACTTTGAGGACCGCGAGCAAGCAACAAATGACAGCTGCGCTAGGCTACGTGTGTTTGCACTGTGCTACGTGCAATTCGCATAGTGCAATGTAGCGCAAACTTCGCAAACTGTGCAAGCATAGCATAGTAGTTTGCCCAGGGTTAATGTAGAAGCAACTAGGAATAAATTCAGAACCCCAAACGTAAGAAGGGGAGGAACTTTGAATCTTAGTAGTCTTAAAGAATTACCCTCAAGTAGACAGATAGTGCTCGTTTTCCTTTTAACCCAAGACTAATTATTAAGTTATTAGTTGTTTATCGAATTGTTTTTTAACAATTTTTACTATTGAGGAAATCTGCGGACGATCTATGGGTTACCTGTTACATCATTAAGTCTTATGAAAAACCATGACAATAGTTCTCATTTTTATTTTATTTGGAATTAATGCACTTTGACAGACTTTAATGTCGAAATAAGTTATTTGTTTGAATTTGACATGGTCTGAACAAGAATGTGACCTTCAACAAGAAAGTGGCCTCTAAATCCTGTCTTGAATGTGTGTGCACCAGACAACGTCCACACATTTTTAAATGGCTCTACCTATTTTGCTTTTGATTTGTGAAATGTTGCTTTAAAATTCAGTGTTTTAATGGTAAGGTAGGGTATTTCGTAGGGAATCGTAGGAAAGAAAAACTTTTTAGTATCACCCAGGATCTGTATCTGTAAGCGAGTATCGGGTGTAAAGCACAATGAAGGTCTTGGGAGAAAGTTCAATGGGTGAGTAACTTTATCTTTACAGCACAGCATTAATGGAGAAGGTACCTTGGTAAGACCTATGTAGAAATGTGCTGGCAGTAAAATACAAAATTATGGAATAGAGATTCTAAATGAGGCTATGGAAGTCTTTTCTCTTACACGCCTGGCCTCTTTTCTTATCTGAACTTGCAGTGATTATATTGTTGTTGGTTTGTGTGATTGATTTCTCTGACAGTGATTCATTCTACATATTGTTGTAGGTTAGTATGCACCATGGATGGTACCAGCATTCAGCGTACTGTATATGATAATATAATGCATTAGAATCATAGAATGATACAGATCAGAGTTCAACAGATCAAATAGTTGTTTCACATGCAAAGCACATCTAAGAGGTGAAAGAAGTACGAGGGATTTTCTTATCTAAAAGCTTACACACTGAGGGCACAATGACACTGAGGAAAAAGCAATTAGTGACACATTGGCAAGCTTATTTTAAGTGGGTACATGTGAAAGGTCACTATGAATAAATTAGCAACATGGTACAGAAGGTGAAGGAAAGTATTCAGAATATGCTTAAAGTCCAGATGATAAAATAGACAAAGGAGAAGAAAACAAAAGGAGAGATACTCAATAAAGTGACGCAGAGTGTATGCCACAGACGGGATTGTAGCTGGAGATACGAGAAGGCTCTGAGGGTCCATGGGTGCATTGAGTAAAGTTTAATAGAAGTAGCACTCTAGTGCCCATAACATAACAACTACACTATTCTCTTGAAATGATGGTAAACAAAGAAATGACAATCAACACATTCCTGGAATTGATGGACGGTAAGTAAAAGAAATCCAGCATAGCCATACCATAGAAGAAGGACGATGGCTTGCGAAGGACATTTTAGGCACTGTGGCAAAACTTCAAGATTACCCCTGCCGAGAAGTCACACAGGGAAAAATGGAACTCATCTTTTACTATATCCTTGTCTCTAAGCTGAGCAGCATGCAACACGTTTTAGTTTTTATCTCAGAGAAGTGTAGGGAGTGCAAGAATCAGCATCTCAAACAGTCACATGTTTAAACATTTAAAGATGCTATCGTCCAGCTCTTAGAAAATGTAAAGAAAATGTTTGACTTTCTCAGTAATTCAAAGAAAACCTATAAAGGGAAAACATGGATGTAACCATTTCAATGGATGGGAAATACCTTTAAGATAGAATTCTAGGGCCTCCATTATCTTATAAGGGATGGATAAAAAGTGACAATAAGATGAGTACGCGCCTACTACGGAAATGTCTGAAAATTTCTAACCATCTGTAATTCAGGGGTAATATAATTTCCTATCTAAATAGCATTCCTAATGCACAATTGGTGCCAAAGCAAGTTACAGTGTTTTTACTGTAGCACAGTAATGGATAATGCTATAGCAATCCCACAGAGAACCTTAAACATTGTGTTAAGTAAGGATACCACTACATTTTAGAGGTTCTACATTAGCACCCTTCAGTAAAGCAGTCCCTAGGTATCACTATATCTTTTTCAGTGGGCCAGGGGTGAAAGTTAAGCCAGTTTGGAGCATTAATTTTCAGACCAGGTTCAGAGGAATAGCCAAGGAACATACCTGCCTTTGTTTTTATCGATCTCAATCATCACTCCAGACTGGGTCTTGAAAGTCTTCAGACAAGAACTGCATGAGGTTAAATGTACTTCTGCTACTGTAATGAAAAGTATTGTAGAAGAACAATAAACTTCAAGTGTGGCAACGTATCTCTTTAAAGCTGATGCTAGATGCAAAGTTCATTCGATACTCGCCAGCTTCCATTGTGCACTTATGGAGTGGGCAGAGAATTAAAGTTTGTTTCCCAGGGCTGCAAGTATCATTGGTGCTGCAGATGCAATGACACTGGGGCCTAATAAACCACAATTATGCCTGTTTTTCTATCCTTCCCTGCTTACATTAGGGCCCAGTGCATCCTTGCTGTGCTGTGTACAAAGGAGACTGCCCACTTTGCAAGTAAGCAGCTGTCATTAGTGAAACAGTTACATGGGCACTGGGACTTACGTGCATGATGGGACCACTGCATCATAGGTATGACTGTCTTACTTTAAAAAATGACGATGGGAACTCATTTTCCTCGCCATCATTAGGGCCTCGGGCACCCTTGCTGCAAAGAGGAGGGGCAAAAAGTGAGAGCTAATGTTTTCCCAATCAGCACAGAGTCTGTTTCAAGATTAAGTGATGGCTCGCCATGGTAGCGAAGTGGTGAAGGAGGTAGAGGGACAACCTGCTACTAATGACCACAAGTACCATCAGTGCAGCAGTTGCATTGGGTCCCAGGAGTGTGAGGGCTCAAAACACCCCCAATTATGTAGAGTAGGGTTTTTTGAACATTTTTTGTTTTGTTTGATGTATTTACACTTTAATAAGTCTCACGTTTAGTATGAATTATAAGGTAAAAAAAAAGTACCCTGAAATGATCTTCTTAGACCCATCAGTCGTATGGTGGTCTTCATCCCAACTTTTTTCCTTCCTCCTCCATTTTTTCTTTCCTCATTTCTGCTGGCTACAGCACTCTGACCACTTTACCACTGTCAACCAGTGCTAAAGTGCATGTGTTCTGACCTCTAAACATGGTAATATTAGCTTATACCAAACTGTCATCTTTCATTTCCTTATAACGTCTTAGTAAAGTGGGGCTATAAAGGAAATGCTACTAGTATTGCCAGCAGCATTGCTTGTGCCACCCATTTAAATAGCCCTCTAAATATTGTCACAGGCCTGCCGTTGCAGAGCTGTGCCATTTCAGCCTGGCCAAATAAACTTCTGCCAGGCCCAAACCTTCCGTTTTTATACACATAAGTCATCTCTAAGGTAGGCCATGGCCAGCCCAGAGGACAGAGTGCTGTGTATTTAAAAAGTAACGCATGTACTTTTAAGTTTTACATGTCCTGTCAGTGAAAAACTCTTTCATTTGTTTCTCATTTCTGCAAGGCATATCTCTGTCATGTGATAACATTGGAGTTGCCTTATTGCATTTTATAAATGTAATTTCCAAATGGGATGAGATAACCAGGTCCTGTTTGGTGTTTCTGGAATCCTAATTTAAAATCCTTATTTATGGTAAAATCGGATTTTAAGTTACAATTCTGAAAATGCTACTTTTAGAAAGTTGGCATTTTCTTACCTTAATGATTTAGTGCCTGTAGCCTGTCTTTGGTCTCCTGACTGGGTGAAGCTTTGTGCATTCCCCCTAGACAGCCACACACAATATTGTAAGGGGAATTTATAAAGCGCGCTGACACCATGGGTTTCCTGGCGCTGGCAGACAACTGGGGGACTGGGAGGGTTTAGCCAGATTGAGGGAAGAGCCAAGTTTTTAGGGATTTACGGAAGAGGGTAAGGGAATTGGAGGTTTTAAGAGAGAGGGGGAAGGAATTCCAGAGTTTGGGGGCCAGAAATGCAAATCTCCGGCCTCCGGATCTGCAGAGTTTGACAGGGGGAGTGAGTAAGAGGTGCAGATGAGAGGATCTCAGGTTCCGAGAGGGGCTGTAGGTCCTGATGAGAGAATTCAAAAAAACAGGACAGGAACCAGATAAGGATTTAAAGGTGAGGCAGCCGATCTTAAAGGCTGCCCTCGAGATGATGGGGAGCCAGTGCAGTTTTAGAAGGAGGGGTTTGGCGGATTGCCATTTCGGAATCCCAAAGGCCAATCTCGCCGCTTGATTCTGAACGAATTGTAGTCTGCAGAGAGATGTTTTGGGCAGACCATGATAGATAGCATTCGAAAAATCTAAGCGGGAGAGGACAAGGGCCATGATTACTTGCAGGAGAGCTTCAGGAGTGAGGAGATAAGCCACCTTCCTGATCCTGCGCAGCTGGAACATGCAGGAGGAGACAACTGTCCCCACCTGGGGCCCGAGGGAGAGACCGGAGTCAATAGTGATCCCTAGGCTTTTTACCGAGGCCACAGGGGTGGGGGGAAGGCCAAGTTCTGCCGGCCAAAAATGCGGACCCCAGTGGGTAGAGCTCTTGCCAGGGAGAAGAAGCTCCGTCTTTCCGGGATTCAGCTTAAGCTGATTTTGGCACATCCACGATAGGATGTGGGACATAACTGCCTGAAAGTTGGGAATAGCAGAGGGGGAATCAAGAGGGAAGATGAGTTGCAGGTCGTCCGCGTAATTGAAAACGGTGACGTCCCACTGCCTCAAGGAAAAGAGAAGGGGTCGAAGATAAAGATTGAAAAGAAGGGGGGACAGAGAGGAGCCCTGAGGGATCCCGCAGGGCAAGTGCTCCCGAGGAGCTCTAAAAGTGCCCAGGCTAAGGGTCTGAGACCTCCCGGTCAGGAAGGATTTGACCCATGCCAACGCCAGGCCCTGGATGCCAGCTTGCTCGACACGGTGGAGAAGGATGTTGTGGTCCACCGTGTCGAAGGCAGCCGACAGATCTAATAAAACCAGGGCCTGGGGGGTACCCTTGTCAGCACCGTCTCTCAGGGCATCCAGCACAGCCAAGATGACAGTCTCCGTAGAGTGGCCGGGTCTGAAGCCGGCCTGGTTAGTCTCAAGAAAGGTGGAGTTCTCAATAAACTGTGAGAGGCAGGTGGTGACATGGGCTTCCAAAATTTTGGAGAAAAAAGGCAGGAGAGAGATGGGGCGGTAATTCGCCGGGACGGCGGGATCAGCCCCAGGCTTCTTCAGTAGAGGCACCAACACGGCCTCCTTGAAGGAGCGGGGTACCGTACCGGACGACAGAGAAGAATTCAGCAGGGGAAGGATACAATCAGGTAAAGAGTGGCAGATATTTCGTAATATGGTGGGGGGACAACAGTCGTCTGGGGATCCAGATTTAACGCGGGTGGCCAGTGTGGCCAAAGCGGTAGGGTCTAAGGGAGGGAAAAGTGTAAAAGAAAGAGCATTATGGGGGGGAGAAGCGGGGCCGGCGCCAGGGGGGGTAGTCGGAATGGTATCTTTGATCGAGGCAATTTTTTGGACAAAGAAAGTGCTCAGCGCGTTACATGATTCTTGTGTGGGGGCCTGAGTCGTAAGTGTCCTAGGATCGGAGGTAAATTCGTTGAGGATTTTAAAAATCTCCTTAGACTTGCAGGGGGCAGATAAAATTTTGTCTGAGGCATAAGCTTTTTTGGCGGTGGAAATGGCTGTTTTATACTCGTTCCGCGCAGTCACATATGCACTTCTGCTAGGTAAGCAGTAGTCTCTCCTCCACCTGCGCTCGAGTCGGCGGAGTTCTAACTGCAAAGTCTTAAGGTGAGGGGTAAACCATTTATGGGAATGACAGTGTCGGGATCGGGGAAACTTGGTTAAAGGTGCGAAAGTATCGCTGGCTATAGTGAGCCAGTCAGAAACTTGCCCCTGAAGCTCGTCAGTGCTTGAGTCTGTGGGGAACAAGGGACGGGTGAGAGAGAGATGAGATAAGAGTTTGGAGGAGTCGGCGGCTCTCCACTTGCGTGCGGTACCGCCCTCCTGCAGTGGGGTCCTGATCTGGCCAACGGCCGAAAAGGTGGTGTAAATTAAGAAGTGATCGGACCACACACGAGGTGTTATGAATGGGCAGGAGGACTTGACCCCGTGAGCCCAGATGTGGTCAAGGATATGGCCACCGCTATGAGTGGCAGACCTGACTAGTTGTGTAAAATCCAAGCTCGAGAGGGCCTCGAACAGTTCGGTGGCATGGGGGCCGGCATCCTCATTCTGGAACCAGTAATTGAAATCCCCGACAATGATAGTACGGGGGGAAGAGGAGGCAAGATTGGTTAACTGTTCAATAAAGGAGGAGGGGAAGGAAGGCATGGGGTGGGGGGGACGGTAAAGTACCATAAGGGTGACAGCGCCTACCTCGGTCCCAAGACAGAGGACCAGGTTATCCACATCGGGGAGGGTCATATTGGCAGAGGCAATGATCTTAAGATTCTTCCGTATTACCGCTGCCACCCCTCCACCGGAGCGGCCTCCAGGTCGGTTGGTATTCAGCAGAAAGTAGTCAGGAGGTAGTGCAGCAAGGATGTCGTGGAGGGAGTCGTCAGTGAGCCAGGTCTCAGATAGTAAAAGGACATCTGGCTTCTCTGTCATAAGAAGATGGAAAATATCGGCTTGATGCCTGACCATGGAGCGAGTGTTGAGGTATAATACCCGGAGCTGCGACTCGGCAGGGACAGGAAGGGTGGAAGATGACGACGGCCCCAGCAAAGGGGAAGAGTGACCTGGGATCCCCAATAAGGAGATCCTGGTCCAGGTCTCGGGAGGTAGAGGGCAAGCAATGGTTTGTAGACTCATTAGAGTGGAGCGGGAATAAGAGATGGCAGAGGCAGCGTCCCTGGCCCCTGGGCCCGTCCGGCCGCGGACGGGCGCAGACGGGCTTAACCCTGGTGCAACTCCGGCGCGCCTCCGTCGCGCCCGCTGCGCTCGTCCGCTGCGCTGACGCATGGGGGACGTTTAAATAGGCTGATGACGAGGTTGGGCGGAGCCAGCAGGGCGGGTTGGGAAGGGTTTTTTAAAAAGAGATAGGCGTCCACCGCTTGTAGTCAGCGGGACTGAGAAGGAGCAGGGCTGCTTGCAGTCAGCAGAGGAAGCAGGTAAGTTTTAAAATAAATGTCAAGTGCCCCCCACGAGCAAGCCCTCTGCCACAGGGAGGTTAGGGGTGCCTATATGGAGCAGGGTTCCACTTTCTAGATTTGCTCTGGAACCACAGGCAGATGTCTCTTTTTCGGAGCATAGAAGTGTGGAGGGGAGGAAAATTATTAGCCAACCATTCATTACAGCCCCAATAAATGATGACTACGAAGAATCACAGACTCCCAATTAAGTTTAGTTAGTTTATTACAAATCCAAGAACAGTTGGACATACAAACACCTCAAGATGAGGGTGTAGAAATACATTGGAACTAATACAAAGCCAAACCTACAGGTGAAGTTAAGACAATGTAACATACACAGAATAACAAGCTCCAGAATCAGGATACAGAAAATGATGGCACCAACGTCAAAATTCCCTTCATTGGAGGTTCATAGGTATAAAGATTTGCTCTGTCCCTACACTACCACTGACATGACATGCCTACTTAGCATTTCCCAAGGCAAGATCAGTAAAAGGTGTCAGCATGCGAAGGCTTTCTAAGAAGCCCTCTCACGTTGAATGGGCCAGGTAGCATGAAGCTACTTCGCTCGTTCAAAGATGCTCTCTCACTCAAAGGAAGGCAGAAGTCCCTCCAGGCGCTGTTCCTAACTTCAATACATGAACTTACAAGTGATGTCCCAAGAAGTACTGCGCCATCACACCATCCAAGCAAGCAAGGTAACTTTCCACACGGCACCAATGCTCCCATGCCTTCGCTAGATCACCTTGATTCCCAAGTTCACTCCGATGAATGAGAAAGTACAACAGTCCTTTATTATCAGTATTGCCGTTCAATGTATCCTCTCCTCCCAAAGCCTAACTCCTAAAACAAAGACATTATTCTAGCTAACAAGGATGAATTTCTCTACCTGCAACAGAAACGTAAGAAAGAACAAATTCAACATGCATATGAATTTCTCTAGTAAATCTAATGCGAGAGCTTCCAGAGGAAAAATACAATTCAGGCCTATGGAGATAGGTCAACCTAGGGAATGGCACACAGCCTCATGAAATTATACATATAAAATGACCATTATTACTGAGCACAACTAAGTTAACACATGACATGAGCACATCAATTGTGTGAATACTCGTAAGCTACATGGACACATTCTGCATGTTAATGTTTTTGTTTAGCCACTTGTAGTTGCAACGTTAATTTTGTGATTTTTACATTGAAATGATCCCTAACACTTCACTTTTCACGTTAATACAGTTCACTTTCTACTGGCCTACTGTTAACACAATAAAGGATTATATGCAGGTGCAAACTACCCACATTTATAATGCACCCCTATATACTAAAGAGCAAAATCTGCGATCTAATAGATGATACCAGTATTCAGTGTACTGTATGATAATAAAATGCATTAGAATCATAGAATGATACAGATCAAAGTTCATCATATCCATTAATTGTTTCACATGCAAAACACATCTAAGAAGAGGTGAAAGAAGTATGAGAATTTGCTTATCTAAAAGCTTACACAATAAGGGCGCAATGGCACTAAGGAAAAAACTATTCGTGACACATTGGTAAGCATATTTTAAGTGGGTACTTGTGAAAGGTCACTACGGATAAATGAGCTCATGGTACAGAAGGTGAAGGAAAGTATTCAAGACATGCTCAAAGTGCAGATGTAAACACAGACACAAGAGAAGGGAACTAAAGGAGAGAAATTCAGTGATGTGGTGTAGAGCGTATGCCACAGACGGGAGTGTAGCAAGAGATTCGAGCAGGTTCTGAAGGTCCATTAGTGCTTTGAGTAAAGTATAGTAGAAGTAGCACTCTAGTGCCCATAACATAACAACTACATGGTTCTCAGGAAATGGTGGTAAACAAAGAAATGACAATCAACACATTACTGAAATAGATGGATGGTAAGCCAGAAGAACCCAGCAAAACCATACCATGGGATACGGACGATGACTTGCCAAGGTCATTTTAGGCTCTAAGGCAAAGCTTCAAGATTACCCTTGCCAACACACAGGGAAAAATGGAACTTATGTTTTACTATATCCTTCTCTTTAAGCGGAATAGCATGCAACACATTTTAGTTTTTATCTCAGAGAAGTGTAGGGAGTGCCAGAATAGGCATCTCAAACAGTCACACGCAGAGGACTTACACATACAGAAAAAGTAAGGCTACCACTACATTTTAGAGGTTCTACATTACCACCCTTCAGTAAAGCAGGCCCTAGGTGTCACTATATCTCTTTCAGTGGGACAGGGGCGAAATTCAAGCCAGTTTGGAGCGTGCATTATCAGACCAGGTTCAGAGGAACAGCCCAAGAAACATACATGCCTTTGTTATTATCGATCTCAATCATCATTCCAGACAGGGTCTTGAAATTCTTTTGACCAGGACTGCATGAGGTTAAATGTACTACAGCTGCCACAATGAAAAGGATTGAAGAAGAACAAAAAACTCAAGTGTAGCAACGTACCTCTTTAAAGCTGATGCTAGTGCAAAGTTCATTCGATACACAACAGCATGAATTATGCACTTATGGAGTGGGCAGAGAATAAAGTGTGTTTCTCAGGGCTGCAAGTATCATTGGTACTGCAGATGCAATGATACAGGGGCCAAATAAACCACAATGGTGCCTGTGTTTCTATGTTATGTTATGTTATGTTAAAAGCATTTATTGAGCGCACGGACACCAGGCGGTTTCATGGCGCTAGACGAAGGGATGATTGATGGACGTGTGATTACTCGTAGGCTTGCCGGAACAGAAAGGTTTTAAGAAGTGTCCTGAAAGGGAGGTAGCTGGGGCAGAATCTAAGTTCGCTCGGGAGTGAATTCCATAGCTTGGGAGCCAGGAAAGAAAAACTAAGGCCACCATGTTTTTTTTGTTTATATGAGGGGATAACAAGCAGGTTATGGTGAGAAGAACGAAGGGCCCGAGCGGGGACATAGCGGTGAATTCTGGAGGCAATGAAGGCAGGGCCCAGATCAAAGAGGGCCTTAAAGATTGCACAACCCAATTTGAAAATACAGCGTTTGGCCACCGGGAGCCAATGAAGGCTCCTCAGAAGTGGAGAGACATGTTGATGTCTAGGCTGGTGGAAGACAAGCCTGGCAGCCTGATTTTCCACCAACTGCAGACGGTGGAGTTGGTAGGCAGGAAGACCAACATAAAGGGCGTTGGCATAATCAATACGAGAGACGATTAAGGCCATGATGACAAGGATAAGAGCCTCCCTGGTTAGGAACCTACAGATTTTGCGAATTCTGCGAAGATGAAAGAAGCAGGAAGAGGTAACAGCAATAATCTGAGGTTTCATAGATAAGTCTTTGCAAATGATAACGCCAAGACTCTTCACCGAGTCCGCTGGGTGGGGAGGGACCCAAAGGGGAAGGCCAAAAGCTAGTGTTCCAGGGGTTGGCATGCCCTCCAGTTAAAACAAGCTCAGTCTTGTCAGGATTGAGTTTCAACTGGCTATGATACATCCAATCTCTGATGAACAGCATGGTGGATTGGAAGTTAGTGCGGGACGCTGAGGTGGAATCAAGTTTGAAAACCAGCTGAAGGTCGTCGGCGTAGTTAAAAACGGAGACCTGGCTATTACAAAGGGAGGTTATCAAGAGGTGCATGTAGAGATTGAACATGAGGGGTGATAGCGTAGAGCCCTGAGGGACTCCGCAGGTCAGGTTGAAGCGAGATGCCACAAAAGAGGAAAGGTGAACCGCCTGGGAGCGATGATGCAGAAAGGATCTGACCCACTCCAGAGCTAGACCATGGACATCAGCGTTATTGACACGGTCGATCAGAAGTTCATGATCGACCGTGTCAAAGGCCGCCGATAAATCCAGTAACACCAGAGCCTGGAAGATGTTGTTGTCAGCGCCCTTTCTAAGCTCATCCATCACCGCCATAATGACAGCCTCGGTGGAATGGGCCGGCCTGAAGCCAGCCTGCTGAGGGTCAAGAAACTGAGATCTTTCAATAAATGAGCTGAGGCATTGAGTGACATGTGCCTCCAAAATCTTCCCGAGATACGGGAGTAACGAGATAGGGCGGAAATTACTTAGAATTAAAGGATCAGCATTGTTTTTTTTAGAATAGGGACCACTACAGCACATTTGAACGAGTCTGGGACTATGCCAGTTGCTAAGGAATTGTTAAGCAAGGCGAGCGGAGGGACCGGACAAGCAAGAAAAGCCTCCTTAAGAATCTGAGGGGGGCAGCAATCGTGAGGCGAGCCCGAGCTAACTTTGTTCAAGAGAGTCTCAAATTCTGTCTTGGAGATCGGAGGGTAGACATCTAGCGAGAATAAGTTCTTGCTTGGCAGAACTGGGATAGCAGAGGAGAAAGGGGTGGGGATGTTATTTTTTATAGTGGCTATTTTACTAATAAAATAGGAATTGAGTGAGTCAATTAATGTCTGGGAGGGACTGGATTGAATGATCACCCGATCGGGCAGCGTGAGTTCGTTAACAATGGAGAAGATGTCTTTAGCCCGAGAGGCCGAGTCCGTGATCTTTTGTGAGAAGTATAATGTTTTAGCCTGAAGAATGGAATTTTTATATTGTTTTAACAAGGTAACATAGACGGATTTCTCTTCGGGGGTGCAAAGACGTCTCCAACGGTGCTCTGCCTGACGGATGGCCAATTTGTCCCTCTTTAATTGTTCAGTGAACCAGCGTTGGGCGTCATGGGGACGTTTAATTTTTATTTTCCTCACGGGGGCAACCTTGTCACTGGCTACTGTCAACCAAGATTCAAGACTGGAGGCTTGAGCAGAGACAGAGGCTTGATAACTAGGAAGAGAGGCAGCCAAGAGAGAGTGACATTATTTCCTTCCTTGCTTGCATTTGGGCCCCGTGCATCCTCGCTGTGCAGTGTACAGAGGAGACTGCCCACTTTACAATTAAGCAGCTGTTTTTAGTGAAACAGTTATAGGGGCACTGGGGCCTAGGTGCATGAGGGGACCACTGCATCATAGTTATGACTGTCCCACTTTACAAAATGACCATGGGGAGTAATTTTCCTCACCGTCATAAGGGCCCAGGGCAACCTTGCTGCAAAGGTGAGGGGCAACGAGTGGGAGCTAATGTTTTCCTGATCTGGACAGAACTTGTTTCAAGATTAAAGTAATGGCTCACCATGGTGGGGAAGTGGTAAAAGAGGCAGAGGGACAACCTGCTACTAGGGACCACAGGTATCATTAGTGCAACAAGTGCATTGGCATTGGGTCCCAGGAGTGTGTGGGTTCACAACACCCCAATTATGTGGAGTAGTGTTTTTTCATAATTTTTTGTTTTGTTTGATATATGTCTCAGGTTTAGTGTGGATTACAAGCTAAAGAAAATGTACCTCTGAAATGATCTTGTTAAACCCATCAGTCTTACGTTGGTGTCACCCCAACCTTTTGCCTTTCTCCTCCATTATTTATGTCCTCAATTCTGCTGGCCATAGGACTAGAAGCACTTTACAACTGTCAACCAGAGCTAAAGTGCATGTGTTGTGTCCTCTAAACATGGTAATATTGGCTTATACCAAACTAGCATATTTAATTTGCTAATAACTCCTTAGTAAAGTGGGTCTATATGCGCCCATGTCCTGTAAATGAAAAGCTACTAATGGGACAGCAGCATTGCTTATTTCACCCATTTGAATAGCCCTCTAAATATTGTCACAGGCCTGCCGTTGCAGAGCTGTGCAGTTTAAATTGCATTTCGACCTGGGAAAATAAAGATTCTTCCAGGCCCAAACCTTCAGTTTTCTACACATAAGTAACCTCTAAGGTAGGCCATGGCCAGCCCAGAGGACAGGGTGCAGTGTTTTAAAAAAGTAGGGAATGTAGTCTTAAGTTTTACATGTCCTGGTAACGAAAAACTCTTACATTAGTTTTTCACTTCTGCAAGGTCTATCCCCCCTCATGTGATAACATTGGCGTTGCCTAATTGCATTTTACACGTAATTTCCAAATGGAAAGAGATAACCAGGTCATGTTTGGTGTTTCTGAAATACTAATTTAAAATCCTACCTTATGGTAAAATCGGATTTTAGATTAGAATTTTGAATATGCCATTTTTATAAAGTTGGCATTTTCTTTCCTTAATCATTTAGTGCCTGTTGCCTGTCTCCCGACTGGGTGTAGCTTTGTGTATTCACCCTAGACAGCCACACACAATAGAAAACTTAACTGTGTCTGGATGGGCGTTCACTAGTAGGATGGGAGTGAAGAGCTGGGCACAGCCACACTAACACTTGAATAGGATGTGTCCTGCCTCCACACAAAGGGTTGCATTCCCCCTGTAGTTAGTCTGGAGCCAGGACAGGGAAGGCAGTAAACCTCCTCAAAAGCACAACTGGGTATAAATACTGGACCTCAGACACCAACTCTTCAGTACAAATCTGGACCCATGAATACTCTGCCAGGAAGAAGAGCTGCTGGGCTGCTACAAGGACTGTGACTCTGCTGGACTGCTGCCATAAAGGAACTGCTGCCCTGCTGTGCTGACCTGCTGCTTACTTTCCTTCTGCTGGGGGAAGAAGAACTGGAGTTTTAACTTCATCTTAAACTCAGGACCCCAGGGTGACTCAAAGGGTTAGCCTGCAGGCCGCACAATCTGAGCCTCAGGGACATAAAAGGCTCCCCAGCCACCTCCTGGACTCAGCTGCAGCAAGCTGCTGACCTCCAAATGGTGCCTCTCCCAAGCTCGTGAAATTCACCTTTTGGGATGGTGAACAGGCTCATTTGCACCAGACTTGCACTGCTCTCACTGAAATTTAAGAATGAGCTTTCGCCAGTTCATTTCTTCATACAGCAAGCATCGACTGCCAACATGGGACCGCCACCATGAAGCTCCGGTCCACCCATCCACAAAGCCCGACATGCTTTTCGTGCCACTTCGACAACTGCCCATGATGCCCATGATGCTCTCCTTGCTCCCTGCGACCCTCTCCAATGTGAATGGGATTCTTGGCACAAAACATGAGAAGGTAACACTTCAGCGGGACTAATCTGGGACTTTATCCGACTTGCGCTCCATTTTGATTGGCCTGAACCTTTGACTTTGGCCTTGTCCAGCACAAGCAGATAGCTGTGATTGGTGATGACTGTGTTGCTCACAATTAATCTCAATTACTCCGTATTCAAACATTACTCGTACCAGTCCTTCCTTCCTGAGTTTTCTTGACTGCGGACCAGCCTCGGTCGGTAGTAGGAGTACCTGCAGGGCGGTGACATGGGGAGGGAGAGGGGCAGGGTGGGGGTAAGTAATGTATGGATTACGGAGCTTTACAGCTGAGTAAACATACAAAGAAATAAAACGAATTTCGTTGCGTGGACTGCATCCCCAAATGCGACGCAGTGCGCTCAACGAAATTCGTTTTATTTATTTGTACATTTACTTAGCTGTAAAGCTCCATAATCCATACATTACTACCCCCCATCCTGCCCCTCACCCTCCCCACATCACCACCCTGCAGGTACTCATACTACCGACCGCGGCTGCTGCAGACTATGAAAAAGAAGATAGACTACAGCTACAAAAACATTCACAATGCATCCCCCTTCAAGTATTAATGAATATTACATCCATTTCAGATTACACATTGGCCCTTTATGCAATTAATTTGGGACAATAAATATTTGTGAATCCATTTATACACAAGCATGAAAACATGTATACTGCCGAGGACAAAAAAGACAAAAGAAGATCAGAAACAAAACAAAACCCTTTTTAAATTTTTAAAGCAATATCGAAGTACAGCTGCCTTATCCTCAAAATGAATGAATGAATGAAGGATTTGTAGAGCGCAGGAATAATCCCTGGAGGGGTATCTCTGCGCTATCGATGGAGGAACAGAGGTGGGAGCAGGTGAAAAGTTGCTAAAAAGTGCAGTTTTCAGACGTTTCCTGAACTTGAGAAAATTTAGGCACTTACATAAGGGGACTGGAAGCGAGTTTCAGTATCGAGGGGCCAAGCAGGCGTAAGTGTTGCTACCGGTGTGTAGTCTGTTAAACCGAGGGACGACTAGCAGTGCCTTCTCTCCAAAGTGCAGAGTTCTGCTTGGTAGGTAATGACCTGGTTTTTCCACCAGATACCTAGGGCCCCTATCATTTATTGTTTAATGGAACAAACAGCAGATTTTAAACTTGATTCTTTCAGGAATGGGGAGCCAATGAAAGTATCTGAATAGTGGTAGAGATGCAGTTCCAGGAGACATATTGAGAGCCAGGTGTGCTGCCGTGTTCTGGACCACTTGCAACCTATTTAGCACAGTATCGTTTGCAGTTGCCAAAAGTGCATTAGCCGAGTTGACTGACTACCAGAGTTAGGATCAGGGTCTTGCATAGTGATAGGGGGGGAAGATGGAACACTCTCCATAGAAGCTTCAGCATATAAAAGCAGGTGCCTGACATGGTTGCAACTTGATCTTTAACAGATAAGGAGTAGTCCAGATAAACTCCCAGGTTTTTTGTCTTGGTTGTAGGGGTGGGAGCGGGGCCTAATTCTGATGGCCACCAATTGGGGGACCACAAAATGTATGCTTTGCCGAACAGAAGTACTTCAGTTTATCGGCATTCAACTGGTGAAAATACTTTGTCATCCAGTCAGAAATTGCTTGCATACCTTCAGCAAAGAGCTGCTTTGTCACCACCGAATTATTGTCAAACGAAAGAAGATGTTGTGTATCGTCTGCATATGAAAATAGAACTAAACAATAATCTCTAATGATAATTGCGAGAGGGGGCCACATATATATTAAATAATGTGGAAGAGATGGGAACGAGCCCTGCTGTAACTCATTCGTAAGGGATCTAGCACAGGAGCAGAAGGGACCAAAACTAACTTTGTGTGTGCACGGCTCTAAAAAGCTTGGAAACCATTGAAGGTGAGTCTTTGCAGTAGCTTATGGTGGGCTACCGTAACAAAGGCTGTTGGCAAGCCCAGCAGCACTAATGATACTGCCTTGTTATTATCTCGAGAAAGTTTAATAAAGTCCGGGACATCTATAAGGGTAGATTTGGTAGAGTATTTTGTTCTAAAACCAGACTGTGAGGAGTCAAGACATTCTTGGGATTAAATATGTTCCATGAGCTTTGAGTTGATATATCCTTCAAGACGTTTGCTCATGAGCAGAAGGAGTGAAATGGGGCAATAGTTATATAGCTCTGTAGAAGGGGCAATGACCTATTTAAGAATCGGAAGAACTTTTGAAGCTTTCCATTCATGAACCACTTTCTCTTCACTCAAGGAATGTTTTAATAAGGTGCAGATTGAAGTGGCAAGATGCTTGGTTACTAGGGCAAACACTCTGGCTGGCAAAATATCAATCGGGAACCTGACTAAGGGCCATATTATCAAGGAACGGCGATAATATTATCGCTGCTTTAGCGGCAGGAAACTGCCACTAAAGCGGCGATAATGGGCTCGATAATATGCCCTTGTGAATTCCCATAGGAGCCCAGGTTCTGGTGTGAACATGGGATTCTATGGGAATTCACAAGGGCATATTATCAAGCCCATTATTGCCGCTTTAGCTGCAGTTTCCCGTCGAAAATGTTAACACCGTTCCTTGATAATATGGCCCTTAGACGTTTTTAGCATCTCTTCTACTTTAGAAAACTGCAGGGGTGGAAAGCCTGATAAGACGGCGTCTTTCTTTCTGGGAACTGTAGAAAATGGGATGAAGGTATCTCAAGTACTGAAATCCCTAGGAAATGTGTCAGAGATTTTGTCAATTTCTTCTTCAAAAATATTGGAGATGTTATCACATAAAACTTGAGAGGCAGGATTGGATTGGCACAGGCAATTGGTGACGTAAATGATTTAAGAATCTTATAGAGTTTTTCGCCAAATTATTTCCAATTTTTACACTTGGATTTCTCCCTACATATTTCCGGAGTGAACCAGACTGCATGCTTTCTTTGGGATTTGACTGCTGCATCTTGAGTGGGACCAAATGTCAATAGCTGCCAATAGAGCTTGAAGGAGTTTGTTAACCTTTGTATTAATTACCCCGGGCTTATCAAAAGTAGGCTGTATAAACTCCTTTGAGAACGCGTCTTCTGAAACTTTAAGCCATTGTCTCTTAGTATTCCCCATGGGAGGGATTGGGGTGCCAATCAGTGGAGTACTATTAATCTGGAAGTTGATCAATGAGTGGTTAAACCAAATCACCGGGACGGGGGTTGGAGTGTATGTGAGGTGCATTGGTGAGAATAAGATCTAAAGCATAACCTGCAGCATGGGTAGGCCCTGAATTCATGATTTCCAACCCTAGGGATGCCATATCTGCCAAGAAGTGGACGGCGTCCACATTCTCACTACTTTCACTGTGTATAGTAAAGTCACCTAATGAAATAAATTGTTTAGAAGAGATGACATGGGGAGCAATACCTTTCATTAATTTTAAAGAAAACTCCTTAATTAAGATGCCCTGAGGGTGCAATATACAAAGGCACCTCTTCAGCAATCCTGGGGTGTAATTTCAATCTTAAAAAAACAGATCTCTATCGTATCATCCAAGAACATATCCATTATAGTAATATTCCGAGATGATTTATAGACAATAGCAATACCTCCACTTACTTTACTATCTCTATTTAAATTCAAAATATAATGCACCTCTGGGAGTGCTAGCATAATAGCAGGAACAGAAAAGGGTTTAAACCATGTTTCTGTTAGAAATACTACGTCGGGGGACTGGGAATTCAATAAATCCCATATTTCAGTAGAATGCTTGGGCAAAGATCTTACATTTATTAGAAAGGCTCTCCAACTTTAGGTGGAGCTATGAGAAGCCTGACTACCTGAACTCACAGAAGTGATTAATTCAGGCTCTGAGTCATCTAAAGGGTACATGAGGGTATGCTACACCCCACCCCTGATCTTTCTTGAAGACTCTGGAAATGGCAGTGTATACAAGAAAACAGTCCTACCAAGTTGGCAGAGAGAACGTTCACGTGAAATCCCTTTAAATTGCCTGCCATGTTTGCCAGCAGGCTAATGTGATTAAGTTCTGCCATAGAATAAGTGTATCTCGGTAAGGAGTGGCTGTTACAAGGGGCAGGGGTCCCGGCTCCTGGTGACGGGTGGACACAGACGGGCGCAGATGAGTTTGCCTTTGGCGCGCCAGCCGCGCGCCCACTGCGTGCGTCCACAGGATCATGTTCTTTAAATAGAAGGCCTGAAGAGAACTATCCCGCCAACCCCGGACTGCCACAACCGGAAATGCCGCAACTGGAAGTAGGGGAGAGAATGTAAATTAGCTTGCCCGCTCTCTCCAGACAAACAAGAATGAACCCGCGGTGGACCGGAGAGCGAGCGAAAGGAAAACTATGATAAGGAGGTGGGCAGTTTACAAGGTAGGGAGGGCAGATTTAAAAGCCCCTTGGAACACATTTACACCGCCGTTGCATCAATTCTGTGACGCAGCGGTGGCATAAACCATGCTCCACATTGCCACACATTTACAACGTGACACATCTAGGGAGATGCATCATGTTGTAAAGCCCTGTGCCATATTAAACCTGCAAACAGTACAAAGAATACTCCCTCATGACCTATATGATATTACTTTCAATTTCAAAATACATTTCCACCATGGGCTATTAAACCAAAAAATCAATGACATATCACAACATATTTACTTCAACTTATTTTTTTTTACTTATGTTGTTATTCATTTATCTTTGTTCTTTTTCAACATCTATCAAACATACATATTTCTATTGTTTACATAAGATCTCTAGTACAAACGTATTTTCCACAATTATAATCTATTCACACCCAGGTAGAGAACAAACCCACACATACCACTCATACACACATATACATTACATCCATATCCCATCCACAACTCTACATAGTCATCCCAATTTCCATGTTTAGTATGTTTTAGTCTCTATGACCCTATACAGGGCTCCTACTAAATAGCAGGCTTGTAAAAGGACTTGGTCAACGCGTTTCGGTGGCATAAAAAGACATAGGAGCCACCATCATGAGGACCCACCAGATATCACATCAATGGTTCTCACCACCCTGGGTTAGCCTGGACAAAAATGTAAGACAATCAGTTGGTTACTAGCCCATGACCTAACAACATTATTTATTTTATACAGACATTGATCGGACCAATATACCAACACTTATAAATATATTAAAAAAGGTGTGCTATAATACCTAAGTGCCATCTTGTCCCACTGAAAGATGTGGATGTATAAGTTAGTGATATCTCTGTAGTTATCCAGCCCATATGAGCATAGGGCATAAGACAGAAACATTTAGTGCATAACACCACAGCTTGTTCAGCTACCATCACCATGTACATCTTCACGAACACTGTACACTAATAGATACCCAAAGATATTATTGCTTGGGGAATACAGCACTTTCTGCGACCATTGGTCACACCCTGCAAAAATGTATACAAGGGTACTTACTGTAATTGAATATTATCAATGAAGCAAAGTACTTCTCAATAATGTGTGGGACAACACCCACAAAGGTACCATATACAGGAGTTTGCCCGAATCCTACCAAAGTAAGGGAAAGGAGGCTGTCAGTTATTACTGACTCTTAATGATTAAAACCCTTCTCTCAGTCTCCATCTCCACAAAAGTGATATTCTTACCAAAAGTAGCATCTCCTCTCTGCTCCTTAACCAAAAGGTTAAATGCTAAAAACCAGCTGCTGCACACCAAAATCTGCATAGGGGAATTCAAATATTCTATATGAATATTTTAATTCCCCTATGCAGAATTTGGTGTGTAGCAGTGGGTTTTTAGCATTTAACACAATAGCTTTTTACAATTTTCATGAGTGGTAAAAGACAAGAGAAAGAAAGAAAGAAAAGAAAAGAGGAGAAAAAGAAGAAAGAAAAGGAAGAAAGAAAAGAGGGGGAGAAATAGGTGAAAGAAGAAGGAGGGAAAGAAACGGAGAGATGGGGAGATAACCTTATGAAATAACATGTAAATAATGCCAAAATACAGTATTATGTAATTTGTGTGAGAAATACCTAACCTTGACTGATAAAAGCTAATGAACCAAAAGAAAGAAAAGAAAATATTCAGGGTGGTAGATAAACAAAAGAAGAGGCCTTATTACGGAGTGCAGACAAACATAAATAATTGGTTAGTGGAGACCAAAAGGCTTCCTTTCAAATCATTTGCTGAGAAGTGTTAACAGAAGCTCTATCCAGTCTGTGATGATAACAGAGAAGATTCCACCAAGTAGAGTAAGGGACCTTGAAAGCTTCTTTCCAATTAGAGGTTATTACCTGAAAGGCAATAGCAATGAATAAGCCCACAAAGATACCAATCTTGTGGGAACCAATCCATAATGTAGAGTTATTTCCAAGGAAAATAGAATATATATCAAAATGAAAATTGGTAGAGCAGATGGAGGATATAGATTCATATACTTTAGTCCCAAAATGGGAAATGTTGGGACAATGAAAAAAGGAATGCATTAACGAGCCAGGGTTGTGTTGACATGACCAACAGTTCGGGGATAACTTTACGCTATACCTAGAAAGGGATAAAGGAGTAAAAAACAATCTTTGATAAAAATAACAAAGTGTTTGAGTGGTGCTAGCATTGCAGGAGGTGTGATGGATGCGGTCCCAAATAGAATTCCAAGTGTGAACGGAGAGGGTACGTCAGATTCCCATAAAAGTTCAACTTTTGTCTTGGGGCGATCACGAGAAGAGAAATGGAGATATTTATGAATGTGCAAGGCTCGAATGGAGGGAGAAGTAGATAGGGATTCAAACAAGGAGTCCGAAGAAGTCGGAGTAGATCCAGAAAGGAGAGAGAACCAATCAATTTAAAGCACTCTCAAAGACTCATATCTAAGTAGTGAGGAAGCTGGTACATCAAACTTAAACTGTACCTCTTGTGGGGTGGGAAAAAAGAATCTTTAATCAAATGTTTAAGAAGGAAAATCCCTTTAGCGTCCTATTGTTTCCAAAAAATGGTAAGGTTTGATAATTTAATAAGTTTGTTAGGCCATAGAGGTGAGTCTAAAAATAGTTATAAAGGAGAATGAGATTTACACTTAACTGGGTGAAAGGTAGATATAAAATGTGAGATTGGTGGGTAATTAAAGGAACGAGGTGGAGTAATAATACTAGCCAACAAGGAAAAAGGAAAAGGGTGAATTAGTGATTCCTCCAATCTATGGCAAACAGAACTGGAAATCCCTTCAGAGGAAAATAAGTATGGTAGCACTTGACGAATTAAAAAGGCAGAATGATAATGTCGAAAATTAAGGAAATGAACACCAACTTGATCTTTAGGGGAAGATAAGAGGGCTAAAGAGATTCGGGCCTTCCATCCATTCCAAAGAAAATTACTCAAAATCCCATTTAGGGTTTTAAAAAACTTCGAAGGAAGTCTAACTGGTAACATGGACAAATATAAGTTAATGACGGCAAGCAACGTTATTTTGATTGAATCTAATCTACCCCATCATGACAGGAAAGGGTAAGACCATTTGCTTATCATATTATTCACTTTTAAGAGAACCTCATCTAAATTAAGCTGGATCGTTTTTGCAACAGAGGAGGAATACTTAATCCCAAAACAGGTAATACTACTACTGTTCCACTTAAGATCAAACCCTTCAAACATGCTTCTTAAACACTATTCATTTAATGGAACTACTTCTGATTTGAAGAAATGTAGTTCATACCCGGATAAGGAAGCATAGGAAGAAAGAAGATCAGGGAATGTGGGCAGAGAAATAGATGGATCTGAAATATATAACATAATATCGTCTGCATAAGCCATATATTTATTTCAATAGCCTTGTGCTTAAAGCCTTGGAAAGAATATGAATGATGCAAAGAGTGTAAAAAGGGTTCAAGGGAAAAAATAAAAAGTAAAGGAGAAAGAGGACAGCCTTGATGGGTACCCCTTTGTAAAGTAAATAAGACGATTGAGAACC
Source organism: Lissotriton helveticus (assembly GCF_964261635.1). Classification (NCBI taxonomy): domain Eukaryota; kingdom Metazoa; phylum Chordata; class Amphibia; order Caudata; family Salamandridae; genus Lissotriton; species Lissotriton helveticus. The sequence goes on along the minus strand of NC_136063.1, from coordinate 525,305,397 downwards.
GTTACCAAAAACTGAGGTAGTAGACTCAGAATATAGCAAACTGATCAAAGATAAGATAGAAGGTCCAAAACCATGCCATTTGAGAGCACGCAACAAAAAGAGCCAATGAACGCGATCAAAAGCTTTCTCTGAGTCGAGGGTTATGGCAGTGATAGGGGAAGAACTCTTAGAAGCTAAATGAATAAAATTAAGAAAAGTTCTGAAATTATCAGCTATTGTCCTCCCCTTGACAAATCCTGTCTGCTCAGGACTAATCAACTCTGGGAGAACTTGGTTAATACAGAGGGCTAATACCTTGCCAAAAATGTTACAGTCTAAATTAATCAATGAAATGGGGCGATAATTAACACAAAGGGAAGGGCCTTTATCTTTTTTAGGAATTAAACAAAACATAGCTTCCAAAAAGGAACCTCGAGCTTCATTGCAAGAAACAAAGTGTTGAAATAACGATGAAAGATGAGGCAAAAGAAAATGAGAGAAACAGGAATAAAATTCAGCAGTATGTCCATCCGGGCCAGGAGCCTTATCATTGGATAACTTAGATAAAGCGGATTTGATATCAGAAAGGGAAATGTCAGCCTCCAAAATAGAACAGTCTGGAAGAGGAGAAGAGCGAGGCGGTAATGAATCGCAATAAGATTCTAAGGCGTTCTCAGAAGAAGAGGATTTAGGGGTGTATAAGGTATTATAGAAATCTGTAAAACAGTTTAATATTTCCTCATCCCTGTAGCGCCTAATACCACAATCATCAGTACTCTTGACAATTCTGGACCTTTAAGATTTAACCTTTAGATAATTTGCTAACAGTTTACCAGCTCTATTACGGCCACCTTAAATTTGTAATTAATTTTTAATAAAGTTCCAGAAGCGTCTTCTGTAGATATCCTATTAAAAGCCAGTTTTCCGGTACCAAATTCTTAAGGGGGTCGATATTGTTAGATGAAAAGTAAGCATGTTCCAATTTCTTAATGGAGGATATCATAGAAGCAAACTATGTACAATATTGTTTCTTTTTACTTGCTAAAGAGGGTCCCCTAGGGACTCCTCACCAAGGCCATGCAAACAGCCACTACAGCCTGCATGTCTTGTGGAGAGAAAAATGACAAAGTTACCACATGGCACACTGTTTGCCATGTCAAGCAGCACTGCCTAAGGTATAGGTAAGTCACCACTCTAGCAGGCCTTACGAGCCCTAAGGCCGGGTGCACTATATCTCAGTGTGGGCATATCTGCATGAGCAGATATGTCCCTACAATATACAAGTCTTTTCTTAATATTGTACATGCCAGCGAAGCCACAGAGAGTACATGGGCTGGAAACTTGAAACTGAATCTCCCCACCACCATGATGGCTTCCCTGAACCCAGGAGTGTTTGGTACCAGAAAACTCCCCTTAATAAACCCACACTGATACCAGTGTTGGATTTATTAGAACATATAATACGAGGGCACCTAAGAGGTTCTCCCTCAAAACCTACCAATGCTGCTGTGGTCTCTGACTGGCTTTAGGAGGCCTACCACCACTAGACGTGTTTCTGGACCCATGGGGTAAGAGCCCTTGCTCTTTGAGGACAGAAAGAAAGCCTGTACTGGGCGTAGGTGTCAGACCTCCTTTCCCAGGCAGGCACTCTGCGCAAGAGGGAATCTTCAAAGGCCTTGCTGCCATTGTAATACGACCCAGACTCTGTTGCTAGCAGCAAATGGCAGCCCCCAGTTCAAACCCCCACTTTTGGCAGAAGAACAGTGGGAAGCCTGAATGAGAATGGGAGGTGTGCCCCCTTTGCCAACTCCACCCCTCAGGTGCTGTAGATGAAGTGAAGCACAGTTTTCAGTGCCCACTATCTTGAAAATGATAGGACTTATCCAATCAGGGATGGAACTCTGCCCCCTCCCACAGGCGGGTGCCATAATAGAGGGTGTAGACAACCTAGGTAAGAGACCCATTGGTCCTTACCTGTCACTCCCTCGTAACACCCCTAAATCTAGTATTTAGATTGCACCACCAGACCCTGAAGGTCAGATTCATGATGACCTATGAAGCATGGACACTGACTAGCTGCAACAGCAAAAGAGAAGAAGGACCAGTGACTAACACTGCTCCACCCCTGCAGGCCTGTCTGTTGCCTTTCGCCCCAGCTACAAAAGTCAACTTATCCTGCAGGCCTAGCAACCTCCAAAACCCTGGGAGGACTTCCTGCCTTCAATAAAGATCAAGAAGTCCTGTGGACAGTGGACCTGTCATGAAGAAGCCATCCTTAAATTCCAAGAGCTTTGCCTTGAGGAACCACAAAACTGTCCACTGGACCCACCTCTACACCCAACGCCCAAAGCCTGAGTCTCAGTGACCCAACGGTCCTGCAAAGATTCCCCAGCAATTCTGATCAAGAGTCCATTATGGGTTGACCTCTGCCAGACTCCACGTCAACTCCTGCAGCCTCTGCACGAGGATCCCCCTAACTGCAACCTGCTCCAGTAAGCCTTTTGCAGATATCCAAGGACACCCCTACACATGAAACCCCTGGGCCTGGAGGAGCTTGACCAATGGTGTCCCTACATCCCCAAGCATAGGTACTTACCTGGGCAGCTGTTGGTTTTCATCATCCAGTGTCCAGGCCAGAGCGTGTAGACTTTTTCTGAAACCGATCTCCTCCATTAGTTTGTATTGGGTGCCTGATGCTGTGTTGGCACTTTGCACCTGGCCGCCCCTGCGCCGCTAAGTGTGTATGTTTGGTGATGCCCTGTGGACACTACAGGACTTGCCTAAACCCCCAAAGACTGACCACCGACACCGCTTTAACCTTCCTGCCCCAGTGCTGCTGGTGGTGCAATCTTGGTGCTAACTTGAACCTTGCCTTGTATTGACCTGAAACCCCGATGGCTGGATTTGTAAGTCGTGCACTTACCCACAACATTGAATTCTTGTTTTCCTCCTATAGGTTAACATTGCTGAACTGAATATTGCACTTTGTCCAATTTTTAAAGTGAAAAGTATTTTTTATGAAAAATGCACTCTCCTTTGAATGTAGATCTTGGTCTTAAAATAAAACTATAAAGAAGCTACTTTTTCTAAAAATTGGCGTGGATCTCCTTTTTGAGTTGTGTGTCATTTATTAATCCCTATGAGTCTGATTCACGAAGGTAAAATTAGATTAAAGTCAAACTTTATTGCTTTTGTTATTCACAAAGGGCATTTACTACTTGTAAATGCCCTTTGTGAGCACTGAAAGTTATAAAGTTCAGCTTTTGGTATTCACAACGGGCATTTACGAGTAGTAAATGCCCTTTGTGAATACCACAAGTCGTAAAGTTAGACTTTCCCTCTCAGTTTACCTTTGTGAATCGGGCCCTGTGTGTATAACAAATGTCTTACATTCCTCTGTGCTAGAACCTAAGGCTGCTTGACCACACTACCACAATAGAGTACTTTGGGTTTGCATAGAAGCCCTGCACACTTCTAGGGGAATTTCTGGACTCTTTACACAATATAACCAAGAATTGGTATATCACATAAAGAGCCAGCTTCCCACAACCTGTATTGACACTTGTACTGCTGTAGTAACAGTAGGTGTGTATTGTTTGAAAAGAAATCATCTTATTCATTTATGGGCGGGTGTTTGTACATGCATTCCCCTCTCAAGCACCTCAAGTAAACCTCTACCATTTAGTAGCAAATATTCTCCTTTTTCTAGCTGCCCCCCCTTGTCCCTTCCACATTTATTACTGAAACACATACTTACATATGCAGAGATCTCCGCCACTGTGACAGTGACAGCTGCATAAAAAAGACAGGAGAGGCAGAGTTCACTGTCAATAGACTTGTAAACAGCATTTTGTATTATGTGAGTAGTACTACTCTAGTACTACATTTCACATACCACAAACTGCAGCTTGTGAATAGGTCCCACAGACCACAGCAACATACACTTCATTTGCTGGATTATTTTAGAGCCTTAATTTAGCATATAACTACGATGATGCGTAAGTATACTGAGGTGTATATCCTGAGTCAATATTCCATAGCACAATATTCTTTGGGTACAGATCAAGACCTATATTCAAGGATCATTTTTCAATCACTCAATATTTGAAGGTCACCATACTATTGCATCTTACTGCTGCAATGAGGCATTGTTTTTAAAGTGTACACAGTATTCTTGGCAGCTATTAGTTTCTCTTATAAAGTATGTTTCATGCTATTATATTCAGATTACAGTTTTTGGATCAGCTTTTTCTGTTCTGTCAGACATTGATGATAATTACATCAGTTCACTATGAGGTCACGCTTTAGGAATGATCAATAACTAGATATTTGGTTGAATCTATGCAGACACCAAATGTGGATGACTGAATATAGGTGCTATCAATGGCAAAGATGTGACGTTTGTGTGGTTCTGTGTGATATCAAAAGCTTAATACTGAAAGTCTGCGTATTAGCAGGAACAGATTTGCTAAGCACACTTGACATTCTAAGGAGAAGAGCTTGGAGTGACTGCAGTTTTAGAAATGTGTCTTGTGTGAGTCTGTGTCTCATGATGATTAATTTGCTGGCCTGTCCTTAAAAGAGACCATTATTCTGTGAATTGTGAAAAATAATTAGAGCCTGTTTATTAACTTAGTAAGAGTGAGTGGGTTTTCCAGTGGTTGTTGCTACTGATTTCACCTCATTAAAAAGTAATTCAGATCAAGGGTGCCCTTTCTATAAAGGAACATACCAAACCATATTGTTTTTGTGCTATGGGGAGCATGCACTTTAAAGGGCAGAATCTGTCCCAGTTTTTAAAAATGTCAAGGGGAAAGAACAAAGGTACTACTCTCCTACACAAAGAGTAAAGCTTTTGCTACACTTGTTTATTTAAAACCAACACTTAAACTCCTATATACCGTAACAATATTGAAGGGGCTCTACATACCATCATTCCCCCTCTAAAAATGATCCCAACCCCACTGATTGAAGGCAATGAATATCACTACATGGTGAGAAATCTACCAGCGTTAACTATCAGCCTGCCCAAAGAGCCACGGAAAAGCTATGAAATAGTCAAGTGGCCATCAAGAATGATATACAAGATATAAGATGGGCACAGTCTATGTACAGCATCAAACAGCCAATATTATTGGTATGCGGCCACATTTTCTAGAGGTGCACTTCTTCAACTTATTATATGTTTGTAATGTTAGTGCTTATAAAGCTGAACAAATACCTGATATCCAGCCGCGGCTGGTAGTGGGAGTACCGTCCGGGCGGTGACGCGGGGAGGGGGAGGGGCAGGGGCAGGGTGGGGGGTAGTAATGTATGGATTACGGACCTTAACAGGTAAGTAAACATATAAATAAATAAAACAAATTTTGTTGCGCACACTGCATCGCATTTGGTAATGCAGTGCATGCAAAGAAATGTGTTTAACCCCTTCAGTGCTAATGACAAGGGTAACTCGTCATGGAGTTTCCATTGATTTCAATGGAAATTACATTGGAGAATGTCAGGTACCACAGCATCCAAGTGGTTAATTTATGTATATGTTTACTTACCTGTTAAGGTCCGTTTTCCATACATTACTACCCCCCACCCTGCCCCTCCCCCTCCCCACATCACCGCCCGGCAGGTACTTCCACTACCAGCCGTGGCTGCTGATATCACATAATATGCCATTACTAGTAAGGTTTTTACATTCTGCAATCCGGCAATGCAAAAAGGGTAATATTACGGACCATTTGTTGTAACTAAAACAGTAATGCCTCCTGTTCTGCTACACATGTGTTGGTTTGCACCCTAGTGTACTATAGTTATATTAAACATACTTTCACTCATCGAACAATCCTTACTATCATGAATTTCATTCCCCCTGGGCTTTTTGGGCTGAATGTGTATTTCATATTGTTTTGTAGATTTATTCACTAAGCAACCAGAACTTACCACATTACTTGGCCATAGCTGTGCCTGCAACCTGGGGAAATAAGCAAGACCTGGGTTGACTAGGCCCATCTCCAAGCAAACATTGATGATGACTCTAGATCAATCTTGTATGACTGCATTCCTGTGTGGTCTACTTGTGGATGACATGGAGTTAACATAGGAAACGTGTATGCAATGTGCCAGTAATGGTAGGAAACCCATGCATCAGTGAGAACATTAACCTTGTTAGCTACTGGTTATTAAGAGTTTGTGGCACGCCATGTTGTGCGTTCTGCTTAGCATGCCATGGCTGTGTGTCCTGGTGAAATCTGTTGATGCACAACGGTTGATTAATGACAACAAATTGGGCCAGTGTGTGGAGATCAGATTACAACCTCATGAATTCTTGCATGAAATCCCCTCACAAACATAACTTCTAACACTACACCATTAATGAAAAGCTGTGGATGCCAATAGGAACTGACTAAGCACTGATCCTGTTATGGTGCCTTTTGGGCAACAGTGTAACTAACATACATCACGCTACCAATAAATACACCCGAGTCTGTAGTGTACAAACGTAAATGTTTATTCACTATAACAGGATACTATGTTTATTTTTAAAAAAGCAAGTGAAGCAATGCGAATATAAAACAAATACAATTATGGTATTCAAATAGTCACAACCAGGTACAGAATTTCAGTGAAATATATAAATTGTGTTAACATTTCACAAAGGGAACACCCTGGATTAGACTCCTGCAAGCTCTTTACATCAGTAAAGCAGACACCAATTGTTCACTTGGCAACTATCGATATGTGTAATAAAACGCATGACACTCTCTACCGCAAGTTCCAAGGGCATTCGACAAATGTTGGCAAACATGTAACAGAAGACTTTGCTATTTACTGCGGGGTCCGAGGGATGGGCGATAGAGGCTTTCTCTGTTATTCTGTCTTCCCAGGACAAACCTGTCGCCCAGTCTGAATTAGCATCTCATTCTTGGCACACGAGTGCTAGCAGGCTACAAGCCGCCGCCTTGATACTGGGGTGCAGGAGATCCTGCTCAGCAGGGGGGCCAGTGGCCTGGGCTCATTGAAGCTTTAGCTAATGGACTCAAGACCCACAGATCGAGGTGTGCAGTTCTCCTTCTCCTCTAGAGGCCGGTGTGTATATATGTACCTAAAATCCATTAGATAGAGATCTGTAGTGTCCTGCTGGACACAGTCTAGTTGTTCTAATGATGTAACCTACACTTTGCACCCACCCACCACTGGTGTCACGAGTCAGGTTGTCGTGCAGGCCTCAGCCAGACCCGCTAGTGCAAGGGGTTCGCCCTTCTCTGCACGAAGTCCTCAGACCAGATTGAAAGAAGTTGGCACAAGAACTGGAAATAGAAAACTTAACATTTATTACACCTCATGAGGTGGTGCTACGGTCCAAACAGTACCCTTCGGTATTGCAAGAAGTAGCACCCCGAAGCTAGGGATGCATGGTTTATTTATACCCACACAGGGGCTCAAAAGAAGGCGGTACAAAGCACAAGAGCACATTTTATGTACATATAAGGTAATATCGAGAGGCACAATCGATCAGTGGGAGGAGCTAACAGTCTTGGGGCATCGGCTAACACATTCCAATCTAAGGCTAATGACTAACAGATGTGAACACTAACGGTCTGCGGCAAAACAAGGGGACGCTAATAATACCCTGTTGCTGGGCAGATTTAAGTGTCGTGGACAGGAAGATAGGACAGAGCACATGGTCGGCACGAGGTAGCATGCGGCAGACAAAATGGCTGCCATGAATACAAAATGGAGTCCGTTAAATGTCAAGATAACGGCTAGAACTAAGATGTCTTTTGCTAATGCTCAATCTAATCGCTGGTAAAGTACAACAGACGACCGTTTTAGCATTAGCTAAAGACATACGCTCTCTTGGGGTAATCTAAACATTCATCTCATATATCTATACGCATCATCTCAATTACTTCCTTATCTAACGTGTGTTGTGCTTTCACAGTATTTCTTTTGGATGGTATACAAGCAGTTATGCACATAGAACATAACATTGGGCCACAGTGGATACACATACAACAGGTGAAAATCACTGCAATTGCAATACAGAGAATAGTCAGTAATTTCCAACCCCAGGCAGAAACTAGAGCCCAAAACCAACCAGCAAAAGTCCATGTGCCATTTTTAACATGAATATCTGCAGCTATCTTATGCAGTTTAAGAATTGCATCATATACTGAGGGCGAATTATCTGGAATAAATACACAGCAACTACTACCGATAACTTTACATGCACCTCCTCTATCTGCTAACATGACATCTAGTACCATCCTATTTTGGAGAGTTACAATTCTAGCAATTTGAAACTCCTCAGTAATATTACCAAGAGCTATAGCAGTTTGATAGTGACAGCTTCCACAACTCTAGTCAACCGTCGTACTTTCCTGCTATTTAATGCAGCACCCACAAAAGGAAACAAACCCAAATTAAAATCGACATATTGTTGCAGACTAGTGTCTGTCTGATCCACATCATCTACTTTTACAGTCCGTTTATAACGATTCATTTAAATATTTCTGAACAGTTTAAAATCTCAGAGGTATGAAGCAGGTGCCAGAAAGACAGGAGGCAATAGAAAAGATACATAGCATGTGCCAGACCACCCTACTGGTAGTCTATGATATCCTTGACTCCCACACACTAAATACGTGTTGTGTGAGGCCAGAAACAAACTGTCATTTTGCCCATCTATATTTAATACAGTAACACAATCACTAGTTCCAACTGGAATTCGTCCAGTACTATGTACACATAAATCTGCTTTAGTCCTTGTAACAGTGATTACAGACTGATTGCTTGTGGTAGAGTCTCTCGTATGGGTGAAAACATATGGTGTAGAAGCATTGTCCGGTCGATATTCCTCCCATTCCCATATAGTTCCATTTGCTTGAGGATACCCATGTTCATCTTGATAACACTCTCTATTCAGACGAAAAAGAAGTCCACCTACAGCAGGTTTCCTAGTTGAAAATAGAAGAGTGTACCAGGCTCGACAAGAACCATTATGCGAAAAAGGAAGTGGAATAAACGGTGTTCCACCTTTCTTTTGATGTGCTGGAAGCATACCACATATCCAACAATTTGTAGCATTTGTGGCGTTTTGTGTATGGTGGAGCATCTGGACAAACGTATTATTGAGATAGGATTCTTGATGCTTTTGCTCATGATACGGAAGAGTGAAATACTGATGCTCTTCAGGGACTGGAGTAGTAGGAACCACAAAAAACTTGCGAGCAGGAATCATCATCTCAATAGACCAAGTGATCACTGCTATAATTGTCAAAACAGCAAAAACACCTACAACTCCTAACACCTTTTTCTTAGTGGTTATCATAGCAGCAAAATCAACTTTCTCAAAAACAAAAACAGCAGAACAAAATAATCGTAGGAGCTCTTCTCCGTGGGTAGACGTTGGATTCTTCACCGCAGATCAAGACAGGTGTCACTACACTATGCAGGGCTGATCCCCCTCCCTTGTCATATCGGCATTCCGTTTCCACTACCCAGGGCGGTTGCTCAACCTGTCTCTCTCAAAAAAAACTGTACACTCTTTCCTTGGTCTCAAATTGTATCGCGTTGCTCCAGGAGTCGTCTGGTCCGGGAAGAACTCCGCAGATTCCTCAGGTGATACAGCAGGGCCTTTCTCCGTGTTCAAGATCTCTCGGTGATCGGTCAATACAGCAGGTTCCACCAAGGTCGACAATACCTTCCGACAATGAGTGCTATGCACCCAATTTTTCTTGTTGGTGACTCGAACCGCTGTTCTCGTGGCAAGGAGCACCTGTTCTGGCCCACGCCATCTCGGCTCCAAGCTGCTTGACCTCTCAAACGCCTTGACCATTACAAGGTCACCAGGACGGAGCTCATGGCCTTCACCTGTAGATTTGTCAGGAAGTGCTTCACAAACCTGTTGATGAATAGAAACCAAACTTTCAGTTAACTGTGCCAAATAGTCACTCATCAAGACACAAGGTACATCATACACAGAACTCGGTTTCGGAACTCCCCAAATATTCATAGGACGTCCAAATAACACCTCGTACGGGGTGAGACCCGTCCTAGAATGTGGTACTGATCTGATGGACAACAATGCCAATGGCAACGTGTCTGGCCAGGTCAAATGCTTAGAAGCCTGAATCTTAGCAATTTTCAACTTCAGAGTAGCATTATACCTTTCCACCAATTCTGCAGATTGTTGATGGAACACTGCATGGAACTTCTGTTTAATTCCCAATCCTTTCAAGACATACTTGATAACTTCCCCAACGAAATGAGGTCCGTTATCATTCCATAAAAGTCTGCAAACACCGAACTTCGGGAAAAACTCCTTCAGTAGCACCTTAGCGGTAGTAATAGCAGTATTGTCCTTTGTAGGGTATGCCTCAATCCATTTACTGAAAGCACAAACCACCACTAGAACATACTTTAAGTTATTACAATGCTCAAGTTGGATGTAGTCCATTTGCAAGACTTCAAAAGGTGCAGTCGGTGTAGCAAAGCCTCCAGATGGAACTCGCGTTTCCTTTCCATGATTGTATTGCAAACAAATTAAGCAAGACTGTACTACCCTCTTAGCTGTGCTAGCAATTGCTGGATGCTCCCAAACTTGTGTAAGCATTTTCGTTATTACGGAAGCTCCAACATGTACTAGCCCATGTGCTATCTGAACAATAGGTTGTACGAAAGCTATGGGCAGCTTCCATCTATCCATCTGTTTATTTCTCCAACATACTTCGTTATCTAACTCTCCTTCTTTAGACCACTGTTCACGTTCTTTATCAGAGGCTGTCCTCTGTATCTCTCGTACTTCTTGCCTAGCATCATGCCATCTCTCAGCTTGTGACTTCACTACGTACATAGGAGTGGTGTTTCTTTTCATTGCAGTTTCACGTGCCACGTGGTCTGCAAAGGCATTTCCTTGTGCAATCTTGTCTGTCACTTTCCTATGCGCGCTACACTTCACTATGGCTACTTTCTTTGGGCATGTCAATGCAATCAAAAGATTATGCACTTATTCTCCGTGCATTATTTGCATTCCGTGAGATGTAAGAAAGCCTCTTTCCTTCCAGAGTGGACCAAAATCGTGCGCTACTCCAAAAGCATAGCGGCTATCTGTGTAAATGTTCACACATAAATCAGCACTAAGCTCACATGCTCGTGTCAAAGCTATCCATTCAGCTGCTTGGGCCGATTTCTGTGGTATGCGAGCTGTCTCCACTATTGTTTCAAGTGTGGTGATTGCATATGCGGCCGAGGTCGTGCCATCTGGTAATTTCAGACAAGACCCATCAACCCATAGTTCACCATCCACATCTGGAAGGGGCGTATCTTGCAAATCAATGCGACCCTTTGTCTGTTCCTCAGTCAAGAATATACAATCATGCGTTTCTTGTGACTGAGGCTGAGTCACCGGATATGGCAACAAAGTAGCTGGGTTCAAAGTTGCACATTTCTTCAATGTAATGTGAGGAGCTGGCAATGTCAGTTAATATCCTGTAACACGAGCACTAGTTAAGTGCTGCGTCTTTGTCTGGTACAAAAGGGCATCAACCGCATGCGGTACCAACACTAACAGCTTATGTGACAAAACTATTTCCTCACTCTGTCGTATTGACACAGCTGTTGCTGCAACTGAGCGAAAACACCCAGGTAATGCTCTAGCAAATGGATCAAGTACTGCTGAAAAATAAGCACAAGGACGTTGCTTATCGCCGTGTAACTAGACTAAAACTGACAATGCACATACATCATTCTCATGCACGTAAAGTGTAAAAAGCTTCGTGTAATCTGGGGTACCTAACACTGGTGCTGAACAAAGAGCTTGTCGTAACTGTCGATAAGCACTGTCACATTCATCTGTCCATGGAAGGGGTACAGGAGTGTCTTTCGTCAAGAGAGCTAACAAAGGCTTAACAATGTATGAAAACCCCAAAATCCACTGTCTGCAAAAGGAAGTAAGACCCAGAAATGCATGTACTCCTTTCTGTGTGGTAGGAACTGGCGTGCCTACAATTGCTTGTATACGATCTGATGTCTATGCACGTCCCTCCTTAGACAAAAGGTGACCTAAGTAGGTTACCTTTGGTCTACAATATTGCAGCTTCTTTCTCGACACTTTGTGATGATGTGCAGCAAGAAAAGAAAGCAAAGACAGAGTACATTGTTCACATTGTTCTGGGGTGTCGGCTGCCAGCAAGATGTCATCGACATATTGTATGAGAGCTATACCTTCGGGCAATGCAAAAGAATCAAGTTGTCTTTTCAATGCTTGACTGTAAATAGTCGGACTCTCAGTATAGCCTAGAGGAAATCTACAAAATCTATACGATCGATTATTCAAAGTGAAACCGAACAAATATCGGCTGTCAGGATGGATAGAGATCGAAAAGAAAGCGTTCTTCAAGTCTATCACAGAAAATGTAGTAGCAGTCGTAGGAACCAAAGTAAGAAGTGTGATGATGTCAGAAACCACAGGATACTGCGGCACGACAATCTTGTTTACTTCCCTCAAATCTATAATGAATCTGTAGACTCGGGTATCAGTATCTCTTTTCAGAATTGGAAGAATCGGACTGTTGCAAACATTAAATGGGACTTCCTCAACAACCCCAACTTGGATGAGATCATGTACAATTCGTATTAGTGCCTCTTCACCCTCCTGTGAAATCCTATATTGTGGCAAACGAGGTAATACAGCTCCCTCCTTGACACTAATCTGAAACGGTGTGATAACCATTTGACCCACATCAGTGTCTGAGGTAGCCCACAAACTTTCAGGAAGCGAAGCCAATGCAATATCCTCTTTAACAAAGCAAATCCTTTCAGGCTCGGAGTGATTATTGTTCAGAATGACACGCACTCCTTCAGGGGAACATCGTATTGTGGCTCTGAAATACTTCAGCATGTCAAGACCCACAACATTATCTGGTGTGTTTGGAGAAAGCAAGAACGGACATGGAGCACTAAATTTATCAACATGGAATGCAAGTGGTTGTGACAATGGGCTAAGGGAAGGTGTTCCATCGAAACCTATCGAAGTAATAGTTACGCCAGACAGGGGAGCCCTCGGAACCAATTGTTTAGACAGAGCGCTACGAGTAGCTCCTGTATCAACCAGAAACCGATCATTGGAACCCAAAACATGTGCTGTAACATAGGGACCCGTCTGATGTACTGGATCTTCAACTGATTCCTTACCCCATCCTAGGCAATCCTATGCATGAGCAGAATCGTAAAGGTCAGGCTGGGCATAATCGGACATCTGATATTGGTTTCGTCTATCAAAAGTGTTTTGACCATTTTGTGTTCGTGCATTAGTATCAAATCGAGCACGATCATTCGTATTTCCCCTAGGCCCTGAAAAACGTGAACCATTTCTCCTTTGTCCCCGCCCCCGTGAATTCTGTTGGGCATGCAACACTGGACAATCAGCCATCCAATGGCCAAACTGTTTACAATACGCACATTGTTTAATTGACAAATTCGTACGAGTATAGGGGGTATTAAAAGATCCCCATCCACCTCTATCGTAACCTCTATCATAGCCTCTATCATAGCCTCTAGAGGGCGGACCATAGACTTAAGCTAATATAATTTTCATTTTCAAATCTTTGGATTTCTTTTCCTCGCTACCTTTCGCTTCTAATTCTTGACGCTCATAATATTGAGCCATCGTCAAAACAGATGCTGGAGAAGATGTAGTCCAAGAACTTTCACTAGCTTTTAAGCGACTAGCTATCCCTGGCAATAAATTTGTGACATATTAATCGACAAACAGATGTCTGTCAGTATCGTCCATCAAAGACTGACCGCTAAAATCATGAAAAACGTCATCAGCCTTTTGTTTACACAATGCTAAGACAGTCCAATCAATCTTTTTAGGGGGGATAACTGTTTTAAGCATAGTTAAAATGGCTGCGGGGAGATCTAGTATTAACCGATATGGCTTTTGGGCGGGCTCTCTATCCACATCAATTCGTTCTAAATCCTTCCATTCGGCACCAAAGGTAGCACGGTCATCAATTTTTCGAACAGTCCGCTACATATCTGGTGGTAGAATCAAACCGAAAAATAAATCTATATCGCATAAGGTCATAGTACAGGAATTTAAAGCGCCTTCAACTTCCTCATAGAAAGCGGACGGATTTTTACGCGGGTCGGGTAATGCTGCTTTAATCGCCATTACATCTGCTCTATTCCAAGGAGTGTACACCCAATTATAAATAAAATATCCTTTAGCATCGGTAGAATTTTTATCATCACTATCACCCGCTCCTTTAGGAGGAACATACAAGGGCGCGGCTTCCCGCATAGGTCTCATTTCGACTGGTATTATCTTATCTGTTACGAAGATAGGAGACTGCGACCCTCCGGACGAATTGGGCTGTGCAGCTTCGTCCATACGCTTTTTCTGCTCCTTCAGGTGAACCGCCTCATTTCGTAATTTAACCAACCGTCTAATCGCGTCGTCCACCTGAGAAAAAACAATAGAACCATCACGTAACTGTTTACGATCATCTGCTATTTCATTAGGTTCTAGTACTGGAGAGTGTTTTCGAAACATTTCTACGGCTTCATCAGCAAATGTCGCAACAAAACATAACTGCTCCTTTTCCGACCAGTCCTTCGTAATAGCTAAAAGATTGGGAGCAGAGTCAGTATTACGTAATGCTATACGAGCAGCTTGTCTAATTTCGGACGAACGTGCAGTAGTCAACATGGATCGGGTGTCCCGCGCTTTTTGTTGCTCTGTGTCAGAATCCCCATCGCCTTCAGCCGGAGCGGACGGAACGGCATACGGAGGTGGAGGTCGATCTAATAATAAAAAATCATCTTGCGGTTTATTAAGGACAGGATAGAGAGGCTGTCGGACAGGATATTGGCCAGATACCTGCAACCTATGTTCTTTCTCCTCTCTCTCTTTTAACTCTTTCACTTCTTTCTTTCTCAGCTCCAGCGCTTTCTCATACACATTCTTTCGCTGTTCTTTTTCAATCAATGCTTGCTCACGCTTCTCTTGCTGCCGCACTTCTTTTTCCCACATACGCACGCATTCAAACATGTCACGTCTAGGCCTTCGCTCAAACATACATCGCTCCACATACTCAATCTTTCGTGCATCAAATGACCCATTCAGTGGCCACCGTAACTCAGGATCCTTTTTAGTGTATTTGTGCCATAGCGTGCTGTACATTATGGCAGAAAGACCAAATTTCACATACATAGTTCTATTAGGCATCCCCTCTGGGGGAGCCGGCTGCGACCCCTCAAGTCGTAAACTGGTACCATTACAAAAGCAGCACAACCTTTGAAGTGCGCTAAAAACAGGCATGCCAAAAATAATGCAAAATATGCAGTATTATACACAAAGTAGCGCTTAAAGTACCTGTAGTACGTTGCGCTGTTCAAATCAAATAGTTGAAGAAAAATCTTCACATTGTCTGCCTATATGGGTTGCAACACATATATACCTACATAAACAAATATACCAAAATACAAATCAGACTAGTCTTTTCCAAATACAAATATGCCACAGTAAGTGTTCCTAAAACTACCTTACCATACAAGGGCATTCAAAACCTACAATAGGTGCCGCAAAATGGCTCTTACCAATCATAGGATGTCCAGATTCCAACTGCCAAGTTCTAAATTCGACCAAACGGTCACATGGCGAACCAAAAGAAAAGATCTCAGTCGAGGACTGGCGCCGCCTGGATGGTCAGATCGGAAAGAAGGGAAGAAACGCCTCGGGTTCCAAGACTCGGGTCTTCTCTGGCAGCGATTGCGTCCTCAGCGAAGTTCCAAACCTTCGTCACGACCAATCCTTCGGGCATGCGAGTCGCCGATGAGCCCCACGTGTCGAGCGCCACTTTGTCGTGCAGGCCTCAGCCAGACCCGCTAGTGCAAGGGGTTCGCCCTTCTCTGCACGAAGTCCTCAGACCGAATTGAAAGAAGGTGGCACAAGAACTGGAAATAGAAAACATAAAATTTATTACACCTCATGAGGTGGTGCTATGGTCCAAACAGTACCCTTCGGTATTGCAAGAAGTAGCACCCCAAAGCTAGGGATGCATGGTTTATTTATACCCAAACAGGGGCTCAAAAGAAGGCGGTACAAAGCACAAGAGCACATTTTATGTACATATAAGGTAATATGGAGAGGCACAATCGATCAGTGGGAGGAGCTAACAGTCTTGGGGCATCGGCTAACACATTCCAATCTAAGGCTAATGACTAACAGATGTGAATCCTAACGGTCAGCGGCAAAACAAGGGGACGCTAATAATAGCCTGTTGCTGGGCAGATTCAAGTGTCTTGGACAGGAAGATAGGACAGAGCACATGGTCGGCACGAGGTAGCATGCGGCAGACAAAATGGCTGCCATGAATACAAAATGGAGTCCGTAAAATGTCAAGATAACGGCTAGAACTAAGATGTCTTTTGCTAATGCTCAATCTAATCGGTGTTAAATTACAACAAGGTGACCCAGTCAATAAAGGGGGCGGAGCGCACGTGCTCTTGGCCCATTAACTAGCCCATTATCCTGGTGTCTGTGTCTCCCTTTTAATACCTCATGTGGGCCTAGGGCCCAACACTACAATGGCGATGAGGACGGACGCTAGCCACGCGTGCCACAGCTAAAAGAAAAGTTGATGGAAAAGGGGAAGAGAGCTGCCTGCATTGACGGCACACCCCTTGGGAATGGAGCCGGCTGCCGAGAGACCCACAGGGCGTGTCACGAGCCCCGGGCCTGGAGGAGAATGAGAAGGTGACCGGGAGCCCACCCCGCACCTCTCAGGCCTGCCGTGGTCCACCCTGCCATGGCGGTGCCCCGAAGCAACATGAGCGGTCTGACCGGAGTCCACCCGCGTCGGCCGCGACTGAGCCCCCATTAATGGTGAAGCCTTTGCGGAGCCCACCCGCGCGGCAAGAGTGGCCTGTTGGCCGAAGGTGAGCCCATGCGCATGCCAACATCGAAAGCAGAGCCCACCCGCAACGATCACAACCACGATAATGGTGGCCGCCAGCTAGCGCCGCTGGGAACACTATAAAGCGGAGCCCACCCACTATAAACACTGACTGTGCCCAACAGAATAAGCGGCGTCGGTCACTGCCCCCCATAGTGAAGCAAGGCCAGCGGAGCCCACCCGCGGCCTGCCTGCAGCGACCCCTACCCCCGCCGCGCAGCGATTGACCAAAGCTGCTGCGGTGGTGAGGTGAATGAGCCCGCAGCGTGAGGAGGGCTGCTGGGCCCTGAATAAATGAAGCGGAGCCCACCCGCAGTAAAGTGCCAATGTCTCCCCCGTCCCCACGAGGGAAAGCAACTGTGCCCAACACGAAGCGGAGGAGCTCTGCCCAAGTGGAGCAAGCAGCCCCAAGCGCCAGCTCCAGCCGCCCCGCCTGCAGTGCCGTGAGGAGATCAGTGAAGCACCAACACTTCTCCACCGCCACGCAGCGCTGGGGGGGAACGATTGAGGAGAACTGTGAGGCCCCAGCGGGGATGGAAACTGGCCGCTGCAAACAGATTCAGTGCAAGAGCCCCACCTGTGAACATAGCAGTTAGAGGCGGGCTGCAATGAACACCCGACCGGCGGCGTGACCTGCAGTGAAAGACTGAATACTGTAGCGTAAGGCCACCCCAATGTCACGTGGGGTGCCTCCAAAAGAAAATAAATAGCCCGTGACATCCCGGAGTACCTTTACCCAAAGTGATGCCTAGAGATGCAAGATCACTACGCAACCAGAGAAGGCGAAGCAACCAGGCACGGTTAACGCCCCAAGAAGACAAGAGCACCACCGGCAGCGCGCACGGGAGCGTGCCCACCGGAGAAGGTCCAAGGAGCGGTGACATAACCCTCCGAAGCCAGCGAAAGTCACAGGAGCGGTGGCGTAACCCTCCGGACACAGTGAAGCACCCGAAGAGCGCGGACAAAAGCGCGCCAAGGCAAAAGCATCGCAACTGAAAAGAACGGTGATCACGCAAATCACCGGGATCACGAAGACTCACGAAGAAAGCCGGCCACCCAGCCTGGTCGCAAGGAGAAGAAAGCCGGCCGCCCAGCCTGGTCGCAAAGAGAAGAAAGCCGGCCACCCAGCCAGGTCGCAAAGAGAAGAAAGCAGGCCACCCAGCCTGGTCGCAAGAAGGAAAAGCCGACCACCCAGTCTGGTCGCAAGAAGGTAAAAGCCGACCACCCAGTCTGGTCACAAGGTGAATGAAGTCACAAGGGATAGCGTCCATGAAGAAAGAAAGGTGACCACCCAGTCTGGTCGCGAGGAAGACAAAGCCAGACAATCGCATAGAAAGAAAAGGAGAATCCGACCAGCAAGATGGTCGCCAGCGAGGAGAGACCTGGCAGGAGGTCTGCTCAGAAGGAAGAAGACGTCCGTGAACTGAGTGACCAAGGGAGCGTCCGGAAGAGGACCCGAAGAGACGGACGTAAAACATACATGAACTAGGAGCACGAGAGAAGATCGTAACGACCGGTTCAGTCACAGAAGAGAAGAAGACAGTGTCCGAAAGCCAGGACAAGACCAGGGGGAAACAGGCGGAGTGCACGCTGCCTGGAGAAGCCTGGTCAGGAAGACAAGGACAGCGAGATGACCAGACCGCTTCGCAAAAAGGAAAACGGTGAAGAAGGGCACGACGCCATGAAGGAAGGAGAAGAAGAAAGGCGTCTCAGTGAGAGGGATGTCCTTCTACCACTCCCTCCTTTGCAATGTGAAGCCAAGCTGCCTACAGTGAAGAAACCAGACAGACTAGTAGAAGAAAACATCCATCAAGTCTACCATCTGGTCATCCTGTTCGGCGTCACCCCAAAACCAAGATCTCAGTGGACTGAAGAACACACTTCCAGGGCGCAAGTCCGGAAGAGCACGCCCACCAAGAACCAGGACGTCGAGTCCAGGAAAACTAACATTTCAGCATCAAGTTCCACCGGCGTCATCTAGCAAGCAGCTGAAGAGACTCCTTCTAAAATTATGAGATTGCATATTTAGTGTTTTTCCTCCCACAGGTTTCAGACTTTATTTTATCTCAACTTTTATTAAAGTTTGGGAGGAATGTAGTGTCCTGCTGGACAAGGTCTAGTTGTTCTAATGATGTACCCTACTGTTTGCACCCACCCACCACTGGTGTCACAAGTCAGGTGATCCAGTCAATAAATGGGGCGGAGCGCACGTGCTCTTGGCCCATTAACTAGCCCACTATCCTGGTGTCTGTGTCTCCCTTTCAATACCTCATGTGGGCCTAGGGCCCAACACTACATTATCCACAGGAGAGTCATAACGAGTAGTTTTTTTAGAAAGCTCTTTCAGAAATATATTTTATTGACATATTTTAAAAGCATCGTTTTTAATATTCAATGGAAGTTAGACAAGGAGATAGTGGTCATTGGCTATTACTGGGTATTTTATAAACAACCAGAAACGTTTTCCTAAAGCACTATTTAAAACAATTTGTAGAGAAGCATGTTGTAAAAGAAAAAGATGTCCAAACACAGATCAGCAAACACGAAGCATTGTCAGTGACCAAAAGGTACCAAACATGGCTATCAAGAGCTTGTTAATAGAATTTAAAAGGCTGACGTTTTGTTATAACAGTTGGTCCAGAGACCAACGTTATCTGTTGTCAAAAATCAAAATGTAGAATCATCACACATGGTAATGCGTAGCAGCTTTAACAGCATAAGGTAATAAAACAACAAATCATAACTGTGGTAGTCGTTGTGGCTTCCTTAATGTTTGAATCTCATAATGGTCAACAATACAGTAGCCGCCTAGGGGAAAATGTATGACAAATTAATATTTCAGTCACCACTGAAGTCACAAAGGGTGGGTTTGACTAGTTTCTTTGCATATTAAGAATGCTTTTGCACATTTATTTCCCCCGTAGACTTAGGGGCAGATTTACAAACCCCTTGCAACACTTTTGCGTCCCCATTGCATCAATTTATGATGCAATGGCGGCATAAACAATGCAGCGAATTCACAACGTGACGCAACTAGGGAGATGCGTCACATTGTAAAGCCCTGCATTACCTTATACCTGTGTCAGGTAAAAGGTACGCAGGGTGGACGTTCCCACGCTGGAAAGCCTTGTAAAAGTGACGCAGTCAAATCTACAAGATTTTATTGCACTACTTTTAGGACGCCACTGCGTTAAAACCTTACGCCTGCTTGAAGCAGGCATACAGAGTGACGCAGTACAAAACGTTTAGGCCTCAATATGCATTGCTGGAGTTGCGTCGTATTTGCGAAACAATTCCAGCAATGCAGGACTTTTGGGTCAACATATGTCAATCCTTGCGCCATGGTGCATCATATTGTAAATACAGCAAACACAAGGAAATGATGGACGGAGCGCTGAAACTTTTCAGACACTCACCCCAAGTCACAGATCCGGGTTGAATCCATCATCGTTCTTTAGCTCACTTCGCCACCCCAGTTCAGACACAGCTATATGCAAATCAGTCTTGACCCTGTGCCTCATGGAAACAGTCCAGCCTGAACTGCCAAGCCATGACTTCCCTGAACCAGAAACAAGCATCCTGGAACCGCTTTCGGGCTAACAGCCCTCATCAGCCAGGCTAGGTTGAATCCAGTGAACAAGGGACCCACGTCTGGGCAGCCACTGCCAACTTAGGGAAAACACAAGGAAATGATGGACGGAGCGCTGAAAGTTTTCAGACACCCAGTCACAGATCTGGGTTGAATCCATCATCGTTCTTTAGCTCACTTCGTCATCCTGGCTGATTGGAGAGTTAGACCTATAGACTGGAGGAGGGAATAGGATTGTTAAGCCATAAGAGAGTCAGGCCAAAGTCTAGATGTGCTCTTTAACTAAACACCCTAAAGATCTAAACAATCTGACCCTGAAGGTAAACAGGTTTCTGCGAGGGATCTATGTCTCACTTCTGAGAGCTTGGTCAAAACAGAAAGTACTGCCTTAGAGACAATGCATATTGTAAAAAAGCTAAACAAGACAACAACAGAATTAAGAAATAAAGAGCATAATAAAGTAAACAACTAAAAGATTTTAAAAAATGGACTTAAAGAGAATATTACATAAAATGAAGAAAATCGGATATATGGATCAGACATTCTAGGGAAAATATCAAACATTACATAAAAACAATGTGAATTTAAAATTTCAGTGATAGTCTAACGGCAGTGGAAGACTGGAAACTAGCCACCTACTCCATCGTAAGACCAGGTCTGAATTAAAACTTGTGGTTCATTGTGTCCAGAAGCTTTCCTTCACAATTGCAAACATTTCTGGAATTTCCTGATCTTTTTCCACACAAACATGGAATGTGTGCCAAGAAGAATACTACAAGTTCCTTTATGTCTGTTGAGAAGTCTATATGTAGCCATTAACTTCCCAATAAAAAGCTAAAAATTGGGAAAAAATGCTAAGACAAATCTGCTGTGATGACGCCTTTTTTCAGGAAACTTGGAAGCTTTTCCTGGTCGACTGCGACCTAAGGACCTAATTCACAAATGTAGGCCTTCACCCTCATGGTGAAGGCCACACGGTCAGGAGGTGGTCTCAGCACTCAGGGTGTAATCACCGCTATGAGAATTCTCATTGTGGAAATTCCGACCCTAATGCGGAGGTTGCCCCACAACTGCAGGGCCTCCGCCACGAGTGTGGAGGCCCTATGTGAATTAGGTCCTAACTGTTTATGCAAGTCCTAACATTTAGAATAAAGGGGGCAAACTTCAGGACTGGTATTTCAGACTCCAGCAGAAGGGTTACTAAGAGGCTTAATGTAACCCATGTCATACAACAGCTGCTTCAAGTTCACTGTAAAGTCTACTTCCAACAGGCCCTAAGGATAGCTCCGCAGGTGCAAAATTTTCTCTGTATGATGGGGCTTTTCTCCATGCCATCCCGAGGAGAGAAATTCCAGGGGGCAAGCAGAAATAGAGGCTGTCAAGGCACTGGTCCTCTTTAGCAATGCCACAAACCATAGTGGTGCTAATGGATGCAGAGTTTTAAGTCAAAAAGTTGGAGACAACCCTTGTCAAAGTTCAAACAGGCAGACAACGATTAAACAGTGTGGCATTGGCAAGCAGAAAAGTGTGCTTTTTTCATCTTTTCTGACAAACCATTCTTTCGAATGGATTAAGTACACTGGACAGGGCAGGGTTGGACCTTAGCTTCTTGGCCAATGTCAAGTGGCCTTAAAAGCCACCCAAGGCCCAGATTAGCTGCAGTGGCCACTTGTCTCACACCTTCGCCATACTGGACAGGATGAAGCAGGGGTGTCCGCTCTCCCCTCTCCTGTACTAATTTACGTTGGAGCCCCACCATTTTCCAGCACGCTCTTATCTGAGCCATTGATTGGTGTAAAAGCCAAATGCAAGTTACTGCTTTGTGCTGACGACATGCTGTTGTCTTTGACTTATCTGTGGGCTTCTGTTCCACATTTTACCTTCTTGATTGATAATTTTGTTCATTTTGGAGTACAAGATTAACTGAACCAAGAGTGAGGTTATTTCATTGACACACTATCGTTCCCACCTTTCTCTGGCAATGTATGATTTTATGTGAAAGAAGATATGTTTGAAGTCTCTAGGCCTGTTGATCAATGAGGGTCTGCATAATATGTCGCAGGAGAAAATACAGCCCCTTCTAGCCCAAATGAAGCAGAACCTCACTCAGCAGTCAGCTCTACAGGTCTCCATGTGAGGGAGAGTTCAGATGATCAAAATGGTTACGCTCCCCAGTTGTATGTGCATTGGCTCTGCACCATTAACAGGCACATCAAGATGTTTGTCTGTGTGAGTAGGAACCCTCGGCTCAAAACTGTGAGACTGCATGCTGACACGGGGGCAGGAGGGTTTTGCCTGCTGAATATATCCATGTACTAGCTTGCGCACCACCTTTCTCAGTGGCTTACTTTTTGGCCTCCATGGATGTTCTTCCATACACTCTTGGGAATGCAAAGTTGTCCATGCCCCCACGGGTAAGGAACTTCTGTACAATACGCAGGCTTCAAGATACTCCACTGCCCTCTAACTTTGAGGGCTAATTGGGGGACGTGGAAGGAGGCAGATTGACTCCTGGGAGTCCATCAGGTGGTCCTCAAGGGAGCACATTCTGGTCCAATTATAGCAAGGCTGCTGCATGCCACTTGTTTACCTAGGACCTCTGGGAGGAATGGAGAATTAGGATGATTGGGGACCTCTTAGATGGTGACTCCATTTGTTTATTTGAGACACTTAAATCAATGTTCCTGCTAGCCCATTCAGAGCCATGGTGTTTCTGGAAATTGGGACACTGCCTTAGGGGACTATTGGGGCTAGACCCTATCCATTTCCCCAATATTGGGGTAGCTAAGGCTGTGGGGACTTTCTAGGGGAGCAATCTCTAATCTGTGTCAAATCCTCATTAACAAAGTGTACTCCAAGTACACCTGCACCACCTCTTAGGTTTATTGGCGGGAACGTCTGAGCACAGAATATTCAGTTGAGGTCTGCTTTGAGTTCCATGATCATTCCTTCAGGGAGGCACACCTGAAATATTTCTGCTTCAAGGTTATCCATGACTGGTATTGGACACCGTTAAAACTGTGCAGAGCCTGGCTACTGTTGACAGATGCCTGTTAGCACTGCTCCTCTACTGCGTGTGACTTGTTTCATGTCTTATGGTCATGTCCTGTTCTGGTACCCTACTGGCACTGTGTGGGTGTCAAACCATTTTCTCCACTGGCTACATTCCCGTTCAGAACAGTGCCAAGGTGTCTCTGTTACATGATTATATGGAAATGGATGATGTGTCCTCCCATTGGCGGCAGTGGCTGTCGACAGCCCTCATGGTGGCCAAAATATGTATCCTCCATCATTGGCGTTTTCCCTACTACCTGCCCCAAGGAATGGTTCACGGTGTTAAAGTGGGTGGCCATGTATGAGTGGCAAGTCTATAAACATCTGAATCACTTACGTGTGTTTGAGGAGGTGTGGGGTCCCTTCTAACATTTGGATGGGCTCAAAGCTTTGTACTACTGGGTGGTATTCATCGCATCTGTTCACCCCAGACTCTGAGCCCCATAATCTTTATTCTAAGGGGTTACATGTGTGGACCATCCGCCATAGGTAGCAGCATTGGTTCTGTAAGGAGGCATTCATGTGGCTGGCTCTGCCCGACGGTGCGGTGGAGTGGGTCCACCGTTGGTTGGGGGATTAGTGTTGGTGTCATGATAAGTGGGAGCATGGATGCTACCGGGCTCAGTGTTGCTGTGGCAGCAGGCGAGTAGGATGGTACTGGTTGATTGGTAGTATTCTTTAGCATGAATGTGGTGGTATGCTGCTTCGTGAGGCACCCAATTAGTTAGCTATTAATGTTGTACATGCTTCTGTAATCATGTATTTGATTTAGTATCTTTCTTGTCTGTACAACTTTTTTTCCCAGCACTTTCTGTCTGTTGGACTTGGCCCTTTTTGCAGGGCTATCCCCAAACTTATTGCTTCTTCCTCCTATATTTTTTCCTGACCTGCTGTTGTGGGCTTTAGGACTCTGGACACTTTACCACTGCTGATCAGTGCCAAAGTGCATATGCTCTCTGTGTAAATTGTTATTAATATTGGTTCTTCCCTGATTGGCATATTTGATTTACTGGTCAGTCCCTAGTAAAGTGCATTGAGTGTGCCGGGGCTGGTAAATCAAATACTACTACTGGGCCTGTAGCACTGATTGTGCCACCCACATGAGTAGTTCTTAAACGGTAACTCAGAACTGCCACTGCAGTGTGTGTGCCCAGTTGTTAACTACCATGTCGACTTGGCAAGTGCACCCACTTGCCAGGCCCCAACCTTCCATTTTCTTACATACATGACACCCCTATGGTGGGCCCAAGAAACCCTCCTGTGCAGGGTTCAGTGTATGTGAAAGGTAAGACATGTACTGATGTGTGTAACATGTCCTGATAGCAAAATACTGACAAGTTCATTTTTCACTATTGAAAGGCTATATTGCCCAGTAGGACAGAATGGGGAATGCTTTGTAACATTTTACACGCATATCTTCCCATAGGGACCTCTGGTCTGCCAAGCTTGCACTGGCTGAAACCCCTTGCATCCACAGAACCAGAACAGGTGGAAGATTGTTCTCCCACATTGCACTCAGATACCATCAAATATCCGACTCGCCCCCAAACTGAACACCTTCAGGAAGACCCTCAAGACCTGGCTCTTCGGCTGAACGGATCTGCACGCACCCTCCCCGCAGTGCCTTGAGACCCTCACGGGTGAGTAGCGCGCTTACAAATCCTGATTGATTGATTGATTGATAGAAAAAGTTAAGGTTCTCTGAACTCACAATTTAATAGCACATCAGAGTAGGGGGAGGAGTTCTCACTAGCACATGAGTAGGCCCGGTCTGCATTTAGAATGGTGGGAGGAGATTTCCCTTGCATCTGAATGGGGCCTATCTGCCTTACACAATGCTGTCTCCATCGACATATCACCCTCGGAATGGAGTCGTCTCCGAATCGACGCATCGCTTCCCCCTACAGACTGGACCTGACGCTCCCCTGTGTCCAGCGAAACTGTCACATCACATCCACGATGGTCTCGGGAATCGATGCATCTCTTTGTTTTTCAATGTTTCCCATCGCTGCAGCTGTTTGGCTTGGTGAATTTTGTCGCTATCACAGGTACTTTGCAAGAAATCACGCATCCATAGTTTTCTATGGACTCAGTTGCTATAAACCTTTTGAAAGTCATATTTTTAACTGTGTATGTTGGATTTTTTTCGTTTTGAACTTGTTAAGTTTAGATAAAGATATTTATTTGTCTAAACCAGTGTGGTGTCCGTTTTTAGTGTTATCACTGTGTTACTGTGAGTGTTGGTACAAATACTTTACACATTGCCTTTGAGATAAGCCTGTCTGCTTGTGCCAAGCTGTCAAGGGGGTGATCAGGGATTATCTAAAGTGTGTATCCCCCTCACCTGAACCAGAAGCAAGGGTCCCTATTTGGACAAAGGTACCTACCTCTGCCAACTAGAGACCCCCATTTCTAACACTGTTGTACTCTCTCAAGTGTATGTATGTTTTATGAGATACTGGCAGGTGCTGCCTGTGAAGCGTTGAAAATCTGAATAAAGAAATGTTTACCCAAAAAAGAACAGAGCAATATACTAGCAAGTATGGTTCGGTGCGTGGCACAGGGGGCGACAACAGCAATTGATAAAATCACAGTTGCACCTGTGATGAGTGCTCCTGGGAACAGAGGCATGATGGCTCTGATGACAGTCTTACTGCAGCCATTTAAATATCTCAAGCAGCCATTGAGGAGAATATAAATGCCATTTCAATAGATATTAAGTTTCTCCTGGTAGACTACAGGAAAATTGCGGAAAAAGCTCAAAACACAGAGTCTGATGTTAAGGTGGTTTCTGGGTAGATGCACGATCTGCAGAGCACTGTCGCTGAATTGCGCATCTTTTAGGAGATAGCAGAGGATGCCAAAGGGTGTTCAAGGAATAATTATCTGTAATGTATAGGATTCCTTGAGGGTGTAGTGGAGACCTCCATTGAAAGCTTTTTAGAGGACTGAATATGGAACAACAAGGAGATTGTGCAATCCTAAAATCAGATGCAGGTCATAAACGTTTTAGGGCCAGATTTACTAAGATTTTCCATCAAGGTTACGCCACTTTTTTGGTGCAGACCATACGCAAAATCTTTTAGGTTTAAAAGCGATACAAAGCCCAATTTGCGTGGCTTTGTGTGGTTTTATAAAAACAAAACAAAAAAAAGTAACACAACGCAACACCACTGACTTGCCATACCTTGTGTCAGGCAGTGCTACATGGATGGAGCATGGGCGTTCTAATGCACCCACCCATGTATTTTGACGCAAACTCATATTTACAAATATTTGTATCTTGACTACACCTGGTCACTCTCGCAGTTCCCATTTTGTAAGTAAGTGAACCACTGGAACATTGTGACACGTTAGGCTCGGTAATTACTCAAAAGAGCAAAAGTTATCAAATTATGAATGCCATTTTTTACACAGATTACATGGCAATTTCGCAGCGTCAGCGGAACCGAAAATGTATACCAATTTGTTTAAAATAAAGAGAGTCGTTAGCGCTGAGAAATTCCTTAACTCTTCGTGAACTCGGATGGCTTATGTTAAAAAAATAGGTGAAGGGCTGTGCACTTTGTGTGTGATTCATCCGAAAAATGCACTTCGTAATTAAGGTTCACCTAGTAAATTGCTGAAGATCTTGACACCACCTCCATAATGCGACATACATTAAAATAGCTATGGAATCAAATAGGAGCATAATAGCAATAGTTTCAAGCACTTAGGTTTTGTAGTTTATGATAAATGCATTGCTCACTGGGGGCTCTATCCAGAAAATTTAACATGTGAATTATATTTCTATTCTCATATTTATTTCCGTGGGCATTTCAAGTTGTACATAAGTGTTTCCAGATTCTCTTTGAATACCTTATTCTTCCTACATTGTGTACATTAACACCTGCATAGCTATTTGTCTGACAATGGGACAAAAATCATCTGTAATTTTAAACTACAGAATGCTTCATTGTACTTGTTTATATGGATATTCTATGTACTATTTTTTAAGGTAATTTACAGATATATCCTAATACCTAGCAACACGCAAGTTGTGAGAAAATGCGTCACCTTACCAGGCTTTCTTCTTCCAGTCAGGTGAGATTTTCATTGATAATGGATTAGTGCTTTAGCTTTGCGAATTTTATTGAGATCAAATATCGTAATTCCATACACATGTACCTCTAACTGTATACAGGTCCTTTAGAAATGTATAGAAAATCGTACGTTTTGGTATTTTACTGGCTACCATTTGAGAATCAGCCAAATGCTTGGATGGGTGTAAATATTCTGTTGTAATGATGGCTCAGTGCTTTTAGCATTCATTGCTGAAATGGCTGACATCTATAGTGGACGGCTGCTCACTCATTCATATTCGGCAAGGCTGGCCCAGCTTTCAGTGCTTCTGAAGTTAAAAAATGGAGTACCCTTAAACTGACAAGTGTCCAAGCATATTTTACATAAAACACAATTTTTGCAAAATTCGCCCTTGTTACATGTCAAAAACGTGGGCCGTATCTAGAAATTGATAGGCAGCTCACCAGCACTTTGAGTTAGTTATCTAGCAGGTGCATATCTCTGTGATAAAATTAGTGAACATTGGTCATGGTCAACACTGTGGGGAGAAAGAAATGAGTGGCCATGCAAGACAACTAATGATTTTTTTAAATCTCTTGGTGTCAGTCAAAGAAACTGCAAATGAAGGCAAGTTATGGAACATTCTTACCTTTGGTTAACACAGGCGAGGGTGGAGCTATAGGGGCCTATTCACAAACTGCATTTTGCCAAACGCTTTGTAGTACTACTATGAAATGTTATTCAAAACCTTTGTGCATAGTTTACACCACTGCCTTTTCTATCTTTTTCTGTGCGGAGATCTGTGCCCCAGTCGCTGTGGCCACAATAAGGAGGTGGATGGGGTAAGGGGGGAACACGGAGGGGATTGCGCGTGGGCGGGGGAGATTGTAACAATTTTTAAAAACTCCCGCATCGCACTAAGAACAGTCCTTCCTGGTCCCAGAAAGCACTGGGACCACGTTACGGACTCTCTGTAATTGGTCTGAGTAGGCAGAAATTCGCCCATCTCAGACCAGGGAGTGTAGGTGATTTCTCCAGCCGGGCTGCTCAATGTAGCAGGGCTGGAGAAAACCTAAGTGCGCAGGTGTGTTTCGGTCAGCCTGAGACGGCCCATCAAAACACATATGCGCACTTAGGGAGTGGAATGCACATCGCGCTCCTGCTCCCAATGCCCCACCCCTCCCTTCGCAAGCTGGCTCAGAACCGGAAAATGAAAAATAAAATTATTTCATTGTTCGATTTTTCATCTACTGGCACTGAGCCAGGCAATGGGGCGATGCTTTTCCGCCATTGCGGAGGAGCCACCACTGCTCTGCCCAGAGTGAGTAGTCTCTGCACACATAAGTATACTTTTCAGTAGTAAAGTGTTGAAGTAAGTCCACCACCACACAAGACCAACTGCTGGTATTGCAGTACCCTCCCCTTGCAACCAATGAACTTAGGGATTTTAAATAAAATAATAGCAAATAATGTTACATTAATAACATAAATAAATATAATTTAATGTTAACAAATATATAAATATAGTACATATGTTTAATAATTATTAAATCATAATATTGCTTTTACTTTAGGTGGGAATTTATTTTTAAATTTCACCTTGCAAAAAAACATTTTAATACAATTAATATATTTTGTATTAATTGTAATAATTAATAAAAGTGATGTCTACAATTACTTAATGTAATTTAATGACATTTAATAACATTTTTGTTACATTATTTTCAAATGTAAAAAAGTTATCAAAATATGTACAATTTTTTAACATTAATATTATATTTATTTATATTTTAACTATTTGAAATAATTTAAGTCAAATTACCATTATTTCTAATGGGTTTTACATTTCAGTTCATCTGAGACCATACCTCCATAATTTTATATGGAAGGTTGTTGCATTAAGAGGGAATGGTCATGTGTGGTGCTAGACTTAAGATTAGATTTAGTAGTAACTAACAGAAGTCATTTAGTCCCCACCTTCCTTTCCTGGGTATGGAGATGTGCAAGTCTACACTTTTGTGTAACTTTACACTCTGATTTTGTGAATTGCCAAAATTCTTAAAGTTCCTCTAAAATACATGAGTACATTTACACAACTAAGTTACTCACATGTGTAACTTACATTTGTTAATAACCCTAATGAAGTCCAGTGAATAGGGAACAAATATAGGGACAGTGTTCGTGGTACATCTAGTTGTGTGCTTCTTTCCATAGGCCACAGTTTCCGCAAACCAGCACATTTAATAGTAGTGGAGATCAAACAACTATGCTCCTGTTGTGGCAACAGCAACTGTTTTTCTTTTCTCATGTACCCTTCTACTGGATCCCACATAATGTGGCACTTCTTACCTAGGGTAACCATATGGGGATTTGTGCTAGAAGGTGTGAAATATCATCTAGTGGTCATTGCTCACAAAACCGGTTCCTTGTTCAAATTCTCAGAAGTGGATGGTACAAAGGCACATTGCAGCCCACAGCCAACATTTGAATTTTGAATTGTGTATCACTTGTGAAATTGTTGTGCATTTTTTCCACGGTCTTACCTAAATGTTAATTGGGTGTTTTGGAGTAAAAAAATATACTTGCAGTGTTTAAGGGGTCAGGGCGCATGTACTGAGTCAAAGTATGGCAGCAAATCGGGTAAAGAAATGGGATATCATGAAAAAATTCACTGTTTCATGGAGTTTAAAATCAAACTACTCTCAAGATGCAATTATAAACTTTCCATGCTAAAGAAGAGCCAGATCTTCAGCTTCTTATGGAAGAGAGGAGGAGGCTCTGCTGTGTTGTTAGAGGGTGTACAATGTTTTGGATGTGATGTAGGAGAATTAGCAATCTCCTATTGTGTCTCTGTAAATGTGTGGTGTGTGTGAGAGTCAGGTGAGGCTGCGCATATGTTTATGGCAGCCTGATTAAAGTATATGTGACTGTTCAGGTATGCTGGCCTATTGTTGTGCAAGACTTTGTATGTGTGTGTGAGGAGTTTGAATTGGCTGTGTTTGTACATGGGGAGCCAGTGGAGGTATCTGAGGTGTGGTAAGATGTGGGTGATGTGCGGGAGATTGCGTATGAGACTTTTGGTGGTGTTCTGGATGGTCTGAAGTCTGTGTAGGAGCTGCTTGGGGAATTCGGTGAAGACTGTGTTGCTATATCGGAATCTGCTTGTGATGTGTGCTGGTGTGATGGTGCATCGGGTGTTCTGTGGCAGCCACTTAAAGATCTTTAATGGCATATGTAGGATGTGGAAGCAGGCAACACTCACTGCGTTGACTTGTGCCGTCATGTTGAGCTTGTCATCCTGGATGATCCCCAGATTGCTGCTACGGTTGGTGGGTGTTGGTCTGAGGTCTGTAGGCCACCAGGTGGGGTTCCACAAGGAGGTCTTGTTTCTGAAGATCAGTCCTTCCGTCTTGTCGGAGTTGAGCTTCAAGCAGTTGGTTCTCATCCATTCTGCTAACATGGTAATGACATTTGTGAAGATGGTGGTGGTTGTCTTGTCTGTCAGAGAGAGGATTAGTTGTGTGTTATCGGCATAGGAGTTGAGGGTGATGCCTTGGGATCAGATGATGTTGGCGAGCGGAATCATGTAGACATTGAACAGGGTACAGCTGAGAACTAATCCCTGGGGGGCTCCGCAGATCAGGCTCTTGGTCTGCAATGTGAAGGGTGGTAGTCTGAATTTTTTGGTTCTTCCAATGAGAAAGGAACAGATCTATTTGAGTGCAGATCTCTATACTGGGGTGAATGCATGACATTGTTCTGCATTCTGTCCATCAGTTGTTCTTTTTTTCCATTTGAGTGCAGTGCCAAGCTCATGAAAGGTTCTGATGAGTGTGTTGTGGGTGACCATGTTGAATGCCGCTGTGAGATGGAGCAGGGTGAGGGTGCTGTTTTTACTTGGTCCAGAGTGGGTCTAGATGCGAAATGGTGACTGTGATAAGTGATGTTTCAGTGCTGTGTTTTTTTTTTAATTCTGACTAAGTGTAGTCCAGTAGGTGGTGTTGTTCCAGGTGAGTTGAGAGTTCCTTTTTGATGGCCTTTCTTATCACGTTGGATGGGGGCAGGGAGAAAGGACGGAAGATTCCCAGTTGACTCAGGCCAGCCTCTGGCTTCTTGAAGAGGACGTTGACCACTGCATGCTTCCAGTCTTCTGGGAATGTTGCATATGTGATGGAGGTGTTCATGATGTGGGTGAGGGCGGTGCTGCTGGGTGATGCTCCAAGGCTGTATAATATGTAAACAATGGTTCTGTCGGGTTTGAAAACTGATTGCTTCAAAATTCACACAGTTCCTTCAATAATTCATTAGTCCTTAGTTGAATCAATCCCAAACAATACACAGAACAAAATTGCAAATCCAAACCACCTAGGGTATAAACAAATATTTTTATGAATTAATTGCATTCATAAACACCCTATTTCAACTGATAACACATCCAGTACATTACAAAACGGCGCATCAAGTATAATGAAAGTGATATTAAGTGTGCAGGGACATATTGTGCAAAGGTGAGATATAATTTAGTGACTTGATGTACACAGTGAGCGAAGGGAAAAAGGGGGGAATATTTGGCCAGTATAGCACTAAGTTGTAGTTAGTTCTGTGTGCCACGTCCGTTGGTTTATGTTACAGAATACTCTTAGCTGGTCCAATAGGTTACGCAGTCGATGTTTCGACCCTAATAAAGCCCTGTTTGTGGGTCAATGCGGGTCTTCATCAGGACTGGAGGGCAGGAAAGGGGGTGGATGAACCGCCTCTGGGGAGCCCACGTGGGTGCACCCAGGCTTGACTTGTGGATAGTCACGCATAATGTGTGTGCAAGGAGTCTGGCTTTCTCGTAGGTGGATTCTCTGATTTCTGAACAAAGGGCCTTCTAGGTCACTGTGATCCTCCCTCTTATTCTTATTGTTACTGTTCACATCAGCGCTACCCATTGTCAAACATATGCGATCTTGGTTGCTATTTTCCAGATGAGCTACAGACGCGATGTGATTACTTCCTCACTGTCTGTGCGCGTTCTGACTCCGATAACAAATTCCAAGGCTGTAGGCATGGTGGTGCCATAGGTCTGTTGGGGCTGCTGAGTAGATGGTCTGCATGATCAACACTGTATATCCTATGATGAGAGGTTTCCATTTGGTCAGGTGGCCATCTTAGTTGGTTATGAGCAGGTTTGCAATGTGATTGCTGGGGTGTGGCTGGTGTGGGAAGTGGCTGTATATGTTTGTGATTTTGCCGTGAAAGAAGTCTGATAGGCTGTCGCAGAGATGTTGAAAGGGAGCAACGCTGCTGATGGAGGCCAAGGATGTGGTGAAGTCCTTGACAATCAAGAAGATCTCCTTGCACTTCCCTTCAATGCGTTCAGCGAGCACTCTTTCTTGGTGTCACTCAGTTGCTGGAGGTATCGTCTTAGTACAGCCCTGCAAGTTGTTCTGTTGATAGGTTCGTGGCTGGTTCTGTGAGAGCTGAAATATCATATTTCATATGGAAGTGATAATAAATGAGCACTATGATATATTTCTGTTTATATTGGTGCATATTGCAGTCCAGTATAGAAGTGCACTGTAAGAGGAATGTGGATGTGTCAGTAAATGTCAAAATTCACTCAATGGTTTTTTCTGATGTTAAACTCCCTGGCACTGTGCTACACGTCTATACTGACTTCTAGCCTCTTGAACAATATTCAGAACTTGCCTTTAATGTGAGATGTATGTTAGGCCTTGTGGCAGCCTGGCCGTTGTTCCTGCTAAAGACAGCATTTTCTTGAATACCCTTCTAACTACTTTCTCTTTACCTTTGCAGGCCAGTGATGGGTGGAGGGATCAGCATATTTGTGATTGGCTGCTGCTAACTTGATCGGATATGAGGCATGTGAAAATTAGTGAGTGTTTGCCTCAGTCCACTGTTAATCATTAACAAAGGGACCTGTTAGATTGACCACCTGTTTTCATTGAATTTCTGATTCTTCTCATCCAGCATTTCAGTTTCCTGACCCAGAAGGGCTTTGTAATACATTATCCAGAGGACTGAGGGCAGTAAATGGCCGCACCTCCTCTGACTCACAGGGTAAGCACACCTTTGACAATTTAAGATCAAGTAGTAGGATAGATTATATCTAGGCTTTCCTGTTTTCAGTTTCTATTTTTGGTCAATTCTGGTGGGGTTTTTTCAGTGTTTTCAATATCTTAAAAAACAGTTGTTATCAGTGATTACACATTTTCGCGCCACTAAAAACAACAGAAAAAGTGTTTTTCCGGTGTTTATGGAACGTTCTGCACTGAAAGAACATGGTATATAGACAGTGTACTTATAGTGTATATGAGGTCTAAATAGATTTTTGCAAATTAATCTTATTGTAGTACACCACACAATACTTCTTCAGTGAGTCTTTGGGTCATGTGCGCTCGCTCATTCCTTCCCATGTAAACTTCTGTGAAAAGGCCCTCTCAGCATTCTTAGCACATTGGGCTGAGAACCATCAGCTAAGGGACACAGTTGGGATGACTCTTTCTTTGATGCCACATAAAGCACGAAATGATAAATATTTGTGTTTTAGTTCCTGTGCATTAGAAACCAGTGCACCAGAATGGACTAAAAAGTCAATAGCATCCCTCATTAACTCTTAAGATTGTAAAGATGGTTTCAGCATACCATCTAACAAGTGGCAAGGATCTACTACAGGGAATCACTTCAGCTCTGGTATCAATTTTGACAGGTCAACACACAACTTTTTATATATATGTAGCTGAATCACTGCAAATACAAACAATATCACTCCAATCTTTGTTGAACTTGGAAAGAACCTTTTTTGCAGAGCATTACAAGTGACACTGCGTTCCATGTTTTCCAAAAGTCTGGTGTCGTGTTTTCACCACTATCCCAGATGCTTGGTGATATATATACTTGTCACTATACCTTGCATTGAATGTTTAAAGACCAAGGTGTTGGTAATTCACCTACTATCAATACTGACCCACTAGATACTATGGTCTGATGTATTAAGGGTATTTACCCATTCTCTGTGGGTAAATGTGATGACACATATTAGGAAAGATTTTTTATGAAACCAGCCATTTTACCTATCGGTGAAAGAATCAAATGCAGCCAAAATATAAAATATGAGTTTGATATTTCCTGATTCTCTATAGTTTATAAAATAATTAAACTAGACCTAAAACATGAAACTAAACCCTGCATCTTTAGACCAAAGGTCACAAAACTGAAAAAGTAAAAGGAAGAAGAAACAATATTTTAGTGGCATCCCTAAAGAACAAAACTCAAGCAGAGTAATGTTAGCCAGTCTTTCTTACTGCTACTTGTATAACAAAGTTACATTGTATTGATCCCTTCAGGAAGAAAACAATGACTTTCACTCTCTTTTTCCGTTCCTTGAATGGCATTTAGTTTGTGGTTGTCCAGGTGTTTTTTCAGTGTTTATATGTTTTCACCGGTGAGGGCTATTTTTCTTTCAGTGGGGTTTTATCAGTTATTATAGGTTTAAACCTAAAACCCCACAGCCTAATTATATCCTTATAGATGTCAGAGGTTGGCATAAAGTGGTCGATATGCAGGTGATTCCAAGATTGGAGAGCGACCACAATCCTTTGTGCTTGCTCTTCAACCTGGAACAAGGTGTAAATTCAACAAACCCGGTTAGGGATCTTACGTCATTAGACGTTGTTACATCTAATAATCTCCGACACATCAAATGGACAACTTTGGTAGGCAAAATTGGGGATATGCAGGCCCTGGAGGGGATAGTCACTGAAGAGGTAACTAGACTACAGACCCTTAATAATGAAATACATTTTAAACAACTGATTGAAGAGTCACAGCCAAAGTTTTTTGCTAATATACAGAAGTTATTTTTAAAAAAAACCAAGCAGAGGAAGGGAGTTAGACTACCAATAAAAAGAGGATGGTATGACCATTCCTGTAGATTAGCGCGACAGAATCTTAGTGTAGCGCTGAGATCTAAAACAGGAGTTTTAAAGGCCAGGGATGAATACAGAAAAATACAAATTAAGGCAAAAAAAACTGTGGGATGAGAATATATGGTTAGACCTGAAGAAAGCATGTGCCGATAAACATCAGAAAGAGTTCTGGGCCATTTTAAAGTGGGGCTCTGGGGGAGTAGCCGATTGTCCGAAAAATCATGTAGCTAAGGAGGCTTGGGTGGACTTTTTTAAACCGCAATACGCAGACAATTTGGTACTACAAATTGAACCCCTTCCAGTAAGGGTATTTTATACCCATGAACTATTTACATTGAAAGACGTGAATGAGGCAATGGATGGAGTTACCAGAGGAAGGGCGCCAGGAATTGATGGAATACCGGCGGATGTGTTTTTATTGGACAGGGCTAATTGGTGCAAATTCTTTGCATGGCTTGGTAATGCCATCGCACAAGGAGCAAAGATTCCAGCAACATGGAAAGGAGCGGAAATAATACCTGTTTACAAAAAAGGGGATAAGGCTTTACCAAGCAACTATAGGCCCATTAGCCTTATCGACTGTGCACAAAAACTGATGGGCAGGATGGTACAAAACAAAATACAACCCTGGATAGATGATAAGGATATCCTCTCCCCGTATCAAGCTGGTTTCCGCCCTTTAACCAGCTCTGTCGACCAGGTATTCCATTTTTTAACTATGTACTGGAAAAATGTAACCTTGCTAAACGGTCCACTATTTGCTGTTTTCGTTGACCTGAAGTCAGCGTTTGATTTAGTTCCCCGACAAAAGTTATGGGTTGTCTTGCGGGATCTCGGAATAAGCCCTGAACTATTGACTTTGCTTGTAAGGATGCACGAGAACAACTATGCCCGGATTAGATGGGGTGCACAGGGAGATGTCACGGAACCCTTCCGTGTGGACAGAGGAGTGAGGCAGGGTTGCGTTCTGGCCCCCACTTTATTCTCCCTCTATATTAATGGCATAGTTGACTTTTTGAAGCAATTTCCGACAGATGCCCCATTATTAGATGGGGAGCGAGTTCCAGTATTAATGTTTGCAGATGACACCTTGCTGGTCTCGCGGACCCCTAGCGGATTACAAAAGTCAATAAACGCTTTTGGTGACTTCTGTCGGATTCGGGGCTTGGAAATAAACACATCAAAGACTAAATTTATGAATCTGAATCCCGCAAAGAAATTCAAGGGGAAAATGAATTACAATGGGTCCTCACTGGAGGAAGTGAATGCTTTTATCTACCTAGGCATCTCCTTAAATGCCAACATGAACTGGAAATCCCACATGGACTCTGTGGTGCTAAAATTTAATCAGCTGGCAGGGGCAATAGCCCAAAAACACAAATCTTCATTTACAAGACCTATCCAGCCAATAATGGAGATTTACAGCATGAAAGTGTTGGGCGCATGTCTTTACGGATCAGAATTATGGGGTTTCACCAACTTGAATTCATTAGTAGTTGCAGAAAATAAATTTCTTCGCCGAATAATTGGTGTCCCCCAGAGCACCCCTTCGACCCCGCTTCAATATGATCTCGGGAGGAAAAAGATCGAGGATACGGTCAGACTGCGTCCCCTCCTTTATTGGAGGCGTGTAAAAACTACTCCTGAACTGAGTCATTACGCAGCTGCCCTTTCGGATGTTGTTAATTCTGACAGGTTCCATAAAGTACCGTGGCTCAAAGAAGTAAGGAAATTACTTCAAAAATTGCACCTTGAGCATCTGTGGACTGCAGTGGACCCACATGTTTTTCCATCTAAGATTTTATTGAAAAAAATTTATTGGGACATGATAAATAATACTGTATTGATTTCCAATCAACCATCCGTGTTGACATCCCAGTTTCTGGAATTTAAAACTACTCCAAAATTTGAACAGTACTGGGATTTGATTGCTAAGCCTCTAGACAGGAAATTGTATTTTCAGTTTAGAATTGGCTCTTTACCCCTTAATGCTTTTACGGCCAAATGGTCTTCCGGTAATGTAAATACTTGTTTTTACTGTAAAACACATGTAGAGGACATCCCACATTTTCTGTTTGTTTGCCCATTATATGCTGCCCCAAGAAGCAGATGGTTAAAGCCGGCTTGCAGGAATTTGGGGACAAGGAAATATATAGAGGCGCTAAGGATTTTAAAATCAAATTGTGCCCCCAATCTTGCAATTGCTGTAGCCAAATATATGGGGTGGGCTTGGATAATACGTACGCGCACTTTAAAACTGTAATTAATTATCTACAATGACAAAATTTATTCCCCTAAGATCTTGTGCTGTGACTTGATTTTATAAATGTATAATTTCACTGAGTTATTCGTCAACAAAGTATAAAATTTAATATGCATTTTAATTTGTTTTTAAAAATCTAGTGTAGTATTTATTCTGTTTAGCTTAGGGATATATGCTTTTATGACAAAGTTGTCGAATAAAGTATTTAAACTTGAAAAACTTGTAATACATTATTGTTTCCTGAACTTGAACTGTGTAACAGCAGGCTCTTGTTTCTTGAGCTAGCTTTGATTTGCATAGCACCCTTGTTCCCATCTGTAGCACTGTTTACCAGTCTTGCAATTTTGCAGTGTTTCATTGTTTCCTGAATAAGAGCTTTTTTCAATACAGTTTTATTTTTTTGCCTTATGCTACTTTTAGTGCTGTCCTTGCTTTCCTATCCCAAGTTACTTACTTCTTAATTCCCCGGTATGCTACCTTCCTTTCCCTGTTGACTCACCAGAATCCCAGTTTGCTGCATTCCTATTGCTCCTGCCTTAGTTCCCAATCTAATAATATAGTTTGTGTTCTTGCCTTCTGCTAAGAATTACAACTGTTTCTCTTCCTTCGTATTGAGCACTATACCCCCTTGCTCCTTGTCTGTTATGGATGCCTAGTAACATGTACGTTCCTGTGTGATTGTCAGGATTCTTGTGCAGGTTGACAACCTAGGTGGCTTTTCTATGCACTGTGGGCATATTTACAAGCCCCTATCTCCACCACGTCACTTTTCAGGACGTTGCGGTGGCAATAGGGGCTTTGCCTTATTTACAAGGCAGCGTTAAGCCACTTAACCGGACTTAATGCTGCCTTGTAAATAAAGCACCCTTTCACGCTATACTTAGCGTGAAAGGGGAGGGCAATGGGTATTGCTGTGGGCGTTCCACCGCAACACTCATTGATATTGACGTTGCCCCATATTTACAAGTGTGGCGTAAATATGGGGCAGCGCCAAAACCTATCTTAACCTGGTGAAACGAGGACAAATGTTTAATTTCTCCCCGTTTTTGCTGTTTTCATGTGTGCTGCGTTGTGCAGCACTCATGGAAACAGCAAAACATCAATGATTGTTCATGTGCAGGAAGGTGTTCCGATCTGCACATAAACATTTTACATTTAAAAAAATGACGGTTTGCAACTTTTATGTGTGCTGCATCAAGCAGCACACATAGAAGTTACAAAACACCATTTAAAGATTGTTTAGGTGCACAGGGGGAAGTGCAGGGCTACACCATATTCTTGTAAATATGATGCAGCCCTGTGTTTATAAAGTGACGGAGCGTGTTGTTAGCCTATTTGGTTTAACAACATGCTTCGCCACTTTAATAGTAAATATGCCTCTGTGAGTCTTGCTTTATGTTACTCTCTACATCAATGATTGTTCGTGTGCAGGAACCTGTCCCTTCCTGCACATAAACAATCATTTAAAAAAATTATGTCTTGCAGCTTCTATGTGTGCTGCATTAAGCAGCACACATAGGAGTTACAAAACACCATTTAAAGATTGTTTATGTGCAGGAAGGAACACTTTCCTGCACTTTAACAATCTTAGCCTGCAGTGCAGACACCCTTGCACTATGATGCAAGGGTGCCTGCATTGGCACCAGGCAGCTAAATATAGCTCCAGCACAGGGGGAAGTGCAGGGCTAAACCATAATCTTGTAAATATGGTGCAGCCCTGCATTACTAAAGTGACAGAACGTGCTGTTAGCCTATTAGGTTTAATGATACACTTAACAACAATACTAGTACATATGCCTCTGTGAGTCTTGTCTTTATGATACTATCTAAGGCACCACAACGTATATCAGCTTCATGGAGCCGTATATTTGGATATTTTGGGGACAAGTACTTTCAGCAATTCTTAGTGAGGGAATTACAGAATTTCAGTCTTACTGTGTGAAGCTCCAGACTGCTTTTGTCAATAAAATTCAGTCCCAGTCCCAGTTTCCGCATGGCTCCCCCTCTCTGTGAGACCCCTAAATTGATGGCAGGCCCACATGGCACAACCTTCCAGCTATTTGCACACTGTCTGTGCCACCAGATCTGGTCAGTCTGGCTTGAGGGAGGCTGTTGGAAGTTTCTGCATGGGCTGTCCTACACATTTAGATGAGGTGTTCAGTGGTTGCTTTTGGTGTGGTGGACAGTGTGTCATACACAACCTTGTGTAATTTAGTGGCCTTCTTTGGTGAGGCTGAGATGATTAAGGGCCGCACCCTCAGTTACTTGTTATGGAGTAAATGCAGTAAAGTAAGATTGCATACCCTCAACTCACCCTGTATCTTTGATTATTGGAAAGAGTGGTGAACACCTTGAAGGGACTGGGTGCCAAAAAAATTCAGCAAGTTGGTAAGATAGAATTTTTGTGGCATTTGTTTGAATTTTTTAGAAGGTGTGGCCCTTTCTTCTTGGGAAGGGATCACTTGAGATGTTTGATTTGAAGTTGTGACTCTGAGTGTGAAGAGAAAGTTTACACAGTTGCAAGTGAAATCACTAATGAGACTGTTTTGAATTAGGCCCAGTGTCTGTAACAAAGAAAACCTGAACAAGTACAGGAAACTATTCATTCATGTGTGAAAGCAACCAATAGACTCACTAAAGAGGTATTTGGGAATAAGGGAGACATGAAAGCAACACATATTCCTAATCAACTATTCACAGAACTTTGAGTGTTTGAGGTAAGAATTCCCAAAAATAACTGGCTTTCTACATCAAAGTGAATTTTAAGTGCTTGGTGATATTTTTATTACTGAAAGACTAGTGCACCGTGAAGGGTTGAAGTCTGTTAGAAGTTAGTGAAAATGCCAGTACAGGAATACATTTCACTAACAGGACAAAATAGGTGCGAGTTCTTGTGATATGTTAGTCATAGTGACGCAGTTCATGGTGTAAGTCAAGTAAGGTAAATATCTCTGTACTGGAGTTGCTCATATCTGATACACCATACTCTTTTTTTTTATGTCTCAGCATCATCCATCAAAGTTCCAATATCAAAACTTCCATTCACACATGCTCTAGACTCTCAAGCCTCTCCATCTTATCACTCCTCTTCACTTTAGCATTGCTCCCACATCAACTTTTCACCTACCACTCTCTGTAATATGAAATCAAACCCTGCTGTCTCACAAAAATTCTACCTTCCTGTGATCACATTATCCTTTGTACAAACCATGCCCTTTTTGCCCTTTCTCTAAAGAACACTCTTACTATCTTTTGTCTTGCATACCCTATTGTTCCTTTCACTATAACTTTTCTTTG
The DNA here is from genome assembly GCF_964261635.1 of Lissotriton helveticus. Taxonomy (NCBI): domain Eukaryota; kingdom Metazoa; phylum Chordata; class Amphibia; order Caudata; family Salamandridae; genus Lissotriton; species Lissotriton helveticus. Next base: position 525,264,261 of record NC_136063.1, on the reverse strand, counting down.
TCACACATTTCCCTCCCTCTCTCATCTCCTACTTTTTAGACACTCTTTTACTCTCTTACGTGCTCACTCTCACCTGAAACAGCTTTTACAACGAGGTTTTGACCTCATTGTGCCTTTACCATGCATTTTTTTGCGGCATGATTTTACAGCGAATATGTATTTAAAACGCATGCCAATACCACGCATTTAAGGTAAGTTGGTGAGGTGGGGGGTCTCTCCCCATGAATACATTGTATTAAAATCTAAAAACAAGGCGTGGTATTGGCTTGTGTTTTAAATACATGTTCGTTGTAAAAACATGTGCGCAAAAAATGCCTGTCAAAGGCATGCAAAGTAATTGCATGTGTTTCTCCCTCGCGACATCCCTGCCACTTAGCACGCTGGGAGGTGTAATTTCCTGCCTCCCAGTGATGGTGATAGCGATGGTGGGCTGCATCTGTGGGCTGCAAGGGTGACGGTAGCAGGCGTGCTGGTTCTCTGTTCTCCCCAGGTGAGTGCTTTAGCCCAGCCGCGGCCGGTAGTGGGAGTACCGTCCGGGTGGTGACGTGGGCAGGGGGAGGGGGTATGTAAGTGGTTGTTTGGTTATGTGAGTGGATGTGTGAGTGATTGCATGGGTGAGTGAGTGGCTGTGTTGAGAGACTACATGTGTGAGTGAGTGGATGTGTGAAACGTTGTACTAATGAATAAGTGGGTGTGTGAGTTGCTGTATGGGTGAGTGTGTGGCTGTTTTAGTAGCACTATGGGTGAGTGAGTGGTTGTGTGAGTGGCTGCATGGGTGAGTGAGGGGTTGTTTGCGTGGCTGTATGAGTGAGTGGGTCTGTGAAGAGTTTGAGTGGATCTTTAAGTAGGTGTATGAGAGGTTGTATGATAGTGTCAGTGGTTCTTTGGATGATGTCATCGGTAATGTAATTTGAGATGTCATCAGTGATAACACTGACCAAGTCCTGAGTGACGTAATATGTGAGGACAGAAGCAGTGCTTTGTTGTGGCGTAAATTATAGGCAGCTAAGGTACCTGTACCTTCTCACTTTTTATGGATTTGTGCATGACAAATCTGAGCCTAACTAAAACGTCCCTTTAACCTTTGTTTTTTTCAGTGAATTGCTAAGATGTTTTAAATGATATTTCCTAAGTACAACATCATTGTAACTTTGGTTTTTATGTGAATTTCTAAGTTTCTTCAATGTTATTTCCTAACTATGTTGTTAATGGAGCCTTTGCTTTAATAAGTGAATTTCTAGGTTTAAAATAAAAACTATTGCGTGAGTGTGTGAGTGTTTTAATGGGTGTGTGAGTGTGTGTGTGAGTTGTTCTGGGAGAAGCTGCATTAGTGTTTCACTTGGTGTGTGAGTAGGTGCATAAGTGTCCAAGTTGGTCTGTGAGTGGATCTGTGAGTAGATGTCAGAGTGAGTGTGCTAGTGCTTCCATGAGTGTCTCAGTCAGTCTGTCAGTGAGTGTATGAGTCTCCGAGTAGGTCTGTGAGTGGGTGCACAAGTCTCTGAATGGGTCTGTGAGTGGGTGTGCAAGTCTCTGCGTGGGGCTGGGAGTTGGTGCATGGTGTTCAGTGGATATGTGAGTCGGTGCATGAGTCTCTGGGTCTGTAAGTTGGTGAGTCAGTGTCTCAGTGGGTCTGTGAGTGGGTGTGAGCCTCTGAGTGGGTCTGTGAGTGAATGTATGAGTGTCCTCTGTTTTGACCTCCTCTGATCTACTTTGCTTTTTCTGGTGATTTGTTGGCTCTCTGTTTTGCCTTTTTTGCTCATTTTTCTGCCCACCATTTTGCCTTTTCTGTTAGTTTTTATGCCCTCTGTTTCGCCCTCTTTTTCTCTGTGTTGGTTTTTCTGCTTATTTTTCTGCCCTCTGTTTTGCCTCTTCTGTTATTTTTTTCTGCCCTGTATTTTGCTCCATTTTCTGCCCTCTTCTGAATTGTTTTGCCTTACCTGCTTGCTTTTTTCTGCCCTCTGTTTTGCCTTTATGGCAATTGGGGAAGAGGGCAATGTGGCACCCCTACCTGGGCTGATTTCTAGCCCAATGACCCCACCCTTTGGGGCCCAGGCAAATTTCAATTGAGGAGGGGGCTGCATGGCCCCCTCCAAGGGGTGATTTCAGCACTGGGGACCTCATCCCCTGGGGTCTGGCCTCTTACTCCTAGGTTCCCTGGAGCTATCACGGTGCCCCCATTGTAGTACAATGAGAACCGCAGGGGGACCCTGAGTACCCCTGGAAGTTCCTCCCAGCTCCCCACCTGCAGCTGGAGCCAGCATTTCTCCCGGAGCTACTAGAAATGCAACTCCCTTTGAATGGGAGCACTCTTCCATTTGTTTCCCTGTCTCTATGACAGCAGAGTTAGTGTTTGCTCTCGCTTGGCGGGGCTGTCACTTACAGCCAAGTGAGAGCAAACTGCAATGTCCTATGGGTGAGCACCGCAGGACATAAGAGGAGCTGGCCCAAGGGTGTGGTGGTCCATAGGGCCATTAATGGCTGCAGGAGGGAGGCTGTGTGGCCCCCTTGTTTACTTTTCACAGGCCCGCCCTGGGGAAGGTGATGGTCCTTGGGGCTGTATATTGCCTGTGAGGAGTGCCGAGCTGCCCACCTCTCACTTTTTAAAGTTATCTGGCCCCTGGGAGTTAGAGGACCCCAGACACAAGGCATCTGCATTGTCCCCCATTACTTTTTATTTAGCCCCTGGGAGATAGTGGTCCCTGGAGCACCGGGGGTCTGTGCAGCCCATTAATTTTTAGTTAGTCTCGGAGAGGAGGTGGTCCCTGGGGGCTTCAACCAGCCCAGGAGATGGGGGTCCATGCACATCCCCCTTCCATCTAATAAATAAAGCTCCTGTGAAGTGGTGGTCATGGAGGGGTTTTGAGCAGCCCCCACCAATATTTGAATATTTGAATAAAACCACAGGGAGTTGGTGGCCCCCCGGCTAAAAACAGAGCCACAGGAGTGTGCCCATGTGTGTCCCCTCCTTTTATTTTTTATGCCCCTGGGTCCTGGCTCACCCAGGGGCTATACAGTAAACAAGTGTAGTAGCATGCACTTCCTTTTTTTTGCTGTGGATTTATGAATCCTTTGTGATTTCACAGCAACATAAAAAAAGAACAATGCTTTTATGCCCAAGATGGGTTCAAAAGGTTTCCCGGGACCAGGGCTCGGGTATTCCTACCCTGTCCCCTTTTCTTTATTTCTATACGTTTTGGGAGGACTCAGCTGAGAGCAAGTCCCAAGATGGCTCCCAACACTTCCTGGTTGAAGTGTTGGCAGCCAATCAGATATCAGCACAGGGACTGTTGGATCCTTGGAGGATCCGTATCCTGATATATACAAATTTGGATTTCCTTTTTCATCTCAAAAACTACAGAACAGGTTTACACCAAATAGCAAAAATGTCAATGCCTGAACCAACAGCTAGCTTTCTGCCATATTTGGTGTAATTCGGGCTGTAGTCATGTCTAAAATCTATATGAAATTAACATGGAAAACACAGTTTATTTGACCCCCCTTTTTCTCTGCCCCGTCTTGACTGATGATCATGAAACTTTCCATGAACAACTCGAGTCGACGGCCCACTCTTAATGACAAATGAAGTGAAGAATTGTCAAATGATGCCAAAGATATAAGAAAGTCAAAAAATGATTTACCTATGTAAACATGGTCCTAACTATAACTAACTAATGGCGACCGCAGTGTGGGACATAAAGAAGGAAACAGAAGGGGTAGTTGCCCACAAGGATGTCCTTGGGGGCTAACAATTCCTCGTTTTGCATCCAGAAAGCCAAACACTGCGCAATTGCTGAGAGGTCTTTGGAGGCTATCCCCCCTTCCGCTACCACTCTGCAAACACGCCTCCTGGAGCACTACTGGTTGAGGGATGAAGCGCCAGCCAATCAAATTTTAGTAGGATCCACAAGTCCATTGCAAGGACTTGCATCCCCCTGGTGCGTTTGCAGAGGGGTAACTAATTCCCCTAGCATACTGGGGGTCCCTGGGGGGCAACTAGCCCACCAGGAACCTCCAGTATGAACCAGGGGGCTGCGTTGCAGAGAGGTGTAATAAGGCCACGCCCCTTTTCACACCTCTCTGCAACGCAGCCCCCTGGAGCGTTTGCAGAGGGGGAACTAATTCCCCTTGCATACTAGGGGTCCCTGGGGGCCAACTTGCCCAACAGGAACCTCCAGTATGCGCCAGGGGGCTGCATTGCAGAGAGGTGTTCCTGAGGCCACGCCCCTTTTTACACCTCTCTGCAACGCAGCCCCCTGGGGCATACTGAAAGTTCCTGGTGGGCTAGGGAGGGCACTGGCTCTTACATTCTTTTGCAATTAAAATGGATTTTTGAAAACACCTTTGTTTGCTGTGGCTTTGGTTCGTGTTTAAACACTGCTGCTTGTTGAAGAGGTCCACGCCTGCTGTTTCCGCCACGTTTGGCGGTCAGGATTCAGTTTTGAATATATATATATATAGACACCAAGTCCTCAGCACTGCAAACACTCAGCAACAGAAGACACGGACCCCAGGCTGCAGTAAGGTAGATTTTATTCTCCTCTCAGGCGACGCGTTTCGAGCAACTCGTGCTCTTGATCACACACCATACACCTGGTCAGCACACCTTTAAATACATTTTTTTCCTTTGCAGTGCTCCACCTCCAAAGTGAGTCACATGGTGCATGAACATAAATAAAATACTTCACGACACCCACCATCCTTACAATTAATAAGCAGGAGAAAAGGAAAAAAGGAAATATATAACTGCATGAATGCAATAAACCAAATTGTTCTCATAAGGCACTCCTTGTCCAATCCATCATACAAGGGTTATAATATCACCTCCTACAGACCAAATCCAAACAACAACCCCACATAAAAACATACTATATGTACAAATAGAAAAAAATATATATATATAAACATGTAATTCCTATATATACATAATTACATATACTATATTACCATAAACATATAAACACTATCTACAAATATATACAACAGAAAAGGTGTTGACGATAGGTCTTATGTATTAGGTATATGAGAACAAAAACTATTTATCATAAATTGACTCTTTTCACATTTCCCCTATAATCCATACTCAAACCCTAAGTGATAATACATATATTAGTGATTGAGACACTTAAAAAAACAACAAAGTACAAAAAAATCTTTGTGTTTAGTAATTAACAAAAAACTTGACTTTTCTCTTAATATGTACATAGTCGTTTGAAGAGAGTTTAACCGAATTCTCAGCTTGTTATCAGTTCATTATCTTGAAAGATATAATTGCATGATTACTTCCCCATATGTACAACTTGTATGTCTTTAATATACATATTAGGGCCAGACAGTATCCAAAGTATTTATAAAAATAATATATTCTTATTTGTAATAAACTGATATTACTTTTAAATGCAATTTTGCAAAGTCGCGTAGGGTGTGTGCTGCGTGTGCGCACGGTGTGCGCACGGTGCACGGATCCCATGTGACCTGAAGTGCAACAAACTAATTTTTTTTTAAAGAGCAGTCTGTAGAAGCAGTTTGTGCTGTGCAATGTAACCATTGTTGCTAGTTTTTTTTTTTTTCTGGGAATGACACATAATTCCCAAAGTATCCTTTTTTTGTTTTAAAACACCAAACAATTGCAAATTGTTCTGAAAAACACACCAAAAAAAGTTATTTTCAGAACTAACTTCTCTGGTTAAAGAAAGAACTATATTTGTATGATAATGTGTGAAAGTTTGTTTGAATGTATGTGTAGAGCATAATTGACTGAAATAATGTATTAGTAGTGTATGGTGAATGTATAATTTCAGAACTATGAGGAAGTGCTCCAGCGTTACACTGTAAGCTCTTTAGCTGCACTGTGCTGTGGTACTTCTGAAGCACAGGGATGCAACATATGTATATAAATATGTTGCAACTCTATGCCTTCCTCTGCACTGCTGCACAAAGTGCAGACATACGGTGACACAGGCATCCTTGCACCATGGTGCAAGCATGTCTGTGTTGTGGAGAGATTGTTTTTGTGCAGAACAATCAGTGAAGGCATTGTTCTATTTCAATGTATGCTGTATAATGCAGCATACATTGAAAAAGAAAAAATGAGGAGAAATTAAAACAATTCTCCTTGTTGTGCCTTGCTACACCAACTGGAGGATGGTGCAGCATTCACACACATCTCCAGATTCATGATTTATGATAAATCTGGAGATGTGTAATGTTCTATGAGTGTTGTTTGCAAACACCCACAGCAACACCTATGGAACACCCTTTCAACGCAAAGTGGTGTGTACGATGAGGTTGTATTTACATGGAGAAGAAAAGCAGGGTGCCTTTTCCTCTCCTTGTAAATATGAAGGAGTGTTTGGCGCCATCACTATGTTACAAAAAGCGACATATTGTTGGTACAGGATGCTTCTAAATCTGCCCCATAAGTTTTTAGGTATTAGCAAACTATTACAATAAAAACATATTGCTAGCTGATTGATAATAAAATTGCATGAGAGTGACAGAAGGTAAGCACAAAAAAGAATGATTGAAATAGTTGCGATCCTTCAATAGTTACAATGGGAAATGTTATGAACCAATAAAATCTTTTTTTTTCAGGTCACATTAGATCCTATGACGGAGAGATTCCAAAACTACATAGAAATAAACTGGGTATTTTTAAGAATGTATTAATACTTTGTAGCTTCTTGCAGGTCTGCATACATAGTATTTAAAGAAATTGATTTGTACTAGGGTTAGTATATGACTTAAGTATATGACTCATAACTAGAGTAATTTCAGTACTGCAAAGAGAGTGCAAGATACATTTAGTAGTAGTTAGGTTTTGGCAAAGTGATAAGATACATACATAGTGCTGGATGGATGAATGGGCAAGTGGTTGGGACAGACAGAAGGTTTCCTAGACTACTTAGTTACTAACTGAGTATTGAAAAGAGTTTATCGATTCTATGTAGATGATTAGAAGTGTACATACATATGGCACACAATATTGTACCTCTACTAGTTCTTCTGTTTAGGCTATTTCTTAGATACTTAACTAGTTAATAAAATATTTTCATTGTTCTAAAGAGAATACATGCTTCCAGTAAGCACCACTGCCCTGCAAAGAGGTAGTCTAGGCCGTGCCCCTTTTTACATCTCTGTGCAACGCAGTTCTGTAGTGCTTACTGGACATACGTAGTGGGCTAGTTGGACTCTAAGAACCCTTAGGATTCAAGGTGACTTAATTTCCTAACATAAAAAGGTTATAGGGCGTTAGTGGTGAAGGGAGGGGATGGGGCCTGATGTGATGTGCAACACACCCTGTGGCATGTTTTAAGTTGAGAATTAAGTCTCCTTTAATCCTGTAAGTCCCTGGGTCCTACTAGCCCACAATGTCCCTCTATTAAACATCATAGAGCTGCGTTGCAGAGAGGTGGTTCGAGGCCATGTCCCATTTTACACCTCTCTGCAATGCAACTCTCCGGCACTTCCTGCACATATCTGGTGGGTTAGTTGGCCCCCAGGGACCCTCAGGATTCAAGGGGATTTTCTCCCCTAACTTAAAACACCCACAGAGCATGTTTGCACACATATTAACTAAGTCCTTCCCCCCTTTCTTCACCAGTGTGCAAACATAGCCCATTGTGCGTTTTAATACTTAGTTAATCCTATCTTGGCAGTAGTCGATATGAAAAAATGCTAAAAAAATGTTACAGTTCTTTTTTTATAATTTACATTTCTGAAAATGTAATATTTAAGCATTAGGATCTGTGAAAGAAAAGAAAAAAATCAGTTATAATATATAATATTATATTTTTACAACACAACATAATTTGAACAATTATCTGAAATATTTTGTTTGCCTTTTTTGCTGTTGCCAGAATATATTGAATTTCACTACAAACAGTGATTTCAATGTTACTCATCACATAACAGCAGCCAAAAGAAAAACAATCAATAAGGTTGTTTAAAAAAACAAATGTGTGTAAAAAATATTTTCAATATACTCAACTATTTCTCAACATTCCATAAAAACAACATACCATATAATACAAATCACATATATATTAAATGCTTTCTTCTAAGAACGTTTTCTTACTTCAATTTCAAAGAACTGAATTAATAATTTAATGGACAATTCTTTATCATTTTCATATACAGTAAATGATGTTCCTTAAAAATATATGCTGTGAGAATGTCCAAGAAAATAATTTAAATGCATACCTTTTTTCTAGGCCAAATGGTATTCCTGAAATCCTTTATACTGAAATTGTCCAATAGTAATCGTATTAATACTTTTGAACATATTCTTAATAGGCCGTATTATGTTCTTAAAACTTTGGCTTTAAAAATATTAGATCAGAATTTGGTAATTCGCTAGGCAAACGTTGTTTAAAAACCAATAGAGCATCATTACAATATGTCCATCCTCTATTGCATTTTAAATAGACAGTGTAATGTCCAGATGTTGTGAAAGACCATCATGGAAAATAATTGCTACTGCTACAAAAGTTCTTCCTGTTATAGATAGTTGACTTGCTACAAAATCATTAATTAAAGTTTCTAATTTTCTTCCAACAGCTCTACAATGTTGTATCATTAAAATTATATATTGTCCAAATCTTTGTATAAATAATGTTGTTAAAAGTTCTGATTTGCATTGGCTACACTCCATGTTTTGCTTTGCTGCTTTAACTAGTTTGTTGAAAGACACTGTTTTACAGTCTGGTAATGTCAAATATATACATCTTTCAGTATCTATGTTAGTGCTACATGTAAACATACGATTTTCACATTCATGTTCCTATTTATAATGAAAGCCAAACAGATTTTAAATTTGTATTCCTTCATTTTCCAATACTGCAAGCATATACATTAGAAGTTCCTGAGCATCTTGTTGAATATTCTGCATAAATTGTGTAGAAACAGGACATATGTCAAAAAGATTACGAATATCAGAAACACTTTGTATTTTCCTTTTATCACTTCTCATTTTTCATAAATACAATGCAAAAAGGAACAAAATCTTTTTTCACGATTCTCCATAATTTGCGGTTGCAAACTTTCTAGAAAAAAACATTGACCACTACATTAGCATAGCAGTTGATACCTGAACTATTTTCTAATACCCAAAAATCTCTTCAATAGTGTCCTTTTTCTTTTTGCTTGCAATCTCAACATTATCATGATTTTTTTTCCTTCTCTTAAACTTCACTACAGATATTCTCATATCTTCTTTTTCGACCAACTACACGCTTTTCAAAAACAGGATATTCACCTAAATTGGAAGCATACGCTCTTCTTAACCGATTATACTATTTTACACAGTTAGCATCTGCACTAATCTTTGTCTCATCAAAATCAATCAAATACAATCCAGATAAAGTTCTGACTCGGGACAAATCAACATATGCCATATCCTCTTTAAATATTGTACTTCCAATGTTCACCCAAGCACTGTCTACACTTAAACCTTGAGATTTATGAATAGTCACTGCATATGCCAGAGAAAGAGGAAACTGTTTTCTACGAACATATAAATCTTTAACAAGCAAAAAACGAACTGAACAACAACCAATTTGTTTTACTTCTTCAGTTTGCTCAAATTTTATTTTTAAAAATTCAATTCCATCTTTATTTTGATAATTAACAAAATCCACAACTTTACCCATTGCTCCATTTACTAAACCTTTTTCCACATCCAAATTACATAGTAAAATCACCCGACAATTTACACATATATTAGATATAGATTTTTCTAAAGAATCCAATTTTGTTTTTAATGTTTCCGTCAAAACAATAGTGATTCCTTCATGCTATATTTTATCAATGGCTTCCATTTTTGTTATTTGTTCATTTTCTAGCTTCAAAAATTGTTCATTGAATATGGAACACTCGCGCAGTGTTGGCATTAAGCAGATTATAGATTTATTTTCTGCAATTTTCATATATATTTTTCCAGGAACTACATTTTCATCGGGAATCAAGTTTGTAAGTAGTTGACTTTGCAAAGCTTGTTTGCCATGTTCTGTCAGTACTCCAATTCTTATATCTTGAAGAATAGTTCCATAATCAACATCATTTGCCTGTCGCATATTTGTAATGAGTTCTTTGTATTCAAAGTATGACCAAATGTTAACGTTCCCAACACTTCTCAAAGACTTTCTGGTGTCTTCATGCACAAGTGTTTTAAATACTAGTTGTCCTTTTACGGGAGTAAGTTGTAGTAGATCTCCAAAAACTATTATATGTTTTCCTCCAAATAAGACATCGTACTCTGTTTTAAGAATTCGCTGCATTCTTAAAAGCACAAACGCAAGAATTAAGTTTGAGACCATGCTTACCTCATCAATAACTAGAAGTTTCATTTTCTTTAGCACTCTTGAAACTTCATAACAAGCTCCTCCAGACAGCTTGTGATATTCCAATTTGTTTTCATGCTCCACAGGTAGCATAAGTAAACAATGCAATGTCATTCCTTTAATGTTGTGTGCTGCCAACCCAGCTGGAGCAGTTACAACACAAGACAAATGAGAATCAGTGGTTTTCTGTAGATAACTGGTCAAAACTTTAATTAAGAAACTTTTTCCTGTTCCAGCTTGACCACTGACATATATTCGGATAGGCTGAAATCATTCGCATGTGCATTCTTTCTTTTCATGAAGAAATCCATGGTCAATCTGTTGTCTCACTTGCTGATATATTTCTTCCTGCTCAATATTTAGTTGTTCTTCCAAGTTTCCTAAGTTCATAATACCTTCTTGAGCTTGATGCATTGCTGTTTCCACTTCATTCATCGTTATTGCAGCTTCATTTCAAGTGGATCTTGACTCAGTGGAGCAGAACTTTGACTGTCTTGACAACTGTGTCTAGCAATCTCAGCTGCAATAGTAGCTTCTTGAACAATTACATCGTTCAACATTTTTAGATAATTTGCAAAAACTGTAGATTCTATGGTATCTTTACAAGCATTGAAGGAATCTTCATAGCTCTGAAAATCTTCAAGTAATTCCATGTCTGTCCGCCACGGTTTGAAGAGTTGCAAAAGTGCTAAATAGTGAAATTCCCTTTTGTCTTGAGTATCAGAGCTCAGTTTTCTGTGATTAATCAAATTTCCTCTCCTTTGTTTCACCAAACATCCTTCGGAATGAATCACTGCATATTTTCCATCATTTATGTTTTCTGTGGTATTCCGGCTAAAAGTGTAGTAATGCAGCACTTCATAGAAACATATGTTCTCAAAATGATGACTTCTATTTGGATAATATGTGTCCAACATGTTTGTTTTGGCAATATCTGTACTTTCTGGGTCTTTTTTTGCTAAATATTTGATTTCTTGTACAGCTTTAAGTACTTGATTTTGAGTTGCAGCAAGACCTAGACTCACCCAAATGATTCTTCTAGATTTTGAGTATAAACTTGCAGATGATAACCAATCTGAGCATTCATACGCTCCAATTTCTCGATGGGATTATATCTTCAAACTGAAACTGTATAATTTCTTACTAAGACTCTTCTCATGAGAAACTTCTTCCCACATTTCTTTTAACTCCGTCTTTTCAGATTTTGTTATATAAGATCTCACATACCGGGCAACAGCAATGGAATTATCCGCAACATACTGAATATCCATATTAGCATTCCACATTGAGAGAATAACTGGATTATAATCATTGATATATTTTCATTCCTCACTTCTTCTCAAATTGTATGTATTTTGGGAGATTTTCTAGTGATGGTATGTCTCATAGCTGACATAAAATTGTTTATTTTTCCTTTGGATATTACAGGACGTGGAAATCCAAAACGACATTTGGGATAAAACTTTTCCTTAGACTTGTACTTTCGTCAACAGTATTTTCCACATCGATGACTTTGGAATCGTAACACTTGTTGCCTTAAAGTGTTTTCATCTGTTCTTTTTGGTATAGCACATGTGGCATATTCTTCAACAAAAGACAAAACAGTGTCATCCGAATCAGTTCCGAATTTAGGCGCATCCTTAATCCATAACAGCATATGTATTTGAGGGGCACCTCTAGCTTGATACTCCTTTCTCCCAAAAAAAATCTACAACTTCTCCAAGAGGATTATTTTTATTGCAGATAAAAGACATCATAGCTTCAAACCTATGATTGAAATATCTGCATACATTAACAGGATATAAAGAGCACAATTCTCTAAGGGGGTCATTAGGATGATGGGCGGGCCATCCTATCAGATATTGGGACCATCCACCATAAGGGCGGGGGTCCCGTTGGGGCTATTAGGATGCGCCCGCCACAGTGGCGGACGCATCCTGCATTTTTAACATTGTGATGGGCGGTGTGATGGGCGGTGCTCTCAGCACCGCCCGCCACAATGCTGAAAATGCATGTATGCATTTGCATACACAAAGCGGCAGGCACCGCGCAGTGCCTGCCGCATTGCATATGCAAATACAAGGGATACCACAACTACCCCCATGTGCAACCCCCCACCTCGCCTTCACCATGGGGGCCCGCAGGGGCCCCCCGAAGTGAGCACCGCCTGCCATCGGTTTTGGCCCATTCTAATATGGCTGGCGGTGTCCGATAGACACCGCCACCATATTAAACCTTTTCCGCCCGGTCGCAAGACGACCGTGGCGGAAAAACGGTGGACGGTCTTTCCGTCCACCACGGTCCCCTAGGTGTCTTGTATTCAATATTTTTTAGATTTGAATTTGCCTCTCAAAGAAATTCAGGTAAATCATCCCAAGCGTATTCAGCACAGCTTAGGGTAAGAAACCACATAGGAGTTCCTAAGTTCCTTAGCATACATTTAAGTTCTCCATGACGATGATACCAATATTCATTAGTGCCACGCTGACATGCCATCAAATTAGTCAGCTGAGATTCTAAATGATCGTCTCTCTGATGTACTTTATCCATAAATTACTTTTCTGAAACATTTTGAAGATTTACTCTTGTTTTCAATATGTGGTTGACTGCATATGAAAGTCCAGACAAGTCACTCTCAAACAAAAGATGAAATATATAAGGGATACATTGTCTAAATCTTAAAACTTCTGAATACAATCTTGTTGTTTGATATTCAGATGCAGGAATCTGCACTGATCGTTCATCATATCATCCACCTTTTCAAGTTTGAAACAGCTGCGGAAAACAATGAGCTTCCAAACTTTCCCCCATACACTCATGGGAGTACCCCTAGCTTTTTTCATTTGGAATAATTCAATAGTATTCCCCATCACTTCTTTCGAATGAAGTGAATATACACTATAATGTTCATAGATTTCTTCACTGTTGGACACGTCCACTTTTTCAATTTGACCAGTTGATGTTTCAGTATCATCTCCTAAAAGTATTTCTTCTTCTTCCACATACACATTTTTGTAGTAATCATTGTTTTTTATCAGATATAATGTTGTCTTTTGCACTTTCCTAACATTCACTAATTCTTGCCAGATTTTCTTACTCTTAGTAGGAACACCATTAACTAGAATAACTAGTGGCTCACATTCTACATTTTCTACACCAATATCTTCAATATGTTTCTTTAAATCTAGAGGTAAATATACAACTCTTCCATTTAATCCTCTCTGTAAATCTGTAGGAGGCAATTTACCTGTGTTAGGCTCCATACGAACAATAGCTTGAAATGGGTGCACGCATTGAATCAGAATAGACTCATACGCATTGAAATCTATAAGTTCTGGAGGAATAGTTACCAACTTTAGATTATTATGGACAGCTCTAGCGGGCATTTAATTCTCGTCTAATTTGTTACAACAATATTTACAAATACGCTGATCAGAACCCAAATCAAAACAATTCTCTACCAACAAATAGGTTGCAAATTCCTTCCACTTATCATTATTTTCTCTTTTACTTTTTAATTTCAGATCAACAGTCCTAGTCTGATTTTTATAGTGAGTACACCAGCAACAAATACAAGAATAAGTTGGCCTTTCACCTGAAATCACCTTAAACTTTGTAATTTGTTCTTCAAATTTATTTGTACTAGTATGTTACATATTCTCCTCCACATTTTCCTCCATTAATGTGTCAGTGTCTGCACTCTCTTGTCCAGGAGCAAAGTAACAAAACTCAGTTTCATCACAAACCTTCTTCACATCTGATATGGAGCCTAAGCAAAAGAGCACTGTTCAACTCATTTAACATTAGTGCTGGACTTTTTGCGTAATACAATCTTCTGACTAACTTCCTCATTTGGGAATGATGTACTGCTAACATCCTAAAATGATGAAAAACACTTTGTCATACTTTTCTAGAAAGACAAGCCAGAGAATGACCTTGCAAACCAATATTTTTCTCACTCTGCAAGGATCTAGTCCTTGCAACATCTTTTTTTTATTTTTATTTTTATTTTATTGAAGCCAAAAAAAAAGAATTTTTTAACATGCACATATGCATCATTAAAACATTAATACATCTCCCTTAGGGCATATAAAAAGTATATAATACATTAGTAATAGACACAGCAAGGATTAATAAATGTATTTACACAGTAACAAAATCCAAAGCCACAACCCTACCTACTTAAGCATATAAAAGACAGTCTCTTAACCTGTTTTAATCAAAATAAATACCCCATACCTTGTTGAAATTCTTAGTACCTCCCACCCGTAATGCAAAAATATGTTCACTTTCCTAACAAATTTCATCTTTTGACCCCATTCCAAAACAGAGGGAACCAAATTTGTTCGCCATTTTTTAAATAAAAGCTACCTAGCTACTGCCATTGCTATATATAAGAATCTTATCATTGAATCTATGAGCGAAAGATCAGGATCATATCCGAAAAGAATTAATTTGTTATTCACAGCCAATTCGATATTACATTCATATCCAACTGTTTGCCATTGGTCACCTGGTGTCCAGTTTTGGAATGAAGACTAGTCACAAAAAGGATATTTTCCTTGAAGTTTATTTGTTGTATAAACCCAGAGACCCAGATCAACCAACAGCGGGCTCAACTGAAGCTTCACTGCTGCCCGATACACACTCCAGAACCTGGAGCAATCTAAACTCCAGAAAGAATGTATACCAACATACAGATAGGTAAACCAATTAACATATGGAAATACAACACATCTCCCTTCCTAAAAATAACAGAAAAATAATAACAAAAACCAGAAATACAGATATACCTATGTGTTTTGAATTAGGATACATAATCTCTAAACCTAAGTGGTTTAGAAATAAAGCGTCCAGACAACCTTCTTAAACCAGGATTGCAGGAACTAGACGCATTTGTATAAACATTAGAAGCAGAACGAACATCTTTGACAACATGGGTATTGTCTTTGGCAACATTGGTGTTGTCCTTGTTACCTTACCAAATGTTACGTTCCAAGTTACAACAAGCAGTTATTTTATTCCAATTCCACTTGCAACCATCATCCAACACAACACAATTCCCCATCACTTCCAAAATTTTGTTAGGCCTAGACCACTTAGAAAAATTCCTTTTTTGCATGCCCACTTGTGAATTCCTCACCCAATCACCAACACAAAAGCACTGCAAATGTTTCCTAATTTTGCTATTATGTCTCTGAGTGTATTTTTGTTGATATTCACATACCCTATCTTGCAAAATGTCCTTGGAAATAGGTCTAGAAAAACTTCTGCACATCCATGCCGGAGTTACTTTACTACAAGCAGATCGTCCTTTAAGAAGATTGAACGGAGTTTCTAATGTAGCTGAATGTGGAATATTGCGATAGCTCCAAATCATTTTCTTAAAAGCTAACTTGCAATCAACGTTCTCCAAAACAGCCAACTGAATGCCTTCCTTCAATACTCGGTTAAACCTTTCAACCATTCCATTCTCTCTTGGACAATAAACAGCAGTGGTATTGTGTTTTACACCATGAGCACCTAAATATTCTTGAAACTCCCCAGCCAAAAACTGTGGACCATTATCCGTAGTAATGGATTTAGGATAACCCTCTCTATGGAGTATCTCCTCACAAAAACAGATCACATTTAAAGCTTTGATTTCCTTAACAAATGCTGCCTCAGGCCACTTGCTATGGTAATCCAATAAAACAATAGCAAACTTTCCTGCAATGTTCCCAACATTGAATGGACCACAAATGTCCATGGCTAACTTTTGCCAAGGCCTTTCAGGAAATGCCACAGGAACAATAGCAGAATCTTGAGAAATATGTGATTTGTCACTGCACGTGCATGCAACACAATTCCTAACACATCTCTCAATATCTTTGTCAATTCCCGGCCACCAAAAATCGCATCTGGCTCTTCTTTTCATCCCTGACATACCAGGGTGACCGTCATGGATAAGCTCTAATAATCTAGATCACAAACTAGAAGGTACAATAAGTTTATCCGCTCTCCTAACTATTCCCAAAACAGCGTCATAAGATAGTTCATGCCAAACAGTTTTATATTCAGAAAGATTTTTATCACACCAGATGCTACGATTGTTACCCTGAGACAACAACGGAATCACTAATTGTAACACATGATCCTCAAGAACACCTTGTTTCCATTCTTCCAAACTGATGGCGCCTTTACATGCTTAATTAACAGAAGCTACAGACCACTCTTCTTCAACATCCAAACACTTTTAATCTACATACACGATTTGAAAATCAAACTCCTGTAACTCATAAATCCGCTCTACAATTCTAGGGGTTGCTTTGCCTGCTCCTTTAGTCATGAAAATGTCAACAAGAGGTTTATGGTCTGTCCTCAACGCGAAGTTCGTACCCCAAACATAAGTCTTGAAATAATTAACTTCCCAATGACACGCTAACGCCTCCTGTACGGGAAGCAAAAGATATTACCCATTCACATTTGTCTTTCCTTTGCATTAAAACAGTGCCTAACTCATAAGCACTGGCATCAACCACTATAATTGACTTGCTGTTGGGATCAAAAGGTTTAAGAGCTACAGCTTTGATGATATTGTCTTCTATATTATCAAAAACCGATTGACATTCAGAATTCCACACAAAATTTGCAAATTTTTTCATAAGAAGGCGTAATCAATGTACCTTTGATGCAAAATGTGACACAAACTTTGAATAATATTCCGCCAACCGCAAAAAAGAACGTAATTGCTCTTTATCCGAAGGTGGAGGAGCATTTTTTTATAGCATCCATTAGATTTTTCTTTGGTTTCACACCATCCGCTGACAAAGTATGTCCTAAATATTCAATTTCAGTGGTGGCAAATCTTCATTTCTCTGCAGAAACCGTAAAACCAGCCGATTGTAACTTCATCAATACATCTTTCAACTTACAGTTATGATCATATTCATTTTCGCCTCAGACTAATACATCATCCTGAAATACTAGCATATTATCAATGCCGTTAAGAATTTTACACATGAGTCTCTGAAAAACAGCCGAAGCTGAAGCTAGCCCAAAAGGCATCCTAAGAAACTGGAATGCACCCTCTGGCGTAATAAACGATGTAAGGTGAAGAGAGTCAGGGTGTAATTTTATCTGATGATATGCATTAGACAAGTCTATAGAAGAGAAAAATTTGGCATTTTTAACAGAAGCTACCATTTCAATAATACAGGGTAAAGGATGTCGATCAATCCAGATGCTCTTGTTCAATTCTCTTAAATCAACACACATGCGCAATATTCCATTGAGTTTGCGAGCCAAAACCACTGGACTAAGCCAATTGGACGCTTCTATCGGTTCAATGATATTTTCCTTGCGTAGCCTGTCCAACTCAACTTTTAGCTGGTATCTCAACACAATTGGTGCATTGCGGACCTTATGGACAACAGGGTTGCACTCCGATTTTAAAAATATGTGATGTTCAAATTTATTCAAACACCCTAACTTACGGGTCTATTATGATGGCGGTGAATCCGCATCCTCCGGGCCCGTGGAAGCCACCGCCGGCCCAGAGGAAGCGGATTCACCGCCGCAGTCCCTGACAACACCACCCGCCAGATTAGGATGGTGGTGGGATCAGCGGCGGACGGCAGGTCTGTCTGCCACTGATCCGCGGGGTGTAGACTGCTATTTGGTGGCGGTGTCTGCAAGACACCGCCATCCAAATTAGGAAGCGTGTGTAAACATGCTTTTCCGTGGCAGTTTTTCTGCCGTAGAAAAGCATGTGGACCTTTGCTTCGCGGGGGCCCTTGCGGGCCGCCAGGGTGAAGGGGGGTGGGGGTGCACATGGGGGGTACCTATGGTACCCCCCTGCATGTGCATGCACAAAGCGGCAGGCACCGCGCGGTGCCTGCCGCTTTGTGCATGCATTTTTAACATTGCGGCGGGTGCTGCTTGAAGCAGCACCCGCCGCAATGTTAAAGATACAGGATGTGACCGCCAGGGTGGCGGTCCCATCCTAATTGGCATGGAGGGAACGCCGCTGCCCTTGCGGACGGTCCCTCCACCTCGGTGGTGGCGGACGGACACAAGTCCGTCCGCTATCCTAATCGACACCTTAGTGCTAAACAGGTCAGGAAATTTCTTGCTCCATTTGAGCGCAGCATCATTTTGTGTTAAAAGAACTTGGTTAGAATGGTTAGGATCTAAAATAATTCCCAAACTCTTTTGTTCTTTCCAACCTAACAAAGCTCTACCTTTCTCAACAACGTAAACCTTAGCTTGTGCAGATCTGTCTTTGAAAATGATAGTCCCCATAAAACATCCAATAACAGGAAGTTTGTTGCCACAATAACCAATTGGTTCAACATCAGATTGTGATAAAACACGCTTGCCCATAGATTCCCACATTGACTTTCAATTAAGGTAAAAAGGGAACAAGAATCTGCCGACAAGACTATATTATGTTCATTTATTGTAATTTCACATTTAGGTGGTTGGTTATTACCAGATATTTCACCAACTTCATTGGTTACAAATGACCATGACCTCAATATCACTGTCACTGCTGTTGTCAGATTCATCTCTGACTAAATTTACCGAACGTTTCCAAGAATTTGGATTACCAGTTCTGCACATTTTGGCAAAATGCCCACTTTTGTTGCACTTGAAACATGTTACATTAATAGCAGGACACCATGGGGTGTCAGCAGAATGTTTATTGTTTCCACATCTGAAGCAAAAACGTTTGCTAACCGATGTTGGTGTTTTCCTAAAAGAGGATTTGTTGCGCGAAGATAAATATTTATCAGTGTCAGGATTGACTTTAAATCTAGGTTTACCTGCATCGCGCTGCAAGCTTGATTTATCATTTACCGAAACAGATTTGGATCTATGATTGCTGACGACACAAACATCACTCCGGTCTATGGTATGTTCTGCATTAAGTTCTTTTACATACCGTGAATTGTTTTCAATTCTCTTGGCTGCACTAATGGTTTTCTGTAAAGAGGGGTCCTTTAAATCTAAAAGCTTCTCTTGAATTTTTAAACTATTAGTTCTATTAATGAACTGATCCCTTATGATTTCTTCATGCAAGTCCTTGAACTTGTAAATTGCAGCTAGTGTCCTTAAAACAGCAATATATTGTTCAACGGTTTCGCCAGCTAATTGCGATCTGGAAAAGAATTTATGTCTTTCGACAACTATGCTAGTTATTTTCCGTAATTTTCCTCTGATGCTTTTAAAGCATCTATATATTCATCAGATAAACATTGTTTAGTTTCAGAACTGTCAAAAACAACTTCTTCATCACTTGAATTATTATTCACACCATCTGTAACATTAAATGTAGTATAATTTACACTAACAGGTTTGGGTAAAGTTTTTAAAACTTTCCTTCCCTCAACATCTAGATTGTGCTTTAATAAAGCTAATTTACGTGAGGGTAGGAAGGTTTCCCCACCAATGGCTTCCAAGTAAGTCTCAAAAGATACTTGCCAATCCTCCCACAACATAGGAGGAGTCCCTGGATTTTGTTAAAATTTTGGTGGAGCCAGTACAGAATTAGTTTCCATGTTAAATGATATAAGATTGTTAAGAGGAAAATGCAAAACAAACACTCCTTAACAGATACATTAACAAAATACGCTATTTTGCCATTATGAAAAAAAAACAAGGTAAAATAGATAAAGTAGCCACCGTTGTCTTGAACAGGTAAATAAATAATAAAGTAGTCACCATTGTCTTGCGATGAAAATGAAGTCATGTAGTATGTATCCTAACTTTGCTTAGCTGAGAAAAGTTCAAAATGTGGTTCTTGAAAATGTCAAAAGACAAAAAAAAATGTTGTTGTACATAAATTTGGCCAAACGTAATTAAAATGCACAGTACCTGAAAACTTCTGTTCAATTTGAAAGGAAAACGAACAAAAACGCTGAAGATCGTAACACTCCCGACAACCTTGCTTGTACACACATCCCAGAATGCAAAGCACGCTCCCAGAATGCTGTTCGTACCTAGCATTCAATGCGCGTCTCACAAGGCAGGGAATAATGGAGAATGCAGTCACGGTTCAATGCGCAGACACAAGCAGAGGTCTCTCGTGAAGAATACACTCGTGAGTAACGAACGTTGAGTTTCAAAAGACGCAAAGTAAAGCGATGTGCATGTTCGATGCTAGACAGCTTCTTAACGCAGGCAAAATGTTTTTAACATGCAGCACTCAACTTAAAAATGACCCGCAAATGTTCACCACCACAAATTTCCTTCCTTTAAATAAAAAAAATGATTGCGCAGCATCCAATTGCAAATACCTTCAAGCGGCGTCCGTTGACGATAGCTTGAACTCCGTTTAACTGTGTTTTGATACACTCAACTGTCCTCTTTATGTCTTATGCTCGATTTACGATCTTCCTCTTTCCGAACAAATGTAAGGAACAACGAAGCTTTCTTATTTAAGTTCAGTCCCAGGGGTTCTTTGAGGGTCAGTTTCTCCCTCGTCGCCACTTTTGGAATGTAGACTGGTCACAAAAAGGATATTTTCCTTGAAGTTTATTTGTTGTATAATCCCCGAAACCCAGATCAACCAACAGCGGGCTCAACTGAAGCTTCAATGCTGCACGATACAGCAATCTAAACTCCAGAAAGAATGTATACCAACATACAAATAGGTAAACCAATTAACATATGGAAATACAACATCCATCCTACTATGACTCTGCAAACTGAGTCAAATAAACCCTTTTAACACTTGTCTCTCAAGGTCGCAGGGCCAAACAGTGACAGGAGATAATGGGTGGGACAAGAGCTCAGAATTCAACTGCCAACCAATAGACATAACACCTTAAAGCTTGATTACGTTGTTGGTCAGAAACTAAACCGCCTGACTCCTTGTCGGGTTTGGTTCCGATCAACTTGCAGCCGACGGTTGCTACTGACCAATTATGATGCTTCCGAACACCATTCGGAAGGACTCATTGACTTCAATGAGAGCCTGAGTTCCGACCGACAATGCAGGCACCAATGGGGAACATGGGTGTCTGTGGAAAACCTTGCACCCTGTCTCGGGCACCCCAGGGTGCCTGCCAAACTGTGCATGGTTTTACAGGGGAATCCCTTGGGTAACCCCTCAAGCCCAAACCTGAAGACTCAGGAAGAAGGGGGGTCCTCCTAGAGACCTCCAAAGTGAGTTTCCTAAAGCCTTTTCGTGTTGGACAGACCGAGTCGGAAAGGCTATCGGAATGAAACCTCATAATCGGTCGGCCGGGAACGCTGTCCATTGAGCTGTATGAATCGGCTCTGACCGACTCCAATTCTCCGGATGCTGGTTGGAACTGATTCAGAATGACTGAACGGTTCAACTTCTGACTGCGAACATCGTAATCGGTTAGTCGGAGTGTTTATGACCGAGTCAGGCGGATGGTTTCCTACACGGTATAGGGGATTCCAACTGTCAGTCGGAGGCTTTTTAATCGACATTGTAATCAAGCCTTTAATGTTCAGCCCTGGGTTTATCTTGTTATAGGCAAAGTAAGTATGTTAAACACACAGCAAAAATAACTGCTATGCAGCACAATAAATATGTAATGCACAGTTGTATTTTAAAGTATTTACATTGAATAAGCTATATATATATTTTAGTTCTTATGCAACACAATGTGAAATAGTTTCTTCCATGTGATTCAGGAGATCTTAAACACTCTTTGAAGGTTGTTGATTTGATGTGAATTAGAATTATATTAGAGAATAAGAATCTGAAAAGCTATTGTTTTTTCAATTGTTGTGTATTGATATATGTTTTTATTTTGTGCATTATATGTGACACATGAAAAACACACTTGGTTGTTTTTAACAATATGGCTTATTAAATAAATATAAAATATTTTGTATTTTAAGGAGACAGAATCGGTCAGCTATTGCTAACCACGCTGAATGTTTACCACCATTAAGTGCATATCCATGGAGACAAAGATAGTCTAGAAGCTTTGGGGAAATGTATCTGCATGAAAGGGCATTTTTGGGGTTTTAGCTAAACCTGGCTTTCTGCTTAGGCCAAGGTGTAACTTTCGTTTACTCTGTCAGCTACAGAGGCATCATAAGACCGCATGAAAGGAAACTTCTTTTGGTTTTAGCATAAGAGCGCTGTTTACCTTTTGGTACTGAAGGTTGACTCTCCTTGTTTTGAAAGCCAGGTTCAACATATTACATAATATTCAGCAGAAGGTTACATATGGTAAGCTAAAATTGAATACTTTTGATCAACTGAGTCTCCAACCTTCCCTATAATGAGAGCTACATCTAATAATTTAAAACCTTCTTGAGATATTACCTAAAATAAGGATTCAAAAAGTGTACACAACTAAAACACCGCCACTACAGTGTCCCAGTTTTGCTTTGATCATACAGTACTGTGATAATAGCTGTATCACAAAAGAGTTACCTGTGAGATCGAAAGGGAGCCATTTTGCCATTAACACTTGTTTATGAATCACCTCTTTGAGGTGAGTGTCTGCTTGGGGCTTGCAGTCTCATTGTCATGCAACTCATATAATTACCCTGCTCTCAATTCAAGAGCAGGGTCCCAAAACACTTACACTATCTGACTAATTGTCCAAGGTCCATTTGTTGATGCCCACAGATAATCAAATCAAAACAATATTTTTTAAACATATAAATTGTATCCCAAATGAGGCTGTTATCTACAATCCAATTTCAAAGGCACATGCAGACAGGGTCGGTCTTCTAAAGCTATGATGCTGACAGCCCTGAGGTGGATGGGCTGCCGGTAGAAGGTATTCCATTACAGAAACACATGAAGATCTGCCACAAGAATCCTGTCAAGTTCCCCACCTCGAAATGGTGGGAACCATGAGCTTGGTTGGTTGGAGTACTGCTGATTTACAGGACTTGTCTAACCAGGTTAAACTCTAAACGAGTCCCTAAATGTTCTGAAAGAGTTAAATGGTGAAACAGAAAGTGTGGTAAAGTTGAATAGGGTGTCTATTCCCAAATCAAAGTAGAATGACAAGAATGTAATTAGAGTAAGATATCAGGGCTTGTGATATCCTTTGAAACCACCCATTGTCAAAGGGTGATCAGGCTTGCTTCTAATTCAGTCCGTATTTAGCCAAGCTAGGTGAAGTGTTATGTGCAATAATGTTCCTGTGCATTTAGCTGGTATGGTATAATGTAATATTCTTGCATTACATCTTAGATACACTTGCAAAGATATGTAAGTAAGCTAATCTAGACTCAAAATTTGAAAGGCCACTGTGCATGTGTTGGCAGTTAGATAGGCATGTGGAAAGAAGTAAAATAGCTTAGTAATGTATTTATTACAGAGATTTATTTCAGGCCTGGGTGCAGCTCACAGAGTTTCACTCCGCAGAATTCCGTGGAGTTGCCAAAAAACGGTATGAGATTCCACGGAGTTCCATGAGCTGGCGGAGTAAACACTAACACCTTGAGAGAACATTGAGCACCTCAGCAGGCAGTGGCAGAAACATCTGCTAAGCACTGCTCTCCTCGATACTATTCTGGCACCTTCTCACCAACCCCTCCATGTTTATACACTTTGTTGAACTCCTTTAAACAAACATATTATTAATAATCCAGTAGCTGTTTCATACTTTTGATTTCACCCAATTAATATAAAACAGCATTTAAAGCATAAACATAGTCACTTTCCAAAATACAATTTTTGCTGAATAACAACTAATTTACTGCCAAATTAATGGCAGTGCCTGCAAAAGAAGCCTTCAGATCACAATATTAGCACTAGCCAAATGCACTTCCGGAGTAGCCACAGTTCACAATCCTTCTTTGCTCCACTCGCAGCTACTGCTTCAATCCACTTATTAATGAAGGGCTCCCATCGGCAACTAACAGCTCAGATTAGGCACTGGCTTCATGTCAATAGAGGAGGCAGAGGGTGTAAAGAAATGAAGAGGCATATTATCAAGAACAGCGTTAACCATTATCGCCACTTTAGCGGCAGAAAACTGCAGCTAAAGCGGCGATAATGGGCTTGATAATATGCCCTTGAGAATTCCAATAGAAGTCCATGTTCTGGTGTGAACATGGGCTTCTATGGGAATACACAAGGGCATACTTTCAAGCCCATTATCGCCGCTTTAGCTGTAGTTTTCTGCTGCTATAGCGGCGATAATTTTAACGCGGTTCTTGATAATATGCCCGAAGTTATTTTCTGACAGACAGCTGTCTTTGAAAGGCTTGTTGGACTGGGGCAGAGTCACTCGCTTCATTGGCTCATCCACTTGTTTGCCTCAATTCTGTGCTCCATCATGTCAGGTAACACCCCCGTTTCACTGCCTCCCACTTCTTGCTGGTGCGTCATGAATCTGCTGTGGTCTGTCCTGTCATCAGTCTGCTCCCGACTGCTCCACTCTACCATGTTGTGCCCCGGTCTGCATCAGTTTGCTCTGAAATGCAAGAGTCTGCCCCAGACTGCCCTGGTCTGTATGAGTCTACCACTTCTGCTCTGGTCAGTTTGCCCTGGACTGCGACAGTCTGCCCTGGTCTGCACAACTATGCTCCAGACTGTGCTGGTCTGCCTGAGTAACCTCGGTCTGCATCAGTCTGTCTTGGTCGGCCCTAGTCTGTCCAACTCTACCCCACACTGCATCCATCTTTCCCAGTTTGCCTCAGTTACACAAGTCTGCTCCGTTCTGCCCCAATCTGCATCAGTCTGGCTCCAACTGCCATAGTCTACACAACCTTACCCGACACTGCATCAGTCTGCCCCAGTATACATTCGGTCTACCCGTTCTGTTCCAATCTGCATCGGTCTCTGTTATGTGTTAGCAGTCTAGTAGCTGGGTGGGAGGAGCTAGGTGGTCAGGGAAAGGAAGAGGCGGAGCAGGGACAGGATGAGGGCAGTTAGAGTAGGGACAGGGAAGGTACTGGATGTAGATAAAAAAGCTCCAGTTACACCACAAGAAGTGTCTGTGTTTACTTGTAGCAAGATGCTACAACTGGCGACGAGGATGGGATGCTGAATTCACTGCCTGCAGCACCCTGAGTGAACACCTGTCCCCAGGCAGCGTCGAAGAAAACGCTACCGAGTGAAGCCCAGCTGCCGCCTGAACGACGAGGCCAGCAGCCGGTGACCCTGCTCCCCCAGAGACCGGGAGGAAGCTGAGAGGGGCCGCATGACCGAGCGCTGAACCGCTCGAGAGAAAAGGAGCTCATCGCGCTAAAGCGCGTCTCACGCTGGAAGCGTGTGCCCCGAGTGAGTGGCGCGAATACAGAGATCGGGAGCCCACTCCGACCCTGTGTGGCGCTCAAGACCGAGGAAGAAGCGCCCCAGAGCAGCGAGCGATGTCCGGGAAGTGCTGCTGACAAGCGCTGCTGAGAGCGCTGAAATCCGTGCTCGAGCGTTCCCCGAAGGTGAAAAACCTCACGCCCGATGCGTGAGTTGTGGCAGGCTGTCGGCGAGGAAGCGCGGGAACCTGCAGCGCAAGGCGGGAGCCCACCCCAACCTCACCTGGTGGCAGTAGTGATCGAAGAAAAGTGTATCCTGACCTGCGCTGTTGCCTGAAGTTGACTGCCGGTGAGTCCAGAGCAAGTTGGGACTGAATGAGCCAAGAGAGAGAAAGCCTCGTGTGTCTGCAGTGACGGCGGCCATTTTGAAGTCAGGCACTTCTCGAGACAGACCCCTTGGCAATAGCAGGGCGGCCATCTTGAAGTCAGGCATCCTGCCATTTCAACAAACACTGACAAGTACAAATAAACAAGCATTGGCAGAAAGAAACAGACAAGCATTGACAAAAGCAAACACAAAAGCCTTGGCGAAAATACATGAACAAGTAGTGATAAAAGTAAATAAACCAGCATTGGCACAAGCAAATAACCAAGCATTGGCGGAAAGGAACACACAAGCATTGCCAAGTGCAAAGCCACAATAAAAGTGTAACACAAGCAAACAAGCACGAGTCAAACCCATCAAACAGACACTCAGAAGCAAACTGCACAGAGGTTTGAGGTCGAACAGTGCCAAAGCAACCAGAAGTATCCAGCACAGTATTGTGCGGTCCCACGATGTCAACATCACCGCGACAAAATGAGGCCAAGCCCCTTTTTGCAGGAGGATCACATTTGAGGGCTCCAGAGCCAGTCACCCTAACGACAGGTGGAAGCATGGGCCCCAAGTGGCAGGAATGGCTCGAAGACTTCGAGGACTACCTTGAAGGGTCCAAAGTGACCGTTGACAAGGACAAGCTGATAGCTCTCCGGAATCTGGCTGGGCGTGAAATAAGTAAACTCATCAAGGATCTCCCTGCCGCAGATACCAGAATGTATGACAAAGTACGCGACGCACTAAACAAGAGATTCCTCCATAAAAAGAACGTGGACTATGAGCGCCATGCTTTTCATCAGGCACGTCAAGGGAAAGAAAAGGCAATGAGCACATTCATCACTCGCCTGCGGTGACTATTGAGGCACTGCGATTTCGACAATTTTTCAACCGACGCCGCCATCAAGTCGCAGATCATAGAGGGGTGCCACTCAGAATCCCTCAGGAGACGACTGCTGAGAAAGCCGCAAGAACTGGACGACATTGAGGAACTGACTCGCGTCTACGATCAGGCTGAGGAGCATGCCGCCACCATTGAATCTGGACGCAAAGTGAGCAATGAGCAAGTACATCGAGTTCAAGACCGTGGTAGCGGGCGCAGACGCTCGAGAGACAATCGTTGGACATCGCGACCGTCGTCTCGCTCGAGGCGCTCGGACCACAGGAGGCGGGAAACCGGCCGGAGAGAGAAGAAACCAGAGAGAGCAAGGAGGTGCTACAGGTGCGGGTATGACTATCCTCACGTGGACGTCTGCCCAGCCATGGGCCAGCGGTGCAGAAAATGTGGTCGGACGAACCATTTTGAGGCGATGTGCGGCGAGTACAACAAAGAGAGGCGAAGTGGAACTGGGAGGTCGTCTCGATCGAGCACCAGAAAGCACCACATTAGTGCCGTCCATGACAAAGACACGGGGTCCTCCAGCTCGACACATTCCAACAGGAAGTCGCACAGATCACGATAGGAGCGCAGATCTCCGTCCCGAGGCTCCAGATCTTCATCTCGAGACTCCGAATACACGACCCACCATGCATACATGATCGCAGACCCAGATCAGTTGAAGAAGTATCCTCGGTTACACATTAAAGTAGGGAATCACAACACTAAATTTGTAATGGACAGCGGAGCTTCGCTGAACTACATCCTCGTCACCGAGTATGAGCGGATGCGCCCCAGCCGATGCTTACGCATGCACCTGTACGGGTCTACACCTGGATGTCAAGGAAGCCGTTGCAATGTCTTGGCAAATTCCCGACTACACTTGCACATGACAATGTCACTATTGATGCAGTCATTCATGTCATCAAGGGCCCAGAAGCTGACTGTCTGCTGAGCCTGCCGACTGTGGAACGTCTCCGTCTTGTGGAGATCCTCTTCAAAGTCTGTGATGACCAGAACATCGTCAACCGTTTTCCTCGCCTTTTCATCGGGCTGGGGAAGTTGAAGGATCGTCAGATACACCTGCATGTCAACAAACAGATCAGGCCTGTTGCTCAGCACCCCCGGCGTGTTCCTTTCCACCTTCAAAAGGCTGTCGAAGAAGAGATCCATGACCTCTTGTCTGCCGACATCATTGAACGCACGGACGGCTCGACCCCATGGGTTTCGCCAGTGGTCGTTGTACCGAAAAAAGGCACCACCAGCAAAGTAAGGCTATGTGTCGACATGCGAATACCCCAAACTGCGATAGAACGTGAACGCCATCCAGGGCCACTTCTCTGTGACATGATCTCGGCTTTGAACGGAGCCAAGGTATTCTCTAAATTGGACCTCAACAAGGGCTATCACCAGCTGGAGCTGGATGCCCAATCACGCCCCATCACAACTTTTGTTACACACCTAGGATTCTTCAGGTATAAGAGACTAAGCTTTGGTGTGTCATCAGCTGCCGAAATTTTCCAAGAGGCTATTCGACAGGTCATCCAAAACATCCCCAATACGCTCAATTACAGCGACGACATCCTTGTATATGGCTCCGACACCCGTGAGCAGGACATTGCACTCAACCGTGTCTGTCATGCCCTGCTTGATGCGAACTTGACCCTAACAAGGACAAGTGCGAATTTCATCAATCAACATTAAAGTTCTTCGGTCATATCTTCTCAGGACCAGGAATGAAACCTGACCCGGAAAAAGTGGCATCCTTTAACAACGCCAAGTGTCCTCAGGACGTCAGTGATCTACGATCTTTCCTGGGAATGGCCAGCTATTGCGCCCGGTATATCCGGGATTACGCGACCATCAGCCACCCGCTCCGCACCTTGACCAAGCAAGGACAACCCTTTGAATGGACTCCTCAGTGTGAGCAAGCATTCACAGAGATCAAGCGGGCCGTGGAGTCAGCCGAAAACCTTTCTTACTTCAACCCCAGACGCATGACTGAAGTCACCTTTGATGCCAGCCCCGTAGGGTTGGGGGCCATTCTGGCACAATATGACAGTGACTCTGACCAGAGACTATAGTTGCCTATGCCAGCCGCAGCCTGTCCGATCCCGAGAAGGCGTACTCTCAGCCTGAGAAGGAGAGCCTTGCAGTGGTCTGGGCATGTGAACATTTTCATGTCTTCCTCTACGGCAAGCACTTTACCCTGATCACTGATCACCAGGCGCTAGTCACCATCTACGGCAACCCCCGATCTAAAATGCCCCCCAGAATTGAGAGGTGGGGCTTGAGGCTTCAGGAGTACACTTTCACGATCGTACACAAACTGGGAAAGTCTGAAAACCCGGCAGACTACATGTCTCGGCATCCGCCTGCATCAACCAATTCTCATCCTTCAATTGCAGAGGAATATATCCATTTCGTAGCTGACCAGGCGCTACCTCCTGCCATTCCAATGGATGTAATCCGAGACGCCACCGTGCAGGATGCCGTCCTACAAAAAGTACTCCGCAAGATTCGAACCAACAGGTGGAGACATGACCCTCAGGATGAAGACAGTGAGCTGGACACCAAACAAGAGCTACAAGCATTCCGGCACGTCCATGAGGAACTGTCAGTGACCTCAGACGGAATCATACTGCGGGGACAGCGAATTGTGATCCCCAGCAATCTACAGCAAGGTGTCATTGATCTTGCCCATGAAGGCCACCGGGGAGTTGTGTCCACAAAGCGAGCACTCAGGGAACGTGTGTGGTTTCCCCTACTCGACCAAATGGTGGAATCCACCCTGAAAGACTGCCACCCGTGCCAACTGACAAGCAAAGGTGATCCCCCGGCCCCATTGCAAATGACCCCCTTACCGGCTGGAGTTTGGCAAGAAATTGCCGTGGACTTC
The DNA here is from genome assembly GCF_964261635.1 of Lissotriton helveticus. Taxonomy (NCBI): domain Eukaryota; kingdom Metazoa; phylum Chordata; class Amphibia; order Caudata; family Salamandridae; genus Lissotriton; species Lissotriton helveticus. Next base: position 525,234,586 of record NC_136063.1, on the reverse strand, counting down.
TATGGACCATTACCTTCCGGCAAGTATGTGATAGTCATAATCGACGAGTACTCTCGTTTCCCATTTGCACAGTTCGTGCCCTCCACTGGTGCCTCCAGTACTCTTAAGGTGCTGGATGAATTATTTGCAACCTGGGGTGTCCCTAGAGAGGTGAAGACAGACAATGGTCCCCCCTTCAATGGACATGAGTTTAATGCATATGCCCGACACTTGGACTTCCATCATAGGAAGGTCACACCCCTTTGGCCACAAGCAAACGGCACCGTTGAACGCTTCATGGCCACGATCAAGAAAACATTTCAGCAGGCCTGTGCCGAAAAGAAGGACCTACAGATCGCCCTCAACGAGGTCCTCAGAGCCTACAGGACAACTCCCCACTCGACCACCGGCAAGTGTCCTGCCACGCTGATGTTAGGTCGCCCCATGAGGAACCGAATTCCAACCTGGGATGGAGCCCTGCGTGCTATATCACCCACCCACAACCATCTGGAGATGGCAGACACGGATAAGCGAAACAAGGACAAGATGAAGTTGTATGCAGACGCCAAGCGAAGAGCAAGATCACCCTCTGTACATGAAGGAGACTATGTACTAGTGAAACAAGACCAGCAGAAGAAAACGGACTGTCGTTTCCGCGATGAACCACTATTGGTCACTCGGCAGAAAGGCACTATGCTGACGGCGGAGTCTGACCGCCGTAGAGTTACGAGAAACGTGTCTCACTTTAAGAAGTGCTCCCGAGACTCGACCGGATTGTTGCTTGACCACACTGCGTCACTGGATCCTGAGACCCCTGAACGGGACGCTTTAGAGGATCTGGGCCAATTGGATGTACCTCAGACTGAAGAGAACACTGATGAAGTGAACGCAAGGCCGCACCGCAATGTCCAGCGACCAAAGAGACTCATTGAAGAGATATGATTGAATATGTCGTTAGTTTTGTTAAGAAAGGGGGAGATGTTATGTGTTAGCAGTCTAGTAGCTGGGTGGGAGGAGCTAGGTGGTCAGGGAAAGGAAGAGGCGGAGCAAGGACAGGATGAGGGCAGTTAGAGTAGGGACAGGGAAGGTACTGGATGTAGATAATAAAGCTCCAGTTACTCCACAAGAAGTGTCTGTGTTTACTTGTAGCAAGATGCTACAGTCTCCCCGGTCTGCTGCCAAGTGCATGACTCTGTCCCAGACTGCCCCCTCTAGCCCTGCATCCCTTTAATCTACAATTGTACACACGAAGTAGAGCTCTCTCCTTTCTGTTTCCTCACCCGGTAAACCTGTTTCTCTATTCGCCCACCTTTCCTCCCTCCTAGGGACATTCTCAAATGAAAGGCCGCAGGACTGCGGAAACTAAGGCCTGTTGGCTGGTAATAGAAATTCCTCCGATTTACAGGTGAAATGATGATTGCAGTGGGGGTCCTCCCCTTTGGGGTTTTATGGCAGATATACTACTTTTGGAGGATTCTACACAGGCAGCAAACCCTCCACCGAGAAAAGTAAATACTCAAGAGCCGCCGAACGAGACATCTCAGCACGGTTGTCGTCTCCGACCCTCAACGGCGTACACCACTCCTGAGTTCTTTTTTACCTAGATTAGATGTCTGCGCTCCTCTCCGCCACTTTGCTCCTTACATGGGGTCAACTCTAACCCTCGCATGTATCCTTTATCACTGTGACAGATGGAAGTGCAGCTGCAAGAGAATCCTTTATCACCTCACCAGACGCAAGTGCAGCCTCCACAGGATCCATTATCACTGCACCAGACGGAAGTGCAGTCACACCAGCGTTCCCATAGTACAAGAAAGCTGTGCCACCACCGGAGAGCGCCAGAAATCATCTAGGAGCGGGCGGGAAACTCTGCTTCTCATCGGTTGATGAAGTTTTTGCCAAACTTCTCATTCCGCTTGGACTGCAGAGTAGCAAAACTCCGCAAACTCCGCCAGCAGGGCGGAGTTGGCTGCACACCCTTAATTTATATGTCTTTTGAAGGTTGCAGTTTCATATCATTGTGTGTCAACTCAGTGTTAATTCTTCTGAGGTTGATAAACTTAAGTTCCATTGAGCAGTTTAGTATTTTTCTTTTTTCTACTCTAGATAGTGGGGTAACAATCAACACACACTATCAGTGCCCAGATATCAGACAAATGGTAGAGCATGTGATATGAATGTTGTAATATTGTTTGCAGTAGAAGATGGTATAGGAGAGAAAGTAACTTTTTTGGTTGTGTCGTACTCCTATCTGCTAAAGCAGTCTTCCTCTTTGCTAATCCTACTAAAATGTAATATTACTGAAAGTAGTAGGGCCTTAGGTAAAATATCTCACCTTCAAAGCATAGATCTCTCTATTTTTACATTAGGGATCATGCTAAATACAAGTAAAGCTTTGAGAGGGAGACAATGTCATTTGGAAAGGCTGCAATGGTTTCTCTATTTGCGTTTCTGTCAGGGTTTGATTTAACATGTCATATATTCTGGTTTGAGTTTTTAAGACTTATCTGTGATTATAAAGTATACTGTTACACTTTAAGGGAGCCTAGATGTATCGATGTCCACATTTCTAGTCTTTTCATATTTCTCCGAAATCAGCTAACACTGAATTATGCTTTGTTGCTTAAGCTACGAGGTGCATGAATACATTATGTTATGTTATGATATGTTATGTTATGTGACAGAAAAATATAACATTACTTTAGGCTATTCACCTCCAGTCAAGCTAGAGTTGGGATGGTTTTACATCAAAGTTTTCCAGAATGCCATGTAGGTTGCTCTGAGTCCAGAGAAGAGCCTTAAGATTGAGAAATATTTTTCAACCCTTCCGGATTCTCAGATTGTTCAATCCAGATGCATGTTTTGTTTAGGGTGAGTGTAGTGCACTGTTGATGATGAAAGGCATGTTCTAATATTGCTTCCGATGCAGTTGTCAATGACCCGGAGGACTTTTTATGTGATGCAGGTGATTGCACTTGGAGCCAGGAGAGCTTTCTCCAGAGGGTTAGTGGAATCCCAGGATTGAATGACCAGAGTTAGGATGACAGCAATATTTGGAAATGCAGCTTCACATTAGGGGGCACATGGAAAAACTCAGATAGAGGGACTAAGCATAATGTAAGTTTTAGCAAATCAAGAGACTAAAAAGCTAGGTGGTTGTTTTAAAAGTAAAGGTTAACACAGGTGAGATAAATTGTAGCACCAGTATATACTGTATTCCTGAAGTTTATGCGATAATATCAGCAACAAAAATATTGTCATTCAAAAATATCATGCCCAGAATATCAACTCCCCAATAGGTCTATCTATCTATCTATCTATCTATCTATCTATCTATCTATCTATCTATCTATCTATCTATCTATCTATCTATCTATCTATCTATCTATCTATCTATCTATCTATCTATCTATCTATCTATCTATCTATCTATCTATCTATCTATCTATCTATCTATCTATCTATCTATCTTTCTATCTTTCTATCTTTCTATCTATCTATCTATCTATCTATCTTTGATAGAAATATATTCGCAAGGTATATATAGCTGGAGTTAAGAATGGGACAGCTATTCTTAGCTATATATACTGAGCGTGGAAAACCTTTAAAAATCACGATTCTGGTAGTATGCCCACTCCAGCTGTGGGAGGTGAAGTTTTGACACCTTTTATGGTACATACCAACCTAGAAGGCAAAAGTCTTTTAAATATAATCTTGACATTCAGACTTAGCAGTAATAGCGAGGTTTCGATCACCCAGTTATGTATGAAAATATACATATATATGCTTGCAATTAAATGTTCTTTATCTGCCACTGCTGGGTGTTCTGTGTTCTAGGTACCCAGTAGTGTTAAAACAAAAGATCCCACTCTTGTCATTCAGTCAGTCAAGCAAGCTTTATTCGACAATTGTCATAAAAGCATATAAACATAACATTTTCATCAAATTATTTAAAAGGTATAAAATTGAAAAGCTTAAAATTCATTGTTAAAATACAACATAATTTCATAGGTACTAAAGTGCATGTTCTGTCACCTTAATTTAGGTCATCTCAAAAGGGGTTACCCCGACAACAATTTGCTTCTGATTGCCCAAGCCCATCCTAGGAACTTGGCCACAGCTATGAACACAGGGGGATTGTTACTGGTACCAATTATTCTGGCTGCAACCATGCCACTCCTGGTGCCCAATAGCTTGCACATAGGTCGTAACCATATCCGACGTGGGACTATATACACAGGGCATTCAAAACATATGTGATTAATTGTTTCTGAGGCGGCAGGGCAATGGGGACAGGCAGCCTTTTCACCCCTGACCCATCTAGATGTAAACGCTCTAACCGGTAGGCTGCCAATTCTAAGTTGAAAATAGAGCTTTCGGTCCACAGGTTTTGTAATAACATCCCAAAATGCTTTGAGATTGACCACATCTTTAAAATCCCAAAAGATCCCTGTCAATGAAAGAGGGGCAGCATTCCTATACACTTTAGAAACCATAGCCTCCCAATACAAGCCCTTTAAAACTTTTTTGGGAGGAAACCTAGCATTGAGTGGGTCTTCCGGTAGTTCTTTTAATCCTAGCTCAACTAGGGTCCCACCGATTCTGGTTAGCCACTTAATTTTGTGATGGGTGTCACTCTTAATTACATCCAGAAGCCCAGCAGCAAATATTCTCAATTCGAGGGTTGACCATAACCGCCTCCAGTATAAAACTGGGCGCAATGAAGCTATTAGAGCAATTGGTCTCATTCCCAAATCGTAGAATAAGGGGCACATGGGGGTACTCTGTGGCAGTTTAATGAGATTTCTAAGAAATCAGTTTTCCGAGGCTGTCATCTTCCCTAGATTCTCAAACCCCCATATTTCAACACCATATAGGGCAGAACTAACCACCTTGTCATTATAAACAGAAAGAGCAGGAGCAATTGGTTTTGTAAAAGTCCTAGCATGTTCCATGCTCAATGCTCTGGCAAGCTGGCGATGCTTGAGAGTAGCCAGTTCAACCTGTTGATTCCAAGATAAATCGTGTTGGATGCTTACACCCAAGTAGCTAAAAGCTTGGACCTTCTCGAGAGGTGAATTATTTATGGTTATGTTGCCCTTGAAAGATTTATGTTGGTTAAAAGCCATATATTTTGACTTTAAAACCTTCACTTCCAACCCACGGGTGGTACAAAAGCGTTCGAAAATTCCTAACGCCTTTTACAATCCACTCTGGGTTTTTGCAATAATTAGACAATCGTCGGCGAACATTAGGATAGGTACTTTAGCTCCCGCTAGGGTCGGGGCATCAACGTTGGCAGCAATCAATAGTTTAGCCACAACATTTATGTACATGGAGAATAAGGTTGGTGCAAGGACGCAACCTTGCTGAACCCCTCTCTCCGCGGGAAACTGAGTGGTAACGTTTCCAGGGCGGCCCCACCTTATCTGTGCAAAATTGCGTTTGTGGAGTCTTACAATTAGTGAAAGAAGGGCATGGGGCATGCCCATTTAATTTGGGACATACCACGGGGTTGGCCGGGGGACAAGGTCGAATGCAGCCCTTAGATCTATAAAGGCAGCATAGAGACTACCCCCTCCTATCAGCACGGTCTTCCAGTAAAGCATAGCAAAATGCAATACTTGATTGATGGTGCTGATAGAGGCTCTAAAACCTGCTTGTAGATGGCTCTAAAACCTGCTTGGAGATGGGATAAAATGTTCTCCTCTTTTTACCAGGCCTGTACCTTGTATGGGAGCTCCTTTAGCTATTGTATTTGCCAAGAACAGTATGTACCCTCCTCATGACTCTCTATCTTGTAGAAATATATCAGCTGGCACTCCATCTATACCTGGAGCTCTGCCTGGAACAACCAAATCTAGGGCACGATGCACATCACCTAGATTAAATGCATCATCCATAAAGGGTATATATGGAGCATCTAGATGTAAATTTGGTTCCACCTCCTTAGCATACTGCGGCTTGAAGTAGGACACCCATTCCTCTTGTGCTACCCAATTTTGAGGCTTGTCCGGATTACCCTCACTTCCCCATTTGAGTACATTTCAGAAGCTTCTCGAGTCTTTTAGGGCTCCAGCAAATTTTAACTCTTGCCCCCTATGCTCGTCCCAGGCACGTTAGATTTGGATACTATACTCTTGTAGGCTACCCTTGCAACACGTACACAAGTGCCTGATCCACTTTTGATGGCTCTGCCCAGATCCAGCCGAGCTTGCCTACACTCCCCAGTATACCAACGTGGGGTATGACTGATTGGATTTTTGTTTGGCTTGCACGGCCTAACAAACAAGCTGTTTAGGTCACCAAAGAAGGATTCATGTATCTTTGTACTTAATTCTAAAACTAGAACCATGGCCCCTTTACTCGCTTGTACCTCCATTTCGCACGTGGTTTGCTTTAATTTGCTAGATATAAAATCTGTATGCTCTTTGCATTCCAACACTTTGGCCCATTTGACATGGCGCATATCATTTGCAATGACTATTTCGGAGGAGGGCTCTACAGCCATCCCCCTGCCTACAATAGGTGGCTTCCAGTAAAACAAAGACATGGATAAGGGGTTGTGATCACTCTCAATCCTATCAATAACCGTCATATCCTCCAGATATTCCCATAAACCTAGGCTCAATAGGATATAATCGATTCTGCTTACTCGAGGCCCACTCTTAAAAGTGGTGGCACCTAGCTTGTCATGCAGTGTCCTACCATTGGTGGCACGCAACCCCTTGTTCAAGCAGAGTTAATCAGGATTGTTATTTCAGACCACCTTTTTACTGGTTCTAATTCAAGTTTGGGTGCTCCCCACAGCCTGTCTTCCTCATCCGAGATGTTCCAGTCATCACCTAACAAAGGCTCAAAGGTTGAATTAAAATCACCTCCAAGGACTATATGTGAATGCTGGGAGTAACATTCTATATGTTCTCCTAGGAGAGCTAAAACTTCCGATTTTTTTCCTCCAGTACTCCTCGAATACAAATTATAAATGTCAATGGGTTGATTATTTCCGTGCTTGAGGGTGAGGATCTGTAAGTCCCTGTGTTTAGAGGGGAGGACCTTTACACTAACGTCAAGGTCCTGTTTGATCCAGATGGCTAGACCACCCGAAGGTCGCCCTCTTGCTCCCTTTAGCGCGGGTATACTGAAATTCAAGAACCCAGAAAAGAATTTGGGTTCTAATAACCAAGTTTTCTGAAATAAGCAGATGTCATGCAAATTAATAAACGAGGCCCATTCTGGAGATTCGACCTTCGATTTCAAACCTGCAATATTCCAGGATAGAATCAGACTTGGTTTAGAAAAGTAATGTGGAAGATTAACGTGCAAACTTTTATTTGTATTTGGCGTAAAGATAACGGGGTCCTCATGAGACCTTGGGGTTACTGGTATTAAAATGGGCCCCATATTTGGGTCTTTATACGGGCTCTGACTTTCCACTGTTCTACTTTGAATGTAACCTACTTGGACATCTTCCTTGGGTAGTCAATCATTACAATCCAAGCTGGAACTTCCAAGTTCACTCCCTCACACTAACTTATCAGAGTCAGTCAACCATTTCTGCGGGGGAGAGGATCTTATTTGAATCGTAGAATAGTCCGGGAAACAGCTTCTGAACTCCAACTGGATCAGAGTTTCTGCCAGGTTGTTATTTTTGAAAAACAACTCGATACAGTCAGTTTTTTCCCCTGAAACATGATCCTCTGGGCTCTAAGAATATCATCTCTAATTACCGAACGGCAACCCCTGACATACCTAATCCAGTGGATTGCCTTGTTCGTAAGAGATTCACTAGATTCAAGCTCTTTTCCCTGGCTCAATTTAGGGACATTCACCATATACAATTTTGATGGTTTATTCAAGCAGACATTAGATTGTTGGTCCCATGCACTCATTGTTGCTTTTTTAGTCTTTATATGGCTAGTAACATTCCGCTGATCAGTAACTCTATCACTCAATACAGAGCCACCACCCTTTGCCCCTGTCTGCTTCCCCCCTACTGTTACATTAGCTTGTCTAGGTCCATTTCCTTGTACATTGTGAGCTAGCAGGATACCACTCCTTTCTCTGCTTGCTTCATTGTATGTAATACCAGGTTGCTTAGGAGTATCAACATTTCTTATGTGGGAAGTACTACGTACAGCTACCTCTTTAGCCTGATCTCTACGTGCTCCACTGACTTTCACTTTTGATGTACAAGTTGGGCAGGGGTCCAATCCCATCCTAATGTTAGTTACTATGGCGGTAAGGCTTTCGATTTTGTCTTGCTTGCCCTCTGCTAATTTACACAATTGCTTCACCACTAGAGTCAGCGGATTAATACCTTCCTCTATTGTCACTAAGGGGCCATGTGCGCCTATCGTCAGGAGTTCTCCATCTCCCGAGGGTACATTGATCAAGGGTACCTCAGTACCTGGTAAAGTGCTGAAACTATCCCTTTGTGCTAAAATTTCAAACCTGTTTCTACAAACAAAAATAGTTGGGTCAAGCACAGGGGGTGTCTCAACAGCAGAGTGGAAAACTTGTGTTATATCAGAGACAACACGTTTTCTAGTCCCCTCAGGGTTTCCAGGTTTTAGGCCTCCACCATCTTGTTTCCTTCCCCAAAACATTTCGGGGACCACCACTGAACCCTGCTTTGGGCCCCCCCCCTCTACGACTACATTACTGCCACCACCCTCTGGGTCCCTCCCACATACAGGGAGCTTAGTAGTTAACAATGTTCCACATTGGTCAATCAGTTTGTCGATACGATCCATAACACAGTTTCCCCCTGCATGAGATTCTGGTTTCTTCATTTTCGTCTTCCTTGCCTTTTTCCCCACCCTGGGCAACACACCCACAGCCTCACACCCTTCATCAGTGTTTTTCCTATTCCCCATAGTTTTGTGTCGGTAAGCTCACCAACAGTACAGTACCTTCAAGGAGCAAATGTCTGGGGGGTGGCCCAGCCCAGCCTCCTCCGGCCCCCGACGGCCACAGACGGCCCGCCCTTTGCCCAGGGGCGGAAATGACGTTTGGTCTTTATGGAGCTCCCGGCAGGAAAGGAGGGCTGCTGCAGGCGCTGGTAACACCCAAAGGCTCCTGGGGCAGGTAGTTTGAAGAGAGAGCCCCCAACACACCGGTGACACGCCTTGAAGCGTCTCCTGCGAAGCGGGAGGCGCGAGCTCTTTTTAAATGCTCCTGGCGGGAAGGGAGGGCTGCTGCAGGTGCTGGTAACACCCAAAGGCTCCTGGGGCAGGTAGTTTGATGAGAGAGATCCCAACACACCGCTGACACGCCATGAAGCGTCTCCCGCGAAGCGGGAGGCGCAAGCTGTTTTTAAATGCTCCTGGCGGGAAGGGAGGGCTGCTGCAGGCGCTGGTTACACTCAAAGGCTCCTGGGGCAGGTAGTTTGAAGAGAGAGCCCCCAACACACCGCTGACACTCCACGAAGCGTCTCCCACGAAGCGGGAGGCGCAAGCTGTTTTTAAATGCTCCTGGCGGGAAGGGAGGGCTGCTGCAGGTGCTGGTAACACCCAAAGGCTCCTGGGGCAGGTTGTTTGAATAGAGAGCCCCAAACACACCGCTGACACGCCACGAAGCGTCTCCCGAGAAGCGGGAGGTGTACGCTGTTTTTAAATGCTACTGGCGGGAAGGGAGGGCTGCTGCAGGCGCTGGTAACACCCAAAGGCTCCTGGGGCAGGTAGTTTGAAGAGAGAGCCCCCAACACACCGCTGACACGCCACGACTCTTGTCATTCATAAGTGTATGCACTTTGCAACAAGTTGTAGCAGAATGGAACATTGTTATTAGAAATGTGTGCCCTAGCGGGACAAAATATTATAGGGCATATTTACCATTATTTCAAGCAATGAGTTGCAGCATGGGAACTTGCTGGGCGTCGTTGAGTGAAAGGGAGGTAGTAGAAATGCTCCATATTTACAAAGATATGCTCGCTCTCATGGCCAGACAGGGAACAGCAACCAACCCTGGCAATATACATGACCGGCCCTTGGAGCAGGGGGTCGGAGCTAATGAGAAGCATTGCAGCCACTTTTGTTACAGGGGGTGATATTGCAGCACTGCTGCAAAACCGGTCCCCAGTAACAAAACCAACCCCCATGGGTCCAAAACCGGCCACCACCCTTCAAGGCCCACTGGGAAAATGCCCAGTGCCAGCTACGGCCAGTCCAGACCTGCTCTCCCTGTGTAGTGGTGCACTGTGTGATGCCTAGGGTTAATGCAGAAACACTTGCGCCATGGTGCAAGGGTCCCTGCATTATAAGCAGGAGTGTTTTGTGTAAGGAGGAGTACCTTTCTGCACAGAAAACAATCCAAAGAGCTCTTTTTATGAATGATGCATTATACAGCAGGATGTTAGTAGTAAGAATCAGAGCACAGATTCTAAACCATGGTCCTGATTTATCAAACGTTCGCGCACAGCAATAAAGAAAGACACTGTGCTGCACTGTGTGAAAGAGAGAGAGCAGGAATATACCATATTTTAACATTATATGCTGCATTTCTGTCCTCTCCTTACGTTGGCGCACAATGTGCGGTGGTGCAAGGGTGCCTGTGTTGTAGGTAGGATTGTTTTTGTGCCGGTAGGGGAACCTTCCTGCACAAAACCAATCCTCTGTTTTTGTTCTCTTTCTACATGTGCAGCAAAATGCAGAATATTTAGAAAGAGGAACAAAACCAGGAGAAATAAATATCTTTCTCCTCGTTACACCTCCCTTGGGAAGGTGTAGCATTTTGATGCATTTCCAGGTCTAGCACTCATGCTAAATCTTAGAATGTGCCAAAATCCAAGGGTGGGTGTGTGGGAACACACACAGTCCACCCATGGAATGCCTCCCTGGGGCATAGTACCATGAGGCTGTGACTTGCGCTGCCTTGCGTTACTCCAGATGTACCATGCCCAGCAAGGCCATGCAAGGTGTCCTTGTGTTGCTTGGTAAATCTGATTTTAGTGCTGCGGAGGCCTAGCCTTACCTCACGTGGTGCAAGGTCAACACAACACTGTGATAAATCCGGTCCCACTTTGAAATGTGCATCTCCATTAAACTTTCTGTACACATATAGATGATACTAAAATGTGCTTGCACTTTTTCTATGAAAAGGATATAAAAAGCAAAACAACAAATGCATCCGAACCCACATAGACATAAATCACTTTGTAAAGAGCCGAGAACAAATGAACACTTAAAATCAGTCCTAGCAACATCTGCATGGAAGCAAGAATAGGCAGCAATTGCTGCTGGACTGAGTCGGTAAGAGGCTAAGTAAACCCCAAGGTGTCATGGTATTCAGGGAAGCATTAAAACGCCGAAAATTAGGAATTAGTGCATTAAACATACATGATGCATAGGAAATTGGTGACATTTGGGTGACCTTATTTGAATAGGAAACAATTATATCCGAGGAAAATGTTTTACAAAGTCTGGGATATTAATGAATGAATAATAGATAAAGTTACGCTTCTAAGTGGCTTTTTATATTGCTAGTTAGGAAACTGGCCGAATAGACAGTATGCTCGGTGGAATTAAGAGATGATCTTCATGTTATCATAATTGCTATATATTTGCATGCGGCGGAAACAGTGAACCAAGGCTGATTCCAAGGCCGCGCGCCACAAGGCCAGATGGAAGCGCGCACTGGTCTCCACCAAAATTCAATATTTTTAATATAACCTGAGGGAGAAATGAAGGCACAGCAGCAGCACGCCCTGTAAGCGATAGGTTAATTAGCAGAATATGATATGGCTGTGGGTGTCACAATGGTGATAACTCGCTCTAAGGTCTATAAATTGGGATCGTTATAGCCATGAATGTCAAACTCCTGTCTTGTTAGACATTTTATGAAGTTCACTGTGTCCCCATCGCTGTCCCCCACAGAGGCGGAACTTTCTGTAGCAGACTCCAGAGCTATGCTCTACAGATCACTTGTCAGTTGATTCTGCAGCGACGAGAATGCCTCGTGCCTGTGAAATCCAGGTCTGTGGTTATAAGTAATCAATAGCAGAACAAATATTCTTCAGGAATGTTTAACGATAGTGCTATAAAAAGAGGGCTATCAGTGCACGACATACATCTTTGTGAGGTATCCCGTTCAGGCAGAAATGTAAATGTCCCCATCGTCTCTCTGTCAGCAAGACGTTTTTAAAAGATTCATTCATACATATAACTGCCTGATGTCTAAAATTACGGTTAATGACAATTTAAAAAGGATTCTAAAACACGTGTGGCAAAATTAAAGGTATGTTTTGGGGGAGTAGTTTTAGCTGAGCCCTACCCACCCCCCCCCCCCCTCACACACACACACACACACACACACACTACAAAGCCCGGTTCTTAATTTGTTTTACATCTCACACTTTAGAGTGAAAGGGGCAATTGTGATAGTGAAATCTACGAAGAGCAAAGGACTAGGGAATGATCAACCACAGGAATTTGTAGAAGAAGCCGGACAAACTAAAGCAAAAACTGTGTATTTCAAGCTTATTGATAGATCAAAATTGTAGTTCATCGACAAGTGCACAATAAAAATGCATCCCAAAACATACATTAAAAACAAGCACAATGGTTACACAATTTTTTAAATATAACATCACTAAAAACGAATAATTAAGAGAGTCAGTATATTGCAAAGATAAAAGTTATACAAAACTGAACATTGGAATGTAAGTTATCTTCCAGCAACAAACACTACTTTTCTGATCAGTTAATTGCTGTTGACATTTGGGTTTCACCAACAGGCTCTGTGTTACGATTCTAGCTCTGGCAAATTAGCCTTCATCATTTAAAGGTTGATAATGTGAGAAACATTAAATTAAGTATAATAACACCTATTACTAGTGATACCTGTTACATACAGGTCTACGGAAATAAAAAATTTCATGAATAGGACAAACAAAACAGGCATAATGTCACCCTCACTCACAGGAAACCACATAAAGAGCCATGTACCCACATACACACGCGCACCCAAATAGTTTAGAACCTCATTTTGATGTTGGTGAGACCGCCGCTGACAGACTGTCGGTGGTGGTCCCACTAACTTCCAGGCCATTGGTTCAATCGCCACATTATGATGCTGACAGTCAGACCTCAGTGGTCTGAGGAACAGACCACCGTGTCCAAGAGGATCAAGGATCTCGTCGGGCCAGCAGTTGGGCTCCGATCCCTACCATGAAGGCCTGCACAGGCACCACCATAGAGAGTAGGATGTCCCTTTCTGACTGCCTTTTCATGTTGACCCACCTCCATGAAAAGGCAGCCAAAAAGGAACTTTGGGGACCCCGAGAAGGGCCCCTATCCCCCGAGAGCCACTGCTCTCCTCACACATCCAGGCGCTGCATGGATGTGCACAAAGTGTCTTTTACTATTGGGCCTTGTGCTGTATCCCTTTTCCTGGGTCGCAGCACAAATTGACGTAGAAAAAGGCACATTCCAACCACATGCACAGCGGTCTCATCATGACAAGGTGGGTGGAACCACCATCTCATTGTTGGCCGGTCTCCTGCCCGCTGCGATGACAGTCGGATACTCGTCCAACCGCCATCATGTACAGGCCCTTACTTTGGAAATAAATATTTAAATAATCTACGTATGTGAAATTAAATTACTTTTTAAAGATTTTTTTATATGAACTCCCACCCAAATATTAGTATATTCATGATGTACCAAAATTACAATTAGTCATGTATAGAAATATTTAAATGAATTGAATTAGTTTTAAATACATTTAAGTTATATTTATTTTTACATTTAAAAAAGGTTAGCAAAATATTTTGTGATAAAATTATTAATAATTATAAACATTTATGTTAGTAAATGGTAAATATATCCAATCTTAAGTTGAGGTAAGTTCATTTATTTAACCATATTGTATACCTCATGAGTACGAACGCCCACTTCTATGACTCATTTCTTCCATGTCACCTTCTGCAAATTGCGGCTGTCTTCAGCCTTCCTCTTAATCAGGGCCAGACTGGTTACACAAACTGGTCCAGGCAATTAAGTCTGACCAGACGCACGGTGCAGGGGATGGTGCTTGTGGAAAACACTGCTACTGCTTTGATACAGGGTCTAACATTGCAGCACAGCCGGCCCTCCTGTACCAGAATTGGCCCCCACCGGTCCAAAACCGTCTCGGGCCCTTCCGGCCCACCAAGAAAACGCCCGGTGCGCGCTACAGCTAGGCCGGCCCTGCTTTTCATGTTGAAATAATAGTCCCTTTTTACTTTCTCTGGTCTGACTCTTTCGTCTTTCTTCCTCCCTGTATTGAAATCATCCCCTTTCTACCGCCTCTCATCTTTCTTACCGGCCTCATTTAGTTTCCTCTAGTGCTTCCTCTATTCTATTTTCCCCACGTTTGCTTGCAGGTCCTCGACTTGACAACTCGACGCTCTCAACTTCACGACTGGTACATCCTCAAGGCAAGTTATTGCTCTCATCCATCCCATGCCAGCCCGATAGATTTGTTGCTTTTGAACATCTGGGTTTTCGATTTCTTCCATCAGTGAGTTTCACTAACTGAGACTCACTCACTGTAAATTCTGGTCAATTGCTGGCCATCTGGGGTCAGATGATCCGTGCTAATTACACGTGACCTAGCGGGCACACACATGTGATATATGTGTGGACTGCTAGGCTTCAAGACTACAAGCAGTGAACCCAATGGCTATCCTTACATTCCCTGCATCCCTTACCCCACAAAAAACTGAACTGCACTGAAAGAAACAACCTATGCAAAATGAGTGTTGTAGTACAAAGAGAAAAAAAACCTGTGGGGCATATAAGCAAGGGACATATCGCCGCTTTAGCGGCACTTTTTGCCGCTAAAGCGTCGATATTTTTATCACCCTATCAGCTAGCTGTCGCTAACATTTCCCCCCCGAATGGGGGGGAAATCTTTCTCCAATATGGGACCAGTTCTTTGGAACTCCCTCCCCTTAGCCTTACGCAAAGAGGACAACTTCGCTAGTTTTAAGAAAAACGTTAAAACTTGGCTGTTTAATAAGTAATTGTGGTCACTGACAGCTGCTGCTCTCTGTGTTTCGATCTCTTAGCCCTGGCGCCGGGAAACCCTTTGTGGGTATCTGTGCGCATTACAAGTGCAAAAAATAAATAAATAAATATAAATAACAGCAGTTAGTGACAGCTTTTAGGCGATAGCGGCCGGTTTGGGGCCCCCTTTGCATGTCAGCAATATTTATAGCTAATGACATGCAAAGTGGGCGTACCCAAACTGTTAGCGACTGAAAGCAGTCGCTAACACACCTTTGCATGTCAGCAATATGTATCGCTAATGACATGTAAAGTGGGCGTACCCAAACTGTTAGCGACAACACAGCTATCGCCTATTAGCAAGGCAGGCATAGCGATATAAAAAAATTGCGCTAAGCGCGATTATCGCTATAATCTAACGCCTGCTAAAAACATGACTTACCTGTTTATCCAATGGGAGTTGGATTGTCAGGTTAAGTCTCCATTGGCGTTAATGCGTGAATATCGCTGGATTTTCAGCGATATTCACGCATTTCGCCGCTATCGCTGGATATTTTAGCACAATGGAGAAAAACGTTGCTAATAGCATGTTTTCTCTGCTAACATATCCAGCGATAGGCAGGAATAAAAAAAATGTGCTAAGCGAATTTTGCAGTAAATATCGCTATTCCATGCTAATATACTCCTGTGTTTTCTAGTAAAGATGCGGCCACAGGCATCTCTCTTATGCAGTTCAATGCAGGATTTTACTTCAGTGGCATGTAGGTCTTCTCATGAAAATGAAGTGCACTAGATGAAAATGGTACTAGTGTATTGAAGACACATTCATCAGGCAATGTTAATCCTCCTAACCAGTCTCTGAATAAACCTGGCCACTGACGAATACAAAAATCCTGAGAGTCTTCCCAGCATCGGAGGAAGTGTGCCAAACCGGCATCAACTGCAGGAGGTAATACTACGCAATGAGGGAACCTACATAGAAACTAAAATGAAGGTGCAGAAATTGGAGGCCAGATGTGAACTGCAGTGAGAGCAGAACACAAGTGAGTGGAAAATGTGCGTAATTTGCTTTAACGTAATTAGATTCAATTTTAGCAAAATTATGAAATATTATGTATAATCAGGCAAGATTCAAATCCACAATTTTGTGCTCTTTTTTATATGGTAGCCCAAAATTGGTCTCCGTGCACATTTTTTCCTCGAAAGTGTATTTAAAGAAAGCACTGCAAACAACAGTTAATCACGTTCTGCTATTTGCATGGATTTCACAGTACATTTTTACTGTGAATGGTGCGTAATTACATGAAGTGGAATAAAGGTGTAATTTTAGAGGTTTTGTGCAACAACTCGAAAATACTTGAATTAATCTGGTGTAATTTGAATTTCTCCAGGTTTAAGCACTAGTGCAACTACACAACATATTTTCAGGCAAGTAAAACATGCTGAGATGGCCTTTAGTATTGTAGCTGCCTAAAGTACCCAAAAAGTGCTTAGCTCATTACGTGAATTCTCACCCAGTCGAGGTCAGCAGTTCAAATTCTAATAGGCTTGATTATTTTTCATCTTCTTGTTCTCCATACCAAGAATAATGTCTTCATAGGCAAACAAAGGTCGTGAGTGAAAATATAAAAATAATTTAACCAGGGTTCCACTCAACCTTGTATTTTGAATCGCAGTATTTTCCAGAGTTTGCCCCCGTGACAATTCAGCGTTGAACTAATCTGCTGGGACTCGGTTGTCCAGCAGGTTGATAAAAGTTTCTCCCACTCAATAAACCTATTTGGTCAAGATCTGCCAGCTCCTGAGTAGAGGGGAGGGTGGGAGAGAAATCTGAACTGACAACCAATGACATGCCCTGACACAGAAAAACAAAGGCAGATCACTGACACTCACTCACTCACTGGATGACCAAGTGTATTCTGAAGCACCACAGTTGTACTTCTTGGGTCCTATTACGTTCAGATATGTGAACCGGGCCAAAAGAGGGAAAGTGCGACCTATTAGGTTGAATGCGCTGCCCATGGAGCATCCGCGTACTCGTGCTGCCCGGGGGAAGTGCATTCAAGTGAAATATGGAGCAGCTACTTTAATGCTGCTCTGTCCTTCACTGTACAGCGGCACATGCTTGCACTTTAAAGAGGAGCGAGAGATCTCTTTGCAGGCACTTGCAGTGGGTGACTGCACCTGCCTGCAAGGGGATGTCTGGGTTGTCCATCAGACGCCCTTGACCCTCTCCAGAAGGCTGCAATCAGGGCGCACACTGGCAGTGCCCCACCTTTTTGTGGCTCACTGCCAGTGCACCTCCTGACAGATTCTTAACCTCTGCTCTCGCCTCCATAATACAGCGCGGGCACAGAAGTAAAGAGCTTCCCTCATTCGCATGGGGCCATGCCCCATGCAAATGAGGGAACGCCCTCTTGACATAGTCTCTGGCACAACATGGGCCAGGGCTATCTTCATTACGGAAGGGGTCGCACAAGTGTCTGTGGCCCTGTCTGTAATACCAAAGTGACCTGGATTGCACAAAATGGGTGCTAATGCCTGTTGCAGGGCACTTCTGTAATACAAACATAGATTGATTAAATGTATATATTGGTAATCCCATATGACAAACTCTATGTGAGTAGTACCATTCATCCTGTTGAAATAAAAGATAAGGTAGAGCACATGAGAGTTGTACAAAATAAATATTGGCACTATTCAGTGGAGAGGCAGTTCATGGTAGAACACAACAGTGCCCTAAGTCAACTTGCAATTTTTGCCATTGATAGGATTCCTTTGACAAACAGAAGTGGTAATCGGAATCTCATGTTGAGGAGATTAGAACCCAAGTCTATTATCAAACTAGAGACCAAAGTGCCACATGGCATTAATACTGAAGAAGAATTAAGAATACACTTGGGTTACGTTTAGAATTCCAGTAACTCTATCCAGACCATTTTCAGCTTATGTTTTGCAATCGTTGTAAAAATGTATTTTTATTTACAAAAGTAATTGGTGGGGATTTTTAATGCTGTTGAGAGTCTTCAAAAGTTAAACAATTTTTGTTTAATTACTATGATTTGGCCCACCTTGCCCTTATACTACATTTACAAAAGTGATGTATGTGGAAAAAGGAAAACAGAGAAGCCACATTGGAGGAAACAAAATCATAGAAAACCAATTTTAAGAAAAGGCAATTTTAGGGAAATACAAATAGATTGAAAAGTAAAGGAAACATTTTAAAGAAAAGATAATTTTAAGGGAAAAGCCAAAATTACATTGAACTTGAGTGGAGTTTAGGACTAGTCGGGATTTTTTGGGATCAGGGATGGGCAATGTTTCTGAGTGATTAAGGGTTTTTAGGGGTCAGGTACGGATGGAGTTCAGGATTAGAAAGGGCTTTTTAGGGTTCTGGAATAGGTGGAGTTTGGGGTCGATGAGGGTTTTTAGAGTTCATAGATGAGTGAAGTTTATGGGGTATGAGGGCTCAGGGATGGGTAAAGTGTAGGGGTGTTGAGAGTGAAATGACTTGGAGTACAGTGGTTTAAGTAGGAAAAGAAGTTTATTCAATATAACAACCCCAGAGGCATACAAGGACCAACTCCCTCAGTAACTGTGCATCTCTGGTCTGCTCCCTGTATTCCACACTCTGGAATCCAGTGAGCACAGCAACTATAGAACAGTGACATCATTACTAAGATACAACATATCTCCTTTTCTATAAAATAATAAAACAATAAACAAAAATGAAAATAAAAGAAACACAAATATAAAGTGATATAACTAAGTTCCGTATTGATACACAATTCATGGACAGATGTAATCTTTCATCCACACAGGTTTGCACTTATGCCTAGTAGATAAAGACATAGATATGGGTATATCATCTCTCTTCTCAACAGATGTTTTTGGAGAATTGTCTACTAGATTACTCATTTGTTTGCATTCAAGATCATTACATTTTGTAATGCTTCTTACATTCCATTGTTTACCATCATCTAATTTCACAATATTACCAGTTACATGAACTATCTGTTTTGGTTTAGACCATTTGGAGGAACCAGGTTTCCGATTACCTATTAATTGTGAGCGTACCCAGTCACCAACCTTAAAAGCTTTACTATTGCAACTAATCTTAGAATTGTGATTTTGAACATATTTATTTTGATATTGCTGAACTTTGATTGCTAGATTCTTACCATCAGTCACTTTTGGAATATTTCTAGACATCCATACTGGTTTGACTTTAGATCCAGCTACACGTCCCTTTAATAAAGAAAACGGAGATATTCCTGTAGCTGTATGGGGAGTATTTCTATAACACCATAACATCTCCTTTACAGCATCCTTACAGTCATCATCATTGTTGCTGGCAAGTTGGATGCATTCCTTCAACACTCGGTTGAATCTTTCTATCAAACCATTTTCTCTTGGATTGTATACAGAGGTAGTAATGTGTTTTACACCAACCTTATTGAGATATGTGGAAAATTCCTCTGCTATAAATTGCGGACCATTGTCTGATAAGATAGTACTTGGATACCCTTCCCTACGAAAAATACCATCACAGAATTCAATAATATTAGAGGCCTTGATATCCTTAGCAAATGCTACTTCAGGCCATTTAGAATGAAAATCCATCAAGACAATTGCAAACTTACTTTCAATACCCTTGACATGGAATGGACCACAAATATCAATAGCAACTTTGTCCCAAGGCTTCTCAGGAAAAGGAGTTGCTGAAATGGTAGTTTCATGGAATTTGTGAGATTTGTCACTAGACATACATGCTATGCAATTCCTAACACACCTGTCTATGTCTTTGTCCATTCCAACCCACCAAAAATCATTCCTAGCTCTCCTTTTCATGCTAGTCATTCCACTGTGTCCTTCATGTAATAAATTCAATAATCTGTTACGCAAAATTGCAGGTACAACTAATCTATCACCTCTCCTAAGAATGCCATCATAGAAAGATAATTCCGGCCAAACCATCTTATAATCGGCCAAAATAGATTTATCCAAAGATGACAGATCTACACCAACATGTAAGTTATTTATAATTTGTTGTAACAAGGTGTCATTGGTTACAGCTTGAATCCATTCTTGTTCACTAAATGCATTATTACAAGATTCCTCGATACTGGCAACTAACCATTCATCGTTATCCTCGGTTTTATCATCCTTGTCACAAGGCAAAGGAAGACGTGATAAACAGTCTGCATTTATATTTTTATGACCAGGAACATAATTTATTTGAAAATTGTATCCCTGTAATCTATACAACCATTTCGCTATTCTAGGAGTTGCTCTTGACGCACCTTTGGTTGTGAAAATATCTATGAGAGGTCGGTGATCTGTTCTTAATTCAAATGAAGTTCCCCAAATGAAAGTTTTAAAATGGTCTACACCCCACCAACATGCTAAAGCTTCCTTTTCAATTACGGAATACGAAGGTTCAGCACCCTTAAGTGTGCGAGATGCAAATGCTATAATTCTTTCAGCTCCTTTGTGTTTTTGCATAAGAACAGCGCCTAACCCATAAGCGCTAGAATCTACAACAATTATTGAGGTATGCTCAGGATCGTAAGGTTTAAGAGCTACAGCTTTTGTGATATCACTTTTGATGTTATCAAAGGCCTGTTGGCACAATGTTGACCATGCAAAAGAAACACCTTTTTTCATTAGCAATCTCAAATTATACACTTTGTCAGCAAAGTTTGGAACAAATTTAGAATAGTATTCCGCAAGTCCCAAAAATGATCGTAATTGATCTTTATTAATAGGGTGAGGTGCATTCTTAATGGCATCTAATAATTTCATCTTGGGTTTAATACCTTCATTGGAGATGGTATGACCAAGATAATCAATTTGTTTCACTCCAAATTTGCATTTTTCCCCACTTACAGTTAGACCAGCATCTTGTAATTTTTGTAGTACACTGTGTACTGTTTGGTCGTGAGAAAATATATCTTTTCCCCAAATAAGAACATCGTCTTGAAATATTCTCACGTTCATTTCATTCTTTAAGATACTGCACATGACTCTCTGAAAAACTGAGGATGCAGATGCCAACCCAAATGGCATTCTGAGATATTGGAAGGCACCCTCAGGCGTGATGAAAGATGTTAGATGCTTAGAATCAGAATGTAATTTGATTTGGTGATATGCATTTGACAAATCAATTGACGAGAAATACATGGCATCTTTGATACTTGAAATCATTTCGTTGATGTGTTGCAGAGGAAATCTATCAACCCAAATGTTCTTATTCAAATCCCTCAGGTCCACACACATCCTAATTTTTCCATTGGATTTGCGAGCCAAAACGATGGGACTAAGCCAATTCGAAGCTTCAATAGGTTCTATTACCTTGGCATCACACAATCTATTTAATTCTTCCTTTAAAGGTTCCCGTAGGGCAAATGGTACATTCCTCACCTTATGAACAGATGGAATATTGTCTGCTTTTAAAATGATATTGTGTTCAAATTTGATTAAACATCCTAGATCTTTGCTAAATAATTTGGGAAAAACAGATTCCCATTTTGAAGATGAATCTTCATTAGTTACTAATACATGTTCAAGATAATCATTAGCCAAAACCACCTGGTCAGGATGATTAGGATTCAATACTAACCCCATCTTTTTAAGATCTTTCCAACTTAATAAAGCACGTCCTTGTTCGACAACATAACTCATCAGGTACCTTGAAACTTCACGAAAGATTCAGCCTTAACCTGGGGTTGTGTGTAGAAAGTCTTCAGTTTGTAGGAAATCTTCAATCCAAGTTAATTTCTTTCATCAATTTCTTCAAATGTATCCCATCCTCGTGGCCACTGAAATGACTTGGAGTACAGTGGTTTAAGTAGGAAAAGAAGTTTATTCAATATAACAACCCCAGAGGCATACAAGGACCAACTCCCTCAGTAACTGTGCATCTCTGGTCTGCTCCCTGGATTCCACACTCTGGAATCCAGTGAGCACAGCAACTATAGAACAGTGACATCATTACTAAGATACAACAGAGAGGTTTTAGGATTTTTTTTAATTAATTTTTTTATTTTGAAGGTTTTATATAGCACATAATAAAAACAGCCTTGGCAGTTAAACGAAAAACGGGTTGTAGGCGGTGAAACAGAAATAAAAATACATGGAGTAATTAAGGAAACAAAAGGAAGTACATATAGAATGGGATAGAGAAGCAAGTTGCAGTAACCAGAATGGTTATATTAGAATAGTATATTTAACAGTATGCCTGGGGGAACTCATAGGACATAATAGGTAGCAGGTGGTAAAGTGAGGGGGCGGTGGAGAGGGAGGCAACAGGAGAAAGAGGGGGAGGGTTAGTGAGTGAGTGGGGAGGTGGGGAGGCATAAGGACGGGGGAGGGGAAGTAGACAGAAAGGAGATCCGGGTTTTAGTTTCCCAAAATGTAGTGAGAAGATGAATTTTAAGGTCTTTTTTGAAACTGGAATAGGAGGGGTTGCACCGAAGGATTTTGGGGAGGGCGTTCCAAATGGTTGGGGCCTTACCAGTGAAGGAGCTGGACTTTGAGGCTGTTTTTAAGTAGGGGGTATGAGAAGAAGAGTGTTGGTGTTTCTCAGTGTTCGAGTGCAGTCAGCAAGTTTAGCTGTGAGGTAGGATGGGGTCTTCTGGTAAAGGGCTTTGTGTGTAATACAGGTAATTTTATAGGAGGATCTGCCTTCAATGGGGAGCCACTTGAGGGACTTGAGGGCAGGGTGAGTAGAGTTTAGAGCCAGTGAGTATGTTTTCAGTTTAGTGATGGGTAGAGGTTAGGGGTGGCAAAGAGTTTTTGGGCCTCAGGATTGGGTGGAGTTTAGGTGGTGAAGGATTTTAGGAATTCAGGAACAGGTGGAGTTTAAGGGTGGTGAGGTATGTTTAGGGGACATGGATGGTTGGTGTGTAAGGATGGTGAGGATTTTTATGGTTCAGGGATGGGTGGAGTTTGAGTATGGTGAGGGGTTTTAAGAGGTCAGCAATAGGTGGGGTTTAAGCATAGAAAGAGGAAGTTCAGGAATGGATGGAGTTTAGAGGTAGTGAGGAGTTTTACCATTTAGGTATGGGTGAAGCATGTGGGTAGAAAGGCCTTTCAGTGTTCAAAGAAGGGTGCAACCATTGTATTTACACTTTTAAAAATAAGTATGCAAAAGTCAATTTGGAGCAAAAAGACATTCTATGATTTGTTTTCTACGAAATGGTGAATGCTATTCATTCTGAAAATGTTCATTTAACAGTTTAGGTGAAATGGTTTCTCAGTAATGGAATTCCATTTGCTTCTAATATATGAAATTTCATACAACTGTATTGAAGATGTTTTAGGCTAAATGTGTATGTACCACACTAAGGGGTCTATTAAGATGGTGGTCGGAAAATCACTCCGACTGCCATGGTAACGGGAAAACACCACCCGCTAGTACCGCGGGAAAACCGCTGGTCCAATAAGTATGCTCCGCAGTTGAAATCCGATTGCGGCGGTAGCATCACAGCAGTTAACATTGCGGCAGTTGCTGCTGCCAGCAGCACTGCTGCGATGTCCAAAAAAGCATGTCCTGCATGGTCGTGCACTGTGTGGCAGGCACTGCACAGTGCTTGCCACCTGGTACAGGGACATGTAGGGGGGTACCTTGGGTACATCCCCAGTGCACCCACACACACCCCCAACACATTGGGGGCCCGCAATGGACCTCAAGAGACATTCTCCGTATGCCTATCAATGGCGGTCCCACCGCCACGGAAAGGCTGCCTGCCGCCTGCATCATAATTGTGCCGGTGGTGCCTGGCCTGATCTGCCACAATTGTAGCGGTTGAGCTCCGCCCACCAGGCAAGTGGACAGACTACAACCGACGGAAAAGTGGAGGGTGGAAAATCACATGCTGCGGTCACAACCGCAATGCTAAGCGACTGGCGGTTTTCAGGGATTCGGTCGCGGGCGGAGGTTCGCCACTGGTCCAGCGGTTGCTACCGCCTTCTCGGCGGCAGCCGTCCACCCGCCATCCTAATAGACCCCTTATTGTGTAATAATTGCTTTTCAGTCAATTAGGTGTTTAATGATTTCATGAGTATATAATGAGACATGTTATGCATTTTCCTATTAGTAACCTTTCTTAGAATGAACCATCTAATGGTCTTGATAATTCCGCCTTGGGCTTGATTTTGTAACTCGCACAACTTTATACAGGGCAATGTTGTTCATGTTGGATTATGTTTGCCCTCTCCTTCGGGTCCACTAACCATTATTCATTGGGTTATGAGTACTTAACTTACATTAGTATGGTATCTTTCCATTATTTTCTTTCCGTCTCTCTGTCTCTAAATTACTTTATGTATAATTTTAGCTGTATGTTGTTTCTTATGAAGTAATACCTGGAACCACTGTAGCTGTTACTATAAAACATTTTAATTTTTAGTGTCCCCCCTGGGGTGGGCCAGGGCCCAGGGGTCACCACTTATAAATTTAAAAAGGTGTTGGGAGGGTCCTCTTCCTGAGCCATTTTGATGGGGCTGGTTCTCCTTAAAATGGAGATGGGAGCATCCATCACCCATCCCTAAGCCTTTTTATGCTCCAAAGGCCCAGGGCCACTTTCATTGAAATGGGGAGGAGGTGTGTGGCCTCGTCCACAAGCCTTTTTGTAGTCCTCATGAATCCCATCCCTGGAGATGATTGCTTTTTAGGGGAAGTGGGTGTGCAGACCCCGTCCACATGTCTTATGGAGGCCCTGGGTACTCCATCCCCTGAGATGGGTTTTACATTTTGGGAAGGAGGTATGTGGGCCCTCCCCCCTAGGCATCGAGCCTGATAAGTGCAGTGTCACAGGAACTCCATTCACTGGGACACTGCTGTTCCCTGCCTGGAAGAGTCGGGGAAGGTAATATAAACATTATTCCCAGCCCGCACCCTCTCTGGCAGGGTACACAACTTTGCTTCTGCCTGGGCAGGAGCAGAGAAAGAAGCTGCTCCCACCTGCTTGGGAGAATAACAACAGAGCAGGCACCCACCGGCACCATGATGGGTGCTTGCTGGGGAGTCATCAGAGGCTGCGGGGGCCATGGGGCTCCCACAGTGGTCTCCACTTTTAAAAAACATGTGGGTGACCTAGGTGGGCACCCACACTTTAAATAAAAATGGCCAACTGGTTGGGGAAAAGGCAAGGGCTGCAAGGGTCTTGGGGCTCACCTGCAGCCCCAACTTAAGAAAAAGATGTTGTGCCCCCAGAGGGCACCCATAGCTATCAAAATAGGGGCTGGCTTCTGCAAGGGGTTCCACCTGTGGCCCCAAACATTTGACATGTTGTGGGTGCTCCACATGGACGCAGAAGCACCCATAAAAAAATACACATATTTAAAAAAAGAATAATACATGAGTGACAGAAAACATTTATTTATTATTCATTACTCTGTGCAAGAAGCAACCAATAATGACCTCTGAGGGCATTTTTGTTATATGGAGAGCTTACAGTATTGTTAAATAATTCCAAGCTTGAGGTGTATGTACTTCAGTTTGAGTGCAGTGGCTCCTTGTGGTTGGTTCTATAGTTGCAATTAGTGGCCTAAAATGCTAAAAAAAAGAATCAAAGGCATGTTTAATTTTTTTAATGCTTTATTGGAAATAATTTGTGACTATCACTATTACTATTTACAAAAAACAACAGACGTCCTACGTCGGTGGACAACGAAGGTTGTGTCTTATTTTAGTATTTGACAGATGGGCATAATAATTGTTAACTATAATATTTGTCAAAGGGCGTGAATTCCACGGGAAAGGCAAAAAGTACACACTTATGTGATTAGTTATCCATATACAGAAAATTGCGCACTTATAGTTACTAGAGTAGACACGGGTAAATGACAGATTCTTAAGTAGTTGCTTCAGATGCCTTCAACCAGTATTACAAATCTAATTGCAACATTATAACAAGCATGAAAAATTGTTTTGATTAAAAGCATATCACCACATATATTTGGTAACAATATATACATTTTATTACACTTTATCACTTTACACAATATATTAAAAACCACTTTAAAAACATTTAGCAATAGACATGATCATCACAGTATTTTTTGGTAAAATATAAATGTAAGCACAGAATCAAAGAGTTTTAAGAATCTGTCATTTACCCGTGTCTACTCTAGTAACTATAAGTGCGCAATTTTCTGTATATGGATAACTAATCACATAAGTGTGTACTTTTTGCCTTTCCCGTGGAATTCACGCCCTTTGACAAATATTATAGTTAACAATTATTATGCCCATCTGTCAAATACTAAAATAAGACACAACCTTCGTTGTCCACCGACGTAGGACGTCTGTTGTTTTTTGTAAATCGTTTTACCCCACCGTCCCTCATAATTTAGTGTGGGGTCCTCCTTAAATTTTTCCCTATCACTATTACTAAACATTGCAATGTGTGAATTTATAAAATATACATTTGACTTCCGTTTTTGGTGACTTTTTGGACAAACCCAATAGATCTATTTTATATTTTTTGATTTGCTGACCTCTTGATAAAGCCAATAGTTCCTTTGCTTTATAAATTTTCGTGTTTTGACCCTTTGACAAAGCCATATTTTAAATTACATCCTTTAATGACAAAGCCAATACGTCTGCCTTACTTAAAATGACACCCTTTACTTTGTTAAAAGACATTGCCAGCCATATGAGGAGTGGGGATGGGTGTAGTGCCTGACTACATGTCAGGTCCCGCACCTAACAACACTCTGTGCATGGTGATGGACATCTTACTTCACATAAAAAAGCATAGACATTCACAGCGTTCTAGTTAGACAAACATGTCAGTTAAAACTATGGATTGGCGTAACTTACAGAATTCAGTGTAGCATAATCATGCGTAATTACCTGAGAATTCCATGAGATTACACTAGAAGGGTAATTCTGCATTTAGGAATATTTTTTAGCGCAAAAATGCCTCCTCATATCCAAAATGAGCACGAGAAGGCATTTTGTGCTGTTGGGGTAGAATTTCCCCATCCCATTTACTTCCAGCATGTAGCGCTATTTTCATAGTGCAAAATGCACCCTTGCATCCACAATGGACACAAGGATGCATTTAGCATTAAGAAATAGCACTAAATGCAGTGGTCCCTAAATGTGCTCTCATAGTAAGATTGTTCTGCCCCAAATTACTCTGAATTATGAAAGCAGCCAATAAAATTAGGCCCGCGTCAAATTAAAACATACCATTTAAAACTTCAAAACCACTGAAACTGATCAGAATATTTATCTCAGGTAACTATAACTCTTTCCCTAAAGTAACGATAACTTGCACACTTGCTATGCTATGCACTGATAGTTACCTACCATATTATATCACTCACAAAACGTTTTAGGACATGATTGAGAACATCACTGCAACATCTGAAATGACATAATTGATGACAACAGTGTGTATGTCAGGGGCGTAAGTTTTTGTTACTTAAGGGCTAGGACCTAGCTAGTCACACTTACTGTAGCACTCCCCTATGGCAAGGAGTGAAATGACATGTGTAAAAAAGGTCAAGAACTATTTGAAGTTGGACCAATTTTTCAATGGTCTACAAGGATTGACAAATCTTCTGTAGAACCATAGACACAACTCAGAGTTGCAGTTCCAGTTCCTGGTACTACATCTCCAGGAAGGTTTAAAACATTGAATTTTGAAATGTGCCACTCCAGGTGTAAATTTTAAATTGCAGTTATCAAACACCTGGTCTCAAACAATAAAAATGCATCTATTTTCTCATCAAATTCAATATTTATAAAACGTTGTGGGATTTGTTTCACTGCTTTTGGAATTGCCATACCAGGAAAGGAAGTTGCCTCTTTTTGATCTATGCAAATCTATAACATCAAAAGAGGAACAATCGGATTAGTTAAAACTTACAGATTAAAAGCAAGACCGCTCCCTCTACTGACAAGCAGTCTACCGTTTGGAGCACACCATTGTGCCTTTATCTCTTAAAAGTGAGAGAAGGACAATTCTGATCTAGTCATTATTGCTTGTTAGCCGAATGGTTAAGTCAGGAAACAGCCAGAAGAACAGACTAGCAGCCTTCTGTTGAGACCCTTAGGTTGACAATGTTGTGAATGTGGTTACATTATCAAGGTCTGAGGATTACCTAATACTGAAAGAGTATCTTTAGGGTGGCAATGTTTTACTCATCCTGCAGGACAGCAAAAAGAAATTGCCTACAAGGTTTATATGACCAAGCCCTACAGAGAAGGCATCTTGAGATGCTCTCATTTAGAATGAGTGGCATGATGAAACATCTCAGGGTCTTGCACCCGAATGAGTACTGCAGAGTGGAGTTGCACAGGCATTGAGGTGAGATAGAAGCTCTAGTCCCTGAAGTCCTCCAGCAAAAGGACAAGGAAGAAGATTGATGCCTGCAGTCCTCTTCTTCTGCAAACAATGCAGTACTGCCATTTGTTCAGGGCAGATGAATAAAACCATAATCTTCCACACAATGAATCAGTGCCTTAAAAAACATCATAAGGATGTTTTTCAAAGTTCAAAAATGTAAAGACTTAAAAAAAGTTCAAGAGAATAGTTTTGAAAAGGTTTACTGAAATAAGTTTTAAATGTTTTCAAAAAAATCACAAAATGGATACCAAAAAAAGAACCTCATAAAAACCAATATTAAAAAATAAATGCAAAAATATTGTACACTGTGCCAAATAGACCATATAGTGAATTTTAGGCGTGAGTGAAATTTAAACTGCACCAGTGTAATTCATATAAAATCAGGAATTTAGCATTAAGCTTGCTATGGGAAATTACCAAAATTACGTCACTTTACTTGATTACGTGCCATTTGCTATACATATTTACAGCGAACATGCCAATCAGGTTAAACATTTACTGCAACTCTACAGGAATAACAGAACATGAGCGGCTATTGTTTGTGCTGCTTTTTGCATTCTTGGTTCAGCACGAAATGCGTTCTTACATCAAAAACTGATGCAAGGACCGATTTTGCACTAAAATATAGCACTAAATGATGGATTTGCACTTGGTGTAATTATGCATAACTTGCCAAAATTTTGCGTAATTATGCAAAAATAAATTATGTGTATTTAGCACACCCCTCGTGAATATATTGGCTGATACTATAAAGACGAAATTATTGTACTTCACCCAAGGCCCTTGTTTCACTGTGGTATTAAAAAAGGTCAATGTAAGTGCATCCAATCTCTTGAAATTACACCAACACTGATTCATAATGCATGTAAAAAGGAAAAATTATTATTACCCTGGCATACTAAATAACTATCCCCGGGGACTCGTGTTCCAATTTGTCAACTGCAGCAAAAGCATAATGCCTACATATTAATAGGAGGGTGTGTACCCTTGCTCTGTGATGCAACAATTAATTGAGAATTGCTTTCTGCGCCTGCTTTGCCTGTTTGACACAAAGAGCCCTGTTTGATTTCCCTAGGTGAAGGGAAATACGACCAGAAAATCATTATTTATTCTCATATTTAGTGACCAGTTTCATCCTCGAGTCATCTGGTAATATAATTAGGCCATACTATCACGCTGCTGGCTCGCTATGGGGCGCAGGGGGTGTTGATACCAATTAGATTAACCCTCTCTAGATTAAGACCATTTTCTGAAAAACATGCTGGGGTACCTGCATCTCGCACATCGTAATGGCGTTTTACCATGTATAATGCATCTCCCATTACCAACTGCATTAAAAAATCAAATAAAACAAAGTAATTTGTGTCAAAAACGGTAAGAACACTCACCAAATGCATCATTTTCTTGCAAACTGCTTGCTATTTAAAGCATCAGCGCAATTTCGCAACGTCAAGTTTAACGCATTAATGGCGTTGATGGATTTTTGTTTTAAGCAACAGTTTTAAGATTATTGTATTTCTGTAGTTAACTCTTGTACAGTTCAGCCATTTGAGAGACTGGCTGTAAGAAAACTGTGCTGCAAATTCTCAATATTTTTCAATAAACGTGTTAATCACATATGTTTTGATCAAAAAATTATAAATTATGATTTTCACCCTGTGCAGAGTCCCTGCAGTCCTCAAGTGCAATACAACAGCTCTTTTCGATAATTTTATGGGGGGATAGATTAACACCCATTCTTAACAGGAATTTCACTTAAAGTAAAACACATCAGAGAAAATGCACACATGTTGAAAGATATGTATCTATGCTTGCGTCTCATGAGAAATGTCATCGGTTTCTCCTGTGATTCAAGGAACATGGGGGCATATAATCAAGGGACAGCGATAAATAACGCAAAGCGCGCTTA
Source organism: Lissotriton helveticus (assembly GCF_964261635.1). NCBI lineage: Eukaryota > Metazoa > Chordata > Amphibia > Caudata > Salamandridae > Lissotriton > Lissotriton helveticus. The sequence goes on along the minus strand of NC_136063.1, from coordinate 525,204,341 downwards.
GCGCTTTTTTATTTATTGTCGTCTATCTCTGGAATTCGCCCTGGTAGCGCGTTATTAACAATGCGTTTGTCCAGGGCGATAAAAATTCCAGCAATAGAGGTGAAATCGCTGTTTTGCAGGGAACATTGCTAGTTTTCCAGCGATGTTCCATGCAAAATGGCGATAACCTTGCTAATACGACCCTGTGGTCGTATCAGCATAATCCACCCCCAATGTTAGGGATAGGTAAGTCTGCATTTTAGCAGACGTTAGTTTTTGGCGAAAACAGCGGTTTTCTCCTAAAACTAATGTCTGCTTAAATGCTAGGGCAGCCTTGCAAATATCGTAATGTGCACATCAGCGATATTTGCAAGGTTGTACTGCCCAGTGACGCAGATGCAAAGGGAGGCGTCGGGTAAAAGGGTGCTAACATGCTCTAATGCATATTACCACCCACTTGTAAATAGGGCGAAAAGAATATCCCCGATTTTGGCTTTTAAAGCCAAAAAAGGGGAGACAATGCCCTTGTTCATATGCCCCTTGGTATGTTGTGGGGTCAATTGTGCATCTCGGGCTCTTCGTATGTTCTCTTTTTTTTCCCTAAGCAGGCACGGAAAATGGTACTGTATACTAGGCACCCGAGTCAAACCCTTCACAGACTAGACATTTTATATTAAATTACCATTAATGTACGTAGCAATCGATTACTACAAGGCGTAGCTTCGCCCCAGGATGCATAGAAAATTCAAATATAGCATACGGACCGATTCTCAGAAGAATTAATACGACGAAAACTTATAATTATGTTTCCGATTTTTGTAGATGTGCTCATTTTTATTAATCCTTAAAATCCTCATAGGAGCGCTTGAAAAGTACAGGTTTCCTGTTGTGCTTGTATTTCACTACTAGCAAGTTTATGGTTATGTTTGTGCTCATGTGTACATTTATTTCATTATAATTTTCTCTACATGGAAACTATTTTTCCAAGTGATAATTTGGGCGTGTTTGGGGAACAATTCCTTCTTATGTGCTTACTTTCTGCAGGCTTTTTTAGAGTGGTCTTACGTTTGCAAAATGCATTACGATAGGGTCTGACTATTCAACCAGATATGGCCTTCACATTCCCAGTGGACACCTCTTGAGTCTCCTATGGCAACTTCGATTTTCCCCCTGATTTCTTGAAATTACGGCAGAAGAAGGCGGCTCTTTCTGGCGATTTTCCACAGTCGCACGTACCATCTACAGCTGTACATTTCTGCTCATCTTGACTCCCAGAAACTGTCATATCCGGTCACTGGTGGAACACCTTGCGCAACGATAGTAAAATGAAACGACTGTGAATTAGGCCCATAGTGGACAGGATTGCCTCCTTGCACTGGCCCCTTACTCGATGGCGAGCTTGTCAGGTGCAATAGAGACGCAAGTCATGCACAACAAGATGGCGGGCCACTCCTTTGTAAAAAGCAATGTGCTCGTGAGTCCATATGAACTTGACGTGTGCAAATGAACTTATACTATGCATATGTCCATATTTAATGCATCAATAATTCAGTGAAGTTTAAGAGCAAACAGAGCAAGGCTAAAATATGCCAACGTGGGGAACCTGCCAAAGAACCGGAAAGAGATAAACACATAAAAGTGTAATAAAAAGTTTACTTCTTGGGATGCCAAGCTTACCGCTGGAAAATAAAGTCACATACCGGCAGAAGAGAAGGGGCTAACCAAGTTTGGCAGCATGCAAGTGACATCATGGCATGTGACATCACGGCTCGTGACATCGCACGTGGCATCACAACCCATGACCTCACAGAAAGTGACATCATAACTTAAGACCTCACACACATGTTTAGTATGTCTAACCTGAGTACATTTGAGCGCATTACAATATTTAATAAATTATATTTTGCATTGGGTTGTGCAAAAAAGTGACCGCAACCCAGATTCAAAATCTGGACCACAATTTGCACATTTATTTTATAAAATCTTGCCACAAAGAAAATGACAACAAGGAGAAACGTGGCAGTAAATCTGTTCTGCCTAATCGGTTGTAAAGCCTGCATTTTAACATATCTTAAGGGGCTAAGGCACCTGCGGCAGAGATCTTTGTAGGCCAATTAAATCTTAAGGAATAAGAAGAAGAATGGAATATGTGCCAATTAAATCGCAGGGAATAATAAGAACAGTAAAATAGCTCTAGAGGTTAATGTATTTGATGGAGAGATCTGGGTTTTGTCTAGTCCCGGTTTTGAGCCAAAGTAGCACAGAGGGTTAATATGCCTCCTGTAAAGCATATTATGGAACACACAGATGGTAATTTTTTATTTTATATAAATGTATAAGTGGATAACTGCTTTTTAAAATAGATAACCTTTTGTTACTTGCAGTTCATAAATTGAAATCCTTATAAAATAGCACACTGAACCGAGAAGGACATGTGTCTCCTACAATTTGTAAATCTGTTAGAACTGGGGGTCTCTAGTTGGCAGAGGTAGGTACCACTGTCCAAATAGGGACCCTTGCTTCTAGTCAGGGTAAGGAGGAAACCCTCTGAGATAACCCCTGCTCACCCCCTGGGTAGCTTCGCACGAGCAGTCAAGGCTTATCAAAGGCAATGTGTAAAGTATTTGTACGAACACTCAGAGGAACACAGTGAAAACACCACAAACTGACTCCACAACAGTTTAGAAAAATAAAGGTATTTAATCTAAACTACACAAGACCAAAACGACAAAAATCCAACATACACAGTTCAAGAATATGGTTGCGAAAGAGTTCTTAAGGTTGTGATAAAATAATCCACAGTTGCGTGAAAAGTTCACAGTTGCGTCACGTTTTGCCAACGGTACCTTTTAAAAGCGACAAAGTTCCAAATCAGAAGCTGGTGCGGTGGAAAACAAGCGATGCGACACTGGGGAGGCGATGCGACAACCCCGCTGCAGCAGTGGGCGTGTTGCGACGAATCCGGTCTGTATGGGGAGGAAGGCGGACTTGTATGGATTCCGGTGCGTAGGTTCAGTAGGAAGTTTTCTCTTGCAAACGCACGATGCGGTGATCTTTGGAGTTGCGACGATCTCCCGGGCGACGATGCGTGGACCAGCGGTGATCTCTCTCACACAGCTCCTCGATGCGATGGCTTCTGCGACGACACTCGCAGCGACGTGATGCGGTCCGCAAGCAAGCGGTGCGGCGATCTCACCGAGCGATGACAGGCTCTGCGATGACACTCGCAGCGATGCTAATCTTCCCACACCGGTCTGGTGCGTCCTGCAAACGAAGGATGCGACGGCTCTGGCAGCGGCAACAGGCGCTGCGACGATCACGACCTTCGTAGCGGCAGGAATTTCCTCGCACTGTCGTGGATGCGCTCCGCAAGCGAGTGATGCGACAAGACTTGCAGAAAGTCTTTAAAAGCTTGGTTTCCAGCTTCCCAACACAGGTACAACTTCCAGAGGCACCATAACTGACCCAAACACTCTAGGAAGGACAGAACTCTCTCTGCAGAGTTCAGGGAAGCTGGGGGTGAAGTCCTTTTGTTCCTGGGACTTCTTAACGGGGAGCCAGCTCTTCTCAGGCCCTTGGAGATTCCTTCAAGCAAGGGGACACAGCACAAAGCAAAGTCGTTCCCCTCTCCTTGACAGCATAGCAACAGCAGGGCAGTCTTCCTTCTTCAGTTTCAGCTTTCTCCTTGACAGAGGCTCCTTCTTGATTCCAGGATGAACTAATTTTCTGTTGTCAGGGATCCTGTACTTATACCCCTAAACGTCTTTGTTCTCTTTGTGCAAGTGGGCCCTGAGCCCGGTCTGAACCAGTACTGGGTGTTCCTTGAGCACTTTGTTTTCCTGGCTTCTCCTTTCCTTTCAGAGTGAGGGGCAGGGTCGTCAGCCGCCCAGCAGGAGGTAGAGCCAGCATTGTGCAAGGCAGGCACAGCCCTATTCAGGCCCAGGTGATATCTCCTCCCACCACTCAGGAGGAGTGTGGCTCAATGGTTAGAGCGGCAGACCCTGATGCAGAGTTCTGGCCCGGGACCAGGGTTCAATTCCCGCCTCGGCGGGTCTTGGGCTCAATTTCCTCGGACCCGACAATTCTCGCCTCGGTGCCTATTCTAATCATGGGCCCCACGCTGCAACTCTGGGCAATAGCTTGCTTAATCTCCACACCGGCCCCAACAGCGCTAGGATGCCTGGCTTCACCCTGGGGGTGCCCAGGAGTGGACACTTCACAGGGAAAGCCAGGAAGGGTTCCACAGCGGTATGAGTAATAGCGCCAGGAAACCGCTTGGTGACAGTGCGCTCTACAAATACCTTGGCATTTACATTTACATTACCACTCAAGTTGCAAATGCAGTCATTCAGCCTAGGGCTGACTCAGCCAGCCTCCTGGGGGCTCCCCAGCCCCTGTCACTCTCAAACCAGTCAGTCAATTCACAAACAGGCCAAGGCACACAGGAAGGTCAGACAAGAGAACAGCTACTTTCTAAAAGTGCTGTTCTCAAACACAGGATTTAAAAACAACCTTTCCTAAAAGATGTGTTATTAAATTCTGAGTTCAGGTATACCAGACTTTTATGTCCCATCTTGTTCCTATGGGAATATATGCTGGTAGCCACTGTAGCCAGCATCCCCCATGATAGCCTATGGAGCAAGATAGCCTTACAGCAGGGAAAAACGAAAATGGTAGTAATTCACTACCAGAGCATGTCACCTGCACAAGTACATGCCCTACCTTTCACAAACACTGCACCCTGCCCAAGGGGGTACCTTGGGCCTTCCATAGGGGTGAACAATGTGCACAGAAAGGGAAGGGTTAGGCCCGGTCAGTGGGGACACTGACCAGGAGGACATGGCAGTTCGCAGACTGCACACAGGCACTGCGGTGGCAGGCCCGAGACACCATTTTAGGGCTACTCATGTGGGTGGCACAATCAGTGCTGCAGGCCCCTAGTAGCATTTGACATCACCAGCCCTGGCACAGTCAGTGCACTTTACCAGGGACGTCTGGGTGATACAAGTATGCCAATCAGGTATATCCAATTACAATAACAATTTTCACAGGGAGCACTTACACTCTGACACTGATCACTAGTGGCAGAGTGTCCAAAGCATCTAAACCAGCAAAAACGAAATCCAGCACAGCATCAAAAATACAGGATGTAGAGACAAAATGATAGGGGGAACCACACCAAAGATGCCAGGTCTAACAAAATCTCACTGTCTTATGTAACATATCCTAAACATTGATTTACACACATATAATTTATTGCCAATATATAATGTGTACATGTGAACTAAAGTGCTCTATCACCTTGCATTGGGATGAGTAGTGCTATAAAAGAAATGGAACAAAACAAGGCTATTTAAATTGTTATTTGTTTAAATACCAGGACAGACCAACATATCTGACATTCTTAAAGTACTTTGCAAAGCACTTTAAAAATGTCAGAAGTGTTGGTCTGTCAAAAGAATGCCCCTCGTAAATACATGTGAAGTGATGAGCAGTGTGCCTTTGTTTCCACTCCATTTTGTTTTAGGTGTGAGGCTACCCATAAGTCCCAGCCAGGATACTCCAACAAAAGGAGGCCTGATGGCCCCCTTTACTTTGGCCAATGGATATGGACCAAATGATATTTTCAGTGACCTGTTGATTAGATTGAAAGGGGCTTGTGCATCAGTTTTATAGAGCTAACAGAAAAAAGGCTTTAGATTAGGAAAGCATGCCCTCAACCACATCACAAGTTAGATATCAAATGTTCATGAACGCCAGGGCATAACCTGGATTGTATTTAAAAGAATCAAATCTATGGATAGTCTTTTTGGCACTTCGTGTTTTGCAATGAAGGCACCCTTGCACCATTATGCAAGGGTGCCTACATTGGCGGTAGATAGCAAATAGTGCACCAGCGCATAATGCATTTCTGCCCTTTCACGTTCGCAAGGGCAGTGCAGCAAGAAGACTCATGGCTCTGCCCTATGTCAATTCCACATAAATGAGGCCCTTAATAACCAGTTCCCTGAAATCCTGCTAAAAATTGATGGCAGAGACACAATGCAGCGGTTTGAAAATATCTTAATAAATGCGCTCATGAACACAATCAGTATTGTTAATTAAATTTCTAAAGCGCTTTAATATCTGGGGAGTAAGAGGGGAACAGAAAAACTGTGTAAAGTCAATATTGAACACCAGGTTTTCAATGCCCTCCTAAATGCTAACAGGTTGGGCATGGCTTTGATATGCAAAGGGAGGGAGTTCCATTATTTTGCTGCTCTAGTCACAATACTTCTGCATCCCCAGGTGGATTGTTTGAATCGGGGCACAACAGCATATTTGGACTCTGCTGACGTAATGTTAGTGATTAATTTGAGCCAGTGGTTTCCAGTGCTCAGCACAGACACTTAATCATCAGTGCTTTTCATGAGCACCAGTTAAGGACACATTAATTTATGGTATACATAGGGAGATTAAGTGATTTGCACAGAATCCAAAGGATGTTGAGCCGATGCCGAGACGCAGAACCTGGTTCCCCAGATCTGAAGATGGCAGCTCTGGTCATTACGCCACTTCCTCTCCTCACTTTCATGGTTAGTACTTGGTTCAGTTTTAGGCTGCGCTAACAAGAGAAATGGCCTGGTGCAAGCTGCCTCTAACGAGAGCCCCAGCACCTATTTATTTACAAATTAACCACTGGTAATGTCCTTCCTGGGATGTACCAGTTAAAACATTTTTTTAAGAAATTCCGGGCCTAAGTCATGCAGTGCTTTATAAGTGATGTAGAAGGCTTCATAGGTGATCCTTTGCCTAAGTGGCAATCAGTGCAGTTTCCTGATGGATTTAGATACTGAGTGGTATGTTGGAATCCTCAGCAGTAGTCGTGCTGCTGCATTTTGTAGGATCTGTAAAATATTCATTAAATGCTGTTGTAAATTAAGATACAGGCCATTACAGTTTTTGAGAGCACTAAAGATGTGACTATCGTTTTCTGCAGTTTAGGTGGGATAAAGGGTAAAATATTTTTTATGATCCTTAGAGTGTAGAATGAAGAGGAAGTGATAGCATTGATTGATTTATGCGTGTAAGTTTATCATCAATTAACACTCCCAAATTCCGAGCCTTCCTAACCAGTGTAAAACGTACACCCAACTCTTGCGGCCACTAGGCAAGGGTCCAAAGAGAGAGCTAAGAACCAAACAGCAGAACCTCTGTCTTTCCAGAGTTCAGCTTCAAGCAATTTATATCCATCCATCCACTGACCGCCAGCATGCAGTCACGGAATCTGGACCCTATCCCATTATCACCACAGGCCAGGGAGACCACAATTTGTGTGTCGTTCACGGAGGATGTAAGGAAAAACCCAAAGATCTTATTAATTGAGCTAGAGAGGTGACATAAACAGCAAATAAAGTAATCGAAGACCCCTGAGGGATCCCACAGGATAAAGAAAAAAGCTGGGAGACAAACTCACCCGATGCTACAGACAGTTATAAGCACAAGAAGAAAGAGCTTACCAGATCCGGGTCTGCGCCGCTGATACCAATCTTTGCCAAATGATCTATCAGCAGCTCACGGATGATGGTATCAAATTCTGCTGATGGATCTAATAGGATGTGGGCTGCTCTGTCTCCCTAGTCTGGTGACCACCTCATCTGCTCTGGGGCTTTAATTGGTTCTGTCTCAGTGCTATGGCCTCTACGAAAACCAGATTGAGTTGGGTCTAGGAGATTGTTGTGTTGAATGTGATTAACTAATTGCGTATTCATTATCTTTTCTACAATTTAGCTGGCAGAGGTAAAAGTGAAATTAGAGGATAACTATTAGGATCCATGGAGTTAAGAGAGGGTTTTTTTTTAATTAAAGGAGGCACTGAGACTTGCTTCCAAATAGTGGGAAAAAGACCTATACTAAACTTAAGTTGGAAGATGTCGGTTAACTCAGAGGCATAGTTTCAGGAGCTAATAAGACCACCCTCGGAGGGCATTGTGTGGCGACCCGAATTTAGTAGATGTAATCAAAGTCACTACTTTCTCCTGATCAATTGTTATAAACAGATACAGCAACAAAAATAACAATGTATATTTGAAAAATCATTCTTCCCCTTTAAAGTAGACAGTAGACTTTACTGGGCTTGAGGGTACTAAGGGCAATTATTATTATTTTGCAATTAATCACAACTCAGGAAGGCTTCAGATCCTGGACTTGCACAAATGTCACAGGCCCTGATATTGGGGAAGAGTAGACTGATTGATAGCTAGTAGAATTCCTGTCTCTGAGAGACCAGTAGAACTGAGCCATCGCCAGTCATGTCAGGCCGGCCTGAGATGTGACTGACTCTGCCACAGCTTGTGCCACCGTTTTGCAACATCCGGTTTTGGAATTACTCCTGATTTTCCTAGAGGTCAGTAAAACTCACGTTGAGATCATATCTGCAGCCACGGCCGGTGGTAGGTGTAACTGCAGGGCGGTGACGAATTTCGTTGTGTGCACTGCATCACCAAATGCGATGCAGTGCGCACAGCGAAATTCGTTTTATTTATTTATATGTTTACTTACCTGTTAAAGTCCGTAATCCATACATTACTACCCCCCACCCTGCCCCTCCCCCTCCCTACATCACCGCCCTGCAGTTACACCTACCACCGGCCGTGGCTGCAAATCTGTCTGCCGAGAGGCCCCCGGGGACCACCACTGTGACCTCAATCGCCAAGGGTCCTCCCGACATCCCTGTCCCCGGCCTTCCAAGCAACAGAAAGTCCCCGGTGTCAGGATGATGGACATTAAAAGGACTGGGCTTCAGCAGGATAATGAAAGGCCCCAGCCCTGTACGATACTGACAAATGAACAATGTATTTCTCACACATAATCATTATATTTCTGTTTCATCATCATCTGAGCAGGACACACAGTTAATGCTTTATTGCCCTGCCTTCCTTTTTAGCACGAGTCTCCCAGATCAGCCGAGGAGTATAAAACACCTGAAAGGAAGAAAGGGCATGCCCTGAGAGGTTAGGATTTCTTTCCGATGATTGACTCGGGTCAGATGCATGATGACTTGCTTAAAATTTATAATGACCTGTAGCAGGCATGTCTTGCATAGAGTGGAGCAGGTCACTGAAGGCAAAGACGCAGACTAAAAATCATTTAGTCCCTTCTAAACGAGTTGGGCAGATAGGCCCTTTCAGCACAAAGGTTCCATTGCCCTCGTGAAAAGACCAGTTGTTCTGTTTTCTAAATTAAGTAACATGTACCTCTCTTCCATAGTCCAAGTTTTCAGTTCATAATCGTTATAATATGCTGACAGCTGAAGATGGAAGGTTGGAGAAAGGTTAGCCTCATCAGCTATCGAACTGAACATGTTCAGCAAACGAGAGACTTTTTTCTAATACCTGGTTTTCAACCAGTAATGCCCGAATTTGTAGAGAAATGGTGTAATTGTGTAAGTTTTTTTAATTACAAGTGATGAATGGCACTTGCAGAATTCATATACTAACTACTTTCAGTTACATATTAAGAATTAGAACCCAGAATGGAACATTGGGAGGTGGCCAGCCAATCAGAAAGTTCCTTTTGATGACTATCGCTATTATAACAAGCCTGTAAAGGGAACATTCTGTGCTACCAGGTCCCACTGTGCGTCCTATTGGTTATTGGCCCCGACATCAGTATCATTTTAGGGATTTTTGGGGCCCCCTGCTTGCAACTACCTGGAAGTTTACCTTGACACATTTTCTGAAATTCAAGAGCGCCTAATGCCAAATCATAAAGCATTATAACGTAACTTTCAGAAATGTAGTCACAAGGGTTGGACTGGGACATAAATAAGGCCAGTGCACACAAATATAGGTGGCCCCTGTAAGTCTATTAGATAGTTAAAAAACTGGCGCATGTATGCAAATCTGGGAAATATTGACATTGTACAGACTTGCTGTACAAGTGTTTTGCAAAGCATCGGAGACTGGATGGATTTGAGCTTGCTGCAGGTAACGTTTGAGGTAACATCACGGAAATTAACAGTAAAACTCGGCCCACCAGGCTATAAAACAGGCCCACAAACATAAAAAGAAAATGGCCCACACACTGACTCTCAGACCCCCTTTCGGGCACTGCCTGATTGCCCTCTAGGCCAGTCTCTTGGTAGTCACACAAAAATAGCTGAAATATGTATTATCAGGTGTCGCAAAAATCTTTAGGTTGACACTCTGCAGAAAGAAAAAGAATGAATGATAGGGGCAAACAATGAAAGGGAGAGTGCTTGATGTAAAGAAGTAGATGGGGGTGAGGTAAAGAGGGACAAAGATCACCTTTTCAGGGGTTCCGTGTAATGTGGGGGCCCTGGGCAATTGCCCACTTTGCCCATGCCTTAAACATCTCTGCTTAAAATCGCTGCAGGAGCTGCCTCTTTTCTTTATGACATTGAAAAAGCAGACCCATTCACCCAATCCACTCTCCAGCATCATTACTATAAGTGGTGCAACCTTTGCCCGCCCTGGCTTCAGAGGGGTGGGGGCCCAGCTAACACTGCACCAGCGGCGCGCTCAGTTTTAGATTTTCTTTTCCAGTTGCCTGGAACCAAGAAGGTGTTTACACGTTTGCCGGGGGGGGAAAACAACCTTTACAATGCAACTTTTACAACGCACTACCATTACAACGAAACTTTTACAACGCAACATCCATTACATCGCATGCCATTACAACGCATGACACTACAACGCATGTCATTACAACGCAGTCATTACAACGCATACCATTATAACACATACCATCACACCACATAGTACCCTTACACTATCCAACACTTACCCTACTGTTGCACCCCCTGGAGTTAGAATAGTAATTTTTACCCCTACACTATCCAACACTTACCCTACTGTTGCACCCCCTGGAGATAGAATAATAATTTTTACCCCTACACTATCCAACACTTACCCTACTGTTGCACCCCCCTAGAGTTAGAATAGTCATTGTTACCCCTACACTATCCAATACTTAGCATACATGCAATGTAATCGTATGCGTTGTAATGGTATGCGTTGTAAAAGTAGTATGCGTTGTGATGGAATGCATTGTAAAGGTAGTTTTTAAAAATTCCTTGTAGTGGCATGCGATGTAATGGAATGCGTTGTAATGGATGTTGCGTTGTAAAAAATGCATTGTTAAGGTATGCATTGTAAAAGTATGTGTTCTAACGTCATACATCCGCCAGGGGAGAGACACTGTCATGGAGAGTGAGGCAGAGGTGTGAGAAAAGTATAACTAAAAATGCAGAGGACAGGGAGAAAGAAAACATGCTATGGAAGAGTTATAAACAGCAGAATAAGAAACAAAAGGGAGGAGAGTATAAACGAGAAATGGACAAGACAGGGAGGAAAAAAGAAGCAGCTGAATGTTAGCAAAATAACAAAAAGTCAGAGAAATGTGAGATGACGACGAAGAAGAGAAAATAGATAATGAATGAAAGGAGAAAGGGAAGAGAAAGAGAGATGGGAGACAGAATGGGAATAATCTATAGCTCTGAAAAAGAAAGGGAGGAAGGACAGTACTTAACTTGGTAAAATATTAAGTGCCAGGGCCCTGACCAGGAGGTCACTACAGCTTGCACCTTCCATTGCCCCATCGCTGCCAATGACGTTATCAAAACAACTACTTATCCTCTCCTTTTTCTGCAAGTGCAACAGTTCAGATGTTTCCAGGTCCCCAAAGCTAAAAGAATGCCTGGAGAGTAGAGTATTAGTTATTTTTAATGTATATTGTATTCATAAACAACCGTTGTCTGCTCATTTCTAAATAAGAGGAGCAGCGCCACCATGTGGTAGACTGTCATGTGTAGGTGTTGACAATTAAGAACCAGTGCCAAGCACCGGAAACCAATTAAGTGCTGGTGCTGAGCACCAGAAACTTCCAGCTCAAATTAATCACTGAAGAAAGCGATTGAAAGGACTGACATTTAAGGGAGAATGGGGAGGGTGTAGGTCAGAGCTAGATGAGAGTGCAGTAAGGATGAAGGAGAAGTGTTGATTAAAGGAAGGGGGACGTATAGGAAGAGAGGCAAACAGGGAATACATAGACAAGATAATGTTAGAAAGGGAGGAACTAATGATGTAGAGGGAGCAGAAGTCGACAGAGAATTGAAAGGGGGAAGGGATGAGAGAAGAGAGAGACAGACATAGGAAAGAGAGAAAAGCAAGGGCATAGCTATAATTAGTACTGAGGTGCAGTGAGACTGGGACTATAGGATGTCGTGGCCCTGTGCACCCCATTTAAAGATGACTTTTACTACCAATCGAGGGCAGAGAAGGCTAAGAAGCAGACCCGTTTTTCTCGCTTGCAATCCGGGACTCCCATTGATCATTCCTGTTGTGGGCACTCGGCCCAGTCACACAATTGGGCTGACTTTTTAACCAAGGCAAGTGGGTAATGCTGGCTACTAATTCCAGAAAATTTCTTCACAGAAATGTAGCGAAAATGCATGAATTTAAGCATGGTTTGATGTTTGCAGGACATTGTGGGTAAGAAAAAGTTGGGGATCACACAAGGCACACCACACTGGAATCCCTTGGGTGTCTAATTTCAGAAAATGCCCTTGATTGGTAAGTTTCCTTGGATGGCAGTCGAGCCCATCCCAAATCATGCAGCTACCCCTAGTGCTGATCTTTCCACGTGGCGATTTAGGGATTTTTCTGTAGCAGTCTCTTGGCACACAGTGACACAAATGTGGTATCATAGTTATTGAGAGACTTGGGGAATGTTAGGTGGTAGTAAATATGTGGATCTCCACAGATTCTTGATTTTTCCCACACAGACATGAGAGGAAAGGATGTGTTTTTACCTAAACATTGAACTTTCAAAGGCTTCTTTGTAAAAACAACTAGGGGGGGGGGGGCACAGGTTATCTAGCTTTCAGAAATGTGCAGGTTTGGTAGGTTTTCCTAGGTGCCATCTGAGGTAGGGCACAAATTCAATAGCTAACTCAATTTCAAAAAATGGCTCGTTTTCAATGGAAAAAGTTGATGTGTTCAAGTCACCTTTTTGGACCTTGCCTGTTGTGGGGGCTAGGCCTACCCACAGAAGTGAGGTACCATTTTTACCTGGAGACTTGGGGGTATGCTGGGTGGCAGGAGATTTGTGGCTTCCTACAAGTTTCACACTTTCAATAACAACAATGTGAGGCAAATGTGTGTTTTTAACCAGAGTTTGAGGTTAACAAGTGCTTCTGGGTAAAAATAACCTGTTGAGAGTCGCAAACATCATGCCACCTTGGACTACCTCTGGTGCCTAATTTTTAGAAATGTGTTTTTGAGTGGATATGTTTGATTGGTCTATGTTGAGTTTTGGTACCTTTCCCTGACATATTCACAAGGCCCACTCACAAAAGTGAGGTACCATTTTTATCAGGAGATCCGGGGGGAATACTGGGTGGCAGGACATTTGTGTATTCTGCAGATTTTAGAACTTTCCCTCACAGAGAGGTGAAGAAAATGTGTGTTTGTGGGCACAGTTTGAGGTTTGATAGGGCGTATGGGTATAAAACATTTGTTAAAACTACACAAATCACCCCTGGGTATCTAATTTTCAAGAATCTCTGGGTGTGATATATTTTTCTTGGTAGTGGCTAAGTTAGGGCCCAAAATCTGCAGGTACCCACGTTGTAAAAAAGCAATAGATTCTGGTGGGTAAAGTATGATGTGTCCAGGTCACATTTTGAGTTGTATTGTGTCACAGGTGCTAGGCCCAGCCACATAAGTGCAGTAGCATTTTTTAAGAGAGAGGTATGAAAAAACAGAATACTAGAACATTTGTTATTACCAATTGGATTTTTCTAATATAAAACAGTGTTTTTCAAAATGCGCTCTGAATGACATTAGTGGGGTACGTACCATTTCAGAGATGTACAAATAACCAATGCTCATAAATTCAGCATGATATGTACACTCTTTATATTTTACCAAATGAAGTTCTCCATAGTCATAACATACTGAAAAAGAATTGTAACATGCAGCTCAATTGTTGGGTCTGGGTGCCTCGGGTTCTTGGAGAATGTGCAAATCCTATACATCACCACAACAAGAGAGGATTAACAGATGTAACAGTATATTGCTTTTGTAAATTGGCCATTGTGACAAGACGTTACAGATGCAAACATTGTCACAAATGACTGCTTTTTCCTGCTCATTTTCAATATTTTAAAAAAAATTTCAACAGTTAGTTTTTTTAAGAAAACCTTGAGATATCTACACAAGTGACCCTTCGCTGAGTTCATCTTTATAGCATCACCTATGGGTTTTACACCAGTTTCCACCACAAACTGGAAGTAGATTGAAAGCCAAAACATTGGAAAATGAGTCTACCTTTTAGAAAAATGCCAAAACTGTGATTAAAAAATTGTTCTTAGATAAAGGTCTGCATGTTCCGAAAACGTGACTATGGTATTTTTAGCACAGTAAAGCTTTTGTTGATGCAATTGTTAGAAAAAAAAGTAGAAATGTTTAAACAGTACACTTTTTCCCCATTTTTCTAAAAAAAAAATAGCTATATTTTGCCTAATGACTCAGTTGCATCCTGGGTAATCCACAAATCCGCACTTAGAATCCTCATGATACTGGAACAAAAAGGACACAAATTGTTGTGGATGCCTCATGTGGTAAATTTACGGCAGCATAAGAGCAAAGTACCCCAAACAGCCAAAAAAAGGTACAGCACTGGGTGGATGTGTCAGCAGTTAAAGGGTTAAAGGGTTATATAACAGAATATATATTGTTGCTGGGTTCTTGTAAAACAATTTATTGAACCTTTGTGTGGCCATTTTATACTGTTTTAATGACTAAAACATCCCAATTATTAGACTCTTTAAAATGTAATGTTATTGGTCCAGTTGAAGGCACAGCGCCGAAACGTGAAGACCGTCCATATTCTTTTTGCACGAATGGTGGTTAAATAAAAAATTTTAAAATAAGAGATTACCTGCTCAGCTTTTTCTTCATGGTGCCGTGAAATCTTTGCTACATGGAGGCTTGGAGATCGAGAAAATAAAAAATACACACATATATATATATCAAGCTCACTGGGGTAACCACAGATTGAGAGGCACGCAAGCACAAACCAGCCTTTCCCCATTAAAAGCTTTATTCGGGACACGCAGCTTTGCATCTTAGTCCGCGCTGCCACAGCATTCTGCAGCGTGGACTAAGATGCAAAGCTGCGTGTCCCGAATAAAGCTTTTAATGGGGAAAGGCTGGTTTGTGCTTGCGTGCCTCTCAATCTGTGGTTATCCCAGTGAGCTTGATGTTAAAAGCGGCAGACCAGCCGCCGAGAGAGCACCACTCCTTGTAAAGGGAAGGAGGCCGAGGGGCTACATCTTAGGAGCTCTGTCCGGAGCACTTACCCTGGAATTGCACGCTGCTGAACATCTTGGTGCCCATCCAGGGTTTTCGATTGTGCCACGGCAGGAGCAACGATTCAGGACTGTAATGGTGGACTACATCTCCCAGAAATGCGGAAATAGGCGTATAAGGGATTAAATGGATGTGGCCAGCACTGCTCCGTGAGCCTCGGAGGAAGTGATTTCATCACGAAACGCGTCAGGCGGAATGCTGTGGCAGCGCGGACTAAGATGCAAAGCTGCGTGTCCCGAATAAAGCTTTTAATGGGGAAAGGCTGGTTTGTGCTTGCGTGCCTCTCAATCTGTGGTTACCCCAGTGAGCTTGATGTTAAAAGCGGCAGACCAGCCGCCGAGAGAGCACCACTCCTTGTAAAGGGAAGGAGGCCGAGGGGCTACATCTTAGGAGCTCTGTCCGGAGCACTTACCCTGGAATTGCACGCTGCTGAACATCTTGGTGCCCATCCAGGGTTTTCGATTGTGCCACAGCAGGAGCAACGATTCAGGACTGTAATGGTGGACTACATCCCCCAGAAATGCGGAAATAGGCGTATAAGGGAATAAATGGGTGTGGCCAGCACTGCTCGGTGAGCCCCTGAGGAAGTGATTTCATCACGAAACGCGTCAGACGGAATGCTGTGGCAGCGCGGACTAAGATGCAAAGCTGCGTGTCCCGAATAAAGCTTTTAATGGGGAAAGGCTGGTTTGTGCTTGCGTGCCTCTCAATCTGTGGTTACCCCAGTGAGCTTGACATATATATATATATATATATATTTTCACGATTGATCCTGTCGCAGAGGGAACTCCACAAGTTGGTGCTGGGTTCGGGACCAGGACCGGATCCCGTAGGTTATTTTTTCACGAACAGAAGACCAGCACTCCGCACTGCAGAATTAAATTAAAGGTTTATTTAAGACACTGTCAGAAGCCTACGCGTTTCGAACCAGATGGTTCCTTTTCACGGCAGTCGCCAGTAGGTAGTTATAGTTAGGATTGTTTTCCATAGGGAAATTGCAACATTCTATTGGGAATAACTTTTATCGCCGGTTGAGGAATCTGCCTGAAATTTTCCTTAACTTTGCCTCGCGGCGCTCTGCTCCTTCCCTGAAAGTTTGGGGGGCATTCGTCAAGCGGGGGCCGAGATAAAAGGGGGGTCCCAAAACGTGTTTTCCCCATGTTAATTTCCATGTTAATTTTTCTAGCTGGGCTAGATTGTATTCACGATCCTGCCCCCGCTGAACAGAATCCTGTGCCACGGAGGTTGATGCGGTAGGGGGACCCAGGGGGACATTGACATTTCTTCTTATGCATGGGAATAGGTTGGATGACATCGTGAAGCAGCTATTTTCTGCAAATGATAATGTAAATCACCCACCTTTCTTACCTGGACCCCTGCTGCATTCTGGGATTCGTGGTGCACAAGTACCGAGTGCACTACAATTAGAAAGAAAGGACACTGTTCCAGGGGCGGGGCGGACCTTAACCAATCAGTAAGGGGCTATTATTTAAACACGATGTCACTTGCATCTGCCCGTGATACTCTTGGCGCTGAAGAAGGCATATGAAATGCCAAAATGCATTCGCCTGTAAAGAGTGCATCTGACGGAATAAAGTGATCTCCCTGTCAAACCCCGCTGTGGCCTCTGCTCTTTCTTCGAGGGAGTTGCTGTTGATATTTTGCGCGCATGCCAGAGACGCGCTTCAGAGGCCCCCGCATCTTGAAGTTGGCCTTGGTTGCACTGGCGTCTGCTGCTGCTGCGGCGGAATCTCTACATTTTCCAGGGAACTGGATCACCAAGGCCCACCCCCGGGACCAGGAGGAGATGGGGCGGTGTTGGTGCTATTTCGGCTCCACGCTGGGCTATATTGTATTCACGATCCTGCCCCCGCTGAACAGAATCCTGTGCCACGGAGGTTGATGCGGTAGGGGGACCCAGGGGGACATTGACATTTCTTCTTATGCATGGGAATAGGTTGGATTACATCGTGAAACAGCTATTTTCCGCAAATGATAATGTAAATCACCCGCCTTTCTTACCTGGACCCTTGCTGCATTCTGGGATTCGTGGTGCACAAGTACCGAGTGCACTACAATTAGAAAGAAAGGACACTGTTCCAGGGGCGGGGCGGACCTTAACCAATCAGTAAGGGGCTATTATTTAAACACAATGTCACTTGCACCTGCCCGTGATACTCTTGGCACTGAAGAAGGCATATGAAATGCCGAAATGCATTCGCCTGTAAAGAGTGCATCTGACGGAATAAAGTGATCTCCCTGTCAACCCCCGCTGTGGCCTCTGCTCTTTCTTCGAGGGAGTTGCTGTTGATATTTTGCGCGCATGCCAGAGACGCGCTTCAGAGGACCCCGCATCTTGAAGTTGGCCTTGGTTCCACTGGCGTCTGCTGCTGCTGCGGCGGAATCTCTACATTTTCCAGGGTACAGGATCACCAAGGCCCACCCCCGGGACCAGGAGGAGCTGGGGCGGTGTTGGTGCTATTTCGGCTCCACGCTGGGCTAGATTGTATTCATGATCCTGCCCCCGCTGAACAGAATCCAGTGCCACGGAGGTTGATGCGGTAGGGGGACCCAGGGGGACATTGACATTTCTTCTTATGCATGGGAATAGGTTGGATGACATCGTGAAACAGCTATTTTCCGCAAATTAAAATGTAAATCACCCGTCTTTCTTACCTGGACCCCTGCTGCATTCTGGGATTCGTGGTGCACAAGTACCGAGTGCACTACAATTAGAAAGAAAGGACACTGTTCCAGGGGCGGGGCAGACCTTAACCAATCAGTAAGGGGCTATTATTTAAACACAATGTCACTTGCACCTGCCCGTGATACTCTTGGCGCTGAAGAAGGCATATGAAATGCCGAAATGCATTCGCCTGTAAAGAGTGCATCTGACGGAATAAAGTGATCTCCCTGTCAACCCCCGCTGTGGCCTCTGCTCTTTCTTCGAGGGAGTTGCTGTTGATATATATATATATATATATATATATATATTCACTGAAAAAACCATAGGTTATAGACCATATATAGTTAGGAATTAGCATTTAAAAAACCTTATTTTACTCACACAAAACCATTGAAATTCCATATATAGTTAGTTGCACTAACTATATATCGCGCACCCGCAATCCACTGCTGATCATGTCACATATTACATCATTCATGACATGGTCAGTGACATCACTGATGACATCACTGATGACATCTCAAATGACATCACTGATGACATCACTGATGACAACATCCAGTGACTGTATGTTTCTGTAAAGTTAAAATATGTCTTACATATTGAAGAATGAGTGGATGTATAAGTGTCTGGATGAAGGATTTAGTAGGTGCGTGACTGACTGTATGAGTGAGTGATTAAATGTGTCTCACTGAATGATTGGGTTAGTGACTAAACTGTCTTAATTTGTGCATCATTATGTCTGTTGTGATGTAAACTGCTGCATGTGTTGATCATTAGCTATACGAGAGGCTATATGTGTTATTAATTGGTTGCCCAAGTATTTCTATGGGAGATTGAGTTTGTGTGGGGGTGGCTGGAAGGTGTGTGACTCTATGCATAGATGTGTGAGCAGTTTATTCACTAGGTGTATGAGTTTAAGACTGCATGTGGAAACAGCTACATGGGCAGTTGACTGTGTGCATGAGTGTATTGATGAGTGAATGGATATCTCAATGCTACATGTCATAGTAAGTACATATGTTAAACACAGTACATGTGAGAGTTGGCATATATAAATAACTGTGCATGAGAGCCACTGAATGAGTGAGTGGTTGTATCGATCATTGTGAACTTGTATCAGGGATTGTATAAGAGAGTAAATATGTGTTAGTATATGTTTCAATAAGTAAGGTGTGTTTAACTGTATAGTTGAAGAAATGGAGGTGAGATTGTTTCTTTGCATGACTGACTGGGTGTGTGAGTAACTCCATGGATGAGTGGCAGTGTGTGAGTGTCTGTATACACTGAGTGTATCTAAGGTTATATTAGAGTCTGAAGAGGTTTATCGTATTAGCACAAGAATGATGTCAAATGAGATGTCATCAGTGATGTCATCAGTGATGTCATTTGAGATGTCATCAGTGATGTCATCAGTGATGTCACTGACCATGTCATGAATGATGTAATATGTGACATGATCAGCAGTGGATTGCGGGTGCGCGATATATAGTTAGTGCAACTAACTATATATGGAATTTCAATGGTTTTGTGTGAGTAAAATAAGGTTTTTTAAATGCTAATTCCTAACTATATATGGTCTATAACCTATGGTTTTTTCAGTGAATTTCAATGGTTTTTTAATAGCAAATATCATAAGCTGTCGAATGTCAAGTACGTGGTAAGTAAAAACATTTTCGTGTTTATGCACACTGATCTGCTTTGAATGCTGCCCCCCACCCCTCATTTCTATTAGGAGTACTCTCTCTTTGCAGATAGTGAAGGGTAGTTAACGCAGGCCTTTGCCCCCGTTGCCCCCGTTGTAATCCGTCGTGCCTGCTTCTCTCTCCATTTGATTGATTGTTCTCTTTGGTTCATTCTCTATTTACAAACAAGCACAGAGTCGCAATACTCTGTTTAGTCTTTGCAGATAGCGAAAAATCGTGTAAAAAAACTAAAGGAATCGAGCAAAATCAGTAGGCCACTAATGGGATCTCTTTTTGACCTCCCTAAAATAGAAACATTAGGAACAACCTGTTGATAATACCAATGTGTATGTACATAAGCGGCGTTCATTTGTGTTCACAGTACCCCTTGTTGATTGTTTGAATCGAGCATTGAATTGTTCGAAGTTGATTCTCTTAAGAATCTTCTCTGCCTGCAAACGAGGAAGAATAGGAATATTCTCTCTCCCTTTGCAGATAGTGAAGGGTAGGTAACGCAAACCTTTAACACGTCGTGCCTATTTCGTTCCTCATTGATTGATTGTTTCCCCAAACATTGACTGTTTGGGAATTGGTTCTTTTTGGAGGTATTCCCTGTTTGCAAATATACGTAGGAAAATCTTTGCAAATAGTGAAAGGTTACGTAATGCGGACCTTTCTCCCCCGTTGTAATCTGTCATGCCTATCTACTCCCCACTGATTGATGCACCTGTTTCACCCGGACCATTTACTAGAGATACGTCATCTGGCCCGACCAGAGAGCACCCCTAGTGAAAAGGACATATGCAATAATAACGAAGTGATCACTGTATCCTGTTAACAGAAACTTTAGCATGAAACGACCTGGAAAGAAAAGAATAGGAAAACGAAAATCAGTAGGCCACTGATGAACATGAACTTTTATTAAACAACGAACAAAGAAACGATAACATAACGTAATGATAAAACCTATTAATGTCCTAGAAACAAGAAAACGTTAAAATATGCCAGTGGTGAGAGACCAGAAAAACAGTAAGAGAAACCAAATCACCCCTCGCTGTCCCACCGCCCGCCACGCCAAAAAAATCGATAGACTAGGGAAAATGCAAGTCAGTAGAACATCCGCCCCCACTCTGGAAACTTCCAAGGTGGGGCAGGGTTGCGGCTACGCCCAGCCGGGAGCAGCCCATATAAGGCGGGTCCTGCTGCCACGCCTCGGCCAGGAGATCCTAACGTAGGGTGTAGCCGGAGGAGAGGCCGAGGCCAGCGGGACCCGGCCAGGGGATTGCCTTTACAACGCTGAACAGTTGCAGGGGGGGGAATGTCTCCTCGACCCTCCCCTCTCTCTCCCAGTCCGGCCGCGGTGGCCCTTGAGAGTTGCAGGTAGTCCCGCCACATGCTCTTCCGGTCCGGCCACCAACGGTCGGGGGGCCGAGGCCGACGGGATCCGGCTGCAGCCGATAAACCAAGAAACCCGTTCATGGGGCCAAAGCCAGGGGCGTCCGGCCGACATCTACCGGAAGCCCGGCCCGAAGACGGACGGGACACTTCTTCTTTCTTGAATAATGGCTGCGACAACACTGGGGGGGGGATGTCTTGCACATGCCTCCGACCCCCCCCCCCTCGTCCTCATCGCCTGGTCCGGCCATAACAAATCTTAAGCGAGACGCCGTGGGGTGCACTGGGAGGGAGAGACGGTGCGAACAGGCCTCTCCCGCCTCCCCAGGTGGAGGCTTCCCAGCTGCACCCTCAGCGCTCCAGGCGCCCGGAAAAGGGTTCTTCCACTGTGGCCATGCTGCAACGTCTCGCCCGGCAGGGTGGAGCCCGTCCGCTCATTTGACCCCGCGATCGCCAGTAGCTACCGAACTCTCAAAATGGCGGTCGACCTGGCAAGAGCGGGCCCAGCATAAAGAAATGGCCCGGTCACTGGTTGACTCCACCACCGTAGTCCTCCACGACCTTGAAGATTCTAGAGGAGCCGCGGGAGTCTCCGACCCCCGATGGGGAATGACTGCCATGATCGCCCGTGGAGTGACGAAACTGTATCCGCGGGACGTCGGCGCTCCCATGCTGGCACCAGCCTCACTTTGAATTACTAGAATCCTGCAGACCTCAGTTCCGGTGAAAGCACAGTGTGACCCGGTAGGAAAAATTGTTGCACCCCCTCCCCTTTTTGACTGATAGTTCAAACCACCGATCCTTTCCTTTGCCCTTTTAATGGAACTTTGGACTGCCTCCCCCTCTTTTACATTTTCTAGAGAAAACAAAACATTAACCACTACATTAGCATAGCAGTTGACACCAGAACTGTTTTCAAATTGAAAACCAACAACATCTTCAACAGAATCCTTTTTGTTTCTGCTGTGACCCTGCTACAGCACAGGCATTGTCCCCAGCAGTAATTCTGCAATGCCGGTAAGAATAGCTGTGGTGCCTACTGGACTCACTCACCCCCGCGGCGCCCCACGCCGTTATTTGCTGGGCGGCAACTTACTAGACATCACTTTCGTGCCATCTAGATTTCAGCGCGTTTTGCTGCCTTGGAACTATTCACACAACAGACTGCTACTGACGACCCACCCCCATGCAACATCTTCTGAATTTTCATAATTTGAAAGAACTAGTAACATGTCCTCATCAGGAATTCAAAAGAAATTGCCACGGTCTCTTCGTTGTTTAAATGTTTTTGTTTTGTTGTATATATTTATATGTTATTAAAGTTTTATATTCCTACTACTTTGTTGGAGTGCTATATATTTTTAATGTGACACATAATTGTAAAAACTTTGATGTACAAAGAGTCATTCCTGGAATCTTCCGCTTCAGGCTCGGTCCCCTCCCCAATCACAATACAGGATGGTTTTCAGATAGTAGGAACACGTGTGGTGTGACGGATCTCATCGGGTGTGGGCCTTGATCTACTATAACTCCTTTGAAGAGGGGTGATTCTTTACAGCTGGGGCCATAAACTACATCTGCAGGGCTAGGTGATAGCCTGGACAATCGGACACAGAGGAAGAGGAGTGTCAGAGGGTGCGGTAGTGAATAGGGCGAAAGGGAGGTGTCGGGCGGGCACAGAGTGTGATTTTCAGGGAAGAGCAGCGCAGATGGGGGGAGGTTTATTGCTGATGCATAAGACAGAGAGCGGGGGTGACCAGTGCCTGGGGAAGATGCTTGCGAGGGTGGGGAGCCATGCTACGAATCGACAGCGTGCAGAGAGTGGGTCTGGTCAAGGCATCTAAAATGGCTGCCGTGCACGACAAAAAGTGTGGCATTTCAAAAAAGGCAAGATGGCGCAGACAATGTTTTTCAACACTTCCTCATTTCCTTCGAATCGAACGTTAACAGACGTTGGTGCATATTACCAAAGTTAAGCGATATTTATCGCTAACGATGCTTACCAACGAATTTTTTACCGCTAAGCATCGTCAGAAATTATCGAAGATAAACCTTGCTATTATCAAGGTTTATCGCAAATGCGATAATAAACGGCCGCAATGCATGAATATCGCTAAAAAGTCAGCGATATTCATGCATTACCGAGCTAATGCTCTTAGCCATGTTATCCACCTCCCATTGGATAACATGGCTAAGAACTGCTCAGGGCAGGTGTTACTTTTTGGAGATATTCGCGCTTAGCGCGAATATCTCCAAAAGTTGGTAATAGGAGATAGATATCTTGCATGTTGTAATGCAAATTATTGTGGTATATGGAACTCATACCATAATCTCTCAGGAAAGCAGAAACTGATCCTTTTGGGACCGCCTAAAAAGGCCTAGGGGGTGAGGGGTACTCTACTTTGCCCCCTTTTCACGTTCCGAACTATTTTATTTTACTCTCTTCTGTAATTACACAAAATAGCACCGATAAGATGCATCGGAGACACACAGTGAGAGAAAGGAGGCCGGAGATGAAGAAGAGATGTCAAATACACATTGGAGATAATATAGTGGCAGAAGGGAAGTAAATATGAGTAAACTTACCATGTAACATAAAAATGTTGCACTCTATACTATAAGTCTCATTTTTTACTACAATCACTTCGCTACAACCTCATAAATTAAAAATAAAAATGAATAATGTCTCAAACAATTTTTGATTTCTAAATATAAATTTATTCTTCAGAATTTTCTAAATTTGAAAGAACTAGTAACATGTCCTCATCAGCAATTTCCTCATGAAAAGTCTGCAATGATGATTCTTGTAACTCTATGGTCTCCAAACATTCGATAAATTCGCCATCAACAGATTGATCAAAAAAATCATTCAAGTCATCTCCTCCTTGTGACAATATTTCATTATTGGTGCTGTCAATTTCAATCAATGTAGTGGAATCATTCAAGTCATCTCCTCGTGACAATATTTCATTATTGGTGCTCTCAATTTCAATCAATGTAGTGGAATCATTCAAGTCATCTCCTCCTTGTGACAATATTTCATTATTGGTGCTGTCCATTTCAATCAATCTAATGGAATCATACAAGTCATCTCCTCCTTGTGACAATATTTCATTATTGGTGCTCTCAATTTCAATCAATGTAGTGGAATCATTCAAGTCATCTCCTTGTGACAATATTTCATTATTGGTGCTGTCCATTTCAATCAATCTAATGGAATCATACAAGTCATCTCCTCCTTGTGACAATATTTCATTATTGGTGCTCTCAATTTCAATCAATGTAGTGGACAATTCAAAAGAAATTGCCACGGTCTCTTCATTGTGAGCCATTTTATTTTGAAATTGCTTGCTGTAAATTGCAGAAAAAAATAATCACTTTCATTTATCGTTTTTAGTAATACATAATATAAAACTAACTTTATCAAGTATTTAGTATAACAGAAGGACTGCAAATAAATAACAGAAAACATTTTTCAAATTATCTTCAAGTGTACAACATAGTTCCCCTTACAAAGAAATTGCCACGGTCTCTTCATTGTGAGCCATTTATTTTGAAATTGCTTGCTGTAAATTGCAGAAAAAAATAATCACTTTCATTTATCGTTTTTAGTAATACATAATATAAAACTAACTTTATCAAGTATTTAGTATAACAGAAGGACTGCAAATAAATAACAGAAAACATTTTTCAAATTATCTTCAAGTGTACAACATAGTTCCCCTTACAAATTAACAACTCACCTTTTTAAAAGTAGGAGAAGTGTTAGTACTGTGTAAATCAAACACCAGAAATTCACCACCAAAAATTCCTCACAAATGTACCTCAGACAGTAGTATCACAAAATGGCTGTGGTTTCCTCTCATTTGACATATATACATAACCAATTAACTTTCATCACACACAAATACAAAACCAAAGTAACATTTTAATTGGTTCCAAATTTCAACACTTTCAAATGTGTTTTCCCCATGCAATTTTCCATAGGACATTTACATACGTCTACAGCCTGAATGGCTGAACGGAATTACACCAAACTTGGCAAAATGGTACATCAAACCTAAGAGGTCAGGAAGGATCTACTATGCCCCCTTATGGTCATTTCCCCCTTCGCTTTGGCCTCCTCTTGTCTCTCAATCCTACCGAGAGACAAGATGGCGGCCGCTACGGACTGTTTGGAATGTTGACAGACGCCGGAGAATCAATCAGCTTCGCAAAGCTCCGTAACGCGAAAAGTACGCGAAGCGGAGCGCTGTTACAGATATATATCTTTTTTTGAACGTTAATTTCTCAAAATCCACTGGAGCACATATATTGAGACCTAGCAAAGGCACATCGGGCTACCAGTCCCTAATATTTTGCCAAGTTTCGTGCAAATCCATTCAGCCGTTCGATTATTATTATTATTTATTTTTTTTGCCCCGCGGGGCCCTTTTAAAACCTCCACATCAAACCTAGGGGGTCAGCGAGGATCTACTATGCCCCCTTATGGTCATTTGCCCCTTCGCTTTGGCCTCCTCTTGTCTCTCGATCCTACCGAGAGACAAGATGGCGGCCGCTACGGACTGTTTGGAATGTTTACAGACGCCGGAGAACCAATCAGCTTCGCTTCACAAAGCTCCGCGCGAAAAGTACGCGAACTGGAGCGCTGCCCGGTCCGCTGTTACAGATATATATCTTTTTTTGAACGTTAATTTCTCAAAATCCACTGAAGCACATATATTGAGACCTACAAAAGGCACATCGGGCTACCAGTCCCTACAATTTTGCCAAGTTTCGTGCAAATCCATTCAGCCCTTCGAGCTAAAAGTGAGGCCAACCGCCCTATGGAAAACTCAATGTTAAAAACACGTTTTGGGACCCCCCTTTTTTCTCGGCCCCCCCTTGACGAACCCCCCCCAAATTTTCAAGGGCTGCTCAGAAACAAAATGTGCCATTTTCCTGAAAATTTCAGCCAATTCCGTCCACAAACGCCAAAGTTATTAGACATAGAATTTTCAAAAATCCCATAGAGAAAAAATCCTAACTATATATACCTACTGGCGACCGCCAGTAGGTAATATATATATATATATATATATATATATATATATATATATATATATATATATATATATATATATATATATATATATATATATATATATATATATATATTACCTACTGGCAGTCGCCAGTAGGTAGTTATAGTTAGGATTGTTTTTCATAGGGAAATCGCAACATTCTATTGGGAATAACTTTGGCGCCGGTTGAGGAATCTGCCTGAAATTTTCCTTAACTTTGCCTCGCGGCGCTCCGCTCCTTCCCTGAAAGTTTGGGTGGCATTCGTCAAGCGGGGGCCGAGATAAAAGGGGGTCCCAAAACGTGTTTTCCCCATGTTAATTTCCATAGGGCGGTCAAACTCACTTTCAGCTCGAACGGCTGAATGGATTTTCACCAAACTTGGCAAAATTGTAGGGACTGGTAGCCCGATGTGCCTTGCTATGTCTCAAGATATGTGCTTCAGAGGATTTTGAGTAATTTAGGTTCAAAAAATATATATATCTATAGCCGCGCCCCGGTACGCGCACCGGGGAGCGCTCCGGGCGCGCCACGCGACTTGCGCACGAAAAGCTGATTGGCTCTCGGGTGTCTGTAAACATTCCAAACAGTCCGGAGCGGCCGCCATCTTGTGTCTTGGTAGGATCGAGACACAAGAGGTGGCAAAAACAAAGGGGGAAATGACCAAAAGGGGGCAGGGTAGACCCCCCTGACCCCCTAGGTTTGATGTGGGGGCCACAAAAGGGTCCCGCGGGTAAAAAACATTTTTTTATTTTTTTTCGATTTTCGAAGGGGGGAGCGCCCGGTACGCGCACCGGGGAGCGTACCAGGGAGCGTACTTTGGTGAACAATAGTGAAAATAATAGTGTAAAATAATCATTTTGAGTGATTACAGGTAGGGTAGCTTTGAAAAGAGCTTTTGGGTTCTGTGGCTGTTTTAGGTACCTACAAGTACGTCCCACACACACCCACACGCACACAACCCCACACCCCAACACCCACACACTCCCCACACACACTTCACACACGCACACCTCTACCCAAACCCAAACACCTCACACCCCCACACCGATACCTTACACATCCACACCCACACCCACACATCCCACACACCCACACTCACACACACACCTCACAGACACACCCTCACATCCCCCACACACTCCCCCCCCACACATGGGGAAAACTCAGTGAAACAGGAAAATAATAATTTAAAGTGATTAGAGGAGGGTAGCTCTGCATAGAGTTGTTGTGTTGTTTGGGTGTTTCAAGAACCAACATGTAGGTACCAATGCTGAGTCTTAAATTTAATATACACCGTTTCCTCTGTAGATATGTAGCATGTTGTTACAGAAGTTATTGTGGTATATGGAATCCATATCATAGTCTGTCAGGAAAGCAGAAACAACATGGAGGCAGGAGATGAAAAAGAGATGTCAAATACACATTGGAGATAATATAGTGGGAGAAAGGAAGTAACTATGAGCAAAATTACTATGTAACATAAACAAATTGCACAGTATACTATAAGTCTGAATTTACATTATAATCATTTTGGTACTAGTTTATGAATTACATATAAAAATGAATAATGTCTCGAACAATTTTTGGTTATTAAATATACATTTATTTTTCTGATTCTTTTTCCAAATTTAACAGAACTTCTAACAACACATTGTCGGAAATGTCCTCATTTTCAATCAGCGAATCTACTGCTTCTACACATTGAACTAATTCATAGTCCCGTGTTTCATCCATGAAATCTAAGTCTTCATTATCTACAAAAAAAATGTCACTGTTGTTCTCCAGAACAATTGTGAAGGAAATATTCTGCTCTCCTTCCATTTTCTTGCTGTAATTTGCATAAAAAATAAATATATCAGTAGAGATAGGGCACTGTTGGGTTTAAGTTCAGACAGGGAGTTTTAATTTTTTAACAGTGAAGTTATCTTTGGGCAGTGTATGGTATCAGGCTGGAAGTAGAAATATAAAAAAGTGTATATCATAAAGCCTAAGTAAATTCATAATTATACAAGACAAGTCTAACTCCATCCATAAGTATAACAGAGAAGCCTATCTCAATCTATAACTATTACAGAGGGATAGTATATAACTATCAGAAAATGTTTTCCAAATTAACTTAAAGTGCCCAACATACTTCAGTTTTCAAAATAACATCTTACTTTTGAAAAAGAAGTTTAAGTTCTCAGTGAAAATCCTTTTGAAATGTACTTTAGGAAGTATTATTCAAAATGGCTGTGTTTCCCTCTCTTTCTTTATATATATTCATGTACTTAACCAATCAAATGTCATGAAATAATAGTAGAAAATGAAAGTAACATTTTAATTGGTTGTACATTCTAACACTTCAGATGTGTTTTTGTCAAGTAATTCACCTCAGGATATTTAGAGAGGGCTACAGGCCAAATGGCTCAATGGAATTCCACCAAATTTGGGAAAATGGTAGGGACTGGTATGTAGTATGGCCTATTCTATATTTGGTGAAAGTGTCTCCAATGGTTTTTATGTAAATTAACTTTTTTAATTTTTGGGAGCGCTTCCCGGTGCGCGCCCCGGTACGCGTACCGGCAGCACTACGGAAGTCCTCCATTTTGTGTTTCGGTAGATTTGAGACAGAAAATGGAGGACAAACAATGTTGGGAATGGGTATAAGGGGGCATGGTAGGCACTCCCTGACCCTCTAGGTTTTCTGAGGGGGTCTTAGGAGGCCCATATAGGTGAGAAAAAAAAAATATATTTTTCGCGGGGGGAGCGCCCGGTACGCGCACCGGGGAGCGTACCGGGGAGCGCACTTTGGTGAAAAATAGTGAAAAAAGTTAGAAAAAGAAAATCATTTAGAGTGATCAGAGGTATGGTAGCCCTGAAAAGAGCTTTTGGGTTCTGTGGCTGATTTAGGTACCTACAAGTAGGTACCAATGCACAGTCTTAAATTCTGGAGGAATATTCTATTCCCCTCATCTGAGAAGTGCACACCATCTGCTCTGTAGATATCTTGCATGTTGTAACGCAAGTTGTTGTTGTATATTGAACCCATTCCATAGTGTCTCTCATGTAAGCAGAAACAGATTTATTCACATGTTTCCGTGCTTTCTCAAATTGTGGACAAAATTGGTTGGACCAGTTCCATTTCTGTCTTTGGCATATATTGGAATATACCATGGCAGTTTGTGGAAAAATTGTCATCAATTGCCCAAAGGTGTCCTTTAAAAGCATCTCCAGACCTACCCCAGTCAAAGTGCCTAGGTCATTTCCACCACAGTGCAAAATTATGAGGTCAGGGTGTGGCAGATGGTAAAAGGTTTTCACCAATGGTATCATTTGATGACATCTCAATCCTCTTTGGCCACTCCATTTTATGTGCACATTTGGTAAATCAAGGTTGTGAAAATTTCTGGTAGCTGCATACCTTTGAGCCCAGTGAATGTAGCTATGTCCAATAATCCAGACAGAGTACATGGTGAGAGGAGGTTCTGGTGCAGTCAGATGAAGTGTAGGAATGAAATGGCAGTTGGAACAGTAGGAGTTTGCAAAACAAAAACTGTGGAGCTTCAGTGCTCTTGAATCACAAGCAATGATTGGTGGATTCAGATAGTTGAAAACTGAAAGTTAGGGTGCATGGTTCTGTTATGTGAAAGAAGTATTTTGAATGGTTAAGAAAAAGTCATTTAAAGAAAGATTGCAGTGGATAAGCTGGTGTATTGAGAGGTCAAACATGCTTGCTGATTTGATTTGCAACATTGTAGAATACAATTTTAACCTTGGGAGCTCAGTAAGGAGGGGGTTGCTATGGTAACAGGTAGAAAGGGCTGAGGGGGGGAAGGGTGTTGATTTGAAAATAGAGAGGGAAGAGTTTTGATTGGTTACCATGAGGAATATGTGTGTAGAATTAGAGGTTTTCTGTGCCATTAATGGTTGCAGTGCCTGGAGAACATACCTTTTGCTCTGCTAAAGAAATATTGGTGTGTGTATCTGACACTGTTCTGAATCTCCTAAAGCATTTGTAAAGGTGAGTTATGATTCATTTAGATAGAGAGTTCAGATTAAGAAGCACATTGATTTTCTTTGCTGTTGGTTTGTGTGATGCTTTTTGAAAATGCATGGTTTCTATATTTGTAAAATAGAGGATTTGTATTTTGTGAAATAGTGATGTTTCAGTAGTGAAGTTGAATGGTTGTACATAGGACTTGCACTCTGTATCTATAATGTTATTTTAAAAATCAATTTTAGGGTAAATGAATGGGTTTCAGTAGTGAAAATGAATGCATGTACATAGGACCTATGTTCTGTTCCTAAAATGGTAATTGAAAAACGATTTTAGTGCAAATCAATGGGTTTCAGTAGTGAAAATGAATGCTTGTATATAGGATCTGTGCTGTGTTTCTAAAATGTTAATTGAAAAACGATTTTAGTGCAATAATGGGTTTTAGTAGTGAAAATGAATGCTTGTAAATAGGATCTGTGCTCTGTTCATAAAATATTAAATAAAAAACGATTTTAGGGCAAATTAATGGCTTTCAGTAGTGAAAATGAATGCTTGTACATAGGACCTGTGTTCTGTTCCTAAAATGGTAATTGAAAAACGATTTTAGTGAAAATCCATGGCTTTAATATTTTTAAGAAGGAATAAATAGTGTGTGCATAATTATATAAAAATATTTGATTCTTTTACAAACATGTTACCTGTTTTACCTCAGATGGGGAAGCAGACTGAGTTTCTTTGCTGTTGGTTTGTTTCATTTTTTGGGTAATGCTTGGTAGGAATGTTTGCAAGAGATAGGAAATGTATTTTGTAAAATAGTGACTTTTCAGTACTGAAATGGAATGATTGTACATAGGACCTGCACTGTGTTTCTAAAATGTTATTGAAAAATCGAATTTGGGGCAAATTAATAGCTTTTACATTTTTGAGAAAGAATAAAAAGTGTGTGCATGATTACATAAAATAATTTGAAGCTTTCACAATCATGTCACCTGTGTTACCTCAGATTAGGAAGCACACTGAGAGCGTTATTTATGAAAACAGCGATGCGTCACTTTTAACTGCACTCCTTGTGACACCAATGATGCATTATATTTAATGTATGACGCATCATGTTTCTAGGACTTACAGATAAGTCAGTATTTCTGATGTATCTGTAAGCGCAAAAGTGACGAATTGCTGGAGTGTGTCACAAAAATGACGCAACTCCAGCAATGCATCCTTTCACATGGGGAAAGCCCCATGTGAAAGCGTTTGCCCCAGTCTTACGCCTGCTGTGAGGCAGGTGCAAGATTTTGACGTAATAGTTTCCTAAAAGTGACGCAGTGAAATCTCATAGATTTCACTGTGTCACTATTACGAGGCTTTTTGCGGGGGAGTGCACCCTCTGTGTACATTACACCTGACAGAGGTATAATGTGGCGCAGAGGTTTAAAAAGTGACGTATCTACCTATATGCGTCACTTTTTAAATATGGCGCAAAAAGGCACATGTTTTATGCTGTCGATGCGTCAAAAAAAGTGACGCATCAGCATTGCAAAACTGACGCAGGGCCTCATAAATGAGGTTCATCTTTTTTTGCACACTACTCCAGTTTAGTCCTGTCCACTGCACTCTTGGACACAAGCCTCACCTTTTGTGCTCCCCTGGACAGGCTTCATCTCATCTGCACTCCTGCTTAGGTGTCAGAATCCTTTCACATGGGGAAAGCCCATGTGAAAGCGTTTGTCTCAGTCTTACGCCTGCTGTGAGGCAGGTGCAAGATTTTGACGTAACAGTGTCCTAAAAGTGACGCAGTGAAATCTCATAGATTTCACTGCGTCACTATTATGAGGCTTTTTGCGGAGAAATTAGCCCTCTGTGTACATTATACCTGACAGAGGTATAATGTGGCGCAGAGGTTTAAAAAATGACGCATCTACCTACATGCATAACTTTTTAAATATGGCGCAACAAGGCACATGTTTTATGCCGCCAATGTGTCACAAAAAATGACGCATCAGTAGCACAAAATTGACGCAGGGCTTTATAAATGAGGCTCATCTTTTTTTTGCACACTACTCCAGTTTAGTCCTGTCCACTGCACTCTTGGACACAAGCCTCACGTTTTGTGCTCCCCTGGACAGGGTTCATCACATGAGCACTCCTGCTTAGGCCTTATAATCTTTTTTTAGAATAACATTTGAGAAAAAGAGAAAAGGTCATATGTATAAGCTTTTCATTACACTACTAAAATATTTTTGGGGCAAAATAATGAGTTTTACATTTTTGAGAAAGAATAAATAGTAGGACCTGCACTGTGTTTCTAAAATGTTATTGAAAAATCGATTTTGGGACAAATCAATGGCTTCTACATTTTTGAGACAGAATAAATAGTGTGTGCATGATTACATAAAAAAATTTAAACTTTTCACAATCATGTCACCTGTGTTACTTCAGATTAGGAAGCACACTGAGCTTCTTTGCTGTTGGTTTGTGTTATTTTTTTGTAATGCTTGGTAGGATTGTTTGCAAGAGAGAGGAAATGTATTTTGTAAAATAGTGAGATTTCAGTACTGAAATGGAATGCTTGTACTCCAGCAATGCATCCTTTCACATGGGGAAAGCTGCATGTGAAAGCGTTTGCCTCAGTCTTATATCTGCTGTAAGGCAGGCGCAAGATTTTGACGTAAAAGTGTCCTAAAAGTGACGCAGTGAAATCTCATAGATTTCACTGTGTCACTATTATGGGTTTTTTTGCGGAGAAATGACTTCTCTGTGTACATTACACCTGAAAGAGGTATAATGTGGCGCAGAGGTTTAAAAAGTGACGCATCTACCTACATGCGTCACTTTTTAAATATGGCGCAACAAGGCACATTTTTTATGCCGCCGATGCGTCACAAAAAGTGACGCATCAGTAGCGCAAAACTGACGCAGGGCTTTATAAATGACGCTCATCTATTTTTTTGCACACTACTCCAGTTTAGTCCTGTCCACTGCACTCTTGGACACAAGCCTCACCTTTTGTGCTCCCCTGTTCAGGCTTTATCACATCTGCACTCCTGCTTAGGCCTCATAATCTTTTTTTAGAATAACATTTGAAAAACAGAGAAAAGGTCATATGTATAAGCTTTTCATTACACTACTAAAATATTTTTGTGGCAAATCAATGATTTTTACATTTTTGAGAAAGAATAAATAGTGTGTGCAGGATTACATGAATAAATTTGAACTTTTCACAATCATGTCACCTGTGTTACCTCAGATTAGGAAGCACACTGAGCTTCTTTGCTGTTGGTTTGTGTCATTTTTTTGGTAATGCTTGGTAGGATTGTTTGCAAGAGAGAGGAAATGTATTTTGTAAAATAGTGAGTTTTCAGTACTGAAATGGAATGCTTGTACTCCAGCAATGCATCCTTTCACATTGGGAAAGCTCCATGTGAAGGTGTTTGCCTCAGTCTTATGTCTGCTGTGAGGCAGGCGCAAGATTTTGACGTAACAGTGTCCTAAAAGTGACACAGTGAAATCTGATAGATTTCACTGCGTCACTATTACGAGGCTTTCTGCGGAGAAATGACCCCTCTGTGTACATTACACCTGACAGAGGTATAATGTGGCGCAGAGGTTTAAAAAGTGACGCATCTACCTACATCCGTCACTTTTTAAATATGGCGCAACAAGGCACATGTTTTATGCTGCCGATGTGTCACAAAATGTGACGCATCAGCAGTGGAAAACTGATGCAGGGCTTTATAAATGAGGCTCATCTTCTTTTTGCACACTACTCCAGTTTAGTCCTGTCCACTGCACTCTTAGACACAAGCCTCACCTTTTGTGCTCCCCTGGACAGGCTTCATCACATCTGCACTCTTGCTTAGGCCTCATAATCTTTTTTTAGAATAAAATTTGAAAAATAGAGAAAAGGTCATATGTATAAGCTTTTCATTGCACTACTGAAACATTTTTGGGGCAAACTAATGTCTTTTACATTTTTGAGAAAGAATAAATAGTGTGTGCATGATTACATAAAAAAATTTGACCTTTTCACAATCACGTCACCTGTGTTACCTCACATTAGGAAGTAGATTGTGCAGATGAGGTGAGGCATGTCCAGAGGGACAGAGGAGGTGAGGCCTGTGTTCAAGACTGTAGTGGGAGAGAGGCTTTTCTTGGAGAGCGTAGGTGGTGAGACCTGTGTTTAAGAGTGCAGTGGACTAGGCTTCATGAAGCCTATCCCCCACTGCACTCTTAGACACAAGTCTCAAGTTCTTTGCACCCGTGGACAGACCTCTCTTCTACTACACTCTTCAATAGAGGCCATACCTCTTGTGCACCCCTAGACAATCCTTACCTCATCTGCAACCCTGAATAGACTTCAACTAATTGGCATGCTTAGACAGGCCTCAGCTTATTTACACCCTTGGACATGTGTCACCTCATCTGCACCTACTTACTATCAATTATACTCAATACATTGAGGCCTGTTCAGAGGACAGAGATGAGGTAAGCCTTGTCCAAGGGTGAGAGGAGCTTTGTCCTCTCCACTGTAGTCATGGACACTGAATGGTTGTACATAGGACCTGCACTGTGTGTCTAAAATGTTATTTAAAAAACGATTTTGGTGGAAAACAATGACTTAGTTTTTTGAGAAGGAATAAATAGAGTCTGCATGATTAAATACATATATTTCATCCTTTCACAATAATGTCACCTGTGTTACCTTAGATTAGGAAGTAGATTGTGTAGATGAGGTGAGGCATGTCCAGAGGGACAGACGAGGTGAGGCCTGTGTTCAAGACTGTACTGGGAGAGAGGCCTTTCCTGGAGAACATAGGTGGTGAAGCCTGTGTGTAAGAGTGCAGTGGACTAGACTTCATGAAGCTTATCTCCTACTGCACTCTTAGACACAGGTCTCACTTTCGTTGTACCTGTGGACATACCTCTCTTCCACTACACTCTTCAATACAGGTCTCACCTCTTCTGCACCCTTGGAGAATCCTCACTTGATCTGTAACCCTGAATAGACCGTTTGCTTTTTGTCATTGCTTTGTTGTTTGATAATAGTGGTCTATAATGTGCTATTTTTTTCTTTAACACAGATTGAAATCAAGATTTCAAGAGTAAGGAAAGATGCCCTCAAGGAAAAGAAGAAGGAAAAATGAAATACAGTTACCAACAAAAACAGCAACGGAATTACAGCACTCTTCAACAACAAATACTTCAAAAAACAGGAACAAAGCTCCTGGTAAGACAACTAAGGGGCCGATTAGGATGGAGGATTTTCCACCTCCTCCGGGCCGGCGGAAGCCACCTCCGGCCCGGAGGAGGCGGAAAATCCTCTGCGGAGTCACCAAAGACCCACCGCCAAATTAGGATGGCTGGTGGGTCTGGAATTCCGTCCGCCGCTTTTCCGCCGCGGTCGGCTTCCGACCGCGGCGGAAAAGCTATAACATGGCAGGCGGTGTCTATGAGACACCGTCCGCCATATTATGATGTTTGTGTAAAACTGCTTTTCCACGGCGGCTTTTCCGCCATGGAAAAGCATACGGACATTCACTTTGGGGGCCCGTTGCGGGCCCCCTGGGTGAATGGGGGGTGGGGGGTGCACATGGGGGGTACCTATGGTACCCCCCTGCATTTGCGTGCACAAAGCAGCAGGCACTGTGCGGTGCCTGCCGCTTTGTGCATGTAAATGTAACACATGCTTTTTTAACATTGCGGCGGGTGCAGCTTGAAGCTGCACCCGCCGCAATGTTAAATATAGAGGATGTGACCGCCACCCTGGCGGTCACATCCTAATTGCACTGGAGGGAACGCCGCAGCCCCTGCGGACGTTCCCTCCTCCTCAAGGGTGGCGGACGGACGCAAGTCCGTCCGCCATCCTAATCGGCCCCTATGTCTTTCCTACGGAACATATGTAGATCAAAAAAAAATGTTGGACAGCATGTAGAAAAAGAGAATGAGACAGTAAATTTGAAAAGGAAGGAGAGACCCTCAAAGAATCCTACAACTGGAGCAGGAGAGAATAATATGTATAGGAATAGAAGGCAGAATCAGTTTAGAGACATTCGTAAACGAATGTTTCGCAATAGGGTGGTTTTAAATTTGTTAAAAAACATTAGGAAAGGTAAACAGAGAGCTGCTTTTTATAAGAAAAAGAAAAATGTAGAGAAGATTGTTGATCAGGCTTTTGAAGCTAAGAAAAAAATATTTATTTTAATAATCAATAGAATTAGGACACTTAACAAGACAATTGATGTTTTCAAATCAAACAGTAGATGGAAAAGAGTAATTAATCGGACTAATTTTTGTAAAGTTTTTTCAGGAGAATGGATGCACAGTTCAAGTTGTGAGCCATTTTTTAATGAGGAGAGTTACTTCCAGGAGAATGATTTAGTGCATGCAGTTGACACCAGTGGTCGAGCGTATGAAGTGAAAGACGGTTGTCCGATTGAAAAAGAGAAACTTGTGCCGAGACAACCAGAAGAGGTGTTAACTGATGAAGTTTTAGGGAGACGTACTAAGGGTCCAGTGTACTCTTGAAGTGTAGTCGTATTTGTAGTGTGCGACAGGAATCAGTTGATTTGTTTTGTAATTTCTTACGTACATATAGTAAGAAAAGTCTAAAGCAGAAAGTGAAGTTGTTGCAAGATTTAGATCCTTGTAGAGTGAGAGAAAACACAGGTTTGCAAGGGCATTCACTGGCTTGTCTTTCTAGAAAAGTCTGTCAGAATGTTTTTCATCATTTTAGGATGTTAGCAGTGCATCATACCAAAATGAGGAAATTAGTGAGAATGTTGTATTATGCAAAAAGTCCAGCACTTAAGCTTAAACAATTAAACAGTGCTCTTTTGCATGGAACTGAATTAGATGTGAAAAAGATTTGTGAAGAAATTGAGATTTGTTATTTTGGTGAAAAAGTAGACAGTGTAGAAATTGACACAGCAATTCAAGGTAATGTGGAAGAGAATGTACAGATTTCAAGTACAGAAAAGTTTGAGCAAGAAATTACCAGGTTTAAAGGTGAAATCAAGTGAAAGGCCGAATTTTACTTGTGTGTGTTGTCGACTAAGTCATTATAAACATCAAACTAGATTAGTTGATTTATACGTAAAAAGTGAAAAGATGAATAATTATGAGTGGAAGGATTTTGCAACTTATTTGTGGGTGGAGAATTGTTTTGATTTGAGTTCTGATCAGCGTATTTGTAAATATTGTTATGATAAATTAAATCAAAACAGAATGCCTGCTAGAGCTGTTCATAATAATCTGGAGTTGGTAGACATTCCCCGTGAATTGATGGATTTAAATACATATGAGTCTATTTTGATTCAATGTGTCCATCCTTTTCAGGCAATTGTTCGCATGGAGCCTAAGATAGGGAAATTGCCTCCTACAGATTTGCAGAGAGGATTAAAGGGAAGAGTTGTTTATTTGCCTCTAGATTTAAAAAAAATATTGATACAATTGGTATAGAAAAATTAGAAGAGGAACCTTTAGTTATTCTAGTTAATGGGGTTCCGACAAAGAGTAAGAAAATCTGGCAAGATTTAGTGGATGTTAGGAAAGTCAAAAAGGCAACGTTGTATTTAGTCAAAAACAATGAGTATTACAAAGATGTATGTGTTGCAGAAGAGGAAACAGCTGCAGATGAAGACAGTGATTGTTCAGGCGGCCAAATTGAAAAAGTTGATGTGTCTAGAAGTGAAGAAACATATGAACATTATACTGTTCATCCTTTGCATTCCAAAGAAGTAATGGGAAATGCAATTGAATTGTTTCAAATGAAAGCAGCAAAAGGAAGTCCCATTAGTGTATGGGAAGAAAGTTTGGAAGCTCGTTGTTTTCCACAGCTATTTCCAACAGGTCGAGGTGGACGATATGACGATCGACCACTTCAAATTCCTGCATCTGAATATTGAACTGTAAGCTTATATGCTGAAGATCCAAGGTTTCGTCAATGCATTCCCTATTTGTTTCATTCACTGTATCAAAGTGACTTGTCTGGGTTTTCTTATGCAGTAAACCATATACTGAAAAGTGGAGCACATCTGCAAAATGTTTCGGCGAGGGACTTTATGGAGAAAGTGAATCTGCAAGATAATATATTGGAATCTCATTTAATCAATCTCATGGAATGTCAGCGTGGTACAAACAAGTATTGGTACCGTCGTCATGGGGAATTGAAATGTGTGCTAAGAAACTTAGGAACTCCTACATGGTTCCTCACTCTTACCTGTGCCGAGTATGCATGGGACGAATTACTTCAATTTCTACGAGAGGCAAATGCAAATATACAAAATGTTTATGCACACTGATCTGCTTTGAATGCTGCCCCCCACCCCTCATTTCTATTAGGAGTACTCTCTCTTTGCAGATAGTGAAGGGTAGTTAACGCAGGCCTTTGCCCCCGTTGCCCCCGTTGTAATCCGTCGTGCCTGCTTCTCTCTCCATTTGATTGATTGTTCTCTTTGGTTCATTCTCTATTTACAAACAAGCACAGAGTCGCAATACTCTGTTTAGTCTTTGCAGATAGCGAAAAATCGTGTAAAAAAACTAAAGGAATCGAGCAAAATCAGTAGGCCACTAATGGGATCTCTTTTTGACCTCCCTAAAATAGAAACATTAGGAACAACCTGTTGATAATACCAATGTGTATGTACATAAGCGGCGTTCATTTGTGTTCACAGTACCCCTTGTTGATTGTTTGAATCGAGCATTGAATTGTTCGAAGTTGATTCTCTTAAGAATCTTCTCTGCCTGCAAACGAGGAAGAATAGGAATATTCTCTCTCCCTTTGCAGATAGTGAAGGGTAGGTAACGCAAACCTTTAACACGTCGTGCCTATTTCGTTCCTCATTGATTGATTGTTTCCCCAAACATTGACTGTTTGGGAATTGGTTCTTTTTGGAGGTATTCCCTGTTTGCAAATATACGTAGGAAAATCTTTGCAAATAGTGAAAGGTTACGTAATGCGGACCTTTCTCCCCCGTTGTAATCTGTCATGCCTATCTACTCCCCACTGATTGATGCACCTGTTTCACCCGGACCATTTACTAGAGATATGTCATCTGGCCCGACCAGAGAGCACCCCTAGTGAAAAGGACATATGCAATAATAACGAAGTGATCACTGTATCCTGT
The DNA here is from genome assembly GCF_964261635.1 of Lissotriton helveticus. Taxonomy (NCBI): domain Eukaryota; kingdom Metazoa; phylum Chordata; class Amphibia; order Caudata; family Salamandridae; genus Lissotriton; species Lissotriton helveticus. The sequence goes on along the minus strand of NC_136063.1, from coordinate 525,165,054 downwards.
TAACAGAAACTTTAGCATGAAACGACCTGGAAAGAAAAGAATAGGAAAACGAAAATCAGTAGGCCACTGATGAACATGAACTTTTATTAAACAACGAACAAAGAAACGATAACATAACGTAATGATAAAACCTATTAATGTCCTAGAAACAAGAAAACGTTAAAATATGCCAGTGGTGAGAGACCAGAAAAACAGTAAGAGAAACCAAATCACCCCTCGCTGTCCCACCGCCCGCCACGCCAAAAAAATCGATAGACTAGGGAAAATGCAAGTCAGTAGAACATCCGCCCCCACTCTGGAAACTTCCAAGGTGGGGCAGGGTTGCGGCTACGCCCAGCCGGGAGCAGCCCATATAAGGCGGGTCCTGCTGCCACGCCTCGGCCAGGAGATCCTAATGTAGGGTGTAGCCGGAGGAGAGGCCGAGGCCAGCGGGACCCGGCCAGGGGATTGCCTTTACAACGCTGAACAGTTGCAGGGGGGGGGAATGTCTCCTCGACCCTCCCCTCTCTCTCCCAGTCCGGCCGCGGTGGCCCTTGAGAGTTGCAGGTAGTCCCGCCACATGCTCTTCCGGTCCGGCCACCAACGGTCGGGGGGCCGAGGCCGACGGGATCCGGCTGCAGCCGATAAACCAAGAAACCCGTTCATGGGGCCAAAGCCAGGGGCGTCCGGCCGACATCTACCGGAAGCCCGGCCCGAAGACGGACGGGACACTTCTTCTTTCTTGAATAATGGCTGCGACAACACTGGGGGGGGGATGTCTTGCACATGCCTCCGACCCCCCCCCCCTCGTCCTCATCGCCTGGTCCGGCCATAACAAATCTTAAGCGAGACGCCGTGGGGTGCACTGGGAGGGAGAGACGGTGCGAACAGGCCTCTCCCGCCTCCCCAGGTGGAGGCTTCCCAGCTGCACCCTCAGCGCTCCAGGCGCCCGGAAAAGGGTTCTTCCACTGTGGCCATGCTGCAACGTCTCGCCCGGCAGGGTGGAGCCCGTCCGCTCATTTGACCCCGCGATCGCCAGTAGCTACCGAACTCTCAAAATGGCGGTCGACCTGGCAAGAGCGGGCCCAGCATAAAGAAATGGCCCGGTCACTGGTTGACTCCACCACCGTAGTCCTCCACGACCTTGAAGATTCTAGAGGAGCCGCGGGAGTCTCCGACCCCCGATGGGGAATGACTGCCATGATCGCCCGTGGAGTGACGAAACTGTATCCGCGGGACGTCGGCGCTCCCATGCTGGCACCAGCCTCACTTTGAATTACTAGAATCCTGCAGACCTCAGTTCCGGTGAAAGCACAGTGTGACCCGGTAGGAAAAATTGTTGCACCCCCTCCCCTTTTTGACTGATAGTTCAAACCACCGATCCTTTCCTTTGCCCTTTTAATGGAACTTTGGACTGCCTCCCCCTCTTTTACATTTTCTAGAGAAAACAAAACATTAACCACTACATTAGCATAGCAGTTGACACCAGAACTGTTTTCAAATTGAAAACCAACAACATCTTCAACAGAATCCTTTTTGTTTCTGCTGTGACCCTGCTACAGCACAGGCATTGTCCCCAGCAGTAATTCTGCAATGCCGGTAAGAATAGCTGTGGTGCCTACTGGACTCACTCACCCCCGCGGCGCCCCACGCCGTTATTTGCTGGGCGGCAACTTACTAGACATCACTTTCGTGCCATCTAGATTTCAGCGCGTTTTGCTGCCTTGGAACTATTCACACAACAGACTGCTACTGACGACCCACCCCCATGCAACATCTTCTGAATTTTCATAATTTGAAAGAACTAGTAACATGTCCTCATCAGGAATTCAAAAGAAATTGCCACGGTCTCTTCGTTGTTTAAATGTTTTTACTGTTTTTGTTTTGTTGTATATATTTATATGTTATTAAAGTTTTATATTCCTACTACTTTGTTGGAGTGCTATATATTTTTAATGTGACACATAATTGTAAAAACTTTGATGTACAAAGAGTCATTCCTGGAATCTTCCGCTTCAGGCTCGGTCCCCTCCCCAATCACAATACAGGATGGTTTTCAGATAGTAGGAACACGTGTGGTGTGACGGATCTCATCGGGTGTGGGCCTTGATCTACTATAACTCCTTTGAAGAGGGGTGATTCTTTACAGCTGGGGCCATAAACTACATCTGCAGGGCTAGGTGATAGCCTGGACAATCGGACACAGAGGAAGAGGAGTGTCAGAGGGTGCGGTAGTGAATAGGGCGAAAGGGAGGTGTCGGGCGGGCACAGAGTGTGATTTTCAGGGAAGAGCAGCGCAGATGGGGGGAGGTTTATTGCTGATGCATAAGACAGAGAGCGGGGGTGACCAGTGCCTGGGGAAGATGCTTGCGAGGGTGGGGAGCCATGCTACGAATCGACAGCGTGCAGAGAGTGGGTCTGGTCAAGGCATCTAAAATGGCTGCCGTGCACGACAAAAAGTGTGGCATTTCAAAAAAGGCAAGATGGCGCAGACAATGTTTTTCAACACTTCCTCATTTCCTTCGAATCGAACGTTAACAGACGTTGGTGCATATTACCAAAGTTAAGCGATATTTATCGCTAACGATGCTTACCAACGAATTTTTTACCGCTAAGCATCGTCAGAAATTATCGAAGATAAACCTTGCTATTATCAAGGTTTATCGCAAATGCGATAATAAACGGCCGCAATGCATGAATATCGCTAAAAAGTCAGCGATATTCATGCATTACCGAGCTAATGCTCTTAGCCATGTTATCCACCTCCCATTGGATAACATGGCTAAGAACTGCTCAGGGCAGGTGTTACTTTTTGGAGATATTCGCGCTTAGCGCGAATATCTCCAAAAGTTGGTAATAGGAGATAGATATCTTGCATGTTGTAATGCAAATTATTGTGGTATATGGAACTCATACCATAATCTCTCAGGAAAGCAGAAACTGATCCTTTTGGGACCGCCTAAAAAGGCCTAGGGGGTGAGGGGTACTCTACTTTGCCCCCTTTTCACGTTCCGAACTATTTTATTTTACTCTCTTCTGTAATTACACAAAATAGCACCGATAAGATGCATCGGAGACACACAGTGAGAGAAAGGAGGCCGGAGATGAAGAAGAGATGTCAAATACACATTGGAGATAATATAGTGGCAGAAGGGAAGTAAATATGAGTAAACTTACCATGTAACATAAAAATGTTGCACTCTATACTATAAGTCTCATTTTATACTACAATCACTTCGCTACAACCTCATAAATTAAAAATAAAAATGAATAATGTCTCAAACAATTTTTGATTTCTAAATATAAATTTATTCTTCAGAATTTTCTAAATTTGAAAGAACTAGTAACATGTCCTCATCAGCAATTTCCTCATGAAAAGTCTGCAATGATGATTCTTGTAACTCTATGGTCTCCAAACATTCGATAAATTCGCCATCAACAGATTGATCAAAAAAATCATTCAAGTCATCTCCTCCTTGTGACAATATTTCATTATTGGTGCTGTCAATTTCAATCAATGTAGTGGAATCATTCAAGTCATCTCCTCGTGACAATATTTCATTATTGGTGCTCTCAATTTCAATCAATGTAGTGGAATCATTCAAGTCATCTCCTCCTTGTGACAATATTTCATTATTGGTGCTGTCCATTTCAATCAATCTAATGGAATCATACAAGTCATCTCCTCCTTGTGACAATATTTCATTATTGGTGCTCTCAATTTCAATCAATGTAGTGGAATCATTCAAGTCATCTCCTTGTGACAATATTTCATTATTGGTGCTGTCCATTTCAATCAATCTAATGGAATCATACAAGTCATCTCCTCCTTGTGACAATATTTCATTATTGGTGCTCTCAATTTCAATCAATGTAGTGGACAATTCAAAAGAAATTGCCACGGTCTCTTCATTGTGAGCCATTTTATTTTGAAATTGCTTGCTGTAAATTGCAGAAAAAAATAATCACTTTAATTTATCGTTTTTAGTAATACATAATATAAAACTAACTTTATCAAGTATTTAGTATAACAGAAGGACTGCAAATAAATAACAGAAAACATTTTTCAAATTATCTTCAAGTGTACAACATAGTTCCCCTTACAAAGAAATTGCCACGGTCTCTTCATTGTGAGCCATTTATTTTGAAATTGCTTGCTGTAAATTGCAGAAAAAAATAATCACTTTCATTTATCGTTTTTAGTAATACATAATATAAAACTAACTTTATCAAGTATTTAGTATAACAGAAGGACTGCAAATAAATAACAGAAAACATTTTTCAAATTATCTTCAAGTGTACAACATAGTTCCCCTTACAAATTAACAACTCACCTTTTTAAAAGTAGGAGAAGTGTTAGTACTGTGTAAATCAAACACCAGAAATTCACCACCAAAAATTCCTCACAAATGTACCTCAGACAGTAGTATCACAAAATGGCTGTGGTTTCCTCTCATTTGACATATATACATAACCAATTAACTTTCATCACACACAAATACAAAACCAAAGTAACATTTTAATTGGTTCCAAATTTCAACACTTTCAAATGTGTTTTCCCCATGCAATTTTCCATAGGACATTTACATACGTCTACAGCCTGAATGGCTGAACGGAATTACACCAAACTTGGCAAAATGGTACATCAAACCTAAGAGGTCAGGAAGGATCTACTATGCCCCCTTATGGTCATTTCCCCCTTCGCTTTGGCCTCCTCTTGTCTCTCAATCCTACCGAGAGACAAGATGGCGGCCGCTACGGACTGTTTGGAATGTTGACAGACGCCGGAGAATCAATCAGCTTCGCAAAGCTCCGTAACGCGAAAAGTACGCGAAGCGGAGCGCTGTTACAGATATATATCTTTTTTTGAACGTTAATTTCTCAAAATCCACTGGAGCACATATATTGAGACCTAGCAAAGGCACATCGGGCTACCAGTCCCTAATATTTTGCCAAGTTTCGTGCAAATCCATTCAGCCGTTCGATTATTATTATTATTTTTTTTTTTTGCCCCGCGGGGCCCTTTTAAAACCTCCACATCAAACCTAGGGGGTCAGCGAGGATCTACTATGCCCCCTTATGGTCATTTGCCCCTTCGCTTTGGCCTCCTCTTGTCTCTCGATCCTACCGAGAGACAAGATGGCGGCCGCTACGGACTGTTTGGAATGTTTACAGACGCCGGAGAACCAATCAGCTTCGCTTCACAAAGCTCCGCGCGAAAAGTACGCGAACTGGAGCGCTGCCCGGTCCGCTGTTACAGATATATATCTTTTTTTGAACGTTAATTTCTCAAAATCCACTGAAGCACATATATTGAGACCTACAAAAGGCACATCGGGCTACCAGTCCCTACAATTTTGCCAAGTTTCGTGCAAATCCATTCAGCCCTTCGAGCTAAAAGTGAGGCCAACCGCCCTATGGAAAACTCAATGTTAAAAACACGTTTTGGGACCCCCCTTTTTTCTCGGCCCCCCCTTGACGAACCCCCCCCAAATTTTCAAGGGCTGCTCAGAAACAAAATGTGCCATTTTCCTGAAAATTTCAGCCAATTCCGTCCACAAACGCCAAAGTTATTAGACATAGAATTTTCAAAAATCCCATAGAGAAAAAATCCTAACTATATATACCTACTGGCGACCGCCAGTAGGTAATATATATATATATATATATATATATATATATATATATATATATATATATTACCTACTGGCAGTCGCCAGTAGGTAGTTATAGTTAGGATTGTTTTTCATAGGGAAATCGCAACATTCTATTGGGAATAACTTTGGCGCCGGTTGAGGAATCTGCCTGAAATTTTCCTTAACTTTGCCTCGCGGCGCTCCGCTCCTTCCCTGAAAGTTTGGGTGGCATTCGTCAAGCGGGGGCCGAGATAAAAGGGGGTCCCAAAACGTGTTTTCCCCATGTTAATTTCCATAGGGCGGTCAAACTCACTTTCAGCTCGAACGGCTGAATGGATTTTCACCAAACTTGGCAAAATTGTAGGGACTGGTAGCCCGATGTGCCTTGCTATGTCTCAAGATATGTGCTTCAGAGGATTTTGAGTAATTTAGGTTCAAAAAATATATATATCTATAGCCGCGCCCCGGTACGCGCACCGGGGAGCGCTCCGGGCGCGCCACGCGACTTGCGCACGAAAAGCTGATTGGCTCTCGGGTGTCTGTAAACATTCCAAACAGTCCGGAGCGGCCGCCATCTTGTGTCTTGGTAGGATCGAGACACAAGAGGTGGCAAAAACAAAGGGGGAAATGACCAAAAGGGGGCAGGGTAGACCCCCCTGACCCCCTAGGTTTGATGTGGGGGCCACAAAAGGGTCCCGCGGGTAAAAAACATTTTTTTATTTTTTTTCGATTTTCGAAGGGGGGAGCGCCCGGTACGCGCACCGGGGAGCGTACCAGGGAGCGTACTTTGGTGAACAATAGTGAAAATAATAGTGTAAAATAATCATTTTGAGTGATTACAGGTAGGGTAGCTTTGAAAAGAGCTTTTGGGTTCTGTGGCTGTTTTAGGTACCTACAAGTACGTCCCACACACACCCACACGCACACAACACCACACCCCAACACCCACACACTCCCCACACACACTTCACACACGCACACCTCTACCCAAACCCAAACACCTCACACCCCCACACCGATACCTTACACATCCACACCCACACCCACACATCCCACACACCCACACTCACACACACACCTCACAGACACACCCTCACATCCCCCACACACTCCCCCCCCACACATGGGGAAAACTCAGTGAAACAGGAAAATAATAATTTAAAGTGATTAGAGGAGGGTAGCTCTGCATAGAGTTGTTGTGTTGTTTGGGTGTTTCAAGAACCAACATGTAGGTACCAATGCTGAGTCTTAAATTTAATATACACCGTTTCCTCTGTAGATATGTAGCATGTTGTTACAGAAGTTATTGTGGTATATGGAATCCATATCATAGTCTGTCAGGAAAGCAGAAACAACATGGAGGCAGGAGATGAAAAAGAGATGTCAAATACACATTGGAGATAATATAGTGGGAGAAAGGAAGTAACTATGAGCAAAATTACTATGTAACATAAACAAATTGCACAGTATACTATAAGTCTGAATTTACATTATAATCATTTTGGTACTAGTTTATGAATTACATATAAAAATGAATAATGTCTCGAACAATTTTTGGTTATTAAATATACATTTATTTTTCTGATTCTTTTTCCAAATTTAACAGAACTTCTAACAACACATTGTCGGAAATGTCCTCATTTTCAATCAGCGAATCTACTGCTTCTACACATTGAACTAATTCATAGTCCCGTGTTTCATCCATGAAATCTAAGTCTTCATTATCTACAAAAAAAATGTCACTGTTGTTCTCCAGAACAATTGTGAAGGAAATATTCTGCTCTCCTTCCATTTTCTTGCTGTAATTTGCATAAAAAATAAATATATCAGTAGAGATAGGGCACTGTTGGGTTTAAGTTCAGACAGGGAGTTTTAATTTTTTAACAGTGAAGTTATCTTTGGGCAGTGTATGGTATCAGGCTGGAAGTAGAAATATAAAAAAGTGTATATCATAAAGCCTAAGTAAATTCATAATTATACAAGACAAGTCTAACTCCATCCATAAGTATAACAGAGAAGCCTATCTCAATCTATAACTATTACAGAGGGATAGTATATAACTATCAGAAAATGTTTTCCAAATTAACTTAAAGTGCCCAACATACTTCAGTTTTCAAAATAACATCTTACTTTTGAAAAAGAAGTTTAAGTTCTCAGTGAAAATCCTTTTGAAATGTACTTTAGGAAGTATTATTCAAAATGGCTGTGTTTCCCTCTCTTTCTTTATATATATTCATGTACTTAACCAATCAAATGTCATGAAATAATAGTAGAAAATGAAAGTAACATTTTAATTGGTTGTACATTCTAACACTTCAGATGTGTTTTTGTCAAGTAATTCACCTCAGGATATTTAGAGAGGGCTACAGGCCAAATGGCTCAATGGAATTCCACCAAATTTGGGAAAATGGTAGGGACTGGTATGTAGTATGGCCTATTCTATATTTGGTGAAAGTGTCTCCAATGGTTTTTATGTAAATTAACTTTTTTAATTTTTGGGAGCGCTTCCCGGTGCGCGCCCCGGTACGCGTACCGGCAGCACTACGGAAGTCCTCCATTTTGTGTTTCGGTAGATTTGAGACAGAAAATGGAGGACAAACAATGTTGGGAATGGGTATAAGGGGGCATGGTAGGCACTCCCTGACCCTCTAGGTTTTCTGAGGGGGTCTTAGGAGGCCCATATAGGTGAGAAAAAAAATATATATTTTTCGCGGGGGGAGCGCCCGGTACGCGCACCGGGGAGCGTACCGGGGAGCGCACTTTGGTGAAAAATAGTGAAAAAAGTTAGAAAAAGAAAATCATTTAGAGTGATCAGAGGTATGGTAGCCCTGAAAAGAGCTTTTGGGTTCTGTGGCTGATTTAGGTACCTACAAGTAGGTACCAATGCACAGTCTTAAATTCTGGAGGAATATTCTATTCCCCTCATCTGAGAAGTGCACACCATCTGCTCTGTAGATATCTTGCATGTTGTAACGCAAGTTGTTGTTGTATATTGAACCCATTCCATAGTGTCTCTCATGTAAGCAGAAACAGATTTATTCACATGTTTCCGTGCTTTCTCAAATTGTGGACAAAATTGGTTGGACCAGTTCCATTTCTGTCTTTGGCATATATTGGAATATACCATGGCAGTTTGTGGAAAAATTGTCATCAATTGCCCAAAGGTGTCCTTTAAAAGCATCTCCAGACCTACCCCAGTCAAAGTGCCTAGGTCATTTCCACCACAGTGCAAAATTATGAGGTCAGGGTGTGGCAGATGGTAAAAGGTTTTCACCAATGGTATCATTTGATGACATCTCAATCCTCTTTGGCCACTCCATTTTATGTGCACATTTGGTAAATCAAGGTTGTGAAAATTTCTGGTAGCTGCATACCTTTGAGCCCAGTGAATGTAGCTATGTCCAATAATCCAGACAGAGTACATGGTGAGAGGAGGTTCTGGTGCAGTCAGATGAAGTGTAGGAATGAAATGGCAGTTGGAACAGTAGGAGTTTGCAAAACAAAAACTGTGGAGCTTCAGTGCTCTTGAATCACAAGCAATGATTGGTGGATTCAGATAGTTGAAAACTGAAAGTTAGGGTGCATGGTTCTGTTATGTGAAAGAAGTATTTTGAATGGTTAAGAAAAAGTCATTTAAAGAAAGATTGCAGTGGATAAGCTGGTGTATTGAGAGGTCAAACATGCTTGCTGATTTGATTTGCAACATTGTAGAATACAATTTTAACCTTGGGAGCTCAGTAAGGAGGGGGTTGCTATGGTAACAGGTAGAAAGGGCTGAGGGGGGGAAGGGTGTTGATTTGAAAATAGAGAGGGAAGAGTTTTGATTGGTTACCATGAGGAATATGTGTGTAGAATTAGAGGTTTTCTGTGCCATTAATGGTTGCAGTGCCTGGAGAACATACCTTTTGCTCTGCTAAAGAAATATTGGTGTGTGTATCTGACACTGTTCTGAATCTCCTAAAGCATTTGTAAAGGTGAGTTATGATTCATTTAGATAGAGAGTTCAGATTAAGAAGCACATTGATTTTCTTTGCTGTTGGTTTGTGTGATGCTTTTTGAAAATGCATGGTTTCTATATTTGTAAAATAGAGGATTTGTATTTTGTGAAATAGTGATGTTTCAGTAGTGAAGTTGAATGGTTGTACATAGGACTTGCACTCTGTATCTATAATGTTATTTTAAAAATCAATTTTAGGGTAAATGAATGGGTTTCAGTAGTGAAAATGAATGCATGTACATAGGACCTATGTTCTGTTCCTAAAATGGTAATTGAAAAACGATTTTAGTGCAAATCAATGGGTTTCAGTAGTGAAAATGAATGCTTGTATATAGGATCTGTGCTGTGTTTCTAAAATGTTAATTGAAAAACGATTTTAGTGCAATAATGGGTTTTAGTAGTGAAAATGAATGCTTGTAAATAGGATCTGTGCTCTGTTCATAAAATATTAAATAAAAAACGATTTTAGGGCAAATTAATGGCTTTCAGTAGTGAAAATGAATGCTTGTACATAGGACCTGTGTTCTGTTCCTAAAATGGTAATTGAAAAACGATTTTAGTGAAAATCCATGGCTTTAATATTTTTAAGAAGGAATAAATAGTGTGTGCATAATTATATAAAAATATTTGATTCTTTTACAAACATGTTACCTGTTTTACCTCAGATGGGGAAGCAGACTGAGTTTCTTTGCTGTTGGTTTGTTTCATTTTTTGGGTAATGCTTGGTAGGAATGTTTGCAAGAGATAGGAAATGTATTTTGTAAAATAGTGACTTTTCAGTACTGAAATGGAATGATTGTACATAGGACCTGCACTGTGTTTCTAAAATGTTATTGAAAAATCGAATTTGGGGCAAATTAATAGCTTTTACATTTTTGAGAAAGAATAAAAAGTGTGTGCATGATTACATAAAATAATTTGAAGCTTTCACAATCATGTCACCTGTGTTACCTCAGATTAGGAAGCACACTGAGAGCGTTATTTATGAAAACAGCGATGCGTCACTTTTAACTGCACTCCTTGTGACACCAATGATGCATTATATTTAATGTATGACGCATCATGTTTCTAGGACTTACAGATAAGTCAGTATTTCTGATGTATCTGTAAGCGCAAAAGTGACGAATTGCTGGAGTGTGTCACAAAAATGACGCAACTCCAGCAATGCATCCTTTCACATGGGGAAAGCCCCATGTGAAAGCGTTTGCCCCAGTCTTACGCCTGCTGTGAGGCAGGTGCAAGATTTTGACGTAATAGTTTCCTAAAAGTGACGCAGTGAAATCTCATAGATTTCACTGTGTCACTATTACGAGGCTTTTTGCGGGGGAGTGCACCCTCTGTGTACATTACACCTGACAGAGGTATAATGTGGCGCAGAGGTTTAAAAAGTGACGTATCTACCTATATGCGTCACTTTTTAAATATGGCGCAAAAAGGCACATGTTTTATGCTGTCGATGCGTCAAAAAAAGTGACGCATCAGCATTGCAAAACTGACGCAGGGCCTCATAAATGAGGTTCATCTTTTTTTGCACACTACTCCAGTTTAGTCCTGTCCACTGCACTCTTGGACACAAGCCTCACCTTTTGTGCTCCCCTGGACAGGCTTCATCTCATCTGCACTCCTGCTTAGGTGTCAGAATCCTTTCACATGGGGAAAGCCCATGTGAAAGCGTTTGTCTCAGTCTTACGCCTGCTGTGAGGCAGGTGCAAGATTTTGACGTAACAGTGTCCTAAAAGTGACGCAGTGAAATCTCATAGATTTCACTGCGTCACTATTATGAGGCTTTTTGCGGAGAAATTAGCCCTCTGTGTACATTATACCTGACAGAGGTATAATGTGGCGCAGAGGTTTAAAAAATGACGCATCTACCTACATGCATAACTTTTTAAATATGGCGCAACAAGGCACATGTTTTATGCCGCCAATGTGTCACAAAAAATGACGCATCAGTAGCACAAAATTGACGCAGGGCTTTATAAATGAGGCTCATCTTTTTTTTGCACACTACTCCAGTTTAGTCCTGTCCACTGCACTCTTGGACACAAGCCTCACGTTTTGTGCTCCCCTGGACAGGGTTCATCACATGAGCACTCCTGCTTAGGCCTTATAATCTTTTTTTAGAATAACATTTGAGAAAAAGAGAAAAGGTCATATGTATAAGCTTTTCATTACACTACTAAAATATTTTTGGGGCAAAATAATGAGTTTTACATTTTTGAGAAAGAATAAATAGTAGGACCTGCACTGTGTTTCTAAAATGTTATTGAAAAATCGATTTTGGGACAAATCAATGGCTTCTACATTTTTGAGACAGAATAAATAGTGTGTGCATGATTACATAAAAAAATTTAAACTTTTCACAATCATGTCACCTGTGTTACTTCAGATTAGGAAGCACACTGAGCTTCTTTGCTGTTGGTTTGTGTTATTTTTTTGTAATGCTTGGTAGGATTGTTTGCAAGAGAGAGGAAATGTATTTTGTAAAATAGTGAGATTTCAGTACTGAAATGGAATGCTTGTACTCCAGCAATGCATCCTTTCACATGGGGAAAGCTGCATGTGAAAGCGTTTGCCTCAGTCTTATATCTGCTGTAAGGCAGGCGCAAGATTTTGACGTAAAAGTGTCCTAAAAGTGACGCAGTGAAATCTCATAGATTTCACTGTGTCACTATTATGGGTTTTTTTGCGGAGAAATGACTTCTCTGTGTACATTACACCTGAAAGAGGTATAATGTGGCGCAGAGGTTTAAAAAGTGACGCATCTACCTACATGCGTCACTTTTTAAATATGGCGCAACAAGGCACATTTTTTATGCCGCCGATGCGTCACAAAAAGTGACGCATCAGTAGCGCAAAACTGACGCAGGGCTTTATAAATGACGCTCATCTATTTTTTTGCACACTACTCCAGTTTAGTCCTGTCCACTGCACTCTTGGACACAAGCCTCACCTTTTGTGCTCCCCTGTTCAGGCTTTATCACATCTGCACTCCTGCTTAGGCCTCATAATCTTTTTTTAGAATAACATTTGAAAAACAGAGAAAAGGTCATATGTATAAGCTTTTCATTACACTACTAAAATATTTTTGTGGCAAATCAATGATTTTTACATTTTTGAGAAAGAATAAATAGTGTGTGCAGGATTACATGAATAAATTTGAACTTTTCACAATCATGTCACCTGTGTTACCTCAGATTAGGAAGCACACTGAGCTTCTTTGCTGTTGGTTTGTGTCATTTTTTTGGTAATGCTTGGTAGGATTGTTTGCAAGAGAGAGGAAATGTATTTTGTAAAATAGTGAGTTTTCAGTACTGAAATGGAATGCTTGTACTCCAGCAATGCATCCTTTCACATTGGGAAAGCTCCATGTGAAGGTGTTTGCCTCAGTCTTATGTCTGCTGTGAGGCAGGCGCAAGATTTTGACGTAACAGTGTCCTAAAAGTGACACAGTGAAATCTGATAGATTTCACTGCGTCACTATTACGAGGCTTTCTGCGGAGAAATGACCCCTCTGTGTACATTACACCTGACAGAGGTATAATGTGGCGCAGAGGTTTAAAAAGTGACGCATCTACCTACATCCGTCACTTTTTAAATATGGCGCAACAAGGCACATGTTTTATGCTGCCGATGTGTCACAAAATGTGACGCATCAGCAGTGGAAAACTGATGCAGGGCTTTATAAATGAGGCTCATCTTCTTTTTGCACACTACTCCAGTTTAGTCCTGTCCACTGCACTCTTAGACACAAGCCTCACCTTTTGTGCTCCCCTGGACAGGCTTCATCACATCTGCACTCTTGCTTAGGCCTCATAATCTTTTTTTAGAATAAAATTTGAAAAATAGAGAAAAGGTCATATGTATAAGCTTTTCATTGCACTACTGAAACATTTTTGGGGCAAACTAATGTCTTTTACATTTTTGAGAAAGAATAAATAGTGTGTGCATGATTACATAAAAAAATTTGACCTTTTCACAATCACGTCACCTGTGTTACCTCACATTAGGAAGTAGATTGTGCAGATGAGGTGAGGCATGTCCAGAGGGACAGAGGAGGTGAGGCCTGTGTTCAAGACTGTAGTGGGAGAGAGGCTTTTCTTGGAGAGCGTAGGTGGTGAGACCTGTGTCTAAGAGTGCAGTGGACTAGGCTTCATGAAGCCTATCCCCCACTGCACTCTTAGACACAAGTCTCAAGTTCTTTGCACCCGTGGACAGACCTCTCTTCTACTACACTCTTCAATAGAGGCCATACCTCTTGTGCACCCCTAGACAATCCTTACCTCATCTGCAACCCTGAATAGACTTCAACTAATTGGCATGCTTAGACAGGCCTCAGCTTATTTACACCCTTGGACATGTGTCACCTCATCTGCACCTACTTACTATCAATTATACTCAATACATTGAGGCCTGTTCAGAGGACAGAGATGAGGTAAGCCTTGTCCAAGGGTGAGAGGAGCTTTGTCCTCTCCACTGTAGTCATGGACACTGAATGGTTGTACATAGGACCTGCACTGTGTGTCTAAAATGTTATTTAAAAAACGATTTTGGTGGAAAACAATGACTTAGTTTTTTGAGAAGGAATAAATAGAGTCTGCATGATTAAATACATATATTTCATCCTTTCACAATAATGTCACCTGTGTTACCTTAGATTAGGAAGTAGATTGTGTAGATGAGGTGAGGCATGTCCAGAGGGACAGACGAGGTGAGGCCTGTGTTCAAGACTGTACTGGGAGAGAGGCCTTTCCTGGAGAACATAGGTGGTGAAGCCTGTGTGTAAGAGTGCAGTGGACTAGACTTCATGAAGCTTATCTCCTACTGCACTCTTAGACACAGGTCTCACTTTCGTTGTACCTGTGGACATACCTCTCTTCCACTACACTCTTCAATACAGGTCTCACCTCTTCTGCACCCTTGGAGAATCCTCACTTGATCTGTAACCCTGAATAGACCGTTTGCTTTTTGTCATTGCTTTGTTGTTTGATAATAGTGGTCTATAATGTGCTATTTTTTTCTTTAACACAGATTGAAATCAAGATTTCAAGAGTAAGGAAAGATGCCCTCAAGGAAAAGAAGAAGGAAAAATGAAATACAGTTACCAACAAAAACAGCAACGGAATTACAGCACTCTTCAACAACAAATACTTCAAAAAACAGGAACAAAGCTCCTGGTAAGACAACTAAGGGGCCGATTAGGATGGAGGATTTTCCGCCTCCTCCGGGCCGGCGGAAGCCACCTCCGGCCCGGAGGAGGCGGAAAATCCTCTGCGGAGTCACCAAAGACCCACCGCCAAATTAGGATGGCTGGTGGGTCTGGAATTCGTCCGCCGCTTTTCCGCCGCGGTCGGCTTCCGACCGCGGCGGAAAAGCTATAACATGGCAGGCGGTGTCTATGAGACACCGTCCGCCATATTATGATGTTTGTGTAAAACTGCTTTTCCACGGCGCTTTTCCGCCATGGAAAAGCATACGGACATTCACTTTGGGGGCCCGTTGCGGGGCCCCCTGGGTGAATGGGGGGTGGGGGGTGCACATGGGGGGTACCTATGGTACCCCCCTGCATTTGCGTGCACAAAGCAGCAGGCACTGTGCGGTGCCTGCCGCTTTGTGCATGTAAATGTAACACATGCTTTTTTAACATTGCGGCGGGTGCAGCTTGAAGCTGCACCCGCCGCAATGTTAAATATAGAGGATGTGACCGCCACCCTGGCGGTCACATCCTAATTGCACTGGAGGGAACGCCGCAGCCCTGCGGACGTTCCCTCCTCCTCAAGGGTGGCGGACGGACGCAAGTCCGTCCGCCATCCTAATCGGCCCCTATGTCTTTCCTACGGAACATATGTAGATCAAAAAAAAATGTTGGACAGCATGTAGAAAAAGAGAATGAGACAGTAAATTTGAAAAGGAAGGAGAGACCCTCAAAGAATCCTACAACTGGAGCAGGAGAGAATAATATGTATAGGAATAGAAGGCAGAATCAGTTTAGAGACATTCGTAAACGAATGTTTCGCAATAGGGTGGTTTTAAATTTGTTAAAAAACATTAGGAAAGGTAAACAGAGAGCTGCTTTTTATAAGAAAAAGAAAATGTAGAGAAGATTGTTGATCAGGCTTTTGAAGCTAAGAAAAAAATATTTATTTTAATAATCAATAGAATTAGGACACTTAACAAGACAATTGATGTTTTCAAATCAAACAGTAGATGGAAAAGAGTAATTAATCGGACTAATTTTTGTAAAGTTTTTTCAGGAGAATGGATGCACAGTTCAAGTTGTGAGCCATTTTTTAATGAGGAGAGTTACTTCCAGGAGAATGATTTAGTGCATGCAGTTGACACCAGTGGTCGAGCGTATGAAGTGAAAGACGGTTGTCCGATTGAAAAAGAGAAACTTGTGCCGAGACAACCAGAAGAGGTGTTAACTGATGAAGTTTTAGGGAGACGTACTAAGGGTCCAGTGTACTCTTGAAGTGTAGTCGTATTTGTAGTGTGCGACAGGAATCAGTTGATTTGTTTTGTAATTTCTTACGTACATATAGTAAGAAAAGTCTAAAGCAGAAAGTGAAGTTGTTGCAAGATTTAGATCCTTGTAGAGTGAGAGAAAACACAGGTTTGCAAGGGCATTCACTGGCTTGTCTTTCTAGAAAAGTCTGTCAGAATGTTTTTCATCATTTTAGGATGTTAGCAGTGCATCATACCAAAATGAGGAAATTAGTGAGAATGTTGTATTATGCAAAAAGTCCAGCACTTAAGCTTAAACAATTAAACAGTGCTCTTTTGCATGGAACTGAATTAGATGTGAAAAAGATTTGTGAAGAAATTGAGATTTGTTATTTTGGTGAAAAAGTAGACAGTGTAGAAATTGACACAGCAATTCAAGGTAATGTGGAAGAGAATGTACAGATTTCAAGTACAGAAAAGTTTGAGCAAGAAATTACCAGGTTTAAAGGTGAAATCAAGTGAAAGGCCGAATTTTACTTGTGTGTGTTGTCGACTAAGTCATTATAAACATCAAACTAGATTAGTTGATTTATACGTAAAAAGTGAAAAGATGAATAATTATGAGTGGAAGGATTTTGCAACTTATTTGTGGGTGGAGAATTGTTTGGATTTGAGTTCTGATCAGCGTATTTGTAAATATTGTTATGATAAATTAAATCAAAACAGAATGCCTGCTAGAGCTGTTCATAATAATCTGGAGTTGGTAGACATTCCCCGTGAATTGATGGATTTAAATACATATGAGTCTATTTTGATTCAATGTGTCCATCCTTTTCAGGCAATTGTTCGCATGGAGCCTAAGATAGGGAAATTGCCTCCTACAGATTTGCAGAGAGGATTAAAGGGAAGAGTTGTTTATTTGCCTCTAGATTTAAAAAAAATATTGATACAATTGGTATAGAAAAATTAGAAGAGGAACCTTTAGTTATTCTAGTTAATGGGGTTCCGACAAAGAGTAAGAAAATCTGGCAAGATTTAGTGGATGTTAGGAAAGTCAAAAAGGCAACGATGTATTTAGTCAAAAACAATGAGTATTACAAAGATGTATGTGTTGCAGAAGAGGAAACAGCTGCAGATGAAGACAGTGATTGTTCAGGCGGCCAAATTGAAAAAGTTGATGTGTCTAGAAGTGAAGAAACATATGAACATTATACTGTTCATCCTTTGCATTCCAAAGAAGTAATGGGAAATGCAATTGAATTGTTTCAAATGAAAGCAGCAAAAGGAAGTCCCATTAGTGTATGGGAAGAAAGTTTGGAAGCTCGTTGTTTTCCACAGCTATTTCCAACAGGTCGAGGTGGACGATATGACGATCGACCACTTCAAATTCCTGCATCTGAATATTGAACTGTAAGCTTATATGCTGAAGATCCAAGGTTTCGTCAATGCATTCCCTATTTGTTTCATTCACTGTATCAAAGTGACTTGTCTGGGTTTTCTTATGCAGTAAACCATATACTGAAAAGTGGAGCACATCTGCAAAATGTTTCGGCGAGGGACTTTATGGAGAAAGTGAATCTGCAAGATAATATATTGGAATCTCATTTAATCAATCTCATGGAATGTCAGCGTGGTACAAACAAGTATTGGTACCGTCGTCATGGGGAATTGAAATGTGTGCTAAGAAACTTAGGAACTCCTACATGGTTCCTCACTCTTACCTGTGCCGAGTATGCATGGGACGAATTACTTCAATTTCTACGAGAGGCAAATGCAAATATACAAAATGTTTATGCACACTGATCTGCTTTGAATGCTGCCCCCCACCCCTCATTTCTATTAGGAGTACTCTCTCTTTGCAGATAGTGAAGGGTAGTTAACGCAGGCCTTTGCCCCCGTTGCCCCCGTTGTAATCCGTCGTGCCTGCTTCTCTCTCCATTTGATTGATTGTTCTCTTTGGTTCATTCTCTATTTACAAACAAGCACAGAGTCGCAATACTCTGTTTAGTCTTTGCAGATAGCGAAAAATCGTGTAAAAAAACTAAAGGAATCGAGCAAAATCAGTAGGCCACTAATGGGATCTCTTTTTGACCTCCCTAAAATAGAAACATTAGGAACAACCTGTTGATAATACCAATGTGTATGTACATAAGCGGCGTTCATTTGTGTTCACAGTACCCCTTGTTGATTGTTTGAATCGAGCATTGAATTGTTCGAAGTTGATTCTCTTAAGAATCTTCTCTGCCTGCAAACGAGGAAGAATAGGAATATTCTCTCTCCCTTTGCAGATAGTGAAGGGTAGGTAACGCAAACCTTTAACACGTCGTGCCTATTTCGTTCCTCATTGATTGATTGTTTCCCCAAACATTGACTGTTTGGGAATTGGTTCTTTTTGGAGGTATTCCCTGTTTGCAAATATACGTAGGAAAATCTTTGCAAATAGTGAAAGGTTACGTAATGCGGACCTTTCTCCCCCGTTGTAATCTGTCATGCCTATCTACTCCCCACTGATTGATGCACCTGTTTCACCCGGACCATTTACTAGAGATATGTCATCTGGCCCGACCAGAGAGCACCCCTAGTGAAAAGGACATATGCAATAATAACGAAGTGATCACTGTATCCTGTTAACAGAAACTTTAGCATGAAACGACCTGGAAAGAAAAGAATAGGAAAACGAAAATCAGTAGGCCACTGATGAACATGAACTTTTATTAAACAACGAACAAAGAAACGATAACATAACGTAATGATAAAACCTATTAATGTCCTAGAAACAAGAAAACGTTAAAATATGCCAGTGGTGAGAGACCAGAAAAACAGTAAGAGAAACCAAATCACCCCTCGCTGTCCCACCGCCCGCCACGCCAAAAAAATCGATAGACTAGGGAAAATGCAAGTCAGTAGAACATCCGCCCCCACTCTGGAAACTTCCAAGGTGGGGCAGGGTTGCGGCTACGCCCAGCCGGGAGCAGCCCATATAAGGCGGGTCCTGCTGCCACGCCTCGGCCAGGAGATCCTAATGTAGGGTGTAGCCGGAGGAGAGGCCGAGGCCAGCGGGACCCGGCCAGGGGATTGCCTTTACAACGCTGAACAGTTGCAGGGGGGGGGAATGTCTCCTCGACCCTCCCCTCTCTCTCCCAGTCCGGCCGCGGTGGCCCTTGAGAGTTGCAGGTAGTCCCGCCACATGCTCTTCCGGTCCGGCCACCAACGGTCGGGGGGCCGAGGCCGACGGGATCCGGCTGCAGCCGATAAACCAAGAAACCCGTTCATGGGGCCAAAGCCAGGGGCGTCCGGCCGACATCTACCGGAAGCCCGGCCCGAAGACGGACGGGACACTTCTTCTTTCTTGAATAATGGCTGCGACAACACTGGGGGGGGGATGTCTTGCACATGCCTCCGACCCCCCCCCCCTCGTCCTCATCGCCTGGTCCGGCCATAACAAATCTTAAGCGAGACGCCGTGGGGTGCACTGGGAGGGAGAGACGGTGCGAACAGGCCTCTCCCGCCTCCCCAGGTGGAGGCTTCCCAGCTGCACCCTCAGCGCTCCAGGCGCCCGGAAAAGGGTTCTTCCACTGTGGCCATGCTGCAACGTCTCGCCCGGCAGGGTGGAGCCCGTCCGCTCATTTGACCCCGCGATCGCCAGTAGCTACCGAACTCTCAAAATGGCGGTCGACCTGGCAAGAGCGGGCCCAGCATAAAGAAATGGCCCGGTCACTGGTTGACTCCACCACCGTAGTCCTCCACGACCTTGAAGATTCTAGAGGAGCCGCGGGAGTCTCCGACCCCCGATGGGGAATGACTGCCATGATCGCCCGTGGAGTGACGAAACTGTATCCGCGGGACGTCGGCGCTCCCATGCTGGCACCAGCCTCACTTTGAATTACTAGAATCCTGCAGACCTCAGTTCCGGTGAAAGCACAGTGTGACCCGGTAGGAAAAATTGTTGCACCCCCTCCCCTTTTTGACTGATAGTTCAAACCACCGATCCTTTCCTTTGCCCTTTTAATGGAACTTTGGACTGCCTCCCCCTCTTTTACATTTTCTAGAGAAAACAAAACATTAACCACTACATTAGCATAGCAGTTGACACCAGAACTGTTTTCAAATTGAAAACCAACAACATCTTCAACAGAATCCTTTTTGTTTCTGCTGTGACCCTGCTACAGCACAGGCATTGTCCCCAGCAGTAATTCTGCAATGCCGGTAAGAATAGCTGTGGTGCCTACTGGACTCACTCACCCCCGCGGCGCCCCACGCCGTTATTTGCTGGGCGGCAACTTACTAGACATCACTTTCGTGCCATCTAGATTTCAGCGCGTTTTGCTGCCTTGGAACTATTCACACAACAGACTGCTACTGACGACCCACCCCCATGCAACATCTTCTGAATTTTCATAATTTGAAAGAACTAGTAACATGTCCTCATCAGGAATTCAAAAGAAATTGCCACGGTCTCTTCGTTGTTTAAATGTTTTTACTGTTTTTGTTTTGTTGTATATATTTATATGTTATTAAAGTTTTATATTCCTACTACTTTGTTGGAGTGCTATATATTTTTAATGTGACACATAATTGTAAAAACTTTGATGTACAAAGAGTCATTCCTGGAATCTTCCGCTTCAGGCTCGGTCCCCTCCCCAATCACAATACAGGATGGTTTTCAGATAGTAGGAACACGTGTGGTGTGACGGATCTCATCGGGTGTGGGCCTTGATCTACTATAACTCCTTTGAAGAGGGGTGATTCTTTACAGCTGGGGCCATAAACTACATCTGCAGGGCTAGGTGATAGCCTGGACAATCGGACACAGAGGAAGAGGAGTGTCAGAGGGTGCGGTAGTGAATAGGGCGAAAGGGAGGTGTCGGGCGGGCACAGAGTGTGATTTTCAGGGAAGAGCAGCGCAGATGGGGGGAGGTTTATTGCTGATGCATAAGACAGAGAGCGGGGGTGACCAGTGCCTGGGGAAGATGCTTGCGAGGGTGGGGAGCCATGCTACGAATCGACAGCGTGCAGAGAGTGGGTCTGGTCAAGGCATCTAAAATGGCTGCCGTGCACGACAAAAAGTGTGGCATTTCAAAAAAGGCAAGATGGCGCAGACAATGTTTTTCAACACTTCCTCATTTCCTTCGAATCGAACGTTAACAGACGTTGGTGCATATTACCAAAGTTAAGCGATATTTATCGCTAACGATGCTTACCAACGAATTTTTTACCGCTAAGCATCGTCAGAAATTATCGAAGATAAACCTTGCTATTATCAAGGTTTATCGCAAATGCGATAATAAACGGCCGCAATGCATGAATATCGCTAAAAAGTCAGCGATATTCATGCATTACCGAGCTAATGCTCTTAGCCATGTTATCCACCTCCCATTGGATAACATGGCTAAGAACTGCTCAGGGCAGGTGTTACTTTTTGGAGATATTCGCGCTTAGCGCGAATATCTCCAAAAGTTGGTAATAGGAGATAGATATCTTGCATGTTGTAATGCAAATTATTGTGGTATATGGAACTCATACCATAATCTCTCAGGAAAGCAGAAACTGATCCTTTTGGGACCGCCTAAAAAGGCCTAGGGGGTGAGGGGTACTCTACTTTGCCCCCTTTTCACGTTCCGAACTATTTTATTTTACTCTCTTCTGTAATTACACAAAATAGCACCGATAAGATGCATCGGAGACACACAGTGAGAGAAAGGAGGCCGGAGATGAAGAAGAGATGTCAAATACACATTGGAGATAATATAGTGGCAGAAGGGAAGTAAATATGAGTAAACTTACCATGTAACATAAAAATGTTGCACTCTATACTATAAGTCTCATTTTATACTACAATCACTTCGCTACAACCTCATAAATTAAAAATAAAAATGAATAATGTCTCAAACAATTTTTGATTTCTAAATATAAATTTATTCTTCAGAATTTTCTAAATTTGAAAGAACTAGTAACATGTCCTCATCAGCAATTTCCTCATGAAAAGTCTGCAATGATGATTCTTGTAACTCTATGGTCTCCAAACATTCGATAAATTCGCCATCAACAGATTGATCAAAAAAATCATTCAAGTCATCTCCTCCTTGTGACAATATTTCATTATTGGTGCTGTCAATTTCAATCAATGTAGTGGAATCATTCAAGTCATCTCCTCGTGACAATATTTCATTATTGGTGCTCTCAATTTCAATCAATGTAGTGGAATCATTCAAGTCATCTCCTCCTTGTGACAATATTTCATTATTGGTGCTGTCCATTTCAATCAATCTAATGGAATCATACAAGTCATCTCCTCCTTGTGACAATATTTCATTATTGGTGCTCTCAATTTCAATCAATGTAGTGGAATCATTCAAGTCATCTCCTTGTGACAATATTTCATTATTGGTGCTGTCCATTTCAATCAATCTAATGGAATCATACAAGTCATCTCCTCCTTGTGACAATATTTCATTATTGGTGCTCTCAATTTCAATCAATGTAGTGGACAATTCAAAAGAAATTGCCACGGTCTCTTCATTGTGAGCCATTTTATTTTGAAATTGCTTGCTGTAAATTGCAGAAAAAAATAATCACTTTCATTTATCGTTTTTAGTAATACATAATATAAAACTAACTTTATCAAGTATTTAGTATAACAGAAGGACTGCAAATAAATAACAGAAAACATTTTTCAAATTATCTTCAAGTGTACAACATAGTTCCCCTTACAAAGAAATTGCCACGGTCTCTTCATTGTGAGCCATTTATTTTGAAATTGCTTGCTGTAAATTGCAGAAAAAAATAATCACTTTCATTTATCGTTTTTAGTAATACATAATATAAAACTAACTTTATCAAGTATTTAGTATAACAGAAGGACTGCAAATAAATAACAGAAAACATTTTTCAAATTATCTTCAAGTGTACAACATAGTTCCCCTTACAAATTAACAACTCACCTTTTTAAAAGTAGGAGAAGTGTTAGTACTGTGTAAATCAAACACCAGAAATTCACCACCAAAAATTCCTCACAAATGTACCTCAGACAGTAGTATCACAAAATGGCTGTGGTTTCCTCTCATTTGACATATATACATAACCAATTAACTTTCATCACACACAAATACAAAACCAAAGTAACATTTTAATTGGTTCCAAATTTCAACACTTTCAAATGTGTTTTCCCCATGCAATTTTCCATAGGACATTTACATACGTCTACAGCCTGAATGGCTGAACGGAATTACACCAAACTTGGCAAAATGGTACATCAAACCTAAGAGGTCAGGAAGGATCTACTATGCCCCCTTATGGTCATTTCCCCCTTCGCTTTGGCCTCCTCTTGTCTCTCAATCCTACCGAGAGACAAGATGGCGGCCGCTACGGACTGTTTGGAATGTTGACAGACGCCGGAGAATCAATCAGCTTCGCAAAGCTCCGTAACGCGAAAAGTACGCGAAGCGGAGCGCTGTTACAGATATATATCTTTTTTTGAACGTTAATTTCTCAAAATCCACTGGAGCACATATATTGAGACCTAGCAAAGGCACATCGGGCTACCAGTCCCTAATATTTTGCCAAGTTTCGTGCAAATCCATTCAGCCGTTCGATTATTATTATTATTTTTTTTTTTTGCCCCGCGGGGCCCTTTTAAAACCTCCACATCAAACCTAGGGGGTCAGCGAGGATCTACTATGCCCCCTTATGGTCATTTGCCCCTTCGCTTTGGCCTCCTCTTGTCTCTCGATCCTACCGAGAGACAAGATGGCGGCCGCTACGGACTGTTTGGAATGTTTACAGACGCCGGAGAACCAATCAGCTTCGCTTCACAAAGCTCCGCGCGAAAAGTACGCGAACTGGAGCGCTGCCCGGTCCGCTGTTACAGATATATATCTTTTTTTGAACGTTAATTTCTCAAAATCCACTGAAGCACATATATTGAGACCTACAAAAGGCACATCGGGCTACCAGTCCCTACAATTTTGCCAAGTTTCGTGCAAATCCATTCAGCCCTTCGAGCTAAAAGTGAGGCCAACCGCCCTATGGAAAACTCAATGTTAAAAACACGTTTTGGGACCCCCCTTTTTTCTCGGCCCCCCCTTGACGAACCCCCCCCAAATTTTCAAGGGCTGCTCAGAAACAAAATGTGCCATTTTCCTGAAATTTTCAGCCAATTCCGTCCACAAACGCCAAAGTTATTAGACATAGAATTTTCAAAAATCCCATAGAGAAAAAATCCTAACTATATATACCTACTGGCGACCGCCAGTAGGTAATATATATATATATATATATATATATATATATATATATATATATTACCTACTGGCAGTCGCCAGTAGGTAGTTATAGTTAGGATTGTTTTTCATAGGGAAATCGCAACATTCTATTGGGAATAACTTTGGCGCCGGTTGAGGAATCTGCCTGAAATTTTCCTTAACTTTGCCTCGCGGCGCTCCGCTCCTTCCCTGAAAGTTTGGGTGGCATTCGTCAAGCGGGGGCCGAGATAAAAGGGGGTCCCAAAACGTGTTTTCCCCATGTTAATTTCCATAGGGCGGTCAAACTCACTTTCAGCTCGAACGGCTGAATGGATTTTCACCAAACTTGGCAAAATTGTAGGGACTGGTAGCCCGATGTGCCTTGCTATGTCTCAAGATATGTGCTTCAGAGGATTTTGAGTAATTTAGGTTCAAAAAATATATATATCTATAGCCGCGCCCCGGTACGCGCACCGGGGAGCGCTCCGGGCGCGCCACGCGACTTGCGCACGAAAAGCTGATTGGCTCTCGGGTGTCTGTAAACATTCCAAACAGTCCGGAGCGGCCGCCATCTTGTGTCTTGGTAGGATCGAGACACAAGAGGTGGCAAAAACAAAGGGGGAAATGACCAAAAGGGGGCAGGGTAGACCCCCCTGACCCCCTAGGTTTGATGTGGGGGCCACAAAAGGGTCCCGCGGGTAAAAAACATTTTTTTATTTTTTTTCGATTTTCGAAGGGGGGAGCGCCCGGTACGCGCACCGGGGAGCGTACCAGGGAGCGTACTTTGGTGAACAATAGTGAAAATAATAGTGTAAAATAATCATTTTGAGTGATTACAGGTAGGGTAGCTTTGAAAAGAGCTTTTGGGTTCTGTGGCTGTTTTAGGTACCTACAAGTACGTCCCACACACACCCACACGCACACAACCCCACACCCCAACACCCACACACTCCCCACACACACTTCACACACGCACACCTCTACCCAAACCCAAACACCTCACACCCCCACACCGATACCTTACACATCCACACCCACACCCACACATCCCACACACCCACACTCACACACACACCTCACAGACACACCCTCACATCCCCCACACACTCCCCCCCCACACATGGGGAAAACTCAGTGAAACAGGAAAATAATAATTTAAAGTGATTAGAGGAGGGTAGCTCTGCATAGAGTTGTTGTGTTGTTTGGGTGTTTCAAGAACCAACATGTAGGTACCAATGCTGAGTCTTAAATTTAATATACACCGTTTCCTCTGTAGATATGTAGCATGTTGTTACAGAAGTTATTGTGGTATATGGAATCCATATCATAGTCTGTCAGGAAAGCAGAAACAACATGGAGGCAGGAGATGAAAAAGAGATGTCAAATACACATTGGAGATAATATAGTGGGAGAAAGGAAGTAACTATGAGCAAAATTACTATGTAACATAAACAAATTGCACAGTATACTATAAGTCTGAATTTACATTATAATCATTTTGGTACTAGTTTATGAATTACATATAAAAATGAATAATGTCTCGAACAATTTTTGGTTATTAAATATACATTTATTTTTCTGATTCTTTTTCCAAATTTAACAGAACTTCTAACAACACATTGTCGGAAATGTCCTCATTTTCAATCAGCGAATCTACTGCTTCTACACATTGAACTAATTCATAGTCCCGTGTTTCATCCATGAAATCTAAGTCTTCATTATCTACAAAAAAAATGTCACTGTTGTTCTCCAGAACAATTGTGAAGGAAATATTCTGCTCTCCTTCCATTTTCTTGCTGTAATTTGCATAAAAAATAAATATATCAGTAGAGATAGGGCACTGTTGGGTTTAAGTTCAGACAGGGAGTTTTAATTTTTTAACAGTGAAGTTATCTTTGGGCAGTGTATGGTATCAGGCTGGAAGTAGAAATATAAAAAAGTGTATATCATAAAGCCTAAGTAAATTCATAATTATACAAGACAAGTCTAACTCCATCCATAAGTATAACAGAGAAGCCTATCTCAATCTATAACTATTACAGAGGGATAGTATATAACTATCAGAAAATGTTTTCCAAATTAACTTAAAGTGCCCAACATACTTCAGTTTTCAAAATAACATCTTACTTTTGAAAAAGAAGTTTAAGTTCTCAGTGAAAATCCTTTTGAAATGTACTTTAGGAAGTATTATTCAAAATGGCTGTGTTTCCCTCTCTTTCTTTATATATATTCATGTACTTAACCAATCAAATGTCATGAAATAATAGTAGAAAATGAAAGTAACATTTTAATTGGTTGTACATTCTAACACTTCAGATGTGTTTTTGTCAAGTAATTCACCTCAGGATATTTAGAGAGGGCTACAGGCCAAATGGCTCAATGGAATTCCACCAAATTTGGGAAAATGGTAGGGACTGGTATGTAGTATGGCCTATTCTATATTTGGTGAAAGTGTCTCCAATGGTTTTTATGTAAATTAACTTTTTTAATTTTTGGGAGCGCTTCCCGGTGCGCGCCCCGGTACGCGTACCGGCAGCACTACGGAAGTCCTCCATTTTGTGTTTCGGTAGATTTGAGACAGAAAATGGAGGACAAACAATGTTGGGAATGGGTATAAGGGGGCATGGTAGGCACTCCCTGACCCTCTAGGTTTTCTGAGGGGGTCTTAGGAGGCCCATATAGGTGAGAAAAAAAAAATATATTTTTCGCGGGGGGAGCGCCCGGTACGCGCACCGGGGAGCGTACCGGGGAGCGCACTTTGGTGAAAAATAGTGAAAAAAGTTAGAAAAAGAAAATCATTTAGAGTGATCAGAGGTATGGTAGCCCTGAAAAGAGCTTTTGGGTTCTGTGGCTGATTTAGGTACCTACAAGTAGGTACCAATGCACAGTCTTAAATTCTGGAGGAATATTCTATTCCCCTCATCTGAGAAGTGCACACCATCTGCTCTGTAGATATCTTGCATGTTGTAACGCAAGTTGTTGTTGTATATTGAACCCATTCCATAGTGTCTCTCATGTAAGCAGAAACAGATTTATTCACATGTTTCCGTGCTTTCTCAAATTGTGGACAAAATTGGTTGGACCAGTTCCATTTCTGTCTTTGGCATATATTGGAATATACCATGGCAGTTTGTGGAAAAATTGTCATCAATTGCCCAAAGGTGTCCTTTAAAAGCATCTCCAGACCTACCCCAGTCAAAGTGCCTAGGTCATTTCCACCACAGTGCAAAATTATGAGGTCAGGGTGTGGCAGATGGTAAAAGGTTTTCACCAATGGTATCATTTGATGACATCTCAATCCTCTTTGGCCACTCCATTTTATGTGCACATTTGGTAAATCAAGGTTGTGAAAATTTCTGGTAGCTGCATACCTTTGAGCCCAGTGAATGTAGCTATGTCCAATAATCCAGACAGAGTACATGGTGAGAGGAGGTTCTGGTGCAGTCAGATGAAGTGTAGGAATGAAATGGCAGTTGGAACAGTAGGAGTTTGCAAAACAAAAACTGTGGAGCTTCAGTGCTCTTGAATCACAAGCAATGATTGGTGGATTCAGATAGTTGAAAACTGAAAGTTAGGGTGCATGGTTCTGTTATGTGAAAGAAGTATTTTGAATGGTTAAGAAAAAGTCATTTAAAGAAAGATTGCAGTGGATAAGCTGGTGTATTGAGAGGTCAAACATGCTTGCTGATTTGATTTGCAACATTGTAGAATACAATTTTAACCTTGGGAGCTCAGTAAGGAGGGAGTTGCTATGGTAACAGGTAGAAAGGGCTGAGGGGGGGAAGGGTGTTGATTTGAAAATAGAGAGGGAAGAGTTTTGATTGGTTACCATGAGGAATATGTGTGTAGAATTAGAGGTTTTCTGTGCCATTAATGGTTGCAGTGCCTGGAGAACATACCTTTTGCTCTGCTAAAGAAATATTGGTGTGTGTATCTGACACTGTTCTGAATCTCCTAAAGCATTTGTAAAGGTGAGTTATGATTCATTTAGATAGAGAGTTCAGATTAAGAAGCACATTGATTTTCTTTGCTGTTGGTTTGTGTGATGCTTTTTGAAAATGCATGGTTTCTATATTTGTAAAATAGAGGATTTGTATTTTGTGAAATAGTGATGTTTCAGTAGTGAAGTTGAATGGTTGTACATAGGACTTGCACTCTGTATCTATAATGTTATTTTAAAAATCAATTTTAGGGTAAATGAATGGGTTTCAGTAGTGAAAATGAATGCATGTACATAGGACCTATGTTCTGTTCCTAAAATGGTAATTGAAAAACGATTTTAGTGCAAATCAATGGGTTTCAGTAGTGAAAATGAATGCTTGTATATAGGATCTGTGCTGTGTTTCTAAAATGTTAATTGAAAAACGATTTTAGTGCAATAATGGGTTTTAGTAGTGAAAATGAATGCTTGTAAATAGGATCTGTGCTCTGTTCATAAAATATTAAATAAAAAACGATTTTAGGGCAAATTAATGGCTTTCAGTAGTGAAAATGAATGCTTGTACATAGGACCTGTGTTCTGTTCCTAAAATGGTAATTGAAAAACGATTTTAGTGAAAATCCATGGCTTTAATATTTTTAAGAAGGAATAAATAGTGTGTGCATAATTATATAAAAATATTTGATTCTTTTACAAACATGTTACCTGTTTTACCTCAGATGGGGAAGCAGACTGAGTTTCTTTGCTGTTGGTTTGTTTCATTTTTTGGGTAATGCTTGGTAGGAATGTTTGCAAGAGATAGGAAATGTATTTTGTAAAATAGTGACTTTTCAGTACTGAAATGGAATGATTGTACATAGGACCTGCACTGTGTTTCTAAAATGTTATTGAAAAATCGAATTTGGGGCAAATTAATAGCTTTTACATTTTTGAGAAAGAATAAAAAGTGTGTGCATGATTACATAAAATAATTTGAAGCTTTCACAATCATGTCACCTGTGTTACCTCAGATTAGGAAGCACACTGAGAGCGTTATTTATGAAAACAGCGATGCGTCACTTTTAACTGCACTCCTTGTGACACCAATGATGCATTATATTTAATGTATGACGCATCATGTTTCTAGGACTTACAGATAAGTCAGTATTTCTGATGTATCTGTAAGCGCAAAAGTGACGAATTGCTGGAGTGTGTCACAAAAATGACGCAACTCCAGCAATGCATCCTTTCACATGGGGAAAGCCCCATGTGAAAGCGTTTGCCCCAGTCTTACGCCTGCTGTGAGGCAGGTGCAAGATTTTGACGTAATAGTTTCCTAAAAGTGACGCAGTGAAATCTCATAGATTTCACTGTGTCACTATTACGAGGCTTTTTGCGGGGGAGTGCACCCTCTGTGTACATTACACCTGACAGAGGTATAATGTGGCGCAGAGGTTTAAAAAGTGACGTATCTACCTATATGCGTCACTTTTTAAATATGGCGCAAAAAGGCACATGTTTTATGCTGTCGATGCGTCAAAAAAAGTGACGCATCAGCATTGCAAAACTGACGCAGGGCCTCATAAATGAGGTTCATCTTTTTTTGCACACTACTCCAGTTTAGTCCTGTCCACTGCACTCTTGGACACAAGCCTCACCTTTTGTGCTCCCCTGGACAGGCTTCATCTCATCTGCACTCCTGCTTAGGTGTCAGAATCCTTTCACATGGGGAAAGCCCATGTGAAAGCGTTTGTCTCAGTCTTACGCCTGCTGTGAGGCAGGTGCAAGATTTTGACGTAACAGTGTCCTAAAAGTGACGCAGTGAAATCTCATAGATTTCACTGCGTCACTATTATGAGGCTTTTTGCGGAGAAATTAGCCCTCTGTGTACATTATACCTGACAGAGGTATAATGTGGCGCAGAGGTTTAAAAAATGACGCATCTACCTACATGCATAACTTTTTAAATATGGCGCAACAAGGCACATGTTTTATGCCGCCAATGTGTCACAAAAAATGACGCATCAGTAGCACAAAATTGACGCAGGGCTTTATAAATGAGGCTCATCTTTTTTTTGCACACTACTCCAGTTTAGTCCTGTCCACTGCACTCTTGGACACAAGCCTCACGTTTTGTGCTCCCCTGGACAGGGTTCATCACATGAGCACTCCTGCTTAGGCCTTATAATCTTTTTTTAGAATAACATTTGAGAAAAAGAGAAAAGGTCATATGTATAAGCTTTTCATTACACTACTAAAATATTTTTGGGGCAAAATAATGAGTTTTACATTTTTGAGAAAGAATAAATAGTAGGACCTGCACTGTGTTTCTAAAATGTTATTGAAAAATCGATTTTGGGACAAATCAATGGCTTCTACATTTTTGAGACAGAATAAATAGTGTGTGCATGATTACATAAAAAAATTTAAACTTTTCACAATCATGTCACCTGTGTTACTTCAGATTAGGAAGCACACTGAGCTTCTTTGCTGTTGGTTTGTGTTATTTTTTTGTAATGCTTGGTAGGATTGTTTGCAAGAGAGAGGAAATGTATTTTGTAAAATAGTGAGATTTCAGTACTGAAATGGAATGCTTGTACTCCAGCAATGCATCCTTTCACATGGGGAAAGCTGCATGTGAAAGTGTTTGCCTCAGTCTTATATCTGCTGTAAGGCAGGCGCAAGATTTTGACGTAAAAGTGTCCTAAAAGTGACGCAGTGAAATCTCATAGATTTCACTGTGTCACTATTATGGTTTTTTTTGCGGAGAAATGACTTCTCTGTGTACATTACACCTGAAAGAGGTATAATGTGGCGCAGAGGTTTAAAAAGTGACGCATCTACCTACATGCGTCACTTTTTAAATATGGCGCAACAAGGCACATTTTTTATGCCGCCGATGCGTCACAAAAAGTGACGCATCAGTAGCGCAAAACTGACGCAGGGCTTTATAAATGACGCTCATCTACTTTTTTTGCACACTACTCCAGTTTAGTCCTGTCCACTGCACTCTTGGACACAAGCCTCACCTTTTGTGCTCCCCTGTTCAGGCTTTATCACATCTGCACTCCTGCTTAGGCCTCATAATCTTTTTTTAGAATAACATTTGAAAAACAGAGAAAAGGTCATATGTATAAGCTTTTCATTACACTACTAAAATATTTTTGTGGCAAATCAATGATTTTTACATTTTTGAGAAAGAATAAATAGTGTGTGCAGGATTACATGAATAAATTTGAACTTTTCACAATCATGTCACCTGTGTTACCTCAGATTAGGAAGCACACTGAGCTTCTTTGCTGTTGGTTTGTGTCATTTTTTTGGTAATGCTTGGTAGGATTGTTTGCAAGAGAGAGGAAATGTATTTTGTAAAATAGTGAGTTTTCAGTACTGAAATGGAATGCTTGTACTCCAGCAATGCATCCTTTCACATTGGGAAAGCTCCATGTGAAGGTGTTTGCCTCAGTCTTATGTCTGCTGTGAGGCAGGCGCAAGATTTTGACGTAACAGTGTCTTAAAAGTGACACAGTGAAATCTGATAGATTTCACTGCGTCACTATTACGAGGCTTTCTGCGGAGAAATGACCCCTCTGTGTACATTACACCTGACAGAGGTATAATGTGGCGCAGAGGTTTAAAAAGTGACGCATCTACCTACATCCGTCACTTTTTAAATATGGCGCAACAAGGCACATGTTTTATGCTGCCGATGTGTCACAAAATGTGACGCATCAGCAGTGGAAAACTGATGCAGGGCTTTATAAATGAGGCTCATCTTCTTTTTGCACACTACTCCAGTTTAGTCCTGTCCACTGCACTCTTAGACACAAGCCTCACCTTTTGTGCTCCCCTGGACAGGCTTCATCACATCTGCACTCTTGCTTAGGCCTCATAATCTTTTTTTAGAATAAAATTTGAAAAATAGAGAAAAGGTCATATGTATAAGCTTTTCATTGCACTACTGAAACATTTTTGGGGCAAACTAATGTCTTTTACATTTTTGAGAAAGAATAAATAGTGTGTGCATGATTACATAAAAAAATTTGACCTTTTCACAATCACGTCACCTGTGTTACCTCACATTAGGAAGTAGATTGTGCAGATGAGGTGAGGCATGTCCAGAGGGACAGAGGAGGTGAGGCCTGTGTTCAAGACTGTAGTGGGAGAGAGGCTTTTCTTGGAGAGCGTAGGTGGTGAGACCTGTGTCTAAGAGTGCAGTGGACTAGGCTTCATGAAGCCTATCCCCCACTGCACTCTTAGACACAAGTCTCAAGTTCTTTGCACCCGTGGACAGACCTCTCTTCTACTACACTCTTCAATAGAGGCCATACCTCTTGTGCACCCCTAGACAATCCTTACCTCATCTGCAACCCTGAATAGACTTCAACTAATTGGCATGCTTAGACAGGCCTCAGCTTATTTACACCCTTGGACATGTGTCACCTCATCTGCACCTACTTACTATCAATTATACTCAATACATTGAGGCCTGTTCAGAGGACAGAGATGAGGTAAGCCTTGTCCAAGGGTGAGAGGAGCTTTGTCCTCTCCACTGTAGTCATGGACACTGAATGGTTGTACATAGGACCTGCACTGTGTGTCTAAAATGTTATTTAAAAAACTATTTTGGTGGAAAACAATGACTTAGTTTTTTGAGAAGGAATAAATAGAGTCTGCATGATTAAATACATATATTTCATCCTTTCACAATAATGTCACCTGTGTTACCTTAGATTAGGAAGTAGATTGTGTAGATGAGGTGAGGCATGTCCAGAGGGACAGACGAGGTGAGGCCTGTGTTCAAGACTGTACTGGGAGAGAGGCCTTTCCTGGAGAACATAGGTGGTGAAGCCTGTGTGTAAGAGTGCAGTGGACTAGACTTCATGAAGCTTATCTCCTACTGCACTCTTAGACACAGGTCTCACTTTCGTTGTACCTGTGGACATACCTCTCTTCCACTACACTCTTCAATACAGGTCTCACCTCTTCTGCACCCTTGGAGAATCCTCACTTGATCTGTAACCCTGAATAGACCGTTTGCTTTTTGTCATTGCTTTGTTGTTTGATAATAGTGGTCTATAATGTGCTATTTTTTTCTTTAACACAGATTGAAATCAAGATTTCAAGAGTAAGGAAAGATGCCCTCAAGGAAAAGAAGAAGGAAAAATGAAATACAGTTACCAACAAAAACAGCAACGGAATTACAGCACTCTTCAACAACAAATACTTCAAAAAACAGGAACAAAGCTCCTGGTAAGACAACTAAGGGGCCGATTAGGATGGAGGATTTTCCACCTCCTCCGGGCCGGCGGAAGCCACCTCCGGCCCGGAGGAGGCGGAAAATCCTCTGCGGAGTCACCAAAGACCCACCGCCAAATTAGGATGGCTGGTGGGTCTGGAATTCCGTCCGCCGCTTTTCCGCCGCGGTCGGCTTCCGACCGCGGCGGAAAAGCTATAACATGGCAGGCGGTGTCTATGAGACACCGTCCGCCATATTATGATGTTTGTGTAAAACTGCTTTTCCACGGCGGCTTTTCCGCCATGGAAAAGCATACGGACATTCACTTTGGGGGCCCGTTGCGGGCCCCCTGGGTGAATGGGGTGTGGGGGGTGCACATGGGGGGTACCTATGGTACCCCCCTGCATTTGCGTGCACAAAGCAGCAGGCACTGTGCGGTGCCTGCCGCTTTGTGCATGTAAATGTAACACATGCTTTTTTAACATTGCGGCGGGTGCAGCTTGAAGCTGCACCCGCCGCAATGTTAAATATAGAGGATGTGACCGCCACCCTGGCGGTCACATCCTAATTGCACTGGAGGGAACGCCGCAGCCCCTGCGGACGTTCCCTCCTCCTCAAGGGTGGCGGACGGACGCAAGTCCGTCCGCCATCCTAATCGGCCCCTATGTCTTTCCTACGGAACATATGTAGATCAAAAAAAAATGTTGGACAGCATGTAGAAAAAGAGAATGAGACAGTAAATTTGAAAAGGAAGGAGAGACCCTCAAAGAATCCTACAACTGGAGCAGGAGAGAATAATATGTATAGGAATAGAAGGCAGAATCAGTTTAGAGACATTCGTAAACGAATGTTTCGCAATAGGGTGGTTTTAAATTTGTTAAAAAACATTAGGAAAGGTAAACAGAGAGCTGCTTTTTATAAGAAAAAGAAAAATGTAGAGAAGATTGTTGATCAGGCTTTTGAAGCTAAGAAAAAAATATTTATTTTAATAATCAATAGAATTAGGACACTTAACAAGACAATTGATGTTTTCAAATCAAACAGTAGATGGAAAAGAGTAATTAATCGGACTAATTTTTGTAAAGTTTTTTCAGGAGAATGGATGCACAGTTCAAGTTGTGAGCCATTTTTTAATGAGGAGAGTTACTTCCAGGAGAATGATTTAGTGCATGCAGTTGACACCAGTGGTCGAGCGTATGAAGTGAAAGACGGTTGTCCGATTGAAAAAGAGAAACTTGTGCCGAGACAACCAGAAGAGGTGTTAACTGATGAAGTTTTAGGGAGACGTACTAAGGGTCCAGTGTACTCTTGAAGTGTAGTCGTATTTGTAGTGTGCGACAGGAATCAGTTGATTTGTTTTGTAATTTCTTACGTACATATAGTAAGAAAAGTCTAAAGCAGAAAGTGAAGTTGTTGCAAGATTTAGATCCTTGTAGAGTGAGAGAAAACACAGGTTTGCAAGGGCATTCACTGGCTTGTCTTTCTAGAAAAGTCTGTCAGAATGTTTTTCATCATTTTAGGATGTTAGCAGTGCATCATACCAAAATGAGGAAATTAGTGAGAATGTTGTATTATGCAAAAAGTCCAGCACTTAAGCTTAAACAATTAAACAGTGCTCTTTTGCATGGAACTGAATTAGATGTGAAAAAGATTTGTGAAGAAATTGAGATTTGTTATTTTGGTGAAAAAGTAGACAGTGTAGAAATTGACACAGCAATTCAAGGTAATGTGGAAGAGAATGTACAGATTTCAAGTACAGAAAAGTTTGAGCAAGAAATTACCAGGTTTAAAGGTGAAATCAAGTGAAAGGCCGAATTTTACTTGTGTGTGTTGTCGACTAAGTCATTATAAACATCAAACTAGATTAGTTGATTTATACGTAAAAAGTGAAAAGATGAATAATTATGAGTGGAAGGATTTTGCAACTTATTTGTGGGTGGAGAATTGTTTTGATTTGAGTTCTGATCAGCGTATTTGTAAATATTGTTATGATAAATTAAATCAAAACAGAATGCCTGCTAGAGCTGTTCATAATAATCTGGAGTTGGTAGACATTCCCCGTGAATTGATGGATTTAAATACATATGAGTCTATTTTGATTCAATGTGTCCATCCTTTTCAGGCAATTGTTCGCATGGAGCCTAAGATAGGGAAATTGCCTCCTACAGATTTGCAGAGAGGATTAAAGGGAAGAGTTGTTTATTTGCCTCTAGATTTAAAAAAAATATTGATACAATTGGTATAGAAAAATTAGAAGAGGAACCTTTAGTTATTCTAGTTAATGGGGTTCCGACAAAGAGTAAGAAAATCTGGCAAGATTTAGTGGATGTTAGGAAAGTCAAAAAGGCAACGTTGTATTTAGTCAAAAACAATGAGTATTACAAAGATGTATGTGTTGCAGAAGAGGAAACAGCTGCAGATGAAGACAGTGATTGTTCAGGCGGCCAAATTGAAAAAGTTGATGTGTCTAGAAGTGAAGAAACATATGAACATTATACTGTTCATCCTTTGCATTCCAAAGAAGTAATGGGGAATGCAATTGAATTGTTTCAAATGAAAGCAGCAAAAGGAAGTCCCATTAGTGTATGGGAAGAAAGTTTGGAAGCTCGTTGTTTTCCACAGCTATTTCCAACAGGTCGAGGTGGACGATATGACGATCGACCACTTCAAATTCCTGCATCTGAATATTGAACTGTAAGCTTATATGCTGAAGATCCAAGGTTTCGTCAATGCATTCCCTATTTGTTTCATTCACTGTATCAAAGTGACTTGTCTGGGTTTTCTTATGCAGTAAACCATATACTGAAAAGTGGAGCACATCTGCAAAATGTTTCGGCGAGGGACTTTATGGAGAAAGTGAATCTGCAAGATAATATATTGGAATCTCATTTAATCAATCTCATGGAATGTCAGCGTGGTACAAACAAGTATTGGTACCGTCGTCATGGGGAATTGAAATGTGTGCTAAGAAACTTAGGAACTCCTACATGGTTCCTCACTCTTACCTGTGCCGAGTATGCATGGGACGACTTACTTCAATTTCTACGAGAGGCAAATGCAAATATACAAAATATAGAATTCAAAACACCTGGAGAACTGTGTTCTTTGGATCCAGTGAATGTATGCAGATATTTCAATCATAGATTTGAAGCTATGATGTCTTTTATTACCAACAAAAAAAAATCCTCCCCTTGGAGCGGTTTTGGATTTCTTTTGGAGAAAGGAGTATCAAGCAAGAGGTGCTCCTCACATACATATGTTGTTGTGGATTAAAGATGCACCCACATTTGGAACAGATTTGGATGAGACAGTGATGAGCTTCATTGAAGAGTATTCAACATGTGCTGTTCCGAAAACTACCGAAGAAAACAGTTTAAGGCAACAAGTTTTACGCTTTCAATCCCATCGTTGTGGAAAGTACTGTCGTCGAAAATTCAGAAACAAGGACAAGTTCTACACAAAATGTCGTTTCAGCTTTCCACGACCAGTGATTTCTAAAGGAAGAGTAAATCATTTGATGTCTTCTCTGCGACATACTGTGACGAGGAAATCACCAAAAAATACATACAATTTAAAAAGGAACGAAGAGTCCAAGTACATCAACGACTACAACCCAGTGGTTTTGTCCATGTGGAATGCTAACATGGATATTCAATTCGTTGCTGACAACTCTATTGCTGTGGCTCGATATGTGACGTCTTACATCACAAAAAAAGAAAAGACAGAACTGAAGGAAATGTGGGAGGACATTTCACATGAAAAGAGTCTAAGCAAGAAATTATACAGTTACAGTCTGAAGATGTTGTCGCATCGAGAAATTGGAGCATATGAATGTTCTGATCGATTGTCATCAGCAAGTCTCTATGCCAAATCTAGAACCATCATTTGGGTGAGTCTAGGTCGTGCTGCAACACGAAATAGAGTTTTGAAATCTGTACAAGAAATAGAGTATTTGGCGGAGAAAGAACCAGAAAGTACAGATATTTTGAAGACAAACATGTTGGATACATACTATCCAAATAGAAGTAGTCATCTTGAGAACAGTTGTTTGTATGAAGTTCTGCAAAACTATATTTATAAGAGAACCATCAGAGAAGATATCAACAATGGAATATATGCTATCATTGGGTGTGAAGGATGTCTAGTGAGACAGAAAAGAGGCCATTTGATTAATCATCGAAAATTGAGTTGCGAAAATCCAGAGAAAAGGGAATTTTACTATTTAGCTCTTTTGCAACTCTTTAAGCCATGGCGTACAGAAGAGGAACTACTTGGTGATTTTCTCTGTTACGAAGATTCTTTTAATGCAACCAAGGATACCATAGAATGTCCTGTTTTTCAAATTATCTGCAAATGTTGAACGAAGAAATAGAGCAAGAAGCCACAATTGCTGCAGAGATTGCTAGAGATAGTTCTCAAGACAGTCAGAGTTCTGCTTCATTGAGTCAGGATCCAGTTGGAGGACCAATTATTCAAAATGAAGCTGCCACTGCCATGGATGAGGTGGAAAGAGCTATGGAACAAGCTCAAGATGATGTAGTTAACTTAGAAGATTTGGTGAAACATCTAAACCTTGAGCAAAAACAGATATATGACGAAGTCAGAGATCAGATTGAACATGGATTCACTCATGAGAAAAAAGAGTGCTCCTGTAGATCATTTAAACCAGTCCAACTGTACGTAACTGGAGAAGCAGGAACTGGAAAAAGTTTTCTGATTAAAGCAATTGCAACTTATCTGCAGAAAAGGACTGGATGGATTACTTTACATCGTTTACTGATGCTGCCAGTGGAGCATGATAACAAATTGCAATATCACAAGCTATCTGGAGATGCGTGTTCCGAAGTTTTGAGAGTCCTGAAGAAAATGAAACTTCTTATCGTTGATGAAGTAAGTATGGTGTCAAATATAATGCTTGCTTTTGTGCATTTGAGAATGCAAGAGATTCTTAGAACAGACTATGATGTCTTATTTGGAGGAAAACATATTCTTGTTTTTGGAGATCTACTGCAGTTGACTCCAGTGAAAGGACAACCTGTGTTCAAAATGCTCACGCATGAAGATACCAGTAAGTGCCTAGGAAGCATTGGAAACGTTAATATATGGTTAAACTTCAAATATGCAGAACTGCTTCAAAATATGCGGCAGGCAAAGGATGAAGATTATAAAAATATTCTACAAGATGTAAGAATCGGAAAAGTAAGTCAGCAAGGGAAGAAGCTTTACATGGACGATTAATTTCAAATTTGTACCCAAATGAAAACATTCTTCCAGAGAATATTTTTAAGAAAATTAACGAGAAGAAATCTGGCATATGTTTGATGCCAACTCTGAAAGAATGTTCCATGTTCAACAACAAAATGTTAAAGTTAGAAAATGAAGAGATAGTGAAACTGGTAGCTATAGATAAAATTGAACATATGGGAGCAACAATTATTTTGTCTGAAAATTTGAAATCAAAATTGGATTCATTAGAGAAGACTATATCTAAAACTGCTGGTTTTGAAAAGACTCTGAATGTGTATTTAAATTGTCGTATCATTTTGAGAAGGAATTTAAATGTTGAAAGAGGTCTGGTAAATGGAGCAATGGGTCATGTTGTTGGTTTTGTGAATTACAAAAATAGAGATGGAATTGAAATTTTTAAAATTAAATTTGATGGCATTGATGAAATAGAACAAATTTGTTGTTGTTCAGCTAGGTTTTTGCTTGTGAAAGACTTATATGTTCGCTGAAAACAGTTTCCTATTTGTTTGGCATATGCGGTGACAATTCATAAATCTCAAGGTTTAAGTGTAGATAGCGCTTTGGTGAACATTGGAAGTTCTGTGTTTAATGAGGGTATGGCATATGTGGCATTATCACGAGTCAGAACTTTATCAGGATTTTACTTGATTGAGTGTGATGAAACAAAGATTTGTGCAGATCTACATTGTGTTAAAGAATACAATAGGTTAAGAAGAGAGTATGCTCCACATTTGCCTCAATATCCTCTGTTTGAAAACGTGTGGTAGGTCGAAAAAGAAGAAATGAGAATAATTGCAGTGAGGTAGTAGCAAAAAGACAAAAAGTAGATGAAACTGTAATTGTAAGGAGAAAGAAAAAGGATTCTGTTGAAGATGTTGTTGGATTTCAGTTTGAAAACAGTTCTGGTCTCAACTGCTATGCTAATGAGGTGGTTAATGTTGTTTTTTGTCTTCGAAATATACAAGAACAGATTGTTGAAAATCGGGATCAAAGATTCTGTTGTTTGTTGAATTCCGTGTTTGAGAAATGTAGCAGTGATAGAGCAAAAATAGAAAGTGTTTCAGAAATTCGAAATCTTCTAGACATATGTTCTGGTCAAAATCAATTTTCACAGAATATTCAGCAGGATTGTCAGGAATTTTTAATGTATATGTTTGATGTATTGGAAGATGAAGGTGTAGATATAAAAAATCTTTTTAGCCTTTC
Source organism: Lissotriton helveticus (assembly GCF_964261635.1). NCBI lineage: Eukaryota > Metazoa > Chordata > Amphibia > Caudata > Salamandridae > Lissotriton > Lissotriton helveticus. The sequence goes on along the minus strand of NC_136063.1, from coordinate 525,125,147 downwards.
TTATCAATGGCAACATGACTGCGACAACTGTACTTTCTCAAGTACTACTAGAATAGACACTGAAAGATTTATATATTTGACTTTACCAGACTGCAAATCAGTGTCTTTTAATAATCTAGTTAAAGCAGCGGATCACAATATGGTGTGTACCCAATGTAAGTCTACAATGCTGTCCACATTATTTCTACATTTACGGTCAGTATGTGATTTTAATGTTCCAACGATGTAGACTTGATGGAACTAAATTGACAACTTCTATTAAAAATTTCGTGGTTTCTCAGTTATCAATATCAGGAAGAACCTTTGCAACTGTAGCTATTATTTATCATGACGGTCCTTCTACAACATCAGGGCATTACACATGCTATTTAAAATGTTGTAAAGGTTGGACCCACTGTAACGACACTCATTTGACTTTCAAACAACGTTTGCCTTTTGGCTTAAAGAATTCATACCTAGTGTTTTTACAACCAAAATTTAAGTAAAGGTAATTGGCCTATGAAGACGGGAGCAGTTAATAAAGGTTATTTTGCTGTTTAAAAATATATTCTGAGTAAAAGTGATCCAGGTAATATAACAAATTGACTTGTCATATAGGTACTGTAAGTGGATCTCATAGTAAGTGATATTAGTATTATACAAAATGATGAACATGAGTGAGTCAGAGATGGTTTTACAAATACTTAAATATTGTGAAAATGTTGTATGAGACTTTCTTTCAGAACGTCGGAAAAAAGGTAATTTCAGAGTTTCCTAGAATTAATTTGAAAATATACTCATACATCTGACACTGTTTGGCCAAAGGAAAGGTACAGGAATGAGTAAAGAGTCATGACTGAAAAAAAGGAGTATATGAAAATATTTCAGATGTTCTTGGAGCTTTTCTTCTAGAAAGTCGATGAAATGGATTTTTTAGTGAACAGCAGAGTACTTTGCAACGAGAAAAGGACCTCCATGATATACTATTTGGCCTCAAGGAAAAGTAAGTCAATCAAAGATTAGTGTACATTTGTCATTTGTCAGTATCTAACGTTTTTTTTAAAACACAATCTTTTAGATTGTGTTTTTTTTCCCGCTGTCATATGATGAGTAATTTGAACTCACTGTTTTAAGTGAAATTCAATATATTCTGAGAACAGCAAAAATAAACTATGTAACATGTTGTACAAGTTATTCTATACTTTGGATTGTGTAAATTAAATTGTATTCCCATTCTCTGACACTCACTTTCCTTTTTCCATCCTCTTTCAGCTCTTTTTACTCATTTATAATGTCTTTCTCTCACTCTCTGTAACCCCCGTTCCTTTACTCCACTTCTTTGACAACCCCTCATTCTCATTTCAACTGTCTGCATCCCCTCTCTCCCTTGCATAACTTTTCAGCTTTCAGTCTCTCTGCTTTACTTCCCTTTTCCGTATTTTCCTCCTTTGCTCTTTTAGTAATTTCTGTTTACTCACTCAGCAGTATTATCGCACTCTATCACTATAAATCACCCACTCACCCTCGCTTATTTTTGTTTGCTCCTTTCTTTTGACCTCTTCTCTCTATTTTTCGTTCACTACCTCTATGTCCTCAGTGCCTCACTCTCCTTGTGTTATGTTCACTTGTGTTTATCTACCTTCTATCATTTCTTTTACAACAACTTCACTGCTCCTCTCTCATCGTTCTTCATCCCATTTCTTTTTACTCTGGTTACATTACTATCCCTCATTTCCTTTCTTTCAATGTCCTTCTCTTTACTTTCATCACCAAATTATTTTCTCTAAGTACCACTGTTTTAGTCGTCTTCTCCTCTCTTTCCTTTTTTTGCTCCCTTACTCACTTCCTTTGCTCACTCATTGTACTCCACCTCACTCAGTTTTTCTCTTGGTGTGTCTGTCTACTAACTTCCTCACTCCATTTCCCTCAATCGTTGTATATTATCCTCTCTCCCTTCATCCCTTCACTCTATGACTGTTCTTCACTTACTCTCAGTTATCTTGTATTCCTCATTCTTCTAAATACATCCTTAATTAGACTCTTTTCTGTCTCAGTCATTATCTTTTTACATACTACTGTTTCCTGATTTAGTTTTGCTAACTCACATTGTTTTAGTATCTTTCTTACCTTCATGTCATTTCTCTGTTCTTCTCTTCCTCTCTGTCAGTGAATCTATATTCCTTACTCTTAGTAATTTACTCTCCTTCTATTTCTTTTTCTCTCTTTTTGTCCTTCTACCTTACTTTATTTCCCTTTCTGTGTCCTTCACTCTTACTTTATTTCTAAATACACTGTTATGATTTTTAACCTCTTCATTTGTATCTTTTAATTTAAAATACATATTTTACTAATTATAACTTATTTTTTCTTCTCTCTTTCACAGATACAAAGTGTAGTAAAAACATGTAATTAAGTTTACATTAATTATATGGTAAGTGTGACTAAAAAAATGTACTTTGTCATCACCCTTTGCTTTCAATCAATCAATCAGATCATTTGTATAGCGCACTACTCACCCGGAGGGTCTCAAGGCGCTGGGGGGGAGGGGATCCGCTACTGCTCGAACAGCCAGGTCTTGATCTGCTTCCTGAAGGCGAGGTGGTCCTGGGTCAGGCGGAGGTGGATCGGAAGGGAGTTCCAAGTCTTGGCGGCCAGGTAGGAGAAGGACCTTCCTCCAGTGGTGGCTCTTCGGATGCGGGGGACGGCGGCGAGGGCGTGGCTGGTCGATCGAAGCTGGCGTTTGGGAGCGTAGAAGTTGAGGCGGCTGTTGAGGTATCCTGGTCCTTGGTTGTGTAGGGCTTTGTGTGCGTGGGTGAGGAGCCGGAAGGTGATTCTCTTGTTGACCGGGAGCCAGTGCAGGTCTCTCAGGTGTCCGGAGATGTGGCTGCGGCGGGGGATGTCCAGGATGAGTCGTGCTGAGGTGTTCTGGATCCGCTGGAGTCTTTTCTGGAGTTTGGCGGTGGTTTCGGCGTAGAGGGAGTTGCCGTAGTCCAGACGGCTGGTGACGAGGGCCTGGGTGACCGTCTTCCTGGTCTCGGTGGGGATCCATCGGAAGATCTTGCGTAGCATGCGCAGGATGTTGAAGCACGACGAGGAGACGGCGTTGACTTGTCTGGTCATGGAGAGGGAGGAGTCCAGGATGAAGCCCAGGTTGCGTGCGTGGTCAGTTGGTTTGGGTGCGCTGCCCAGGGCGGGGGGCCACCAGAAGTCGTCCCAGGCGGAGGGTGAGGATCCCAGGATGAGGACTTCCGTCTTGTCTGAGTTCAGTTTCAGGCGGCTGTTTGACATCCATTTGGCTACGTCTGTCATCCCTTCGTGCAGGTTGGCTCTGGCGGTGGCGGGGTCGTTAGTGAGGGAGAGGATCAGCTGGGTGTCGTCGGCGTAGGAGATGATGTTCAGGTTGTGCTGGCGTGCGATGGGTGCGAGGGGGCTCATGTAGACGTTGAAGAGTGTTGGACTGAGCGAGGAGCCTTGAGGGACGCCGCAGATGACTTCGGTGGCTTCCGATCTGAACGGAGGGAGGCGGACTCTCTGTGTCCTTCCGGCGAGGAAGGAGGTGATCCACTCCAGTGCCTTCTCCTGGATTCCGACGTTGCTGAGGCGCTGTACTAGGGTACGGTGGCAGACAGTGTCGAAGGCCGCGGAGAGGTCCAGGAGGATGAGGGCCGCTGTTTCTCCGTTGTCAAGCAGGGCTCGGATGTCATCTGTAGCTGCGATCAAGGCGGTCTCGTGCTGTGGTTGGCCCGGAAGCCAGACTGCGAGAGGTCGAGGGAGCCGTTCGTCTCGAGGAAGGCGGCCAGTTGCTTGTTGACGGTCTTCTCACTAATATTTTCTCAACGAACCTCACTCCTGTTTCTTTACTCTGCTTCCCTCACTTATTCTCCATGTTTACTCCCCTTTCCCTATTTCCCCTCCCATATTCAACTTCTTTCATTTCCCATTCTTTACTTCACTTACCCTTTGTTCCCTTCTTCCTTTACTTCTTCACTCATTCTCTTTTTATTAATTATTTACTTCACTTCTACACACACACCTCATCCTCCTCCCAACACATAGACACACATCTGACATACACCCCACACACACAGCACACACACACCTCATACACACACACCCCCCCACACACACTCTTCACACACACACACACATTCCATATACACACATACATCCCACACACATACCCCCCCACACCCACACACCCCTCACAGATATCTCACACACCCTCACCTCCACCCACACCGAAACACCCCACACACCCACACCCACAGACACACCTTACACAACCATACACCGACCTACACCCACTGACTCCCTATAAGTCACACACACTGCATTACTTACCTTTCTTTGCTGTTTCACTCAAACCCATTCAGGCACTGTTTCCTTTACTCTCTTTGTCCTTTCTCTTTGTGATTCCCCATGTGTTATCCTCATTCAATTTTTCACCCTCTTTCACACCTCTTTACTTACACTAACTGGTCTTTTCTCACCCTCCTTCACCGTTCTTCATTTATCTCGGGTCCACCACTACCCTTCATTCTCCATTTTTTACTGTTCTTTTTTTTTCTTTCAACACCCACTCACATTCTCCCACTATCTCTACTTTAGTCTTCTTCCTCTCTCTTCCTTTCTTTCGCTCCTTTAGTCATTTTACTTTTCTCACTTTCACCCTATTACACCTTCTCTGTTTTTTACCATGTAATAAACAATCCCTCTGTGTTTCTCCCTGTAGCTCTCTTTCTCTTAACATTACTGTCTTTGTGTTCTTCCCTCATGCTAACTCCTTCATTATTTTTTTTTTCTTTTTTTTGGGGTGCGCGCCCCGGTACGCGTACCCTAAAGAAAAAAATTGACAGAGATTCTTTAAAAATATAGGTTTATTTTTATAAATTAAAGGTAGTTCTAAAAAGAACTGTTTTTTTTCTTCTTTTTGTTGTTTTATATATATATATATTTTTTTTTTACGTGTTTTTTTTGGCTTTTCAAAACAGTTTTATATTTTTTTGTATTTTTTATGGGGAGAAACAAAAAAAAGGGAATTAAAAATGGCTCAACTGGAGCAAAAAACAAAAAACTGAAAAAATGAGGGGTTTTTGGGGCAATTGTGGTTGTCACCAGCAAAGACGATGAGCTTTACGCTCTTTTCAACATACGACATGAGCTTACCACAGTAAATACATGTTACTCTAAAATCTTCAAATCGTTGTTGTATGCAAGGCATCATCTCCGTTGTTTCTGGTCCCGATAGAGTGGGTTGCTTTCTTTTGGAGGTGGTCCTTGAAGACTGGGGGAGGTTTCTTGCCAGTTCCCTCATCTCTGCACGAGAATAGTTGTTTGAATGCTTGCGGGTCATATGTCTAATCATGGTATTATTACCAAAGGAATATTTTTTGTTTGGGTTGCCACAGATTAGACAAGTTACCTTGGCTGCATTCACTTTTTTCTTGCCCTCTGGGATTGAAAAAAACTCCCATACAATGTGTGGCCTTGGCTGGTATGGGGTATTGTCTTCAGCCAGCCATCTTCTCCTCTCCTCCTCTTCCTCTTCCTCCTCCTCCTCTTCTTGACCACCAATGTACTGTTGTGGTGGTCCTCTTGGTGGTGGTGGTGGTGGTGCAGATGCTCCAGCTGCTGCTGCTACTGTAGCCATTTTAAAGTACAAAATAATTCTGTTTGTTGTTGTAACAGGTCTTCCTCAGTCAAAGGACAAAGTCAGAATAAGGAAAAAAGATGGAGTCTTTCATCATTTGGAAAACAGAACTGTTCTTGACCAATGAAAGTGTTATTTTCAAGTCATATGATCCGGGCTTACATCATTTGGAAACCAAAACTGATCTGCACCAATGAAAAGTGTTATTTTCAGATCACATGACCCGACGCGCTTACGCTATGCGCCCCGGGGCGCGCCCGTAGTCACGCTCTGGGGCGCGCCCGGGGGTGCGTAGCGTAAGCGTGTCAGGACATTGCGCGATCGTATGCGCTCGCGTGCTTCCGGGTGCGCTTACGCAGTGCGTCATATGACGCATCACGCGGCTACCCCAAACGTCACGATGTTGTTTTCGTTCGCGGGAATAGCGCTAACGGGACGCTCCCCAGTACGCGCCCCGGGGTGCGTCGTAACATTGCGCTTACCCGTGCTTTCACCGGTACGTGCCCCGGGAGCGCCCCAGGGCAAAAAAATAAAAAATAAAAATAAAAATATTTACATAATTATACATTATAAAATTCGTTATAAATGTTTTTACTTTTTATACCTATAGAGAATTGCTATTAAAACACGATGTCATGAGTGATGTCACTTACCATGTCATGAGTGATGTAATATGTGATGTCACCAGCAGTGCATTGCAGGCGCGCAATTTATAGTGAGTCCAACTAACTATAACGTGGGAATTTCAATGGTTTTATGCGAGTAAAATTTCCAGCTAACTATAACTGGAGTGAAACCTATGGTTTTTTCAGTGAATTTAATAGGTTTTTTAAATGCTAATTCCTAACTATAACTGGTGTGAAACCTATGTTTTTTTCAGTGAATATATATATATATATATATATATATATATATATATATATATGTATATATATATATATATATATATATATATATATATATATATATATATATATATATATATACACATACATATGTGTGTGTGTGTGCGCGCGTGTGTGTGTGTGTATATATGGAATGTCTCAGTAATTTAAACAGTATCAGTTCACTTCAAGGAGCAGAAATGCTGCTGGTTTGCTGAAACGCACTAGAAGAACAAGACAACGCTAAAGAAAACAAACAGCTAATTTGAAAGTAAGTTAACTAAATTAAACTTAAACTAAATTAGATTTTAAGAAGACACATACACTTATTGTAAGTACTTAATATAGCTTTCTTTTTCATTTTCCTTAAGTGCAGATAAATTAAACATACCCAATCCGAAAAAGAAACATCATTGAAAGGAAAGTCGGATGCATATTTTTAAACTAAGCACCACAATGACAAATAAAAAGTAAGTAACATGTACAAAAAAAAACTAATTACTCTTTTGAAACTAAAATAAATAATAGTTAACAATAAGAGCTACATTATAAGCTTGTAAAAAAACATAATTTAATATTGTACAGCACACAGATAAATTATCTGACAGAGCCATAAAGCCAAGCTCTCAGAAAGGATAATTATCAATAATTTCACGGGATAAATGTGCAGCAATGAAATTGCAAACAGTGAAAGAACACACTCAAAATGTACAAACTATTATTCTAATGCATGATAGGAGAGCGCAACTTCAAATAATTAAATTGTTGAAAATGTTACAGCACATATTCATCCACCCAACATTGCAGAAATTGGAGTAAGAAATGTACAGCAGGAACTCAGTGAAACTAGTACCAGCTCACACAGGCCTACTGGTACCATTTAAAAAAATATAATCTCCTTTATTCCTGCACATGCTATAAGTTATTTTCCCGCAATTCTGAATTATTAAAAAGAACTCACAGTGAGAACTAGAAAATTAACCAGGGAAACCCTAATGCACACAAATGACGCTTTCTTGTTAACAATGGTAACTATGAGAGAAGAATAATTGTATATGCTATTGAAAATAACCTACTAAAACGTACGCAGAGCAACACATGGATTATGGCGAGCATGTTCAAATTAGGCACTCTACTATTCACATAACTCTGCACAACCCATGGGGAATTCAAAAGACTATGGCTCCATTATCTACACAACTTTATGAAATAAAGAAAGTGCAACATACCAAGAACTATTAAACAAAACAAAATCCCAAACTAACAATTACTATCCACAAAAAAATGATTTTCAACTTTTAGCAAGCAATGATTTCTACCATTTAAAAAAATATACCTACATACAGCCTTTCAAGAGTTTTGCTACCAATTCAATCAAAGTATCTGGAGACACTTGCAAAAATTGACAATAAATCTAGATTGGTCTGCAAACATTGAATAGGTCCAAACAATTATAATCTCAGTGCGCTAATTTGTGAAACTCAAGTAGTAAAACACTACGACCAATGAATAGAATTACCTCACTATCAAAGACAGGAACAAAAATGTACTCCCACAATGGACTACTTTGAAAAGATTGGGTCAGCAACATGTATCGTTCTCATCACAGACACCGACCTAAGTATCATATACCGTAGTCAAATATTTACACCAGTGCCATGGCACAACAGACAAAAATCAACAATGCAGTGGAAGGGTCGCACAATTCCTCTAAAACTTCCTCCTTTAGAATGGGTGAAACCACCTGATCTGCTTTTTCTGCAGGCAAAACTGAAACAGGCAAAGCATTAGAAAATCCAGTGAGTTCAGATTCATATATTAAGATTAATTATCATTATTAATAATTATTTTAATGCTCTAAAGAATTAAATAATGTCTTTCCTATGACTTGTTCTAGCCTGGGTGTGTGGGCATCTCTAAGATTTAATACCATTCTGCCTAGATTTGTCCATGGCTTGCCAAGGCAGACTTTTGCCAGCATATTCGCTTTCTTCATAGTATCGCCTGAGCTAGCTGTTTTTATTAAGATTTGTTACCTTGTAATAATGCTCTCTTAAAACCTGTTTTGCTACCTTCCAATCAGTCATTTTCTGTGAGGCATTCTGAGAAAGAAACTTAGCAAAAGTCCTAAGTGTCTGACATTCTAACTTTGCTTTAAATTCTCTGATTTTTATTTTAGTAGTTATGTCAAATGCAAACATTTACACTCTGAGATTTGCCTTAAAGGTACCCCAGACCTGGTAAAATGTGCCTTGCTTAGAAAAATCCTTAATGAAATCATTTGTTTCCACCACAAAACTATTGTCTGTCAGATAAAAAAAAATTGAAAATCTACCTTTAGGCAATCTGAAATCTTAGAGGACTCATAACATACAATTCTATAAAGGGTTGTGAGAAGTCATCCTTTTTGCCCAGTTCACCCCCATTTGTTTACTGTTAGTGGTGGTAACTGACATTAACTGTCCCCTGGGCTCTACTCACCAGGCCCAAGGCTAGTGCTCTGATTAAAAAGGTATATGGTAACTAGGCATCATTACAATTTTCAATGATAGGCACCTGTAAGTACCTTGTATATAATAAGGAAAGGGGGATGGAAATACCTATAAGCCCTTTGTATATAATAGGGCACGGGCCCAGTAACTTTCCTGCACTTAAGTGTGCATTGCTGTGTTGCCTGCTGTCATTTGTAAAGACAACAGCTTTGCAGACGTCTTTTAAAAGTAAATATTATGAAAATTTACGTGAAGGAGTGTTGGATTTCTTTGCCCGTGTCTGCCGTTTATCTGCTGTTTGCTGTTTGCTGCAAGGAGCCAGGAGCCAGGAGCCCCGTAGGGCATAGTAACTGCTTTGTGGGAGCAAGGGCTGCCGGAGGAGGACGGGACTGCGAGGCCCGGCAGGCTGTGCGTGTACCAGCCAGCACACCTTCCGCCTCTTCCCGTGTCTCCGCCCCACCTGCTTGAGCCTTCAAAACTCCTCGCGGCCCCCGCTCCGCGGGTGCCGCTCGTGAAGGAGTGTTGGATTTCTTTGCCCGTGTCTGCCGTTTATCTGCTGTTTGCTGCAAGGAGCCAGGAGCCAGGAGCCCCGTAGGGCATAGTAACTGCTTTGTGGGAGCAAGGGCTGCCGGAGGAGGACGGGACTGCGAGGCCCGGCAGGCTGTGCGTGTACCAGCCAGCACACCTGCCGCCTCTTCCCGTGTCTCCGCCCCACCTGCTTGAGCCTTCAAAACTCCTCGCGGCCCCCGCTCCGCGGGTGCCGCTCGTGAAGGAGTGTTGGATTTCTTTGCCCGTGTCTGCCGTTTATCTGCTGTTTGCTGCAAGGAGCCAGGAGCCCCGTAGGGCATAGTAACTGCTTTGTGGGAGCAAGGGCTGCCGGAGGAGGGCGGGACTGCGAGGCCCGGCAGGCTGTGCGTGTACCAGCCAGCACACCTGCCGCCTCTTCCCGTGTCTCCGCCCCACCTGCTTGAGCCTTCAAAACTCCTCGCGGCCCCCGCTCCGCGGGAGCCGCTCGTGAAGGAGTGTTGGATTTCTTTGCCCGTGTCTGCCGTTTATCTGCTGTTTGCTGCAAGGAGCCAGGAGCCAGGAGCCCCGTAGGGCATAGTAACTGCTTTGTGGGAGCAAGGGCTGCCGGAGGAGGACGGGACTGCGAGGCCCGGCAGGCTGTGCGTGTACCAGCCAGCACACCTGCCGCCTCTTCCCGTGTCTTCGCCCCCTAATTAAAGCCCCGTATGTACCTTGGATTCACAACGCATTAGCGGGACGCAGCCCGGGACGAAGCCCGGACTAAGGGCGGACAGTCTAAGACAGTCCAAGACTGGCCACGACTGGACTGGGCCAGGACTCCTTCATCTAATGTGCTGTGAGTTATACGTTTATGCGTTAAGTTGTTAAAATTGACCAAATAGTAAAAGTTGATATAAATTGCCATTTGAAAAGGAATACTGGTTGTATTTTTGCTATGTCGCGACAGAAGACCCCTGTCAATTCTGCCAACACAATGGACAATTATTTAGTCCAAGTGGTGACAAAAATCAACAGTGTGCGAAGGTCTTCCTTGGGCCTTAGCGATTCTCCACCATGTGCGCAATTAGTAGGTTCGCCACCATGTGGGCAATTAGTAGACCTCAGCGCAACCCAATCGAACTTGGACGGAATAAATGTCAGTGATTTGCAGGAAGAGGAGACTAATGACTGTATAGCGCTTAATGTTTCTTTGGCTCCAACTGTTCATACACTTGATACAAATGTTGACCTATTGACTGGGGATGAGTTAAATCTATCTGGGAATGATCCAGGGATAGAGAAGGAAAGTATCTCCCCCTCAATGCCTGTACCTGCACCAAGAGTAACAAGAGGGTCCACAAAAGCCCCCCCCAAAAGAGAAGGACTCCGGTCTAGCAGGAATAAACCAACAAACCCACCTAGAAATAAACATAAGAGTTCCTCAGAAGGGATAGGGGAGGAAGGGAATGTTATTAGTGGATGGGATGATATGGTGTCAAGTAAGTTCATGGGCATGTTGGAATCTAAAATCTCTCGGTTAATTAAACCTCTGATTTCTAAAATAGATCATTTAACTGACAAAGTTAATAAATTGGAGTCTCTACTAAAAACAACAAATGACAATGTGGGAGAGATACCGAATCTAGTATTAAATAAAATCGATGAGAAGCAAGTGATGGGAAGCATAATAGGGGGGAATATCCCTGAGGGAACAGAAGATACGCCAGCTCTTATACAACCAATTAGTACCAGACCTAGTGATGACCCGAGTAACTGTATACCTTTAGATCCTTTGCCAATACAAGGGAATGTTTTATCCCCCGACTCTAACACTGTAACACGCCCTATGGAATTAATTGTTGAAGCTTCACCATTGATACTAGTACTTGCAAATGTACCACCTTTAAAAACAGGTCAGGGTGAGTCGCCAGATTCCTTATTAAATAAAGCTTCACAGTGGTTGAGTAATAATATGCATATATCTCCCCTGGGAAAAGAAAAGCTTTTTGACGACCTGCTATCAGCAAGGCGGGTAAAGTGGATAGGGACTAAACCAAAGAAGTTCGCAGGTGATTGTGTGGTATTAAATCTCAAGGGCCCTGAGGTACTACCAGATATTTTGAATAACATCCTCCCCCCACAACGTAGAACGGCAGAAATAATTCCGCTAATGTTAGATTTCTTCTATACTAGAAGAGGTCTTGTAGCTAAGCCAAGTATACTAAGAACTAAGTGGGCAGTAGTGGGGAATAGAAGGGCCAGGGTAGATCCAACCTGTGACTGGGGAATAACTATGGCAAATCGCTACTCGGCTTTATCTGACTTAAATGAATGCGATTGACTCACAAGCTATGAATCTCCCTCTTTTAGAAAGCGGGCAAAGTCAAATAATGAAAGAGCAGAAAATATGAGTCGTACCCAGCCAAATGATCGGAAACTAGGCGTCAGGGAATCGCAAATTTTTGTTCAAGGATGGGAAAAGTTAGATACTAAAGGCATAAAGAGAACTAGCAAGGCAAATAAAAGTAAATCACTATCGATGGATAGTGAAATATTAACTGCTGAATGCGAGGCAGCCATAAGTGATACTGAGAAATGTCAGATGTTGCAATTCCATGAGACACCATCACTGTCCCTCGTCTCATGGAATATAGCAGGATTAGCGAATAAACTATCTACACCAGAGTGGGTAGATTTCATTGACCAATACGATATAATTATGTTACAAGAAACTTGGTCATTGATCCCAACTTTCCGACAGGGGTATTTAAACTTCCATATGCCAGCAATTGGAAACCGTGTGGGACGCCCCTCTGGAGGCTTGCTAATCTGGATACGACAGTCACTGGATTGTACTATAAAACAAAGATCTGTACCATCGAGTGATATTATAGCACTTGACATAAATTGGGGAAATGGCCTTGAACTCGTCTTGTATAATATTTATGCCAGGGGAGTTGGTAGTGGCAAATCCTCAGAGGCTGTAATAATCCTAGATCAGAACATTGAAACATTAAGAGCAAAATCTCAGGTGATAGTAGGCGGAGATTTAAATGTCACCTTTGAACCCTTAGGCGAAGAGGACAGGATCCTAGCTGAGGAGGAGGATGCCAAGTGGGGCATACCCCAGCTAGAGCTGCCTGTTATCAGAAAATGGAGCTCAGTGGCAATCCAGCTGAAAAGTCTCTGCTTGGCAAGAGGCTTAAGAGCAGTAAATGGGCGCTCGCCCTCTGACTTAGTGGGAAATAATACGTTTGACAATGGTCGAGCAGCTAGCAGAATTGACTACTTACTGTTGGATGTAAGGGCCTGGGACAAATTGGTAGATATGGTTGTGAAAAAGAGATTAGAAAGCGATCATAATCCCCTGTGCCTGACCCTTCACCCTTATAATGATAGCACAGTGCTTATTAACGAGAATGAAATGGTAACCCAAGATGTGGTTTGTTCAAACAACCAACGCCACTTGAAATGGAGAATGCTACTAGAAGATGTTGCTAAACTTGAGACTCTTAAAAAAGTAGTCGTTGACCAAGTAAACAACATTAAGTCTCACCGTGGAAAGCCCAATTTCCAAATTTACATGATGGAGGCCCATAAAAATCTCTTTTGTAACATTCAAAGTTTCTTTGTGAAAACAGTAGGCATTAGTAAAACCAAAAAGGAGCAATCTAGACAAGGGTGGTACGATAAGAGCTGTAGGTTGGCACGATCAAATCTAAGCACAGAACTGAGAGGAGGTAATGCCATAGCAGTAAGGAGGGCTAGGGATAACTATAGACAGATCCAGAAGCAGGCTAGGAAGCGCTGGGATGAGGAATGTTGGCAGGACCTAAAGGAAGCCTGTGCTGCTAAGGACTCAAAGCGTTTTTGGTCCCTGGTAAAATGGGAAAGGGGAGGGACAGCTGCTCAGCCCCAAAACCACGTTGCTAAAAATAAATGGACTGAATTTTTCGAACCACAGTATGCCCGAAACCCAGCTTACATCTCCATTAAACCTCCGCCACCTGTCTTTTTTAAACACCAAATATTTACTGAAATGGATGTTAGCATAGCACTAGACTGTATAACGGGGGGGAAAGCCCCGGGTATGGATGGAATTCCGGCCGACATATTTTTATCGGACCGGAAATCCTGGTGCATCTATTTCGAAATGCTGGCAAATGCCGTGGCAATGGGTGGGGAGGTGCCTCCTTCATGGAAGGGAGCAGAAATTGTCCCCATATTTAAAAAAGGGGACAAAACTCTAGCTAAAAATTATAGACCCATCAGTTTAATTGATACAGCACAAAAACTGATGGGCCGTTTAGTTCAAAACAAATTGCAGCAATGGATCGATGAAAGGGACATATTGTCACCCTATCAGGCGGGTTTTCGACCCCTGACCAGCAGTGTAGACCAAGTATTATACTTCATAGCTATCTATTGGAGAAATGTCGCACTAAAAAAGGGGTCATTATATGCTGTGTTTGTGGATCTAAAAGCAGCGTTTGACCTGGTCCCTAGAGAAAAACTGTGGCAGACCCTGGCAGACTTAGGATTAAGCCAGGAACTCCTCACCCTCTTAGTCCGCCTCCACGAAAACAATTTTGCCAAGATTAGGTGGGGCAAACAGGGGGAAGTTACAGACCCGTTCCCAGTGGAACGAGGGGTAAGACAAGGATGTGTCCTAGCACCAACATTATTTTCAATTTACATAAATGGTATAGTCGACCACCTAAATAAATTTTCATGTGACGCGCCAATAATAGCAGGCTCTCGTGTCCCCGTTCTTATGTTTGCGGACGACACGCTTCTACTTTCATGTACGCCAAGCGGCCTTCAAAAAGTGGTAGACGCTTTTGGAGAATTTTGTGACAAAATGGGTCTTGAAGTGAATACCATGAAAACTAAATTTATGTGCATAAATCAACATCCCACTTTTAAAGGTGTAATAAAATATAAAGGCACCCCCCTAGAGAAAGTGGATGCTTTCGCCTATTTAGGTATCATTTTGCAGGGGAATATGAAGTGGAATTCTCACATAAATACGACAATCCTGAAGTTTAACCAGCTTGCGGGCGTAGTTGCTTTAAAACATCGAGCTTCACTAACTAAGCCAGTAAATTGTGCGCTTGAAATTTATAATATGAAGGTATTGAGTGCTTGCCTATATGGTTCTGAACTCTGGGGGTTCTCAAATTTGGGAGAACTGGCACGTGCAGAAAATAGATTTCTGCGAGGGCTTGTAACGGTTCCCCAAAACACACCGACAATCCCATTGAAACTAGACCTGGGCATGAAAAGTATTGAGGATATTGCCAGACTACGGCCACTCCTATATTGGAGGCGCTTGATGGTGACTCCAGAGCTAAGGCACTATGCTTTGGCTTTGGCAGACGTTGTTAAGTTTGATTGTTTCCATTGTATTGATTGGCTAAAAGATTTGCGGGGACTCCTTGTTAAGTTAAAATTGGACCATTTATGGGGCTCTACTGATGTGGGCAGCTTTCCTACAAAGGCAAAACTAAAAGAATTATATTGGGAAATGGTGTATACAACAATGTTCTGTAGTGGTTCCCAGTCAAAATTGTCATCTCGCTTCCTAGATATGAAAATGTACCCGACATGTGAATTATATTGGGATATAATTGAGCGACCATACGACAGAAAGTTATATTTCCAGTTCCGTATAGGAACATTACCTGTGAATGCGTTCAAGAAACACTGGTCCCCTTTGTGGGATGAACATTGTTATTTCTGTAAAGATCGGGTGGAGCACATTTCCCACTTGCTATTTGCCTGCCCATTGTATTCCAGCCCCCGGCGTAAATGGTTAAAACCAGTGTGCCAAAACATTGGTACTCGTAGCCAATCGATAGCCCTTAGAATATTGGAATCCGATTGTTCAGCTCCTTTTGTAGTTGCCGTAGCAAAATTCCTTGCTTGGGCTTGGGTAATTCGCACTCGCACCCTCATATCAAATGTAGTAAATTGAAATGCGGCTGTTACCATCAATGTACCATGTCAAATGAAACATTTCCTTCCTTTTATGAATTTTTGTAAAAATGTATTGCATCTTGTTCTGTATAGCATTCGACTGTCAATATTTAATACGTGTTTTAGGATGTACTTTTTAGATATAGTATTTATTGTATTAGGGTTAGGAGGATGCTTTTATGACAAATGTCGAATAAAGCTTTGAAATTTGATTTGACTTTGGAATTAAGGGTACTTCCACAGTAGTAATCTACTTATTTTTATCATATTAGCCACCCCTAAGGTCTCCCCTAGATGCTCCAGAGGTGGGGTGCCATGTGACTATGTGCAGGGGCATTATAAATGATGTTTCATATGCCCTGGTGAGACTGTAGCTTATTATCTCCATAGGCTATCATTGGAATAGATTATTTAAGTATAAATATTGATAGGAAGGAAACAAAAAATGTCATTCAATGTCTTAAAAGATTGACAACGATAAATGCAGCAACTTGCAACTGTTGAATTTATCATAGCTACTATAGAAAAGAAGTTCTAGAACTTTCTTTCCTGTGAGTGAGGCAAAATCAAGCCTTCAAGCAGCCTCCCCAGATTGGTAAGCCTTAGCAGGCTTAATCAAGCTGCTTTGATGAGATGATATATTGCCTGTATAGAGCTGAGGTTATTTGATGGGGGAGCTCTGTAGCTGTAGAGAACAGGTCAGGTCGGGTGCTGGGTAAATCAAACTGGGCTTTAAAGAGAGCAGGACAGTAAGGAAGGCCAGTGAGGCCTTTATGTATCCCCAGCCTGAGGATTGGAATTTGCAGAAGGATTGTTAATGGAAATTAGCCACATCTGTAGTTTGGCTTAACTAGATCTTACTCCAAAGGAGACAAAATCTCCATCTTTAATTTTAAAGTGCAGTGCTTTGTGGGACAAGAATATGCCACGCTTTGGATGAATCTGACATGCTTTTGGGTGGCACCCTGCGATGGAGCAAGGTTTCACTCGTAAAGAGACTTGCTTGGATTCAACCCTCTCAAAATAATATATAATATTTTAATCAACATGTTTTGTCTTACTAACAATGCACCACAAGACATTTCTAGTATCTAGGGCAAGCTTTTCAATGTGCTTTCTACTAATCGTAACTCAAGTGTCTTAAAATGGCCGCCGCAACGTGGGTACTTTTCACACTCACTTGACGTGACGTATTCTTAGCTTGGTGGGAAAACTTTGCTTCTGCTCACCAGAACTAAAGATGGCTGCTCAATGTTCTCATGTGCTAACGCTTACATTGCTGCTTTTGTTAAATTGTTTGTTCTGCTTAATTCCTAATGCTGTAGTTAAAATAAAATAATGGTAATAGAGTAGAGATAAATGGTATACAGTGTATTCGTTAGATCTGGTGGTATCTAGTTGGCAATGGTATTCACCTTTGTCCAAATAGGGACCCTTACTTCTAAGTCAGGATAAGGGGATTACACTCCATAATAACCCCTGCTCACCCCCTTGGTAGCTTGGCACGAGCAGACAGGCGTATCTCAGAGGCAGTGTGTTAAGCATTTGTGAATATACACAGTAATACAGTGATAACACTACAGATGGAAACGACACAGGTTTTATAAAAATAAGTATGCTTTATATAGACTTAAACACAAGACCACAAACAACAAAAATCCACAATACTACACTTAAGATTAATTAAAAGACGATTAAAGTCCCTTAGTTCAAGTTGATGATAGATGCAACAAAGTTCTCAACAAAGTACCTGGATGCGTAACGCAAAGTAAACAAAAGGACTCGCAGAAGGGGAGATGCGTCGGTTCCGTGACCCGGGGGTACGGTTGTGTCCTTCCTCAACGCTTGCGCAGAGTAGGGGACTCGTCGTGAGCCTTACCGGTGCGGAGGTGATGCGTAGATTCTTGGCCTGCGGGCCCGTTGCGGTGCACAAGATGGCACCTTGATGCGATGCGATGACGATGTGATGATCCAGTTGCAATGCGAGAAGATGACGCCCTTGATGCGGCGATGCGATGACGATGCGATGATGCCCTGGCAGCCTTGCGACGACTCTGTACTTTGGAGCCGCAACAGGCCCTGCGATGCACTTCTCTGGCGATGCGATGGCGACTCTCTCGATGGCGTCACGCTTCCCCGGTTATGCGACAGCAGGTAGCTTCGATGAACACACGCTTCCAGGTAGATGCAGCGAAGGCTCGCTTTTCCAGCGTTGCGATGATTTCAGCTGCGGTGGCGACACGCTTCTTCTCGATGCATCACGCTTCCAGCTCCAGGCGGCACGCAAGTGACTGGAGTCAGAATTCCCAGCAAGGAAATTCAGGAGGAAGTCTTTTGGCCCTGAGACTTCAGCAGGAGGCAAGCACAGTTCAAGCCCTTGGAGAATATTCTGTAGATGAAAGTCCTTACAAAGTTCCTTCTCCTTTCCCTTGACAATAAAGAAACCACTGCAGGCCAACCCAGCAAACAGCACACTGGCAGAAGGGCAGTCCATACTCCTGCAGCTTCCTTGGTTCTTCTCCTTGGCAGAAAGGTTTCTTGTTCCAGAAGTGATCTAAAGTCTGTGGGACTGGGTCCCAATATTTATACCCCAAAATACTTTGTTGTCTGAGGGCAGAGAGGCCTCTGTCTAGTTCTTACCAATTCCTGAGCACTTTGTTGACATGACTCTTCTCTTCCTTTCACTGTGCTGGGCAGAGACATCAGCTGCCCCACAGGAGGTGGAGCCAGCACAGGGGAGGGGGGATACAGCTCTGGAGCACTCTGTTGACAGGATTCCTCTTCTCCTTTCATTGTGCAGGGCAGAGACATCAGACAAGCCACAGGGGGTGGGGCCAGCATTGTAGAGGGCAGGCCCAGCCCTATTCAGGTCCCATGTGCACTCCCCCCTCCCATCTGGATGAAAATCTCCCTATTCACCACTGGGCTGTCCCAGACTGTCTCCTAGAATTTCCCCAGCCCTGTCACACACAAACCCAGACAAGGAATACACAACTCAGCAGAGGTGGGCTTAAATGGTAGGCAAGCAAATACCTACTTTCTAAAAGTGGTATTTGCAAACACAGAAAATTAAAATAAACTTTACTAAAAGATGTATTTTATTATTCTGAGTTCAGGCATACTAAATTCGAATTTCTACCATGTTCCCTCAGTCAGTTAGGATTAGAAGAATGTAATAATCTTCACTGCCCATTCTGGACTATGAGAACAGCTAGCCTTCAATAGTGAAAAATGAAAATGGCTGTCATTCACTATTAGAACATGCTATACACATCAGAGCATGTCCTACCTTATACTTACTATGCATACTGCCCTTGGGCCTACCATAGGGGTGTCTAATATGAAGCAAAGGGAAGGTTTAGGGACTGGCAAGTGGGTGCACTTGGCCAAGTTGACATGACAGTGCTAGATTACACACAGGCCTTGCAATGCCAGGCCTGAGACACACTTTACAGGCTGCTTCTGTGGGTGGCACAACCAGTGCTGCAAGCCCACCAGCTGCATTTGATCTACAAGCTCTGGGCACACATGGTGGACTGTACTAGGGGCTGACAGTAAATCAAATAACCCAATTGTGGAATAACCAATCAGTACATCAATTTAACATAGGGAGCACTTGCACTGTGGCACTGATTAGCAGTGACACAGTGCCCAAATCACAAATCCAGCAAAAACATATCAAAACAGAGGAGGCAATCCATCAAAAATGGAAGGGAGACTCACGCCAATGATGTCAGGTCTAACAGTATTAATTTATTCTTGCTCTAAAACTGTTCTTCTTTGACTTTGCTTTTAGCTCGTGTTTGGACCAATCAAGTACAATGTTGCTCCATCTTGGGTCCCGCCACTGCGCATGTGCTGCGTTCTCAAGAGTCCACAAGCCATGGCATTGAATCTATGCCAACGACAGTCTTCCTTGAAGATGCGCCTGGGAAACTCACCCCGCGACCTCTCAAGAGGAAGAAACTTTGATAAATTGTTCAACATTGTATTTACTATTAGAACATTCATTATTGGGTGGAATAAAATGCATGGGAAAATTAAAGTTATGGGCGGGAAGATAATTTGCATTATTGAATCAAGTGACCTCATAACTGGTATGGTGTGATTACCTCTCCTCGTCTTTTGACAAATCATATTGAAGGAATACACACATTTGCAACATTGTGGGTGGTACACTGCCCTGGAAAATGGTATAACTAAGGTAGGCTTAGCTGTCCGAATAGCTGAACTGTCACTGACCCAACGCACTCAAAAGGTGATCGAGAGCAGAGGTGCTGGTGGAGCGCTCTGTCAGAAGATTCAATAACCCAATCGGCGTTCTGGGAAGGAGTTTGATAACCCAATCGGCGTTCTGTGGGAGAAGGTTTGATAACCCAATCTGGGTCTGACTGTTAGCTGCAGAGAAGGTTGCGACGCTGGCGTTGCACTTTAGCTGTTGGTGCCGGTCCTGACCTACGGTGGTCCTGTCCTGATCCAATTTGGTCCGTATTTATCCTGATTCTGGTCTGCACCTATCCTGTCCTGTTGGCAACTGAACTATCGGGAGTCCTGTCCTTTATCCCAGCCCGTGGCCAGGGTTGGTCTTCACACCATTCGAGGTAAATATAAAGTTGCGTGGGTATGTTATTGGACTGTTTCCCTTTTCTTACCCTTCCTATGTTTCAATGCTTAAAGAAAGTATCATACTATTTTCACATCATCTTTCCTTGATCATATACTTTCTAATTGAATTTGCTTTTAATCAAATTAGTATGGAATCTGACATTTAAGAATTTACATAGATAAAGTGTTTAAACCTTTCCAGAGTCTGTGGTTATTTTAAGGAGTGCAAATGTTCATTTACTACCTATTATTCTAACTCCCTTGATCCCTTAGGACTTTAGGTACTGGTGACAAGGATTGGTAAGATCATTGGTATGGGTCCTAAATGGTTAAAATATTATTTTGATTTGGCGTAGGTTTACCTGTTAAAAGTGTCTATTTTTTATGGGCCCAGGTGAGTATGTGTAAAAACGAGCAGGTTGGCCCGCGCTCTATCAGTATTCTTTTGGTAGCAGCATGATGGTTAGGGTTTGGTTAAGATAGGTAGTTAGTTGCGTATTCAATTTTTATTGATTTTATGTATTAACCAAATCCCGTTTGTATTGTTCTGTGCTTGTTTTGGAATCCCCGGGGGCAGAATAGCGGGTGGTAAATGGAAGCCACTTTGCAGTGAGGTCACTTGCCTAAGGAAGTAAATGAATGGTTAGGTAAAACTGGAAGCACTGATTAGGGATTTTCTGTATAAATGTGTGAATAAATGATAGCAAAGGAGTTCGTAGGTGAAACCATGGCCTTATATCACCTAGAAAGGGTAAGCCAGAGGGAGTAACAGGTTCTCTAATGTTTGTATGAAGAGTAGGCGGAAGGGATCTACTCGTAGTGTATGAAGAGTAAGGGGAAAGGATTTACTCGCAGTGAGAGAAAATATTAATTCC
Source organism: Lissotriton helveticus (assembly GCF_964261635.1). Classification (NCBI taxonomy): domain Eukaryota; kingdom Metazoa; phylum Chordata; class Amphibia; order Caudata; family Salamandridae; genus Lissotriton; species Lissotriton helveticus. The sequence goes on along the minus strand of NC_136063.1, from coordinate 525,104,176 downwards.
TTTGAATTTAGTCACTTAGGCACAGAGGCGAATGTTTCTATGTTGTTAATTAATAAATATTGCATTTAAAAGAGAAAAGAAATAAGTTCTCGTATTACCTTTCAAAAGAGAGAGTCAGTTGCGGTGCTGCGCTGACGTCATGAAGAGCCGCGCTGTTATTGGTTGAGACAGCGGGTGTGTACCTGAGGTAATAATTGTAAAGGAGGGGTGAGTGCAGGAGCGTGGGAACTTGTCTCATGAGAAAAGCAGCGCAATTATTGGTCGAAATTTATTTGAATTCAAATCACTGATTGGTTCTTGAGAATAAGAAACGCGCCGGTATTGGTGAAGTATTTAGTAAACAATTGAGTGTAGCTGCATATTAAAATCCTCAGTATATGTGGCATTTAGATCCAACAGTTATAGGAAACAGACCAGATAGGAGGTACTTAGAGTTTGTGCAAAAGCAATACATAAGAGGATGACCTCATATCATATACGGAGGAGAGAGAAAAATTACGCTTTTTAAGAAAATTAAGAATTTCTTCAAGAAAGATAAAATGATTAAAACAAGAGAAGGGATTATTATTCCACCACCTAATATGCCCGCATCAAATATGATGGTAGAAAGGGGCTATCACAGTTGTGTGTGGTTAGAGAACTCGACAGAGTACACAAAAGATGATGGTGTTTTGGCATTTCCAGAACATGGTACCTTTAATGGTAGAATTTTGTACAATTTGAGTACACGCATGAATGAATTAGATCCCAGACCTAGATTAACCAGGTACGAAGCATTAGCGGAATGGGAGACTGAGGCTTTGGAACGAGATAGACCCAGAAGTGACAGAAATTGGAGTACATTTTATCCCAGATTTCCTAAAGAAATTAGAGATAAACAAATGAAGAAATGGAGACAGTCTATGTTAGTAGAGGGACTACATCCTGTATTAACCTTAGAAGAACCGTCAGGTAGTAAGAGTACAGAGAAAACAAGAAATTTATTGAATAGTGGTGAATCAGATGATGATTACATGGAGGATTTATTAATGAAAAATCCGCCACCTTACCATGAAGAAGCAAATAGATTTAACCCTAGCGCCCCGTTCCTAAAACCACCTTTGGTTCCGCAAGTTTTACATAAAACCTCATTAGAGAAAGTATTACAGGATAGGGAACGAGAAGCAATAAATAAACAGAGAAATTAATTAATTCAGAAAATTTCCCAGTTGAATACTAGTCCTGAAGCCTTGACCATTCCAGTAACCATAGGTCCCGTTGTTCCATTATATGGAGAAAAGCAGTCCTGTCCTAAACCTCCCGGTCTGACTACTCCTGTAGTGCAATCTAGAAAGGAACCCTTGATAGTTGATGATCAAGCAAGTGAATGTGAGCCAGTGATTTCCCTGATGTATTTACCTATAAGGGAACCAGTGGGTGACTCAATCAGGAAAAACACTCCTGGAAGCTCTAGAGAGGTACGGATGGAAACATCCTCAGGTACAAGAAGTGCTAATGTAGTATCCCCGAAAGAAATAGTGAGATGGTCTCGAGAAATAGAAAAGCCATATTCACAGCCAAAGGTATTGGATATTTTTAAATTAAGAGTTGAATTAGAAGAAATGATTGCTGGAAATGTGGGCTTGGACAGGTTAAACACTTTCAGTGAAGACGAATTGTTGTTTATATGTCGAAGTATCACTGGAATTACAAAAACATTTCACGAAAAGTTAATGAGTTTGTCTTCTGAAATGGGAATTGATATTGGAAAATCTAAAGTGTTACAGAAACCTTACAGAGCTGAATTTACTGATAAAGATTTAAAAAACATGAATGTGTCAGGATGTAAATTGCAAATTAAAGAATTATTGTCATTGTTAGAAATAGGGGTGAATTAGACAAATGGAAAGCAAGATGGATAAAGAAAAAGGAGGAAGCCCAGGGATAAAGCACTGCATCTGAATATTTTCTAAAAGAACCAGAAAAAGTGGAAAGGTTGTACCCAATGAGAGAAGTGCCCGGAGGAGGTTATGTACATGTCCCATGGTCCCAACAGGATATTTTGTCATTCACAAATGATTTCCCAAAACTCAGGGAGAAACCTGTAGAATGGTACAGGCAAGTCAAAAGATTTGTAAAAGTTTCAAAAATGCTGTTAAAGGACGGGTTGTTTGACATTGTAGTACCCGCAGATTTATGAACAGAATGTAAAATTACTCTTGATTGGCCCAGTGACGAATACCCAAAGACAGGAGCACCATCAGATGACGTGATGAAAAAGTATCATCAAGTCATAACATTTCAGAAAGGAAAAGTACCCCCGAAAGAAACTGATTGGACAAGAATAGACAGAACTACCCAAATCAAAGATGAATCAGTACATGCATATTATGAACGCCTTTTACAGGTATTCAAGCAGTACAGTGGTTTGGCAAGCATTGATACGAAAGACATGACACATTTTATTTATCAGTTTGTGTCAGGGTTAAAGCCAGAAATTTTGCAAATGATTAAGGATCATGAAATCTGCTGGCAGGCCAAGCCGGTAGATGAAATACTTAAATATGCAAAATATTATGGGGATGAAATTGACAATAAACGAAAGAATTTAGAAGAAATAGTAATGTGGGCACAGGTAAAAATTAGAAGAGCAACAGGAACTCCAGTTAAATCAATTGAAAAATAATCGGAATCAAGGAGATGGAAATGGGGGTAAATCGAGAGGTAGAATGAACGTAGAGGAGGCCAAGAAAAAGTTTCCTTGTCATGGGTGCGGAAAAATGGGGCATTTGAGGAACGAGGGTAAGGCTGTATTGAGAGTAACAATGTGCAAAATAACAATTTGAATCCACAGACTCTGAATGGGGTATCAAGGAAGCCACAGCAACAGGTAATACAGAACCAGTTACCACTTGCACCTAGGCCAGATTCTGGGAGCCAAGCAAATTACAAAGTGGATACCATAAATTGGGAGGGAAGTGGAAGGAGAGATGCAGTGACATCACAATTTCTTTTGAGTGGTGCATTTATTGAGGAAGATAGTTACTGACGGTGCCTGAGAGGGGAGGATGAGGAGTGCGTGCTTGGCACATCCTTGCTGGTAGAGCAGTCAGGTCCATACATTGAGGGAACAGTTGAGGGAAATGATGTTACCTTTTTCTTGGATACTGGCACTACCCGTTCTACTGTGAGAACAGCAGACGTTCCAAACCTACCCCTCTCGGGAGAAGCGATCCAAGTAGTGGGTGTTTCTAATAAACAAATTAGTACCCCTGTTACAGAACCTATGGAAATCAGTATAGGTAATTTTAAAGAAATGCACAAGTTTGTAGTGTTCGACTCCAGTCCAGTGAACCTATTAGGTAGGGACTTACTGTGCAAAATTAATTGCACAATCTTTTGTACCCCAAGTGGTGTTGAAATTTAAACCCAAGACAAAGATGGAGTTTATAAATTAATGTTAGCCAAACAAGAAACTGAAAATAAAAAGATGATAGTGGAAGATCTACCAAAAGAATTACAGCATATGGTGAATCCTGAAGTGTGTGATTTCACTGGAAAAGATGAAGGGTTTAATGGCAAATGTGGACCCGAAAAAAGTGACAGTGAAAGAAGGTGCCGTTTACCCAAGTATTAGACAATACAAGAAACAGCCCAGAAATAAAAGCAAGTGTTGCAGCAGAAATAAAGCGATTGGTTGAGCAAGGCATTTTACAAGAAATCATGAGCAGTCCATGTAATTCACCTATAATTGGCATAAAGAAACCAAGCGGAAAATTTGGAGTCGTACAAGACCTCCGCAAGGTTAAAAAAATTGTCGTCCCATGTTGTCCTGTTGTGCCAAATCCTGCAGTGATCCTGTATCAGATACCATGGGGAGCCGGATGGTTCAGGGTAATTGATTTGTACCATGCATTTTTCTCCATACCATTCCTTCCAGATAGTAAATATCTTTTCTCGTTCAAATTCGCCGACCATGTTTACGTTTGGAATTGTGTCCCTCAGGGGTACACAGAAAGTCCATCGATTTTCAATCAGAAATTGACAAAATGTCTTGAATTTTTTTCCTGCCAGGACAGTCTGTCCTGGTGCAATACATAGATGACCTGTTGGTGGCGTCTAAAACTCGAAATGACTGTGTAATTGATACCATTGCATTGCTGAATAATTTGGCTGAAGAAGGACATAAAGTGTCACCTGAAAAGTTACAATTCTGTACCATATCGGTAAAGTATCTGGGACACCAGATAGAAAGAGGTGTGAGAAGGGTTACCTCTGAAAGAATCAAAATAATCAGAAGCATGAATCTACCTCAAACACAGAAAGACCTCAGAATGTTTCTTGGAGTTGTAGGTTACTGCAGCCAGTGGATTGTGGGGTTTGCAGTCCTAGCTAAACCCCTGATGAAAACAAACAGAGCAAAAGACCCAGTAGATTGGGATGACGAAAGCATGACTGCCTTCTTGAAGCTGCGATACTGTCTTTGCTCAGCTCCAGCATTAGGGATGTCTAATTATTCAAAGTAATTTGTATTGTTCTGTGATGCACGGGACAATTGTGTATTGTCTGTTCTGACCCAAACTCATGGTTTAATGAGAAGTGGCATATTTTTCATCCACACTAGATCCAGTGGCATCTGCATTGCCAGGATGTCTGAAAGCAGTAGCTGCAACCTGCATGAGTCTTGAGCAAAGTGAATCAATCATTATGGGACACCCTGTAACTGTGTATGTCACACACTCAGTGGTGATTCTGTTAACCAGAACGCGTACTCAGTATTTGACTCCTATTCGGCTGACTAAGTATGAGCGAATCCATCTAGGTGCAGGAAATGTGACCATTTCCAGATGTACTGTCTTAAATCCAGCCACACTGTTACCTGATTCACATTTTGAAGAGATGAAAGGGGAAGTCGAGCATGATTGCACCGACCTCACAGAATACAGGACTAAGCCCCGTCCAGACATAAGAGAAGAGCCATTGTTAAATTCAGAATATGAGCTATTTGTGGATGGCTCATGCATGAGGCATGAGGAAGGAGGATTAAGTGCTGCATATGCTGTGTGTACTTTGTGGGGTCCAGTTAAAGCATCCTACTTACCTGGAGTCAAGTCTGCACAAGTAGCTGAATTAGTTACATTAACAAGAGCCTGCAAATTTGGGAAAAGTTGGAAAGTAACCAAAGTGGCCAACTTTGGATGCAAAGGGAGTTTCTGACTTCTTCAGGTACTCCTATTAAAAATGGACATTATGTAAAAGACTTGTTGGAAGCAATTCAATTGCAAAAAGAAGTGGCGGCGGTCAAGTGTACTGCTCACCAATCTGGAAATGACAAAGTGACAGCAGGTAACCGATATGCTGACCAACTAGACCAGCATTGTGCCAAACATAAGATGGCAATAAAAAAGAAAATCGATGCATATGGAAACATCTGCCAAATTATGTTGCTTGAAATAGAGAAGTCATGGGAAGAAGTGAGAGATTTGCAAAATGAGGCAGAAATAAAGGAAAAGGAAGAGTGGGAGAAAATAGAATGTCGGAGAAGGGTTGAGGATGGTGTTATTGTTTACCTTGATGGGAGACCTGTGTTACCAAATTGTATGCTTGCTCCTATGGCTAGGATGTATCATGGAAGTTCACACATAGGTAGGGATGCGATGAATCGATTGTTCAGACAGAGTTGGTTCAATGCGAGATTCAGGAATGTAGCAGAGAGCCTTTGCCAGAGGTGCATAACCTGCCAACGAATGAATCCTGGTAAGTTAACTGTAGCATTGCCAGAAAAGATTGGAAAGGCTGAAGGTCCCTTCATACGACTCCAGATTGATTTCATCTAGTTACCCCCTTGCCGAGGACTGAAGTACGTCCTTGTCATTGTCTGCCTGTTTTCAAAATGGGTGAAAGCCTACCCTCCCCACAGGAATGATAGCATCACTGTAGCGAAACTACTACTGAGGGAGCTCATACCACATTTCGGTTTTCCAGTAACAATTGAGTCAGACCGAGGGTCTCATTTTAATATTGAAATAATTTGTCTGAGCTGTGAAGCATTCCAAATTGAGCAAAGGCTGCACAGTGCATACCGCCCTGAGGCTTCTGGAGTGGTAGAACAGCTGAATGGCACAATGAAGTCACGATTGGGAAAGATGTATGAATCTACCCAATTAGAGTATCCTGATGCATTACATCTTGTTCTGATGGAACTTAGAAGCATCCCAGACAGAAATACAGGCTTAAGTCCTGATGAAATACTCATGGGAAGAGCAATGAGGCAAGCATGGGTACCAGGACACACGCTGATAAATATATCTGATGATGTAGTACTCGAGTACTGCAAAGAACTGGCTGACCAAGTGCGTTCTATCTCTCACCAGGTTGGGGAAGAGCTGTTGCCAGACAATCAACTCCAGCACATGACCTGAATCCAGGTGACTGGGTAGTGATAAAAGAACATACTCAAGAATCTTGCCTAGCACAAAGGTGGGGAGAGCCACATCAAGTGATACTGGTTACCACCACAGCTGTAAAGTGCAGGCGAATTCCAAACTGGATCCACGCAAGTCATGCCAAGACCAAGACTGATCCTGATGAAGTAGAAGCTGAAGGTTGTGCAGCTCAGGAGTCTCAAGAAGTTGATCCTGAAGTAGTTGATGAAGAGCAACCGAGCACCAGTCAGGATGAATGAATTCCAGTAGGCGACATACCTGCAGAATTTGTGAGAACCAGAAGTCAAACCTATCTAGATAGACAGAGTGATAGTGAGGACGAGTCAGGATTAGAAGAATGCACTCAGATTACAGAAATCCAAGTCAATAGTAATTCTGAGGAGGACCAGATAAGGAAAGATCGGTGTACTCATACATTTGAAACTCCAGCCAGAACTCAAGCGTCTGAGGAGGGAAAGATAGGTATTAAGGCGAAAGCTCAGGCAGACGACAATCAAGAAATCCAAAGACCTGAGCAGGAACAGATAGGTGTAGAAAAGTGTGTTCAGGAAAAAGAAGGCGAACAAAGTAAAACTCAAAGTCAAAGTCAAATACAGCAAAATCCTGAACACGGCCAGATTAGTATCCAGGCAGAAGAAGCTAAATTAAGCCCTGGACCAAGTCAGATAGAGAGGAATGCAGAAGTTGACGAAGAACAAGTAGTGCCACAACTGAATGAAAATAAAAGAGCATCTGAAGAAAGTCAAAGCACAGTGCCAGCTAGAAGATGTGTCAAAAGATTGAAATTTCACCTTAAAACAATAAATGAAGAACCAGAGCAAGCAAATGAAATATCAAGCCAAGCTGGACCATCCACAGAGCAACCAAGAACGAAAAGTCCACGTTTGAAAAGACTGAATAACAAGTTCAAAGGACCTGAGTGGACGTACGTCATACTCGAAGATTTCGAAAATCTAGAACTGAGTGATGACGAACTGATTGTTGATCAGACTGACGAAGAAGTGAGACCAACTGAGGAAAATATTCACAGGTTAAAGTCTGTGGAAAAGTTACAAAGAGGGGATAAAGTCTCCTAAGTCAGAAATGGTTGTTTATAATGTTAACAGAAGACCAAAAAGAAATTGTGGAAAGACATGTTGTAGAGTATGCACAAGTAGTATATTAATAATAGTTATAGTATGGTTTGGATTGAGATTAGCTATACCTTACCTAATGAGCAAAGAAATACAGAATAACACTAATATACCTGAGCAAGTAGATTCACCTAAGAAAGTAGATACACATACACATAAGAAAGCAGTTAGTCTTAAGCAACCTGGAGTAGGTTTAGAAGCACCAGATGAGGGAGATTTACATTATGCAAGAGCTAGAAATAGAACTCATTCAAATGTATTTGCTAATTTGTTAGTACATTATGTAGAAGCTATGGAAATCAGCGTTTGCTACGTGTGCATGAAGTTGCCTACATCAGTAGCTGAAGGGGTCACTTACCATCACTTACCCCTGACCTATGGTACTTCATGTAGCATTTTAGCTAGTTTATTTAATAGAACTGGAAAATTACAATATTAATATTCTAATTTTGAGGTAGTCTTTTCCAAAGTTCCTTTACGTAGATATTTGAATCGTATTTCTGGTACTAGAGACTCTACACACTTTATGGGAGATTATTTTCTAACAGTAGGATGAATATATGTATTTGAAGCACACAAAAACAATCTAACATGCATATTACAAGAGAAAGAAAAGATATTTTTTGATTTAGTCGAGAAAAAGAGATAGGATTTCCATAAGAAAGCATCTGATCATAAACGAAAGATTCCTAAATGGGCTGAAAATAAAGAGTTTACCTCTAATGGCAAGACTCAAGCTGCTATGTTGCTGGATTTCGAAAATAAAGGGAAACTTTGTCTCCATAGAGGGAAAACAGATTATTATAACAATATATTCATTGGTTCCAGTGAATGCGAACATAATTTTCAAGTTATTGGGGGTTGGGGTTTCAAAGATGGAACTGAATCAGTTTATCCTGGAATCTATTACATTTGTGGGAACAAAGCCTATTTTAAATTGCCTGATCATTGGTATGGGATTTGCTATTTTGGAATAGTATTCCCAAAGGCGTACCATGCAGAGAAAATCACTGGAAGCAAGGAAGAAACTAATGCACTCATTTGCTGAAATTGTAGGTGACATATTTAGTGCAATATTACCTTCAGTGGGAGTGGTTCTGAACACTCAAATAATTTGCAAATTGTCAACAGTGGTGGATCGCTTATCGACTGACACTGCTAGTGGATTTCTAATGATCAATACCAAACTAGTTGCGGTAAGATCAATGGTCTTACAAAATCAACTTGCTCTTGATATATTATTGGCAAAAGAGGGCGGAGTCTGTAGGAAGTTGAAGACGGAACATTGTTGCACTTACATTCCAGAGGAAAGTGTTGACATTGGGAAATATGCAAGAAATATTATACATCTGAGAGAAGAATTGAAACCACTGGAGGTTGACAGTGCATGGAAGAGACTAATTAGTGGTCTCTCTTCAATAGGTATTTATTTTTCTAACATAGGAAAACGTTTTGTAGGTAGAATACTGATGCCAATGGTGAGAGGAGCCCTACTGATTTTAGGGATAATAATTTGTTGCAAATGTCACAAATATAAGAAGGCATTTACAGTAAATAAGAAAGGGAAGAAAAAAACTTCAGTGAAATTGAACTTGAAGAATTAAATGGGATTTGTATAAAAAGATGAAAAACTTCCACATGATTGATGATGAAAAACCTAAAAGAGTGTTTGAAGAAATAGAAATGAGTAACTGTTGAAAAGTTGGCATCTGTTTCTGTAATTGGTGATGATATAAAATATCCTCAAAGGGGGGATTGATGGAGCAAGGTTTCAATCGTAAAGAGACTTACTTGGATTCAACCCTCTCCAAATAATATATAATATTTTAATCAACATGTTTTGTCTTACTAACAATGCACCACACAACATTTCTAGTATCTAGGGGAAGCTTTTCAATGTGCTTTCTACTAAACGGAACTCGAGTGTCTTAAAATGGTCGCCGCAACGCAGGAACTTTTCTGCGCATGCGCCGTCACACTCACGTGACGTATTCTTAGTTTGGTTGGAAAACTTTGTTTCTGCGCACTAGAACTAAAGATGGCTGCTCAATGTTTTAATGTGCTAACGCTTGCATTGCTGCTTTTATTAAATTGTTTGTTCTGCTTAATTCCTAACGATGTAGTTAAAATAAAATAATGGGAATAGAGTAGAGATAAGTGGTATACAGTGTATTCATTTATTCTTGTTCTAAAACTGTTCTTCTTTGACTTTGCTATTAGCTCGAGCTTGGACCAATCAAGTACAATGTTGCTCCATCTTGGGTCCTGTAACTGTGCATGTGCTGCGTTCTCAAGAGTCCACAAGCCATGGCATTGAATCTATTCCAACAACAGTCTTCCTTTTAGATGCGCCTTTTGAAACTCACCTCACGACCTCTCGAGAGGAAGAAACTTTGATAAATTGATTAACATTGTATTTACTATTAGAACATTCATTATTGGGTGGAATAAAATGCATGGAAAAATTAAAGTTATGGGCGGGAAGATAATTTGCATTATTGAATCAGTGACCTCATAACTGATATGTTGTGATGAACTCTCCTCGTCTTTTGACAAATCAAATTGAGGGAATACACACATTTGCTACATTGGGGGGTGGTACACTGCCCTGGAAAATGGTATAACTAAGGTGGACTTAGCTAGTTAGTTTGTCCGACTTGTCCGAATAGCTGACCTGTCACTGACCCAACGCACTCAATAGGCGATCGATAGCAGAGGTGCTGGCGGAGCACTCTGTCAGAAGATTCGATAACCCAATCAGGGTTCTGCGAAGGAGTTCGATAACCCAATCAAGGTTCTGTGGGAGAAGGTTTGAAAACCCAATCGGGGTCCGACTGTTAGCTGCAGAGAGGGTTGTGACGCTGGCGTTGCACTTTAGCTGTGGGTGCCAGTCCTGAGCTACGGTGGTCCTGTCCTGATCCAATTTGGTCCATACTTATCCTGATTCTGGTCTGCAACTATCCTGTCCTGTGGGTACCTGAATTATCGGTAGTCCTGTCCTTTATCCCAGCCCGTGGCCAGTGTTGGTCTTAAAACCATTCTAGGTAAATATAAAGTTGTGTGGGTATGTTATTATACTGTTTCCCTTTTCTTACCCTTCCTATGTTTCATTGCTTAAAGAAAGTCTCATAATATTTTCACATCATCTTTCCTTGATCATATACTTTCTAATTGAATTTGCTTTTAATCAAATTAGTACGGACTCTGACATTTAAAATCTTAGATTAATGAGTGCAAATGTTTATTTAATACCTATTATTCTAACTCCCTTGATCCCTTAGGACTTCAGGTACCGGTGACAAGGATTGGTAAGATCAATGGTATAGGTCCTAAATGCTTAAAATAATATTCTGATTTAGCGTAGGTTCACCTGTTAAAAGTATGTCTTTTTTATGGGCCCAAGTGAGTATGTGTAAAAACAAGCAGGTTGGCCTGCGCTCTATCACCTGCACCTCATTGGACAGGGGTGCTCCCTACTGGTCACCCAGATCCTTGAATAAATATGTGACAGCTGCATAGCAACTCATATTTTTCTGCCTAAAACTACAAGAAGAAGGACTGCCTTGCTGGAACCCTGGTCTGTACCACAGTGCATTACTTCCTGAAGGACTGCTTCCCTTGAACACTTGGAACTACAGCCCTGAGAATGTTCCTTTGCCTCAAAAAGTATTAAGGAGCTGACGCCTTGAAAACAACAGGTTAACAGAGCTGCCCTGCACCATCTCCCTTAAGAAGTCCCTAGCCTGGAGGGAGTCAAATGGACTTTTAAGGATTTGGCCATGTGCATTGTGGGAATTGTAGTCCCAAACTTTCAAGGACTGAACTTCTAGACTCTTGGATGTGTGCTTTGGACACTTTGAACCCTCAAAGGGAACTCCAGGAAGACGTTCCACATGTTTGGAGAAGTTTAGAACAACTTTTGGAAAAAGTTCCAAAAGTGGACCGATCTGACATCAAGAGTCAAGTCAGCTACCTTCAACCATGACCCGGCCTGGATTTCAGGTTCATCATTTCGCTAAAAGCTCCAGAGCTCCAAACTTCCAGGATTTTACTGGGGCGTAGCATCAAAATTGGTCTGCTGGAGGGGACCGCATGGTGTCAAGAAAAAATGCTCCAGAAATATTTCTAAATCCTAAGGGAAATGTTCTACTGTGGCCTCCCGCTTAGTGTATCCAAACAGGAATCCATCTGGGTTGGCCTCAAACTTTGACTTTGTCCCGGTCAAGCATGACCCGATGTCCAAAGTTGGAGCTATTTGGTTTTTAAGCAACATAACGTGTTTATTTTTTTAATAATTCATATCTCTGGTTCTCCATATTGGATTGTTTTCATTTTGTTGTCATGGAAAATATAACAATATTTCCTATGTCTAAAAATTAGTGTAGGATTTTTATTGTGTGCTGTGTTTCACCTTTTTTAATGTTTTGGTGTTTTTAAATACTTTGCTCACCTGTTTCCTAAGTTAAGCATGCCTACTCACAGCTGGCTACCAAGGATTGAGCCAGTGGCTAATTTAGTGAGACCTTGACTGTGCGGTATATTGGGATGGTGGCCTTATTGCAAGTGGTAGGTGCATACTTACCTCTACTAATAATACACCTTCCGAAAGGGGTGGTTTGAGAATCCATTGTGATAAACAACTTGATTCTTAAACTCTAGGGAGAATAACAATGACAAATTCTGCTTGAGTGACCACATTAAATCAAGAGGAAATATATGTGTGCTCTGATTTATTGAGAAATGCTCTTCTCCATAGATCTAATAAATCAACATCCTGAAGGAGGCTGAAAAAAATCTGTGCTAATTTAGGTTTATTTTGTTTTCTTTTAGGGCTGCTTGATTCTACAATGGGATTAGGCACAAAATTAAACACTCTCAAAACATTTTCCGCCTATAGTAGCATACTCAATAAGGAAAGATTATTTATAAGGATATGATTATATTTAATGTGAGCATAGCAATTCCTAACTGTAACCACTGAAAAAACAGAACACTGAACCCAAATTGAATAACCCTCCTTATAACTCTGACAATTATGTACATTTAAAGGGATCCATCTATAGAAAAAATAACAACACCGCTGTGTGCTGCATTACTTGAGAAAAAAATCGAATTAGACTACATTTAAACATGTTAAAATTCCGAAGTGTTGCCTACCAAACGTGGGTTACTTGAGTAAATATGATTGCAGGTTACTGTGTTAAGATCCAAGCCTCAGTTGCCTGCTGCGTTCAACCATTATTTAGCATTGGAAGAAAAACTTTTAAACCAGACATATCTTATTCCAAGATACTGCATGTTAGAACTGGGGTTCTGGTTGGCAGATTATGCACTCTGTCCAAGCAGGAGCCACCACTCTTGGCAGGGTAAGCTAGATACACACTATAAGATAATCTGTGCTCGCCCTCTGGTAGCTTGGCACAGAGTAGTCAGGCTTATCTGAAGAGGTATTGTGTAAAGTATTTGTGAAACACAACATACACAGTAACACTAGGATAAACCCCACATAAAGACTCCACACATGGATAGCACAATAGCCAATATGTTCATGAGTAGACAAGACAAAAGCAACAAACATCCAATAACTAGAACTAGAGTTATGAATGTTTAAAGAATAAATCAAAAAGTAGTGCTTAGAAACATACACTTGAGGTTGCGCTGGACCGGGGTAGATCCAAAGTTCAGGCCAACTGTGATGAAGGCAAAAAGAACAATTGATGGACAGAATACAGAACAATGTCATACAATCACCCCAGTACATAGATCTGGACCTAAATCCATCATTCTTTTGCTTCCCATGCCATTTCAGTTTGAACCCAGCCATATGCAAATCAGTCTTGACCCTGGGGAACAGTCTAGCCTGAACTGCCAGGCCAGGTCCTCCCTGGACTGGAAACAAGCATCCTAGGACAAGTGATGAAGGGCAGGCCAGCTACACGACTCATGAAGCAGGTCTCGCTGAAAAAGTACCTTGGATTGAGAAAGCATCGACGAAGAAGGTTTGATTTGTCAATTCTGTTTCTGTGCAGATGAAGAAGGTGTCCTCGACAAACCTCTTTATGATGCATGCACTACGATGTTGTCAAGTGGTGCAGTCCATCAAAACTATGTTGTGAATTGGCTCATATGTTGGCGTTGAAGGACAATGCATTGGTTCCGATTGGCGCAAAGTCGTCACTGCATCGATTTTGATGGTTCTGAACAGCACAAGTCGCATTTCACGGGCCCAGGACTGGATTGACACCACTTGGCAGGGCAGGACTTACAGATGGCAGGGTCCAGGTGATGTTGCAGGGTTGAAGGAAGTCTTTGATGGGCCTGATACGTCATAATAAGGAGCAAGCCATCAAGCCCTTAGAGTCACTCTGGGTTCAAGTGAGATAGCTCCAGTCCTTGTCTTCAGCAGGGCAAGGATCATCAGGTAGCAGGGCAGTGAGTAAAGCACAAAAGCTGTTCTTCTAGAGCAGCAGTCAAGCAGAGAAGCAATCCTTATAGCATAGCAGTCTTTACTCCTGGCAGAGTCATTCAAAGCGCCAGTAGTGTAATTCCTTGATATGGTCAGAGCACCAATACTTATACCCAGTTGTGCCTTTGAAGTGGTGGTCACTTCAAAGAAGTGTCTTTGAAGTGCACACAGGTATTTTCTTCCCAAACCAGGCTCCTGACTATCAAAAGGGGGTAATCAGCCCATTTTGTGGGAAACAGGTTACTGCCTTTTTAGGTGTGAGTGTCGGCTCCCCCCTCTCTTCCTGCCCAGGAAGACCTATCAGAATGCAGATGAGTTCTCTGTCACACCCACCCTTCTCGTGTTTGTAGCTGTCTAGATGGAATGCGCAAAGTGTATCTGTCACTTACCCCAGATGTGTATTGGAGACAGACTGCAAGGTACACAGAGCAGTAGGAGCAGAGAAATGTCAATTTTCTAAAAGTGGCATTTCTAAAATAGTAATGTTTTAAATCCAAGTATATCATTTAAGAAGATTTATCATTACCCTTCCAAAGATATATCTCATGATGCAGCTACTCCTTTTTGATCAGAATTTACATCTTAAAGGAGTTTTGAGGAATTGCCAATACTAACCTGTTAGAGGAGAAGGCCTCACAGCATTGCAAAAAGAAATTAGCTGTTTGTCACTACCAGGCCATGTGAAACATAAAAGTACATCTCCTACCTTTTGCTTGCACCACACCATGAACTTGGGGCTACCTAGGGCCTTCCTTAGGGGTGACTTATGTGTAATAAAAGGGGAGTTTCAGCAGGCTTGGCAAGTGGTTTTAAATGCCCAGTAGAAGTGGTAGTAATCTGCCGACACAGGCCTTGCAATGGAAGGCCTGAGACAGGTTTGAAGGGATAGATGTTACAGGCCCTGGGTATATGGTATAACACTTTACAAGGGACTTACAAGTAAACTAAACATGTCAATTGTATGTACACCAATGTCACCTTAATTAGGGGAGAAGCACATGCACTTAAGCACTGGTCAGAAGTGGTAAAGTGCTCAGAGTCCCAAAGTCAACAATAAAAAGGTCAGAAATTTAGGAGGAGGAAGGCAGAATGTTTGGGGTGACCCTTCAGAGAGGGCCTTTTTCCAAAACTGTCCCTCTGCAAATCTCTCCCCTTATGCCTAGTGACTGATCCCAATACAGAACCACACCCTAACCCTTGACAAAACAGAAAGATATACAGTGCGAATATCAGAAACCATCATAAAGTGCGAAAATAGTTCCTACTCTCAGGCCGATAACCAGAAACTGGTCCTAGGATGCTTGATTCCAGTCCTGGAAAGACATGGCTTGGCAGTTCGGGCTGGACTGTTCCCATGAGGCACAGGGTCAAGACTGATTTGCATATGGCCATGTCTGAACTGGGGTGGCTTGGTGATCAAAATAATGATGGATTAAACCCAGATCTGTGACTAGGGGAGAATGTTTTGCCAATGTGAACATTTCGTCCATCATCTTGTGTGTTTTAAAAAGTCAGGTAGCCACCTCTGAGCGGGTCTAATAGCACAAGGCGGATGTCGGTCCAGGTCCCCGCCCATCAATGCATTGAAGTCTCCACCCAGCATCAAGAGTTCCAGTGGAAATGTCAAGAAAATCGAGCTGAGGTCTTTGAATATTTCTGCCTGAAGGTCAGGCGGGGCATAAATTGAGACGAACGAAGCTGTCTTCCCTTCCCATTGGTTCGAAACCCCTACATACCTACCACACTTGTCTGACCATGTGGCCTGTATTGTGAAAGGGAATGAATTTTTGAACAGTATGCCCACCCCTCGTGACCCAGAGGTGAATCCTGAGTGTGCCACTATTTTATACCCTCCCCTATGTAGGGCCATGCACTTGTTTCCAATTACGTGTGTTTCCTGTAAAAGGATTACATCTGGGGCGTGTCTCCTGATGAACTGGTTGACCATTCCTCACGTTATTTTATCCCCCAGCCCATTCACATTCCAACTGAGGACCTGACCCCCGACCCCCGATCCTTGTCTACCACTCATCATTATGTCTCTGTGAAAGTCGCTTTGTAACTGGTTTTCCCCTTGATAGTGTTGAAACAATCAAAACTATAAACAATTCAAATGCAAGATTGAGAAACAAATCAATTTCAAAGGAAAAACCTTTACACACCCCTCCCAACTCCCCCCTCCCTGCACCCCTGCTCGAGGTGTCCGCGCATCACAATACTGGCAGAATGCCTGTCGCCCTACACACTAATACTAATAAATAACTAAAGGTAGTAATGAGGAGGAAGGCCAGCACTCCCGCCCTCCATCCCTATGCCTGTTTCAACACAAATAAATGTCCCATTGAAGATTGTATTATACATTACAGCGGTGCGATCATATGGTAGGAGTTTTGTCCATTTGTGGGGTCAGTGACCTCTGTACCTGGCAACGTTCATACAGTCCGCAATCATAGTAGCTGGATCTCACTCCTGCTCCCGTGCCTCTCGTTCTGCACCTCGGTCGCGTGTCCCAGAGCCACTGGGGGGCCGACCGTCCAGCTAGGCGAACGCCACTTCAGGATTGTCAAAAAACCATGCTCTCCCTTCAGCCTCCACACGCAGACGCGCCGGGAACATCATGGCGTATTTAAGTCCTTTGCCCCTAAGTTTCTTCTTGGCGGAGAGGAAGTTCCTTCTTTTGTTTCTGTACCAGTTTTGTGAAATTCGGAAAGAAAGAGAGGGTGGCATTCTCATAGCGCAAGGGGGGCGTCGCTTGGGCAGCTTGCAGGATAGTATCTCTGTCTCTAAAGTTTAGGACCCATGCCCGGGGTTCGGTCGTCCACCTGGGACCCTATGAGCACGTTCAATGGTGAAAATGTTTCCCAGTCCCTTGGCCTTGAGGTGTGATAAGATAAGTTCCTCCACAAACAGATCAGGGTCTTGATCTCCCTTCATAGTCATCCCACTTTCGTTCAGCAGTTTCACAGAAAAATGTTAAGTCCTGTACCTCGTGCTGGAGCTGTGACACATCACCCGTAAGACTGGCCGTCTTTATGTCTAGGGATTTAACTTTTTCATTGACCTTGGTAATATCTGCTTGGATGAGATTCACCTCTATGGAGACCGTGTCCAGCTTATG
This sequence comes from Lissotriton helveticus, assembly GCF_964261635.1. Lineage (NCBI taxonomy): Eukaryota > Metazoa > Chordata > Amphibia > Caudata > Salamandridae > Lissotriton > Lissotriton helveticus. Next base: position 525,087,034 of record NC_136063.1, on the reverse strand, counting down.
TTCCAGGGACTCCGTTTTGTGGCCTAAAGAGGACTTGACCCCATCTATGGCAGTCATAACATCATGTAAGGTCAGTTCTAGAGCAGTGCCTGTGGAGTCTCTCCCAACTGCTAGGGCGTGGCGCGGATCCGTCTGCGAGCCTTTGGGTAGGGTATAGTGATCCAATTTGTTAGACTGAACTTGCCTCAATTCCTTGGTTGTCCTGGGTTGGGTCTTCTCTCCACCTGGTTTGTTCGCCATTTGTAGGCTGAGTAACTGAGTACACCAGTGGTCCCCGCACACGGAACCCCTCTCCTAAGTACAGATGTCAGCTAGAGCAAGGGGGGCCTTCCGTACGGTGAGCCACCTAGTGGGAGCAGTCTGTCCAACTTTTCGGTTGCAGCGTAAGATGGGGCCAATGCCGACCACCCTGGTCTGTCTCACAGAGCCTATAGTCTCAGCCGCCCTTGACCACCACCAGATCCCAAAGTATTGCCAGTTCTCCAAATGGATGCCAATGGGTGAAAGGGGGGAAGAAGAGAACCCCATGCGGGTCAAGCATCCATCGGCAGTAATATCTCGGTCATTACCTCTGTACTGGTCCTGGTGCGGTCCTGGGTTGGTCTCAAGGGTTGATAGTTTCTCCCCGATACCTTCGCCAGCCCGCAGCTCTGCTCAAACATGCTCCATGGCCTTCAGATGGTCAGTTAGTGCTGCCTGTATTGGCTAACCCTGATCTCGGCCCCGGGTGCCCGAGCACACAACAATACAGGGGAGGTGGGGGGGAAACAAGGCCCCTCCTCTGCTGCCGGTCCCGCAGTGCACCTGCCCACTAGTAAGGGGAAGATGATACCTAGCTTTAACCCTGGGCTGTGCGGTGTCAATGCCCTCGGCAAAACTTTAATGGGAGCAGCTTCCGTCATGTCAGCACTGTCCTATTCTCCCAATGCCAGTGTATTTTTCAGTCGGGTGCTTGCTAGTTCAGCCTGAATCAGCCCTTTAATAACTGCGGGCAAAGTATCACTCAGTCGCTGCGATCGGCAGGTCCACACCATCTTTTATGCGCACACAGCCCCGTGACTCAGCGAGCATGGGCGCCGCAGTGACCCCAGCACTTTTCTTCACACCCAGCCCTAATGGCGGGTGTGTGCTCCGGGGTGGGGCCCCGTTGGGATGGCCCTCTCCTTTCCGGCAATGGCAGAGTAATCGTCACTGGGCCAGACGCTGCCGTGGGAGGCGATCACAGTACGACTGGCGACTTCCGGTCTGGTTCGCCCAAGTCACTTCGCTTCCGCCGCAGCAGTAAAAACAAGCTAGTCCTCGGCTCCTCGCCCTTAGACAGGCCCAATCTTGAGGGGGACATATCTTGAGTTTTCAGTAAGATCGGGAGGCCGGGATTTCACCAAGCGGCACCGCTTACTGCACTCTTGAAGTAGCCGATCTGCAGGGGCAGGTTGGGGGTCAGGATATTGGGCTCAGAGGACGGTAGTGGCAGAGCCGAGGTTTCACGTGGCCATCTTGGCCTGACGCTTGGCTCCTCCTCCTGTGGTTTGCTTCTTTGACTGTTGTTGACAAGGACCCCAATTTGTCTGGCCACCATCTGGGAGATTAAAAGTTGGAGTTAATACAGAAAATCATCATTGAGAATGAGTAATCCAAATCCCTTACGCTAAGTTGAGCAGAGTAGTCAATTAAATTGGAAATCACTCTGGAATCAAATAACTCTTTTATCTTGACTCTTATGGATAGCGTCTTAGAATTCTCTTCTTTAGTCTAAAGTCAGTTAGGTTTACAATGATATTACAGGGGAATTTTTACCTAGAGCTAAATGTTAGCTTATCCTCAAAATTGATTATTCAATTTACTAATCACAAAAGTAGTCCGAAGTCTATAGGGAGTGTTCCTTCATATATGAACACTTCCAGTCTCAAGTGCTCGAAAGATTAGAGTACAAAAGACCAACAGAAAAGATTTTTTTCGCCTGTTGCCCGACATTGAATTTGATCCAGTACAAGACTATCTGGTGTCATTTGACGTGGAGTTCTTATCAACGTCAATACCCCAAGACGAGACTATTGAGACTATCGCGCAAATTCTATCGAACACCAGTTTTGAATCAATGACACCTGTACCTTTCATAATGTCGTTAGCAAGAATGGCTATGAAAGAGAATTTTTTTAAGCATGAAGATAACATATATCTCCAGATATCAGGGACCAGTATGGGCATCGTTTTCGCGCCAAATTTGGCGAACCTTTATGTCCATACATTTGAACAACAACACATCTTAACACCTGCCATTTCATTTTTTTAGTCAATACGCGTATGGAAAAGTTATATCGATGACATGTTAGTTGTCTGGCGTGGCACCTTTGACTCTATTACAGAATTCCAGAAATGGCTAAACACAAGAAATGAATTTTTAAAGTTCACTGTAGAGGCTAATAAAGAAAAGATCGCATTCTTGGATCTGAAAATCTACTACACACCAGAAGGTCTACAGACCGAACTGTACCGTAAACCCATGGCGCGGAATTCTTTGTTGCGCTTTGATAGCCAACACCCCCGGTCTCTCTGTGAGAACTTACCTCATGGTCAGTTTCTCCGCATTCTGAGAAACTGCTCCAGTAGAGCAAAGTATGAGGAACATGCCAAGAATCTCACAAACCAACTGAGAGAGAAAAAATATCCTACGAAGATAATCAAACAGGCTTACAAACGAGCTGCTAATAACAACCGGGAAGCACTATTGGAACCCCCAGTAATGAAACCTCCTTTGGGTCGCCTTACTTGTGTGAACACCTACAGTGCCCTAACAAATGGTCTAGAGAAAAGCATCAGGAAGCACTGCCGAATTCTAAACTGTGATAGTGATACCACTACCATTATTTTCCTTAAAAAGAAGTGTCAACATAAAGGACAAATTAGTCTGTACCAGACCTCACTGTCAAAAACAACAATGCGAGACAACTCTATGGGACTTACCGAAGGTACAAGGACACTATCCATGTGGATCGTGTGCCATCTGTCCTCAGACGAAACATTCCAAATCCATAGACATTGGAAGCTCGAAACCATGGGTACAACGTAGCTTCACAAATTGTAATAGCGACAACCTGATCTACTTGATCACATGCCCATGTGGGTATAAATACGTGGGTATGACGACAAGAAAAGTGAAGCTCCGTATGCAGGAGCATAAGAGCACTTTTAGGTGTAGAAAGAGCATGACAAGACTTACGAGACATTTTGTGGAGAAAGACCACAAAGCAGAAGATTTTCATTGGACAGTGCTGGAGAAAACAAATGTACCTCCACACATAAGTGACATTTCCAATTTGTTGTTCATTCGTGAACAAAAATGGATCTTCAGACTTTCGAGCGATGTTGCAGGACTGAACGATATGATACCATGGGTCACACTATCTAGGAAATAATACACATTAAACATAAACCCCTGTTGACATGCCCCATGACAGGAGGGAGATTAGTGTAACAGATAAGGAGCAAATAATCCCTACATTGAAGCATTTAACAATTACTTATAATTCATGTAAGACAGTTCACAACAGATGTAAACAACTTCTAACTTGAAGTATTTCAACTTTGTAGGAATCTCCGCGGAGAATATTGGTATAACGCAGGTCTTTTTCAGACATAAAACAGCATCATGAGGAATTTAAAAGACATCAAATAGAGATCGCTGTCAGCATACACTTATATTTCAGTAGGGTAGAATAACTTGACAAGAAATAACAACACTACATAGTACTAAGCGACAACACATCGTTCATAAAAAGTGTAGGGAGTTCAGAACATATTTCTCGAGGGAAGTTCAGAACATATTTCTAGGAAGAATTTTTGGTTCTGAACACCTCTGGGACATAGATCGCTCTCCACGATGAGCCGTTTTGAGTAACTATATTTCCCAGCGTGCATGCTAGATTCTTGTAGTTTAGAATATAGTTAACACGAGAGCACGTAAATATGTATACATTATTATATTATCACTTGAGAAAAGTTGATCAAGAGGTAACATTTATTTATATACACTTCAAGACATGCAGACCCAGACAAATGATAACAACATAATGAGGAAGTATCGAGCATAGAGGACTACAGTTTCCATCACCAGTGACGTTATTTTGTAGTCCACAATAAAGCACAGACTACTACAACAACACAGTGTATCCATAAAATCCAGCCACAACAGACTTATGTTAGTAAATGATGTACTATATTTCAAGGTATTTGAGCACAATCGAGCATTGCTTGGGAATTGAGCACAATCTATGACTGTTTAGGAACGAGATCCACAAAAAACTACAACTCCCACTGTTAGTGATGCAATCCAGTAGTCTATTGATGATGCAATCACTAGACGCCACACATGACTAATTAGTGATTTTTGGTAAAGGGGTTTTATCGTATATATAGGACGACAGAATCAGAGCCCGCCACCTCCATCCCAGCATTGTCCTGGTTCAAGGCAATGACGGACAGGTGAGGACTCCCCCGTTTTCTGTTTTTGACCCATTTTTTAGTATTATTACTGTTGTTAGCTTAACGTGCATGCCTAGCTAAGACTTAGACTTGATGGTTTACTTTAAGATCAACAGAGGGCTCCCTGGGGCTTTGGATAACATGTAGCTACTGACCCGCATGTACAATAGACACCGAGGTATGGGTGATTGCACCTATATCCTCCTCTAAGATTGCCGATTGCGTCTTGCACAAACTAAGACTAATACTTGTTTACATGGAGTCTGTTGTTAAGATAAAAAGAGGGCTCGTTGTGACAATGTAAATACTGAGACGATGCCCCCATTAACAACAGATACGGAGTTATCACGACTCCATCGAGTACGAGAGCGAAATGCTATTAATGTTGTTTCTCGCTCCTTGTTTTCATTCTATTATTTTTTAGAAATAATTACCTCCATAACACCTGAAACAATGCGCAAAACAAGTAAATATGATGCCTTATATACTGTTTTGTTTTAAAGAAACCAAATAAACTTGATTAGATGAAATGTATAGCTCAAATGCCAGAACGTGAACTGTCCATGATTGGTGTTAGGAATAATGCATGTTTTTTTTTAAACTTTACAATTAGATCGAATACAGATGCCTGAGAGAATATTGATGAATCACAGGCTCTATTGTTAAGAACCAATGTTTTCGAGTGAGAATATGTCTTCATAATAATTAGATCTTTTTCTCTCCATTTTGGATCAATGTGCCTACAGAGCGGGGCCTCTTTGATAAATGTTGGTGCCAAGAGAGGTGAGGTCTAGTCCTCGTGGTGCACTGGTAAGTTTACCATTGCAGAAATAATGAATGATTTAGATTTTAAGTTGACCAGAATTGAAATACAGTTTTTCTTGTTTTTTCTTGATTTGTCTTTCAGATGTTAGATACATCATGTCCACATACAGGATTTGGATTGTGATTGCATAAAAGATGCGACCAACAAACAGTATGTATAAGTAATGATTAGTTGGCAGTGACAAAGCTTCTTTCTGTTTTGAAGCACCAAGGTCCAGAAGAAAGCTAAGGAGTTATTTTACCTTGTAAGCTGAAACATGTCGACCGACCAGAAGAGCAGTGCTACACTTTAACTGCTCTTGACTTGTTCTTTCACTGTTTTTAGATAGGAACACATCTGTGAATTCTGACTTAAGAAGTTATTGTCGTTCTGAATCTCCGATGTATTTCCTGTTTTAATCTCACTTTTTCTCTTTGTTTTCCTTGCACTGCACTGTACACATAAGAGAGTTTTCATCTTATACTATTCCTAAAGATTCCTATAGGAAGATACAACTTTGATCTTCGTCCCCCTCCAAGATGGAGATTAGGCGAAGCTTAGTTATTTTGGATTTCCTGATGATGACACTGGACACGCAATGTGTAATGATGGGATACCAATGATTCCTTATGGTTTCTTTTTCTTTTCCTTTTCCTTGTTGGCCACCTATTGGTTGGCCTATGGTTCTGCATCTCGACTCAAACTTCTATACAAATCTTTTCTGTTGGTCTTTTGTACTCTAATCTTTCGAGCACTTGAGACAGGAAGTGTTCATATATGAAGGAACACTTCCTATAGACTTTGGACTACTTTTGTGATTAGCAAATTGAATGAGGGGATTTAGTCTGGTAGTCTTTAAATTCCCTGTGGCCCCCTCCTTTTTGTGTTTGGATTTATTTATTACCAGAGATCCAATTCTCACATCATACACATCGGCTCGGAGGGTGCCAATTGAGGAATTATTGTTCCCAGACAGCATCCTGACACATTTTTGTCATCTTCACTGCAGTTCACAGCAAGGTTGCACTTGCTCACTCCTTACGTCCCCTTCAGCTCTCTCAGATTCTTCAATGTGACCACCTGGAGAAATGCTGCTAGAACTGCTGTTTACTTGTCACCATCTTGGAATACGGAAAGCACAAAACTACTTCACAAATGACACATACCAGGATGTGTTATCCATATAGGGTGCCATTTGGTTGGTATGTTGCTTACACAAATACTATCATATTTCCTTGTTCAGACACGCACTGAACTGGCTTTCTATGCAGTAGACATCCAGTTCAAAGTTCCTGTGTATGATTCACTGTTGCTTCCATTGAATTTAGTCTACTTTTCTGACTGATTTGTGGGTGCCTTGTGCATCAGTGGGGGTGCCAAAATCCTGAGGGTTTTATCTTGTACAGGAGCTCCCTTTAAACATATTTATTGAGGACTATGGTTTCCTAGATTTTTGCCCTTTAGCTCGAAATATGGGTTAGTCAAGAAAGCTTTTTGCATCTGTAAGTTAGGAGTACATGTACAAATATCTTTGTGACTTAGACTCATGGATAATGCATTCCATAAAAAAATTGGCAAACCAGTAGATTATATGTCACAAATCTTGGAAAGGTAAATATCCCCGTTAGAGTTTTAAAACTTTTAATTTGTTTTTTGATTGCTCTTTTACAAAACATGCCCCTTTTGATGGTCCATTAAATCCTTAATCGTCTGCTAGCCTTCTTACCAATTTCATTACTTATTATGTGTTTTCAGGGCATCTGGTGCTAAAATAGCTGGATGTGTACTTTACAAATAAATAAATACATACATAAATAAATAAATAAATAAATACATAAATAAATGGATGAATAAATAAATAAATACATATTTCTCTTACTAAGAAAATATTTTTAGTTGGGGTGGAAGTGAGAACACAGATGAGTCGAAAGGCATCAAAACAAGCAAACCATTTGAGGGATCTATAAGGCATTCAAATGAGGTTTTGCATTCCAGTAACTTGGGACCAACTCATCACGCAGATCACCTTCACCATTATGAGCTCCATTCACTCAGGAGCACCAAGGGACCTCTGCCCCCACCAAATGTTTAACCTGGCAAACAGCACCATAAGCAAAGAACTCACCACCATCCTCGACACCTTCATCACCTCTGTCACCTTCCTAGAGGAATGGAAACAAGTGGAAGTCAAACCACTCCTCAAAAAAACATCAGCAGACCCGAAGAATCTTAAGAACTAATGGCCCATCTCCCTGCACCCTTTCCCTGCTAAAGTTCTTGAGAAAGCAATCAACCGCCAACTCACCAACCACCTAGAGAATAATTACTTCCTGGACCCATCACAATCCAGATTCTGCTGAAATCACATCACAGAAACTGCCCTAATAGCTACTGATGACATCAGGTCTCTCCTAGACCAGGGAGAAACTGCAGCCCTGATCCTTCTCTAACTCTTGGCAGCCTTTGACACCGTGTCCCACTACACACTCCCAAAAAACCTCCACCAGATCTGGATCCAAGGGGACGTCCACAAATGGATTGCATCCTTCTTCATCTGAAGAACCCAGAGTGTCAGCCTTCCACCCTGTACCTCGGGCCAAAAGGGCATCATCTGCAGTGCCCCCCAGGCTCCTCACTAAGCCTTACCCTTTTTAACACCTCTATGGCCCCTCTGGCCACCCTGGTCAGGACTTATGATATGAACATTATTTCATACGCTGACAACGCTCCGCTCATCCTCTCCACATCCACAGACCCCACAAATACCAAGGCCAACTTCCACTTGTGCATGACCAGCATCATCAGCTGGATGCAAAACAACTGCTTCAAACTCAACACTGACAAAATAGAGGTACTCAACTTCAGGAGCAACACATCCCCATGGATGACTCATGGTGGCCAGTAGAACTGAGACCTTCACCCACAGCCACAGAATACTCCAGGAACCTAGGCATTACACTTGGCAGCACAATGTTGATGAAAAACAGATAAACACAGTATCGTTAGCCTGCTTCCTCACTCTCTGCATGCTCCGGAAACCATCACCATATGCACCATCACGCAGGCCCTCGTCACCATTCGCAGGGACTATGGCAACCACGCTCTACATGGGTATCCGCTCACAGCTGCTTAACAGACTTCAGACCATTCAGAACTCAGTGGCCAGGCTCGTCCTCCACCTTCCGAGGTGAGCCCACATCACCCCTCACCTGAGAACACTTTCCTGGTTCCCTGTCCATAAAAGGTGCCAGTTCAAAAGCAAACCCACGGCTACAGGGCCCTGCACAACCAAGGACCAGCCGACATCACAGTTTGAACTTTTACCAATCCTCAGACAACTGTGCTCCGCCTCCCTCTCCCATACTGCCCGCTTCCACCGAAGCAGCAGTGGCGGCCGCTCCTTCTCCTACCTGGCCTCCAAGACCTGGACTGACCTCCACCTTCGGACCTCCACACCCAGACTTCAGGTCTAAGTTTACCTTTGTGAACTGGGCCCTTAGACTTTGGGTCTAATATTAGGGCCTGATTCACAAAGGTCTCTGCACTAGTGCTGGGGGCCCCACAGTAGTGGGGGAGTCTCCGCACTCTGGGCAGAATTTCAAAATGAACTTCTCATTGCGAAGAATTTGCCCCAAGTGCAGAGATTTCCACACTACTGCGGAGCCTCCGCCGCGAGTTAGGAGGCACTTTGTGAATCGGCCCCTTACACTTCAGGTTTAAGTCAACCTTTGTGAATTGAGCCCTTAGTGGATATGTAAGCAAATAACACTTCAATAAAGGGTAAGCTCATTAAAAGTTAACTCAGATTTTGATGAAAATTGTATTTCCTATGCACTATTAATTTGCAATGGGTATCCTTTTCTCTGTCCATTGGTGTATTTCTGCGTATGTAGAACGTCTACAATAACACCACCTGCCTTTTATTCTTTAAATCTTGTTTACTCCTAAATATTCACTCCATCCACGTTAGTAAACTTTCATTTAGAATGTTGGTCTCCACTGAAGAAAGACTGCTGCAAGGATGACGTTTGTTGTGTAAATATATAGTGAAAGATTTTTTCCCATCGGGACACTGCAGGCTAAATATGCTAACCTTGGTTGCAGCACTGAAAAAACTCATAGGTTTTGATAATAGTCCCATTCATCGAGGATCAATCAAACTACAGTTATTTGAATTTGTTATTTAGGGCCTATCCCCAGAGAGGAGAATTTTTATGAGTGGGAAGTGGGACACGTTCTAACTCGCAAATGGGTTAAGTATCTTTTTTTTCGCTTTAAATTGTGAACTTTCCTCGACACATTATATAAAATAGGCTCATAATTGTATTGATCGATCTATAATGATGATAATGGTGCACGCATTAGATGGGGCGGAGGGTATGAGTCATGCAGAGGTTTAAAGCGGAAGCTAACAAGGTCGCCGCAACACGAATCCCTTATCCGGGGTCTTTTTCCAGTCATATTTGAAGTACTTCATTCAAAGTACGTCTCGTACTTTCATATACGAACAGTTCTCGTGTGTATATTATTCAGACAGTTTCACTGAATTATTGCAATGGACTTTATATGGTTAAATTAGGAACTAGCAAAAGGTGATGTTTGTCAGACATGCTAATTCTGCGCGCCGACTGCGGGATTCACATTGGTCAGAAACAGCACTGTGCGCAATTATGCATTTAAATTAGGCAATTACATTTGCTGCAATCTATATTTATATATCAGTGAATATTAGAAAGCAAAATATTTTCACCTCATTAAGTTTCCATTGACAAGAATAAGGTATTGAGAGCACGAGGTGTTAATTAAGTTCAGCTAGCAAATATGGAATTATGTGACCATATTTGCATAATTAGACGGAAAATCTCCGGATCAGGAACCAACAGAGGTAGCACTGTGGTCCCAGGGTTCAGTACTATTTGCAGACTATGGTAACAATTTGGTTGCATTGGCTGGCCTATGAATGCTTGTTTATAGGACCAGGTAAATACATGCTCACACTTCCAAATACAGAATGCTGGTCACCACCTCCAAAGCACTAATACGCTGTGAGATGAGACTCTGTAGTCCAACCAACGTTCAATTCTTTATAACCTGATGGGAAATCAGGGATCTGCTAAAACTCTGTATTTTTCCGAATTATCTGATCTGGCTGTGTGTGAGGCTTAAGAAAACCGAAAATGTGAAAGTATAGTTAACAAAACTGGTGCGATCCCACGAACGTCTGTGTGTACATTTGTGAGTGTTAATGAAAATCCAAAATATTCTCGCGGTGGAACGTCCACCACTTCCAACCAGCAGGAGAAGATTGACTCACAATAAATTGTCCTTGTGACTAAATACTTTTACGACTGTAAGCCCGAATTTTATGAATTGTAAATATAGTTTTGCGAACAAATACTTCATTACATGTATACACTAGGCTTACATGTGCAAATAGCTTTGTGACTTGGGCCCCTGGAGAATAAAGTTCATAGAAAATAAAATACATATATATACAGTTCCCTTGCTTGTGTCACAAAATTTGGAAAGGCCCAGATCCAAGGTATGAGTTCAAACTATGAATTTGTAGTACATTTAGTGCACTAAATTTGGTGTAAAAATGCTCTAACACAATTAAAATATCCCTTGTTTTCAAGGAGATTTCGTAGCCAATTTATAACAATTATAAAGACCTGTTCTTTCTAAAATGACATGTGGGAACATCGAATCTACTAAGTGATATTTGAGAGGAACAGCCGGTTCAGTAGATCTACCAAAGGATGCAAGCTGACAGGTGAGAAAAATTCAGAATTTCAGACATGTGTGCTGTTTCCTTTTATTGTACTTTTAACCCTACAGAGGCTGTGTGGGGGCAGGTCACACAAGACGCTTTTTATTTTTGTGCCCTTAGTCTTGAAGGTTTTGTCAAACCTCCAGAAGGTATTTTTAACTTTTTACCGCTGCCAGGCCTGTAGGGATAGCAGGACGGCAAGGCATTTTTAGGAATCAACTACAGACCACATTTAGCTATCGTAAAAACAAATTGCGGATTAAACAAATGATTGCAGTGGGCATTGGGTCAGTCCTTTCCGTTCAATGGTTTGTCTTTTTCATAAGTCTTATTTGCTTGCTTCTTATTCAAAGGCTTTCCTTCTACTTCTTGTGTGGTTTTCACTCCCCTGGAGTATCGGTTCTTTACCATCCTTTTGAGTGGAGTACTCCTATCCTTCTACTGCTTATATTCTGAGAACTACTTCTTCCCCAAGAAGAACGTTTATAAGGAGGCACCAGGGCCGGGACTAGGCATGGGCAGAGTGGGCAGCTGCCCAGGGCCTCTCACTCAGCCCAGCAGCATGGGGACTGCACCGATCTGTGCCCTGTTGTTTCCCTGTCTCCTTGCAATTAGGGTCCATGGGAGGGGCCCCTTCCCTGGGCCTCTCAGGGATGGTGTCTGGAGTCCTAGGGGATGGAGACGCTTCCGCTTGTCCCAATTGCAAGGAGACCCATTCAGAGACACTGCGGGAGGCCCATTGTACAGGATTTTAGCTCCCCCACAGTTTTAACTTTCAGCCTACAAGCAATTCTCACATCTTTAACCTGATAGGTGTAAGAATTGCTTGTGGGCTGAGAGTTAACACTGTGGTGAGCGCTAAAATCCTGTACAATGGGCCTCCCACTGTGTCTCTGAATGGTTTCCTTGCAAGGGGTCACTTAAGTAAATTAGAGGGGCCTCGCACATTCCCTTTAGGCCCAGGGCCCCGCAAATCATAGAACCGGCCCTGGGAGGCATCACTAGATTTTTGGCTGAGCTGGCATGAAGAGTCCTCTCAGGAACATACTTTCTGAGTTTCTTTCTTAAGAAGGCAGAACCAGATCCCTGAAGCTATCTGTAACTGGTACAGAGGGTTTAAACACTATTCTCTTCTGAACAGGGAACAGTGTGAGCTCACCAGAGCTCGAGAGACCAAATTAAATCTGGGGATTTTCATTAGCATCCCAGCCACTGATCCTTGAAGAATTGTACGTTTTTTCCGGGCCTTTCTTGACAGGTTCTGATGCATTTCATTGCAGTAGTCTACTCTAGACATTACAGGGGCCAGAACAACTGTCTTCAGCAAATTAGATGGCAGAAACTGAGCATTTTGCCTGATAACACGCAGCAAATAGAAGGAAGTGGAAATAACCTTGTTTACTTGAACTTTTCAGGTGAGTTTATTATCAATCAATATTCCTAGATGTTTCACTTTTTTCACTGGTAATGGGAGCTAACCTATTCATCTAGCCACCATGATGGGTTCCAGAAATAAGTGTTATTTCCAAATAGGATGATTTCCTTTTTTGAGGAGTTAAGCTAAAGGCAGTTATTAACCATCCATAAGCTTACCGCCTTCCCATAGTTGTGGAAAGAATCATTTAGACCAAGACCTTTACTGAATAGAGACACTGAAATCTGGGAGTCGTCTGAGTATAATACTAGCAACAACCCAAAAGATTTCACCCGGGCCGCTAGCGAAGGTACATAAATATTGAAGAGGGTTGGGCTTAATGATGGCCCCTGAGGAACACCACAATGAAGGGGAAATGGTTGAGAAATATATTCCTACAGGGTCACTGCTTGCACCAGCTGTGTCAGAAAGTTTTAAATAGCATCAGTACCACGCTGCCTATCCCCAGGCAATCTATAGCCGGTCAATCAGAAGGTTCAGGTTTTGTCTGTTTTTTAATGTTTATCTTCCCTATTTCACCATGACTCCCCCTGCTTGTTTAGCCCCTACAGCCTCCCCCTTCGCCCAGATCTACCACTGCTCCAACCTCTGCCCATCTCATCCTTTAAAAAAAATAGTTTTATATTATTGAAGGGCATGGCAGCTGCAATTTGCTACCATCCAGTTCTTTCTAAACGAAACACATGTTGGTGCACGTTATATAAGTTTATAATTATAGTCGGAGGTACTTTTGTATGGTCAGTTCCCTCCCTCTTTCAGAGAAGCCCTATGGCCTCCAGATTTCCTTTGCCCCAACTCTGAAGGCAGTCCAGCAAAGAACTTAGGGGTCTGGTTCGGAGAAGATCTCTGGTTTTCAGATCACATCAAAAAACTTACCGGTGTCTGCTTCGGCACTCTTAAGACCCTTAGAAGGTACTTCCCTTTGTTACCGAGGCCGGCTAAGGAAATGGTTGCTCGGGCCCTTATCCTTTCCCGGCTCGATTATGCCAATGCTCTGTTCATCGGTATCCCTGGCTATTTGATGAATAAACTACAAACGGTACAGAATGCGGTGGCTAGACTTTTATTTAATATCTCTAGAAGACCCAGTGTGCAGCTGCATCTGCACGATCTGCACTGACTCCCTGTGGCCCAGCGGGTGCAGTTCAAAGCTCTTACCCTAGCCCACAGAGCCCTCCATGGCCTAGGGCCCTCTTATATCAGGAAGCGCTTTGCTTTCTAAAATCCTAGCTGCTCTCTGCAATCAGCTTCTCTACGCCGGATGGCAATTCCCCGGTTTTGCAGAACTCGGTTGGGGGGGCCAGTCTCTCTCGGTGAAAGCATCTACTTTATGGAACACTCTTCCTGACGAGCTGTGGCAAACTCAGGACTTCCGTATTTTTAAGAAATTACTTAAAACTCACCTTTTCAATCAGCTCAGTTAATTCATCTTTGTTCTTCCTGCCATAGCCTACTCACGCGCCAGGACATTCCAGAGTATTAGTGAGCGCTACAAATCATTTATAACATAACATAACATAATTTACCATTTCAAGGTGGCCTTCTGCCATTTTGGAATAGTAAATTAAATCAAAAAGCAAAATGGCTGCTGCTTCTTGATAAATTGGCATGGTGATGCATGTGCACTGATATGTGGCAACACTGTGGCCATCATAGTACCAGGACACATACACATACTGGAGTGATTTTTTTTGGGGCGGATGCTCTTTCGCATTAACAATATTTTTTGCCTTAGCAATATTTTTATTTCCGGTGATGCAAAGGAGCATCTGTTAAAACTCTTTGCAAAGCCACATGGTCCAGTGCCGCCTTTGAAAGTTGAGACATATTCGCTTAAACAGAGTTCCCTTATCTATCCGGGAAACAACTTTTACAACGCAGTCATTACATTGCACTACATTTACAACGCAGTCATTAAATCGCAACATCCTGTACAATGCATTTCACTACCACGCATTCATTACATTGCATGTCACTACAACGCATGACACTACATCGCATCCATTACATCTCATGTCATTACAACGCATACCATTACAACGCATAGTACCCCTACACTATCCAACACTTACCCTACTGTTGCACACCCTGGAGTTAGAATAGTAATTTTTACCCCTACACTATCCAACACTTACCCTACTTTTGCACCCTCTGGAGTTAGAATAGTATTTTTTACCCCTACACTATCCAACACTTACCTTAAATGCAATGTAATGGTATGCGTTGTAAAGGTATAATGCGATGTAATGGAATGCGTTGTAAATGTAGTTTAAAGAAATTTGCTGTAGTGGTAGGCGATGTAAATGTATGCATTGTACAGGATGTTGCTATGTAATAGCTGCGGTGTATGGTCATGTGTTGTAAATGTATGTGTTGTAACATCATACATTCTATATACCTACCCTACAGACCAAGTTAGGTCCTTCAGTTAAACCTTGCATTGGTTTAACCCCAAAAATATTTACTAAAACTTTATATGCACCATAAACCAATCATGCTGCAATCTGTTTTCGTCAATAGTGAACTTTAAATTGCGACATTATCGGATGTAACTTTGAAGCTGCTGCTATCCCAGAGCTGAGCCAACCCCCAATCCTGCCTCTAGCTGCGGAGCACATGCTGTCAGTGTAAGGTTTGCCTACGAGTGGAGGTGCTAAATAGCAGCTCTTAGTCAGACAGCTGAGGCGCTATAAATGCATGACAATGCATTTCCATGCGGTGATACACACCACCATACTGAAATGCATTAGTCTAACGCCTGTTGCGTGATACTTGGCAGGACTGTAGGGCCCTATGAGTAAATTAAATATGCCAATTAAATGTAAACCTATTTTATCAGGTTCGGAAGAGAGAGCACAAGCACTTCACCACTGGTTAGCAGGAGTAAAGTTTGCATAGTACTAATGTAGAGAAAAATGGGTTCAGCGAAAAAAAGTAGGAAATGAAAATACGTGAACGAATACCAGCAAAAGACAGTCATTTCCAAAAGACAGGAATGGACCAACACTGAGACAAAAGCTCAATTTCACAAACCAACAATTCAACCTATTCTTCTCCAGTACAGTAGGCTTACCCACACCTGTAGGCTTTCATTTTTATTGAGAGAAATGAAGGTATCTAGGATGGCAGACTGATGCAGTTGGCTGGGAGTTCTGGAGTTTTCTGTCACATGCATATGAGAATGTATTTTTTTCACACATACTCTGCAGTTTATAGAGCATTCTTTGTTGAAATATGTGGTGGGATCTAAGCGAGCTTCACTACTCTGGACTTTCCCACAAGTCTATCTTTTAAAAATGTCTGGGACCGGTAGGTGATCCTGAATATCAGTCCACCCTGCGCCCACATATGAAATCCACATCCCATATAAAAGCAATTCCTAAAGCTACTTAGTTTTGAGGTGATTCCAAGATCACATTTTTGGTCCTCTCCTGTCCTGATTATTGCCTCACCAACACACGTGGTATACCTTTTTGTATTAAGGGAAGTGTGGCAATGTTGCATGGGGGACCTTAGCCATTTCTTTCAAATTCTGAAACATTTGGCTACTGAAATGAAAGGTAATTGTATTGAATTGACCAAAGTTTGATGTTTGCACTGTATTATGGAATTGGTAGGTTCCCATGGATTCCACCCAACTTTGGTTATTTCTGAAATCTAGAGACCCAAAGGGATTGGGAGTGAGTTAGAGCATGAACTGTGTTACCCATATTTACTTTCAGAAATCAAACCTAAGCCTAAGAAAACTAATTTCCTTTGAGTTTCCACAGGGGATGACTGGAGGATTTGAATCTTTGATTCAGCCAGCATCTGTGAACTCTACCAACCCTACCTAGCCTATGCCTTTTTAAAAACTGGAGACATGTGGGAATACAGGAATGCATTGTTTACATGAAACACAACGAGATTGATTAACCAGGATACTTAGCAAATGTCAAAACATGATCAAAAATGCCCTATTTCCTCTTGGTTTCTAAGAGGAAAAACTCAGCATTTGTGCTAGAAGTTGGCCAGCACCCAGACACAGAAAGATCCAGGATGGCATGGCTTCTGTGGATCCCAATATGTTTTCCAGCTCAGAAGGCCATACAAATTGAAAACCATGTCTCAAATCGTCTCGGTTTCTATGGGGGATGGCCACACTATTTATGACTGGGTTTGCCACCACCAAGGAAACCCTACAAAACCAAGGGTGGTGACACCTGTGTGGTTCCTATCTCTATTTCCTATCCACATTCCTGTACAAATATCAAAGTAAGGGGAAAAACAAAATGTTCTCATATTTATCTGCCAAAAGATCCCAGAACTTCCAGCCATTGGCAAATACCCTACCATAGTGGGTTCCATTACTTCTGATAAAAAGATTTCCCTATATTTGCTGCTGGGCCTGCTGCACACAACAGTTATGCCAAAATACTGTCCATATAAACACCGCAGTGCCACTACATTGGCTTCACATTGTCACAGTTTTGGCGTGTAGTTGTTCATTACGATAGGTTCAGCCTCACGCGTGGGGTACTATTTTTATGTTGAAGGATATCAAAACATTTGAACATTTGTTGTTTATTTTTGTTGAATTTGAGACTTTCAAATGTAAATCAATGTGCTCCAAAGACACACTTTTACAGCACATTTCTGTTTCTATTTTTCCAAACATATTTTCACTACTTTTTAATGTCGCTACTTTGAAATTTCTTTTTTTTCCTTTCTTTTATTTAATTTTCAATCCATGACAAAAAAAGGGCAATACAGAGTTCATTAGAAAGGCGTATCAAAGTAGATCAGATATTAAACCAAACAGTTCATCCACAAGATAAAAACAGAATAAATACATGGTATTATACAGGTATATAAAAACTTACACCAGGAGATGTTTATTCAATCTTTCATATGTTCAATCAAAGGGCCCTATATCTGTATGCACAATTTCTGCCTACATGGCCCTTTAAGATGGTAGAGGAATATTCAAGATTAAACATAGCATAGAATCTAGCTCTCCACATCACGAAAGTAGGAGCTTCCTTCTGTAGCCGCATGAAGGCTATACAAAGCCAAGCAACAGCCGTGGCTAAAAAGAGCAGATATCGGAATTTATGAGCAGACCGCTCCTCCCCCACGCTATCTTCAATTTCTAACAGCATTATGGACGCTGTGATGTTTATTCCAACCCCTGTTATCTCAAGGAGAAATTTCTTGATGTGCCCCAGAAAGTGAATCAAGTGCCCGCATGTATAGAAGATAAGTAAAATATCTGCCAGCTCTGCTCCACAGCTTAAACATTTCTCATCATTAGCTTCACCCCATTTCAACATTTTAGTGGGGTGTGAGATAGATTAAACAATGTCTTATAATGCTGTGCCTGTAAATTAGCAGACATTAAAATCCTCCCTGTGATGTCAATAGATTGCTCCACACGGAGACCTTGACACCCCAATATATTATCTCACTTAAGATTTTGTGCATCTAGATAATCCCTCTGTGTATCAAAAAGTTGTATAAAACACCAATGCAAGATTTACTTCTCATAGCCTCAACAAGCTCTATCGCCCTGTGCCTTTTACATAGGAAGTCATAAATTTGTATCTATCTACAGTCCTATCCCAAAAGCCGGCAGTAAAACTGATGCAGATGTGGGTGTATAATGTGAGACCCCTTCAATCTGAAAACACCGCCGTATGACCTTCCAAACCTTAAAAGCAATAGTTAAAACCTTAAACCAAGTCTTTTTATAATAACTAAATTACAGCATCCTAAACAAACAGTTCTTGGCTTCAGCACCCTACAGCATCTAATAGATGAATGGGTGCGGTTTCCGCGATATTGGCGACTTCCTCACCTGTTATTAAGATCTGCATGTTTTGCAGGATACAGACATAGTATTACAATGTAAAATCAGGGACTGTCCAGACACCTTTTTTCCTGAGGTACTGTCATAAAACACATTGCTCTAGGGGTTTCTCTTGGGCCCATACAAATGTAGCACATATTGATTGAAGCTGTTATAGCTGGCCCCAGTTAAGCTCTAATGGAACTTATCTAAAATGTTATAGTTCTTTGGGCAAAATGTTTGTTTTAAGAACTTTACACCTTCCCACCAACGACAAGTGCAGATATTCAAATCTCTCTAGTTGTTGTCTAACACTGGTGAGAATAGAGCCCCAGTTGACCTCCAACAGTTCTTTCAAAACGTCCTTATTTTACTACCCAAATATGTTGTCGCTTTAGTCACCCTCGGATCATCACTATAGGATTGATTTACACAGATAATGTGAGTTTTAGATGCATTGACTTTATAACCTGATACTGAGACAAAACTGCTCGCAAGTTGCTCTATCTCGGACATGGCTGTAGCAGACTCAGATGTTACGACCGCTATGTCATCCAGATAGGCAAACATACAAAATTGTTCTTGTCTACGGATGGCAGGCTTAATTCTAGTTCTCTGCTCCAGCATAGTTGAAAAAGGTTTGATATATAGTGTAAACAACAATGGGGAGCATGGGCATCCCTGCCTTGTGCCTCTAAAAATGCGTACCGGTTCAGACTTTAGGCCCATCATACAGATTATAGCGGTAGGGGTCCGATACTACACCTGAGCAGCCTTAATAAAACCAGGGCCAAAACCCACCCATCGAAGAGACGCCCATAAGAAGTCCTACGAAACCCAGTCAAACGCCTTTTCAGCATCTAATAATATCAGGCCAAACTTGTTGCTTTGAGCGTTGGCTACATCCAAAAGGGTTACAATCCTATTGATGTGGTTGACTGTGCCTCTGTCAGGTATAAACCCATGTTGCCGTAGTGACACTAATAAAAGATACCTCTGGCCAATGGGGACGGCAACATTTTTGCATAGATTTTCCCGTCACATTTGAACAGGGATATAGGTTGATAAGTTCCCGGGGTATCTAACGGCTAATCCTTTTTAAAAAAACAATAATGTTCACCTTATCTCATGATAACCATGCAGCCCCCAGCTGTGCCTGTTGGAAAGTGGCCAGCATATCTTCTTTGAATTCCTGAAAAAAATAATTATATAGTTCCAATGGCAATTTATCTTCCCCCACTGCTCTACCCTTAGCTAACATATTTATGGCCTCCTCAAGTTCCTCCATGGTGATAGGTGTGTCTAGATTAGCTACCTCCTTCTGGCCCCGTCATTCTCTGCTTAGATTTTGCAGCAGGGTCTCGCTTGCCTGCCCAGCATGGTTGTCTCCGGTATAAAATCACTCAAAAGAAAGTGGGAAAAAGATTCAAGATCTCAATGGGAGTATCTACTCGATTGTCCTGTATATCAGTCTTGACCTTAATTCTTTGTGCCGCTACCCTTGATGGAAGCCTGTGCACCAGGTATTGCCCAGTAGCCTCGCCATACTCATGGCTCCCTTCCTTGTTTAGGCTAAATTTAAGGGCAATTTCCTTACTCCAACGCAGAATAATTTTAGCCTCACAATGGCCACCTAAGTTTGCAGCGAGATGGTGTCAGCACTTGCGTGTATTCCCTGCATGAGGTTCTCTTCAGCTGTTCTGAGGTTTGCATATAGTTCTTGTATCACCAATTTCAATTGTCTCTGTTTATGCAACCCACAACTTAAAGCCTCCCCCTAAACCCTGCAAACTAGGGCAGCCCATACATAGCCATTTGTGGTTAGGTTATGGTTGATTACCAGAAACTGCCTAATCCAATTATTCATATATGCGACAAATACTTCATCCAGCAGCAGTTTCTTATCAAGCGAAGAGTATCACCATGTAGGAAATGTACTGATTAGATGAATGTCAATCACCAGGGGGCCATGATCTGCCGTAATCCTAGGAAACACCTGTATTTTAGTTCCTACAAGTAATGCTGTTGAGATTAAAAAAAAGTAATCTAACCTCACTACCTTGTTGTGTGGGTGGGAGTAAAATGTAAAACCTGGGTCGGGGACCGGCAAGGCAGCCCAAACTTCGGTCAAGCCATGACCAAAAGATGCTATAGAGCTTTAAACACTATGGTTTTCCTACCCTTGCAGTTCTTTATGCCTAACTGCAGATCTCGACAACACAGATGTATATTAAAGCCGCCACATAAGATCAATGGGGTCGGCCAAGATGCTAGTTCTAAATTAAGGCCCTCCAGTGCTGATACTTCATCAAAATTAGACCGTTTATTGAGCACCCAGAACATTTAAGAGCCCCTATCATACATTCACTAATAACCCAAGGACCCTGAATCCCGTGTTAGCTAACACAGCCACCCCTAGGTTTGTCATAGATTGTTGTGTACATACTAGTACAGAGTAGCCTAGTTCAGCTAGGATATTCTGTTTGCCCCACAGTATGTGAGTTTCCTGTAGACAAACCAAATCAGGCTGCATCGCCTGTAGCTCCGCAGCCACTCGTTTCTTCCCACTATTATTTAACCCACACACATTGAAACAGATATGCATTCCTAAATTAAACATCCTATCCCCCATCAAATGTCATTGCCTCTCTCCGGTAAATATCCCTATTGTATAACTGTGAACACCTATCTTCTTGAATCTTCAACATGTCATGGATTGTTTTAACTTTTTCCCCCTCTCGCCACCCCCACCACACCCTGTGCTCCCCCACCCCCTTCTAGCGCCCCATGTGCCCTTTGCCCACACCTTCAAGCCAATTCCCCATCACGGGGCTTCCTCCGGAGCCCCACTCCTCTCCCCCCCCACCCTGCAATGAGGATTTGGGACCAATGGTCATTGAGATGAAAAAGCTCTTGCTTTCCGGGTTGCCCCCATAGCTTTTCATAAAATTAATCTAGAAAAAAGAAAAGAGAAGAATGCCTGTGAGGCAGCATAGAGATCCTAAACAATCAAATTACCTGCAGCCTAAGACCCCATCTGTAAGGATTGCAAATATTCTTTGGCTGCAGTTCTGAAGTAAAGAACCATGTTTGCTCATTGTGTATAACCTTCAATTTAGCTGAATTAAGCAAGAAGGCTTGAGCCCCCTTGCCTTGAAATGAGGAAATGAGCTGCCACAACTGCCATCTTTTCTCCACTGTCGGGCGGCAGAAATCAGGTCTAACAAAGAATTCAAACCCTTTTCCAGTTTTCTTTTGGTCTGGGCGTGCAAGTTCATATACTGCTTGGCCAGGAAGTTATTTATTGAAATTAGGGTTGTTCTAGGTCTAGGAGTATTTTGTCCTGGTCTTGTGCCTTGTATAAATGGGAATCAATGTGCTCTTTGAATCTCCTGATTTCAATCCCATTGTGAAAGTTCTGGAAAAGCCTCAGAGAAGAGATCGATGATGAATTTACGAGCATCCTGTTCTTCAATGCACTCTGGGATCTCCAAATCTCTCAGAATATTTCGCTGAAGACTATTTTCAAGGTCTGTCAGCTACCATTGTGTGTCATCTTTTGAAGTGTGCAATGCTTCTGTTGACATCTTTGGAGCTGTTAGTACATCTTCCACACTAGAGATCCGGGCTTCTGCCTCATTAAATCTTTCCGCGAATTCTGAACAAGATTTCACAATCCGTCTAACAGAGTTCTGGAGTTTACGACAAGCTCCTTGGGTCCGTTGACCCTCAGTGCGTGTCTCCTCTCTGTGGCCATTATGGTCTGGTAGATGACAGCCAGTGAAATATCCTCTGGTTTGTCCAATGTGTTTTCTCTTGACTGATTAGATGCAAACCCCCCCACATGCCCCAAATTCGGCTGAAAAGGAGTAGTCCCATAGCATGGCATCAGCGCCCCCAACAAGCGTACTGCTTTCTCCAGGTTCATGCCTCTTGCAAACTGTCTGTGGGCTGGTTTCTGATGTATCAGTACCCAGGTCTTCAGGGTGGGTGCTGCTTGTCTCCCTGTGGCCACTATCCCCGGATCCTCCCCTAGAGTGAGGCCGTACGATTGTCTCCGTCTCATCTTCTGATGAGTCAGAGGGATCGGAGCAGGAGAAGAAGTTGACAATTTCTTTAGCCATTCTCTGAATGCTGCTGTCATCTTTTATACCTGTGTTGCCTATGTTAGAGGAATCATATATCTGCCCCTCCCCTATGTTGGTCTTACCCAGAGCACCTTTACCAATGTCACCAAATCACATGTGGCTATTCAGGGGGTCCACCATATCAGAGATGGCACTGCTATAGCCTTCACCACTCCCCATACCCCTTTTAGAAACACTTTTGCTCCCTACTTTACTCAGGGCATTAGGTTTGCCAGGCAAGTCTACAGCCTGGCAGTCCGTATCCTCCTCCACATTTCCATGGTCTGTAGAGGAATTCAGAGGTTTGCCAGCCTTATCTGCTGGTCCATTAGTTTAGTTGACGGGACGGGTGTGTTGGGGGCTATGTAGTTGTCTCCATTTCCCTGAGAGAAACAGAGGGCACAGTGCGCTTACCAATGTTCTCTCCTGGTGTGCTCTCTCGTCTCTCTCCTGCCAATTCTCATGTGCTGCCATTTTTGCCATCATGCCGGATTGCGAGGCTTCCCTCACCAGGATTTTGGAGGCAGTCCTGCCGGGGGCACCATCAGTCCGTGAGAGTGAGCGTTTCCCTGCCATACACACAGCACAGTAGAGATGCGGTGACCCAGAGGAACGCCACACCTGTCCAAGGAGCCACAGCACCGAAACCCGCGATATCGCCTGGGACATCCAAAGCATACCGAGCCAAGAAGGCAGTAAGTTTGTTTACTGCATTTTAATCCAGGGGAGGCATAAAAAGGTAAATGTGGGGAGAGCGTACCCGGAGCTCGAGCTTAAGCGACCGGTAGTGCGGGCGGCATCTTGCCTGTGCTGCTACTTTTATATTTCAGTGATTATTTTCTTTGGGATAACCATTAGTGATCTGCTGAACTGAGAATGAATTCTCAAAACCTTTCAACATTGTATAGCTTTCAGGGTTCACCCACAGGTTTCATGCGTCTTTAGTCCACAAACTATAAGTAGCTAAAAACATAAAAATAGAAAATATTAACTAATACGAAATTTGCAAAAAATGCAGAGAAAAAATAGTTTTTTACAATTCTGTCTTTCTTGAAAGCTGGTAAGTGGACAATCTTGGCACAACGAATACTATTTTGTTGCTGTTTGTAGTAAATGTCTGACACTTTCATTCACAACACTTTTTTTAAACAAAATATCTCCTGCCACGTTTTGTGTTTTTTGTAAGTTTTCTCTGGGGAAACCTCAAATCTGTGGTACCTTTAGAATATTATGTGAGAAACAAAGGTCACATATTTGCTCAGAATATGTCTTGTAGAAAATGTTTTGAATGTTTAAGCTTGACTTCCTCCAAAAGTAAAAAAAAAAGGCTTAGGGCCCGATGTAGGTGGGCAAATAGAGGGAGAAGAGCGAGCAGTAAACATATGGCATACTGTTAAGAGAGCAAAGCTATTCCTTTGTCTAAAAAGCGTAATGGTCCCATTTAAATGTTCCAGTCCTGGGGAAATATGCGGATGTGTATGTAACAATGTAAGTAATTGAGTGGTAATTGATCAAAAGCACAGATGGAGTTCGATCATCAGAACTGCTGGCAGTCGATATAGACTCTATGTTAAAATCTTAAATTATGTTCTCAAAAACATGGATACCTTTAAATCACACATCAAAGGCCCGCTTGAAGTTACCATAATGAGATACAACTTGCAAGATGCCAGTACACTGGAAAGATTTCAGCTGGATTATCAGTTTAACATTTCTACCCGACATTAGTGATCCTGACAGCTCTCTTCTTTACTAAGGCATGTGTACAACAAATCACTCAGAAACTAGTTTATGGTACTTGGCAGGAAGTGAAGTCAAACATTCTGCGAATATGTTTACGAATAAATGGAATTCTCATGTTACCATAAAAGACTGACCCAAGGGATTTAATCTGAACTTGCAATCCTCAAATCATTCCAATATCATTTTCGAAAAATCAGGTCAATACATTTTACGACATAGCTACCTATCATGACCACAGCAGTTGGTTGGTGGATAGATAACAATAAAGAATGACGAATATCTGTTGCGTATTGCAATTGTTGGGGTTTCCATTTTCTATTTACCACATAGATGAGTAATTTGGTAATTTCCATATTTTATTTCCTACTGTTCAGAGTCCTCAACATCACACCAACAAGTATCAACTCTATATAACTCGAACAAATTCCAAACTTTGACAGGTGTCTTTCATCAGATCGCCATGCATTAACAGTCTACAACCAGCTTCCTCTATCACTTGCTGACTGAATGCTTGTCGTTGGGTCTGCACTGTACTCCACTGCATTTGGGTAGGCATGTACTATAATAGAATTATCACATGCAGGTATGCATACAATATCATAAGATAAAAGGGTACGTGCTGAAGAAATTGCTTAGAGTTAATTTTCGAAGGACAGTGTTTCCACGAATGAAACTCTTTGTGGCCATTTTTTAAATATATGCCACAATTCTGAACAAACATTCATTCATGAAGGGTGTATAACCAACGCTTTGCACTAAACTGCGAGCACATAAAAAGTCATGCCGATTTCCACAAATTACAGGAACATGCATTGAGTTTGAAAGATGATCAGTGAAGAACACTAAAAAATCGAATGTAATGTGTAAAACAATGAATAAAATAATATATTTTATGTAAAGAAGGAAAAGTACTAAAGACCTGTGATTAACTGCAGCATGGGTAGAATGCTCCTGTCTAGATGTCTGGATTAATAAATGTCAACGCGGGTAAAATCCGCATCATGAAAACAGAGAAAGAATCTTTGATGTCTCCTTAGCGTGCATCATCATGAATATGACATGAAAGGAAATAATTTGGAAAATTGTACCTGGACTGTCCGCTTGAGAGAAAGCCTCATGTGGGAGTGGTGAGGGCATCTACACACGATCAGCTTCTGTATCCTGTAAGGAGGTTGTAAATTGAAGATGAAAAATCAGGGGAAAAGTGTGATAAAATTATGCGTGGCCAGGTCCAACTTCACCATCAATGGAATACTGGGGCTCCCTTACCTTGTATAATTTTTCTATCCTATTTTGCTTTCCTTTCATTGATAGCCCTAACATACTTGTTGTTTATATAATTTTCAAGCACCAAATATGACAAAAAACGCCAACTTACTAAATGTTGCATTTTCACAATTATAACTTAAAATCGATCTTTAACATTGATGAGGATTTTAAATTGCAATTTCTCAGACACCAAACAAGAAGTCAGTTCCTGTTCCCAAATCAAAAGTTAGCACTTATTGAATATAATAAGGCAACCCAATGTTATCCCATGGGAGACGAAGGCCCCATAGTAGTGAAAAACACATTTGTGAGTTTTTCTCTACCAGAACATGTAAAACTTAAACCTACATGTCCAACCTTTTAATTAAAATGCAACCCGCTCTATGGGCCACCTAGGGCCTATCTTAGGGGTGACATATGTAATAAAAGCAGAGCTTAAGGCTTGGCAAGGGGGTATTTTGCTAAGTTCAATAGGAAGTTTAAAACTGCATTCACGCTGCAATTGCAGAACAGGGCCATGCTTTAAGGGTCTATTTAAGTAAGTGCCACAATACGTGTTTCAGGCCCACTAGTAGCATTTAATATACAGGCCATGGGCATATGGTATACCTCTTTATTAGGGCCTTATAAGCCAATTAGGTGTAAGCCAATTTTACTATCTCTTAGGAATGAGCACAAGCCCTTTAGCACTGGTTAGCACTAATAAAGTGCACAAAGTCCTAATACCAACAAAATCAAATTCAGCAGACAAGGAGGGCGGAGGTAAAAAGTCTGGGGGGAGACCATCCTAAGGATGACAGATAGAACAAGTGTTGTATTGTCATGGAAGCTACATATTATAGTTTACATTTTATTGATTAGGTGATAAATTAATTGTCATAGGAGAATACATGGATTTGAAGTTACTTTGTAATGTAGTAGAAGAAAAATTGCCTCCCACCCAATCAGAATACCGATTTATATAAAAATATGCCCATCCATACACTGAGGACAGCTCAACCTCGAGTAATATAAAGCAAGCATTATTGAGCAGTAAATATAAGCCCAAGTCCAGCTATTTAGATAGATTATAAAGTTACCATTTATTAGTAATCACAAACATGAAAGACAGTACTTCAGGGGTTATCCTGGCGAAAGTCAGCAAGTAGTACTCCCATGAGCACAGGATTATCTCACTTTTATAGGCTGTATAGTAGTGTGAGGTAAGAAGAGAAGAATGGTGGGCAGGGCTGGGGTTAGGTCAACAATCGTTTGGATAGGTAAAATAAAAGATGTAAATAAATAAATACACTTACCTTGCACTCGCCGCATCGCAGAGTCAGCGATGAGGCGATCCCAAGGTAAGAAGAGAAGAGTTCGGGTGCGACCGGCACAGGTAAGAATGGTAGGGCCGGGCTGGGGGGGAGTCAACAGACGTTTGGATAGGCAAAATAAAAGATATAAATAAATAAATACATACACTTACCTTGCACTCGCCACAACGCTGACTCTGCGATGTGGCATGCACCAGATAAGAAGAGAAGAGTTCAGGCGCGGCCGGCACAGGTAAGAATGGTGGGCAGGGCTGGGGGGGAGTCGACAGTCGTTTGGATAGGTAAAATAAAAGATACAAATAAATAAATACACTTACCTTCCGCTCGCCACATCACCGACTCGGTGATGCGGCAAGGACAAGGTAAGTGGCTTTATTTATTTTTTTAAATTAATTTTACCTATCCCATTGTCTGTCAACTCTCGCCTCGCCCCTATCCCACTGCTCTTACCTGTGCCAGCCGCGCCTGGAAGAGTTTTGAATCGTATCTGGACTTACCCCAGTAAGGGAATGAAGCTAATGTGGTTTTCAAACATATTTTTGTTAGCACAGTTTAGCTTTGCTTCTTTTCTCACTACTCCCTTCAAGCCCATCTCTGCCTCGTTTCCAGTTAATACCACATCGGTTCTCTAAGCAGCAGCCATTATGCAGTCTAGTTAACGATCTACAATAGCTGGTTAAGCAAGTTAACTTCAATTACTTTCGTATCATCGTAACATGTAGAGATCCCGCAACTGTAGACCATATTTGTGCATGGCCCCAACTCGATAAAAAAGGGGGAATAGACGCCCGCCACCTCTCCTTCTTTTACCCCCCAGTAAAACAACACCACAACTTTCCACCATGGGAATGGCACCACTATCCTAAAGATCATTTTAAAGATCTACGAAATCAGGACCCTTGGGGTCAAGCACCATGGAATCAGAGGGAGTATCCACGCGACTACTCAGACAGGGGAGGACCAAGAGGTAGATATGTTGAACGCCAAACACCTTATTGGCAGGACAGACCCTACCAAGCATATGAAGGATGGCAGGGCTTTCCGACCCAAAACCGATTTGAGTGCCTTGAAATGGTCGATTGACCATTCATGGACAAACCTAACCACCACAATGCAGATTCCGTACACCATTCTGTTTCCGACAAGTATCCTACACCATCACCAGAGCCGCCCTACACGCCAAAGTCATCATTGACTCATTTAAATAATCTCCCGATCCGTTCCCACCCAGTAGAAGCATATACCAGCCAAAGATCAAACATCGAGTCCGACACAACTATTGGAACCCACACCAACGCGATGACAGTATCTGCTATCACGGAAAATAAAGAGGTCATGAGCATAGGCATAGCCTACTGGAATGTTGCAGGACTAACGGAAAAAATATCATGCCCCCTATGGCTGAGCATAGCAAGGAGCCATCAAATCTTGTGCCTACAAGAGACCTGGCGTACATCCCCCCTCCATCTACCGGGCTATAAGACATTTTTTACAAAAGCAACGCCAAGTACAATGGGAAGACCAAAAGGCGGGCTCCTGATCTATCTCTCCAACACCTTACCACTAACAGCAAAACTAACAAAGGAAACACCCACTTATCAAATCATCCAACTCACTCATCAGACGGCAGCGTCAAGAAATTTACTCATAATCATAAATTATTATAATAACACAGGCTCCCTGGAATGTTGCACTTACCTAGATGAAATGGTAGCACACATATCTTCATTACAAAACGTGAACTTAAATACGACAATAAACTATATTTGGGGAGGCGATTTCAATCAAACAACATGTCCAAATCATGAAAGTGGAATTTGCGGTCTACAGACCGAACTCGGAGATCCCATCCCACACTTTGCACACACTCCGAGTGGAAACAAGCTCAACGAAATTCTCTTCACCTTGGACCTAGACTTTGCCAACGAACTAGTTGACCCGGTCCAGAAATTTCTACCTACTTTTCATGGGCGCGGCTGTATGTCAACTATTGACTTTATCCTAGCCTCGAATACCTGTAAAGGTTTACTAAAAAATTATAAAGTAGGGTCCAGCCCGATTAGCGACCACTACCCCCTGAGCGTGGATCTCCTTATGGAAAAAAACGGGTCCCTCCACAACAAAAGTCAGCCCTCTCGATCAGCAATCACTAGTATTAAAGAAGAAGAATGGGTATGCCATTAAATGGTCAAAAATAGACCCTGAAGTTACTTCACAAAGGATACTTGCAAAAACGCAACCATGGGTAAGGGACTGTCTGTCTGCAGAGGCCTCTCCAGAACTAATTGTCAACTCCTTTCACAATATCCAAGGAGCAATAAGGGACGAGCTATTTAAACACACTGCAAACAAAGCAAAACCTCCAACAAAGAGATGGTTTGACTCTGACTGCAGAAAGGCCCTCACGTCCCTCAAAGAAGCTCTCCAACAGAAACCCAGAGACGCCCAAAAAATTTCACTCCTGAGGAAAAAGTATAACACTGCCCGGAAAACTCGAAAGCGCCAGATAAAGCAAGACCTATGGTGTCAACTTCACGAGAGTGCACTAAAAAAAGACAGCACCACATTCTGGCAGACCATCAGATCACCCCTTCTAGATAATACCACAGACCCACATCATTTAGATGTGGCAATAACTGAGAATGACTGGGTCCAGCATTTTATAAAAAATTTTGGCTCGCAAACCGACCTCTCTCAAACAGAAGATCAACCACAAGTAGAGAATAATTTCCATCCTATTAATCTACGCTTCACTGTTAATGAGGTTAGAAAGGCCATTACTGCGTCAAAAACTGGCAAGGCTCCCGGCCCAGACGGGGTACCTATGGACTTGTTCTTATACAATAGCGACTACTGGTCACTAATAATTACCCGGGTAATGACAGCAGTCACCGAGACTGGACTTCTTCCATCATGGTCTACTTCCACCCTCCTGCCAATATTCAAGAAAGGGGACCGTAGCGATCCCGCGTGCTACCGGCCGATCTCCCTTCTGGATTCCACAGGCAAGATTGCAGGTCGACTACTCCTGGACCGATTACAATCTTGGGCCCAGGAGAACAGTATCATCACAGACCTGCAATATGGCTTCCAGAAGGGGCTCGGGACGGTGGAACAGGCACTAAACCTGACCCTCCTGGCCGGAAAATATACCAGCGCGAAAGGAGGCAAAATCTATCTGGTCTACGTAGACCTGAGCACGGCCTTCGACTGCGTTCAGCATGCCAAGCTGTGGGAGATCATGATAAACCTCGGAGTGGATCCATCCATACTAGCCTTCCTCAGGGAACTCTACACCAACGCGGAAGGCCGAGTTCGTTATGGCATCGCAGGAGAACTATCACGCCCCTTTAAAATAACACGAGGAGTAAGGCAAGGGTGCGTACTGGCTCCCTTCCTGTTCAACCTATACACTAACGGGATCGAACAAGCATTGCTGGAAGGGAGCCAGGACCTTCCACAGATAGTACGCCGCCCAATACCCATCCTCCTGTACGCCGACGACTCGGTCATCCTGGCCCGGACAGCTAATCAACTTCAGCGGCAGCTGAACAAATATGTGGCATTCATGGATTCACTGGGTCTGAAAGTCAACATTAAAAAAACATTCACAATGACCATCGGACCAAAACACGGAGTCTCAAAATCCATGTATATCAATAAAAATCGACTGGAAAAAACATCGGTATACCCTTATTTGGGTATACTTGTGGATGACACAATGACCTGGCGCAAGGCAATCGAAACTAGAAATCTCAATTTCCGCCGAGCAGTATCAGCACTAAGTGCCTTCTCCAGAAAACTTGGCAAACCAGCTCCATCGGAATTGCTAACAATATACTACGCAAAATGCCATAGCGTGGCCACTTACGGAGCAGGCATCTGGGGCTACGGAAACATCGATCAACTCCAGGTAACGGAGAACGCTTTTATTAAATACGTTCTAGCCCTCCCCCAAAGCTCCCCAACCTTTGCATCGCATCGGGAGCTAGGGATGGAATATGTGACAGACACCATACGATGCCAGCCTCTTATACTCTGGCACCGCATATGGTGTAATCCTGAAAGCCACATAACGCGTTCCATCATCACCGAATGCCTTGGTCTAGCCCACTGGAGGAAAATACCCTGGCTCAATTACATCCACAAATTCTTTCAAGACCTTGATCGGGAGCAATACTTTCTCGAACCACCATCAATAGAGGACATTTCAAAGAAACAACTGAAAGAACTATGTATGGGCCACTTAAGAGAACTTCGCCACCAGGCGGAGATTGTTAAAATACAAAACGAAAAAATCTGCTCCTTACAGTCAGAGAAGTTACCGCAGCCCTACCTGTCATTTTTTCTCTCGAACTACGAAAAGTTCCTACTGACAAGACTACGGTTCGACCTTTTCTTCCGAATGGTCTCATTCCCAGAACCGAACAACTGGTCCAGGAGCCTGTCATGTTGTCCTTGTGACGGGGTTTCCAACCAATCAACGGTCCACGTTATTTTGTTCTGCAAGTACTACAGAGCAGTTAGGAAAAAATGGATCCTTCCCCTTCTCCGTCTAAGTGGACTCAGATGTACATACCCAGCTCTCGCTTATCTCCAGTCACCGAAAAATCCGCATGAAGCTAAAATGATAGTGATCTTTTTAAAACTAGTAACAAAAACTCGTCATGAAATCGGTTCTTAACTATTATATGTGTCTCAATGTATTAACTCTTGAATTTTTATAACTGTACTTTTTATGATTATGCAATTTTATAATCGAATAAAAGTTTATGAACTGAACTGAAGTTAACTTCAATTACTTTCAGGAGTGTTCCTCATGAAGGTTTGATATGGATTTTGAAGGACTCTCCCAATGTTTTATATAATTTTCTGACAATACATTGCTTATTTAATAATGCCAAAGCTTATCACGTAGTTTTTAAATGTCATCAGTGTATTTCTCGGAAAGGCCGAGCTTTAGTATCAATACCCACTAACCTCTGGTCTTTGTAGTTCCACATCTTTTCAGTAACATTGGGACATTTTAGCATTTCTCCATATTTTTATATTTCATGAACATAAACGTGCAGCCAAGGTAGGATTTGGTGCCTTCGTTTCCGAGTAATCCCTAACATGTTTACTAGAGCTACGAAGTTAAAACAACGATTTTCAGTTGCGAAAATGAAAAGTTTAAAAGAAATTATACTAAACTGACATCAGTTTAACCCCATATGGGATGGGGTCCCTCAGGCAACTAGATATCCACATGATCAAAATTGCCACCCGGGCTTTAATATCATTCTAATCCAAATAAGAAATGAAACCAGAGTTTTTACACTCTTCCTCAATCTTAAATTGTTTGCAAGTGTTTTATCATCTGTCACGTTCTGTTAATTTTTTATGCAGTTTATACCGCGGAACTTGCCCCAAGGGCATTACACTTAGCATGAGCACCAGCACACATTGCACAAAGTCAGATTATTTTTGTAATGCTTTTAAAACAGATTAAATGATTTGCATAGAAACACAGGAGTGTTAGCCAATTCCAGTACTGGAACCCGATACCCCAAGTCCAGAGTCAGTAGCTCTGCTCGTTAGGCCACTTCCCCTCCCCAATTCTTCATGCTAGTTACTAGCAATCGCGGAGCTGAGGTTCATGCTGCTTTTATGACAGATGTTTCCGGCTCCTGCAGCATGACTTCTCGTTCTTTGGTGCAATGACTTGTACCCTTCACGCTCCAACCTGCAGAATGCCCCACCTTCCTGTTCCTCCAGGCTCTCGCAGCTCTGTCAATGTTCTCTGCGCTCATTGCTTTCTCAATGCAACCAGCATTCCCACTCTCTAGTTGCCTGCCTGCCTGCCCTACACTGCCCCCAGCCTGCCAACCTTCCTGCTTTTAAAACATGGAGGCATAGAGGCAGGGCCGGTTCCAGGGTTTTTGGGGCCTCGGGCAGAAAGGGAATGTGCGAGCCCCCTCTAATTTACATAAGTGACACACTCAGGGCGCCAAAAGCTTCTTTGTGCAGACTCCTCTTGGGCCGCAGATTCTCCTCTCAGCCACTTACAGGCCCCTCTTGTACAGCTCCTATTGAGCTGACAGTGTGAAAATTGTTTGTGGGCTGAAAGTTGAAACTGTGGGGGCAATAAAGTGCTGGACAAAGGGTCTCCCGCAGTGCATCTGAACGGGCAGCCGGCAGGAGGCCAAATTGTATGACAAACCTGCAAAATGTGTCTCCTTGCACCTGGGACAAGAGGAGGTTTCTCTCTTCCCTAGCCCTCCCCACACCAACCCCGAGAGGCCCAGGGAAGAGGCCACCCTCCCACGGGCCCAATTCCAAGGAGGCACCTTTCTTTGAGTTGGAATGGCAGGATTACAAGAGGACCGGTAGTGTGTTGCACTGGTGCCGCCCCATGCTGGTGAGCTGAGTGCGAGGATATGGGCAGCTGCCCACACTGCTCATGCCTAGCGCCAGCCCTGCATGGAGGCATGGGAAACACACGCTCAGGTACAGAGGTTCAGACTATGTATCTCTCATTATCATTATATCATGCTTACCCCCAGGATTTTCCCATTACAAGTCTCAAAAGATAACTGTTTGTCAAATATCTGGAAATTATTCTAGAATAGCGACCATATATTTCAGGATCAAGGCTGTTTCTTCTGCTTTGTTACTCGCACAGCATTCAAAATATCAGACATGGCTCCTTGTGTCTGCACCTTCCTGATCCGGTTCAATCTGCCTAACCTGTGCCTTCGATAAATCTGCGTTTAGGCTTTCTTCAGACGGTTTGTTATTTGGACATTTGCTCTATTCTTCCATGTATTCTTCTTAGTCAGAAACTGGTGCATATTCCATCTGGAACCAGCTACTTTAGGCATCTCTGGTATTTCCAGCTGTTACTACCTGAGAAGCATCAGAGGCGAGGGAAAAAGAACCTCCGCTCTTCAGACAACAAAGACAGGATACTGTAGTTAAATGTGCAATTGATAGCATCAAATGGCCGAAACTCTTACATACGTGAGGCTCTCTTGGTAGAAGATTGAAAGATAATTTCTTTATTGTGAAATAACAAAATAGTTAAACATGCAGGGCACGATTCACAGAACTAACTTAAGACAAAATCCTAAACTTACAACTTTTGGTATTCACAGAAGTGACTTAAGACACACTTAAGATAGACTTAAGACAGACTTAAGACAAAATCCTAACTTAAGTCTGTCTTAAGTCTGTCTTAAGTTTGTCTTAAGACAAACTTAAGACAAAATCCTAACTTCTGTGAATACCAAAAGTAGTAAGTTTAGGATTTTGTCTTAAGTTAGTTATGTGAATCGGGCCCGCAGTAGCCAGATTTCTTGGAAACAGACTTCCTGTTGATAATCTCAACGTGACAGAGAAATGTCCCAGCTCACCAGGGTGGATTTTTTTTGCAGATGCAATCTTCTCAAATTCCTTTTAGAATATATGTCGCCCTGTATTAAATGCACTCCTATCATTTAATGTGGGAATTCAATTATATGCAGATGACAACAAGGCATTTATTAAACTAACCAAAGATCCATCCATTTTCACAGAACTCCATCATTGCTTATGAGCGGCTCAGCATTGGATGGCCTCCTGCTGGTAAAAACTAAACTTCCCCATGTCCAAAGTAATACTATTTATGATGCTTATGCAAAATAATGTCATTGTTTAACTTACTAATCTAAACATTTTAAACATCTCACAAGGTCAAATGCTTAGATGCCATGATGTATGCCTGCACAACTTCACCCCTAAAGTTCAGGAATGATTGTACCAAACAAAAAAACTGATGCATTTGTCTCAACTATCCAAGGGGCATATTATCAATAGAAGGTGATAAATATAGCAAATCGTGCTTACTGCTTTTTTTATCTATCGCTGTCTATCGCTGGAATTTATCGCCCGGTTAGCGCGTTATTAACAACGTGTATCACGAAGGCGATAAAAATTCCAGGGATATCGCCATTTTCCATGGAACAACGCTGGTTTTCCAGCGATGTTCCTTGAAAAACTGCAATATACTTGATGATAGGGCTCTGTGGCCTTAGCCCCACAATCCACCTCCCATGTTAGGTATGCCTTAGTCAGGAATTTAACAGACGTTACATTCCTGTGTTAAGGCATAGTTAACGCAATTTCAAATATTGCTGCCCCTCGTTGAATATGGCGAAGCTGGGTTACCAATATTTTCCCATGGAGTTTTGTCAGGCACGCCTCCTTTGCATCTCATTAACGATGCGATGCGAGGCGTGCTGACAACGGGCGCTAAGGCAAGGAAACATGCGCTAGGGTGTCCTTGTTAATAATACGATAATATTATTGCCGCTTTTCGCCCGAAAACGGACGCTAAAGCAGCGATAATGTTATCACCAGCCCTTGATAATATGCCCCCAAGAAACTCGACGGTGTAGTCATAATTAAAGCAATAATTATGTGCTCAGACTACCCTAATACTCTTTATGCTGACTAACTGCTCTTTACCAAAATGGAGCAGTACATTTAATGTTTAACCAAAATGAGACCATGCAGCCACTTCACTGGCAATCTTGCACTGGCTTTCCACCCAAAAAAGATATTTCTACAAGTTGAGCATTCGTGCTTTCAAATACCGGCATCATTTGTCCTCAGCTTGTCTGATGGACTCATTCCTCCAAGTGCAGGCACCAATCCTACGCTTGGAAATTCAGGCCTTTCAATTGTTTCTGCCTTCCAATGGCAAAATAAAGAGGGAAAGAATTCTCAGTGACAGCTGCCAAATCATGGCATAACCTCCCACGTAGCTGGAAAGCTGAATCTACATTAGATCATTGTAAGAAAATCTTTAAAAATTATCCTTTCTATTGACATACTGAATTACTTGCTGTGAGCCTGTAGAGCGATGAACAGCACCTAGAGATTCCTACATGTATGAGCGATCTATTAAATTAGTAATTACTATCTGTAGTAGTAGTACCACCATTCAGTAAAGAGATGTGCCTGACAGAGATTGGTTAACCTTCCTTTTCCTTTGTAATGTTGTTGGGCAAGTGAACAATAAATATGCTTGCATTATTTTCTAGGGAAAACAGGCACCATACAAAGAAAAGGACTTTACAAAAAGAAATTTGGGAATAACTCCCAAACTGTGTACATTAGTGTACATTAATCTGCATAACTTTTCTAAGAATTATTTTTTGTATCGTTTATTTGACCAATCCATTAACAGATTAAATATAAACTGATATGTAAACAAAACCTCTCCACAAATTGCTCACATACCCTGTTTACACCACCCAAAGTTATTAGCTACTTCATTTCTTTGACTTTTAACTAAAAGAGGAATATGAGGTTTGTCAAAGATGACCTACCAGTATTCTCAGATAAAAAATTAAAAACCTACACGCAACATGTTGCCCCACTGTTAATAGCACTGCCAACAAAGGCTTAGCATAATTCTCCTGCACTGATATGATATAAAGATGAAAAAAGCAATTAATTCTGACGGTATATACGGGTAGGGTACCAGACTTTCGAGTTCTAAATGTTCTAAATGTTGCGTTCCAAAAATATCATGGCAAAAATATTGATTAAAATATTGAATAGTCTGTAAGTATAAACGTAATATATCTAACACCACAATTATGTACTTCATTGCTATATACATCTTTAATTTGCGTGAAT
Organism: Lissotriton helveticus; assembly: GCF_964261635.1. NCBI lineage: Eukaryota > Metazoa > Chordata > Amphibia > Caudata > Salamandridae > Lissotriton > Lissotriton helveticus. The sequence continues at coordinate 525,050,597 of NC_136063.1, read as the reverse complement.
GTGGATTTAACAATAGTAAATGTATACTGACCAATATATCATTTCCTCAACTATATTTTCGTTATCAATAGTTTTGCTATGACATTCTTGTACCATGATCCTATTGCAGTAGTTATTTTGACATTCAGTGCAAGGCATGCATAGGTTTCATAACTAAATGCATTTTTAGGTAGGGCTCCCTAATGGTGAATGTTGATAATGAAGCTGTGTTTTAGCAAGTCAAAACATATCTTCAGAACCCTTGCATGAATTTTCTTTAAGAAATGTACTGCTGAATTTAAAAACAAATTACTAATGTTGGGCCTATCCCTTTTTGCAGGTTTATCCTCAAACATTTTGGGCTAGATGTAGGTAATCCAGATTTACCGATTCTAAAATACCGAATTTTACCGATTCGGTATTTCCAGGCCCATAGGAGTGAATGGGAATTACCGATTCGGTAAATACCAATTCGGTAAATACCGAATTGGTAAATTCCGAATCAGCTATTCAAAAAAAGAAAAACTCAGAAGTCAGCCAATCAGGTGCAACCACCCCTCTCTCAACCAGGAAGTGGCTACACCCAGGCAGGTGGAAGCAATTTGAAGCTTCTGGAGAGGGTGTGAGAGCAGAGCCGTGTCCCTGAGCCACAGGAAAACTTGTTTGCATTTAAAAGAGAAAAATGGCAAACACCAGTGAAAAGGAAGTTCCAGAGAGAAAGAGAAAGAAGGGAAAATTAAAATTCAGTACCATGGAGCTGCAGATCCTCGTGGAGGAGGTGGTGAAAGAACACCAATAATTATTTGAGAAGAAGAATCTGCCAAAAGAAAGATTTAGCTGGAAATACAGCCTAAGGTGAATGCTGTAGGAGTGACTCCACGGGAGATAGATGACCTGAAAAAGAGGTGGTACGACCTCAGGAGCTTAACTAAGAAAATAATTGCAGAGTTTCACAAAGAGGCAAACCGTATTGGAGGAGGGAGGAACCATGCACCTGCCCTGACTGAGCTGGTGGAGTCCACCATAGAACCAGAGAGCGTCTGTGGACTGGGAGATGCAGACAGCTCAGCCAGAGCTGCCACCAGAAAAGGTAAGAAGCATGCACATTTTTGTTACAATGCGAAATGAACAGTGGACCACTTAAGCACAAACACAAAGCACCAATCCAAGTATCACCAGCTCAATCAGTTTTCGATTAATCAGCGTGCACATTCCACATGCTCCCTGTTCCAAGAGCATTATCCAAACTTGGGAAAAAAAAATTATTTTTCTGGTTGCCAACAAGGAATAGGATTAGGGACCCCTCTGTTATTGACAACGTCGAACTTACCTTTGAAAAATATAAGGTAGGTGTGTTGTCATAATGTGTACAAAGACTACAGAACTAGATACTTTGGAGACCTAATGATTTCTACTATTTCGTCTTCTTTCTCCTTCTGGTAATATCAGGTTGAGAGCCTTAATTGTGAATTATCAAGCAACTTAGATACAAATTTGGAAATGTATTCAAAGCACCTAGACTCTCGGTCCCCTTGCAACAGGATAACCAAGAATAGAATACCCTGAAATACAGGAAAAAGTTTTGATAACAAGGATATCGTTTGAAATATTATATGACTGGAAAAGGAGATTGCGGTAGGATGTGCTATTTATTTATTCTTATATTCATGCTCTTAATTTAGTTTGTACAGTGTACTCGAGTGATATGCACAATGTGAAAATAACAGGTTGACTTATATAAAGAATTAACTGAACAGGCCCACATAGAGACACGTGCGAAGTAGGATAAATTCGACCAATGTTGATAGATCTGATGTTTGCATATTATCAGATCGGGCAGACAATGGGGCACTTCAATATGTGGAAAATATTTTCCATTTGACAATTTTCATCTGATATCAGATCTCCACCAATGTTCTGCCACAATTTGATAGATATGAATTGTTAAAAACCGTGTACCTAGAGATGAGCAATGTTGATATGATGTGCGCAGGATGTATCCCACATTTTTTTGATATTGATTGGGGTGGATATATGATATGTAACGACGCTGGCAAAGTTTAAGTGTTATATACATGTAAAAAATGATCCACATGAGGTATTTCATTACCGACAGGTAACCTCTCAGAATAAGATACAATACCTAAATATTGTGTTAATACTGAATGCTACTGAGAAAATAGACACATTTTTTGTCAATTATAATTGAACGAATATTTTATGTGTTGGTGTTTCAAGGACCATATGCCACGTTATCTGTGTGTTTGTAGGCACTGTCTTGTTGAAAAAACGTTTTTATATATATTTTTTTTTATATATTTATGGACACATTTTTTGGATATTTGTATGTGGTTTTAAGTGGCAATCATGGTGTTATATATATTTTTGTATGTCTTTTTTAACTCACAGCCCTGAAGAAGTTCTGAGTGACAGAACGAAACGCGTTGGCTGGTGTCTTGTCCACAAGTGGAATATTAAAGGAACATTGACTTTTGTACATTACGACTCAGCGTCTTTATAAAAGGATATTGCAGAGACTTACTACTCTCCCAAGACTAGTGGAGATTTACTTATTGTAGCGGTGCTTTTCTACTCAGGACAAAAAATAAGAAGCATGCACAGTAATCACCCCCACCCCATCACTTTCCCTTTCCCCTATGTGGCAGTGTTAACCCCACTCCAGTAGAGGCAGCAATATCCTTTAGTGCATATGCTCTCAGTGTAAATTGTGATTATGATTGGTTCTCCATGATTGGTATATTTGGTCTACTGGTAGGTCCTTAGTAAAGTGCACTGTGTATGCCCAGGGCATGTAAATCAAATGCTTCCAGTGGGCCTGCAGTCCTGGTTGTGCCACCATGGGTAACCCTATAAACTTCTCTCAAACCTGACATTGCAGTGTCTGTGAGTACAGTTTTAAACTGCCATGTCGACCTGGAAAGTGCACCCACTTGCCAAGCACTAACCTTCCCTTTTACTACGTGTAAGGCACCCCTTGGGTAGACCCAAGGTGCCCTAATGAGCAGTGTACAGTGTATGTGAAAGATAGAGCTTGCACTGGTGTGATAGTGAAATACTGCCAATTACGTTTTTCACTATTGCAAAGACTGTCTCTCCCAAAGTCTATCAATGGAGCAGCCATGTAACTTTCAATTGGGAACAGCTAGATAATTAGAGTTAGGGCTCTCTGAGCTCAGAATTTAAAAACACATATTTTAGTCAAGATGGTTTTTATACTGTGTTTTAAAATGCCACTTTTGAAAAGTGGATATGTCCTTGCTTTGCCATCCTGTGCCTCTGCCTGCCTGTGGAATCAATGTCTGTTTTAGACTGACAGTGGCCTGTCTATGCATACACTCCAGATAGTCACACAAAGGGAGTTGAGTTGTGCCCTACATATCCTGATGACCCATCACCAGGCTGATGGGCATTCCTGAGCTAGAGTGGTAAAAGGAGCTGTCAACTGCACCTGAAAAGGGATGTGCCTCGTCTTTCACAATGCTGGCTCCACACCCCTTGAGTGTGTCTGGAGCCAAGACCAGGCAGAACAAGAACTTGTGCACTACAAAGTCAACCCTCAAATGCCTACTTCAAAGGCCAAAAGGGGTATAAGCTATGTTCCCTTTAGGGTGCACCCCTGTGCGCGCACATCTTTCCGTTCAAAAGCGCCAAGGTTCTCTTGTGGAGAGGGCACATTGAACATGCACAAAGGGAGCCTTTCTCAAGTGCTCATTTAAATGAACGACATGAAAGTCTCTCTTGGTTGCAGGATGGCACTCAGGCTCCATAGACATCTCAGAGAAGGTGAGAGCATTCAGGATATTTTGTGCAGGAATTGGAGTATTTTGCATAAGCCACCAGCTTGGGACAGGTGCTGGGGTGTTTTATGTAAATAATTTAGATGTAGGAGGCCAGGAATTCAGCAGGGGGAGCAGGCCAGGGATTTTGATAAGAAGGAGTAAAGCAGTCCTGTGTGACTAGTGCCCTGGGGGAGGGGTCTGCTAAAATTAATTGGACACTTAGCAGTCGCTTTGGGCATCAAATCGTGTTTTGCATGACACTGACCTCCCAGGTTTCAAGTAGCCTACAGTGATTTAATGAATGTGGGTTAGGTCCAGTGAAACCATCAGTGGGTTCACATAAACTACTATGTTCTTGCCCCTAATGTTGGAGGTAAAAGTAGTTTTTTCTCAGTTTTTCTCGAGAAAATGTTCAAGAACTCTAAAAGTAATACAGGTTAGCAATTCAGTCCCTCTCACATTTCACTTTTTTGACTTTGTATTTTATTTTACCAGCTGTGTTTCAGTAGCATATTTTTTCATTCATCTTATGAATCATGTACACCGCATCATACAAGATGAATTTCCTTCAAGTGTTTGGGTGAGTTCAGGGTGTGAATGAGGTTTATAAAATGGGGGCAAGATTTAGCGCCCCGAAATTGTGTCTGAAAGCAGTGTGAGTGTCTCGTAGTGCCTCTCACTGGCTCATTATGGTGTTCAGAAAGCATGCTCATGCAATCTTTGGCCTCTCTGTAGAGCACAGAGTGAAAGTCACATTTGTGCGATTGGGAACAAAAGAGACACATAAACCAAAGCCACTGCAGCTTAGGAAATTTTGAGACATTGACAGTGAAGTAGAAGAGGTGAGTAGGCCAATAAATGAACAGGGTGTCCTAGGCAAAGGTATGGCTTGGCTCTAACAGCCTGTGCATTAGCTAAGTCCTAATAATGGTGTGTAAATTATGCAACAAACATTATACAAAAATATGAGAAAGTATCTTCAAAATTCCAAAAAGCATATTTCTTTAACACACAGAATCATTTTACTTTAGTAAATCAGAATATTTCACTGCATTGAAAAGCATTTAATAAAACTTACAGTTTTTAAATATGAACTTAGAAACAGTCATGCCTCCTGCCTTGACAGCAATGCCATGAGTGAAATAAGAGGTGTCAGTTGTCACGTACACCCTATATATGACCTATTTTTATATTATAAGTGGAGCAACATTATAGTTAAGTAATTCAAACACAAGATATGTTTTGTACACCACACATTTATTTATTTATTTATTTATTTATTTAATTTATATGGCGCGTTATAACCACAGGGGTCTCTAAGCGCTGTTTGTCCAGATTTACGTGATAGGATGTTACATTCACTTGAGACCAGTTGCATGCCTAAGATCTGGCCCACGCTTGTCTAAAAAGTACAGTTTTTAATCTTTTCCTGAAGGAGAGTAGTTTACTTTCCTTCCTGAGTTCTGGGTCCAGTTTATTCCAAAGAGCTGGGAGCGTGTTGGAAAACGCACGACCCCCCACCGTGGTCAATTTGAAGCGGGATTGGGACAAGAGAGTGGCGTCCGATGAGCGCAAGGTCCTGCCCGGTATGTAGGGGGATAGTCGGGATTTCAAATATTTTGGTGCTTTGCCATACCGAGCCTTGTGGGCAATGCACAGACCTTTGAAGACAATTCTCTGGCGAATTGGGAGCCAGTGCAGCTCCTGCATCAGGGGAGAGGCATGGGCAGTCCTGGGTTTTTTAAAAATCAGCCTGGCAGCATCATTCATCACTCCCTGTAGTTTGTCCAGCAGCCGCTGTGGCAAACCTAAGTACAGGGAGTTCCCGTAGTCCAGCCTTGCCAAAATTGTGGCCGAAACCACATGTCTCAGAGTGGAAAATGAGAGGAGGGCAGCGATCTTCCTTAGCTGTCTTAAAAGGCCTATGCAAGTGCCCACTACGGTGGTGATTTGTTTTTCCATGGACAATTTATTGTCCACGTGTAAGCCTAAGCTTTTAACCACAGCTGCCGGTTTTGGTGGTGTGCCCAATTCTTTAGGCCAGAATTTCTCGCTCCAAGGGTTGCCCGAGATGGAAATGGGCAACACTTCTGTCTTGTCTGGGTTAACTTTCAAAGAGTTCTCGGACATCCAATTCACTGTCACACATCCTCCCGTTACATATTCCAAGATACTTTTATATGCAATAATGAAGAAAAAGAGGCACAGGCAAATTATATATTTGCCTATGATCACACAATTTGGTAAAGCCGGGAAGCCAAGATAGGTTCCAGGTTTTTTCACATTGTGCACTTCTGGCACTAAATGGGTATCTTATTGTCTCTCATATTATACATCAAGGGTTGATGTTTGTCTTAGAGTGTGGGTGGCAGGCAGAAGCAACATGAAAGCTCAGCTCGTTTTAGTCTTACGATTCCAAGAAGACCTCAAAGTGAGCTAGAGCCAGGCATCTGGCTTGAGCCTTCAATGGTTCGCCCACCTGTACGAAGTGCCTACAATGTCAAAGAGGAAAAAATATTTATGATTGAGTGAGTGAGTGAAAGCATGGTCCTTTGAGGGAACAAAGTAGACGCATAAGGAGAGAGGACATATCCCGGAAGGGTGTGCGATGCTCGACACTCTGGAGGAACCAATGTTCCATGGTGATGGACAGCTAGTGATATAAGTGAAATGGCATTCCACCCTCCTGGCACCCCACAGGCCACATGTGTTCCTTCGGAAGTGGTTTTGCAGTTCTGGAGAGGAGGATTGTTGCAGCTGTACTTAGTGACCCCTGGAACCACCATGCCCTCTGGAAAGAACTGGTTGGACTTCTACTTCACAGGTTGCGAAGGGTGGCACTGCCAGAAAGGTATACCTTGAGAGTAACCTCTGAACTTACAGTATTGTCTGTGGAACAGAAGAACAGGGGAAGGCAGGCCAATAAGTGGACAATGCCACACTGCTGTTTAAAATGCTCCAAGGGTAAGCCAGCCACCTTTCCAAAAACATGAGCATCATCAAAGGGAATGTTCATAAGAATCAACCGGCAATCATCAAACAGCCGGTTAAGATCATCCAGACATAGTGATGCATGCCAATGAAGAAGCCCATGGACCTCTCCATGATTCCACAGTATGTTGGCCAGAACAGAAGAGGTTCTTTTTGGCCATGTCCTGACTAATCATGCAACAGTTTCGCAAAATGGTCCCAAAGGTGATCAGGGAGATTCAGGAAAAACATTTGTGCAATCTCCTAAAGATCACGAGAGTAACAGTCCAGAAGGCAAGTCACTTTCATGAAGTGAGAGGACAAGGCTCCCTGAAAAGAACAACTTCTTCCCCATTGCCTCAGTCCTCTTAGATTCTGTCTCTGAGAGTAGAGAGGAAAACATCAGGATTGTGCTTGGAGTCTCCATGATCGAGCCAGGGAAGGGTGAGGTGAAGGATAAAGGTGACCTGATGATTCATTATCTGAGCAGAAACCTGTTTACTTCATGTGACCAAAATGAGATCTATGAAGGCCTTGTTGAAAGAGAGCAAGGGATCCAAAACAGAGCAGGCTAACTGCGTAATCTCTATGTGGTTCACTTTGTTTTCATCTACAGGCAAAGGCATTCAAGAGTCATCCGCAACCTTGGGTAGCACAGCCATAAGGTGCTGATGGACTCTACAGATTTACATCAGGGAAAGTTTCCAGGCCACTTGCTTTCTGCAGAGTCAACCTGTCCCTACCATCTGTGCTAATAAGGGGAAAAAGATTACCCAGTTCATTACCATCATCATGGTTGAAGATATTGGCCACCTGAATGTGGTCTCAAGTAAGAGCCAAATATCCCTTTAAACCAGCCAAAGTACTTATTACTAGATGGAGGCCTGCAAGAACTCTTTCTCCACCAACTGTTGGGCATGGCACAGAGATCATATCAAAATGGCTTTCGCCTTTTGCAAATTTGCCACATTTTGTAACAGATCTGTGCTGGTTGGAACACTGGTAGTGGATCAACTGGCAACTCATTTGACAGAGGAAGAGGTTTGGCCAGTGGCATGGCAGCATCAGGAAGAGGCTGTGCAGGGTAGACTAGGGCCAGGGATAGAATCTCTGGTGGAATCTTAGTTGGAAGCACCAAGGACACTTGGGACTTTTAGATGCACCAGAGGAAGCTTTTGGATAAAAGAGTCAGTATAGCTTGGGCGAAGACAACAAACCCTGCAGGGTCAGCCCCAGGAGATGGAAACTCTCGGTAGAAAGCAGGAGGCCTGGCAGTTATCCTAAGCTCATGCCAGAAAGAGCTCTGCCTTCTACTCTTTCATGTTCTTGGCGTGCATGAAGCTGCACTTCTTACATGATCCAGAGTTATGTTTGGGCATCAGAGGCAGATAAGTGTTGCTATCCAATGTCGGGCATGGCTAGCTCATCTAGTACTGTCCGTCAGGCATAGCTAGGTCATCCAATTTTTTTTCACTTTACATCCTGCTGCATGTAATCTTAGTGTTATAATGTGGTGGAAAAAAATACAGGCTATGCAATGGCAAGAAACACCATATCTAGATAAGCTACACATGACTTACATGGGAAAACCTGAGAACAATGTTTAATACTCCCCCACACTATTCAAAGTAAATTTACTTAATGGTACAGACATTTAAGTTCTGCCATTTCATGATCATGTTAGTGTATGATACGTCTGACTTAGATATGATCATTACATGCAACTAAGTAGCAGAACCTACTGACTTTGGCATCTCATGCTTTGCAATCACTTTTATAGTGAGTTTTTGCATGCCTTCGGCGTGCGCCGACTTGGCTGCTGTACACACAGAACCTTTATAACCACACATAGAAGAAAACAGTTAGAGGAAACATTGGTTATAAGTATTGGACCTAAACACCATACTTTTAGAATACTTCTGGATCAAAAGGAGACTCTGCCATGAAGAAGTGCTAACAGCTGGGTGGAGTAGTACTGCCCCTTTGCTGTGTGTTGCTTGGCTGGGTTGGCCTACAGTTACGGCTTCAACTTCAGAGAGGTAATAGACTGGGCTTTGCTTTGTATCCTGCTTGTGAAGTTTCTCCAAGGGCTTGTGTGTGCTTGCCTCCTATTAAGCAGTCTCACAGCCATCAAAGAATTCACCTGGAGCATCACCGAACTCCACTGCTGGAAGTTCTGACCTACCAAGTGGTGCTGTTAGACCTGGCATCCTTGCTGTGGTTTCCCCAGACTTTTTACCTCTACCTCTTGTATTTTCTGACTGTGTGCTGGATTTCATTTTTTGCTGGTTCAGGTACTCTGGGCCCTTTGCCACTGCTTTTCAGTGCCAAAGTGCAAGTGTTTCCTATGTAAATTGTATTTCTAATTGGTTATCTATGATTGGCATATTTAATTTACTGGTACGTCCCTGATAATGTAATTGTGTGTGTCAAGGGCCTCTAAATCAAATGCTACTAGTGGGCCTACAGCACTGATTGTGCCACCCACACTATGTCTCAGACCAGGCCCTCTAGTGTCTGCACGTGCATTTTTTAACTGCCATGTCAACCTGGCAAGTGCACCCACTTGCCAGATCTTCCCCTTCCCCTTTAAGTCACCTCTAACGTAGGCCCATGGTACTCCCATGGGCAGGGTACAATGTATGTGAAAGGTAGAACATGCAGTGGTGTGTTTTACATGTCATGATAGTGAAATACTGTGCATTTAATTTTTCACTATTGAAAGGCTATCTCTCCCATAGGTTATCATTGGAGCTGCCTTGTAAAACCTTCAAAGTGTAACTTTCAATTGGGAAGTGATAAAGATTTGGAGTTTAGTTCTCTGAAATCACAATTTAAAAATACATCATTTGGTGAAGTTGGTTTTAAATTGTGTGTTTAAAAATACCACTTTTAGAAAGTGAGGCATTTTCTTGTTTAACCATCCTGAGCCTCTGCCTGTCTGTGGAATCAACATCTGGTTTTAGATTGACAGGTGCTTGTTTGTGCATTCACTCCAGACACTCACAAAGGGAGCCGAGGTATGCCCTGCTTATGCTGGTGGGGCATCCTGGGCTAGAGTGATGGGAGGAGTTTTCACTAGCATCTGAATATCCTGTGGCTGCCATGCACAATTCTGCCTCCACACTCTGTAGTGTGGCTGGACCAAGAAGGACAGAACTGGTTTTACTGAGCAAAAAGACTTCAAAGGGAAAATGGGGTACAGTATTAGATCTAAAACCCTGGAGATTTAGATTGCTACTGGACTAAGATGAGGAAGTCTGAGACCACCGTACCGACTCTGATGCAGGCCCTGCTGTGCGGTTACAAGAAAGGACACATTGTGGGCCTGTGGCTGAAGAAACCAATGCAGCGTCTGTTTGCCACCACCGCATCGACCTCTAGCACATTCCGGATTTTTATAAATCTGGCCTGTGAACCATGTATCTCCAACACAGCACCTGCAGACCAGAACCATCTTGGAATCGATGCATCACTTCCCCCTACAGTCTGGATTTGAAGCATTACTTCTCCTGAGTGCAGCAGAACTGTGATATCGCCTCCCCAAGAACTCAGAAATTGATGCCCTGCTGTGTTTTCTGATGCTTCCCTCCTCAGTGGTTGTTTTGCCTTGTGGATTTTGGTGCATTTGAGTTACTTTGTGTAAAAATCACACATCCATATATTTCTATCCACAGAATTGCTCGAAACATTATATAAGTCATATTTTGAGTTGTGTATGTTAGATGTTTGGTTTCGATAAAGACACTTAACTGGTGTGGTATCCATTTGTTGTGCTTTCACTGTGTTACTGTTTGTGTTATGTACAGTTGTGCTTACAGAATAAACAACACAGATTGTTTAACAACAGATGTAAAAAGGGCCAGTGCTCATGGGAGGTTACAAACAAAGGCAAGGCGGTACTGAGGAGCTGATTATCGAATCAGAAGCCAGTATTGACAAAGGACAAAGACACTAGCCAATGAAAAATACGGGCGGAGAGGGGGCGAAGCTTCAAGTCCATACTCAAATACAGCATGCCTCGCAGAGCAGCGCATGCGCTGACCAGGCTCGACCTAACAAGAGATGACCTGCACTATACAGGCAAGAGGGGGATTGTCCCCTCTCTTATTTTCTGTCTTGCGTCTCTAAGTTCTAGCACAAATCCACTGACAATGTGGACAGAGATTGGAAAGGAAAGACATATTAAGACAGGTTTATTACCCTAATTTACCAATTGTCTGTATTTCTTCAGTTTCGGTCCTATGACAGCTGCCTCTTCCTACCTGCTCATCATGGGAGCCAAGCAAGTTGAAAATGGTGGTTTGCAGCACTTCAAAATTATCCGTCAATACGCAGGAAGGCATGTACTAAAACACAACACACAGAACCGGGCATTTACTTTGATTGCGCCATCGTATGATAGTTTTATTCATATTAATATAGGTGAACGTGATTCCAAGAGACAGATGGATCAATAGTCTACATGATTTCAACTGGTCCTTAAGAGAAGATAAGCAGTTGGCATCAAAGCTTTTAAAGTGTTTTTAATAATAAAATTTATCAACAAGCATTTTATTCCAGACACAAAAAGGTCTCAATTTAATAACATTGTTGGCAGGGTGCCTCAATACTCCTTAAAGAAAGATGTCACCAGAATTGCATTGTAGTGACAGTCCTGATGGGAGGTACTCTAGAATGAAGCTGGTGCCATATTGTCAGGTGACTTGCAACGTCTGTCATCACACAGCGCCTGCTAATATCTCATGCAGCTATTTCATTCAATGTCTGAAAATAGATGCTCCAGAAGCAACCATAAAGCACAAGCTGTTCAGAGAGCAAAGTACGACTTGCTAGCCACCGTAGAGCACTGAAAGGGTGAGAATCTCATGAAAACCCCAGTTTACCACAATTCTCACTACCGCTTTAATTACAATAGATGTTTTTTGTGTTGTTCTATCAGTGCACCCACATCGTCTGGTAAAATAAAATATCTTCAACTCAGTAAACCAATATATACAACCAATTAGCAACTGTTTTCATCTAAGGTATTGATTATGAGTTTGATGAGGTAGTTACCACTCCTGATATTCACCGTTACCCAGAGTTAGGTATTCACTCAGTGAGATAAATATTTCCCAATATGTGTGTAGAAAACATTAGGTATTATGCAATTAATCAGTGATTCCTGCCATGCACTCTATGTGTATGAGATTTTTATAGCACGTGCTGCCCCCCAAAATGTAGGTGAGTTTGACGTATCAGATTCTGTTGGGAGAAATTGCGGTGGTGCTGTATGTTTACCATAAAACTCAGAATTCCAATCCCTGAACAAACTGCAGTTTGTGCAGTGATTAGAGCTTTCCTCCACATTTATTATCAGGGTCTAAAAGTAATGGATTAGCTTGCATAAGTGCGCTATGCCCTATTCATAAAACTGATAAAACATTTCAAAAAGTAATATTCTTGCGTTTAAGGCGAATTTCCAAATGTTTAAGGACTCACTAAGAATTCTTAGCATACTCCAAGGCTTCTGTGATCAGGGCCGGAATAGAAACCGAAACCAGCCCTGAAAATTTGGATGGACCAGACCGCCCATGCTGCTTTTCTTACTCGGGGGCGATATAGCAGCACCGCTGCAAAACCGGCCTTCAGTAACAACAAGCATTTGCAATACAATACGTCTCGAATTAATCTAAATGTGAGATTGTTATATTGTAATAGGGCTTTTCCAGCCAGGCTGGGATGACGTTTCTTTGTGATGTATTGAGTGTTCCATAATTGATGTCATCTGGTAGGGATCTTGAACAGTTGGCCTATTGGTATTGCAGATGCTAATATATTTTTTCTGTTTCAAAGTATGCCAGCAGCAGCATAAAAAGCAGAGAAACCGCACCCCTGAAGTCACCCGATGGACTTGGGGGGTGCCTTCACCTACCTTCCCTAGTGCGCACTTGAGGAGTCAAGATGCGGCGGGAGCCTGGGGGATCTGAACTCTGACTGAGCGGACCATGTTGGTCCAGCCACCCACAGGAGCTTTCCCTTCCCTGTCACTGCGGAAGATCTCCCTGGGGACAAGACACATACTCCATGCTTGAGGGGAGGCCGACCGCCATTTTATACCCCGGGCTATTGGAAGATGCCTGCGATGTCCTGTGTCCAGGTACTGCCTGTACCGTTGGTCGCCAAGGTGGGGAGGAGCCCAGCTGCGGACTTCACCTGCTGCTGGTAGGTGCTGTATGGGTGCACTTGGTGCCCCGCAGCATGGGTGAGCTGCTCTAACTGTCAGCGGGAAACTGCCTGTCCCTGTAAACAACATGGCAAAGAGGAGCCTTGCTATGGACCTCGTCTGCTACATGTGGAGCACTCTGAACATCAAAAGTGCGGGGATCCCTCCAGGCCCAAGATTACCGCTTGCAAGTGTACCAACACCCTGAAGGCCAGGCTGAAAGAACCCAAACAATTGCTAGAAGACCATGCTGTGTAAATATGTATTTTATATTTGTCCAACCCTAACTACTTCAACTTTCATGAAAATGAAATCTTGAGTGAATTTTCAACTTGTACACATGTAACTCTAGCCACTAGTACCTGTAGTAGACTTATATACTTACTACCATTCTTCTGTGAATCTAGAGTTTATCTGTTTGTAGCTTTGCCTTGAGTTAATTTGCAACTTTTATATATGTAACTCTAACCACCAGTATCTATAGTACACTTTTGTACTTACTACCATTCTTATGTGAATTTAGAGAGTTTCTGTTTGTATCTTTTATGTAACTAAAGTACTCTGATGTCCTTACGTAATGTAACTGGTCCTTTTGTAAAACACTCTGACACCTTCGGGTAATGTCTGCGCTATGTAAAATTGCATTAAATAAATAAATACATTTCTTTTGCGATGGAAAGGGCGATGTACCACAGGCTCTTACTGGGTGTTCCTGGGACACCTATTAAAGAAATGCTAGGGACACATAGTAACAGCCTGTGGTACTGCACCTTTTCCTTCGTGAAAGGAATTTCTTCACTGGGTGTCCCAGTGACACCTAGTAACAGCTTGTGGTACTGCGCCCTTTCCTTCGTGAAAGGAATTTTTTTGCTTATTATGCTATTGCTGGCATAATTTGAAACAAAAAAACATTAGCATCTGCAACATCAATAGCTCACATTTTGACTAATGCTAGACCTATTGCATTGTAAATGCTTCATTTCTGAGCAGCATCCTGTGTGGCTTCGAATAGGTCATTGAGACAGGAAGCAAAGAACAAACTTTCAATTTGCTGAATCTAAGTTAATAGGTAAGACAGAGTAAAAGGAAACAAGCAGTGATGACAGAAAAATCTATAAAAAAAGAAAGTTCTCCCAAATAGGAGATAAAGAAGGCATGCATATGTACACTGTGCTCCTAAGCTGAAAGGAATGCTGAAAGGAAGTGAGGTATCGGCTGCCAGAACGAAACAGGAGGCTGCAAAGAAAATTACGCTGGAATAAGCGAACGGTAAGCAGGAGGTGGGAATAGAGTGGTTTTATTGATGAAAGCAGGTCTTGCATACAGCGCATGCGTGCTGATGCTTGACCTAAAATAAGATTACAGTGCTCCAAAATTGCGCCCCACCCTTCCAGCCTCCAGGGGAAATGCTGATGCCCCCTACTGCCAGTCCAACCCTGTCTGGGATTCATTCATGTACACACATATGTAACTATTTACATGCACAAAGAAGTAACAGGCAGATATTTTTGCATGTAGGAATGTAAAGCAAAAGCTATTTTCCCTTGAAACTTTTTTGCATCCTTGGAGTAGGAGCTTGTGACACCCCATCAAATCCGGGATATACTCTCCCTGTAGACACCGTGAAGATGCATTTGGAACTGTCCTTAATAGGAGTAAATGTAAACAGCTTTTCAAGGTTAGAACCAAATTACTTGCTGAATCCTAATATACATCTCCACTTGTGAATACGTTCACCAACCTTCTAGTGAAATCACAAAGAAACACCCAAAATCCATCTCTGGTAGTAAATGTGCTCACCAGAATATTCCACATGAGCAAATCCCATTTGTATGAATTCATTCTAAACATTTCAGATGTAAACAATTATGTGTTCATTGATCCTGTGAGACTTACATGCCTCCACCCCGTCCAATGAGGAGTCAGCATTCTACAACAGAATTTACAAGTGTAAAGTTGCTTCTAGAAACTTTTCTTCTATTGGTGGAGATCTCTGCCACCAGGGTGGAGCTCTCCATATCGGTATATATAAGAAAATGTAATAACGTTTATTATTTTAAAAATATATATTTATAACTATGTCAATGTAAAGGTTTTAAATGATGTCAAATGTTTCAAATTAACCTGGAATTAATAACATAAAATGTTACAACACATTAATTTAAAAAAGGGATTACCTAGCCTCTTCTAACATTTAAATTTGTAATACATTTTTAGTAAACTTGGTTTAAAATAAGCGCATATTTATATACAAAAGGCTAACTAAAGTATCAAATAGTTCTATGCTTATACTTAATTTTTTCAGTATAAATGCAGATAAACATGTGAGTTTGTGTGTATGCATATTGTATATATATATATATATATATATATATATATATACATATATATATATATATATATATGTATATATATATATATATATATATATATATATGAAAATCCACACCTCCTCCGAAGACAAAGTGCGAGGCCACAGCAGGGGAATGCGAGGAAACACCTTTATTCCTTGTTACAGAGGTAAGAGAGCCAAAAACTACTTCCCACTCTCGGCGAATGCATTTCGGCATTTACTTCAGCCTTCCTCAGCGCCAGTGGTGTATGTCATCAGGTGCAGGGCGGATTTCAAAGATAAGTATCTTGCCCTTTGCTGATTGGATAGTCGTGCTACGCTCCGCCCTCAAAATGTTCAAAGCTGTCCTTTGTCATCACTGGTAGTCACTCCATGTTCTGTGACTACCAGTCTCAGCATGCACCGTTATGTAAAAAGCACTTCTGAGCGATGTTGCTTGGGGCGGGTTGTTGCTACGATGGTGTTGGCTCCCCTTGTCTCATTCCTGTGGAACACGGAATCCCCTCAGCTCCCCAACCGTTCCAACCTGATAATGTCTAGAGTTTCAATGAGCGGGGGCATGGGTGAAAATCATCCCTAGCCCAAAATGTGAAGCCAAATTGCCTCCTCACCGCCTTCTCTTGTCCCGGGCTGACAGGTGGGTTCTGGTCGTTCCGGTAACCCGGATTTGTTCCAAGCTTCCACAAACGTAGAAAACCAGTGAGCCAGAGCCTCTTAGTGGAACGGGGACCTCGTGTGCGCGACACTGGAAATCGCGCTGTAAATGAAAATCCACACCTCCTCCGAAGACAAAGTGCGAGGCCACAGCAGGGGAATGCGAGGAAACACCTTTATTCCTTGTTACAGAGGTAAGAGAGCCAAAAACTACTTCCCACTCTCGGCGAATGCATTTCGGCATTTACTTCAGCCTTCCTCAGCGCCAGTGGTGTATGTCATGAGGTGCAGGGCGGATTTCAAAGATAAGTATCTTGCCCTTTGCTGATTGGATAGTCGTGCTACGCTCCGCCCTCAAAATGTTCAAAGCAGTCCTTTGTCATCACTGGTAGTCACTCCATGTTCTGTGACTACCAGTCCCAGCATGCACCGTTATGTAAAAAGCACTTCTGGGCGATGTTGCTTGGGGCGGGTTGTTGCTACGATGGTGTTGGCTCCCCGTGTCTCATTCCTGTGGAACACGGAATCCCCTCAGCTCCCCAACCGTTCCAACCTGATAATGTCCAGAGTTTCAATGAGCGGGGGCATGGGTGAAAATCATCCCTAGCCCAAAATGTGAAGCCAAATTGCCTCCTCACCGCCTTCTCTTGTCCCGGGCTGACAGGTGGGTTCTGGTCGTTCCGGTAACCCGGATTTGTTCCAAGCTTCCACAAAGGTAGAAAACCAGTGAGCCAGAGCCTCTTAGTGGAACGGGGACCTTGTGTGCGCGACACTGGAAATCGCGCTGTAAATGAAAATCCACACCTCCTCCGAAGACAAAGTGCGAGGCCACAGCAGGGGAATGCGAGGAAACACCTTTATTCCTTGTTACAGAGGTAAGAGAGCCAAAAACTTCCTCAGCGCCAGTGGTGTATGTCATCAGGTGCAGGGCGGATTTCAAAGATAAGTATATATATATATATGTATTCCAATGGCCCTAAAGCTTCAAAGAACGCACTCCCAGCAGTTTAAAACCAACCGGCTTTTATTGTACACAGAGAACCGGCATCTTCATTTCAGGGGATATATTTCGCCGACGCGTTTCAAGGACACATAAAGAAATCGGCAGGACATTTGAGGCCCCACTGGAGGGGGAGAAATGCTCTTTAATCAAGGTTTGCACAAAACTCACTATGAGGACAACTACTTTCCAATTGGGGACTCGATGTCCCAACATGTAACGTACTATACACAAGCACTGCGCATGACCCACTGGGAGTCTCTGCATGCAATTAAAAGCAGCAATTGGAAGCATCTGTGTGAGCCTGAGCTGCCCATGAGGAAGAGGCTGTGTCCTTGAAACACGTTGGTGCGTTCTTTGAAGCTTTCAGGCCATTGGAATACATATATATATATATATATATATATATTCACTGAAAAAACCATAGGTTATAGACCATATATAGTTAGGAATTAGCATTTAAAAAACCTTCTTTTACTCACACAAAACCATTGAAATTCCATATATAGTTAGTTGCACTAACTATATATCGCGCACCCGCAATCCACTGCTGATGATGTCACATATTACATCATTCATTACATGGTCAGTGACATCACTGATGACATCTCATTTGACATCATTCTTGTGCTAATACGATAAACCTCTTCAGACTCTAATATAACCTTAGATACACTCAGTGTATACAGACACTCACACACTGTCACTCATCCATGGAGTTACTCACACACCTAGTCAGTCATGCAAAGAAACAATCTCACCTCCATTTCCTCAACTATACAGTTATACACACCTTACTTATTCCAACATATACTAACACATATTTATTCTCTTATACAATCCCTGATACAAGTTCACAATGATCCATACAGCCACTCACACATTCAGTGGCTCTCATGCACAGTTATTTATATATGCCAAATCTCACATGTACTGTGTTTTACATATGTACTTACTATGACATGTAGCATTGAGATATCCATTCACTCATCAATACACTCATGCACACAGTCAACCGCCCATGTAGCTGTTTCCACATGCACTCTTGAACTCATACACCTAGTGAATCAACTGCTCACACATCTATGCACAGAGTCACACACCTCCCAGCCACCCCCACACAAACTCAATCTCCCATACAAATACTTGGGCAACCAATCAATAACACATATAGCCTCTCATATAGCTAATGATCAACACATGCAGCAGTTTACATCACAACAGACATACTGATGCACACATTCAGACAGTTTAGTCACTAACCCATGCATTTAGTACGACACATTTATTCACTCACTCATACAGTCAGTCACGCACCTACTAAATCCTTCATCCAGACACTTATACATCCACTCATTCTTCAATATATCAAACATATTTAAACTTTACAGAAACACAGTCACTGGATGATGTCATCAGTGATGTCATCAGTGATGTCATTTGAGATGTCATCAGTGATGTCATTTGAGATGTCATCAGTGATGTCATCAGTGATGTCACTGACCATGTCATGAATGATGTAATATGTGACATCATCAGCAGTGGATTGCGGGTGCGCGATATATAGTTAGTGCAACTAACTATATATGGAATTTCAATGGTTTTGTGTGAGTAAAATAAGGTTTTTTAAATGCTAATTCCTAACTATATATGGTCTATAACCTATGGTTTTTTCAGTGAATTTTCAAGGTTTTTTAAATGCTAATTCCTAACTATATATGGTCTCTAACCTATGGTTTTTTCAGTGAATTTCAATGGTTTTTTAATAGCAAATATCATAAGCTGTCGAATGTCAAGTACGTGGTAAGTAAAAACATTTTCGTGTTTATGCACACTGATCTGCTTTGAATGCTGCCCCCCCTCATTTCTATTAGGAGTACTCTCTCTTTGCAGATAGTGAAGGGTAGTTAACGCAGGCCTTTGCCCCCGTTGTAATCCGTCGTGCCTGCTTCTCTCTCCATTTGATTGATTGTTATCCAAGCATTTACTGTTTTAGAATTGGTTCTCTTTGGTTCATTCTCTATTTACAAACAAGCACAGAGTCGCAATACTCTGTTTAGTCTTTGCAGATAGTGAAAAATCGTGTAAAAAAACAAAAGGGATCGAGCAAAATCAGTAGGCCACTAATGGGATCTCTTTTTGACCTCGCTAAAATAGAAACATTAGGAACAATCCCTCATGAGAAATACGAAACTAGTGAGATGAACTGAACTCCACACCATGATGGCTGCAAGACAGCTCGGCTCCGCCACCCACCCCGCCCAAAATAACGATAAACTCTATGCAAATATTACAAATATATACAACACACCAGCAAAGTAACAGGGTAAAACATTTTATTAAATAACTATTTACATAACTATTTTATACTTTTTGTTGCCCGATCCGGCTAGCTCAATCGATCGAGCATGAAACTTCTGCACTCTGATAGTTCAAAGTTTTGAGGAGTGCTTGTTAGACTGTCTGAAGCTTATTTGCACCTGCTACAGCTTCACTATTCTCAATGTAAGTGGGGGCTGTTTGAGGACGTGACTGCATTTGAAAACAATGTGATGCGGTGCCTCCCTGAACCGCTTGACGGAGGCCCCCGAGGGACGGTGTGATGGCGCGGACTCGGAGGGGGCGCTTGGCTCCGGCCCCCTCCCCAAGTCGTGTTGCCCTGGTGTGGCCTGAGATCGCCCCCGACATAGGTGGCCGGCTCCCGGGGTCAAGCGGAACTTTTTGCCTTTTGGTGACTCTTCCATTCTGGACCTTGTCCCACAATCCGTTTGACCTGAAGACACGCTGTAGTGGGGCGCCCCTTTACCGTTTCAGTTGCCATTCCGCCCGCTTTTGCTACACTGTGCCTCTTCCGCTATTTAGCTGTTTACCGCCCGCTCTTGCGACTACAGCGTTTCGCTCACCATGTAGTTGAGTTGCTCCCGCTCTTGCGGTGCAGCGATAGGCGGCTGCCACATGACTCTCAAAATGGCGGCCAGCTCTTCAGATGTGGGCGTGGTCCACTAAAATGGCCCTGCGACACCTTGGAACTCGGACGCTTGTCTGCTAGGGCTTGGGCTCCATTCTTGAAAGCGTCCCCTCAGCCTTGAAGATTCTACAAAAGTCTTGGGGGCCCCCGACTCCCGCAGGCTTCTGGTGGGGAGCGGCTGCCATGATTGCTCGTGGAATGGCTACGACGGAGCTACGAGATGGTGGTGCTCTCATGCTGACGCCAGCTTCAGTCTGAAACATCCAGAAACACTGTAGACTACCAATTCGATCAATTCCGGTAGCGCCCCAACGTGACCCGGTAGAGAAGAACTTGCCCTCCCCTCTTTGACTGATGGTTCTTGTTGCCTGTCCCTTCTGTTGTCATTTAACAGAACTATTTAGCCTGCTGAAAGGGGTTGTGTTCCGACCCCTGGTTGGTGGAGACATTTTGACTATATTCTGGACCTGCGTTGTCGCGTAATGCGTCATATGACGCGCCGCGTTAGCGCATCCGGAAGTGCTCCAGTGCGCGAAGCGCAGCTTCCCGGAAGCGATCTGGGGCGCAGCGCGGAACGTAAGCATAACAGGTCATGTGACTTGTTAATAAAACTTTTCATTGGTTCATTTTACTTTTTTATTCTAATGATGAAAGGCTTGGTCATATGACCTAAAAATTACACTTTTTATTACTTTCGAACATTATTTTTTCTTAAACATATATGTTATAATGTTCCAAGCTAGTGTACTTTCTCGGAAAATTTACAACTGTCCTGCAAGTAAAATATATTCCTTTTTCGAGAAAAAGGGCGGTTCTTCGTCCCATGACGGAGCCGTTGAGCAAAAGAGGCTCGGCCTGCTGTTTTAGTCGCCGATACGCCTGAATATCAGATTCTTATCGATCACTTTATGTTGCAGGAGTAGAAAACACAACAGCCCTTGACCATTTATCTTTACTGCGTTCCTGCGTCTTATACCTTTTACCCTTCATGTAATTGGACTGCTTTATTTCACTTGCCTTTTACTGATTCGAAAACAGTGACTATTATTAAAAACTTTACCAATGTAAACACTACTACCAAGTTTTCTTTTAAAAACCTTTATTGTGAAAATGTCAGTATACAAATACGGGCCTATAACCACGTGGGCCAGCCACGGAGCAAACTGTAATCGTATATGATGAGGAGACATTTACACTGTAGAGGAACGTAACCGGCGGGCCATTAGGTTGCAAGAACTAAGGTGTCTAACAGTTGCGGAATCGGTGGACGTACATTTTATAATTAAAATACGACAGGGCCAGTTACAATAAAATTATCTAGATATACATTTGCGGGCAAGTACCATGGGTGACGTTAATTCGAACTTTTAATAGTACAGTAATCAATAACACATCAGAACTTAATATCAATAGGGATGTCGAAATATTCAATCAATTCCCGTCCCCGCCCGCCATGTGCTTCAAAACTGCATACGTATCTCGTGATATCAAGGTTGTGCAACCAGTACACAACAAGGAGTTACGAGTCCCATTTATTCCGGCGCCATTTTGGACGAGGACGGGCAGGTCCAGGATATAGTCAAAATGTTTCCACCAACCATCGACTATGATGATGTTCATATGCTGTATTTATTAGAGTAACACTCATCTGTCCACATGAAATTAATTTGCCACAATTACCATAACTATATTTTTTTTCGGTTCCTCTGGAGAGTACATCGTGGCAGATGAGGCAGGTAACGTACCGGGCATTTACCTTTTTTGCATGTAGAGGAAAGGAAAAAAAATTTGAGCGTCCGAGTTCTAAGGTGTCCCAGGGCCATTTTAGTGGACCAGGCCCAAATCCAAAGAACAGGCCGCCATTTTGAGAGTCCTGTTGCAGCCGCCTGTCGCTGTAGCAGCAAGAGCGGGCGAAACTCAGCTAGACGGCGCTCCACTGAAGGAACATAGACTTGCTGTGGACCTTTCATCTTTTCAACACACACCAGTGCGGCAACTTGCTAGACACCACCTCGGTGCCATCCGGATCTCGGCGCCCCACTGCAGATGAATTGCCTCCACATGGAGGGAGAGACTCGTTTGTGCCGCCTCCCCCCCGCTTCTCAGAACTCTCAACTATGACACCACCTCGGTGCCATCCGGATCTTGGCGCCTTGTGCTGGTTCCGGCCTATTCACACATCGGTCCGCTACTGACGCCACCTCACAGGCCAACGGGGCACCCCACGCCGACTTTCGGCGCAGCATTGTAGGATGGCCACACCAGTGCGGCAACTTGCTGGACACCACCTCGGTGCCATCCGAATCTTGGCGCGTTGTGCTGCCTTCGGCCTATTCACCGCAAGTGCGCACGCAACTCAGCTGCATAGCGAGTGAAACAGCAAGGGGCGCCCCACTGCAGCCGAGGAACCTCCATCTTGGGGGCGACGCACAGCATCACATTGCTTTCCAATGCAGTCAGATCCTCAAACAGCCCCCACTGACTGACGCGAACTCACAGGCCAATGGGGCGCCCCACGCCGACTTTCGGCGCAGCATTGTAGGATGGCCACACCAGTGCAGCAACTTGCTGGACACCACCTCGGTGCCATCCGGATCTTGGCGCGTTGTGCTGCCTTCGGCCTATTCGCACATCGGTCCGCTACTGACACCGCCTCACGTGCCAACAGATTCGGGGCACCCCACGCCGACTTTCGGCGCAGCATTGTAGGATGGCCACACCAGTGCGGCAACTTGCTGGACACCACCTCGGTGCCATCCAGATCTCGGCGCGTTGTGCTGCCTTCGGCCTATTCGCCGCAAGTGCGCACGCAACTCAGCTGCATAGCGAGTGAAACACCAAGGGGCGCCCCACTGCAGCTGAGGAACCTCCATCTTGGGGGCGACGCACAGCATCACATTGCTTTCCAATGCAGTCAGATCCTCAAACAGCCCCCACTGACTGACGCGAACTCACAGGCCAACGGGGCGCCCCACGCCGACTTTCGGCGCAGCATTGTAGGATGGCCACACCAGTGCAGCAACTTGCTGGACACCACCTCGGTGCCATCCGGATCTTGGCGCGTTGTGCTGCCTTCGGCCTATTCGCACATCGGTCCGCTACTGACGCCGCCTCACGTGCCAACGGATTTTCTACGCTTTTTATAGCCCTATGACGCATAACAGGTCATGTGACTTGTTTATAAAACTTTTCATTGGTTCATTTTACTTTTGGTTTCCTAATGATGGAAGGCTTGATCATATGACCTAAAAATAACACTTTTCATTGGATGAAAACATTTTTTTTACCAAACGATGAAAGCCCCACCTTGTTTCTGGATGTTTCAGACTGAAGCTGGCGTCAGCATGAAAGCACCACCATCTCGTGGCTCCGTCGTGGTCATTCCGCGAGCAATCATGGCAGCCGCTCCCCACCGGAAGCCTGCAGGAGTCGGGGGCCCCCAAGACTTTTGTAGAATCTTCAAGGCTGAGGGGACGCTTTCGAGAATGGGGTCCAAGACCTAGCAGACAAGCGTCCGAGTTCCAAGGTGTCCCAGGGCCATTTCAGTGGACCACGCCCAAAAAGGAAAGAGCCTGCCGCCATTTTGAGAGTCCTGTGGCAGCCGCCTATCGCTGCACCGCAAGAGTGGGCGCAACTCAGCTGAATGGCGGATTTTGGCACAGTGTACCAAAAGCGGGCGGAATGGCAACTGAAACGGTAAAGGGGCGCCCCACTACAGCAGACGAGCCTCCACCTGGGGAGGCCCGTTCACGCCGCCTCACCCCCCCCCCCCCCCGGGGCGCCCCACGCCGTTATTCGGAGCAGCATTGTAGGATACCAAAACCAGTGCGGCAACTTACTGGACATCACCTGGGTGCCATCCACATCTCAGCGCGTTCTGCTGCCTTGGGACTATTCGCACAACAGACCGCTACTGACGAGGCCTCCCCCCGCACCCCCCGGGACGCCCCACGCCGTTTTTCGGAGCTGCATTGTAGGATACCAAAAACCAGTGCGCCACCCAGGTAACATCACCTGGGTGCCGTCCAGAACTCAGCACGTTGTGCTGCCTTGGGACTATTCGCACAAAACACAGCTACTGACCATTGTTGCTTCTTTTTTCAAAAAAATATTTAAATGTATTTACTGTTTTTGTTGCGTTGTATATATTTATAAGTTATTAAAGTTTTATAATCCTACTACTTTGTTGGAGTGCTATATATTTTTAATGTGACACATAATTGTAAAAACTTTGATGTACAAAGAGGCATCCCTGGAATCTTCCGCTTCAGGCTCGGTCCCCTCCCCAATCACAATACAGGATGGTTTTCACATAGTAGGAACGCGTGTGGTGTGACGGATCTCATCGGGTGGGGGCCTTGATCTACTGTAACTCCTTTGAAGAGGGGTGATTCTTTACAGCTGGGGCCATAAACTACATCTGCAAGGCTAGGTGATAGCCTGGGACCGGCCTGGACAATCGGACACAGAGGAAGAGGAGTGTCAGAGGGTGCGGTAGTGAATAGGGCGAAAGGGAGGTGTCGGGCGGGCACAGGGTGTGATTCTCAAGGAAGAGCAGCGCAGATGGGGGGAGGTTTATTGCCCATGCATAAGACAGAGAGCGGGGTTGACCAGTGCCTGGGGGAGATGCTTGCGAGGGTGGGGAGCCATGCTAAGGATCGACAGCGTGCAGAGAGTGGGTCTGGTCAAGGCATCTAAAATGGCTGCCGTGCACGACAAAAGTGTGGCATTTGAAAAAAGGCAAGATGGCGCAGACAATGTTTTTCAACACTTCCTGATTTCCTTCGAATCGAACGTTAACAGACGTTATCTCTCCCACACTACCGGTCCCCCTGGGCTTAAACGCCGAGATGGTAGGGACTGCATCCCGTGGAGATAGGCCGAGACGTCACTCATCAGAAAAAAAAAAAAAAAAAGTCTATAAACATACAATAAGTTAAAAGTCAATCATTCTTGTTTCCTTGAAGTACGCTCCCCAGTCCGCTTTCCGTTACGCGTACCGGGCGCACCCCACGAAAAAAAACGATTTTTTTTTTTTTTTTTTTTTGCCCCGCGGGGCCCTTTTAAAGCCTCCACATCAAACCTAGGGGGTCAGGGAGGATCTACTATGCCCCCTTATGGTCATTTCCCCCTTTGTTTTGGCCTCCTCTTGTCTCTCGATCCTACCGAGAGACAAGATGGCGACCGCTCCGGACTGTTTAGAATGTTGACAGACACCGGAGAGCCAATCAGCTTCGCTTCTCGAAGTTCCGTTACGCGTCAAGTACGCGAACCGGAGCGCTACCCGGGACGCTGTCACAGATATATATCTTTTTTTGAACGTTAATTTCTCAAAATCCACTGGAGCACATATATTGAGACCTAGCAAAGGCACATCGAGCTAACAGTCCCTACAATTTTGCCAAGTTTCGTGCAAATCCATTCAGCCGTTCGGGCTAAAAGTGGGGCCAACCGCCCTATGGAAATTAACATGGGAAAAACGCGTTTTGGGACCCCCTTTTTTCTCGGCCCCCCCTTGACGAACCCCCCCAAATTTTCAGGGGCTGCTCAGAAACAAAATGTTCCATTTTCCTGAAAATTTCAGCCAATTCCGTCCACAAACGCCAAAGTTATCAGACATAGAATTTTCAAAAATCCCATAGAGAAAAAATCCTAACTATATATACCTACTGGCGACCGCCAGTAGGTAATATATATATATATATATATATATATATATATATATATATATATATATATATATATATATATATATATATATATATATATATATATGTATGTATATTACCTACTGGCGTTTGCCAGTAGGTAGTTATAGTTAGGACCTCATTTCCATTCAATAAGCAATTTGTCTTTTCCCAATAACTTGGGCGCCGGTAGACGAATCTTTGCAAACTTTTCAAAACTCGTGGGGCGCTCTGGTCAGCTCCTATCTTGCAAGTTTCGGGGTGATTCAGGAAGCTGGGGCCAAGAAAAAAGGGGGGGTCCCAAAACGTGTTTTCTCGTTGTTAATTCCCATAGGAAACTTTAGACACGCCTACAGCCAGAAATGCTGAATGGAATTACACCAAACTTGGCAAAAAGGTAGCCCTTGTTTCAGAAAGAACTCCTTTTGTTAAATAGTGTAAATCTGCTCAGTATTTCCTGAGAAATTGAAGAAAAAGAGGTGAAAAAATCAATGTCCCATAGGAAAATTTAGACATAGCTGCAGCTCGAAATGCTGAACGGAATCACATCAAATTTGGCAGAAATGTAGTGCTTGGTTCAGAACCGAGGCACAAGAAAGTAGTAAAACAAACGCGCAAAACAAGAAAATGGGAATGGACAGAAACCCCATGACCCAAAAAAGCATTAAAAAAAAGAAAATGGCAAAATGCGCGCAGGTTCTGCGAATACCGCCGAAAAAAAAAAAAAAAATGAAGCACGGGCTCCCGCTCTTCATTTAATTGAGGCCCCCGGGTGGGCAAGGTCCCGGGGGCAGTAAACAAAATGTGTGGGGGCCCCAATCCCCCCAACACTGCCCCCTCCCGGGGCTTGAATAAATAGTTTGGGGGCACGCAGCCCCCGAAGCCCCGGGGACCGCCACCCCCGGGGCTTTCATTAATAATTTTGCGGGGGCACCCCCAGGGCTTTTTTTATAAATTAAAACACCTGTGTGGGGGGGCTCCGTGGGGGCATTGGGGCTCCCCACACAGTCTCCAACAGAGAGGACCATTCCCGGGGGGATGGGGTCCCCGGGGCTAGAAGTGGCCCTAGAGGGGGCCACACAGCCCCCCTCACCTACAAAATAAAAAAAAGGCAGGCCGGCCACGGGGGATGGGGTCCGCTGGGCCATAATTGGCCTGAGGGGGGCCTTCCCCAGAAATATTAAAAAAAAAAGCAATTGCCAGGCCCCAGGGGATAGGGCCCCTGAGGCCAGATGTGGCTTGGGAGGGGGGCCATGCAGGCCCCTCCCAAGTAAAAAATAAAAAATAAAACAAGGCAGAGCCTCGGGCTAAAATAAAACTCAGGAGGAGGGCCACGTAGCCCCCCTCCTTTGTAAAAAATATTTTATTTATATATATATATATATATATATATATATATATATATATATATATATATATATATATATATATATATATATATATATATATATATATATATATATATTACCTACTGGCGGTCGCCAGTAGGTATATATAGTTAGGATTTTTTCTCTATGGGATTTTTGAAAATTCTATGTCTAATAACTTTGGCGTTTGTGGACGGAATTGGCTGAAATTTTCTGGAAAATGGAACATTATGTTTCTGAGCAGCCCCTGGAAATTTGGGGGGGGTTCGTCCAGGGGGGGTCGAGAAAAAAGGGGGGTCCCAAAACGTGTTTTTAACATTGAGTTTTCCATAGGGCGGTTGGCCTCACTTTTAGCCCGAACGGCTGAATGGATTTGCATGAAACTTGGCAAAATTGTAGGGACTGGTAGCCCGATGTGCCTTTTGTAGGTCTCAATATATGTGCTCCAGTGGATTTTGAGAAATTAACGTTTAAAAAAAGATATATATCTGTAAGCGCGCTCTGGGCAGCGCTCCGTTCCGCGGACCTTAAGCGTACCGGAACTTAGCGTAGCGAAGCTGATTGGCTCTCCGGTGTCTGTCAACATTCTAAACAGTCCGGAGCGGCCGCCATCTTGTCTCTCGGTAGGATTGAGAGACAAGAGGAGGCCAAAACAAAGGGGGAAATAACCATAAGGGGGCATACTAGATCCTCCCTGACCCCCTAGGTTTAATGTGGAGGTTTTAAAAGGGCCCCGCGGGGCAAAAAAAACAAAAACATTTTTTTGTTTTTTTTGCGTGGGTAGCGCCCGGTCCGCGAACCGGGAAGCGTTCTGGGCAGCGTACTGTAATGAAAAATGAATTATAGACTTTTCAAATACTGTATGTTAATTGATTGTTGGTTTTGTTGATTATTTTTTATTTTTTTTATTTTTTAAGCAATTATTTATTATTGTGATTGTGTTTCAAAATTTAATAACATTTCTAACATTTCACTGTCTGAAATGTCGTCATTTTCATTGAACATAGCTTGTAATCTATGAGGGTGTAAAATGTCCTCATTTTGAAGGAGGTCATCCACTGCTTGCACACATTGCAGTAGTTCTTGGTCCCAAGTTTCATCCATAAATTCTACATAATTTGGATCAATTAATTCTTGGCTGCTCTCTTGCAGGACAATTTGAAATGAAACTTTCTGTTCGCCTTCCATGTTGCCTGAAATTTGGATAAAAAAAATATATATTAGTAGAGATAGGGCACTGTTGGGATTAATTTTAGATAGGCATTTTTTAACAGAGAATTTATCTTTGGGCAGTGTATAGTATCAGAGTGGAAGTAGGAATATAAAAAAGTGTATGTGATTTAACGTAAGTAAATTCATAATTATAAAAGAGAAGCCTAACTCCATCCATAACTATAACAGAGAAGTCTATCTAAATCTATAACTACTACAGAGGGATAGTATAAAACTATCAGAAAAAGTTTACCATATTAACTTATAGTGCACAATATAGTTCAGTTTTTAAAATAACAACTTACCTTTAGAAAGAAGTTGAAGTGATTAGTGAAAATCCAATTGAAATGTACACCAGGAAGTAGTAGTCAAAATGGCTGTGTTTCATTCTCTTCTTTTATATATATTCAGGTACATAACCAATCAAATGTCAGGTAAAAAAAGTAGAAAATGAAAGTAACATTTTAATTGGTTGTCAATTCCAACACTTCAGATGTGTTTTGAGAAGTAATTTACCTCAGGGTATTTAGAGAGGTCTACAGGCTAAATGGCTAAATGGAATTCCAATCAAATTTGTGAAAATGGTAGGGATTGGTATGTAGTATGAGCTAATCTATATTTGGTGAAATTGTCTCCAGTGGCTTTTCTGTAAACTACTTTCCCACCTTTTTTGATGGTGCGCTTCCCAGGGAGCGACCCGGTACGCTATTTTGTAATTTTTAAATACATGTTTTAATATTTTTCAAATGTTTGTTCTCTCTTTCACAGATTGAAAGTATAAAAACAAAAAGTGAGTAATTTAACGACAATTATAAGGTAAATGTTTTGTACTCTTTTCGTTACATTTCTATCACATTTAACTTCTATTAGTTCCACTGCTTCATTTCTTTAACCCTCAGTTTCCTGCCTTTGCTACTTCCCTCATTCCTTTCTCTATTACCTACTTACTCAACTCCTTCCACTCTTTTTCTCAGTCCCTCTCTTCTCACAGTTCCTCACTCTTGTTCACTCACTCCGTCTCTATTACTCTTAGTGTCTTTGACTGATCACTCTATCACTATTTGTTCATAATGCTTTCTCTGTGTAGTTGAAGCACACTAAGGGGCATATTATGAACACAGCCAATAAAATTATTGCTCTTTTTATTGGCAGAAAACTGGTGCAAAAGTGGTTTTAGCGGCAGTTTTCTGCCGCAAAAGCAGCTTTAGCGACACATTTCTGCCAATAAAAGCTGCAAAACTTTTATTGCCTATGTTGATGATATGGCTCTATGTTACTTACATTTCTTTGCTATTTCAATTAATCTTTTTCTGTTATTTTTTGTTTTCTGTTTTCTATTTTTTCTCTCTGTTATTCCTCATGTTTTAATCTTATTTTGAACATTCACTCACATTCTCCAAGAAACTCTTCTTTGTTAATGTTATACTCTCTTTTTTTTTCTTTCACTTCGTTATCTATTTTGTTTTTCACAATTATACCCTCTTCCGTCTTTTCTTCGGTAAATAGATCTATTAAACAGTATCTCTTCTTTACTCCCTATAGCTGTCTTTCTTTTAACATCACTCTCTGTTTACTTTCCTTATACTTACTCTTTTTAAAAAAAAAAAAATTTTTTGGTTAGCTCCCGGTCCGCGTACCGGGAAGCTAACCGGGAAGCGAACCAAAAGAAATAGAGCTTGCCAGAGTGCTAAACATTCTAGCAATTTTTTTTGAAAGGGAAGGTAGTTCTGAAAAGAACTTTTTTTTTTATATTTTTGTTGTTTTATATATATATTTTTTTTTTATAACGATTTTATATTTTTTTTGGGTTTTTTTGGGGGGGGGGAACAACAAAAAACAGGCATTGAAAAGGGCTCAACAGGAGCAAAAAAAAAATTACTGGGGGCGGTTAGGGCAATTATGGTGTTCATACGCCAGGTTGATAGCATTTATGCTCATATTGCCACATGCTAACAACGCACGACAGTGCATACAAGTGTGGATCATGTGGCCAAAATTTTCTTGTATGTTTGGCACAGTTTCCCGTGCCTCTGCTGGTGTCAATGAAATGGATATTCTTGATCTGGCCACAGGAGTTGATCTTGGATTTTCCTGCAAATCCCGTATTTCCGCCCGGCTATAATTCAGTGGATGCTTCCTTGTCATGTGCCTGTGCATAGTATGGTTGCCATAACTATATTTCTTATCCGTCCCTCTGGATAATTTTTCTTTACAGATGAGGCAGGTGACATACCTCGCATTCACTTTTTTTTGGCCACGAGGGATCGAATAAAACTGCCAGATGAAACTGGCTTTCTTATGGGAAACCCGGGGCACTTCTTCTAAGAACTGTGGTTCTTCTCCCTCCTCTTCATCCATTTCTTCCTCTTCCTCCTCAGTGTTGGTCATCACCTGGGGAGGTGGTCCACTCTTCCCATGAGGAGGTGGAGGTGGTGGTGGGGGTCCACCAGCTGAAGCAACTACTGAAGCCATTTCTGATATAGTAATAAAGGTCTTCCTCTCACAATGATGAAAGTCAGAGTGAGGAAAGAAGGAGGGGTTTTCATCATTTGGGAAAAACAATACTTCTCAACCAATGAAAAGTGTTATTTTTAGGTCACCTGACCTAGCCTTACATCATTATGAAACCAAAAGTGAAATGAACCAATGAAAAGTTTTATTAACAAGTCACATGACCTCTCACGCTCATGTTACGCGCTGCGGAACGCGCCCCGGTTAGCTTCCGGGTCGCTGAGCTTCGCGCCTCGGTCCGCGCCCCGGGACACTTCCGGGTGCGCTAACGCGGTACGTCACAAGACGCATTACGCGGCAACGCGATACATCGCGCTTTCACGACGCGCCGCGGATCGCTTCCGGAGAGCTGCGTTCCGCGCCTCGGTCCGCGCCCCGGGGCACTTCCGGGTGCGCTAACGCAGTACGTCATAAGACGCATTACGCGGCAACGCGATACCGTCACTATGTTGATTTCTTACCGGTTCGCGGACCGGGTCGCGGCATCAATTTGAGCTAACGGAAAGCTTCCCGGTTCGCGGACCGGGAGCGAAACAAAAAAAATATTTTAAAAAAAATATTAATAAACATATAAAATATATTTTTGGATTTAAAGAAGAATACATTTTACAGCTATAGATATTAGCTTTTAAAAAACCAATGAAATTCACTGAAAAAACCATAGGTTATAGACCATATATAGTTAGGAATTAGCATTTACAAAACCTTGAAAATTCACTGAAAAAACCATAGGTTATACACCATATATAGTTAGGAATTAGCATTTAAAAAACCTTATTTTACTCACACAAAACCAATGAAATTCCATATATAGTTAGTTGTACTAACTATATATCGCGCACCCGCAATCCACTGCTGATCATGTCACATATTACATCATTCATGACATGGTCAGTGACATCACTGATGACATCACTGATGACATCTCAAATGACATCACTGATGACATCACTGATGACATCTCAAATGACATCACTGATGACATCACTGATGACAACATCCAGTGACTGTATTTTTCTGTAAAGTTAAAATATGTCTTACATATTTAAGAATGAGTGGATGTATAAGTGTCTGGATGAAGGATTTAGTAGGTGCATGACTGACTGTATGAGTGAGTGGTTAAATGTGTCTCACTGAGTGCATGGGTTAGTGACTAAACTGTCTTAATTTGTGCATCATTATGTCTGTTGTTCTGTAAACTGCTGCATGTGTTGATCAGTAGCTATATGAGTAACTATATGGGTTATTGATTGGTTGCCCAAGCATTTGTATGGGAGACTGAGTGTGTATGTGGGTGGCTGGGAGGTGTATGACTCTGTGCATAGATGTATGGGTTCAAAGGTGCATGTGGAAACAGCTGTATGGGCGGTTGACTGTGTGCATGACTGTATTGGTGAGTGAATAGATATCTCAGTGCTACATGTCAAAGTAAGTACATATGTAAAATACAGTACATGTGAGAGTTGACATATATAAATAACTGTGCATAAGAGCCAGTGAATGTGTGAGTGGCTGTATGGATCATTGTGAACTTGTATCCAGGATTGTATAAGTGAGTAAATATGTTTTAGTATATGTTTGAATAAGTAAGGTGTGTATAACTGTATAGTTGTGAAAATGGAGGTGTGATTGATTCTTTGCATGACTGACTAGGTGTGTAAGTAACTCCATGGATGAGTGACAGTCTGTGAGTGTCTGTTTACACTGAGTGTATCTAAGGTTATATTAGAGTCTGAAGAGGTTCATCGTATTATCACATGAATGATGTCATCAGTGATGTGATCAGTAATGTCAAATGAGATGTCATCAGTGATGTCATCAGTGATGTCATTTGAGATGTCATCAGTGATGTCATCAGTGATGTCATTTGAGATGTCATCAGTGATGTCATCAGTGATGTCACTGACCATGTCATGAATGATGTAATATGTGACATGATCAGCAGTGGATTGCGGGTGCGCGATATATAGTTAGTACAACTAACTATATATGGAATTTCATTGGTTTTGTGTGAGTAAAATAAGGTTTTTTAAATGCTAATTCCTAACTATATATGGTGTATAACCTATGGTTTTTTCAGTGAATATATATATAAATATATATATATAAATATATATATATATATAAATATATATATATATATATATATATATATATATATATATATATATATATATATATATATATATATATATATATTGAAGCTCCAAAGTTGCACCGGTAATCCCAGGGCACTCTTTCAGCGGGTGCAAGCTCCGCGCCGATACTCGCGCAAATTATTCCAGCTCAAGAAAACGTTTCATTCAGGAAACGAAGAAAAGCGCACTCCGGGGGTAAAGCAGCAAGGTTTAATTTTCAGCCCACAAACACTTGTGCAACAGACGCGTTTCGGACGCCAAGTCCTTCGTCAGTGTTTACACTGACGAAGGACTTGGCGTCCGAAACGCATCTGTTGCACAAGTGTTTGTGGGCTGAAAATGAAACCTTGCTGCTTTACCCCCGGAGTGCGCTTTTCTTCGTTTCCTGAATGAAACGTTTTCTTGAACTGGAATATATATATATATATATATAGTGCCCATGCCCCGGGGGATGGGGTCCCGGGCCCGAAACTGGCCTCGGGAGGGGGGCCAATGTTGAGAGGGGGTGCACGTGGCCCCCCTCCTGGAGCCAGTGATGGCCCTGGGGACTGCCACTCCCGAGGGCTGGCTCCTGCAGTGTCCCAGGGTGCCCACCCCAAGGACACTGCTGTTTGCAATGAGAGGGCGGGAGTTTTGCGGCTCCTGCCCTGTCATTGCAAACTGCTTTGCTTCATTGAAGCAAGAGCAGGGAAACCTGCTCTCGCTTTAATGAAGCAAAGCAGATTGCTTTTCCACACGGGGAGCTGCATGTTAGTAGCTCCCCTTGTGGAAAACCCATGCCGGCTCCCACAGGAGGCGGGAAGCCAGTGGGACCGTGGGGGCAATGGAGCTCCCCCCACGGTCTCCAACAGAGAGGACCAGTCCCGGGGGATGGGGTCCACAGGGCTTGAAGTGGCCCTGGAGGGGGCCACGCAGCCCCCCTCCCCATCAAAATTAAAAAAAGGTCCCGGGGTTTGGGGTCCGCGGGCCATAATTGGGCTGTGGAGGGGGGCCCTCCTCAGAAATATAAAAAAAAAGCAATGGCCAGGTCTCGGGAGATAGGGTCCCTGAGGACGGATGTGGCTCGGGAGGGGGCCATGCGGTCCCCCTCCCCTGTAAGAAATAAAAAATAAAACAAGGCAGAGCCCCGGGGGATGGTGTCCCCGGGGCTAAAAGAAGCCTCAGGAGGAGGGCCACGCAGCCCCCCATCCTTTGTAAATTGTTTTTATATATATATATATATATATAGAAAGTGCCCATGCCCCAGGGGATGGGGTCCCGGGGCCGAAACTGGCCTCGGGAGGGGGGCTGCGCGGCCCCCTTCCATTTTGAAATTAAAAAAAGAGAGAAATTAGGGCTCAGGCCCTGGGGAATGGGTTCCCAGGGCCCAAAAAACAGGAAAGGAAGGGGGCCACAAAGTCCCCTTCTACAAAAGAACATTTTTTTTAAAACTGGCATCACACCGGAGGCCCCTCCCTCTCCCAGCAACACTATGCAAAAGCACCCTGTGGTGCGTTTTAAGTTGGGGAATTAATTCTCTTCAACCCTGAGGATCTCTGGGGGCCAACTAGCCCACCAGGTTCCTCCAGTAAGTGCCACTGCGCTGCGTTGTCGAGGTGGGCCAGGCCATGCCCTTTTCTACATCTCTCTGCAACGCAGCTATGTGGTGCTTACTGGAGGTACCTGGTGGGCTAGTTGGACCCCAGGGACCATCAGGATTCAAGGGGAGTTAATCTCCCATCTTAAAACGGCCACAGGGCGTGTTTGCACACGTCATCTCAGGCCCCCCCCTTGCCCCCTGTGCAAATGCACCTCGTACCACATTTTAAGAGGTAGTTTTAATCCTCCTGCCCTATTATGTACCAGGGCCTTACAGAGGAGGTCTTGCTAATCACTGGGGTACCCCAACACATAGTGTTCCCTAGTGTATGTAGCTGTATTCTAAGTGTATTTTAGCATAGCCCTGTCTCTAGGCCTGGTTAGTCAGAGTCAGTTACCACCAGTACCAGTCTGAAAAGGTTGTGGGCACAGGGTGATTTTTGCAACAAGGCCTCTTTCTGCACATGTCTTGCTTCTTCCTGCACTTTTCTTCGTCTTTGTGGACTTCTGTTGCTTCTGTATTTCTTTTGCTTCTTTCTGTGAGTTTTTTCTTCTTTCTTCACATGTCCTACCTCTGTAGGCATAGTTAGAAACTAGCATTTAAAAAACCTTTAATATTCCCTTAAAAAACCATAGATTTCAGGCACGTTATAGTTAGAAATCAGCATTTATAAAACCTTCGAAACTCACTGAAAAAAACCATAGGTGATGTCACTGACCATGTCATGAGTGATGTAATATGTGACGTTATCAGCAGTGCGTTGCAGGGGCACGAGTTATAGTTAGCTGAACTAACTATAACAGTGAATTTCTATGGTTTTGTATGAGTGAAATGTCCAACTAACTATAACGCCCCTGAAACCTATGGTTTTTCAGTGAATTGCTAAGTATTTTAAAATGCTAATTTCTAACTATAACGTGCCTGAAACCTATGTTTTTTGTGTGAATATCTATATATATATTGTAGTTCCAAACATCCAGTGAATAATGATAGAAGAATAGCGGACCCAGAAAGTTCTATGTGCCAGAAATATTTATTTTAAGACACCCTGCATCGCCGCCATGACGCGTTTCAGCCCCAACTGGACCTTGATCACATATATAATTTTCCATTAATTCTTATGGAGTGTAATTTTAATTTCCTGCACCTGTTGTTTTCTATGGAAGTGTGTTGCGGTACCAGTGGTTGGCCATGTGTGGTGCTTGATTTAGCCCAAGGATGGGCTGCAGTACATTCAATTCTGTTGTGGCTTTTAGGGGTGCTGTTCCTAAAAAATTATTTTTGGAATTGCAATGCTCTTATTCTTCGGTGGGTGAGTGTCCCGCCAAACCCCTTTCTTAAATTTCCATTAACCATCATAAGTAATTATTCTACATTTTCCCACCACTCTCCTTCATACCGCTCTCATTTACTACAAATGACATCTGCATAGATCTTCACCACCCTGGTGGAAATGTCCTCATCAAAAAGGTAGGAGTAACAGATATCTCTGGCCGTAGGATTGTGAACTGTACTTTGTCATCCATGGGTAGCACTACTTTATGTACTAAAAAATAAAGTTTGTGAATCGGGCACTGAGTGCAGGATTACTGCTGCTGGACGCGGGCAAAGTGCGAGAGAAATTTTGGAAATTAGATTTCTAAATCTTGTCAACAATTAGAACCACTCTAATCCTTCATCTGATTGGGCATGCTGTGCTCCTGCTATAGTTTTGGAAGGCTTATTATGCTCCATGTTAGGAAAGATCACTCGAGTACCCTCTTACAGGATCTCTCTTTAATATAATCATTAAATTACCTGCTATCTACTGGTTTAGGGCTGGAAAAGACAAACTTATGATTCATCTTCAGTGCATAGGTTTTATTTAAGATTTAGTTATGCTAATTTTTAGCATTCAGAGGATGATTTGTGTTCATTTTAGTCCTCACAAAATCTATGCATTCCTAAGTGACACGATTACAAAAAGTTAGATTACAGTCTGAATTAATAAATCCTGATACACCAAGTCAAGTTTTGACAAATTCTCTCACCATCACTTCCACTTCAGACCACAGAACATCAGTAAGTACTGTAGATTTTTGGTCTTATGAGTTTAGCATTAGGAGTGGAAGCATTAGAGTTTGCACAGGAGGGCAGGATTAT
Source organism: Lissotriton helveticus (assembly GCF_964261635.1). Classification (NCBI taxonomy): domain Eukaryota; kingdom Metazoa; phylum Chordata; class Amphibia; order Caudata; family Salamandridae; genus Lissotriton; species Lissotriton helveticus. The sequence goes on along the minus strand of NC_136063.1, from coordinate 525,014,029 downwards.
TCCCCTTGCATACGTAGTGAACACTCACATAGGTATCATTTTTTCTGGTAGTCACAGACAACACAATATTTTCAAGGGCTGTGGGAGAATAATTTTTACAATGCACATGTATTTTCTATGTGAAAAGAAGAGGAAATATTACAGGCAAAAAAATTAGATGATTAGTTTTACACGTTTTTCTACAGCTCGAGTGTCTTAACCCTGAAGTGTAGTCAATTCGGATTGAAAAAAATAAATTGTGTTTCCTTATCTCCTTGATCTGGTCGCTAGAGGCCCTATGGTCCCAAGAATATTACTCTATCTTCACTTAACTATTCTCCTCAAGTAATTATAGGTCATGTTTCTTTTTTTAGTAAATCTTTTTTTCTGTGCTTTTACCTAAGTGCTAAGCTGTGGGTTGAACTCATCAGGTATTTCAGTGCTGATGTGTGAATTGAGGCGAAATGTATCATTTTATGTTAAACTTGGGTTAGTTTTTGTAGAAAGGGTTATTGCTTCTTTCACAAGGTTACCACTTGCCTAAGGAGAGTTATGTTACGTTGGATTGACTATATTACCTGTAAAATAATATGTACAGTGCCCTTTTCACCTTTGAGCTAATGCAAATGTGACATAAGAACTCTAAAGCTAAAGCTCTGCAGTTGCTTTATTTATTTATTTATTTATTTATTGATTTTATAGAGCGCGACAGCTACCCATAAGGGTTTCCCGGCACTAGAAAGGCAGAAGCAACCCAGCACTCACCAATCAAGATTATTGATTAAAGAGCCAGGTTTTAACGGCTCGGCGGAAGCGAGCATGACAGTTCTCCACACGAATCTCGAGGGGGAGAGAGTTCCAGAGTCGTAGCCCCAGGTTGGCAAAGGCGCCACCTCCAATTTCCGAGAGTCTGTACTTCGGTACGGAAAAAAGATGCTGAGAAGAAGAGCGAAGAGTGCGCGAGGGAGTATAGCTCTTAACAAGAGACTGAAGGTACACAGGTGCAACCCCCGCTCTGATCTTATGCATGAAGCTTAAAGCCTTAAACTTCACGCGACTCTCGACTCTGAGCCAGTGGAGCTCGCGGAGGCGTGTGGTGATATGGTCCATTTTATGACAGCCGCAAAGGAGGCACGCGGCCGCGTTTTGCACCAATTGAAGTCGACGTGTGACCGCCCTGGTGGACCCCAGGTAGAGAATGCTGCCATAGTCCAACCTAGAGGTCACCAAGGCATTCACAACGGACTTCTGCATATCAGATGGAAGCATCCAGAATATTTTTCGGAGCCACCGCAGAATGGTGAAACAAGTCGCCGCCACCTTGTTGGCTTGACATTTCATAGATAATGTGTTGTCGATGATAACACCTAAGTTTCGCACATGCTCTGAAGAGGTGGGAAGTGGACCCATCACATCTGGCCAATGCCTAAGCAAATATACTAGCAAATATTCTAAACTCAAAATGTAACTCCTTTGCTTTAAAAGAAAGCATACATAGATAGGGTCATTCCGGGTTTTTCACAGCACATTGTGAGTATTTAGGACCAGATTAACTAAGCCTTTGCATTGTCCTTGTATCTTGCAAGGTGATTTAAGGACAACACAAAGGTTTTTGGTAATATTTTCAAAACAACGCCAGGTGTGATTTGCACCACCTTGCAAGACCTCATGAAGAAATGTAATGCAATGTAGTGACTTGTGCTGTGTTGGGACATCTCATACTTGTAGGTGTTTATGGGTGGAGCATAGGCATTCCCGTGCATCCACCCTTGGAATTAGATGCAATCCCATGTTTACTGAAACAAGTAAATCTGGGGTTCCATTGAAATGGTACGCCAGCCCTACCATGGTGCAACAAGAAGAATATTTTTATTTGGCCTCATTCTTTACTCTTTCATTGTGTGCTACATGCTGCAGCACACAGAGAAAGAACAAATTGCCTCTGATGATTATGTTTGTCAGGAAGCTCTTTCTTCCTGCACAAAAACAATCCTAGGTTTAATGCAGTCATCCTTGCAGCATAGGGCAAGGATGCCTGCATTGGGGCTAACCAGCACACAGTGCACCTGCACTGAGATGGAGCCGAAGTATGCCCTCTCTTGGTAGATATGGCACATTTCTGCTTTCTCTGATTCACACAGCACAGCAACTTCCTGCCCTGATTTGAGTGAAACAATAGTAAATATGCCCCTCACACTTTTGCCGGTATGTCTTTATATTCTGCATTGAATATCTTTGTAATTGTTTCATTGTATTTTACTGATAAGCTAAGTATGTACACCAGAATCTTCATCCAACAATTGATATATGAAATTCATCCACACAGATAAAGATCATTGTGTGTGATATGTCTGAAATATTTTTACTAAATACATACACAAATCATAGATAACATATTCTCAATCTCATATGGTGTTCATCCATAAAGAATTCCATACTAAGATGAACAGCATAAGATATTTCCTGGATTTTACTAGCACATATTCTAAATTCAAAATGTAACTCTGTTGCTTTAAAAGAAAGCATGCATAGATAGGGGCATATTTCGAGCCCCTTGTGCTGCCGGAGCGTCACTTTTTGTGACCCTACAGCAGCGCAAAACACGAAACCATATCTATAAGATCACGCAAAGCCGCTATGCATGGCTTTGAATGACCTCATAGATATGAAGCAAGTCAAGGCAGCACAAATTGCTGTATTGCCTTACTCTGTGCTCGTGAGGCCTTCCAAGGGCATTGCAGTGGGTTTTGCTATGCAACACCCTTGGATTTTGACACTTCCCCAGATTTACAAGAGCATGTAAACCTGGGAAGTGCCAAAACCATACGCATCTTAAGGTGAGGAGTAATAAGGAGAATTAACTTAGGGCCAGATGTACTAACATTTTATTTTGCGAGTCTCTAATTGTGATGTTTTTATGACTGGAAATTAGAGACTCACAAAATGAAATGTACTAATGTGTCTCAGACACATTAGTGATTACCAAATGGGTTGCAAGGGACCTACTTCATCAACATTCATGAGGTAGGTAGTAATTTGCGACCCATTGGGAATGGGCAATAACACACAGATGGTGGCCCTGTGGGGACAGCAGACCACCATGTCTGTGTTTGCTTTTAAATAAAGTAACTTTTTTTTTTCATGCAGCCCGTTTTCCTTAAAGACCATTGCCTGCTCTTAAAAACATTTTCCTACATTCACGGGGTTGCCTGGGGGTATCTTCCTGTTTGCAAATGGCTTACCACCTACTTCAAGTAGGTGGTGAACTGCGATTGTTTTGCAACTGAAAAATTGCAGCGAAAAATAATCGTACATGCCCCTGCGATTCGCTATTAGGAAGGTAATAGGTTACCAACTTACAAAATAGGGTTTTTACATAGGAAAATGTATTTTAAAGGTCACAAATGGCCTGATGGGCCGTTTGCAACTGGTAAAATGCTTTGTTCATCTGACCCTTTATTTCTCCTAGTGTTTTCCTCTTTCTATGTGTGCTGCATTCTGGAGCACACATAGAAATAGGAAAATGCCTCTTAATTGTTTCTAGATAAATGATCCAAGTTGTAGACCAGGTGTTAAGTTCCAAGTAGTTCTTTATTAAGTTTCAATTGTAGTTGTAGGAAGATGAAGGTAAGATGGAAATAAGATAGAAGTATAGTCCCTCCAGGAGCAGTCTCCCTCTGCTCAGCCTCTCATCCTCAACTGACACTGTTTCCACCAGTCCACACACCAACATTCCATGACATCATACAGCATTCTCCAGCTATGCAGACTGAACAGAAGAGAGAGGATTGATGTAAAGAAAGAAGAGAGGAATTAACCATTACAACAGCACCCACGGAGTATATCATGTTTTAACGCTGATCATGTTGATTAGCGCCTACCATGTATCCTAGAGTCGCTATTTCGCATTCTTGACAGCAACCTCTTTTAATTCATGTGATCACCAACACTTTGGTGACACTGTGGTGCAAAAGGGTGAAATACAACATGTTGTAAAATGAGAAAGAGTGCATGCTATCCACCAACATGTGAAACAAGATTTAGGATTAAAATTGCAATTGTTGATATACGTTATAGCATTCAATCCATGTGTGATGTGTGGCTATAATTTCTCATTCGGAATGATACATTTTAGTTGCCTTTTCCTAAAGCTTACATTTCATTTTTTTGATAATAATCACTAGACACAGTCCTAGACACAGTCCTCTCAACCATTGCAAAAATTATAGTGCTATACTTTGCACAGGAAATCATGATCTTTTGTATTGCTACAGCCAATGCAGTCAGATATTGTACACAAGTTGAGGATTCTAGCATGGCTTGAGTCATGCCAAACAGTGCTGCATACCAGTGTGTTTGCCCAATGATTTCTTGCAAGACGAAGGCTGCTTGTGTCTTAAAAGGTTTGCATGAAGGGCATAAATCAAATACATGAATGTGATAAGTTTAAATAGGATAACTTCTCGAATTTCAAATACAGTATGACCAGAATTGCGAGATAGTGTTAACAGTGTGTAATAAATGTGATGAGTACTTAAATAGAATTGTGTTCCATATTTCATACTTTGTCACAGACCAGTCACTTCGGAGCACACAACATTCACTTGGTGTTGTATGTGGAAGACTGGCATCACTCAGGTTATGATGGTCACAGAACTACAGTGGAAGTCCTTAGGGGTAATAGTTAGCTCCGGCACTGCAAGCATGAAGACTGAAGTGTTACCCCTTAACTCCAATTGATTCTTGGAGTGGTTCATGGGTCGATATTCATTTTAGAATATAAATGCAATGGAACTGTATGCAAAGGGAGGGGTGTTCATTTTATGACCTACAGGTATAAATACAACGCATGTTGATGCTATTCCCCATTACACTCTTGAACTGGTAGTAAAAGGCTTTGTTAACTTGGCTGAAGAATAACAATGCAATGCCATGAAAAAACTCAACTGAACCTCGGGTCCTCTTAAGAAACCAAATGAGTGTCACTGTGAGTGGTTGGCAAGAGGAGCTGCCTTAAAATCTTCATCTCATATTGAACTCATACTACCTTTCTAGCGTGCAACAATGACCTTGGGCCTAAATGAGGGTGGATTGCTACTGCTCGGGTTCAGGTCTTGTTGCCAATTATACAAAGAATTTCTCTTCCTCTGACCTCCACTCACACCCCTAGGAGCTCTCTCAGATCGAGAGCAGAGTATTGATTAAGTAAAGTTTGATATTGGCAGTAATCACAGTAGTGGACTGATGACTGGTGTGAACAGACACAACGTCTGAGAACCCTTACTGTTTGTTGGTGGTTTACTGTGCATGGCCGCCTTCCACTTTTAAGCAACAGACATAGGCTGCCAAATTCCAACAGAGATAATAACACTGAACTGCAGCTTCTAGTGTTGAGTAACAGTGGTAGGCTATCTTCCGGGGAAACAATATTATTGCACCACTAGAGTAAGAGTGGTTAGACACTGATATCGCATTGGGGTAACCCCTACAGAGGGATAGTTCTGTTAAGCCTTGAAGTTGTAAATCTTTAACATATATTAATCAGTTCTTTTTCTCAGAAAGGTACTCTATAGAGGGAGCGATTAATTCCAACATCTAATGGGTTGAAGCAAGGTTGCCTTTTGGCTCCGTTGCTATTTTCCTTATATACTGTTGATTTACCCATCGCTCTTTCGGCTTTCGCCGGTATTGCCCCGTCCTTGGGGGGTGTTCCAATTGCATGCCTTATGTATGCAGACGACATCCTAATTTTGGATCTCACCCCAAAGGGCCTAAATAATCGGTTGCATGCACTTTCTGAATATGCTGAAAGTCATTTTTTATCTATAAATACGGCAAAAAGCAAGGTGATTTGTTTCTCTGGTAGAAAGAAGTCTAAATGTTTTAACTTTTCTTGGGTTGTGGGGGGGGAAAAACTAGAATGTGTGAATTCTTATACCTTTTTAGGTAAAATTGTCACTCATAATTTAAGTGACAAACCACACATAGACAATAACTCTCGGAAGGCTATTTCTCAGGGAAAGAGCTTAGTTTCCCTGTATAAAGCCACAGGTAGAAGGCATTTTTCTATTCTTTTAGATGTTTTCAGAGCGAAAGTTCCAGCCTCCCTGTTATATGGAATTGAGTTAGTTGATCCAAAAAAATGGAGTTTTTTAAACTCTGCGGAAGGAAAAACTCTACGGAGTTTAATGTCTGTAGGCACAGCAAATTCGACTGCTTCCTTGAGACAGGAATTGGGATTACGTAGCAGCAGGGTACAAGGTCTGGCTAGTATCATACGCTGGGTAGTAGCGTTATCTAAAGGTGAACCCAATACCTTAAGAAACCTCATAAAAAATGAATTATTAGGATCTTTTAATGACTTCTCATCGATTGTAAAAAACTTCAGATTTGCGTTGTTACAATTGAAATTAGATGAGGAGACTCTATTTCTATTGTCCCCTCATCAATTAAAAACTGTTTTGAAGTCAGCTTCTTGGGAATTGGGGTTTTGCCTTGATAGAGACTTTTGTCTAGCGAAAAAAGGTTGTACGCCTGTTATTGAATCTTATACCTTGCGGAAAGCTCAACCGTATATGTACTGGAACATCTCCCATGGCGTGAGACGCCTGGTGTACTTATTAAGACACAATTTGCTTCCGCTAAAAGTTCTACATGCCAGCTGGTTTGGTTGTTCGGCACGCTGTGATCTTTGCCAATTGTATGATCAGGATCTAGATCACGTCATGTTCGTTTGCCCTACACTGATGCCCTGCAGGCGTAGATGGTTAAGACCAATTTGCTTACAACTTAACATATTTTCAGCATCTTTGTTTAAGGCAGCCTTGATTAACCCACCTAATGAAATGTTTGCTTTTAAACTGTACAACTTTTTCAAATGTTTTTTGGACCTGTATTAAGTTATCTCATGTGTTTGTGATGGAAACCTATTTTACACATTTTTTGCTTTGTATGTATATGCTGTTTTATGTGGACCTCATAAAGAGTTCCTTATCATAATAAATAAACTTTGAAACTATAGAGGGAGCTAGCTAAAGAGTTGGAGAGACTGTGAAAGGTGATCTGGAGGGGAAATCCTATCTGCTTACAGGGGCAGACAGGCTGTGAAATTCTGCAATAGGCTCAGGAGCCCCATAGGTTCTCCCCAATTAGTGACTTATTAGATCTGAGGGGCACATTTCCTGCTTGCACCAGAGAAACCATGTTCTCAAGCAGCAGGGATAATCTATTCACAATCAATTTGGCTAGTATTTTATTATCGCAGTTAAGCAATGATAACAGCCTGTAGGAGGCACAATTTGTGGTATCACATCTGATGACACTTGCCTATGACTGAGGTGGCTTTCAGGTTCCTGACCTTGAACTCTTCTATTATGTGGAACAATGTCACTGCAATTTTGCTACTATTGGCCAAGAGCAGAGTGGCTTTGAATTCGGGAGGCCGTGATGCATCCAAGGTCAATAAGTGGCAATGATTGTGTTGAGACCAATGCACTGAAGCTCCCAGTGACCTCATGACCAAAAGATATATAGATCCCTCTTAGGATTTGCTGAGCCAGGCAAGAGGTAGAGGTGCAAGGGGATGGCTGTAATGAAAGCCGTCCTCTGGTAACTGCTAGGACTACCAGGTCTCTTACGAATTGTGGCTGATGGAGACTTGCAATTTTGAAGGACTTGTGGCATAACCGTGGGATCCTCTTGGGATGCATGCAATGCCTTTTTATTATGACCCCATGGATCTATTAGTGTACCTTGATGAGTGGGTTGGCTGCCACAATACTCATAAGAATCTGGGTGATTAAAGTGAATGCCGCAAACTATAATACTGTTCGTGCTCCTGATGATTCCTGGACTGCAACTATGATTACACAGTGTTTGTTGTTGTCCTTTGTTTGTTGGAAAATAAAATACAATAAAAAACAACTGGTGAGACTTACATCAACTGTCAAACCAAGATAATTGAGTAGCCTCCTGCACCGTTCTTTCTTTCCCCATCAACCCTCCTCCCAGAATTTACCAATGGTCTGCTGCACGACAGAAGTGGATAGCCAGGGGGAATCTAGGTGGTGTGAGGATATTCAGGGTAGTGCAGTTAATACATATGCAAAGCCATTGATGTTTCGATGTTTAAGACCAACACAGTTGCTCATAAATCAAAATGTATCACTCAGTTTTCCTTATCCTATGTGTCTGAATGTTCTCTTTCATTTTTTTCCCCATAATTTAATTTCTCATAAACCTGCTTATCAACTTAAATTTATATCCTGAAGAACATTTCATATCACATGAAAAAATGGGTGAGATGGATTTTAGAGCTCAAGCTTAAACTTTGACAAGATATGTGCGTATAGGAGATGCTAGATGTGCATGTAGGAGGCTACTGAAAACAGTGTCTCAGACATTGCAAAGGTAATTTCATATTTATTTAACTTATCTTGTGAGCCCAAAAAGTCACATTATATAAACCTAATGGAATGTACATGATTCTTAAAGATCATAAATTGAACAAATCATTGTGAATGTGGTAAACATCGAGGGCCTCATTTATGAGAAATGACGCATCGCTGCGTGAAAGCAGCGATGCGCCACTTCTCAGTGCGCACTCCTTGCGACATACCTGATGCGTCATATTTAATGTATGACGCATCATATCGAAAGAAGTTATAGATACGTCAGTATTTCTGACGTATCTGTAAGCGCAAAAGTGACGCATTGCTGGAGTGTGTCACAAAAGTGACGCAACTCCAGCAATGCTTCCTTTCACATGGTGCAAGCCCCATGTGAAAGGGCTTGCGTCAGTCTTACGCCTGCTGTGAGGCAGGCGAAAGATTTTGACGCCACGGTATCCTAGAAGTGACGCAGTGAAATCTCATAGATTTCACTGCGTCACTTCTACGACCCTTTCTTGCGTCAATACGCCCCCTTTGCATACATTATACCTGGCGCAGGTATAATGTGACGCAGGGGTTTACAAAGTGACGCATCTACCTAGATGCGTCACTTTGTATATATGGCGCAACAAGGCGCATTGTTTACGCCACTGGTGCGTCACAAAAAGTGGCGCACCGGCGGCGTAAAAGTGACGCAAGGGCTCATAAATGAGGCCCCGAGTATGTTGTATATGACAGGATGTCCCACCATCTGAGGACCAGTTATTTAAAAATGTTTAATTTTTGGTCAGGTACCTGTCTGGATATACAGACGCTATTGGAGGAGAAAAAGAACACTAGCTTAACATGAATGTATAAGCAAGAGCCAATACTAATTGCAAATAAAGGAATAAAGCTAGGAGTGACATTTATCATAATGACGAAGAATGAGAATGATAAAAAAAGATAGTTAGATCTTCAAAGTAAAGGAAATGTACAAAACGATCAAAAAGGATTGTTAAATCTTCAAAGTAAAGGAAATGTACAAAACGGTTGGCGGATGGCATCATTGGCTTTGATGACTGTCCCCCAAACATTTTCAATTTTTTTGATTTCCAGAGACAAAGTCCCAAACTGGGACAAACAAACAAAATGAATGCCCCCCTCACCTTGGAGTTTCCCTCGGGGTGTGAGGGCTCATTCTTTTTTTTTTCCTTTCCCTCACAACCAAGACTTTTCCTGGCAGTGGTGGACAGGAAAAAAGGATTTTACACCTCCCATTCTAAATAAGGCAGGTGGTGTAATGTCTTTCCTCTGATGGCCCCGACTCTGTTGGGTCATCTGAGGAAGTATTCCACTGAGGTCGCCATTGGAAACTAATTCAATGAATACTTGAGATCTGCCCGTCGTTAGAGACGGGTGTGCTGAAGGTTTGGTGTACAGGTTACGCCGTAAATATCTTGTATAAAAGAATGACCCCCCTCAGGCTCTAACCCAATTATATGCATGTTTTTTTTTAATATTGTAACTCCTCTTTTTGAATTTGATAAATAACGCAAAAGACCAACTGTAGTATTTTTGACCATTGTTTTCTCACTCCTAACTGTAAAGCAGAAGCAAGCAAATTCATAATATAAATTCAATAGGTAAACTATATATTGATCCCCCTGTGTTAAGGAGATTTTTTTCTCGTTCACCTTTCTCTGCTTATCTCATTGCCTTCCCTACCTTTTCCCAGATTCCTTTTTAAATGTAAGCCTATAAATTTAATTAACTATCAAAAGAAATGCTGATTTTGAAGTGGATGTGATTAGAATGATTTATTGTATGAATTTGTAAATGATTTTGTTGAAGTCTGTCTGCAATGTGGTTTCCTATGTGCTATTGTATGTGCTGTTCAAGCTGAATGGATTGATATGAAGCTGCCCATGAGTTTAGTAATACCAAGATCATGGGCGTTGCGTAGGTGTTCCCATGCAACATCCATGGATTTTGATGCATTCCCAGATTGCCCAGAAGTGGTAGACCTTGGAATACACCAAAAATCTACATCTCGTCCAGGTGAGGCATAATGAAGAGAAATACGTTTATTTCTCCTTCTTTTTTCATCTTTCTATGTGCGCTGCACAGAAAAGGAAAAAGCCTCAGGAGATTGTTTTGTGCAGAAAGGTGCCCTTTTCCTACACAAAAACAATTCTCCTTACAATGCAGGCACCCTTACACCATAGGGCAAGGGTGCCTACATTGGCCTATGGCAGTCAGAAGGGCACCAGCACAGGGGAAAAGGCAGGAATGCATTGTATTGACTTAAATACAGTGCATTTCTGTCCTTTCCCTGTCATGCAGCACAGCGCAGCAAGGTGACTTGCTGTGCTGCATAACTTGGCTATAAAAATGGCCCATAGTGTGGTTTACTCATCAAACAACCAAGTATTTGGGCTTTTCCTGAAGTTAAGCAGTTTATCTTCCTGCTTCAAAGTCAGAGGCAGCAAGTTTGATACTTTGAAACTTTAACCTGGGAGCGTGGCTTAAGATCTGTGGCCAAAAGGCAGAATCCCAAGTAGACAGAGAACTCCCCATGAGGAGAATCCCAGATTTTTATGGATTTAGCTTAATGTAATTGGTGTTCATTCATCAGCGAACCATTTCCAAAGCCATGGAGAGTGATGTAAGTCCAGAACAGGGAGCATCCTTTACCCCGCATGAGTTACTCTGCAGTGCCATTACCACACAGTTTTTACAACACAAAATCGCCGCCAAGACCTGGAACACTCTCCCAACCAATCTACGACAGACTCAGGACCTACTGGCCTTCAGAAGACTCCTCAAGACTTGGCTCTTCGACCAGTAGCGCCCCCCCCCCCCAGCGCCTTAAGACCCTAACGGGTATGTAGCGCCTTCTATAAATGTAATGATTGATTGATTGATTGAAATGTAGATTGCACTGATCATTATTGTTGTGTCTATGCTGATAGTTTAGGGTAGTAAATGAGGATGAAAAGTATTAGGTAAATGAGCTAGATTATAGAACTGATGGCCAGTCCGAAAGATGAGTGGGTTAAGCTGAATAGATGATGGTCAAGTATCATTCGCTATTCTCATCTCCACATGTCTGCATCACATGTTCCTTTGGATCAAACAGATCTTCCTTTGCATGAATGAAACCAAACCCGAACTCCTATTACAGAAGACACAAACCCCAACTTACTGCCCTTTATCTGGTCCTCAGGCATCCGGCTACAACCTTTTAACTCGGACTTGGGAACATTTTTTATACTGGGCTCTCTTTTATATCCCACAGCAATGCTAGGCTTATGGAGTCAACAAACAACTCTCATTCCTCTAAAGAATCTCTATCTTCACCAAACATCCTAAAGAGCTCATAAAATGGTTATGGCATACCTTGGCTACTGCAATGTAATTTACACAGGAATCCAAAAGCAACTAATATAAACAGACCTACAGAGTGTGCCAGCAAACACTACAGTACAGTATCAACCAGCACTAAACATACTTCACTGTCCCCCATATGATACAAGATTCTATTTAATGTCCTCCTTCAAAGTCACAGGCATTTGGGAGAAAGGTGCAACATACTTACAATAACTAACTCCACATTATGCATGAAAAATGAATCTTTTCTCATTGAATGCCCATCAATGAAAATGTTTGGAACATGGGGACAGATCTATATTAGACTGGGTCCTGATTCTGTAGACTGCATTGAACCCAACCCTGAATGCAAAACCAATTGTGGTTTCTCACAGGAAATGGGTAATAACTAAACTATAGCTGATCATATGACTATTCAAGCAAAAACGATTCTCTTCATATATTCCAATGGTCCCATACTTGTCTTTTTGATAAATAGTGCTTCATCTCAAATATCTGACTCCCGTTAACTAGCACTTTCTTTGTCTAGTGCATCTTTTCTGATTCCCTGAAATCCAGACAAATGCTGCCCGTCCTCAAAAGGACAACTCTGACTCCCACTAAACTGTCCAAATCTCACCCAATTATCAATCCTAGAAAAGTGACCTGAGAAGCAATTTACCTTAACATTCACCTCTCTTCTTACAGTTTTGGAGTTATAGTATGCCTTTAACTTTGATGTTGATTCTTGGTATAGCTTTAGCCCTCATGCTGTGCATCACATCTTTTGGAAGTCAATGATGAGGGTTTGTGATTGGTTATGTTTCTGGATCTCATGGTGGCATTTAATATGATTGACCAAAAGGACCTGCTGAATATTAGTGCTAATCAAATAGGTTTGGAGCTTGACTGGCTTGACTGGCTCTTCTCCTTCCCCGCTGGCCACTTCTCATTTTTACATTGCACTTACGACATTAATATCTGTACACCAGTATGCAAATGGTATCCTGTTCTAGGTACTCTGTCCACTCAGACTGTCATTCAACAACTGTGAGACGGTTCCGATATTATAGAGAAATAGAAGACATTCCAGTTTCTGAGGCACAATTTGTTCTAAGAAGAACTACTTTTAATATCCTATTCTGCACATTCCTCTTTAATTATATCTTTGCTTTATGGTTCAAGCAAAATCTCTGGTGTCTACGCTTGACTCCTCACTGAAGTTCCAACCTCACACTAGAAAACCTCTGTCTCTCTTGCCTCCTTCTGATTTATCTGCACCAGTGTGGCATTTATACTTTTAAAATTGGATCTCTTGTACCTAGAGGCGGGTCACAATTAGTGGGTGCAACCTGAAGACATTTTTTTGTGATATTCCTGTATTTTTGCCCTGTGACCTATGTACTAAGAGATAGCATCACAAAATTCCATTTTGCAGGGAGTGCCACAGAATGACCTGCTAAAGAATAATAATTAGGCAGGTGGCTATTTGGCTACTAGCACAGGGCATATTGGCCTACAAGTGACAGGATACCACCATCTCTGTAGTTTCATTTCTAAATGGGAGTGTTTGTTCCTAAAGCAGCCCATGCTCCTCAAATGAACAGGCGCTGCTTAAAAAAGTGTTTCCCACTTGGGAAGACATTGGCAGAGAATGTAATAGTCCATAGAACCACTGTCTACTCCCTCAGAAGTTGCCCAACATGATTTCCAAAGTGGAAGCTGTCCAATGGGCACAGGTTCTCATTTGCGAATCAGTTACTACCTCCTGTGAGGTGTGAGTGACTTTTCAATGGTTTGCAACCATAATTACAGTCACAAACAATTGTTTTGTACTATTGTCGATTGAAATTAGGAGGGGAAACCCCTCTCACACTCCCTTCTTATTGTAAATTGGAACTACTCGCGAAAAAACGCCTTTTGTGATTCAGTATAGCTTTTTTAGGACATTACAAAAAGCCCTTTTGTGGTCACAAACTCTGTGATTTTTCAAATCCGATCCCTCAAGAGCTATCTTTTTAGGTAGGCTTTTCCCGCACGTCGGCTGATTAGCCTTTCTTGTCTGGACAATAACTATTTCCACTTTAACCATTTTTTTTGTATCTTTGAATTTTATTTCGTCAACAGATTCCACATTGCTACATTGCCATTGATAAAAGAGTTGCACTTTATACATTTAAAAAAAATTTTTTTTGTAAAAAGTGTGTCCTTGTACCGGTATGTATTTTAAAGAGAAAGACCAAGTTCAATGTTGAATACCAAACTCAGAAGCAAAAAGGATGTTTGCCCCCAAATCTGAATTTCCCATGCCTCTTTGTAAAGTATGCATTGGGAGCTCTGTCTTTAGCTCCGAATGTTGGCTACACTATGTGGCTTTCGATGAAGACCGCCCATTTATACACATTTTAGATTAGACGCTATGCAAACATTTAACCAGTGTGGCATTAAATAATCCATTTTTATTTCTAACTCCGCTTTTGAAACAGAGTGTTTTGTGCCCTATGCCAGTACTCTGCGATGTGGGGATTCCTGTTTGCATTATTTCAATCACCCGAGCGAATGGTGTACAAAAACCTCTCGGTCAGTTTATAAAAGCCAAAATTAATTTGAACATATTTCCTCCTGCTGTGTTTGCTCGCCCAAGTTGTGTGGGCTTTCCAAAAGCAACTGCAGGTTGGCTGGCAGCCTGGTAGGTGTGCATGTTCATTGAACTGACACTACGTGTGTTCTTCTTCTTCTCGTTATGGTTTCCCATCTGTGGAATGTTTATGGAATGTCTGAGGTGTGGCAGTGGCTTTACTTGCACAGCCGAGGAATATGATCCCTTTTTCTATACACAGACTATGTTAAACAAACATGATACTCCTCCTGGTACTGGGGGTTTGGCACTCATTGATTGCTCAGCTCCGTTCTCTTGGCAGAGGATCTTTGCTACTACAATATTCCTTAGAATGCCGTCGTCCTTCGAGGAAGGGCAACAGCCCTTCCGACAGGGTGGCATGGGCACCAGCCGCTACTCAATTAACATACCCCAGGGGCACATAGTTAAATGGTTATATGACGTGACCCTCAGACAGATTATTTACCTCTTTATAACACCTCCTGTACTCCATGCAAGCTTCAGCAATCTCGGAAGTCAATGGAAGATTTTGCTGCAATGTTTGTCTGGAGCAGCAACACAACCAACACAGTTGTTGGCCTTATTTATGAGGCCTTGCAACAGTTTTGCCCTGCTGTTGCATTACTTTTTGTGACACCTCAGCGGCGTTAAACATGACCGCTGTTGCGCCCTATTCACAAAGTTACGCATCTAAGCAGATGCATCACTTTGTAAACCCCTGGTCTACATTATACCTACGTCAGGTATAAAGTATGCAGGGTGGGCGCTCCCCCGCAATAAAGCCTTGCAGAGGTGACACTGTGTAATCTATCAGATTTCACTGCGTCCCTACAAGGAAGCAAATGTGTCGAAACCTTATGGCTGCCTCATGGCAGGCGTAAGGGTGATGCAGTCCTATATCCATAGCCCTCTTACCTGCATTGCTGGAGTTGCGTCACGCTTCCGACACAACTCCTGCATTGCGTCATTTTTGCTCCAACAGATATCAGTAAAACGGATTTCCTTGTGACATGATGTGTCATACAGTAAAGATGATGCATCTATCATGTTGCAAGGAGGGCGCATTGAAAAGTGACGCATCGCTGTTTTCGCGCATCGATGCATCACTTTTCGTAAATGAGGCTCTATCTGTCAAAGTGTGCTGACGCAACACTAGAAAGGGCCCACCTCTTGAAGAGGTAGGAGTAACTTCTTTATTCAGCGCCACAGCCAGCTGTCCCACACCAACTGTCCCGCTAGAGCTTCCAAACTGTACATTCAATAAAAACCTTTCTGACTGCAAGGGGCTACCGTAGCAGCCTGTTGATCATACCACTTACCAGTCACACCATTTACCAGCTACACCCCAACTGTCCTGTCATTAGGCACTCTTAAATGACAATAATTCTTGTACAACGTGTTGTAATAGATGTTTGCAGATATACATACTGAAGTGCTACCTTTGAGGATGCACTGGTACATATAATGTTGATTTCCATGTCTTGCTGTTATGATATGTATTTTAAGTCTGGAAATTTACTTCTAATTACCTTAATATACGACTGCCCTCCATAGCTGATACACCTTTCAGCCAGACCCAAAAGGCATCATGCTACCATCTCATATTCAGGGAAAGCTAGCGGCATGTATTCTCAATGTGTCTCATTCTACCCTAACTGGCACAGTTTCCTCACTTTCTTCCAACCCTCTTATTTTTTTTTATATGAGATTTGACTCATTATCACTTTCCATAGCCACACATTTACTAATTTCACACCAAGCAAAACGTAGCAATTTCATTGTGATTTATAATTTTCAGGGCTAACACAAAAAAGAGAGAATGGATTTTGTTCCAGGACACATAAGGTTTTAAAAATCTGTGGGGCTGCTTTAAGGCTGCAGACTGTCCCGCTCTTTGTAGGTGGAACATCTTGCAAATGGAAACAAAAACTGTTGTTTTGTTGGAAATCCTTCTCCCCAGTGAAGTCTGAGAAACCAGAAAACCTTGGCAGAAGTGATGAATGTCAACCTCACAAATTCATACCGCTTCACAGGCAACGGTTCTATCTTTGTTTTCTCTAGTGACATTAACATTATGTAGCAGATACATTTGCTATGGTACAATCTTGATTGACAAACTATCATTGGTGGCCATGGGGATAAGAGGTTAGTTATCATGTTGTGACCTTACTGTTGATGAGTGTATAGTCAGCCCTTTATTTTTAAGACACAAAGATTCACTCATACCAGTAGGTTTTGGGGTGTTAGGTTTTAGATGACATTCTAAACATGTTAGAAATGGTCATTTTATTCTTGTTGCTTACAACATGCCTTTTTGCTGTTTTAATGATATCCTGTGTTATTGTTTTAGACATACTGAGAAATGGAATATTCTTGCCCTAACAAATGCTTTTATTTAAAAGTGTCTATTTTTCTTATTGCAGTGTGTGTCTGCGTGATATTGTGAACAACGAAATGGGTTTGTTTCTGTTACCACTGTATCCATCACCCCCTCAAGGGGATTGTTGGTAAGCGCTGGTGAATTAAACTAAGTTCACTCGCATCACCCATGGGTGGAAAAGCAAACCTTGTAGAACTACACCAAAGTCATAGTTTTCGCAACAGTTGACACCCAATCAATCAATCAATCAACCTGGATTTATAAAGCGCTGCAAATCACCTGTGGGATCTCAAAGCGTTGGAGTTGCTATCTGCTTTGTGTGTGATCTGTTCATTCGAACAGCCAGGTCTTGAGTCCTTTCCTGAATTCCTGAAGTGATTAGGTGGCCCTGAGGTGCAAGGAAAGGTTTTTCCAAGCTTTGGCCTCCAGGTGTGAGAAAGAGCATCCTCCACTGTTGCCTCGTTGGTTTTGGGGGATGTTTGCAAGGAAGAGGGAGGTGGATCATGTCTGGTTGACTGGTGGAAGGTCATTTGTTTGTTGATATGTGCTGGTCTTTCGTTGTGCAGGGCTTTGGATGCGTCGGTCAACATCTTGAAATGGCATCTCTTTTGGATTAGTAGCCAGTGTAGCTTCTTGAGGTGTGGTGTGATGTTAGTCTGTCATGGAAAGTCAAGGATAAGTCTTGCCGATGAGTTTTGTATTGTCTTTAGGAGGCTGTGGTGATTCCTACATGGAGTGTGATCCCTGAGTCCAGCCTGCTGGGGATGAGGGCCTGCATGACGGTCTTTCTGTCATTGACTGGTAGCCACCTAAAGATCTTGCGAACCATGCATAGGGTGTGGAAGCAAGCAGATGAGACATCAATTGCCTGTTTCTTCATAGATAGAATGCCTAGGTTGCGGGCATGGTCTGTCGGGGAGAGGTGGTGGGTCGAGTTCAACAGGCCACCATGCGTCGTTCCATGGTGAGTTGTTGTTCCCAAAGATGAGGACTTGAATGAGTTGAGTATGAGACAGTTGTCCTTCATACAGTCAGTGACATTCGTCATACATCTGTGGAAGTTGGCTTTGGTGGTGGACGGGTCTTCTGAGGATGAGCTGGGTATTGTCGATATTGGAGATGATGCTGTGTCCATGCGATCTGACAGTGGTTGTCGGGGCGTCATGTACGTGTTGAAGAGTGTTAAGCTGAGGGGCAACCCTTGGGCACGATGCAGATGATCTTCGTGGGGTTTGGAGGCAAACGTGGGAGATGGATTCTCTGGGTTCTTCTGGTGAGGTATGAGGTAATCCATTTGAGGATGTCTCCCTGAAATCCGATGTGGTTGAGTCTGTTGACCAAGATGGGATGGGAGAGAGTGTTGAAGGTGGCTGACCGGTCCAGGATGATGAGGGCTGCCATTTCATCATGGACCAGGAATGCCCTTTATATTGTTGGTAGCTGTGATCAGGGCTGTTTCACTGCTGAGGTTGGCTTGGAATCGTGAATGAGAGGATTCAAGAAGATTGTTGAGTTCCAGGTATTCAGTGATTAGCTGGTTGATTGCCTTCTCAAGAACCTTCACTGGAAAGGAGAGCAGGGAGATGGGCTGGTAGTACTTCGGTTCTGCTGGGTCGGTGGATGGTTTCTTTGGGAAGGGCCTCACTTCAGTCTGTTTCCAGTACTCAAGGAAGGAGGCCAAGGGGATGGAGATAATCAGGACTTTGTTGAGCTCGTCTTCAACACTCTTGGTCCCGAGGTTGAACATATGGTGGGGACAGGGGTCCTTGGGTGCTCCCTGCAAATGGTGTTAATGGTGGAGATTGTGGCTTGAGTTGTGAGAGCCCAAAATGGGTCTCAAATCTCATGGTTATGCCTTGAGTAGTTTTTTACTATTCACAAACACGAACCGTTATTACATCATTACGGAGTATGTCCATAGTAATCATGGTTGCCTCCTACTCGGGATAAGGGAGAAACTATTTCCAAAGATATGTCAAGCTTGACTCAGAAAAGGTTATTCCAAATTCAGTGGGTTTTCTAATTCTTTGATTCCAAATTCAATTTAGTCCATTCACTATTGCAGCACCTATTGTGATTGGGGCCAATTACAGGGAAGATGTTAATCAGCATCTCAAGACTAGAGGTGTCTCAGATGCGAGGGGGGGCAGTTACTTTTGTACAAGCTGCATTCACAGCATATGCCTTTGAAACATTTTACTCATGGGTGGAGTTTGAGCCTCTCGATACTCCCAAAGGACAGTTTTGTATATACATAGATGTGGACCCGAATACACATTATAGAGCTTACCAAGATTTGGAAATCCCTCTGACCTATCAGGAACATCAGAACTGCCTTGTGGGTCATTTGCCACACATACACAGAAATTTCTGCTAAGGGCCCCTGATCAATAAAGGGGCTATGTGGGTGGTCTTGGCTGCCTACACATACATCCCGTTTCCCAATAACCTAACAACCGCTGAGGTGGCCGGGTGTTTTCAACAATACAGTTGCCTTATACAGGAGACTGGCACAATTAGTCCAAAGTACTTTGGGCTCCAGACCTGGTCTCGTAGCAGAAATTACTGCTCCTGCACAAGTACAAACTATTAGTCCACAGACTAATAATGCTATTTTGGGAAAATTGTCCATGAAGCATGATGAAATGGCCTTCTGGATTGCTAGCAAGATTAACCAGTTAGGGGTAGTCTACCCATACACTACATCTGAGTATTTGTCTTCCTTACTGGATGGTGCCAACCGTAGAGGAATGTAACACCTGGTGAAGTATCTTTGCATGCATTTACACTAACATGCATAGTACGCCTTCATTGACAGTACTCCCAGATGCACTTTAGGAGGTATAAAATGAACACAGAGAGGCACCAGCTCTGGATTTAGCAATGGAGTTAATGGGGAACCTTTGCCCTCTCTCTTCTATCATCTTAAGTAGTATTAGGAGAGAAGCTTTGGTTCTGGCCAACCGCCAGAAAAAAGAAACAGTTCCACTTCAAGATCCTGAGTGGGAATTACCAAATAATTGCAAAGGTTTATTCCTCTGTGGGAGAGATACTTTGGGTGCTCAACCCATTAAACTACACTTAAAAGCTAAGGTGGACACCAAGGGTTCTGTTAAGGTGAAATCTGCAACAGAATGTAAGAAGAAACAAAGGTACGAAGAGAAAAGACAGACTGGATCATCTGCTTATCTGGAATCATATAGTTGTGGTTACAATCTAAGAGATTGTAACAAAATTAAGAAATCTGAATAATATCGGTATTGTAATAGCTATTTTTCTCATTTTTTTCAGGACACTGACAGTACAAAACAGGGAAGGGGAGCCGATCTGAGTACCGAAGAAAAGAGGAGTACAGTAGTTTACTTTCAGTTTATTTTACTTTATTTATACAATCAAGTCCATTAAAGTGTGAACAGGTTTCTAAAACAAATGTGCGAATCAAAACCACATGTTTCTCATTGACGATATATTAAAAACATAAAAAGACCATTGGCGATTACCAGAATAAAGTGCAAATATGTAATTGCAATAACATAATCATCATAACATTATTTAACAGAGGTGTTAGACCTGGCATCCTTGCCATGGTTTCCCCCTGACCTTTTTCTTCTACCTCTTGTGTTTCTGATGCCATGCTGGACTTCGCTTTCCTGGCTTATGTACTCTGGGCACTTTACCACTGCTAAAGTGCAAGTGTTCCCTGTGTAAATTCTGATTCTAATTAGTTCTCCATGACTGGCCTATTTGATTTACTGGAAAATCCCTAGTACAGTGCCCCGTGGGGGACCAGGGACTGTAAATCATGTGCTATTTGTGGGCCTGCAGCCATGGTTATGCCACCCACATGAGCAACCCTGTATACTTGTCTCAGGCCTGCCATTGCAGTGCCTGTGAGGGCAGTTTTAAAATGCCATGTCAACCTGGCAAGTGCACCCACTTGCCAGGCCCTAACCTTTCCTTTTACAACATGTCAGGCAACCCTAAGGAAGTCTCAAGATACCCCCATGGGCAGGGTGCAGTGTATATGAAAGGTAAGACATGTACTGGAGGGTTTTACATTACTTGATAGTGAAATACAGCCAACTCCAATTGTTCACTATTGCAAGGACAAGCTCTCCCAAAGGCTTTCATATGAGATGCCTTGTAACATTTAAAAAATATAGCTTTCAATTGGGAACAGCTAGAGGTTTGGAGTTCAGGCTCTCTGAGCTCAGAATGTAAAAACACATCTTTTAGTAAAGATGTTTTTCAAATTGTGTGTTTGAAAATGCCACTTTTAGAAACTTTACAATTGCATGAGGCCCATGGTGGTTGTTACAAGGACCCAACGCCTCTCAGTTTTTTGACTTTTAGAAAGTGGATATTTTCTTGTTCAACCATCCTGTGCCTCTGCCTGCCTTTGGAATCAACAACTAGACAGTCATACAAAGGGAGTTAAGATGTGCCCTGCATATCCTGATGGACCATCACCAGGATGATGGGCCTTCCTGATCCAGAGTGGTGGGAGGAGTTGTCACATACACCTGAATAGGGCTTTGCCTGGCTTCTCATAATGCTGTCTCCACCCCCATGGAGTGCGTCTGGAGCCAAGATTAGGCAGGACAAGAACTTGTGCACTAAAAGGACAATTCTTTGAAGAATGCCAACGTTAAAGGCCAAAAGAGGTATACGTATTTGACATAAAATACCCGTCTTTTGAAACATTTTTGGATCAAGAGGAGACCCTGCCAAGGGGAAGAGCTGAATAGCTGTAAGGAGGAGTACTTCTCCTTTGCTTTGTGTTGCTTTGCTGGGTGGCCTGCAGTTGCTGCTTCTGCTTTGGAGATGAAAAGGACTGAATTATACCGTGTATCCTGCTTGCGAAATTTCTCCAAGGGCTTTTGTGTGCTTGCCTCCTGCTAAGAAGTCTCAGGGCCATCAAAGACTTCACCTGCAGAATCCCCGAACTGCACTACTTGGAGTTCTGACATGACAAGTGGTGCCAATTCCAGTTCTGGGCCCTTGGAAGTAGTTCCTGCTGCAAAAAGCTAGGCCTGGGCGCTAAATTTCATTCCTCTCGCGGAATTTGGATAATTGCCCAAAATTCTCTGTTCCGCGACTTTGCGAAATTTTTGCATGTTCGCGTTCTCAAAATGTGTGTTCGCGAGATATTTTCCCCGAGCAGTCAAACAGCAATTGCGAACGGGAAAAAGCATCGCGAACAAGCAATTCCGCGTGTTCGCGAAATTTCGGCCTGTTCGCACAGATTTTTTACAGTTTCACGGAGATTTGCGCAACGCGATTACGCAAATTCCGCCCACCCCTACAAAAAGCAACAAAAGTCTTCAAAATCGACACTTCACCCTTCCAACACCTGTTTCTCCAATGTAGCATCGCTATGCAGGTAAGGTTTCCACACACTGCTGCAGTGCGGCCGAAGAAATTGATGCAGCCCAAGTTCAGCGCACCATGTCCCAGAAGACTGAGACTCCCGTACAGAATCTGACACAGGCCCTGCTGTACAGCTGAAAGAATCAACAAATCGTGGGACCACGGCAGAAGAATTCAACGCAGCACCTGTTTGCAGCCTCTGCTTTGACCTCCAGGGCTTCCGAATTTCTATGCATCGCACCTGTTTGCCAAGATGTTCCATTGCATCACCCACATACTAGAATGATATTGGATTCCAACACATCGCTTCCCCATACAGTCCAGATTCGACTCAATCCTTCTCTTGTGTACAGCAGAACTGTTGCATCACCTCCCCTGAGACTCAGGATTCAATGCATCGCTGTGTTTTTCTGTGTTTTCCCCCTCTATGGCTGTTTTTCTTTCTGGAGTGTTATACATTTAAGGTACTTTGTGTAAAATCACTGCATCCATAGAGTTCTATTCACAGAATTGCTTAAAACCTTTAAAAAGTCATATCTTGAGTTCTATTGGCTGGATTTTTGTTGTTTTGGTCTTGTTAGGTTTCAATAAAGATTGTTTCTTTTTCTAAACTGGTGTAGTGTTTTCACTGTTTTACTGAGTGTGTTATGTGCAAAAACTTTACAAATTGCCCCTGAGATAGCCTGACTGCTTGTGCCAAGGTATCAAGGGGTTGAGCATCTCCCTTACCTTGGCTAGAAGGAAAAGTCCCTACTTGGTCAGGGGGTACACTACTGCCAACTAGAGACCTTCATTTCTAACATTGGTGATCAGAGATGAGGACAGGAGTTTCATTTGTACTTTGACATACAGTGATTGGTGTGCACTACTACTGAGTGAAGACCTTTACATGAACACATACTGCCTTTTGATTTTTCTTGTTTTGTGACAACCCTTGAAGTATCCAGAAATCATGTCTCAATAATAAGTCAGCAAGTGATGGTGCAGATTTGGTCTTTAAGATGGAGAGGTTACTGTCTTAAACAGTACTGCAAGGATTGTGAATGTTCCATTAAAAGTTATGGTGGAAAGGAGGAGCTACAACAGTTGTTTAGAGCCTGGTGGGCAGAAAGAGAAGATGAGGAAGCTGATAATGAGAATGTGGATCTGAAGGTACATTCCCAGCAAGGGAATGTTGGAGCTTAGGATCGGCCTGTAGGAGCATCTTTCAGGGGTAGCAGCAGTGTGTTATCCAGGAATTTGTCTCCAGAGGAGTTGGAGGACAATCGGCAGGCCAGACAGCATGAGAGAGAGCTTGAGAAATGGAGCAGAGGCAACAGGAGAAGTCCCTTGCCTTGGAGAAAAATAAATTGCTTTTAGCTCAATAGATAAGTTTGAAGAAGCTGGACATCGAGTCCCGTTCCCATGGTGGGAGTGTTCAGCCAGTGCAATCTCGTTTGAAGGTTCACATTCCTAAGAATTTGGTAAATGATTACAGGAGGAAGGATGACACACATGATTGGTATTTATTACATCTTAGGCGGCACGCTACATGAAACAGATCCCGGAGACACACTAGGGGCAGGTCTGTGGAAGCACATTGAAATAGGGGGGAGGGACACTTTGACAGACCTTGGGGCCACACAGAATCTCACCTACTCTGCACTGGCTGCCTAATTGGAAACAGAATACAATTTAAGATGCTATGCATTGCCTATAAAGCCACACATAACATAGGACCCGAATTGTTGAAGAAATTGTTAAAGATGTACACCCCAAACAGGCCACTGCGCTCGGCGGGCACAAGTCTACTGGTTGTTTCCTGATCATATAGATCTAACTGGAGTGATAGAAGCTTTGTGGTGGCTACTGCTAAGCTCTGGAATTATCTTCCTTGTCAGATTAGAGATTTGCCTTCTCTTTTAAAATGTTCAGAAAAAAATTAAAAGCTTGGCCTTATAATAATTAGTACTTTCTTAACTGTTTTCTTTCACTTTGTTTGTTTTCAGTAGTAGAAAGCGCAGTGGCACTTTTGTTGGTATTTGTGCGCTCTATAAATAGTTATAACATAACATAACATGAAGGATACCCTGGTCACCCAGTGTGGGCTCACCCCAGAGCTGTATAAGAAAAAGTTTAGAGTTTTTAAGAAAACTATTAGAAATGAGGGTCTATAGTTGACAGAGCTATGAACCTTTGCCCAAGTAGGGACTCTTGCTTCTAGTCACGGTAAGGGGAATACACACTTCAGATAAACCCTGCTCACCCCAATAATAGCTTGGCACTAGCTGACAGGCTTATCCCAAAGGCAATGTGTAAAGTCGTTGTACTCAAAACACACAGTAACACAGTGAAAACACCACATATGAACACCACACCAGTTTAGAAAAATAAAGTATCTTTAACTAAAACAAACAAGACCGAAATGACAAAAAGCCAAAATACATATATCAATTTAGCACTTAAAAACAGTTACTTGCAGAATAGTACTTGTAGAAACGAATAGCTCCACTTGAGGCCATTACAACGTTGTGACAAGCAAATATCCGAAGTACAGCACTGACAGCGGGGTGCACGGAATCGGACAGAGAGTCACGTAGACCCCACACAACAGTACCCTGTAAAACGAACGGTGTCGTGGAGGTGAGGCATCTACGCTGAGGTTGAGGGCAGTTCCCTGGCTGTCACGGGGAGGCAAGGCATCATGTCGGCAAGGAAGTGATGTGTTGAGTCCAGGAGAGGGGAAGTCAGTCGCAACAGTGGTGAGGTGTCGGTTACGGTGAGGCAAAGCGAAGTGAAAGAGTTTGTGAAGTCACCCTCGTCGGTTATCGGCGTCGCCAACACCATTCTGGCTTAGGAGCCCCCCAAGATACGGACTGAGATGAGACCTTTTTAGATCTCCCCAGTTACTACAAAAGATTGGCCAAGGGGTATGTCACCATTATTGCTCCCTTGACTGAGCTGACTTCCAGGTAGCATCCCAGGAAAGGGATCCGGACTGGGGCTTGTCGGGTAGCTTTTGATGCCCTGAAGGCTGCAAAGTGCCCGGCGCCTGAGCTGAAGGTGCCCCGCTTCTCCAAGGAATTCTTCGTGCAGATAGATGCTTCAGAGCATGGTGTGGGGGCTGTTCTAGCATAGCTAAATGTAGAGGGCCCAGACCAACTTGGCCTTCATTAGCAGGAGGTTTCTTCCCCAGGAACAGAGATGGAGAGTATTTGAGAGAGAATCTTTTGCTGTGGTCTGGGCGCTGAAGAATCTAAGACTCTACGTGTTTGGGACTCCGTTCCGGGTTTAGGCAGAGCACAGGCCCCGCAGATGGTTAATACAGATGAGGGGTGAGATCACAAAACTGTTGAGGCGGTTAATTTTCCGACTGGGGATGGAATTTACGGTAGAACGCTGCCCTTGTGCAGAACACGCCAATGATGATGGTCTGTCCAGATTCTTCCACCTTAGTGATGAGAACTCGGAGGAGGTTGGGTAGTTCTCCCTAATTTTAGCTTGAGAGGCCGTGTGTTAGACCTGGCATCTTTACTGGGGTTTCCACTGTCTTTTTTCTTCTATCACCTTTATTTTTGATGTCATGCAGGACTTCGTTTTTGCTGGATTATGTACTCTGGATCCTTTACCAGTGATGAACCATGCTAAAGTACAAGTGTTCCCTGTGTAAATTGTGATTCTGATTGGTTCTCCGTGATTGTCATGTTTGATTTACTGGTCAGTCCCTAGTACGGTGCACCAAGAGTACCCAGGACCTGTAAATCAAATACTGCTAGTGGGCCTGCTGGTTTTGCCACCCACATGAGTAGCCCTGTAAATGTGTCTCATGCCTGCCATTTCAGTGTCTGTGAGTGCAGTTTTAAAATACCAAGTCGACCTTGCAAGTGAACCCACTTGCCAGGCCCTAACCTTCCTTTTACTACATGTCAGGCACCCCTAAGGTAGGCCCAAGGACCCCCATGGGCATGGTGCAGTTTATGTGAAAGGTAGAAAATGTACTGGTGGGTTTTGCATGTTCTGACGGTGAAATGGTGCATGGTGTTCCAGGCCAGGACTGGTCTGGCCCCCCTGTTCATATCATCGGCCATCAAGGCTTATGTCCCTGGCAGAGACCTCCGTTCCTCAGCCCAACTTCTCCTAGCGGTGCCCCGCTACCGGAGAAAGAAACAGGGTGGCTCTAAATTTTCCACTCTTGCCCCCTTGTTTTGGAATTCGCTTCCTTTTCACCTTAGGTCCCTCACTGATTATTCCGCCTTCCGTAAAGCTTTGAAGACCTTTTTATTTCCCCAGGCTCTTCCTTAGGTTTTGTTTAGTTTCCAGCCATTCCCTCAGTGACTGTCCCCGCTCAGTGGGTCGTTCTCCTACTTTAGCGCCAAGAAACCGTCTAGGTGTATGTTGCGCTCAATAAATATTTTAAACTTAACTTAACTTAACTTAAATAATGACAATTCTGTTTTTCGCTATTGCAAGGACTAGCTCTACCATATGTTATCATTGAAGCAGGCCTTGAAATATTGGGTAACACTGAGGAATTGGCATTTGTTGTTTATGTATAGTTAGAGGGAATTGTAATGTAAATTTAACCCCTACTGTTTCTGTATACATGTTCCCAGTGTTTGACATCCTCATTCTTTGGTGAAAATTGTTATTGAAGGGTTTGTGTAATTGTGAATTATAATGTGTGTATTCATATGTAAGTTTCTTGCTATATGTAGTTCATGTCACTAATATATGTATGTGGTTTGATTTTTGTATTGTATATGTGAGAAGATGGCCTGGCATATGCTGTCCACTATTCTAGTGGGCACCTATAAGGACGCAAATGTGTCGAAACCTTATGGCTGCCTCATGGCATAGCCCATAGCCCTCCCCCCTGCATTGCTGGAGTTGCGTCACGCTTCCGACACAACTCCAGCATTGCGTCATTTTTGCTCCAACAGATATCAGTAAAACTGATTTCCTTGTGACATGATGTGTCATACAGTAAAGATGATGCATCTATCATGTTGCAAGGAGGCCGCATTGAAAAGTGACGCATCGCTGTTTTCGCGCATCAATGCATCACTTTTCATAAATCAGGCTCTATGTGTCAAAGTGTGCCGACGCAACACTAGAAAGGGCCCACCTCTTGAAGAGGTAGGAGTAACTTCTTCATTCAGCGCCACAGCCAGCTGTCCCACACCAACTGTCCCGCTAGAGCTTCCAAACTGTACATTCAATAAAAACCTTTCTGACTGCAAGTGGCTACCGTAGCAGCGTGTTGATCATACCACTTACCAGTCACACCATTTACCAGCTACACTCCAACTGTCCTGTCATTAGGAACTCTTAAATGACAATAATTCTTGTACAACGTGTTGTAATAGATGTTTGCAGATATACATACTGAAGTGCTACCTTTGAGGATGCACTGGTACATATAATGTTGATTTTCATGTCTTGCTGTTATGATATATATTTTAAGTCTGGAAATGCACCTCTAATTACCATAATATACGACTGCCCTCCATAGCTGATACACCTTTCAGCCAGACCCAAAAGGCATCATGCTACCATCTCATATTCAGGGAAAGCTAGTGGCATGTATTCTCAATGTGTCTCATTCTACCCTAACTGGCACAGTTTCCTCACTTTCTTCCAAACCTCTTATTGTTTTTTATATGAGATTTGACTCATTATCACTTTCCATAGCCACACATTTACTAATTTCACACCAAGCAAAACGTAGCAATTTCATTGTGATTTATAATTTTCAGGACTAACACAAAAAAGAGAGAATGGATTTTATTCCAGGACACATAAGGTTTTAAAAATCTGTGGGGCTGCTTTTAGGTTGCAGACTGTCCCGCTCTTTGTAGGTGGAACATCTTGCAAATGGAAACAAAAACTGTTGTTTTGTTGGAAAACCTTCTCCCCAGTGAAGTCTGAGAAACCAGAAAACTTTGGCAGAAGTGATGAATGTCAACCTCACAAATTCATACCGCTTCACAGGCAACGGTTCTATCTTTGTTTTCTCTAGTGACATTAACATTATGTAGCAGATACATTTGCTATGGTACAATCTTGATTGACAAACTATCATTGGTGGTCATGGGGATAAGAGGTTAGTTATCATGTTGTGACCTTACTGTTGATGAGTGTATAGTCAGCCCTTTATTTTTAAGACACATAGATTCCCTCATACCAGTAGGTTTTGGGGTGTTAGGTTTTAGATGACATTCTAAACATGTTAGAAATGGTCATTTTATTCTTGTTGCTTACAACATGCCTTTTTGCTGTTTTAATGATATCCTGTGTTATTGTTTTAGACATACTGAGAAATAGATTATTCTTGCCCTAACAAATGCTTTTATTTAAAAGTGTCTATTTTTCTTACTGCAGTGTGTGTCTGCGTGAACAACGAAATGGGTTTGTTTCTGTTACCACTGTATCCCTCACCCCCTCATGGGGATTGTTGGTAAGCGCTGGTGGATTAAACTAAGTTCACTCGCATCACCCATGGGTGGAAAAGCAAACCTTGTAGAACTACACCAAAGTCGTAGTTTTCGCAACAGTTGACAATCAATCAATCAATCAATCAACCTGGATTTATAAAGCGCTGCAAATCACCTGTGGGGATCTCAAAGCGTTGGAGTTGCTATCTGTTTTGTGTGTGATCTGTTCATTCGAACAGCCAGGTCTTGAGTCCTTTCCTGAATTCCTGAAGTGATTAGGTGGCCCTGAGGTGCAAGGAAAGGTTTTCCCAAGCTTAGGCCTCCAGGTGTGAGAAAGAGCATCCTCCACTGTTGCCTCGTTGGTTCTGGGGGATGTTTGCAAGGAAGAGGGAGGTGGATCATGTCTGGTTGACTGGTGGAAGGTCATTTGTTTGTTGATGTATGCTGGTCTTTCGTTGTGCAGGGCTTTGGATGCGTGGGTCAACATCTTGAAATGGCATCTCTTTTCGATTAGGAGCCAGTGTAGCTTCTTGAGGTGTGGTGTGATGTTAGTCTGTCATGGAAAGTCAAGGATAAGTCTTGCCGATGAGTTTTGTATTGTCTTTAGGAGGCTGTGGTGATTCCTACATGGAGTGTGATCCCTGAGTCCAGCCTGCTGGGGATGAGGGCCTGCATGACGGTCTTTCTGTCATTGACTGGTAGCCACCTAAAGATCTTGCGAACCATGCATAGGGTGTGGAAGCAAGCAGATGAGACATCAATTGCCTGTTTCTTCATAGATAGAATGCCTAGGTTGCGGGCATGGTCTGTCGGGGAGAGGTGGTGGGTCGAGTTCAACAGGCCACCATGTGTCGTTCCATGGTGAGTTGTTGTTCCCAAAGATGAGGACTTGAATGAGTTGAGTATGAGACAGTTTTCCTTCATACAGTCAGTGGCATTCATCATACATCTGTGGAAGTTGGCTTTGGTGGTGGACGGGTCTTCTGAGGATGAGCTGGGTATTGTCGATATTGGAGATGATGCTGTGTCCATGCGATCTGACAGTGGTTGTCGGGGCGTCATGTACGTGTTGAAGAGTGTTAAGCTGAGGGGCAACCCTTGGGCACGATGCAGATGATCTTCGTGGGGTTTGGAGGCAAACGTGGGAGATGGATTCTCTGGGTTCTTCTGGTGAGGTATGAGGTAATCCATTTGAGGATGTCTCCCTGAAATCCGATGTGGTTGAGTCTGTTGACCAAGATGTGATGGGAGAGAGTGTTGAAGGTGGCTGACAGGTCCAGGATGATGAGGGCTGCCATTTCATCATGGACCAGGAATGCCCTTTATATTGTTGGTAGCTGTGATCAGGGCTGTTTCACTGCTGAGGTTGGCTTGGATTCGTGAATGAGAGGATTCAAGAAGATTGTTGAGTTCCAGGTATTCAGTGATTAGCTGGTTGATTGCCTTCTCAAGAACCTTCACTGGAAAGGGGAGCAGGGAGATGGGCTGGTAGTACTTCGGTTCTGCTGGGTCGGTTGATGGTTTCTTTGGGAGGGGCCTCACTTCAGTCTGTTTCCAGTACTCAAGGAAGGAGGCAAAGGGGATGGAGATAATCAGGACTTTGTTGAGCTCGTCTTCAACACTCTTGGTCCCGAGGTTGAACATATGGTGGGGACAGGGGTCCTTGGGTGCTCCCTGCAGATGGTGTTAATGGTGGAGATTGTGGCTTGAGTTGTGAGAGCCCAAAATGGGTCTCAAATCTCATGGTTATGCCTTGAGTAGTTTTTTACTATTCACAAACACGAACCGTTATTACATCATTACGAAGTATGTCCATAGTAATCATGGTTGCCTCCTACTCGGGATAAGGGAGAACCTATTTCCATAGATATGTCAAGCTTGACTCAGAAAAGGTTATTCCAAATTCAGTGGGTTTTCTAATTCTTTGATTCCAAATTCAATTTAGTCCATTCACTATTGCAGCACCTATTGTGATTGGGGCCAATTACAGGGAAGATGTTAATCAGCATCGCAAGACTAGAGGTGTCTCAGATGCGAGGGGGGGCAGTTACTTTTGTACTAGCTGCACTCACAGCATATGCCTTTGAAACATTTTACTCATGGGTGGAGTTTGAGCCTCTCGATACTCCCAAAGGACAGTTTTGTATATACATAGAAGTGGACCCGAATACACATTATAGAGCTTACCAAGATTTGGAAATCCCTCTGACCTATCAGGAACATCAGAACTGCCTTGTGGGTCATTTGCCACACATACACAGAAATTTCTGCTTAGGGCCCCTGATCAATAAAGGGGCTATGTGGGTGGTCTTGGCTGCCTACACATACATCCTGTTTCCCAATAACCTAACAACCGCTGAGTTGGCCGGGTGTTTTCAACAATACAGTTGCCTTATACAGGAGACTGGCACAATTAGTCCAAAGTACTTTGGGCTCCAGACCTGGTCTCGTAGCAAAAATTACTGCTCCTGCACAAGTACAAACTATTAGTCCACAGACTAATAATGCTATTTTGGGAAAATTGTCCATGAAGCATGATGAAATGGCCTTCTGGATTGCTAGCAAGATTAACCAGTTAGAGGTAGTCTACCCATACACTACATCTGAATATTTGTCTTCCTTTCTGGATGGTGCCCACCGTAGAGGAATGTAACACCTGGTGAAGTATCTTTGCATGCATTTACACTAACATGCATAGTACGCCTTCATTGACAGTACTCCCAGATGCACTTTAGGAGGTATAAAATGAACACAGAGAGGCACCAGCTCTGGATTTAGCAATGGAGTTAATGGGGCACCTTTGCCCTCTCTCTTCTATCATCTTAAGTAGTATTAGGAGAGAAGCTTTTGTTCTGGCCATCCGCCAGAAAAAAGAAACAGTTCCACTTCAAGATCCTGAGTGGGAATTACCAAATAATTGCAAAGGTTTATTCCTCTGTAGGAGAGATAATTTGGGTGCTCAACCCATCAAACTATACTTAAAAGCTAAGGTGGACACCAAGGGTTCTCTTAAGGTGAAATCTGCAACAGAATGTAAGAAGAAACAAAGGTACGAAGAAAAAAGACAGACTAGATCATCTGCTTATCTGGAATCATATAGTTGTGGTTACAATCTAAGAGATTGTAACAAAATTAAGAAATCTGAATAATATCAGTATTGTAATAGCTATTTTTCTCATTTTGTTCAGGACACTGACAGTACAAAACAGGGAAGGGGAGCCGATCTGAGTACCGAAGAAAAGAGGAGTACAGTAGTTTACTTTCAGTTTATTTTACTTTATTTATATAATCAAGTCCATTAAAGTGTGAACAGGTTTCTAAAAGAAATGTGCGAATCAAAACCACATGTTTCTCATTGACGATATATTAAAAACATAAAAAGACCATTGGCGATTACCAGAATAAAGTGCAAATATGTAATTGCAATAACATAATCATCATAACATTATTTAACAGAGGTGTTAGACCTGGCATCCTTGCCATGGTTTCCCCCTGACATTTTTCTTCTACCTCTTGTGTTTCTGATGCCAAGCTGGAATTCGCTTTCCTGGCTTATGTACTCTGGGCACTTTACCACTGCTAAAGTGCAAGTGTTCCCTGTGTAAATTCTGATTCTAATTAGTTCTCCATGACTGGCCTATTTGATTTACTGGAAAATCCCTAGTACAGTGCCCCGTGGGGGACCAGGGACTGTAAATCATGTGCTATTTGTGGGCCTGCAGCCATGGTTATGCCACCCACATGAGCAACCCTGTATACTTGTCTCAGGCCTGCCATTGCAGTGCCTGTGATGGCAGTTTTAAAATGCCATGTCAACCTGGCAAGTGCACCCACTTGCCAGGCCCTAACCTTTCCTTTTACAACATGTCAGGCAACCCTAAGGAAGGCTCAAGATACCCCCATGGGCAGGGTGCAGTGTATATGAAAGGTAGGACATGTACTGGAGGGTTTTACATTACTTGATAGTGAAATACTGCCAACTCCAATTGTTCACTATTGCAAGGACAAGCTCTCCCAAAGGCTTTCATTTGAGATGCCTTGTAACATTTTAAAAATATAGCTTTCAATTGGGAACAGCTAGAGGTTTGGAGTTCAGGCTCTCTGAGCTCAGATTGTAAAAACACATCTTTTAGTAAAGATGTTTTTCAAATTGTGTGTTTGAAAATGGCACTTTTAGAAACTTTACAATTGCATGAGGCCCATGGTGGTTGTTACAAGGACCCAATGCCTCTCAGTTTTTGACTTTTAGAAAGTGGATATTTTCTTGTTTAACCATCCTGTGCCTCTGCCTGCCTTTGGAATCAACAACTAGACAGTCATACAAAGGGAGTTAAGATGTGCCCTGCATATCCTGATGGACCATCACCAGGATGATGGGTCTTCCTGATCCAGAGTGGTGGGAGGAGTTGTCACATACACCTGAATAGGGCTTTGCCTGGCTTCTCATAATGCTGTCTCCACCCCCATGTCTGGAGCCAAGACTAGGCAGGACAAGAACTTGTGCACTAAAAGGACAATTCTTTGAAGAATGCCAACTTTAAAGGCCAAAAGAGGTATAAGTATTTGACATAAAACACCAGCCTTTTGAAACATTTTTGGATCAAGAGGAGACCCTGCCAAGCTGAATAGCTGTAAGGAGGAGTACTTCTCCTTTGATTTGTGTTGCTTTGCTGGGTGGCCTGCAGTTGCTGCTTCTGCTTTGGAGATGAAAAGGACTGAATTTTGCCGTGTATCCTGCTTGCGAAATTTCTCCAAGGGCTTTTGTGTGCTTGCCTCCTGTTAAGAAGTCTCAGGGCCATCAAAGACTTCACTTGCAGCATCCCTGCACTGCACTACTTGGAGTTCTGACATGACAAGTGGTGCCAATTCCAGTTCTGGGCCCTTGGAAGTAGTTCCTGCTGCAAAAAGCTAGGCCTGGGCGCTAAATTTCGTTCCTCTCGCGGAATTTGGATAATTGCCCAAAATTCTCTGTTCCGCGAGTTCGCGAAATTTTTGCATGTTCGCGTTCTCAAAATGTGTGTTCGCGAGATATTTTCCCCGAGTACGCAAACAGCAATTGCAAACGGGAAAAAAGCATCACGAACAAGCAATTCCGCGTGTTCGCGAAATGTCTGCCTGTTCGCGGAGAATTTTTACAGTTTCACGGAGATTTGCGCAACGCGATTCCGCAAATTCCGCCCACCCCTACAAAAAGCAACAAAAGTTTTCAAAATCGACATTTCACCCTTCCAACACCTGTTTTTCCAATGCAGCATCGCTGTGCAGGTAAGGTTTCCACACACTGCTGCAGTGCGGCCGAAGAAATTGACGCAGCCCAAGTTCAGCGCACCATGTCCCCGAAGACTGAGACTCCCGTACAGAATCTGACACAGGCCCTGCTGTGCAGCTGAAAGAATCAACAAATCGTGGGACCACGGCAGAAGAATTCCACGCAGCACCTGTTTGCAGCCTCTGCTTTGACCTCCAGGGCTTCCGAATTTCTATGCATCGCACCTGTTTGCCAAGATGTTCCATTGCATTACCCACATACTAGAATGATATTGGATTCCAACACATCGCTTCCCCATACAGTCCAGATTCGACTCAATCCTTCTCTTGTGTACAGCAGAACTGTTGCATCACCTCCCCTGAGACTCAGGATTCAATGCATCGCTGTGTTTTTCGGTGTTTTCCCCCTCTATGGCTGTTTTTCTTTCTGGAGTGTTATACATTTAGGGTACTTTGTGTAAAATCACTGCATCCATAGAGTTCTATTGACAGAATTGCTTAAAACCTTTAAAAAGTC
Organism: Lissotriton helveticus; assembly: GCF_964261635.1. Lineage (NCBI taxonomy): Eukaryota > Metazoa > Chordata > Amphibia > Caudata > Salamandridae > Lissotriton > Lissotriton helveticus. The sequence goes on along the minus strand of NC_136063.1, from coordinate 524,979,741 downwards.
ATATCTTGAGTTCTATTGGCTGGATTTTTGTTGTTTTGGTCTTGTTAGGTTTCAATAAAGATTGTTTCTTTTTCTAAACTAGTGTAGTGTTTTCACTGTTTTACTGAGCGTGTTATGTGCAAAAACTTTACAAATTGCCCCTGAGATAGCCTGACTGCTTGTGCCAAGGTATCAAGGGGTTGAGCAGGGGTTTCCTTGGGTGTGAATCTTCCTTACCTTGGCTAGAAGGAAAAGTCCCTACTTGGTCAGGGGGTACACTACTGCCAACTAGAGACCTTCATTTCTAACATTGGTGATCAGAGATGAGGATAGGACTTTCATTTGTACTTTGACATACAGTGATTGGTGTGCACTACTACTGAGTGAAGACCTTTACATGAACACATACTGCCTTTTGATTTTTCTTGTTTTGTGACAACCCTTGAAGTATCCAGAAATCATGTCTCAATAGTAAGTCAGCAAGTGATGGTGCAGATTTGGTCTTTAAGATAGAGAGGTTACTGTCTTAAACAGTACTGCAAGGATTTTGAATGCTCAATTAAAAGTTATGCTGGAAAGGAGGAGCTACAACATTTGTTTAGAGCCTGGTGGGCAAAAAGAGAAGATGAGGAAGCTGATAATGAGAATGTGGATCTGAAGGTACATTCCCAGCAAGGGAATGTTGGAGCTTAGGATCGGCCTGTAGGAGCATCTTTCAGGGGTAGCAGCAGTGTGTTATCCAGGAATTTGTCTCCAGAGGAGTTGGAGGACAATCGGCAGGCCAGACAGCATGAGAGAGAGCTTGAGAAATGGAGCAGAGGCAACAGGAGAAGTCCCTTGCCTTGGAGAAAAATAAATTGCTTATAGCTCAATAGATAAGTTTGAAGAAGCTGGACATCGAGTCCCGTTCCCATGGTGGGAGTGTTCAGCCAGTGCAATCTCGTTTGGAGGTTCACATTCCTAAGAATTTGGTAAATGATTACAGGAGGAAGGATGACACACATGATTGGTATTTTACATCTTAGGCGGCACGCTACATGAAACAGATCCCGGAGACACACTAGGGGCAGGTCTGTGGAAACACATTGAAATAGGGGGAGGGACAATTTGACAGCCCTTGGGGCCACACAGAATCTCACCTACTCTGCACTGGCTGCCTAATTGGAAACAGAATAAAATTTAAGATGCTATGCATTGCCTATGAAGCCACACATAACTTAGGACCCGAATTTTTGAAGAAATTGTTAAAGATGTACACCCCAAACAGGCCACTGCGCTCGGCGGGTACAAGTCTACTGGTTGTTTCCTGATCATATAGATCTAACTGGAGTGATAGAAGCTTTGTGGTGGCTACTGCTAAGCTCTGGAATTATCTTCGTTGTCAGATTAGAGATTTGCCTTCTCTTTTAAAATGTTCAGAAAAAAATTAAAAGCTTGGCTTTATAATAATTAGTACTTTCTTAACTGTTTTCTTTCACTTTGTTTGTTTTCAGTAGTAGAAAGCGCAGTGGCACTTTTGTTGGTATTTGTGCGCTCTATAAATAGTTATAACATAACATAACATGAAGGATACCCTGGTCACCCAGTGTGGGCTCACCCCAGAGCTGTATAAGAAAAAGTTTAGAGTTTTTAAGAAAACTATTAGAAATGAGGGTCTATAGTTGGCAGAGCTATGAACCTTTGCATAAGTAGGGACTCTTGCTTCTAGTCAGGGTAAGAGGAATACACACTTCAGATAAACCCTGCTCACCCCAATAATAGCTTGGCACTAGCAGACAGGCTTATCCCAAAGGCAATGTGTAAAGTCGTTGTACTCAAAACACACAGTAACACAGTGAAAACACCACATATGAACACCACACCAGTTTAGAAAAATAAAGTATCTTTAACTAAAACAAACAAGACCAAAATGACAAAAAGCCAAAATACATATATCAATTTAGCACTTAAAAACAGTTACTTGCAGAATAGTACTTGTAGAAACGAATAGCTCCACTTGAGGCCATTACAACGTTGTGACAAGCAAATATCCGAAGTACAGCACTGACAGCGGGGTGCACGGAATCGGACAGAGAGTCACGTAGACCCCAAACAACAGTACCCTGTGAAACGAAGCCTATGGACAATGCACGGTGTCGTGGAGGTGAGGCATCTACGCTGAGGTTGAGGGCAGTTCCCTGGCTGTCACGGGGAGGCAAGGCATCATGTCGGCAAGGAAGTGATGTGATGAGTCCAGGAGAGGGGAAGTCAGTCGCAACAGTGGTGAGGTGTCGGTTACGGTGAGGCAAAGCGAAGTGAAAGAGTTTGTGAAGTCACCCTCGTCGGTTATCGGCGCCGCCAACACCATTCTGGCTTAGGAGCCCCCCAAGATACAGACTGAGATGAGACCTTTTTAGATCTCCCCAGTTACTACAAAAGATTGGTCAAGGGGTATGTCACCATTATTGCTCCCTTGACTGAGCTGACTTCCAGGTAGCATCCCAGGAAAGGGATCTGGACTGGGGCTTGTCGGGTAGCTTTTGATGCCCTGAAGGCTGCAAAGTGCCCGGCGCCTGAGCTGAAGGTGCCCCGCTTCTCCAAGGAATTCTTTGTGCAGATAGATCCTTCAGAGCATGGTGTGGGGGCTGTTCTAGCATAGCTAAATGAAGAGGGCCCAGACCAACTTGGCCTTCATTAGCAGGAAGTTTCTTTCCCAGGAACAGAGATGGAGAGTATTTGAGAGAGAATCTTTTGCTGTGGTCTGGGCGCTGAAGAATCTAAGACTCTATGTGTTTGGGACTCCGTTCCGGGTTTAGGCAGAGCACAGGCCCCGCAGATGGTTAATACAGATGAGGGGTGAGATCACAAAACTGTTGAGGCAGTTAATTTCCCGACTGGGGATGGAATTTACGGTAGAACGCTGCCCTTGTGCAGAACACGCCAATGATGATGGTCTGTCCAGATTCTTCCACCTTAGTGATGAGAACTCGGAGGAGGTTGGGTAGTTCTCCCTACTTTTAGCTTGAGAGGCCGTGTGTTAGACCTGGCATCTTTACTGGGGTTTCCACTGTCTTTTTTCTTCTATTTCCTTTATTTTTGATGTCATGCAGGACTTCGTTTTTGCTGGATTATGTACTCTGGATCCTTTACCAGTGATGAACCATGCTAAAGTACAAGTGTTCCCTGTGTAAATTGTGATTCTGATTGGTTCTCCATGATTGTCATGTTTGATTTACTGGTCAGTCCCTAGTACGGTGCACCAAGAGTACCCAGGACCTGTAAATCAAATACTGCTAGTGGGCCTGCTGGTTTTGCCACCCACATGAGTAGCCCTGTAAATGTGTCTCATGCCTGCCATTTCAGTGTCTGTGAGTGCAGTTTTAAAATACCAAGTCGACCTTGCAAGTGAACCCACTTGCCAGGCCCTAACCTTCCCTTTACTACATGTCAGGCACCCCTAAGGTAGGCCCAAGGTACCCCCATGGGCATGGTGCAGTTTATGTGAAAGGTAGGAAATGTAATGGTGGGTTTTGCATGTTCTGACGGTGAAATAATGACAATTCTGTTTTTCGCTATTGCAAGGACTAGCTCTACCATATGTTATCATTGAAGCAGGCCTTGAATTATTGGGTAACACTGAGGAATTGGCATTTATTGTTCATGTATAGTTAGAGGGAATTGTAATGTAAATTTAACCCCTACTGTTTCTGTATACATGTTCCCAGTGTTTGACATTCTCATTCTTTGGTGAAAATTGTTATTGAAGGGTTTGTGTCATTGTGAATTATAATGTGTGTATTCATATGTAAGTTTCTTGTTATATGTAGTTCATGTCACTAATATATGTATGTGGTTTGATTTTTGTATTGTATATGTGAGAAGATGGCCTGGCATATGCTGTCCACTATTCTAGTCGGCACCTTGCACCAGTCCAAACAACCCTTATTGATGGTAGGTTTAAAGACCACCTATACAGAAAGCTAATCTAGTGGTAGATGTGAAGAGCAGCCTTCAGGCTAAGTCTTGAAGGAATGTGAAGCAGATCGTTTTACCAGTCTATAATCTCGTGAATGACCAAATGAAAGGAGAACCACACCAGGTATATATATAAAATATATGTATTTATTTTAAACACATCCCTTTAGTCTCTTTATGAGGCTAGAGGCAAAAGTACATTCAGTAAACTTATTTAGCACACACTAAATTAGCACAGTACATGTTTAGCCCTAGGGGCCTCACAAACCATATACAAAGAAAGTGGTATAAGAACCACGACTGACATTGATACAAGGCCTAGAGCCTGTGGAACTGTTGGAGGCCACCAGGAACCACCCAAGGTAGTGACACAGGGGACCTACAGGGGACGCGTGCAGTGTCTAAACACACACGCGAATCACCATTTACTTCTATGGGGAAAGTCGCGGTTGGAAAATTACAAGGGGAGAACACTTGGAAGAGGACTTGGAGCAAACCCCTTTAGAACTAGGCAGTTCTAGAGTCAATACCCACAGAAGCACCGGAGTACTCGAGTTACCTCACTCAGGGCGCATAGGTGTCTTTTGACGTTTCGTCGTCGTTTTCAATGGCGAGCTGCAGAAAAGTGCTGCAGGCGACCAAGTGGAAAGTGTCCGGATGAATCCAAGCCTGGATCGGAGTCGAGAAGAACCTGAAAGCAGAGGGGACAGAGTCTGGGTCACTAGCCAGTGACCAGGAAGGCAAGGAGATGATGCCCCCCAATGTCGGGTGATTTCAGGTGAAGAAGGGGATGCTTGACTCTTCAGCCACGAGGACCAGGAGGCGTCAACGTTGGCCAGGAGCTGGATACGAGCATTCCCATAAAGGATCTTGAGTGCTGTGGTGTCGGATTCTGGATGGCACCCAACAAGCCTTGACAACAGCAACCCACGCAGAAAGCAGAGATTGGCTTTGGTGCAGACCAGCAAGGTCGGAGGGACTCACCCTTTGGAGGGAAGTCAGGCCACATCAGGAGCAACCAGGAAAGCTCAAGAAACAGAAGAGTTTCTTTCATGGGGACCCACCAGTCGACAGACCAGGGATCGCAAAGGAGCCTCAAGCGGGAATGCTAGAAGCGGGTTCCACGGAACACTCGTAGAGTGTAGACCCTCAATCTTCAGTGCAAATGGTGCTCGGGGCTTGGACTAAGCGTAGCCCAATGCACAACTTCGGGAATGCTCGGGAAGTTGATGCACTTGCAAACGTCCAAAAGTTCCGGTCCCACGTCTCTCTCTTGATGGCTGTGGGTCTCAGCTTTGTTGGGATATCGTGTCGGCCTCCGAGATGTCTGTAAGTCCATGTCCTGTGTCACAAATCCATCGGGATCCGGCGGGAGCCTTGGTTATGCAGATCAGCAAGATACTTTTTTGTTGTCTGTTTGAACAGGGGAGTCACTCCTTGACCCCAAGGGAGATCCTTCCGTCTTCTAGTCGAAATAGAATGTTGAAGTTCCAGGATATATGTTGCAGAGCTTTGTCCAGGGTAATCTAAAGTTCTAAAGACTGGGTTCCTATGCTTATACTAAGTATAGAGGTTGGACTCTAGAGACCCACCTGTGGGTGGATTCAGGAACGGGTTGGTTACACCCCTTTCCCTTTGTCCAGTTCCATGCCAGAGCAGGGGCTGAGTGCCCCTGCAACTGGTTCGAACTGGAATATGCACAAGAACACCAAGTGTGCCCCCAGCACTGTCTGCAAAGCATTCACTGAATGCACCCACCGAGCCCCAATACACTAAAGCCTGTCAGGGGAGATGGTTACACCTCCCTGTGACAGGAAACCTATTGTCCAGGCCTCCCCTGCCGGAGATTCGTCCAGTAGCAGGAGGTCAGACTCATGTCTGTGGCTGCAGCATCCATTTTGTGATGCTGGGGCTCTTTTAAACTATTACCGGTTATGTAGGTGTGCACATGTCTTCGCCCTCTAGAAGGGTGGAATTCTACCCCCACTGCCAGGACTGCCAGGGGGTAGGATTCCAAAGTGTTTGACACCAAAGATGACATGTTTCCATGCGGCCATTCCAAAGTTAGCATTTACTGCAAGGTTATAATGCACTTAAGAATATCTGGTCTGGCTGTCTCACAGAACAGCTACAGAGAATAGATTCCGAAAGCTGCAGAGGGGTGCTGCTCATGCATGGGCACTCTCTCACACAAAACCAAGCACTCTGCCTTCAGGATTGATAAGGCCTGCCATAGGAGTGACTTTTAGGATTATATGTGTCAGTGATTAAAGGTAGATATAGGTAGCCTATACCTTAGTAAGGGGTGCATCCACCACCTTACCCAGGCTGCGGTAGCAGACCTGTGATGCCATTTTGGAAGGCTTCCCAGGGTTGGCATATTACATGCTTCAGCCCCTGGTTGGCTTGTGGGGTACCTATGACCTTAGTACCTAAGGTACCATACACTAGGGCACAGCTTTCCAAACTTTTCATGTTGGTGACACACTATTTTGGGATGCATCATTTGGGACATAGTAAGGCAGTGTAGCGAGCGTAGCGAGCAATCCCAAACCACTTAAGGGGGTTTCGGGGGATTCTCCCCCTGAAGAAAATTTTGAAATAAAAGTGGGCAAAAGGTGCATTTTCAAGCAAATTTGAGACCATGAGGTTGAACACAGGCCCCTGCAGCAGATGCCTTCGTACACTGAGCCACCAGACCCTCCATACACACATCTCTCTCTCTCTCTCTCTCTCTATCTCCCTCCCTCTCTCTATCTCTCCCTTCCTCTCTCTGTCTCCCTCGCGCTCTCTCTCCCTCCCTCTATCTCTCTCTCTCTCCCTTTCTCTACCTCCCTCTGTCTCCCTCTGTCTCACTCACTCTATCCGTCTCCCTCTCTCTCTCTCTCTCTCTAACAGTCTCCCTCCCTCTGTCTCCCTTCCTCTGTCTCCCTCTGTCTGTCTACCCCCTCTGTCTTCCTCTATCTGTCTTGCTCCGTCTGTCGCCTTCTTCCCTCTGTCTCCCTCTCTCTGTCTCCGTCCCTCTGTCTCCTTCCCTCTGTCTCCATCCCTCTGTCTCCCTCCCTCTGTCTCCCTCTCTCTCTCTTGCCCTCTGTCTGTCTCCCTCCCTCTGTCTCCCTCCCTCTATCTCCCTCCCTCTGTCTTCATCTATCTGTCTCCCTCTCTCTGTCTCCCTCTCTCTCCCTCCCTCTGTCTACCCTGGACTCCCTCTGTCTCCCTCCCTCTGTCTCCCTCTCCCTCAGTTTCTCACGGTTTCCCTCTCTCTGTGTCTCCCTCCCTCTGTCTGTCTCTCTCTGTCTGTCTCCCTCCCTCGGTCTCCCTCTATCTGTCTCCCTTCCTCTGTCTGTCTCCATCCCTCTGTTGCCCTCCTCTCTTTGTCTGTCTCCCTCTGTCTGTCTCCCTCTGTCTCCCTCTCTGTCGCCCTCTGTCTCCCTCCCTTTGTCTCCCTCTGTCTCCCTCTCTCTGTCTCCCTCTCTCTCTGTCTCCCATGGGTTCCCTCTCTCTCTGTTTCCCTCCCTCTGTCTGTCTGTCTCTCTCTGTCTGTCTCCCTCTGCCTGCCTCTATCTGCCTCCCTCCCTCTGTCTGTCTCCCTTCCTCTGTCGCCCTCCTCCCTCTGTCTGTCTCCCTCTGTTTGTTGCCCATTGTCTCCCTCATTGTCTCTCTCTGTCTCTCTCTTTCTCTGTTCCTCTGTCTTCCTCCCTCTATCTCCCTCAGTCTGTCTCCCTCTGTATGTCACCCTCTGTCACCTCACCCCATCTTCCCGGGAACACACATAGCCGCACCTGAATACTTTGCAGGTCTTTAAAAGACCATTTACTGGGAAACAATATGCAATAGATGAGGCATAGTGGGAGCAAAGCTTTCAAAGGAATGCCTCTTAATTAGCAGCAGTTATGTGTTAAGTGCCCATTAATGCCGGTGTCATCCCGCGACACATCCACCATTTGCAGGCAACACAGTACTGTGTTGGGACACACAGTTTGGAAAGCTCTGTACTACACCTGGGAGACCAATAATATCGACACAGAAAAGTCTTCTAGAACTTATGTCTAAATATGTGGACTTTTTTTTCTGCCTATTGTGTCTTATGAACAACTACTTCATGTTTGATAAACAAATCTATCAACAGCTATGTGGTGTCGCAATGGGGGCATGCTTCTCTCCAAGCTATGCATGTTTGCACGTTGGCTGGTGGGGGGAGCATGTCCTCAGAAACACCAACAAGGAACTGTATGATGCCCATGTACTTCATTGGTGGCGTTTTATAGACAATGTCTGTGTGATTTAGAATGGGTCTGTAGCATCAGCCAAGAATTTTGTCAACACTATTAACAATAATGCTTTGAATCTTAAGTTTACTGCTGACATTAGCAATCAATATGTCCAGTTTTATATGTTGAACTGTATGTTATAAATGAGACTATCCAAACTAGACTGCACAGAAAGTCCACTGCTGCCAATTCTGTGCTCCATGCCAGCAGCTCCCACCCTAACCATCTTATTAGAAGCATTCCGTATGGAGAGTTTTTAAGGATAAAGAGAATCTGTAATTCTGACGCAGATCTCAAACTCTGCCAGATGGATACGTTTGAAAGGTTTAGACCCCATGTGTACAAATCTAATGATCTGAAGGCTGCTATGGATAGGGCAAACTGTCAGTCCAGTGAGGATTGCTTACAGAATATCAAATGTAACATCACCTCTATTGATCCTGAGGTTTCCAAAACTGGTTCTAAACCCAGTGACTTAGTTTAGACTACGTTTAGTAGCCATGAAAAACAAACAAGGAAGATCATGTATAAATATTGGCCAATAGTTATGACTGATCTCACTTTATCTAAAACTTTGCCTGCACTTCCATCTGTAACATTCAGACGTGCACCCTCGATGAGGGATGCACTTGTTAAAACTAGCCCAGAGGTGATCACGTCAGGTAACTGGATATCTAAAAGGACAGGTTTCTTCTAATGCAGCTCCTGTCGAGCTTGCAAATTTGGAATAAATACCACTGACTACACCACTGCTTTTGAATCTCAATCTAGTAAGATACAAGGGATGTTCACTTGTAAAACCGAATACGCAGTATATGTATTAGAATGTTAATGTCATCTTAAATATGTGGGCAGCACTAAGCTGCAAGTATTTAATCCTATACTGCAACATCTCCGTGCAGTGGTGAATTCAGATTCCAGTTACCCTGTCGCTCGTCATTTTAAACTTGTCCACAATAACAATTTGAATGACTTTGTGATAGATTCAGTACCTAAATCACCCAGAGGAGGCAACAGAGAAAAGAAACTTCGCCAGTGAGAATCACATTATATTCTTTTACTAGACACCAAGATGCCGAATGGCTGCAACACAGGAGAGGACATGCATAACTTCCTGTAATTGGTGTATCTTTGCATCCCTAGTATTTCATTTGATATATGGAGAGTTTGGTTTTAGGATTACAGTATTTTAGCCCTGTTTTTGTATTTGGTTCTTAACAGGGTTTTACTCAGTGCTACCTGGTTTTTACCTGGTGTTACGGGGTTTTGCTTGGTGGTAACCGGTTTTAGATTTTTCTCTTATCCTTGTACTGTATGCACATTGCACTTTCCATGATGAAATGACATCCAGCCATAAGCACCAGTAGCCTGCTGTTATATCTTGTATTCTGCACTTGCAAGGTAACTCTGTATGTAGGTTTCTGATTGCAAAACATGATTCTGTATATAATTGCTGGCCCTAACCATTATACCTAGCCATATATTTATGTTGCACTTGCACTTGTATATGAAACAGGTATGCTATTGCCCTCATTAGTTGCTAACTATGATGGTTAATAGTTGAGAACTATGATGATTTTTAATTTTGCACTTGCACTTTATTGGTTTGCACTTATTCTCCCTTGCTCTAGGAGCTATAATGTATGACATTTAATATTGCCTTTTAACATGTATTTTGGATATTTACAGTGCATTTTAGCTTGAGATATATTGTGGGTAAAGTCGATTTTTAACCCTCTGTTTTTTTTGTAATCATTTTTATTAGGATTTTATAAATTGTATACAATCATATACATTTCTTGTTAAGGTATGGTTAACTGCTCGAAGAGTAATAAAGAAGGAAAGGATAGTGCAGTCAAAGGGAAGAGAAGAGAGGGATAGGAAAGCCCAGTGGGGAGGTGTACTGTACACAGGCTAAATATGCAACTTTGCTGTGCAATCTTTTTGGCTTTTATTATACTTTGTATTTACTAAAGTAATCCATAATTATTTAATCATGGTGAAGCAACTCTAGGAATGTAAAACATCAAGTTGGTGTTTTTAATCATTGAGTATGCTAAGTATGTCTTCTAGCTTAACTATGCAAAAAAGTGTCTCAATTAAGGTCACCTGTCTTGTATATAATGACGTCATGAGGTCCAGAGAGGTATGTGATCAAGACTGTGGAAACGCGGTTGAAACGCGCAATGCTGGGCACTTGCCTGTGTATTTTGATTTGATGCCATTAACACTGGAATAAAGCACTTCACTTGAAAAAGCATGCTGTGGTCCGTACCTGATTTTCACCAAGCCGTTGGTGTTGGAGGATTGTGGTTTCTACATGTATATAAGAACAATGTGTAAAGTATTAAATAGGGCACAAACAGTAATAAAGTGAAAATACAACAGAAGAAACATTCCAAACCAAGCTAGAAAAATAGACAACATTTTAATAAATTAATTGACACTATAGGCCAGATGTAGGAAACCAAATAGCGACTGCAAACGCCGAAATTTGCAGAATTTCAGCCTTTGTGATCGCAATTTGGCTTTGAGCAATGTAGGAAAGATTACTGATACTGGCAGAACAAGGAATCGCAAAAATTGTGATTCCTTATTTTGCGATTGCATTTAAGGAATCGTAAATTGCGATTCCTTAAATGCAATGTAAGTAGCACAAAAGAAAGTGCACTTTAGCCTTAAGGAATCACTAATTACCACCAACTTCAAATTGGTGGTAATTAGCGATTTCCTTTAAAAAAGCACTTTTTTGCTTTTTTTAAAGTACCATGTGGCACACATTCATGCCCTCAGGGCATGTATGTGCACCACATGTGCACACATGCACATTTCAGGGGTGCAATTGGATCCCTTGCACCCTTGCAATTGCGCCCGGAATTTGCGAGTGCCTCTTGGTTACTCGCAAATTGCGGGCGCAAATCCTATTCATTCATATGGGCCTCTTGGCCCATAGGAATGAATAGGATGGTATTCCTTGATTGGGTATCTCAATTGGCGATTCACAATCAAGGAATATTAAGGAATCTCAAATATTTTTGCGATTCCTACCTACATTCAATTTTGCGAGTTCTTAATTGCGATTCAGTAAAAATCGCTATTAAGGACTCTCAAAATTGAATTTACCTACATCTGGCCACAAGTTGGCAAAATTCCATTCAGTAGTACCGGGGCTATGAATTTTTAAAGATTTTAGTGAAAATAGCCCGAAAAGCACGAATCACCACCTATGGATATCATAGTCACAAGTTCAGGCCAACCGTGATGGAGCACAGGTCGGCTACAGTCACCAGGTTATGCTCGCTGAAGATTTAAAGTCCTAAATGTCTGCCAAGAGTCCGGCTCACGGTGGAGAGGGCTGCATGAACATGAAAAGCATCATGGGAAACTGCCAGCCTAGCACAAAGAGCAGGCCAGACGTCATGAATGGGCATTATTGGAGCTTTGTACTGGTAGTTCCTGTGATTGCTCATTGATGTAGCTTGAAGGGTCGGGCTGATGGTGCTTCACGTTAAATTGTGCCGCAAGCTGGAAGGTCATGGTGTGAACAGGCCTGCTCATGGCTGAAAAGAGCCCACAAGCTTGAACACCAAGGGTCCAGGGCATGAGAGGCACCACTTGAGATCAGGAACTCACTTCAGCTGGATCCAGGGGCTGGTGCAGGATAATGGGGACCTTTTATGTCCGTGAGGCTCCAATCAGGAAGCCAGCAGACTAGCTCTTGGAGTCACTCTGGTAGCTCTGGGTTCAAAAAGAAGTTGCAGGTCCAGTTCTCCTTCCCTGAGTAGGAGAGCAGCAGGGGGAAAAGGCAGCAATATAGTAGGGTGGCATCAGGTCAGCAGTCCAGCAGAATGGCAGTACTTTCAGCGGCACAGCATTCCCTCTTCCTGGCAGAGTATCCACAGGTCCAGAAGTGTACTGAAGAGTTGGTGTATGAGGTCCTAGTTTTATACCCTGCTGCCCTCTTTCTGGAGGATGGGAGAAGCTTCTAGATAGTAGCTTTGAAGAGCATGCAATTTCCTTCCTCCCCTATCCTGACTCCAAGCTTGCTACAGTGACAATGTGAGGCAGTTAGGATCCTTGTGTGAAGGCAGAGCATGTTATTCAATTGCAAGGAGGTCTGCGCTCAGCTTTGCACCCTCATCCTGTCAGCGTATGGCCCATTCAAGCACATCAAATCCCTCTATTGTGTTACTGTCTGGGAGGAATTCACAAAGCCTAACTGTCAGTTATGCCCAGTCATGTGACCCAGGCCAGGGTGTAGGTGTAAATTACTAAGAGCAGAAAAATTGCCAACTTTCTAAAAGTGTAATTCCTAAAATTGTGATGAAAAACCTTAACTTTATCAATAAGGAGGGCTATCCACCACAATTCCAAAGACACCAAAGTGACATATCTACCTGCTGCCAAGTGGAAATGACAGTTTATTAAATGTGATACAGAATCTCCAATATTAACCTATGGGAGGTCTAGTATTCACAGTAGTGAAAAATACATTTTGGAGTTTTTCAGCAACAGGACATATAAAACTTAAAAGTACATGTCCAATATTTTCATTAAACCACTTTGCCCTATGGGCTACATAGTGCCTTCCTAAGGGATGGTGCATGTGTAAAAAAAGACAGTTTAAGGCATAGCAAGGGGGTTTTAATGCCAAGCTGATATGTCAAGTTATAACTGCATTTAGACTGAAGTGTTAGACCTGGAACTCATTTTAAGGTGCCCCTTAAGTGTGTGACAGAATAAGTGCTGCAACACCACTATTGGCATTTCATTTCCAGGCCCTGGGTATATATTACCACTCTACAAGGGACTTATAAGTAAATTAAATATGCTGATTGGCTATAAGCCAATGTAACCATGTCTAGGGGAGTGAGCACAACCACTTTACCACTGGTTAGCAGTGATAAAGTGCTCAGAGTCCTAAGGCCAACCAAACTGAATTCGGCAGAAAAGTGGACTTTAAAGGCAAATTCAATCTCTGATGAAATGTAGTATTTAAGTACTTCCATTTGACCAATATTCAGGAGAGGTCCTTCACCCAGATTATCCCACAAGATTCTGTCCGAAGATGGACTCAACTTCCACCGTCACACTTCAAAGATGCTTCAGCTTTCGCAGTGCTGATAAAGTCGAGTCCAAGTGGAAGGCTGCTATCACAGCATGTGCTTGCCCTTCCCATGCCACCACTAATAACAACAGCCTTTGCAGTCAACAAGGTATGAGGTGCATCTCTTATTTATTTATGTATTTATTTATGAGTTTTATAGAGCGAAAACTTGACCCATTATGGTATCAGAGCGCTTTACAGGAAAATATAGCAATAAACAGAACAGGTTTAACATCAACCAGTTACAGATCAAGTAGTAGGGGGCAAGGTGCAGGATACATGAGGGAGATAAGGGCATGTATTTACAGGTTACATATCCAAATACTCATGACACAATAACATATTACAGATTACATTTACAAATGTTCAAGACAAGGCTCCAAGTTTCTAATGGGGTAACTAGATAATCCGAAGGAGTGCAAGTTGCTCTGTTTTCCATGCTCTCACTAAGTGTAGCACATAGAAGTGGGTTTTAGGGTGCTAGAACTTAGATGACAATCTAAATATGTTACATATTTTCATTTTATTCTTGTTCCCCACAGCTTGTCTTATTCCTGTCATAATAAATGCTTTTCTTTAATAATGCCTATTTTTTCTGATATTGTGAACAAACAAATAGGTTTGTTTCTGTTACCACATGGTCCCTGACCCTCTTATGGGGATTGTTAGTAACCCAAAAGCAATAACTCTACTTCAACAATATATTAAATAGGGTTCTGTGGGATTACAATAATCTGTCTTTCACAATTAAAGCTGGTGCATTTAACTAAATTTACTTGTGTCACCTATGGGTGAGGAAGCAAACCTTGTAGAACTATGCCAAAGTCATACTTTACATAATAGGCATCCCTATAAGCTTACTGTCTCAGTTGAGTGCAAATGTTCAATTTTAAGACCTCACTAAGTTTTCCAAGAGTAGTCACGGAAAGCCATGACAGTCACAGGTTTACAGAAGCACTCCGGAAATCCTTTTGTACCTTTCGGTTTAAGTTTATATGAAACTCTTGCTGAATGCACTATTATATACCAATGTAATTCAGTGTTTATTAGAACACAAGCGGTTTTAGTACTAATTTTGCATCCTTCCTGTATTAGATGCAACTAGCTAGGCATGTCATATTTACAGCGCCTTAAAATGCATGCAAGAAACCAGGTTTGCCGTCATTAATTTTATGTGTGCAGTTTTAGTATTGGGGAGAAGATTTAAACATGCAATATGATTTTTATTATCTATGCATTTTATCTATTTATTTCAGATTTGATCAAATTTCACTTTGATTATTTAGAAACACACTTTACATGTTATGTAGAACATACAGTGATCGGATAAGTTGTTTTATGTAATTGTAAGTCCATTGTGTTTCGATTGTAGAGTTTCTGGTTGTTATATTTCTTATGGATTCAGCTCCACTTTTTCTTCTTTTGCCAGCGGCCCAACAATTTTCTGATGAAAAAAAACCTTCACCTACAATGCCACCTATTTTGAAAAGTGCTCCCCACCCATTCCTACTATGGAAAGGGCATTATTCCTGATGTCGATCAGTGGAAATCTAGACCATTTTGAAGTGGGCAGTGGGTCAGAAACATGTTTGTGGATAATCCCAAATCTGTTAGTTTGTGGGTGCTACAACACTTTTTAGCCTATCCCTGCCCATGAACACACATCCTTCTCCAATAAGGTTACTTTTACACGTGTAACATCGCCCTATTATGAGGTAACTGATCTATCGGGTTCTCAGAGCAATCAGGATGACTCAGCTCCAATTGTCCTGGAGCGACCATACTATTGAACAGAAACTGAGCACCAAGTACACCCCTTTCACCCTTAAACAGTGGATGGTGTGGTTTAGAAACCTGGTGACATTTTATGCTTATAGTGGTTGCTAAGGACTTAAACCAATGTTGTTGAGTAAAGGATAGATATTTATATTGCTACAGTAAAGTCATTTTGAAGAGGCATCACAATATTTTAGGTGGCGTGTTTTGAAACCTTTCTTCTGCAAAGAAGGTGGTGTATAAAAAGTGTTTACATAATAATATATTAGCTGTGTTAAGAGTTGTTTTATGTCAAATAAGTCATATAGTTTTTTCAGAACGGAAGTTAGCAGTGAGTTTTACCATTTCATAGGATATTAAAATATGCTAGGTGAATGTTTGTGGATAAGTACAGGCTCATCAAAATGTATTGGTCATTTAATTGGTTAATGAAAGAAACTTTAAGATCTAGTGGGCAGTTTATTTTATGATAATTAATAAACTTAAGAGAATTGAGTTTAGGTGAGCTAAACAGAGTTACACAAATAAAAGAAAGTATTCCACAGAAGTACATGACCAAATACTTTTAAGCAGGAGCACAATGCTGTCACCAGTCAAGATAAGTCTATCGTTGTGGATCATTTCATAGCCATTTTGTTTTTTTAGGTTTTTATAAAGCACTAAATGCCATCTTAATATAATTTTGGAGCATTACCAAGTACAGAACGTAGGGGATTAGTGCATATAATAATAGCAATAACCATGCCTTCATTCATGGGTACTCGCAAACATTTTTCTAGAGGGCACAAAGTATGGTCTGTAGTGTGAGTGAGGGCCATTTTAATACCATCAGGGTTGGGCCATGAGGGCAGGTGGTGGAAGGTGAACATAGGAGAAGAGAGACATGGGTATGGTGTCCACAGAGTTGGGGAGTTTGTTTTTAGGGTTTCGATTCATAATGCCCTTTAAATTAAATACTGAAGGCCTGTATACGATGGTGGTGAGACCACCACCGTCAGTGGCGGACTCAATGCCTTCGTAAGCAGGTTTCACACCAGTCATATTACAATGGCGGGCGTTTTGTTGCAGTCGGGAAGACCGACCGCAGCGGTTCCGATGGTTTCAAGGAGCCCGTCGGATCGTTGGAGGGAATCATATCCCTACAACTATGGTGGTGCCTACCAGGCTCTGCCATATTCTAGGCACCACCATAGGGATTATGATGTCCCATTCCGCCCGCCTGTTCATGGTGGTTAACCAGTATGAAATGGAATATTAGGTCTCACATACTACTTATCTCTTTAGACTCCTTTCTGTAACCATTAGGAGTGCTTAGAAACAGGTGGTTCTTTTGAGGTAGCAAGTGCAATAAACAACCCATTGAAAAAGACTCCTCAACAAACTGTGCAATTCCCTGAGGAAGATAGACACACAACATCCACTATTAGACATTGGACAGTGGGTAGGTTTTAGCCATGTCACTATGAGATGTGACATTTAATACTGGCTTTACCACTTTACTAAAATAAGCTGGTTGCAAAATCTATATTTAACATCTGGGCAGGTTCCACAGCACAAGAGGAGAGTAGTCCCTGAGTCTTACCATTTGAAACCACTCACACTACAGTTGTTGTGTAATGAACAAGATGGAAACAATAGAACCAGAAGACATGTTTTTTTACCTAATCTTGTCCCCCCTTGTGACAAATTATGCACTCTTGTGTAATTACTTTCTGAACATATTTCTCTGCTTCTCTCATCAACAGACATAATAAAAATTGTAATCAAACTAAACACTTGTAGTTAGTATGTGGTAAGAAAACAGGGTTGTGCCCAGCAATAATTTTATCTTACTCAGTGGGGAGGTAACTGGTCTCTTAGTCCAGTCACTAAAATATGGTGAAATGGGAAAGATATGAATCTTGAAATCAGGAGTCCTACACTTTGGTGCTGGTACTTCTGCTACACCAAATCATTTGATGGTAGTCAAATCATATCCTTCCTATGTCTTTGTCCCCTTAATTGCCATTGTGTGATAGAGGTTGGTGAGCCACTGAAGGCTCAAGCCAAGCTCAAGCCAGTTGCCTGGCTCTGGTTCAGCTCAAGGTTCTCTTTGATTCTCTGGCCCAAAACAAGCTGAGACTTCTCTCTGCCAGCCACACCCTAACCTGATATGCCACAAATTAAAAACAAAGCATTAACTATTAATGTGAAATGAGAGCGGGAAAGAGATACCTCACAGTGGCTGAATTACATAATATTAAACCAGAAAACTCCTCTACTTGACCAAATTTTGTGAACCTTTATTTTGCTTTGCCTCTTTTTCTTCATTATCACATAAGAGAACCCCTTGGAATACATGATTTACAGGATGTGCACTGCGCTAAAGCTCTTGTGTTGATTTAATACAATATAATGTTGTTCAATGTATAATGATAACTTGACCCCCAGAGGGTGCCCATGACAACCGAGTTTCCTTTGGTTCACTGATGCTATGCTATTCGTGTCAAGATAGAGAAGGCATGAATTCTTCTAAGTTCATGTTTTAGAATTATCACTTTCAATAAATGCCTTAAATGTCTTACAATGCAGTGATATAATCTGATTCACTCAAGTGAAATGCTTCTCCATGTTAATAAAATGCACTTTTTTAAATGTCGATCATATTTTCATGTTTGTAGAAAAATGTCTTTAAAATTAAGGTGTTTCTATAGATAGGCTGTGCAGGAAACCTTCTTTGCTTCATACACCACAGAAAGCTGTTAAATATGCCTGTGTGGCAGTTTTCTGAATGTCAGTGCTAAGTTAAGTAAGCAGCAGTCCAGGAGGCTGTATGTGAGGGTCAGGAGGGCTCGGGCCATACTTTGAGTATCCCACTCTTAGATTTTAGTATGAATAAAACAATGGCTCTGGCATTCTTCAGTCATGTCACCTGGTACAGTCTTTTGGCAAATGCCATTATAAAAAGTTATTTAGCAGTTTTTTTAGTCACAGGTAGTTGCGCTGGCTATGAGATTAGTGCCATAAGCAACTAAGTTTTGGACAACACTCCCAAGTATTGTTCTCTTGTACTTTCTGTTAGATGAAGACTGATGGTTGAAGTAGTGAATTGGCATACGTGTGATTATGCTGAAGAAAGATTTCTGTTAGAGATGTCCTGTGGTGCCATCTTTTACAAAAAAGATGAGCCTTTACTTGAAAGGGCAGGAGAATGATGCAGAGTGAATTGCATTTCACCATTGCATTCACTGTGAGTCATTGCATCATTTTTTCAACTTATCATAAGTGTAGGTACAGATCAATAGCTTCTTTTTGTGGTCATTGCAGTGTGTGTTCCTATTTATTTAGAAGGCATGTGCGAAACCTGTGCCAATAATCTAAATGTCCTGAAATTAGAAAGTTTGTTAATTCAATTTAAACTGAGGCTAGCTGATTTGGCGAATGAGTGAAAGATTCTTTTTTGTTTAATAATTTTTTATTGGGTTTTCAGAAACAAAGTAACATATAGTAGTCAAATAATCACATTATGAGTAAATTTACAACAATTAGCAGAGAAGATAAAAGAGAAAGAGAGAAATAAGAAAGAAGAGGAAAGGAAGCGATAAGGAAGAGAAGTATGAAGATAGGAAGAAAGAAAAAAAGAGAGGAGAAAAACGAGGAAGAGATAGGGAAAAAATAAGAAACTAAGCTGCAGGTACATGTGTAGAAAAATACAAAGTAAAGGGTAGCCAAAGTTGGTCGGATTTAATTTTCTGAGAAAGAGTAAGAGAAGAGACAGTAGAAATTCTGTGTTCATCGCAATCAAAGTTCCACCACATTAATAATGATAATTTAGAGTTATCTTTCCAACAAGATAAAATCACTTTAAATGCTATAGCAATAAATACATCAAACAACAAAGTAATTTGATTAGAAACATCAATGAGTGAAAGATTTGATCTACAGCTTTCTAAGTGGGCAAATTATGTAGTAAACTGGTGTATTATTGAAAAGGCAGTTGGGTTGTACCAAGCTCAGGATTTATTTTTTTGGTCTAATTTTGTGTAGACTAAGCACTTAGTGATGCTATTGTGTTACCCTGAATAATTTTGCACACATTTATAGATATGGATATTGTCAGCAGACACCTGGAAGTTAATCTAATATAGTTTCAGTAGCTGAGGTATCCAGCAGATAATGGTAGTATTTGACAATCAAACAGGCGTGCAGAGAGAGAGTCTTTGGAGACACTACATAGATAAAACTAAGACAAAGAATGTGATGGACCTATACATACTTAATAATTATGTCCCAAAAGAAATGTAGCAATTTAATTTCAAGCAGTAATGAAAGCCATAAACAAATCACTTAATCGGTGTAACAGATTGTTATGATCATTGGTATCATAGGCTACAGAGAGTCCCAAAATAACTGAGAATCCTTCTTGGCCTCCATTAGGTATTGTGAGGAGCTATTCTCTGAAGTCAGACAATGCTGACTGAGGCCCTCTTAACTCCTCAGTGCTAAAGATGGTCTGGAGTCATTCGCAGCCACAGTGGACATGTGCTGAGGACAGCTCTGGCCCTCTTGGCACTGACCCATGTTGGGAGCAACCCCACAAAGACATTCCTCCTTTGGGGTGGCAGCAGAATTGCTTCCGCTGCGACCATGACCCCTCCTTCCCCTTGGCGATCTGAAGACATCAGCGCACCCACGGTGCATCAATTTCAATTTGTATTGACCTCCCCTTGGCGATCTGAAGACATCAGCGCACCCACAGTGCATCAATTTCAATGTGTATTGAATGGGAGCGAGGACGCTCTCCTTGAAGAGCATTTTTTTAGGCTTATAAGCCCTCGGGCGGAAAACATCAGACACCAGGGACATTTGTTTTGAGGGGAATGACCCCTTGGATATGGGTCACTTTCCTTGGGGGAATTTAATTTATGTCGCCCACCACCCCCCACTACCCCCCCCTGCGGGCAGATTGGCCATCTTTAGGATGATCTGCCCTGTTAGTTGGGAGAAGCCCGCTGGACATCAGGGAGTATGCTTTGAAAGGGATTGAACATTATAGACCATATTTATTTTATTCTCCCCTCTCTTAAGGCATATTGGGCATTTTTAGACCAATCTGCCCTTTGAGGCGTGATGAAAGCCCACTATACTCCAGGGATTTTGGATGGGAGAGTCTTCTTGAGGATGATATTATTTTGGGAGATTTTAGTAATTTATGAGCAGATAAGTCTTCAGGGTGGGTGGTAATGTGCGAGTCACCTTGGAAAGAGGTTATGTATGTGGTGGGAGAGCTGCTTCAGGGGTAAGGTTTGCTTCCTTCTGGTGTGTCTTTTTTTGTCTTTGTCAGACCGCCCTTCGGGGGAATATCTGTGTCTTTCGATTTATACTTTATCATTATTATTTTTATTTTTATTTTTCTTTTCTTTTCATTGAAGAGCCAATAATTGCCTTTGTCTTGGTGGCGAATCCTGTTTTCGGCTGCAGCTCTGGCAGATCTCTAGTTTGTAGATTTATGGTTGGTAAGCAACTCATTTTGTAATCTTTTCATAAAATGTATATCCATGGCCTGTTTCTATAATGTTTTTGATTGCTGTACTAATGTCTGAATCTTTTTTTATGTGTGTGATTGTCTTTCAAAATAACAAATTATTTTGTGTTTGATCTATACGGCCTGGTGATACGTGTAATGTGTTTTTTTTTCATTTCCAGTGGGACTTCTTTGGTGCTTGTTGTGTCTCTGCAGGGTAGGTTAAATCATTTCACACGCAACTCAAGTATTGGGAGAAACCGTAAGGATAAAAGTGAACTGACTGGTCTGTATTATTTTATATATTTTTTTCAGTTTCATGACTGGTGGTAATTTTATGTATTGAATTAGATCTATTGTGTTTGTAGTTATGGTTGGTTTTTCATCTCCTTCAAATTGATCTGTGTTTTATTGTTTGTTAAAAACAAAATGCGATAGCGGTGTGTGTGGACTGGCACTTGATTTGTAGTGTGTGTGGACTGGCGCTTGGCTGGCAGAGTGTCTAGACTGGAGCTTGGCTGTATTGTGTGTGTGTATACTGGCGCTTGTCTGGCGGTGTGTGTGGACTGCCGCTTAGCTATCAGTGTATGTAGACTTATAAATACAGACACAAGCGATCTCTAAATAATAGGGAAGTGTGACCTTTTACTTCCACGGCAATCAATACAAAACCTTCATTCTATAGGTTTGGACAATATTTTACCAACAAATAGTATTATTACTTCTTAGACAAATTATCCTATTTGAAACAATAACCAAGTTGTGTCTCAAAATGATTTTTGGGAAAATATTATCCAAAAACAAGGTGCTCCTAAGAATGTGGGGGTGCAGTGAAATTGGCAATGTGATTATAAAAGTGTGCTAGTGCTATACAGAATTCAAATATATACATGTGACTGACAAGGATAGGTGGATATTTTAAACAGCACTCCATGTAGGAGTGTTAGAATCCTCAATCAAATTTAAAAAACAGTCTACAGTACTAGTTATCAATGTTTCAACCCAAAATACAGATTATCTAGACAAGGGTCAACATTAGGACGGACATATATAAAGGAGACACCAGAGGATTGTGCAAAGAATTGCACAGTTAGAAGTGTTAGTGATGGTCTTAGTCTAACATCACCGTGACTTGCCTAAAGATTGGCAAGCCTGTGCAGTAAGTAACATACAATGCCTGAAGATCAGTGACATTGAAATGGGGCGTCTCATTTGTGGTAATTCTGTTAATTCATACAATTAAGGTATGGAGAAAATCGGTGGGGTTCTGCTTAATGGTTACTATTAACTGTCAACAGCGTGGAGAATTAACTGATGGGTAACAGTCATCATGCCTTTTTTAAATAATAAGTGAAGAGGCAGAACAAGGGCGGGTTGTGCTACTTAGAGAAAGCTTATTTGGGCAACTGTTTTGAAATGCATATGTAAACATCAGTGCAGTTTAGAGGGAAAACGTTGACTAAAAGGTGTTTTTAAGAATATCGCATGCACTGTTTAAAGCAATAATTGATAGTATCTATGTACGGAGGTCCGAAGACAAGGTCTAACATTGATTTTTTAAAATTTGTAGTGATACCCCTGACGAAGTGCTTAAAAATGCCCGAAATGCATTGGGTGTAAAAAACTAATTACTGAAGATTATGAATGTACGTCTAGTGCAACAGAAAAAGGCCCGGATGGGCATATCTGCTGCATCAGAAACTTTGAAGCACAGAAGTGCCTCTCATGTTAGAAGATGAAAAAGAACTGTTTAAATTATATGGAATAAGTTGGAATAAAATTGGCTTAAATGGAATAAATTGTGGTTGATTTCTGAAGGACTGAGCTGTGCGTTCGACTTTTGGAGAGAGACACTTTGCTCCAAACCCGTTTTGAATTCTGTTAATGCAACATCATCAGGGCTGGAGTCTGAAACGGCCAATCGTTGAAACAAATAACGTACACTGTTGTAAGATCAGTGACGTTAATAAGAGTATCTCATTAGTGGTAATCGTGTTAATGAAACATCTTTGTGGCTGGCGTCTGAATTGGCAAACAGTTGGAGTAAGTAACAGTTTGTGAACAAAAAGTTCAGAATATTGACCCAATGACTCACAGCTCAAGAGATGTAAAAACCACGACAAGGCACCCACCACTTTACAGGCCATTCACACATACTTCATGCATGACACTCACAAAAACATTGACAAAACCAGCTGTGGGCTCTGCAGATTAGAACAATCACATCAACAAACTGTGTCATTCAAGGGCCCGTCACTTTCATATGCCCACAGTACAGACACAGCAAACACACTGCCAGGCAGCTGAAGAAGTGTGTAGACTGGTGCCTGGCTGGCAGTGTGGGTGAACTGGCATTCGACTGGCAGTCTGTGTAGTGACTTACTGCTGGCCATGAAACACACATTGTCAGCTACATGCCAGCCCACAAACGCCATCAGGTGCTAGGTGGTGTGATTGCAGTGTCAGTCCCGTGGGCAAATAAAAGTGATGGGCCCTTGAATGGCACAGTGTTGCTGTGAGTATTCAAATGTGCTGGGCATGCAGTTGGCTGTGTCAATGTTTTGTGTGTGTCATGCATGAAGTGTGTGTGAATGGTATGTAAAGCAGTTGGTGCCTTGTTGTGGTTTTTACATCTCATGAGCTGTGAGCCATTGGGCCAATATTCTGAACTTTTTGTTCACTAACGTTTATGCTTTGTGGTCTTCAAGTGAATGTACTCTAGATTGGCTAATGAATCGAGCAGAGCAAAAAGGGTGTTTAGAAATGGTAACCACTCGGATATAGACCTTAAAAGCCTCCAAAATAGTGCCAAATTTTGTTACTGAGCCTAAGCTGGTACAGAAATAATCATCAATTACCTACACCAGTTCCTTGTGGAACACTGCATATACCAATAAATACTTTGGGAAACGCCAGGAGACCGCACAAGGACGCAAACCCTCAAGCTCCAGAACCAGTTATACCGGGGAGTTATTCGAGTATGTACGATGCCGCTAATCGCACCATCAGATCTTGGCCAACAAGCTGCACAATACGAGCCAATAGTTGATGTGTGTATGTAAGTAGTGGGCAGTGGAGTAATGAATGTACCCCCTGCCCTGTGTAGAGCAATATCACCAGGCATCCACCAGGCTACAACACAGCCGCCAATGCATTCACGTGAGCCACCGCTGAAGGCCTCAGAGGTGGGCCCTTAGTCAGGCAAGTGAAAATAATTAAAGTCACCGTGCCATATCTGAGGCAGGCTGTCACAGCGGGCTAGTTTGGCATGAAGTGCATGATAAAACTGTGGGTGTTGTAGTTGGGCCCATATACCTATTAGTAGCACATCAAAATGCTCTTTGTGGCAATGCACCACCATGAAACAACCTCCAGGGTCCACACACACATCCTGTAGCTTAATCCCAGAACCACATCTGGCCCAGATCTTGCCACCGCTGCATGTGTAGTGAAGCCTGCTGCATGGCAAGCACCCCTCATATGTCATCTCTGTGAGCATTTCGCTATTGGGGGCCAGGTGTGTCTCTTGCAACTCAGCAACATCTATCTGGTGATGCTGTACATACAGTGCCACTTTACTGAATCGGCCCTATTCAACATTAAAAAATCCAGTAGTGACATGTGCCCACTCTGTCATACATTTCCATGCTGTGTTTTGAATAAACAGTAGCCTCACTGCAGCACAGGCGCCAGTGTCTGTCCTAGTCTGCTCCTTGCAGTCAGCCGGATATGCCTAACCCCCCTCCACCCATACCGTGCCCCCCAGCAGTTGACACTGCAGCTTCATACCCCATACCAACTCATTCCCCCAAACAATGAACCCCAATTTAAACAGTGTGGTGCATTCATGGAGGCATATAATGCCCACTGAGCACTCCCATAATAGAAGTTCACAGGAGGGCCACATCTGATATACGCAACACGCCAATCAAGCTATAGGCTAACTGAAATACACAGCTTCACACCACAGCCATAAATCTTGATGCATGCCAGCATCAGCACCCTCTCAGCCACCTCTGTGGACCAACCACCTGGCCCCAAAAAGGATGACCATGTCAAGCCATGGAAGGGCCTCCATAACGAGTCACCACGTACACCATACAAGTATCAAACTCGCTAGAGAAAATGTACAACACTACGCTCAAATACATAGTATCTGCAGGAATAGTGACAACAATTTCAGGCACACTTAGCAATTAATGATACATTTAATATGGGAGGCAGATCAACATCAATCCAGTCCTTCCAAGTCATGGGAGGCCCTCCGAGCTCTTTGACTTCTGTCTGCTGACTCATGCTGTTTGAAGAACTGCTGTAGACTTTTAGGATCACTGAAGATGTTGGTTTTGTCAATGTCAATGTCAATGTCAGATGTTCTTGTAAAGCGCATATCTCACTGGGCGGTCTCATAGTGCTAGCAACAAAAACAGCAATACGGACAGCATCAAGAACACTAAAGGTGAGCTTACTGAGGGAAAAGCCAAGTTTTCAGCTTTCTGCGAAAACATCTATGGTCAACTATGGACAAGAGGTGTAATGGTCCTGTATTCCATTGCTTGGGGGCAAGGTAAGAGAATGAATGGCTGCTATTGCGAGAAGTTTGAATGCGAGGCTGAACAAGGAACGATTTGGTGCCGGACCTTAAAGATCTTTCCGGTATGTATCATTGAAGATTTTTTGCAAGGTATTTTGGGCCAATGTCCTATGTTGCCATATGTGTAAGTCTTAAGATTTTGAAATGGCCTCTTCGTCGTACCGGAAGCCAATGGAGGGTGTTGAAGTTAGGGGCGTAGGGGGATCTAGGCGGAAGATTAAGGATAAGTCTGGCTGCTGTATTTTTGAAGAATCTGAACCTTGGAAAGCAGGTCCTCATTGAGTGCCACGAACAAGGTGTTCCCATAGTCAAGTCGGCTGATAACCAGACCCTGCACCAAAGGTTTCCTAGCTTCAATGGGTAGCCATTGAAGATTCTGCAGAGATTACGCATAATCCCATGGCAGACACCCAAAACCTGGTTAACATGGGTTTTCACGGACATTAAACTGTCGATGGTAATTCCCGGGTTACGTACTGCTAACTTAGAGGAAGGACATGGGCCTAATTCCAAAGGCCACCAATTGTGTGCCCAGAATTCCTCTGCTCTACCAAACAATTTGTTTCTACTCATCCAGTCATTTATTTGGATCATACAGCTCATGAAACAAGATCATGTGCCAAAGTAATCAGAACCAAAGGTGACAAGCAATTGGGTATCGTTGGCATACGACACAGTCCCAAAACCATATGATGTGATTATACCAGCTAGAAGAGTTAGATACAGATTAAACAACATGTGGCTAAGAATGGAGCCCTGCGGGTCACCAACAGTGACTTGATGACTGCACAAGGCTATCAAATCTACAAGAACGGTAGTGGAGCGATCCACCAAAAACCTCTCAAACCAGTCTAGGGCCTTCCCTCTGATACCCACCTCCCACAGTCGGGGTTTCAGAATGCTGTGGTAGATGGTATCGAAAGCTGCAGACAAATCCAAGAGAACCAGGATTGCTTATTCTCTTTTATCCAGTGTGAGCCTGATGTTATCGATGATCTCAATAACCGCCGTCTCCGTGCTATGGGCGACCCGGAAACCCGATTGTAAGGGTTCAGAAGACCATGGTTCTCAAGATGGGCAGTGAGACCTTTATCAACCAGATGCTACAATACCTTCCCAAAGTAAGGTAGCAGTGAGATGGGACTATGGTAAATTAGGGTCAGCTGAACGTTTTTTAAGAATAGGCTTGACATGAGCATGTTTCCACCTAGTAGGAACTTTGACTTGCTCTTGTGATATGTTAAAGATTACAGTTAATATATTGGCAAGTAGAGGCATAATCTTTGTGCAGGAGCGGGCGGAAAGGGGTCAACTGGAGAGCCTGATTTATTCTTGGTTAAGCCTTCTAACACTTCGGTGATGGTTAAGGGTTCAAATTCCATTAGATGGGGGAACATCATTTATTTCCAGTGGCGGTGATGCCATAGACATACTACTAATTTGGTGATGGTAATCTGTGACATAATGGGGAAAGGATGAATAAATGGTTTTAATTTTATCATCAAAAAAGGAAGATACAGAATCTACCCACTCTTGAGTGGGGAGAAAAGAGGACTGCTCAACCTGAGGGTATGTGAACTCTTTCAATATTTTATCGATTTCCTTACTAGAATGTGCGGCCTTGTTTATTCGCTGGGTTAAGTATGACTTTTTTTCCGATTTGATGTTCTTTATATAGTTAAGATGGGACTGTCTGTAGTTCCTGCAATCTTTGTTAGTTTTGGTTTTCCTCCACTGACGTTCAACTGTTCTGCTAATTTGTTTATCAGTTTTTAGTGTTGTCGTAAACCAGGGTGAAGCTTTACTTTTTACTTTAACCTTGGTTAAAGGGGCGACCGTATCTAATGCAGATCTGATGGAGGTTTCTAAAATAATTGTTGCCTATTCCACAGTATCGGAATGGCATATCTGCATTGTTTTGAAGTGAGCTGAAAAGGCGTCTGGAGTTAATTTACGTCAGGGCCGAATCAAAGTACTTTTATTCAGTTCAAGTTTCCAATGAGAGTTTACGGGCATACAGAATTTTTGAAGATAATGGTCAGTTAATAATACTGGAAGAGGTGGTTCAATAGTCAGTTTGGAAGAGTTTGTGAATACTAAATCTAACGTATGACCAGCTAAATGTGTTGGGCCTACTACCTTCTGTGCCAATCCTAGTGTTTTCCATAGTACCAACTAAGTGGCAGGAGTCAGAGTCCAACAATTGCTCCGCATGGTAATTAAAATCACCAATTATCATAAAATTGTCAGTAGCTAGTACATGTCACTTCCAACAGATGATTAGCAAATTTTGTTTTAGGGCCTAGAGGTCTGTAAACTAAGGCTCCTCTCCAAGTTTCGGAGTCAAGAGTTCTGATATTAAAAATCAGTATCTCAAGCATTGTAGTAGTAA
The DNA here is from genome assembly GCF_964261635.1 of Lissotriton helveticus. Lineage (NCBI taxonomy): Eukaryota > Metazoa > Chordata > Amphibia > Caudata > Salamandridae > Lissotriton > Lissotriton helveticus. The sequence continues at coordinate 524,952,165 of NC_136063.1, read as the reverse complement.
AGGACTCTAATACATTGATCTCAAGGGGGCCTTATTGGCAACTGCAATACCTCCCCCTCGACCAACTTCCCTATCTAGTCTGGTTAGATGGTATTGAAGGGGGAAGGCTATTGTAACATCAGAAGAAGCCACAGTGAAAGCATAGCATAGTGGAGTTTCAGCTCTCGCAACCTCTGCTCCTACAAGTGTGATGTGAAGTACATGAAAATTGAAAGTCTCTGCCCTCATATCGAGGAGTTTGTAGGTTCTGGGAGCAGTGGAGGGTGGCATCACAATCATGGTAATTTAGCAATCTTCCTATATTGGGCGGGCTGGGCGCCCGGCACCGGTGTTAGTGAAGGGTGAGCTTACTCCACCACAAACAGGTCTGAGAAAGTCTCTTGCCCTAGGAGCTCTATGAAGAGCTCTCCATGAAGATTTCCATATTGCTAAAACAATGTGATTCTCCCAGGCTGACAATGTGAAGGTTATTCTGCAAGGTGCGGACATCCAAATCCTCTTCAGTAGCTTGCAGCATTGACATTGCCTTCTCCAGCTGCTTCTGTGTCCTGGTTGTCTAGACCTGTTCATCCTCAACCCCCAACACCCTTCTTTCTACCATACTGATGTGCTCTGCGTCTTTGTCAATGCGCCCCAACATCCTGCCCATTTGTTAATAGAGGCCATTGAGCTTCCCGTCAATCTTAGTGAGGCTGAGCTGAATGGCCGTCATGATTTGGTGTAGCTCACCTTCCATCTCATGTCCTAAGTCGTATGAGCCTATTTGGAGTGCTGCTGCCCCATCCTCTTGCAGCCTAGGAGTTTTCCTCTGTTCGAACTGCAACTAGGGCTGCATTCTATCAGCTGTACACATTGGGACCAATACTGTCCAGGTCTCTGGGAATATTGAGTATGAATTATTTACACTTGTATTCACCAGGCATCATAGAGGGGTGGGCGATGACAGGGCCGGACTGGCCGTAGCGGGCACCGGGTGTTACCCTGGTGGGCTGCCGGGGGGGGGGTGCTTTTGGGCCCCTGGGGGCGTTTTTGTTACTGAAGCCGGAAATATCGGCCCCTTTAACAAAATCAGCCACAACTAGCCCGATCAAACAGCTTGTCCACCCCCTCCCCCCCCCACCCCACAGTGTTGCTGGACAAGCAGTTTGCCATGGCCGATTTCAGTTCCCAGTCCATATGGAGTCCTAGTTCGATATTCAGCAGGTTATCCCGGTCCCAGATTCCCACCAGGGAGTAAAGACCACAGATGTGGGAGTTATAGGCAGCAGTCACTATGGCTAGGTATCACCACTGGTGGCACGGTCCTGTGCTCTGTTATATGCAACACAGCTCAAGTGGGGGCCAGCACCCATGCCTCCGAGTGTAACCATTAGAGCAGCCTGACTGCAGCACACTATCATGCGGGAGACTCCATATGTGTCAGCTGTGTTTCCAGTTGGTTATGACATGTCCGTGCAGCTGGGGTGCAGTAGGCCCCATGTTCTTCTGCAGTGCTTCACTGGTAGCAGGTTTTTTTTGTGGGCCCCAGATGCTCTCTTACCCCCTTACCACCACACAACAGGTGAGCCATGAGATAGATTCAGCCTCCACAGTCAATGTAGGCCAGAATCCCGCCTTCATCTTTTTGGCTCCTTCTGTCACGTGGCCCCACCCAGCCCCAATTCAATAAGGCAAGCGGGTGCTGCCCTCAGTAAATGCTTCAGGCACTGTCAATGGGGCATCTTACTGTGGCTGAGCTTATCCTGTAGTAATCTGTGTCAGCTAATGTTTAATTGTTATGTAGTGTTTCTTTAAGCTTTGTCATGTTTGCTCCTTGGTTACTTTAGAATGTACACGAGACATTCTTGAAGTGTGATCTGCTGTAACCGGTTGGAGTTAAGCTGGCTCATCATCCATGTAACTACAAATAAATCACTCAAGACTTCCTGTGTATCCAGCTTCGTTACTACATATCCTCTGAGCTCCGGAAGCTCTGGAGGCTCCAATAGTGTGCCGCAAAGAGACCAATCAGTAAGTCTACTTCCATTGGCGCAGGTAAGCGACAGGCCACGCCTCGGTGCATGACAATGTAGTAACTATAATGGGTAAGCTCTGCGTCTCTGGCATTTGCTCACTGTAATAAGTTGATCTGTAGCCGAGTGGTATTGATTGAAGATAGTTTATTGATAGGTTTCAAGGTTAAATCAGGTAATCATTTAAGTATCATTCAAGTCTCTCCTAAGCCTTTTAAGTCCTTTTCTAAGCCCCACCAGGAGCAGCTCTCCTGCTACTCAGCCCTCTTTTCCAACTGTCATACATCCACACACCACATTCTATATTACCTCATTCACTCAACATTCTACCATTCACTCAGATAGGGCTGAGCAGCAAGATAGGATAATAATAAATGTAGTGGTTTCTAAACTAGTATACTACATCACCTTCCTTCTTATAATTGAATAAACAAAAGAATAGTGTAAAGTATAAGAATGGTCATTCTAAAATTGGATCTTACATTGTAGAATGGGAATTATGAATAAATACATAAAATTTTCCATAACGACCACCCCTTCCCCTTTACACATAAAACAGGAATAGATTGATAATATATATTTTCGCATTGAATTTCACAAGATGTAAGTGAAATTAATTTTTCGTAACCCACACAACATGCCAGTTGGCCAGACCAGCAAAGTGAAAGAAACGGAAAATCAATAATTAATATATGCGAACGAGTAAATCACCAAAAAGTGTTTAATTAAATTATATTTCTATAAAGTGACGTGTGCACAACGTACACTAAATAGGAATATGTAGGTTTTAAACATTAAAGTCATATGCAATGTATGTAATTGCTATAAAATAATTAGGTAGTAGTTATGTGCATAGGATAGAAATAATTACAAACCTGTATGAACAAATTTGTGACAGTCATTTCTATATATGCTAATGCGTAGTATTTAACTATAATTTGAATAGATGACAGTCACGTGCATAGAATAGAATTAATGTAAATTTGTATGGTCAATTTTGTGACAGTTATGACCATATATGTTAACGTGTGTCATTTAACTATTAATATTATACATGTGCATAGTATTTAACTTACTATACAAAACAGCAAATTAACTTTAGAATGCTATTAAAATTCATGTAATAATCTTCAAGGATAGCAAATTAACTTTAGAATGCTATTCCTCCGTTCTTGCTACATTTAAAACTTATGTAGACAACCCACTAAAATTAGTAATTTACCTTTAGAATGCCATACCTATCTTGTGTTATCCTTGAAGAACACGGGCTAAATTCGTTAAACAGTTTGTAAAGAGTGTTCAAAACATATTAACAGTGCATATTAAAAATGTGATGCATTAAACACATGCTATATAACTATTCAAAATCCTATGTAGTAATAGGCATTGGCGTAATAAGGTATCATATAAATTAAAATAATTGATGTAAAATACATATTCAAATCTTAAAATTCAGTCCCCTTTTAAAACAACAAATTAAAATAAATAAAGTAGACACCGTTGTCAATATGAGGATCTGATGATAAATAGAAGGCAGTCTTAATATTTTGTAAAATAATGCAGGACTATTTATGAGGTGAAATGTATCCTTAAACTGTTGAACAACTTACTTGAAGTTGCTGCTCACCATATACTTTCTGAAACGAGTTGAGAAGAAGCACACTGTGTTAAAATAAAGATGAGCGTGAAAGTTTTAGCGTGCGCATCGCTGAAGTCGGACGCGCTGCATTTAAATGCCATAGTTGATAACTGTAAGGGAATACCCGCAAGAAAACATGAAGCGTGCGAGTCGCTGAAAAATAAACATGACGCGCTGCATTAAACCACGTACTAGAGATTTTGTTGTTTAGATAATCCAATACTGTAATGCCAGGATTGACACGATGACACCACCTCGCATACCATAGGAAAATCTGTTACCGGTAGTAGAAGGCTATAAATAAACCTAAACTAATGAACATTCACATGTGGAACTTGTAACAGATAAATTACCAGAGTATTTGAGTAGGCAGGTCTTTGAAAAACTAGAGTCCGATGTCCTGGTGCTGTACTGAAAAATATAATAAAAATAAAAAACGTTATTGTCCCCCAAACGGAAAACAAACGTGGTGGACAGAAGTAGCACTAGTGAGTGAACATCGGACGATAGCGTAACTAGAGTGCAGAGCTCCGATGAGAAACACAACATGGCTGCACTTTCCTTGACGCTACCCCGGGTGGCTCACGGTGTCAGTGTACCCAGACGTCCAGGAGCAGCTCTGAACGTCATAGAAGCAGAAACGCTTTGTGAGGAGATGCAGGTGAGCTCGAGAGCACTGAGTAAAGCTTGTGTCATTTTTAAACTGAGACGACGGTTTAATTGTCAATATCAAAGAACAAGTCTCAATTTGTTTCAATAAATAATGTAAAACGAGTGCCTCACCTGGGGGAAATTTAATATTATCGCTTGTATACACAACTTGTCCACGCTGCTTCAAGACGTACAAACATTTTCTTACATTGAAAATGAAAAGTGCAGGCAAATTAAAATAAAACATTCCTCCAGTAGATGGCAGCAAATAGCTAAATGATATGTTAGATTTCCTCCTTTCGTTCCGAATTTTGATCCGGTTCCCCGTTGTCGATGAGGTAGTTATTCCTTCATCACGTTATCAAGGAATGGTGGCAGAAATCTCAAATCTCCCTCGAAGTAGACCATGAAATTACGGGGCCTTTTCTCTTGTACCACCAATATGAAACCAATCAGTGATGACTGATTCTTGCCCAGATACTGTTCACCTCCTCTCGTTCCCCTTCCCTGAAGGTAGTAGGGGCAGCAAACTAGAAATTGAGGGCAAACTGCAAAAGTCCTTGTCGCTCCTTTGTATTTATTAGGAAGCGCTGCACTCAGTAGGCAGGGACTGGCATACTTAAGATGTATGTTTGTAAGTACTGGCACATCAAATTTGGAGGGCGACCGGTGGTAGGTCACTGGTGGGGCTAACTAAGGGGTGCCAGTAAAGTTCAAATAGCTTTAAAGAAATTCTTTTTTCTTACTTGAAAATCTTGATCAAGAAGTTTCATGGAGATCCTTGAAGTAGTAAGCCGTGCAGGTAAGTCCAAAACGTCGCCAAATGTAATAAGTTGATCTGTAGCCGAGTGGTATTGATTGAAGATAGTTTATTGATAGGTTTCAAGGTTAAATCAGGTAATCATTTAAGTATCATTCAAGTCTCTCCTAAGCCTTTTAAGTCCTTTTCTAAGCCCCACCAGGAGCAGCTCTCCTGCTACTCAGCCCTCTTTTCCAACTGTCATACATCCACACACCACATTCTATATTACCTCATTCACTCAACATTCTACCATTCACTCAGATAGGGCTGAGCAGCAAGATAGGATAATAATAAATGTAGTGGTTTCTAAACTAGTATACTACACTCACCTTCAAGGGTCCCGCTGTACAAGAGACAGAGTGACAGAGTGAGCCTCCTCATCCGGCATGGGCCAGGAGATGAATGCCCTCTTTCATGAGGGGCCCAACCCACAGCCTGGCACAGCAACCGGTCAGACAGCCCGTAGCTGCCGGCATGTCATCTGCCCTCAAAGTCTGCCCCCCAGCGGTTAGGAGCCCTCTCCAGGCACTGGAGGCTGTGACCCGTGACAGAAAAGGCCTACTGCAAAGCTATCCTCAGCACCAGGCCCCATTGTGCATGCCACGTCACGGCCAGAAGATAGACTGTATCATGATCTGGCTTGTCTCATGGGGGGGCATTTTCCACTAGAGATTTTGACATCAAGAGGGGCGCCGGTGCACAGGGCATACAGGGTGATGTTTTAGGGCGAAATATGTGGCACAATGGCACAGATTAGGATACAGCCGAAGGAGCTTGCTTAGAAGGCAGTCATCTTCTATCCAGGCAAGCCCACCCCCTTTTCACTTTTTATATTTTAACTTATGAATTGCTCTATACCCTGCACACATTAAAAAAATATTTGCAAGGTTCAGCACAGTTATTGGCTCTGGTTACCTTGCATTCTTGGAAAACTCACAAAACCCATATATCCCCACAACCAGAAGGGTTGAGCTGATGTAATTGTATATTGCATTCGTAAATCAGCCATTGTGACGAGAAATTACAAAAGAAGAAGCTGTCAAAAATTGCAGTTTTATCCTACTCATTTTCATTAACTTTTTATTTCAACACTCAGTTTCTATGATGAAACCTTAAAGGATCTACACTAATACCCCCTTGCTAAATTGAGAATTGTGTCTACTTTTCAGAAGTGTACAGGTTCTACCAGTAAAATTACAAAACTGTGGTAAAAAATGTGGCTTACTGAATCAAGTCTTCCTGTTCCTGAAAACTGGGAAGATGGTGATTTTAGCACTGCAAACCTTTTGTTGATACCATTTGCATGAAAACTGCAATTTCTTCTGCAGCCCTTTTTATCGATTTATCTCCCCAAAACAACATACTTTAGCTATATTTTGGCTAATTTCTCAATACACTCAAGGGGACTCCACAATCACTGGGTAACCTATAGAGTCCCCAAGATTTTGGAAAAAAGGATGCAAATTCAGTGTGAACAGCCTGTGTAGAAAAAAAGTTATAGAGGCCTAAGCGCGAACTATCCCAATAAGCCAAAAAAAGGAATTAGCGGTGGGAGGAAAAGGGCTAGCAGCAAAAGGGTGAATGTTCGGAAATGTAATTCGGGATAGGTGGGTTTGTTTAATGCAATCTTGTTGTTGATTTGTTGCTGATCTTTTCTAAATTCTACCAAGGCATGGTAAATTAGATATTATCTGATAGTTGGCCAGTATTTGAGGGGCTACAGGAGGTTTTTTGAGGAGTGAGGACTTATTACATTTCCCTAATGGGTAGGTGAATGCACCAGAAAAATTGTAGGGTTTATCAATGTGTTTCACTTTCGATGTGTTTCGCTCAAGATAGGAAAAATGTATTTCATGCTGGTTGCAGGAGAAAGATCCACAGGCACATTTAATGTTTTGCCTTGCATGCCAATTAGAAGATATTCTCAGAAGGGACTGAGATAAAGATTGAGGGGGATGAATGTAGTGGTGCATGGTAAGGGCCTGGATAAGAAGAAGATTAGGAGTTGTTTAAGATGCTGCCCTCTTTGCCCCTTTCGCACAGATTGAAAACTGACCCTTTCATTTTTATATTCATTGTTTTTGTTTTACACTATCAATATTCATTTGCACAAAGCGTGTGTTCTTGCTTAATTGCATTATCTCAAAATATCCTTGTGTTTGGCATAACCACAAAGATATATTGTGAGCAGGATTAGGGAAGTTTGCATGAACTAAGTGATTTAAGTTTGTTAGTTTAATCTCATGATGACGTTTTCAAGTAAACATGAAATGTTTTGAATGAATGAAGATGAATGAATTAATTATCAATTAAAAAATGTGACGAAAGTATAAATGATTTTGAAACAATGTTAATGAAATATGAGAGCTCTATAAGATGGAAAATGTGGCCAATATAATAAGGACCTGATCAGTCTTTCAGGTATGGGCTAGAGAACATATTGAAGAATACAGAGACACCGAACAGGGTTAAATAAGGCTGGAAGTAAGGATCAATTAAAATATTGTAGCGTGTTGTGGGTAGCAGAATTCTGAAAGTGTTTTTCCAGCCTTTGTAAAGGTCTATAGAAGCTGTGCAACATTTTTTTGTTGCTTTGCCACATATGCATGAAAATCTTGGCTTTTGTGACTATTTATATAACACACACCCTTATTTTTTTATGCTGTCAAAATGTTTCTGTATAAGCTATACTTCAAAGAAAAAAGAATAGGGCTACATTTACTAATAAAACAATCAACTTGATGCAGTAACCAAAGTTGCCGTGCTGCTTTGTGTGGAGAGAAGAGAGAAGGAAGCACCATATCATCAAAGATTGAGGGCTACTGCCTTCTTGTCACTCAAGCATAAACAGGCAGCCACACCACACACTCACCTTTGCACTGCAGCGTAAAGTGAATGTGTTATATCTAGTATATTTTTTGTACTGTAAGGGCACCCTTCCATTACAAAAACTATGCTTAGATATTTTCACAACTTTCCCGACTTTGCATGTGTGCTGTTCAATGCAGCACACATCCAGGTTGAAAAGCTTGGATAAGTAAAACCATTCCTCCACCCTTACACTCGCTTTGAGTAGGTGTAATTTTCCACTCCTATCACTGAGTACAAATGTTAGTAGATAGAGATTTGCATCAAAATCCTGGGAGGTTGCAAGGGAATACCCATTTATCACCAATAGGATGCCCCCTTGAGGCAATGTAGTGATAAGCTTCACTTTGCATTACCTTCTAGCAACTTTCCAGGGCAGTTTTTTTCACTTTCAACATTGTTCAGAGCAATGATCATTACGAATAACCAGCTTTGAAAAAAATGTAAACTTTCAGTGAAAAATCTGCAGGCATTTGCCATTGTGAATGGGAAAGCTTAAAAAAATTTAACATGGAGAGATAAAAAAATCACCTTGAAAATCTTCTCACTAAGAAGTACACATTGTTTCTGTTAAGAGAACATTTTTGTTCTTATGAACATGAAGGTAGGGCTGAAAAATGTCCAAACTTCATGAAAGGTAAAAATCACAAACTTTGCAAATACATTCTTTATTCAAAGCAAATGTGTACGGAGCCAGAATGGTAAATATGGACCTACAAAATTGTGGGAGTAAACTCTGACTCGTGAGGTCACCTAATAGATGTTGATAGAATCAAATGTTTATATTGCTTAGGAACCGTAATATGATGAAAGATTCAACACATATTATGCAAGAGGCAGTAAGATTACCACCAATTGTACTAGGCAATTTCTGCTGCATTTGTAAGCACTACCTCTTGAACCTGGCCATCTGCAGGGTCATCATCAGACTTTTTGCCTTCATCCTCCTGTTTTTAACCCATTTTTGTTGGCTTTTAGGACTTTGCACACTTCACCACTACTAACCCGTATTAGAGTGCTATTTACACATGGCAGAATTGGCTTATACCCAATTGGTACATGTATTGTACATGGAACCCCCTAGTAAAGTGGTACTACATGTACCCAAGGCCTGTTAATCAAATGTGACTAATGGGCCTGCAGCACTGATTGTGACACCCACTTAAGTAGCCCTTTTGAACTGGTCTCATGCCTACCATTTCAGCCTATGTTTAAACTGCCACTTCGACCTGGCAAAAGAAACCTTTTTCCAGGCTCAAATATTCCCTTATAATGCATTTACGTTACCACTCAGGGCAGGCCCTCAGCCCAGAGGGCAGGGTGCAGTGTATAAAAAAAGTAGAAAAAAGAGAGGAGGCTCAACTGTCCCAGGGGACCGAGCACTAAGAACCAGTAAAGATAAAATATTCCCCTAGGGTGTTATTTAGCACTGCAGATAATCAGCATCCACCCAACAACAAACAAACAGTCCCTCATACATGCAGCCCGTGGGATAATCTCCCCTTTCCAACAAGCCCCCCAGGGTGTTCCAACAAGATGAACTAACTGAAATATGGTACGAAGTATGCAAGCACGGAGTCTGAGCAGTGGTACCTTGAGGTCTGACCTTTCAAAGGTGGATGGGCGGTAGAATAGCAACAATATAGGATTCCTCGCCATAGGACCACCTCTTCACATGATTTACGTCACTCTCTCTCTTTTTTAACCAATTAATAATTGCAATTTATCATTCCACAATAATAAAGCTAACAAGAGAGTTTTAACATAAGGAGTCTTACAGCACTTGAGAAGGGGAACAAAATACAGGATTAGAGAATTGCACAAGTGCTGTGGTCACTGTACGCGGTTACGTCCTTACGTAAGATAACAGGTTAATTTGCCACCTATGAGGATGACCAAGGATGAGTAGGGAACCAAGAGGAAGAGCACCAGTTCACTACTTACTAATGAGTCTTTGATGGAGGAATAATTTCCCGAAATACCTTTTGTCCTGAAGAGGGTGGTTGTTAAATTCCCTAAGCAAAAGGAGGGAGTCCCTATGTTCCACGAATGTGGGAGTATTTATGTCAGTACCACTCTTTTAGAAGCACATAGAACCCGCATATGTATCATCAACAGTTACTTCAATAATGCAAATACACCGTTATATAAAATTAAACCTGTTTGTACAGTTTATTAAAAATATCATATTTTCTTTAGCACATTAGTGCTCACAGTATTTAAAAAATGAAACAAAAAGAACACATTTGATAGAAGAGCAAAAGTAATAGTATTACAATTACTAACAACAATTGTTGGTTTACACCAATTAGCAGAACAGCAATAATTATTGCACATAGGTCAAATTAAAAAACAACAGTAGTTGTTGCACACAAGTCACATGGGTCAGTTAAAAAGCAGCAATAGTTGTTGCACACAAGTCGACGCAGCGTTTCGGTTTTATTTTTACACCTTCATCAGGACAGTTTTCTAATCAGAAAGAGAAACATACAGTTAGGAATCGTACTGATCACATTTTGTTTTTTATACATTGTTGTTAAGTTATGTTTATTATACTATAGGACAGTTGGTTCTTCCTGGTGCTCTTATATAGGGGACATGTGGTACTAAAAGAGGATACTCATTTTGTGGGAATGAAATCACTAAAGGTGCAGGTTCAATGCATGCATTAAACAAAGAATGTTACAGTGTAGCTCTACCTTGTGATTATCAAGAAAGGGAATAGCCAGGAGTCCTCTTTAATCAATTCGAGGTAGTCAGTTGTCTCGGGCCATTCGAATTATACACTTGTATCAATACAAAGTGTAAGGAAATCTATGAAATAATTAATAAGGATTATATTAATTCTGGAACACAGCGTGAGATAGTAGTACTCGGCTCATAAGGATTGTTCTAATTACCTTTGTTTTATTATATACAATCCTAACATCTGAGGGTCGAGGGAGCCACCGTTTTATTTTCTTCGGAGTCTCTTTGAGAGATGGATGTTCTAATTCACATCGGGCAAAGGAAGAGCGGACAAGAAATGACCATGAGAACTTATACTTCACTTGAAAGATTCTCACCCTACCCCTTTTCTCACAGATAGATTAAGTTCTGTGGGACTTACCATTTAGGAGTAGAAGAACATAAGAATGGATGCTCTTGACAACAGCTTTATCAATTGCAGTGTCCGTCACCAAACAGTCGTCCGTTTAAAAATACTTTTACATCTGTGTTTCATCCGGATCTATAATTTAAAACAATTTTCATTTCATAAATTTATCGTTGTGTAAAGCAGTGTCTCACCTAAGATCTATGGTGTATATTGGGTTAATATAGATTTTGGAACGGTTAACTGATTGTACCATATTACACCATTTCGTGCTTGCCAAGCACCGAGGTCTGTCTTACATAATTATCGTCTTGGCTTTTGCCTAATGGGCAACTTTCTCTTATGGAGTATTTTTTCAAAGAATTATAATTTCGCCCGTTAGTTTATGGCGAGTTGTATAACCCTTTTCCGATGTTGGAAGGTGACAATTTCGCTCATCTTACGTTCCTAGTTATATCTTTGGGAGTCTTGAACAGTGCGGCTAAACTCTGGGAATGCGATAAGTTATGTGCCCTCCCGTCTTTGCCGTTCCTAGTTCGAGGCAAAAAATTGCGGTGCCTTAAAGGTTTATCTTGAAATATTTAAATGCGGCAGATTGTCTAGTTCTCTACCGAAAAAAATATATTTTAACTCATATATTCCTTGGTCATGCATTTAAAAAACAGGACTAGCGTTTCGGAATCGACAACTAAGGGTCAAGTGTAAAGCCCATTAACTAAAGGGAGTCAAGAAGGTGGGACCTCTATTCATACTAAGGCGAGTCCCGCAGCTTGCCAAGATTACCAGTATCCCTTTGTTAGTATCTTACCTTCTGTGTACAAGTCGGCCTCCCTACACAGAAGGTAAGATACTAACAAAGGTCCCACCTTCTTGACTCCCTTTAGTTAGACCAAGGAATATATGAGTTAAAATATATTTTTTTCGGTAGAGAACTAGAAAATCTGCCGCATTTAAATATTTCAAGATAAACCTTTAAGGCACCGCAATTTTTTGCCTCGAACTAGGAACGGCAAAGACGGGAGGGCACATAACTTATCGCATTCCCAGAGTTTAGCCGCACTGTTCAAGACTCCCAAAGATATAACTAGGAACGTAAGATGAGCGAAATTGTCACCTTCCAACATCGGAAAAGGGTTATACAACTCGCCATAAACTAACGGGCGAAATTATAATTCTTTGAAAAAATACTCCATAAGAGAAAGTTGCCCATTAGGCAAAAGCCAAGACGATAATTATGTAAGACAGACCTCGGTGCTTGGCAAGCACGAAATGGTGTAATATGGTACAATCAGTTAACCGTTCCAAAATCTATATTAACCCAATATACACCATAGATCTTAGGTGAGACACTGCTTTACACAACGATAAATTTATGAAATGAAAATTGTTTTAAATTATAGATCCGGATGAAACACGGATGTAAAAGTATTTTTAAACGGACGACTGTTCGGTGACGGACACTGCAATTGATAAAGCTGTTGTCAAGAGCATCCATTCTTATGTTCTTCTACTCCTAAATGGTAAGTCCCACAGAACTTAATCTATCTGTGAGAAAAGGGGTAGGGTGAGAATCTTTCAAGTGAAGTATAAGTTCTCATGGTCATTTCTTGTCCGCTCTTCCTTTGCCCGATGTGAATTAGAACATCCATCTCTCAAAGAGACTCCGAAGAAAATAAAACGGTGGCTCCCTCGACCCTCAGATGTTAGGATTGTATATAATAAAACAAAGGTAATTAGAACAATCCTTATGAGCCAAGTACTACTATCTCACGCTGTGTTCCAGAATTAATATAATCCTTATTAATTATTTCATAGATTTCCTTACACTTTGTATTGATACAAGTGTATAATTCGAATGGCCCGAGACAACTGACTACCTCGAATTGATTAAAGAGGACTCCTGGCTATTCCCTTTCTTGATAATCACAAGGTAGAGCTACACTGTAACATTCTTTGTTTAATGCATGCATTGAACCTGCACCTTTAGTGATTTCATTCCCACAAAATGAGTATCCTCTTTTAGTACCACATGTCCCCTATATAAGAGCACCAGGAAGAACCAACGGTCCTATAGTATAATAAACATAACTTAACAACAATGTATAAAAACCAAAATGTGATCAGTACGATTCCTAACTGTATGTTTCTCTTTCTGATTAGAAAACTGTCCTGATGAAGGTGTAAAAATAAAACCGAAACGCTGCGTCGACTTGTGTGCAACAACTATTGCTGCTTTTTAACTGACCCATGTGACTTGTGTGCAACAACTACTGTTGTTTTTTAATTTGACCTATGTGCAATAATTATTGCTGTTCTGCTAATTGGTGTAAACCAACAATTGTTGTTAGTAATTGTAATACTATTACTTTTGCTCTTCTATCAAATGTGTTCTTTTTGTTTCATTTTTTAAATACTGTGAGCACTAATGTGCTAAAGAAAATATGATATTTTTAATAAACTGTACAAACAGGTTTAATTTTATATAACGGTGTATTTGCATTATTGAAGTAACTGTTGATGATACATATGCGGGTTCTATGTGCTTCTAAAAGAGTGGTACTGACATAAATACTCCCACATTCGTGGAACATAGGGACTCCCTCCTTTTGCTTTGCTAATTCTCCTTGTCCCTAAACTGGAACTATAAGGAGACCTCCCTTTCATTCTTGGACTTGTTAAATTCCCTAGTCACCACCGATACGCGCCAACGCCAGTTGGTATACACGGAATCCAACAGGGAACAACAATAAGGATAAGAACAAGGCTCTCACCTGGTTTCTTTCCCTTTATGCTAGTTTTGGACCTTTGAAAGACAATGGAATTTTCCTTGTATGATTAGGGTTTCCTCCCTCCTTTTTTAATCAATCGTATGATGTTGTACTTGTAATTGTACTGTGCCATTACAAAGTGGATATGTGTTATGTCCTTTTTTAATTAGATAATTATGAAAATTGTATTTTGCCATATTCCAGTATTTGGAGGACTGATCTTGTGTTTTTAATATTATGCATTGTTCAAAAAACTATTTTTAATAAACTTTCAGTTTTTATATGCGCTATAACCCAATTTCAGTTAGTTTATCTTGTTGGACCACCCTGTGGGGCTTGTTGGAAGGGGGAGATTATCCCACGGGCTGCATGTATGAGGGACTATATGTTTGTTTTTGGGTGAATGCTGGTTATCTGCAGTGCTAAATAAGACCCTAGGGGATTATTTTAGCTTTACTATAAAAAAAATAGGACATTTACTTTTAAATTTTACATGTCCTGTTAATGAAAAACTCCTAAAGTTGTTTTTCACTATAGCAAGGCCTTCCTCTCTCATAGGATAACATTGAAGTTACCTTAATACATTTGATAAACTGTAACTTTCAATTGGGAACAGGTAGACAAGTTAAGATTGGTGTCTAAAGAATTGCAATTAAAAGCCCTCTTTAATGGTAAAAGTTGGATTTTTAAACACAATTGTGATAAGGCCACTTTTAGAAAGTGTTCTTGTCCTAGCCATTTGATGCCTGCAGCCTGTTTCTGGGCCACATGACTAGCTGTAGCTGGCAGTTGGTCTTTGTGTATTGCTCACAGCCAGTGGGACAAAGGGAACATGGGTGTTAGCAGGATGGGGAGGAACTGTCACTTACCACACTTTCAAATTCCAAAGGCACTGCCTGAGCACTTGCATTGTGGGGTTGTTACCAGTCTATTGTGACTCCAGTGAAGCTGGGGGAAGGACAGGGAGTAAGAGGATGTCAGACACTTTAGTGGAGTAGAAACCTCTAGAAGCTTGCTCCACTTCAAAGTGGGTATCACGTATAAATATTGCACCTTAGAACCCAACTCTTCAGGAGATTTCAGGACTTGTGAAATCTGCCAGGTAGAAGGACTGCCGTGCTACTAAAATGACTGCCACTAAGCTGGGCTGCTGCTCTCTAGGACTGCTGCCCTCTTGTGCTGCCCTGCTGCCATCTTCCCCGGACTGACCTGGACCTGCAACTCTAAACCAAAAACCCCAGAGTGACTCCTAGGGCTAATTGGGTGGCCTCCTGATCAGAAACCTCAGGGACATTATTTTCTTCCAACAAGCTTGAACGCAGCAAAAAGACAATAGAACAGTGCACACAACCATTAAAGAGTCCATATTCCTGAATATCTTGAAGTTTTATTTTATTGATTTTCTTTAGTTTATTTCATGAACACAGCAAAACAACAGCCAATGTGTTTTGCAGCAAAGCTATAGGGTTAAGTTTGATGATCTGGCAATAGAAAATATGAGGATTACAGGAATGTGTTTGCACCTTTTTGAACTGACAAAATGCATTGACATTAAGTATGGGTGAATTTTGCGGATCTGCGGTCCGCACAATTTGTGCGAAATCGCCCAAAAATCAGCGAATTCGTGGATTTTCCCGCGAACTCGCGGATTTTTTTGCGATTTGCATTCTACTCAACTGGAGTACTCTACTGGCTAATCAGTAAGTGCTACCTCATTGGGTAAATGTATAGTGCTTTTCCTACAGTGCAGCTGCGTAAAGAGCCAGAAGATTTGTCTCCACTGACCATGTGTGCCTCTAACTTTGCCACCGCGCCAAAAGGCACAGAGGTCCCTTGAGTGAGCTGTCCATCATAGTTGGGAAAGGGCGGGAAGACGTTTGATACCGCTAGTGTGTGGTGCGGGACTTTTATGCGTGTCAACATGCCTCTTGTGTATAAAGGGTCAGAGAGCGAGCAGGGCAGCAGGTGAGGAGAAAGCAGCCTCCTGGTCACAGGAACTACATGGGGATTGCGCTCGAGAAACTCATGGATGCAAAGACCTCCCTCAAGTATTACAGCTAATTTTCGATGGCATATATGGGGTAAAGCACCCTTGCCCAGCCTCCACCGTGCTCACTAATGTTTTGGGCTGATTAAAACGTTACTGAATTTAAGCTTCAACTCGGGCACCTGCTTTATATCTGTAAGTGCTTCCTGTTGAGGTTTAATTTTTGTGACAGGAGCCTCGTGCCAGAATAAATCCTGCCCTGCATAGTTATCCACGAAGATGCCACCGTTTTGTGCAATACCTCTACTCAACTGGAGTACTTTCTACTGGCTAATCATTACATGCTACCTCGTTGGGTAAATGTATAGTGCTTTTCCTACACTGCAGCTGCGTAAAGGGCCAGAAGATTTGCTTCCAGTGACCCTGTGTGCCTGTAACTTTGCCACTGCGCCAAAAGGCGCTGAGGTCCCTTGAGTGAGCAGTCCATCATAGTTGGGAAAGGGCGGGAAGACGTTTAATACCGCTAGTGTGTTGCGCGGGGCTTCTAAGCGTGTCAACATGCCTCTTGTGTATAAAGGGTCAGAGAGCGAGCAGGGCAGCAGATGAGGAGAAAGCAGCCTCCTGGTCACAGGAACTACACGGGGTTGCCCTCGAGAAACTCATGGATGCAAAGACCTCCCTCAAGTATTACAGCTAATTTTCGACGGCAGATATGGGGTTAAAGCACACTTGCCCAGCCTTGACCGTGCTCACTAATGTTTTGGGCTGATTAAAATGTTACTGAATTTGAGCTTCAACTCAGGCACCTGCTTTATTTATATCTGTAAGTGCTTCCTGTTGAGGTTTCATTTTTGGCCCACAGGAAGCACTTTCAGAGTTAAGGCAGGTGCCCGAGTTGAAGCTAACTTTGTAACCATTTTAGAATGGCCCGTGGGAGATTATCCCACGGGCTGCATGTATGAGGGACTATATGTTTGTTTTTGGGTGAATGCTGGTTATCTGCAGTGCTAAATAAGACCCTAGGGGATTATTTTAGCTTTACTATAAAAAGGTAGGACATTTACTTTTAAATTGTACATGTCCTGTTAGTGAATAACTCCTAAAGTTGTTTTTCACTATAGCAAGGCCTTCCTCTCTCATAGGATAACTTTGAAGTTACATTAATACATTTGATAAACTGTAACTTTCAATTGGGAACAGGTAGACAAGTTAAGATTGGTGTCTAAAGAATTGCATTTAAAAGCCCTCTTTAATGGTAAAAGGTGGATTTTTAAACACAATTGTGATAAGGCCACTTTTAGAAAGTGTTCTTGTCCTAGCCATTTGATGCCTGCAGCCTGTTTCTGGGCCACATGACTAGGTGTAGCTGGCAGTTGGTCTTTGTGTATTGCTCACAGCCAGTGGGACAAAGGGAACATGGGTGTTAGCAGGATGGGGAGGAACTGTCACTTACCACACTTTCAAATTCCAAAGGCACTGCCTGAACACTTGCATTGTGGGGTTGTTACCAGTCTTTTGTGACTCCATTGAAGCTGGGGGAAGGACAGGGAGTAAGAGGATGTCAGAATCTTTAGTGGAGTAGAAACCTCTAGAAGCTTGCTCCACTTCAAAGTGGGTACCATGTATAAATATTGCACCTTAGAACCCAACTCTTCAGGAGATTTCAGGACTAGTGAAATCTGCCAGGTAGAAGGACTGCCATGCTACTAAAATGACTGCCACTAAGCTGGGCTGCTGCTCTCTAGGACTGCTGCCCTCTTGTGCTGCCCTGCTGCCATCTTCCCCGGACTGACTTGGACCTGCAACTCTAAACCTAAAACCCCAGAGTGACTCCTAGGGCTAATTGGGTGGCCTCCTGATCAGAAACCTCAGGGACATTATTTTCTTCCAACAAGCTTGAATGCAGCAAAAAGACAATAGAACAGTGCACACAACCATTAAAGAGTCCATATTCCTGAATATCTTGAAGTTTTATTTTATTGATTTTCTTTAGTTTATTTCATGAACACAGCAAAACAACAGCCAATGTGTTTTGCAGCAAAGCTATAGGGTTAAGTTTGATGATCTGGCAATAGAAAATATGAGGATTACAGGAATGTGTTTGCACCTTTTTGAACTGACAAAATGCATTGACATTAAGTATGGGTGAATTTTGCGGATCTGCGGTCCGCAAAATTTGTGCGAAATCGCCCAAAAATCAGCGAATTCGTGGATTTTCCCGCGAACTCGCGGATTTTTTTGCGATTTGCATTCTACTCAACTGGAGTACTCTACTGGGTAATCAGTAAGTGCTACCTCATTGGGTAAATGTATAGTGCTTTTCCTACAGTGCAGCTGCGTAAAGAGCCAGAAGATTTGTCTCCACTGACCATGTGTGCCTCTAACTTTGCCACCGCGCCAAAAGAAACAGAGGTCCCTTGAGTGAGCTGTCCATCATAGTTGGGAAAGGGCGGGAAGACGTTTGATACCGCTAGTGTGTGGTGCGGGGCTTTTATGCGTGTCAACATGCCTCTTGTGTATAAAGAGTCAGAGAGCGAGCAGGGCAGCAGGTGAGGAGAAAGCAGCCTCCTGGTCACAGGAACTACATGGGGACTGTGCTCGAGAAACTCATGGATGCAAAGACCTCCCTCAAGTGTTACAGCTAATTTTCGACGGCATATATGGGGTTAAAGCACCCTTGCCCAGCCTCCACCGTGCTCATTAATGTTTTGGGCTGATTAAAACGTTACTGAATTTGAGCTTCAACTCGGGCACCTGCTTTATATCTGTAAGTGCTTCCTGTTGAGGTTTAATTTTTGTGACAGGAGCCTCGTGCCAGAATGAATCCTGCCCTGCATAGTTATCCACGAAGATGCCACCATTTTGTGCAATACCTCTACTCAACTGGAGTACTTTCTACTGGCTAATCATTACATGCTACCTCGTTGGGTAAATGTATAGTGCTTTTCCTACACTGCAGCTGCGTAAAGGGCCAGAAGATTTGCCTCCAGTGACCATGTATGCCTGTAACTTTGCCACCAGGCCAAAAGGCGCCGAGGTCCATTGAGTGAGCTGTCCATCATAGTTGGGAAAGGGCGGGAAGACGTTTGATACCGCTAGTGTGTGGTGCGGGGCTTCTATGCGTGTCAACATGCCTCTTGTGAATAAAGGGTCAGAGAGCGAGCAGGGCAGCAGGTGAGGAGAAAGCAGCCTCCTGGTCACAGGAACTACACGGGGACTGTGCTCGAGAAACTCATGGATGCAAAGACCTCCCTCAAGTGTTACAGCTAATTTTCGACGGCATATATGGGGTTAAAGCACCCTTGCCCAGCCTCCACCGTGCTCATTAATGTTTTGGGCTGATTAAAACGTTACTGAATTTGAGCTTCAACTCGGGCACCTGCTTTATATCTGTAAGTGCTTCCTGTTGAGGTTTAATTTTTGTGACAGGAGCCTCGTGCCAGAATGAATCCTGCCCTGCATAGTTATCCACGAAGATGCCACCATTTTGTGCAATACCTCTACTCAACTGGAGTACTTTCTACTGGCTAATCATTACATGCTACCTCGTTGGGTAAATGTATAGTGCTTTTCCTACACTGCAGCTGCGTAAAGGGCCAGAAGATTTGCCTCCAGTGACCATGTATGCCTGTAACTTTGCCACCAGGCCAAAAGGCGCCGAGGTCCATTGAGTGAGCTGTCCATCATAGTTGGGAAAGGGCGGGAAGACGTTTGATACCGCTAGTGTGTGGTGCGGGGCTTCTATGCGTGTCAACATGCCTCTTGTGAATAAAGGGTCAGAGAGCGAGCAGGGCAGCAGGTGAGGAGAAAGCAGCCTCCTGGTCACAGGAACTACACGGGGATTGCGCTCAAGAAACTCATGGATGCAAAGACCTCCCTCGAGTATTACAGCTAATTTTCGACGGCAGATATGGAGTTAAAGCACACTTGCCCAGCCTCGACCGTTCTCACTAATGTTTTGGGCTGATTAAAACGTTACCGAATTTAAGCTTCAACTCGGTCACCTGCTTTATATCTGTAAGTGCTTACTGTTGAGGTTTAATTTTTGTGACAGGAGCCTCGTGCCAGAATGAATCCTGCCCTGCATAGTTATCCACGAAGATGCTACCGTTTTGTGCAATACCTCTACTCAACTGGAGTACTTTCTACTGGCTAATCATTACATGCTACCTCGTTGGGTAAATGTATAGTGCTTTTCCTACACTGCAGCTGAGTAAAGGGCCAGAAGATTTGCTTCCAGTGACCCTGTGTGCCTGTAACTTTGCCACTGCGCCAAAAGGCGCTGAGGTCCCTTGAGTGAGCTGTCCATCATAGTTGGGAAAGGGCGGGAAGACGTTTAATATCGCTAGTGTGTTGCGCGGGGCTTCTATGCGTGTCAACATGCCTCTTGTGTATAAATGGTCAGAGAGCGAGCAGGGCAGCAGATGAGGAGAAAGCAGCCTCCTGGTCACAGGAACTACACGGGGTTGCCCTCGAGAAACACTTGGATGCAAAGACCTCCCTCAAGTATTACAGCTAATTTTCGACGGCAGATATGGGGTTAAAGCACACTTGCCCAGCCTTGACCGTGCTCACTAATGTTTTGGGCTGATTAAAATGTTACTGAATTTGAGCTTCAACTCAGGCACCTGCTTTATTTATATCTGTAAGTGCTTCCTGTTGAGGTTTAATTTTTGGCCCACAGGAAGCACTTTCAGAGTTAAGGCAGGTGCTAGAGTTGAAGCTAACTTTGTAACCATTTTAGAATGGTGCCGGCAAGCTGCCAGAGTTGAAGTTGCAACATCAACTCTGGCAGCTTGCCAGCGCCATTCTAAAATGGTTACAAAGTTAGCTTCAACTCGAGCACCTGCCTTAACTGTAAGTGCTTCATGTGGGCCCCAAAAATATCCGCCCGCGAGCGGATTTGCGGATTTTTGGGAAATTTCGCGAGATTCGCGGATCGCGAAATTGCAGAAAATCCGCAAATTCCGCGAGCGGAACGGATTTTTGTCCCACACTTAATTGACAGATGGAAAGATGTGGAAAAGTTGGAATGTAGGTGGGCAAAGAAACATGAAAAGAAAAAGAGGGAAGAAGCTATAAAGAGAAAACAGGATGAATCTCCTGAGGATGAGGCAGCAGCCCATCCACTTAGGGAAATCTTTGGAGGAACTTATGTACATGTGCCATAGAATTGAGGTGACGTGACAGCACGTACAAACAATTTTTCAAAGTTGAGAGATAAGTCGGGCTAGTGGTATGCACACGTGGAAAGGTTAAGAAAGATTTCAAAGTTGTTGTGAAATCATTTCAAAACATTCTTTGACATTGTGGTACCAGCTGATTTGTGGGCAGAATGTAAAGGGAAATACCTCCAAAAGATACTGATTGGTTAAATATTAAAAGGACCTCACAAGAGACAGTCCATGAGTGCTATGAGAGGTTATTGCAGATGTTTCAACAGCATAGTTTAGGAAAGGATATGGGAAAGCAAGTGCTTCAGTTTGTATTAGGACTGAAGCCTGAAATCAGTGACCACATCATGTAAAGTGTGATCTGTTGGCAAACCAAGTCATTAGATGAAATCCTGCGTTATGCAAAATACTGTAGTGATGAGTCGGACATAAAGCAGGGGGAAAATTCATGTTGGCTTTGCTATTGCAGGAAATAAGGGTACAACGCAAGTGGTTGTTATTCCACAGGCTGGATTTTCAAGGAACCAAGGAGGAATCAATATGTCTTACGGCAGAGGTGAAGGTGTGCCCATGGATCTGGGATCTACAATGGACGTTGCTAAGAGAGGAGGAAAATTGCATACATGGTGCAGTCTTAGAGTCTCACTAAAATAGGAACCTTTAAAGAGAAGTACTGATTTGTTATATGTGACACAAGCCCAGCAAATCTGTTAAAGAGAGATCTGCTGTGTAAGTAGGAATGTTATCTTTCCTGACCATTTCTGAGTTACCTGAAGATCTAAGAAACACTGCCAATACAGAAGTCTGGGATTTCTTGGGGAATGATATTGGACTTAAAAATGGGTGTAGAACCAGTCCAAATCATATGAAAGCCTAATGTTTTTTAGCCCAGAACACCACCCTTTCATTTGACTCCAAAACGGTAGGAGGCACGCTGCTCCAGGAGCCAGCTGGGCTTAAGAAACACCACCACCTCCGCATGCCTCCAGTCCAGGGGAGCCGGTGCCACCCTATAATAAGGGACTAGCTGTAAATTGTATCGCCTGAAGAACTCGCTCGGGAATCCGTTGGGTCCAGGCACCTTCCTGGAGTTGAGCTCACCCAGGGCCGTACCTAGTTCCTCATCTGTCAGAGGGAGCTCCATCTGTTTATGTATCTCATCCAACACTGCTTTGGATGGGAGGTCTGCGATGAATTTGTCAACCGTAGCCTCCGGCAAGCACTCCAGAGGGGCATAGAGATCTGCATAATATGTAGCGAAGCTCTCCACTATGGCCATTGGGTCTGTAATCAATACCCCCGCCTCATCCAGCACCCCCGGAAGGGCCTGGGGGTGAAAAGTGCCCTGGCAGAGCCGATGTAGATTCTTGCCGGACTTGTCCCCCCCACAGACATATCCTGCTACACATTGCCAGCCAAACCTGTCGGGCCTCATCTATCAGGAGAGCGGCAGAGGACTGTTGTGACAGGAGCAGTTGTCACACCACCTGCCCCCCCGCCTGCTCCCCGGCTCCAGCGTTCAAGTGCCTCCACCTCTGCCTCAGCCTGAACCAATTTGTCCCTGCGCTTTTTGCAGGCCGCCACACACCAGGCTATGTCCACCCCTCACAAAGTATGCTTTAGGGCCTCCCACAACGTTGCAGCACTTGAGACGGACCCCTCAATGATGGTAAGATAATGAGTGATCGCCTCGCTCATATGTTTCCTGTACTCATCATTCTGCAGGTGCCACACCGAGAGGCACCAGTGGAATAGTTGTCTCCTCCTGCCTATCTGAAGCTCAACGGACACCGGGGAGTGATCCGAGAGGCCACGGGGAGAATCTCAGCTGACACCACCCTAGCAGCTGACACTGGGGGAACAAATATGTATTTGATTCTGTAAAAGGGCTTATGAACCGCCGAAAGGTATGTATAATCCCGCTTGTCCCCATGCATGCGCCGCCACGCATCCACTCAGTCAAGGCCCGCCACCAGAGAGTGCAGTTTCGTGGGCTGACCACCGCCCAGGCTCCTGCAGCCCTGCTTCTGTCTTTGATCACATCCATAACATCATTCCAGTCCCCGTCCACCACCGAGACCACCTAAGGCATGTCGGCCCATAAGGTAAGCAGCCTCTCCACCAACGTCCACTGTAAGGGGGGCATACATGCAGTAAGAGGATATCCGCTTTGGCCCTCTTAGCCTGATGAAGGATAGCCCCACGTTTAATTTTGTCCAGGGCCCCATGCACATTCCAGCTAATAATGTGGAGGGTACCCGGGGACACCTGACCCTCTACAGACCGACTAGCCATAGGAGAACGGGCATTGCCATATATCGGATGAAGGTCCACTGTGGTGCGCACGCGTAGTGTAGTGGGCCCAGTGTGAATGTGCAACTTGTACCCTGAAACCCTCCCCCAAACAACAAACCCCAACCCCCATCCAACAAACCCACCACCCCATACTTCAAAAACAGTGAAGTATCTGTCGTGGCAGGGCCGATACCCAGGCCCCAACGGGGGAATGAGGACCACACCAGCCAATGGATCCCCAACTCACGGCCCATGCCCTCTGGATATACCTCCGACCAGCACTACCTGGACAGAGAGACCAGCCCACAACGCGACTCCCCTTAATAAGAACTACGACAGCACCAGAGCACCCCCTTAACTTCACACATCAGGGTTCAAGAGTGCGGCGTCCCGAGGTAGAGTTCCCCCTAGAGTAAATGCTGCAGGACTGGGAGCGACGCCGGGTCCTGGATTGTCTGCTACCCTTCTGTTGTTGACACCAGGGGCCCCTCTGGAGCACTTTGCTCGGTGAAGAATCGGAATCCCTTCCAGGCTTATGCAGCCTCACCCACACCGTCTCGTCAGTCCACTTGAATACCTCCTCCGGGGTGCTGATGAACTGGGTGCAGGATTGAAAAACCACCCACAGGCGTGCAGGGAATAGCAGGGCATATGAAAGCTTAAGGTTCCTTAGCTCTGGCGTGCTTTAGGATAGCATCCCAATCCAGGTAGTTCAGCATTTTGGGAATAACAGGCCGGGGGCGAGCCCCGACCGGGGGTTTCTGAATTAGAGCTCTATGGGCCCTCTCCACTATGAAACATCAGGATATGGCCTCTGGGGGATGCCAGCTCTCCAGCTAGCGCATAAGAAATTGTTCCATGTTGCCCTCCTCACAGCTTTCTGGAAAACCCAACAAAGCGGGGATTGTTGCGTCGGCCCTCCCTACCGCATCTTCCACTCGAAGCGCGAGACCCTTTTGGACCATCTCCATCTTTGCTACTTTCTGCTTTAGGACATTGACATCATCCTCCACCCCAGAGATCCGGGTCTCTGCCTCCGTGATACGGGCCACCACGTTGCGCAGATCCTGCTGCAACAGCATGACGTCCGCTCCACCTGCCCCTATTTTGGTGTCCCTGGATTGAGTGATAGCAGCCATGAGGGCTGCATTGTCTGGTAGGGCACCCGGTGGGCCCCCGGAGGCCCCAGTTGCCGTCCCTGGTCCAGAGAACTTGTCTATAGGGCCCTGCTTGGTCAATCCACAGCCTTCTTTGTCCCGTGTCATGGTCACCCCAGAAGACCCCACTTAAGCTCAACAGGAGCCGTGTAGGGCACAGGCGCGAGGGCTACTAGTTCCACCGTTCCGACCAAACCACCAATGGAGTGTAATAAGGCCCACGAAACCTCTCAGGGGCCCCACCTCACAAGGGGCTCCCGAACACATGCGCATGGCGTAGCTGACCGCCAGGGCAAGGTCTCTGCAGTTGAGAAGAAGCGCCTCACTATCTCCCTCGCAGTGCGGTCCCACCAGTAGCGATAGCAATCAGCACACCCCAGGGGCCAGATGTAGGCCCAC
Source organism: Lissotriton helveticus (assembly GCF_964261635.1). NCBI lineage: Eukaryota > Metazoa > Chordata > Amphibia > Caudata > Salamandridae > Lissotriton > Lissotriton helveticus. The sequence goes on along the minus strand of NC_136063.1, from coordinate 524,927,319 downwards.
ATGGTCCAAACGACCACCGGCGAGGGCGCCCCTATGATCCCCAATCAGCTCTAGGGGGGGAGGAAGGATAAAGGGCCAGACAGTTAGCTGCGCAGCGCCCCCTCCGTGGTCTGACTGCACTGCTGAACCCCCTCTACCGCCTCACATATAGGAGAGGGAAGGCCTCAGGGGAGACCAACCAGCCGTCCACCAACCACGTGGCCTCCAGGCACACCAGAAATCCAGATCCGGGAAGGGGGGTCAGATGCCTATCTCCAAGTCCCGGTGCTCTGCCCCCGCGGCCCGATCCTGCTGCCGATCTCCCACCGAGTCCCCAGGGATCGTGGACGCCCCCTGGGCAACACGCTAGGCCGCTGCGGTCCGACCGACCGGCACCAATTGAGCTCCAAGGGCCCCAGAGCAGGTCAGGGATGAGGGAGCCGACCAAGGACCTCCCAATCACCAAACACCCATGTTATGCCAAGCAAGCAGGGGGGGGGGGCTCACGGCAATGCTCCTACGCAGCGGCCCCTTTCAACTGTTAGCCACACTGCCGGCTGCACCAACCACCAGGATGGCTCGCTCACCTCACCTGAGCGGCCCGATCCGGCCGCTGAGTCACCTCCTTGAGCTGCGTCCCGAGCCAGGCTATATTACTGTGGGGCAGCGCTCAGCACCGTTGCCTGCAATCCAAGCCCTCCACCACTGACAGTGCCTTCTGGACTCGTCTCCTCCCCGGCGGGAGGGCCCAATATGCTGCACGCCCTCCAGCCACCTCCGGTTGTCACAGGCACGAGTCCCCATTAGGCGCAGACGTTACTTCTGTCGCAGTCTGATTGTGCCTCCCAACGGCACCTTAAAGAACACCAAAACCCCTTCGGGCGAAGACAGAGGTCCCGCTGGTTTATTGGACCGTGGTTACAGGGTCACAAGAAGCTGGGAAGTCAGGATAAATTATGGATGTTCGGTGGGCTGGACGGAGCTCACTCAGCACACGTCCGCCATGTTGGCTAGCCAAGCCGTAGGGCTCACTTTTTAACCATTGAGGATACCGGTCATGACACAAATTGCAACTTCTATTTAATTACAGTATGGAGAAAGATAGTTATTTTTAGACAAGTAATTTTTTTTACATGTGAGGGTGCACTTCAGGACAGTTTCAATTAACATGAGGTCAGAAACACACTGGGGTGCATGCACAATTGTCTCTACTCCACCAGCGCTATTTTAAACCATAACTTTAAATGTGCAATAAGCTGCGGCTTCCTGGGCCTACTTTTACTGCTCAAGTATTGGAGCTTAGCGCACTTGTCTCTGCTCCACTAACACGTCTTCAAACAATAGGCATCCCGTACAAATTGCTGCTGTTGCCTGCGTGCAATTTCACCAATCATGGACTAGTTTAATCCTAGCGCGTTCTTAAAGCCACGGCTACACCGTACAAATTGCTACGGTAACCTGAGCACACTGTTACTGATCAGGGACTGGATTTTAGCTGTGACTGAATGAATTACAGTGTAACCTATTCTAAACGCTGTAGCATGAACTCATTAAGGCCCGCTTCCATTTTACTCATCACAGTTCGCTCTTCCTACAGATACTTATTGCCTCTAACACGTATCAGCACAACAAAGCGGAGACTTGAGGCCTCTCACCAATTGGACTACTATTGCTTCTAACAAAAGAGGTTGGTTTGAACAAAAATGCCCAATTTATCCTGCTTCTAAAACAAATGGGAATTTTGTCACTGATATCATCCGTTAAAATTACCTAGGTCAATTCCTCTTTTATTCTAGGTCCCGTCTCGGACTTGAAGAAAGATTCGGACCTAATTTTACTCTCCTGGCGAACTTACCACTATTTTCAACAGGTAAGCGTACTCTAGTATATGATAGTAAATACCATGTTCTCTGGTGTCGCTCTTCTAATATCCTCTAATTTAAATAAATCTTTTGGGATTTTCCCCAGCCTTCCGTCACTACTTACAGCATTGGTTTTTCTACTTTCTCGCTGAAGGACTCAACTCCCTCACTATATTTCCTTCCCTGCCCCACACCTTACTTTGTGTTTATTCTCACCATCAGCACTTTAAATATAAGTCACCATTTAACCTGCACCTGACCTAACAATACTTGGTTATACTTTTGGATTTTAAATATGTATATATATTGTATGATATTACAGCCCTGAAGAAGCCCATGTCTGGGTGAAACGCATTGGCTGTCCACTTATGAAAACCAAGTACATCTATATTAAAGACACCTTAAGGCCATATACAGTGACGTGGACTTCCTTCCTTTTTTCGCTTTCTGTGCATACTTTTTGATTTACCTGGTACATATATTGCCTCTCATACCCTTTGAATGAATGTTTAATTTTGTGGCCAAGTGGCAGCTGAGCATCTGAGGTGGGCAAAATCTTGTTACCCTTGTAGACTAATCCTGGCAGTGCCATCCTCTATAACCCGGCTGCCTTTTCGAATACCATCCACTATCCTTGCTGAATGCCTAACCATATCAGAATCAGCCATCAAGACCCCCTACCCCATTTTAACATGGCAGAATTTTCAACTACCAGTCAGGATGTCTTTATTCGACTTATTACAAGTCATACAAAGAAACACACACAATAAACAATAAAACGTAACATAGGATACATATGCCCATACATACATAGCCCAGCATTTTCATAAAAGTCATTAAAACTACAAATAAAAGTTAAATACTATACAAATGTTAAGACTATACAAGTTCATTCATAAGAGGCAAAAGTAAATCTGATAAAAAAAAACCTTAAAAATTACTAAGGCGAGTTTTGACCGACAGCTTTTGCCCTAGCTGCGGAAACTAAGAAATTAGCGATGCAAAAGGTAGTGCGGGGATTTGACAAAAGCTGTAAGTAAAGCAAGGCTGGACGGACCTGAGTGAAGCCCGCTTCTTTCAGGACAGGGAGTAGGTATTTTTTCCTCTGCTCCTGAAAAAAGCTGCAAAACATGACGAAGTGCAGTGTATCCTGCACCGAAAAGTCGTCGCATCTACATGGTGGGGCTTCGTCTGGCTTCTGCCATCCCTTATATGAACCAAGATGGTAGTGTATCAGGTTAAACCTGAATTTGGTTAGCAGGAACCTGTGGTAGGGAACGGTTACAAAAATAAGATAAGGTGCAATTGAAGGGGCGCTAACCAAAAGGTTATGAGACCTGACTGATGGCTTCAATAATTCTGCATCCTCACGATGCGCTTCCTTTCTATACATGTATGCCTTTTTTACGTGACCTATATCTTCAACCCTGATTTTGTCTGGGCATAGAAAGAGCTCAGGGCGGCCCAGGTCGGTAAAAGATTTAATTAGGTATGCCATCCATGGGATACTACTATGTTTATCTAATGATAAAACATCCTTCAGGATTGTATGGTTTAGTGGGAGGTCTTCGTTTAGCCATAATTTCAACCATAGAATCAGGGGTGCTAAACTCAGTAGGTCTGACAGATATGGTAGGCCCACCTCTTGATGGATTGAGTAGGTTGGGGTAGACTGAGGAACAGATAGAAGGGATCTAATAAATCTGTTTTCCGCTCTCTGGATAGGGTCAAGGTTAGCATAGCCCCACAACGGAGAACCGTAAAGTGCAATAGCCACTGGCTTGCTCTTATAGATCTTTAGAAGGGCTTCCATGGGCCGGGCTCCCAGCTTGCCTGCAAAACCAAGGATCGCTGAGGAGGATCTAATTACCGCCAACTTTTTGGCTCTTATCTGTGGTCCCCATGTTCCCTTTTGATCAAATAAAACACCCAAGTAGGGGAATGTCGTTACCATTGAGACGGGGACCCCACTACAAAAGAAAGATTTGTGCCTTTTTTTGGTGCACTCGCGCCCCATTACCATAGTGTGCGATTTTGATACATTCACCTTCAGGTCCAAATTGTTCATAAAAATGCCAAATGCGTCCAAAAGAGTCTGGAGGCCAACACCAGTTCGAGCAATCAGCACGGCGTCGTCAGCGTACAGGAGTGCCGGAATTTGCACATCCCCTGCACGTGGGACGTCCGCATTCAGGCCGCGCAGATGTGCCCCCAAGCCGTTGATATAGATGGTAAAAAGCGTGGGGGCTAAAATGCAGCCTTGACGTACCCCCTTTAAGGATTTAAATAATGGGGTACATCTGCCATTGTTTGACACTCGGACTGCTGCGAAGAGCTCCTGATGCATAGTGGCCATAAACGAGACCAAGGCTTCTTCGATGCCCAGCTCCAACAGGATCACCCACAGTTTTGATCTGTTGACAAGATCAAACGCCGATGAAAGGTCCATAAAGGCAAGAAACACAGACCCCTCCTTGGCTACAGTATACTTGGAAATGAGGAGATGCAAGTTAATACATTGTTCGATGGTACCCTTTCTCTCTCTAAAACCGTATTGCAAGTCAGATAGGCCTCCACGGTCCTCGATGTTCTCCCTCAATCTGGCTAACAGAACTCTGCCCAATATTTTTATAGTCGAGTCCAGTAGGGATATGGGCCTATAAAAAGCGGGGTCGTCCCTGCGCCCTTTGTTTTTGAAGATGGGGACGATCGTGATATGGCCCATGTGGCAGGCGCCGGGTTGCTGTTCACTGCGTTAAACAAATTTGCCATAACCTCGGCCCATAGTTTGGGAGAGAACATGAAGAAGTCGGCCGGGACCCCATCCGGACCAGGTGCCTTGTGTTTAGTGGTTGCCAGGAGTGCTTTTTCAACTTCTTGCGAGTTGAAGATAATGGGGTGTACGTTTTTACTAGACAGCTGGACCCTGTTTCTGTCTGCGTCATCATCTCCCCCATATACATTCTTAAAAAAGGACAACCATGTTTCATCAGCGATCACGCAGTCCATGGGTGCGTTGTTATCTTCCGCAAATAGCGGTTGCCTTAAGATCTCCCAAAATCTCCTACTGTCCTTTAGTACAGCCGCGGAAAGGAGATTATCCCAGGTTTCGCGTTTGATTGCGTCTTTGCGGTTTTTTGTAGCCGCTTTGTAAATCTTCCTTTTTCTAGAGATTTCAACTCTATCCCTGGGTACAAATTTTAGTGCCGCTAGCAGTTCTCTGTGTGCTTTCGAGCATTTGTGATCAAACCAGTGCTTGTGACCTTGTGCTCCCGGGGTGGGTTTAACCAGGAGATCCTTAGAGACTTGGGTGCAAATTGCCTCGTATGCTGCGACTATGGTGTGCCCTTGTGTACCCGGGTTTCTACAAAGCTCAACTTGGGCTTTAATTTTGGGGAAGCATTTTTTATAGAAATTGTCCGGTATCACTTTAGCCCACTTCACTCGTCTGTTTTGATCAGCGGTCCTCAAAGGATGTGCCACTTTTTCCGTTGCTGGGGGTGCCCCCATATAGGCACCCCAGGCCACTTCAAGAAGAACTGGGTTGTGATCGCTGAAGTGAGTGGGTACGGTGCAATAGGCCATAGTCCAGCTTAGAATTCCCCGAGTTACAAAAATATAATCGATCACTGTGCCATGTAGGGTGCCGGTAAAAGTTGGAATTCTCAGAGCGCAGTCAGGTTCAATTAAATCAAAGTTGGCCAGGAGTTCCTCAAGCTCCTGCCCCTCTACAGAATGTTCGAAATGAGGGCCCTGTATGGCTACATCCTCGGCATCCTTTGCATCACTACCCTTGCAGGCTAATTCGCACAAATGAATATTAAAATCGCCTAATAAAATTAACTCATAAACAAAATTTTTATCCTGAAGTACTGTATTTAAAATGGTATCTAGGCTTGCGATATTACGACCATTATAATCGCTATTCCTAGAATTATAAAAGTTTACATATAGTGACTTACAGTCTTTGCTGGTCACCCTCTCGATAATTAAAATATTATCGGAATCAGAGCTGATCTGCCTATAGCTGCCTTTTAAAGCCAGTGAGAACAAGAACGCCAAGCCCCCCTTGGCTCTGCCCGCTCTACTAGGGACTGCAGGTTTAGTGAAACTAATATACCCATCCCACCAAAGGTTATGTGCCGTATCCCAGGTTTCTTGCAGGGCGATAATATGATGCTTAGAGATAAGACTTAGCCATGCATGATCCTGGCGTTTGGCGTTTAAACCCGCCACGTTCCAACTCATTACCTTACAGTGGTCAGTGGATGGTCCTGAGTGTACTATCGCAATCTCCTCTGCACTTTCAGCTATTGGTTGTTGCGATACCTGACCGCCACCTGTAACTAATGAGTCGGACGCCTCCTCCCGTTCTTGGGCTGCTTCTGGTTCGAGTCAGTCGCAGGAATTTAAGTCTGACAAGGGAGCAAATCTGTTGCCAGTACCCAAACCCCACTCAAAAGGGGTGGCTGCCTGGGCCTGTCCAAATGGAGCTAGGTTCCACAGAGGTTGTGGGGTTATTGGGTGTACCGGGAACTGATCGTTTCCCAACCATTGTGTAGGCCTAAAACCCCTGGTGTTATAATCAAAGCCCCTTATACTAGGACCCCAAACATTCCCTCTTGGCTCTTGTCCCGGAGGTGGCCTGATGTTTAGGTCATTTGGGCGATAGGGTCTACCTGGCTCCCTATAAGCTGTTGGTTGAGACCAGTTATTATGATGTCGAAGTCTAGGGCCCCCTCCCCAACCATCGGCATTGGTAGATCTTTTGTAGGTAGGAAGTTTAGGTAAGGTGGTAAACCTATTTTTGTCAAAAAAGAACTTGAGGGTGAGAGGAATTATGGAGCCACTACGTCTTTGGGGCGGGAAGATGTTGTTTAAGATGTCTGGGAGGACCTCGGCATTGGCAAAATTTAAGATGACACAATCCCCTTGAAACTTTTTGGCCTTACTACCGATCCATGGAACCCTCCTTGACATAACAATATCTCCTGCCAGCTTATCAAAACCCTGTTCTGTCATAAACATGTTGTTGGTTAGCCAATGTAACGCTTTGTCTTTTAGGTCCTGGTTGGACTCTGCTTTGCCTTGTGTTAAGACTGGGACGTTGGCCAGCACCAGGACAACCGGCGACGCTTCCAAGATAAATTGGGCAGAAATGTCCACTTGGTGTGCTTCCGCTATAGCAGCAGATGTACTAATGCTAGGGACTGCAGTATCTGCAACCTGGCCCACTACGGGTAATGGTGGTAGTGAGGGTGATGGGGGCGGGAGTGACGGCCCTTGCTGAATGGGTTGCGAGCTACTCTCATTAGGGGTGGCTTCTACATTTGTGGGTATTAAGTTTGTGACGAGGGAAGATAAATTTTCAACCTCGTCTGCCAGCTTACTATGTACCGCACCCAACTTTTTTACCTCAGATGTTAACTTGTCCAATTTCCCTATCATGGGTTTGATTATGGTCCTGATTTTAATATCAATCATATCTTGGATTCTGTTAAAGAGGTCCTCGTCGATGGTATTTCTTGGCTCAATATCAGTGACAGGATCGAGCTGTTTCCTTGCTCGAGTCGGGGGTGGTGTAGCGGCCTTCTTCCTGCTAAGATGTTTGCCCCCACGTTTCGCTGTAGGTTTCCGACAAGCCCTGACAGCCCTTGTGGCAATTTGCGGAGAATGAAGGACTACTTCCGTGGCAGCTGTCTGCTGATTTAAGTCATTGGTGGTGTTATCTGATAAGTCAATCAGATCTTGTCTATCTGATTGGAGGTCAGAGTCAGCTTTATCCTCGGAATCCGGATCTTGAGACATCAGAGTTTCAGGAGTCCCTGGAAGATTATCTGGCAGTAGTTCAGATGTCTCGGAGCTAAGGGCGCTTGTCGATGGGCTTGCTGACGGAAAAATGGGTGATTGACTCAACCCAAGAGATTGCCTACGCTTGTTATTGATATCGTTAACTACTTGCACAAGATATGAGTCTAGGGTGTTCACAGGCTCAGCTGGGACAGGGACCAGTTTTTTCCCCATGCTTAGAATAATAGCAGAGGAAAAAGCAGAAACCCTAAAGTCAGGTCGAGCCGAGTAGGTAGTAGAATAGATATACTGCTGGAAATGATGATGCGATGACAATACACGTAGCAATAATGCAATGTAGAGACCAGAAAGTCACAAAGAGTACAGTACCTTAGTTTGCAGTAAATAGATGTAATGGGAATGGCCTAGCCTGGCCTTTTCGTGCCTCTGAGGGCCACAGAGGGCCCGCCCTTTGCCCGGGCTTCGCCCCGGGCGTCCCGCTCGCGTCCCGCGACGCTGGGGGTTTCCAACTATGTAGCGCCCCTCCCGGCGCTTTTGCAGCGTCGGGGAACGCGCCGCCGCTATGCCCGATGGGAAGTGTAGTCCCTAGGCGGCGGCGCGACTGGTGGCAGGATTCCGGTGACTGTGGCTGGCTGAACCGCTGCTCCGCTTCTGTAGAGCTCTCCGAGCGCTTTCCTCACTCTGCGCTTCAAGGTAGGGCTCTGCTCGTCTTTGGCAAGTGTGCTTACGCCTCACCCCCGCTCCACCGAGGGCTTCCAACTATGTAGCGCCCCTCCCGGCGCTTTTGCAGCGTCGGGGAACGCGCCGCCGCTATGCCCGATGGGAAGTGTAGTCCCTAGGCGGCGGCGCGACTGGTGGCAGGATTCCGGTGACTGTGGCTGGCTGAACCGCTGCTCCGCTTCTGTAGAGCTCTTCGAGCGCTTTCCTCACTCTGCGCTTCAAGGTAGGGCTCTGCTCGTCTTTGGCAAGTGTGCTTACGCCTCACCCCCGCTCCACCGAGGGCTTCCAACTATGTAGCGCCCCTCCCGGCGCTTTTGCAGCGTCGGGGAACGCGCCGCCGCTATGCCCGATGGGAAGTGTAGTCCCTAGGCGGCGGCGCGACTGGTGGCAGGATTCCGGTGACTGTGGCTGGCTGAACCGCTGCTCCGCTTCTGTAGAGCTCTCCGAGCACTTTCCTCACTCTGCGCTTCAAGGTAGGGCTCTGCTCGTCTTTGGCAAGTGTGCTTACGCCTCACCCCCGCTCCACCGAGGGCTTCCAACTATGTAGCGCCCCTCCCGGCGCTTTTGCAGCGTCGGGGAACGCGCCGCCGCTATGCCCGATGGGAAGTGTAGTCCCTAGGCGGCGGCGCGACTGGTGGCAGGATTCCGGTGACTGTGGCTGGCTGAACCGCTGCTCCGCTTCTGTAGAGCTCTCCGAGCGCTTTCCTCACTCTGCGCTTCAAGGTAGGGCTCTGCTCGTCTTTGGCAAGTGTGCTTACGCCTCACCCCCGCTCCACCGAGGGCTTCCAACTATGTAGCGCCCCTCCCGGCGCTTTTGCAGCGTCGGGGAACGCGCCGCCGCTATGCCCGATGGGAAGTGTAGTCCCTAGGCGGCGGCGCGACTGGTGGCAGGATTCCGGTGACTGTGGCTGGCTGAACCGCTGCTCCGCTTCTGCAGAGCTCTCCGAGCGCTTTCCTCACTCTGCGCTTCAAGGTAGGGCTCTGCTCGTCTTTGGCAAGTGTGCTTACGCCTCACCCCCGCTCCACCGAGGGCTTCCAACTATGTAGCGCCCCTCCCAGCGCTTTTGCAGCGTCGGGGAACGCGCCGCCGCTATGCCCGATGGGAAGTGTAGTCCCTAGGCGGCGGCGCGACTGGTGGCAGGATTCCGGTGACTGTGGCTGGCTGAACCGCTGCTCCGCTTCTGTAGAGCTCTCCGAGCGCTTTCCTCACTCTGCGCTTCAAGGTAGGCCTCTGCTCGTCTTTGGCAAGTGTGCTTACGCCTCACCCCCGCTCCACCGAGGGCAACTACCACATAAATACATTGTGCTGCATGAAAAGCTTGTTTTAGATTTACCTTCGGTTGTCCAATGGCCTGAACATATAGCGAGTATACATTTTATACTGCCCATGCAATGTATGTAAATAATTGCTCTAAGGTCGTTTTGGAGAACAGATTATATCTGTTGATTTTAGCTTCATGTGACAATTAGTCCAGGATCTACATAAACACTTTTACCGCATTAGACATTGCAGTTGTGCACAGGAGAAAAGAGGATATGTGTACAGCTGCCCCCTCCCCACCAAATAGCTGCTCACCCCACTAAGGTTCGCAAGGAGTCGGCAAAACAACCTAATGCAAATAAATGCTGCTCGAATTTCCATAATTCAGAGTAAATGTACTGTACTCTAAGCTGTTTCAATTTGCGAAATTGCTGTTTTCTCTAATTCGAGTTGTAGAGACAACAGTATAAAGCTCACTTGTGCTCAAGGTGATGATAAAAGCTGTCTATGATCCGGAATAATTTACTAGAACAGTAGACAGTTACGAAGGCCTAACAATTGTGAGCTAGTACTGGCGTGACAAACAGAAGAGTTACTTACTTCTGTGTGACGAGAAAAACAGATCACAGTATCATTCATCTATCTCCCTATTTATTTCACTATTCTGTATTCTCATTCCATATTTTGTGCTGTCAAGCGCTGTAAATTACATTACATTATTTTTGTTTTAAGTCTACCCAACGTGTTAAAAGAACAGGAAAATATTGTTCTCTGAAAAGAAAATCATAGAAAGAAATTATATAACTTTCAGGGTATTTTTTCGATTAACTTGATCCGATTTGAGGTTCCGTAGGTAAACAACCAGGCAATGTGTCCCCGATTTAGGCAGGAAAAGAATAACGCGAGCTGAGAGATCCAAAGTCTAAAAAATGATCAATGCAAGCAAGTATAAAATATAGATGTGTTGCTGACCGTTTTTTAACAAATTGGACCAAAACTGTATTTGTATTTGTAACATTAAACAATAGACATTCTGGTGCGTGACACACATGTCATCAAGCCTAGTCTGCAAATTACCTTGACGTTTGTACCCGTGTGGTGATAGCTCAGGTCATATCTTCTACAATAGTTGATTGGATGATTATTTTGTGTTCTTTTTAGGGGGGAGGGGGCACGTGGAATGAAGTGGACTGGCGACTTGGGCAAGGATTTTTAAATGTAATTGCTTGCCATTATAGGCGACCTGTGCAGTAGTCTTCCTTCCTCGTGTATGTGATTTCAATTTCAAACCATTTTATTTTGAGAAGGGCTTTGGAATTTGGAAAGTCCTGCAGTTCACGTGAACATCAGTAAGCTTAAATACAATCTACTCGAAAGCTCACCACCGAGAGGGTGGTAAGCCCCATATTCTCTCAAATAAACTAGAAAATATTATGAATTACATCATATTGGAAGAAGACAGTCTTGTTGAAATTGTTTAAGAATCCATGGTTTATTATCTTGGGTAATGTACTGTATCTGATTCAGATATGAACTGTCTTGATGGCGATTTCTGAATTGTGCTTATTTACTCTGAAGTGATATTTCACTCTATATTTTATATTTGTGAGTATGCTTTTTTGTCTATACTTTTTTGTCAGCGCCACTTTGCATAAAAAATACTAAATATACATATTTTTCCACCAGTAAACAAAATATGGGTAATGATTTTCGCTGTCGCCTGTGAAAAAAAGCTAAATAATAGACTGCTTACAAATGTATAATGTTGCTACATAAAAACGTTGGCACAAATTGACAAAGACCGAACACCTACAACAGTGTCCTTAATATTGGGGTCAGCGAAGTTGAGCAAAAAAGCTGGTCAATGTGAGATTTGTTTTTAAGAGGGCTCGTAATTGGAAAAAGTGAGTGGTATAATTGCGACTTTTTAAAAAACTTTGAGTAATTATATTAATCGAGGACTTCCTCAAAGCTCTAAATGGTAGACAAAACAAGAGAAATGGTAGATATAAGTTAATTTGTTTCCTTCATGATTTAATAAAGGAGCAACAACTAACATATAATAAAAATAAAAAAAACTATTTGAACAATTGTACTGATTTAAACATACATTTCTAGTCTAAGAATAGTATTTTGTTAATATTGTCATCTGTAATCTTTGCCCTCTTGTCCTGTTTTCTTTGTTCCATGTCACATATCACCATGGCTTAATCCAATACCAGCAAACTACATGAAGATTTTAGTAACTTTTTTGGGTTAAACTCTAACAAATTTACATAAAGAGCCACCACTCAAATTCCTCACAAAAAACATTTTTTTCTGCTGTGTTAAATGTCTGCTTCAGTGCTAATAATGCAACCACAAGGAGACGATGGACGGAGAGTTGAAACTTTTCAGACACTCAACCCCAGTCACAGATCTGGGTTGAGTCCATCATCTTTCTTTAGCTACCTTTGCCACCCCAGTTCAGACTCAGCTATATGCAAATCAGGCTTGACCTTGTGCCTCATCGGAACAGTCCAGCCTGAAGTACCAAGCCAGGTTTTCCCTGGACTGGAGACTAGCATCCTGGGACAGGTTTCGGAGTAACACCCCTCATCAGCCAGGCTAGTTTGAATCCAGTGGCAAAGTGAGCAAGGGACTCAAGTCTTGGCACACCCTGCCCCCGATCTTTTATTAATTAATAGAGGGGGCTGCACAAACCTCCTCCTGGGCTGTTGGGATCCCCACCTTCCCAGGGCTAATTCAATAATAGGGCAAGGGGCCGGATGGACCGCCGCACCACTGGGACCACCACCTCCCTGGGGACAAAAACATTTAATAATATAGGTGGCCTGCCAGGGCACCCTGTGCCCTGGGGACCACCACCTCCTGGGGCTACTAATGTAACTATAGTGTGGATGGCCACACAAACACCCGTACCTCAGGGACCACCACCCCCTGGGGCAAAAAACAGATTTAGTAATGAGAGGTGAGCCACACTGACCTCCTCTTGGGCTATATATGGCCCTGGGGACCACCATATCACCGGGGTGGCCCATGAACAACAAAGGAAGGGGCCACTTGGCCCCCTCTTGGACCCATATATGGCCCGGGGAATGCCAACCCCCAGGAACAGCTCCTGCTATGACCACGGTGCCCACCCTCACTGTTTGCTTTTGCTTGGCAGGAGCTGACAGCTCCCACCAAGCAAAGCAAACAATCAAGTTCAGCGGGCGGGAGCTGTCAAAGTGCTCCTGCCTGCTGAAAGTGGAGGTTTGATCTCTTTCCCTGTCTAGGGACATGCAGGCAGGGAAAAAGATGAAACTATAGCTCCTGCATGGTGGGAGCTGCATTTCCAGTAGCTCCCTGCATGCAGCAGCAAAGCTGGCTCCCGCAGGAGGGGGTTTGCAGCTGGGACTGCGGGACCTTGGGACTCACCTAACGGTCCACATTGTGCACACTGGGTGCCCTGACTGGAACCAGGGCACCCAAAGACACATAGCCAAGCTCTGGAGGATGGGGTCCCTGGGGTCGAAAGCAGCCCGGGGAGGGAGGCCACACAGCTCTCTTCCCCATCACATTTTGGCTGGGCCCAGGGAATTTGATCCCCAGGGCTAAAATCAGCCTGGGGACAGGGTCCGTGCCACCCCAATTCAATTAAGGTCAGGCATGGAAGATGGGGTGTCCTAGGACCAAAATAGGCCCAGGGAGAGGGGCTGCATAGCTCCCCTCCCCATTGAGCTTAGGTCTGGCCCCAAAGGTGGTACTCCCTGGGGCCCACATGTGCCCCGCACATAATTTTAAGTTAGCCCCGGAACTGCGGTGGTCCCCAGGGCATATGAAAGCCCCAGGAGGGGTGGTTCATCCAGTTCCCTTTCTTTTGGTTTAATTAAATCCCTGGGGAGGTGATGGACCCTGGGGCTCTTTGAGCTCAATGGAGGGGGATTCCCACGTCCCCCTAACTTAATATTAGTAAAGCCCCGGGTATGGGATGGTCCCAGGGGCTCTTGAGAGGGAAAACAGACAGCAGAAAAACAATCAGAAAAGACAAAACAGAGGGCAGAAAAATGAGCAGGAGAGGCAAAAAAGAGGTCAGAAAACCGATCAGAAAGGCAAAAAAAGAGCAGAAGAGGGCAAAATAGATGGCAGAAAAGCAAACAGAAAAGACAAAATAAAATAAAGGGAAGGAAAGGCAAAAGAGAAAGCAAAAAATAACACAAAAAGGCAAAAGAGAGGGTAGGAAAATGAGCAGAAAAGGCAAAGCAGAGAGCAGAAAACTAGCACAAAAAGACAAAATGGAGGGCAGAAAAAAAGAGCAGAAAATGCAAAACAAGGGTCAGAACAATGAGCAGAAAGGGTAAATAGATGGCAGAAAAGGCAAAACAGAGGGTAGCAAAACACGCAGGAAAGGCAGAACCCACTCACATACCCACTCACAGACCCAATGAGTCACTCAAACACACACACTCACAATCCCACTCAGAGACTCATGCACCTACTCACATACCCATTCAGACCCTTGTGTACTGACTCATAGACCCACTTAGACACTCACACACCAACTCACAGACTGACTCAGAGACTCACACATCCACTCACAGACCCACTGAGACTCATACACCCACTCACAGACTCAAGCACTCACTTGCAGACCCACTCAGACACCCATCGACCCACTCACAGACCCCTTAAGAAACTCATGCACCCACTCATGCACTCACACACTCACTCACACATTCACTCAAAAACTCATGCACCCACTCAGACACTCATATACCCACTCATAGACCAACTCAGGGACTCACCCACCCACTAATAGACCCACTGAGACACCCATACACTCACTCACAGACTGAGTCACACACTCATGGAGGCATTTGCAAACCTACTCAGAAGCTCTCACACCTACGCATAGACCCACTGAGACACTCACTCAGACACTCATGCACCTACTCAGACACCTACTCAGAGACCCATGCACCCACTCACAGATCCACTCAGATGCTCATGCACTCACTCACCAACTGACTCACACACAGGGAGGTACTCACAAACCCACTCAGACACTCTCACACCCATTCACAGACCAACTCAGATACTCACTCACTCATGCACCCACTCAGATACTCATATACACACTCACAGACCCACTCAGATACTCACATACCCAGTGAGATACATATGCAGCTACTCCCAGGTCCACTGAGACACTCACATACCCATTGAGATACTCATGCATTCACTCACACACCCCTGAGACACTCATGCACTCACACACACACTCACAGGTTACAGATTACTGTTAGGAAATACAATTTAAAAACCTTAGAAATTCACTTAAAAAAACAAAGGTTACAGGGATGTTATAGCTTGGAAATTCACTGAACAAACAAATGTTACCGGGACATTATAGTTGGGCTCAGATTTTACTCATACAAAACCATACCAATTCATAAGTTATAGTTACCTGAGCTAACTATAACCAGTTCCCCTGCAATTCACTGCTTATGACCTCATATACTACATTACTCCTGACATGGCCAATGACATCACTCAAGACATCTCAAATGGCATCATTGATAACATCACTAATGACAGCTTCTACAGAACCACTCACACCCACATACATCCCATAGAACATTTCATATACCCACTCCCATTCCCACACAACCCTCACACATCCATTCACAAACCCATATCCGTACTCACAAAATTACTCATCCTTAGAGCCACTCACACATCCACTCACTCATATGGCCACTCACATACCCACTAACTCACCCATACAGCAACTCATGCACCCACTCACTCATCAAAATAACCACTCACACATCCAGTCTTAGAGACATAGAGACGCTTACACCTGCACTCATATACCATTACAGCCACTCATACACCCATTCAATCACTCATACAGAAACTCATAAACCCACACACACACCAATACAGCCACTTACTCACCAATCTAACACTCACACATCCAGTTACTTACCCAAAGAACTACTTACATACCCATTCACACATATATACAACCACTCACACCCCCACTCACTGACCCTTACAGCCCCTCACACAGACACTCACTTTTCAATGCAGTCACCCATATTTACTCACTTACCTATACACACACACTCAGGCAGCTATTCAGTCACCCATATAGCCACTCACACACTCACTCACACACCTATGCGCCACTCACACAGCCACTCTCATCATCATCATCTTTAACTTTATTTCGGTCATTGCGACCATAAAAGTGAAAATGCATATTGTACATGAATCCGATAATAAATACGTGACAAAGGTTAATTAAATAACACATATCGATTACCAATTGATTTGTACCAGCCAATTATTAGACGAATAAAACAACAGTTAAAAGAATAAAATATGTGGTATCAAAAACTTATGCCCCAATTAAATTGCGTGGAAAGACCCACTATATATTCATAATGTTGAAAAATGATCAGTTTGCGGGGATAATAAAAGTATTGTGTAAAACATTGGCTAAAAGAATTGATAAAAAATTAGGAAGTGCAGGCTATCGCGTCATTTATGCGTACCTTCTAATGATCCACATTGTACTAAGAAACTTGGCAACTGCGCAATCAACTGAAGGCCTGGAATCAGATTTCAGAATATGCAGCTCTTCTTGGTGGCATTGAGTTCCAAGCAACCTGCAAACAGGGGCTAGCCATTTTTTTCTTGGGGAGTTATACAGACATCAAGCAAAGAAAATATGTCTAATTGTCTCAACAGTGTGAGGGCAACCTGATCAGCGCTGCATTACAGAGGAGGGCTGACGCCAAGCTGCAGTAAATGAGTTCACAGGAAGGGAGCCAAATCTAAATTGAATATAAAGCTTCCTGTCCTGTGGGATCATGATCACCTCCATGTTTTGTTTATAGGCGCTTAGCAATTTGAATTCCATAAATTCTAATGAGAGACTGCCCCATGCCAATTGAGTAACAGTAGTCTGCGCCACCCAGTTCAAGTATTGGGTCTTGACCAGTCCTTTAATGGGCAATAAACTGGGATTTATAGCATCCCACGAGCTCCCCAAGCCTATCGCTGTGAGCAGTGACCTGACTTTAGTAAAGCACCCTAATTTCTTGAAGCTGTCAAAAGTGCAAACTTTGTCACGAGCAGCGGCGTAATGGGAGATCTCAGGTGTTAGTTCCAAGCGCAGCCAGAAAAGCAGGGGACGAAGCCTCGCTTTAGCCACAATTGACGGTCTGCCCATATCTAGCCTTAATGGATGAAGTGGAGAGCTCTGAGGAAGGGAGCAAAGGAATCTCAAACATTTGATCTTGGTAGCGAAGAGGTCTTCTAAATTTTCAAATCCTCAAAGTTCGGCCCCGTACAAAGCGGAAACCACTACCTTACGGTCATAAATCTGAAGTGGGGCTGCTATTGGTTTGGTCTGGGAGGTCCTATGCTCCTTGATCAGAGCCCCAGTGGTCTGCTTCTGCTGAAGAATCCTCTTCATAATGTGGTGCTTCCGGGCCATTTTCTCAGAGAGAATCACACCCAGATAGTCAAATGTGGCCACTCTCTCGAAGGGGGATCCACCCCCATTAGCATTTTGCCCTTATCGAATAACTTTTTTTATTTGGGTTTACACGTTTCACATCAGCAAGATATCATATTAGTACTATCAACAATAGCCAGTAGGAAATTTAGCAGTTTTATTTGATAGACACAGCTGGATGCCTACAACCCGGAAGCTGGAAGTGAGAACAATGGGCAATAATAGGCGATTTATCCAAAGTATGTATTGATATCTCAGACTCTTTGGGCCAAGTCTTGTAGAACGAGAGGAGTAAAGAACATATTTTAATTGAAATTCCAAACATAAGTAAAAAACTTGGGGAATGAAAAGGAAAGAAAAGGCATTTTGCCTTTAAACGATTTGTGGGGGTTCAACAGTACTAGTTTGGTTTTCAAGGTGTTGACCTCCAAGCCACTCAATCCACAAAGGGCCTCGAAGTGTTCTAGGAGCAGTTGCAGACCACTGGGGTTCTTAGAGACTATTAGCATGTTGACCACAAACAATTAGGTTGTTACTTTGACACCCCCAGAGAAGGGGCATCAGCGGGAACTACCACTAAGTGCTGGACCATTCCATTGATGAAAAGTGAAAACAGAGTAGGAGCCAACACACAGCCCTGTCGGACCCCCCCTGTTGACACTAATTGAGTCCTTCAATTGCCCTTGGTAGCCCCCAATGAACCCTTGCACAGGTTTCCTTGGGAATGCAGACAACCAATGCAAGGATCTCAGGAGGAAGGCCTATCTCTTGCAGAACGCACCATCATTTTTGCCTAGGGATGAGGTTGAAAGCTGATTTCAGGTCAATAAATGCTATGTAGAGACTTCCTTGTTCGTTGGACACAGTTTTCCGGGCCAATAAGATAAAAAGAAAAATCTGATCGATGGTGCTTATTTTTTTTCATCTAAACGTTGCTTGGAAGGAGGATAAGATGTTGTTCTCTTCCATCCAAGCCATAATCTTCGTAAGAAGTGCACGGGAGAAGAACTTTTGTGCACCACTGATCAGGCGAATGAACCTGTAGTTGGATGGTAATGAGCAGTTACCCTTCTCAAAGACCGGAATCACCTTGGCACCTTTCCTTCAGGACGGTATTGGAGTCCCTGTGGATATTCCATTGGCTAGTGCTCAGATATTTTGGACCAATTAACAATATCATTAAGAAAAATGTCGCCAGTTATAGTTAGGACCTTGTTTCTATTCAAAAAGCATTTTTTCTTTTGCTAAAATCTTTGGTGCCGTTTGACGAATCTTCGTGAAATTGTCAAAACAAATGGGGCACTCCAGTCAGCTCTTGTCTTGAAAGCTTTGAGGTGTGTTTTCTCCATGTTAATTTCCATTGGAAATATTTGTCGTGGCTACAGCCTGAACTGCTACACAGCATTATACCAAATTTGGCTGGACTCTTGGTCCAGAGTGCACTCTTTGCTTTAAATAGTGTTTATCCGTTCAGTAGTTTTTGAAATATTAAAGGAAAAATACATTTAAATATCTGGGCGAAGCCTAACCACACGTCTCATCGTGAGATCTGATTGGCCATCTGCACTTCATCCATGAAGTGTTGGCAGCCATCTTGGGACCAATTATACATGATAGCACCCCATTAAAATGCATTGTAGAGAATGGAAGGTTTTGAGGGTCACCAAAAGGAGAACGTTTAAAAGGGTGATAACAGACTGCAGTCACTTTATAAATCATTTGTTGATGGTACCATACTAATTTTAGGAATTGTGGTGTGTTCTAAGGTGATTTTACCCTGTGAAAAAGCCTTCTGCTGGGATATCATGAATCATGTTTGATAGAAAACTATTTTCTCATGCTTTTCCCATAGAAGTTTGGAAGGTGCTCCAGAAGCTAAACTGAGAGCATATTTTCTGTAAATTCACATTATCTTTCTCAGTCATGCGAGAATGAAGTCTGACATTCTCTGTAAAACCTGTACATCCAACAATGGCAACGACTGCCAGTTGATTCCTTTGTGTTCTACTGCAGCTTCCCAGAGTCTTCTAAATAACAAGTTAAGCGCTAACAGTCTTACTTATGACAAAAGTATGGCACACCTGAAGCCATCTTGTTCGGAATAAACTGGTAACGCTTAAAACATTTCATTTAAAAAGGAACAAAATGAGGGGGTTCATTTTGCCATAGAAATTATGATTAGTTCTGCAGAAAGAAAAATTAGGGCACATTTTGAGCGACTTCTCAAATGCTCTTCTATTTTAGTAAAAATTCTGACATGCAGACTTAAACATGCACTTTTGATACCAGCAACAGACTTCCAGTTAATTCCCTGGTGAGCAGAAACTTTACTACAGTGATCTAATGAGCAACTAGAGTGCTAATATTCGGAATTTATGGCAAATGTGTGACACATCTGAATGCCTTCTTGATGGAACCAAAGTAAAAAACTGAAAGCATTCCCTACTGAGTAGACTGCAGCAAATGAGTAAATTAGGAAACTTCATAACAAATAAGTCTCCCAAGACGGCCATCAGAGAAAAAAGAGCCCAAATGTAGCACAAATATCACCCAGATGTAGCCCACATATAGTGCGATGATAGAAGTGTGCAAAACACATTTTGTATTTTTGTAGTTTTTTTATAGTGCAGACTGGTCAGGTATTGAAGCATTGCATCTTACATGGACCCCTTATTGCGTATTTTGCACAAAGTACTTGAGATGGATCTTGCGAAACATTGAACTTTACTATTCTGTTAAACTGAAGTTGCTCTGATCCGTGCTTTGTAACACCCATTTTTACTGACTGGTTTTAATACATTCTCATTGTATTGTATTAAGAAAGAGGATTTACTGTTTTTATGCATGCTTTTATGATCTATGTTTCTAAATCAGATCGAATAAAATGTATTAAATTGAATTGAAGTCTCCCAAGATAGCCACCAGAGAAAAAGGAGCCCAAATGTAGAACAAATATCACCCAGATGTTGCCCACATATAGCCCAATGACAGAAGTGTGGACAACACTTTTTATTTTTAGTTTTTTTTTAGTTTTATATAGTCCAGACTGGTTGGGTATTGGAGTGTTTTAATGAGCATTAGTTACATCACACAAGGACAAACTGATTTTGGTTGTAGGCCGGAGGAGATTAAGTGATTTGACCAGAATGTCGAGCTGAAGCAGAAACTCCAACCTGGCTCCCCAGTTGCAAAGTCTGCAGCTCTGGAAGTAACACCACAGCCTCTCCCCTAAGGGTAACCTTTAATAAAGTGGTGAACCGGAGCACCAGCAATAATTTTTGATGCACATAAGACCCTCTGATTTCTATAATTTCTAAAGGCAATGCTTTGAGTATTACAGTTTTGATTACATCAAGATGACATCAGGCGTGCCACACTTTTGTATTAAATATAGCACGTTAGCAATCTAGTTGCTCATTAGGATACTGTTGAGAGGCAGAAGTCAGGGGCAAGGACTGGGAAAATTGAAGGCAGGTAGGAGGGTGCAGAGACAACAATTTAACCACACTGGGCAGGCAGGAAGGGCAGTGGCAGCACAACAGATTATGGGGGGCAGTGGAAACTGGGGCAGGGGCAACAAACCAACAATGCACGACATGCAAGAGAGACTGTGGCAATATAATAGACCATTGTGGGCAGAAGGAAGAGGCAGTGGTTGTACAACCATTCATGTCAACAGACCCGATTCAGCCAGGAAACGCCCAATGTTTTTAAGCCCAATGAAATGGGCTTTATTTTATCTGTCTCATGTCTACAATCTCCTCTTTTTCAATGTAAGTCAATGTGGAAAATTAATTCCCTATTTTTATTTCAAAATCTCCCTCTTACATAGTTCAAAATGTTAGCAAGTATGGTATATTAGATCATGGAAGGCAGGAGGAATTTGACTAGGGACATGGAATTGGATAAACGAGAACAGGAGGGACATGGACAGGTGCACCAAACTGAAATTACAGGGCAGGCATCAGGGTTCACAGCTGCACAATACACCACACAGGGCATGCAGGATGGCAGTGAAGCACAACAATCCATAAAAAGCAATAGAGAGGGGACAGGACCATGCACATGGACAACAGAGGAGAAAGAGGCAATAGCAGCAAGGTGACCATAAATGACAGACAGGGGAGAAAGCTGCAGCAGAACGGACCATAAAGGGCAGGAGGGGTATTAGGGGCATTACAATGGAACAGACAATCCAGGAGGGAGGAAATAATGGTCTGCACATGGAAAACAGAGAGCAGGGGGCAAGGGGGCAGGGTAGGAGCAGCAAGCTGACCATGGAGGTAAGGCAGGATGGGCACTAGAACTGCAACACACCAGGGAGGGCAACAGTGAGGCGATAATGGCATACACACAGACCGTGGAGGGAAGGTGGGACGGGGTCAGGGCCAGCTAGCTGACCACACAGGGAAGGTGGGAATGGGCAGTGGCAGCACAGAAGACCATGCATGGCAAGTGGGAGGGTTAGTGGCAGCACAATAGCTATGATGGGCAAGAAGGTGGGGTAGGGGCATGCACAAAGGACCATGGAGGATAGAAGAGAGGGGTAGGAGCCGGGTACAGACAAAAGAGTTCAGGGGAAGGGACCTCACAACAGACTACACAGGGCAGGCAGGAGGAGCAGTTGCAACAAAAGAGACCAGGGAGGGCAGAAGGGTGTGGCAGTAAAATAGACCATGGAGGACAGGAGGAAGGGGATAGGGGCATAGAACATGGACAGGCAGGGTGGAGGTGGCAGGGACAGGTTACAGTCATCTGACAATGCTAGGCAGATGGGAGGGGAGTGGCAGCTCAACAGAACACTCGGAGTAGATAGGAGGGGCAGGTCCATGGAACATGGTGGGCAAAAAGGATGAAGCATGCATGTAGACATCGGAGGGCACAGGGAAGGAGAGTAGGGACAGCAAGCTAAGCACAAAGGCTAAGCAGGAGGTCAATGATGGGGCATAGAATTGGGCAATGGAAGGCAGGAGGAGTGGACTGGGACATCATGCTAAATGGAGGGCAGTGGCAGCCCATCCGACCATGCATGGCAGGAGGCTAGTGCATGGATTTAGACAACAGAGGATAGGGAAGAAGTGGATGGGGCAGCAAGATAACTGTTCAGAGAAGGTGAGTGGCAGAACAATAGCCACACAGGGCTGTAATGAGGGAGCAGGGGCATGGACTTGGACAATGGATGGCAAGGAGGAGGGAATTATATGCATGTTTCAAATATACCACAGTCACACCCAAGTGGGTTATCCCACTTGGGTGTGACTGTGATAAAATCATGTACGCAAATTAAAAACAGGATGAACAAGCGCTATATATGAAACATGCATATAATTAATAGTTTAATGCTCATAATTCATTAGCCCACTGGGGCAGAATTGCGATATTAATTCGGCTGAATTATTGATATTGAGATTATTTGAACTTGCATCAGACTGAAGAGCTGTATATTTGAACTATGTATATAAATAATGATGTACTGTTGATGAATGTACTCGATACTAAGTATCAACATGATATTGACTGATATTTTAAAGCCAATGAATGACCCTTTCAAAATGGAGGCCAACTTACACTATGATGTGGATGATTTTGTAGTTCTACTTCAATGTTGGTAATTAGTAACCCTGGGTGCAAGACCACGCTCCACCCACGGAGTGTACGCAGTGTTGCCTACTTTGCATTTTGCAAAGTAGGCATAGTAGGCAACACCACGCACGCTCCGTGGACGGAGCATAGTTGCCCGCCACCCGCATCCCT
Source organism: Lissotriton helveticus (assembly GCF_964261635.1). Taxonomy (NCBI): domain Eukaryota; kingdom Metazoa; phylum Chordata; class Amphibia; order Caudata; family Salamandridae; genus Lissotriton; species Lissotriton helveticus. The sequence continues at coordinate 524,904,419 of NC_136063.1, read as the reverse complement.
CCCGCCCTCTTCTACATACATAAGTTTAAGTAACTAGTGAAGTAAAAGTACTTAAAAGCACTTACCTGGTCCGCTGCGTCCCGGGGCTCCCTCTTCTATTTTGCGCCAATTTCTCCCATGCAAGAAAATGCGCATTCGCGGGCGGCCACGCATGTGCATTTCGATAGGAGAAGTCGGCGCAAAATAGAAGTGGGAGCTCCGGGACGCCGCGGACCAGGTAAGTGCTTTTAAGTACTTTTACTTTACTAGTTACTTAAAATTATGTATGTAGAAGAGGGTGGGAGGGGGGCGGGAGGCACGTAGAGGGGGTTACCCGAAGCGCGTGAGCCGACGAAGCATCACGCCCACTTCACGTAGCTTCGCGTAGCCCCACTACGCATACTACGCCCAGGGTTAGTAATTATGTGCACTATATGTGAATGGTGGTGATGAAGCAAAGCTTCGCATATTTTGCGGACTTGCTGTACTCATGAACCTCGTTTATGTATAACAAGGTAACAAGTGTACGTCTTACTAACATTTATATTAAGTTTGAATAAGGATCATGAAGCTTGCACATGTGTTTTACTAACATAATTTACTCGAGTCACTTAAAATGTCTGCCGCTTGTATTTAGTTACTGCGCATGCGTCAGCCACACTCACGTGTCCTGACGCGTCTGCAGAGTTGGAGGGAAATTTATGCGCATGCGTAATACATAGCTTGGCCCAATGTGGTACTGCTCGTGCCACTGCTTTTGTCACCGTTTCTATGTAACTAACATTTAGACTGCATAAGTATATTTTTATGATGATAAGTTGAAAGTACAACTCTGTGATGTGATTTCATAATGTTATTTCTGTGTATTAATTTGTTCTCGCTTACTTTTCATGTACCGCGGGGAATGGGGGTCCGAACTGATTGGGAGCCATATTGACGGTCTCTTCTGCGCATGCCCATGGAGCATTGAAAGGTGGCCACTTTGGACAGTGGAACTCAGCCAGCTGGCAGCCACAGTCAAGATGCGCCTGGGAAAGCCACCTCTGCGCTACGAGAACGGCGAATGTTGCTCCTCATGTGTTACATTGTTAACTTGCCATTGTATTTCTGCACAGTTTCTCATGGGAACCCCAATCTTGCTAGGCGGTACCCAAATATGTAAAGTAGGCATACAAATCTTGTATTCTGATTGGTGTGTTACCCAAATCCTACCTTAGGACCAATCCAAATTGAGGGATTCTGACACTTTGCAACATTGGGGGGTGGTACACCGTCCCAAAAGAGTATATCTACCCTGGGTTCGCCTAGGGAAATTGTCCGACTTGTCTGGTTTAGCTGACCTGTCACTGACCCATCATACTCAATAGGTGACTGAAGACACAGAGAGCTGCGGAGCACTCTGTCCGAAAATTGACCATAGACTAAGGTTTTACTGAACCTTAAAGTGCTGGCGAAGCACTCTGCTGGGAGTTCGTTGACCCAATCGGGGTCTTGATCGATAGCTGCAGAGAGGGTGGAGCGCAGGCGTTGCTTCCAAACTGCGGGTGCGGTCCTGTCCTGAGCGGTCCTGTCCTGAGGGTTTGCTGTCCTGTCCTGAGGTCCTGTCCTGATTCCTAATCTGAGGGTATCCTGTCCTGTCCGGGGTGTCCATTCTGCACCTGCTGTCCTTTGAGGGGTATCCTTCCTTGAGGGTTTCCTGTACTTAACTGACCCGTGGCCAGGGTTTGGTTTCCACACCAGTCTAGGTAAATACTGCTCTAAGTTCTTTAAACTTGCACCTTTCTATATTTCTGTCTTTTGCTTAAATAAAGACACACCTTTGCACATGTTGATTTTTCCATGCTTTTGCCGCAAACTATTGAAACGTAAAGTCATTTGCATAATTTTCTTGATATGTACTCATGTCATCCTACCTTTTAGAAATCATATTTTGTATTTCATTGTCATTTTCTGATATGGTCTAGAACCTCCTTACCTAGACTGTTCAAAGGTCCCTTCACTTTAAGTTTAGCGTGTTACTCCTTATAGGCCCTCCTATAGTTACCCATGCATAGTCTGTCCATGCTTAAACATTTCTGAGATTATATAGTATTTTTCCATTTGCATTTTTATAACAGTATTTCGATGATTACTCTGTCTTTATTTCTCTATAGTTATATCATTTACATTATCCTAGTTATTGAATGTCTTGTTCTTGTATATCTTATGCACAACGAAAACGAACTTTAGATAAACATTTTAAAACTTCCAGTTGTCCGTGGTCATTTAAACAATATTGAATGTCATTTGAAATTTGCATTTGCTGCCTTTCCTTTTACAGCTAGGCCCCTGATCCATTGAAGTCATAGGTACCCGTGTCGGTGGATGGTAAGTCGGGTACACTGAGTCATAACAATAGGGAACGCACACAATTGGTAGCAGCCCGTGAAGTCGCCTGGTCAATGAATAGTGTGAATTGAAAGTATATGGGCCCTGTAGCCGGAAACGGCGTAATCATTGGCTGGGTGACCTCGCGCGCTCTATCAGTTTTCTGGTAGATCAGAGGATGGTTAGGGACTAGCTAAAGGTTAGGCAGGATTAGTTAGACTAGTTAAGTCGGAAGCTGCTAGTACATTAATGCTGCTATAAGAGCAGCTGTTCCGAGGGGACTGATCACTCTCTTGTGAATACGCTGCTGAAATCAATGAACTGTTTTTTCATTATTATTCTTGTTCTTATATTGTTATATGTATTAATCCATGCGTTTGTCAACCGTTTAGTTTCGTGTTGTCCGAACTCCCCGGGGAATTTAAAGGGCGAGTGGTGAATAGAATCCATTGTCCTGAGGTCACAGGCTTAAAGGAAAGTTAGGTGCAGGTTAGGATAACCGGGAAGCACTAACTAGGGTTTTCTGAATACATGTGTGAATAAATGTCAGTAACGAGGTTCATTGGCAAAATTCCCATAGTGGCGTAACCTAGTAAGGGTCACATCGGAAAAGTAGCAGGTTCCTCGGAGCTTGGGTGAAAGCAAAGGCGTCCGCTGAGAAACCTTAGACTCGGAACATATCCCGGAAAGAAGTGGATGAGTTTAGGGGAATAACAGGTTCACTGATGCTAGAGTGAAGGGTAGGCGGAAGAGATCTGCCCGCAGCGCGTGAAAAGTAAATGGAAGTAGTTTACTTGCAGTAAAACAAAGCTATTCTGTCTAGACACTTGAGCACTGTGGCGAATGTGTATTCGTTGTTAAATAACCAAGCACTGAGCACTTTAAAAGAAAGAAAGAAAGTTTCCGTTACCTTGTGAAGGGAGGGAGTCAGCCTCAAAGCGCCTCTGACGTCACTCCGTACCGCGCTGGGATTGGTAGAAGCAGCGGGCGGGTAGCGGGGCTGGAATTGTAAAGGAGGGGTGAAGCGCCGAGGAGTGGGAACTATCTCACGAAGGGGCCGCGCACCCATTGGTCGAAACTATTTGAACGCGTGCACCTCATTGGTCGCACAGAATTGCAAGGCGCGTTCTGTTTGGAGGTAGCTTTGTAAACAAAGTTAAGCGTAGAAATCGTATGTGGCACTCGTATTGTCCAGAGACTAGACCCGATCCAAGGAACCAAGGGTTTGAGAGGGATCAGTGGAAAGCCAATAGATACGATATTATGTACGGAGGAAAGAGAAAGATGTCCCTTGTAAGTAGGGTAAAGAATTATTTCAAAACGGACAAACCGATTAAATCTAGAGAAGGCGTTATTGTCCCGCCACCGAATACTCCTGCCTCATTCATGATGTTTGACCGAGGGTACAACACCTGTGTGTGGTTGGAGAATTGGGTGAAGTACACAAAAGATGACGGAGTATTGGCTTTTCCGTTAGACGGTACTTTTAATGGTAGAATTTTATTCAATTTGAGAACCCGCATGAATGAATTACATCCCAGACCGAGACTAACGCAGTATGAGGCATTAGAAGAATGGGAGATTGAGGCTTTTGAAAGGGAGAAACCCCGAATGGACAAAGGTCTGACTAAATGGTACCCCAGGCTGAAACAAGAGACCAGGGATAAGAGGATGAAACAGTGGAGGCAGAGCATGATTGTTGAGGGTCTGTTTCCTATGATGCCAGCATGTACCCCGTCGGGGGGAGAAAAAAGGACAGAAAAGTGTAAGCATTGGGGAGCCCTTGGAGAGTCAGATGATGAATTGTTAGATGACATTTTTACGAGAAGTCCGCCCCCTTATAATGAGGGAGCCCGAACTTCCAGTGCAGGAGAGAACCACCAGCGTCCATCTATTAAGGAGGAGGACAGATCCCTATGTAGGGGGGGGAGGGGGCCAGGTATTGCCCTATTTTGAGAAGCCCGAGCCCCCAGAGGTACGAAATATATATCCCAGTATGCCCGTGAACCAGGAGGAAAAATATTCCCGTGAAAAGCTCTTTTACCCCAGACCTCTTTATGAAAACGAAGAGAAACCATTAAGTTCAGGAGTACCCTTTTTGCAGCCTCCATATGGGGAAGAGCGTAGGTCATTTGGCACAGGAACTTTGTTCCCGAAACCAAATTATGGTGGGGGACCAAGTGAGACGCATCCTACTGCCCCGAGTTTTACGCCTCAACTGACCCCACAGATGATACCTGACCGAACATTAGGAAGAGTGTTAGATGAAAGGGAGCAAGAGGCCATAGCTAAACAGAGGTCAGAAATGATTCAGAAAATTTCCCAGTTAAATACCAGTCCTGAAGCTTTGACTATTCCGGTAACAATCGGACCAGTGGTTCCGTTGTACGGGAATAATCAAGGAGGTCTGAACCCTCCAGTTATGAACCCGATAATGGCCCCGCCGAGGCAAGAGCCCCTATTGATAGACGATCAGTCCAGTGAGTGCGAGTCTGAAGTTGTGTTCTTGGATCTACCAAACAAACAGACCGGAAAGGGAGTGCAGAAGAGGCATAATCCTTTTGATACGAAAGAAATTAAATTAGAGTCAGCAACGGGTACCAGGAGTGTCTCTTTGGTAACGCCGGAAGAAATTGAAAATTGGAGTCGGGAATTAGAAAAACAGGCTCCACAAACGAAACCTTTAGACCTCTACAAACTGAGAGTAGAAATAGAGGAATTAATGGCAGGAAATGTGGGGCTAGATAGACTGAACACCTATTCTGAAGAAGAGTTGCTGTTCATGTGTAAAAGCCTTACCAGAAGTACTAGGGTGCTCCACGAGAAACTGACCGACACCGCAGCTAGTATGGGAATAGATATATCCAGATCAAAGCCCTTGCAGAAACCATACCGAGCTGAGTTCTCAGACAAAGATTTAGAAAATTTGAATGTGTCAGGAAGAAAGTCGCAGATTAAAGAGTTGCTTGCAGTTTTGCAAAAATGGGGAGACGTGGAAAAATGGAAAACGAGGTGGGCACATAAGAAAGAGGAGGCCCGCTCCAGACAAGCTACCCCTGAGTTCCCTCTAAGAGAAGTAGACAAGCCCGAAACTTTATGCCCCATGCGCGAAGTACCCGGTGGGAAGTATGTGCACGTTCCATGGTCCAGACAGGATATTGTGTCCTTTACTAACGATTTCCCGAAACTGCGGGAGAAGCCAGTTGAATGGTACCGGCAAGTGGAAAGGTTTGTAAAGGTGCAGAAATGCCTGTGGAAAGACCTGGATGGGTTTTTCGACATTGTGGTCCCGGTCGATCTATGGACCGAGTGTAAAATAGCCATAGCCTGGCCTAGTGAGGAGTATACAAGAGATAAAGAAACAGGGGAACCTTCGAAGGAAGTCATGAGAAAGTATGAACAAGTAATTCAGCACTTGAAACTAAAGGTGCCAGCTAAAGAAACTGATTGGACCAGGATAGATAGAACAACGCAGGAAAGAGAGGAGACAGTGCACTCCTATTATGAAAGGCTGTTACAGGTGTTTAAAACATACAGTGGTATAGATAACATCGAGATGAAGGACATGACGCACTTCATTTACAGGTTCGTAAATGGTTTAAGACCTGAAATTTGTCAGTGGATAAAAGATAACAAAATATGTTGGCACTCCAAAAAGGTAGATGAGGTCCTGCGGTACTCAAAGTACTGCGAGGACGAGATGGCAGAAAAGAAAAAGGCTCTAAAGGAAAAGGTGATGTGGGCTCAGGTGAAGCTCGCAGAACAGCAGGAAAAGCAGTTGAGTAACATGGTCAAAAATACAAAGAACGAAGGCCCTGGGGGAGGGGGAGGAGGCAAGCCCCGGCCCAAAATGAGCAGGGAGGAGGCTATGAAGAAATTTCCCTGCCATCAGTGCGGCGAAATTGGACATTGGCGTAACGAGTGTCCTTACTTGCCCGAAGATAACCCCAAAACTCCTGATTTAACTCCACAGACGCAGAAAGAGAGACCAAGAAAGACTCAACCACAGGTAAAAACAGTTCAGGTGCCCCGAGCACCAAAGCAAGTATACAGGGGAAAACAGGCAGAGGGAGATGAGATAGAAGTCTGGGAAAGCAATGAGAACAAAAATGCAGCAACTTCGCAGTATCTTTTAAATGATACCTTCCTTTGTGATGACCAGTACTGACGGGGCCTGAGAGGGGAGGAAGAGGAGTGCGTACTTGGCGCCTCCTTGCCGGTAGACCAGTCCGGACCATACATTGAAGGAAAGGTTGACGGAAATGATGTTACCTTTCTGTTGGACACTGGCGCTACCCGTTCTACTGTGAGAACAGTGGACGTTCCAAACCTACCCCTCTCGGGAGAAGCCATCCAAGTAGTGGGTGTATCTAATCAATTGATTAGTACTCCTGTTACCAAGCCCATGGAGATCTCAATTGGAAACTTTAAGGAAATGCATAGATTTGTTGTTTGCGACACCAGTCCAGTAAACTTACTGGGACGTGATTTGCTGTGCAAAATGAACTGTACCATCTTTTGCACACCAAAGGGTGTTGAAATTCAGACCCCAGATGAAGACGGCATTTATAAATTAATGTTAGTCCGCCCTGACTCGGAAATTAAACGAATGACCATGCAGGATTTACCCCAAGAACTCCAAGAAGCAGTGAAGCCAGAGGTGTGGGACTTTACTGGGAAAGATGTAGGGTTGATGAAAAATGTGGACCCCATACAGATAGCAATAAAGGACAATGCAGTATACCCCAATACTAAACCCTACAGGATGAATGCAGAAGTGAAAGCTGGTGTTGCTGTGGAAATAAAGAAATTGTTAGAAGGGAACATCATACAGGAGGTGATGAGTAGCCCATGTAACTCTCCGATTATGGGCATTAAAAAGCCTAGTGGCAAATACAGAGTAGTACAGGATTTACGAAAAGTTAACAAGATAGTAGTTCCCTGTTGCCCTATTGTCCCGAACCCAGCAGTGATTCTGTATCAGATTCCCTGGGATGCTGAGTGGTTCACAGTGATAGACCTGTGTCATGCATTCTTTTCCATTCCCTTGCATCCAGATAGCAAATTTCTTTTACAGTTTTGTGCAAAATCAGTGAAATATCTGGGGCACCAGATAGAAAAAGGTGTCAGAAAAGTGACATCGGAGAGAGTGAGAATAATTCAAAAGATGCAGTTGCCCCGTACTCAGAAAGAAATAAGAATGTTCCTGGGCGTGATAGGATACTGCAGGCAGTGGATTCTGGGATTTGCAGTCCTAGCCAGGCCCTTGATAAAAATGACCAAGAGAGGAACACCCGAGATTGTAGAATAGGATGATGAAAGCTTAACAGCCTTCACCAAGCTGCGAAATTGTCTGTGCACAGCCCCTGCACTGGGAATGCCAGACTACTCCAAAGAGTTTGCCCTATTCTGTGACACTCGCGATAATTGCGCATTGTCAGTCCTAACTCAAGAACATGGCACAACGAGAAGGCCTGTGGCATACTTCTCTGCCACCTTGGATCCAGTGGCTGCTGGATTACCAGGTTGTCTGAAAGCAGTAGCTGCTACCTGTGCCAGTTTAGAACAGAGTGAGTCAATTGTCATGGGACATCCGGTAACTGTGTATGTCCCACATGGAGTGGTAATTTTGTTGACCAGAACAAAAACACAGTATCTCACCCCTAGTCGGCTGACTAAATATGAGAGGATTCTTGTGGGTGCTGCAAATGTAAACATTGTTAGGTGCAGTATTCTGAACGCAGCGACCTTACTCCCCGACCCAAAGGATATGGAAGGGGGGGTGGATGATGAACACGATTGCATAGACTTAACAGAATTCAACACCAAGCCACGCCCAGACATAAAAGAAACGCCCTTGCCTGAGCATGACAAAGAATTATTTGTAGATGGTTCATGTCTAAGGCATGAACGAGGAGGCCTGAGTGCTGCGTATGCGGTAGTATCCTTAGAGAAAATCGAGGAAGCAGGTTACCTATATCATATCAAGTCTGCACAAGTAGCCGAATTGATTGCTATGATAAAAGCTTGCCAAATTGGGAAGAACATACGCATAACAGTGTATACTGACAGTCAGTACTGTTATGGGGTTGTGCATGACTTTGGCCAGTTGTGGTTACAGAGGGAGTTCCTGACTTCATCAGGTACCCCCATTCGAAATGGAAAGGTTGTTCAGGACCTTTTAGAGGCAATCCAGTTACCAAAGGAACTGGCAGTGGTAAAATGTGCTGCTCATAAGAAGAGCATGGACAAGGTATCACTGGGAAACGATTATGCTGATCGAGTGGCCCAATGGTGCGCAAGAGATCGGTATATCGTAAATCCGAAACGAGGGGGGCCAGGAACCAGCTGCCAACTTCAGGTGTTTGAAGAAGTGCCTACCTGGGATGAAGTGAAAGAGTGGCAGCAGGCGGCACCTTGGCAAGAAAGAGAGAAGTGGAAGGAAGATGGATGTAGACCAAGACGTGTGGATGGTGTCATTATAGGTCCAACTGGTATGCCTGTGTTACCTAGACACCTACTTAGCACAATGGCAAGGTTGATACATGAAGGATCACACATTGGTAGGGACGCCATGATTCTAGTGTTCCAACAGACTTGGTACAGTAAAAAGTTCAGGAAAGTAGCAGAGTCCCTCTGCCAGAGGTGCCTGACATGTCAAAAGATGAACCCAGGGAAAAAGACTGTAGTGGAACTGGGGAAAATTGGGAGGTCCGGGGGTCCCTTTGTGAGAATACAGGTTGATTTCATCACCATGCCCCGTTGTGAAGGGAAGCGATATGTCCTTGTCATGGTCTGTTTATTTTCAAAGTGGGTGGAAGCTTTCCCTACTCCCCAAAATGATGCAAAAACAGTAGCTAAGTGTTTATTGAAAGAACTGATACCTAGGTTCGGGGTTCCAGTCACTATTGAATCAGATCAAGGCTCACATTTTCATAATGACGTCATCGACGAACTCTGTAAGGCCTTTGGAATTGCACAAAAGCTACACTGTGCCTACCGTCCAGAGGCTTCTGGAGTGGTGGAACAAATAAATGGAACTATCAAAAACAGACTAGCAAAACTGTGTGATGCAACTAAATTGAACTGGGTGAAGGCCCTGCCCTTGGTCCTGATGGGACTCAGAAGTATTCCTGATCGCAAAACAGGCCTAAGTCCCCATGAAATCATTATGGGAAGAGTGATGAGACAAGCGTGGGTACCAGGAAGCAAACTGTTGAGTATTACTGATGATTTGGTGCTTGAATACTGCAAGAGATTGGGTGACCAAGTGCGTTCTATCTCTCGCCAGATCGGAGAAGACGCCATCCTCAATCCAACGACTCCTCTCCACAAACTGGTCCCGGGGGACTGGGTGAAGATAAAGAAGCACACTCGGAAGACCTGCCTGGAGCCAAGGTGGGGAGAAAAACGTCAGGTGATTCTGGTTACTACCACAGCAGTCAAGTGTGCCGGGGTTCCGCGTTGGATACACGCCAGCCACACCCAGAAGGTACCACCAGACGAAGTGCCTGAAGCAGAAGGACGTCCAGCAGAGGACTCTGCAGGAGCCAGACCAGAAGTAGCTGACAGCGTACAGCCCAGTACCAGTCAAGCTGCAGAATCAGCAGACGTTGGCCCAAGAATAGTTGACAACGAACTACCAGGAGCCCAGCCTGCTGAAGGGGTCCAAGGAGCTGAGCCAGAAGTAGCTGAAGACGAGCTGCCAAGCATATGGCCAGAAGAGTGGATTCCATTGATTGACCTCACTGAAGACCCTATTCGAACAAATGAAAGACTTTGGGAAGGTAGAGAGTGGACTAGTCAGGAAAAGCAAGGCATAGGCGAAGAGCCTCAGAATCTTGAGATTCACATCAAAACTGAGGAAGGAGAAGGTCAGACAGGGACAGAGCACGTGATTGATACAGAACCAGTGAATAAGACTGAACAAGTGCCCGATACTGAACAAGTGAAGGATCTTGAACAAGAAAGGAATACAGAACAAGTGATTGATACTCCTCCACTGACACCTGATATCGGGAAGGGACAGACTAGACATAGTGTAATAGTTCGAGCAGAAGAAAATCCAGAGATCGAAGTGCTTGAACAGGATCAGATAGAATTAGAAGAACGTGTTCAGGAAACAGAATCAGAGACACTTGAAGAGCAAACACACCGTATACCTGAACAAGGCCAGATTAGTACCCAAGCAGAAGAAACAGATGCTAGCCCTGGAATTAGTCAGATAGAAGAAGAAGAAACTGAAACAGAATTGCCACAAGCTAATGAGAATAAGAGGGCAAGAGAAGGAAACGAAGTCCAAGTACCAACCAAAAGACTTAAGAAAAGAAAGCATCTTGAGCCTAAATACATAAAGAAATTGAGATTGAGAATAAAAACAGTAGAAGAAAAACGTGCAGAAGAAAGGAGAAGTGCTCGTATAGCAGAACAACCAGAAGACTCTTCCAAAAGAAGGATTGATCGGATAAAGAGACAAAACAAAAAGTACAAGTCACCTGAATGGACACTTGTGTTAGAAGAACTTGAAGATCTCGATATCACTGACGTAAGCGACGGAGAGCCCGTCCCTGAGTACTCTGACGAAGAGGAAGAAGAGCCACCGTGAATTTGCACAAAGTAAGATACTCGTGTAAAGTCACAAAGAGGGGTCGAGAAACTTCTTCTGAGCCAAAATGTCTGATTCAAACGTGAGTGGTAGACCTAGTCGCAGCTGTTGCAAAACTTGCTGCAAGGTATGTGTCTGTAGTGTAGTTGTCCTGATATTACTCTGGATAGGACTAACAATCTTTATACCCTTTGCTGTGAGTAAAGATACTAACATTGTCCCTACTGAAATTGTAAATACTGACAGTGAAGAGCTGACAACACAGAGTGTAGCTAGACATGAAAGAGCACTGAGACAAACAAAACAAGACTTAGAAGCATCAGATGAGGAACTACATTATCATAGAATCAAAAACAGGACACGCTTAAATGTTTTCGCAAACTTGTTAATACACTATGTAGAGACTATGGAAATTGAAGATTGCTATGTCTGCATGAAGCTACCTACTTCTGTAGCTGAAGGCGTGACATACCATCACTTGCCACTGACATACGGAATTTCCTGTAGCATTTTAGCTAGCTTATTTTACAAAAGAGGACCGTTACAGTACTATTACTCTAACAATGACGTGATCTTTTCTGAGCTTCCTATACGTGGGAACTTGAATCCTGTACATACAAAAAGTGACGCAATACGATACATGGGAGATTATTTCCTGACTATAGGTAACATTGACATAGCGGACGCACACAGAGATAACTTGACTTGTTCTTTGCATGAGCAGGAAAAGATGTTCCTAAACATGGCAGAGAAAAGGAGAATTAAAATACAAAAGAAGGCTAATGACGAAAGTCAGAAAAAGCCAAAGTGGGCAGAGAACATGGAAGGCACCTCAACTGGTGGGGCGGGTCCTGCTCTGTTGCTGGATTTTGAAAAGAAAGGCAAGCTATGTCTTCACCGCGAGAAGACTAGCTATTATAATAACATTTTCATTGGTTCCAGTGAATGCGAACATAATTACAAGGTAATTGGAGGTTGGGGTTTCAAAAATGGGTCAGAGCCTGTGTTTCCTGGAATTTATTATATTTGTGGGGACAAGGCTTATTTCAAATTGCCGGATCACTGGTATGGAAGTTGCTATTTTGGCATTGTCTTCCCGAAAATATACCATGTGAATGGAGTTGCTGGAAGCAGTGAAAATACTAATGGCTTAGTGCGTAGTAAAAGAGAAAGCGTAGGTGAAATAATGGGTAGTATTTTCAGTGCACTGATACCTGGAGTGGGAGTGGTTCTGAACACTCACAGAATTTGCAAATTGTCTACTATAGTGGATGTATTGTCTACTGAGACAGCTCATGGATTTCTGCTGGTCAACACCGAAATGGTTGCGATCAGATCAATGGTTTTGCAGAATCGACTTGCTCTTGACACCTTATTAGCGAAAGAGGGCGGAGTCTGCCGGATGTTGAAGGCGCAACATTGTTGCACTTATATTCCGGACAAAAGTGTGCAGCTCAAAAGATATGTGAGAAACATTACTAATTTGGCAAAGGAACTCAGACCACTCGAGGTTGATAGTGCCTGGAAGAGACTGGTAGATGGTCTCTCAAATGTAGGTCATTGGTTCGCTAGTATAGGTAAAGGCTTATTGCTCAAAGTACTGATGCCAATTGGAATTATAGGTCTCATCCTATTTTTCATATTTGTCTGTTGCAAATGCCGCAAGCACACAAAGAAGTATGAGGTGAATGCGAGAGAAGTAAATACAAGAGGAGTGAAACGGAGTGTGGATGAGCTCGAATTAGAAGAGATGAATAATCAGATCTATAAAAAGGTGAAGAATTCTCACCCTACCAAAAATGAACGAGAAAAGTTGGAACGCTTGCTGGAAGAGATTGAATTGTATAAAGTATGAAAGAAAGTTGGCATCTGGTTCCATTTATTTTGTGATGATAGTAAATATCATAAAAAAGAGGGGATTGATGAAGCAAAGCTTCGCATATTTTGCGGACTTGCTGTACTCATGAACCTCGTTTATGTATAACAAGGTAACAAGTGTACGTCTTACTAACATTTATATTAAGTTTGAATAAGGATCATGAAGCTTGCACATGTGTTTTACTAAAATAATTTACTCGAGTCACTTAAAATGTCTGCCGCTTGTATTTAGTTACTGCGCATGCGTCAGCCACACTCACGTGTCCTGACGCGTCTGCAGAGTTGGAGGGAAATTTATCCGCATGCGTAATACATAGCTTGGCCCAATGTGGTACTGCTCGTGCCACTGCTTTTGTCACCGTTTCTATGTAACTAACATTTAGACTGCATAAGTATATTTTTATGATGATAAGTTGAAAGTACAACTCTGTGATGTGATTTCATAACGTTATTTCTGTGTATTAATTTGTTCTCGCTTACTTTTCATGTACCGCGGGGAATGGGGGTCCGAACTGATTGGGAGCCATATTGACGGTCTCTTCTGCGCATGCCCATGGAGCATTGAAAGGTGGCCACTTTGGACAGTGGAACTCAGCCAGCTGGCAGCCACAGTCAAGATGCGCCTGGGAAAGCCACCTCTGCGCTACGAGAACGGTGAATGTTGCTCCTCATGTGTTACATTGTTAACTTGCCATTGTATTTCTGCACAGTTTCTCATGGGAACCCCAATCTTGCTAGGCGGTACCCAAATATGTAAAGTAGGCATACAAATCTTGTATTCTGATTGGTGTGTTACCCAAATCCTACCTTAGGACCAATCCAAATTGAGGGATTCTGACACTTTGCAACATTGGGGGGTGGTACACCGTCCCAAAAGAGTATATCTACCCTGGGTTCGCCTAGGGAAATTGTCCGACTTGTCTGGTTTAGCTGACCTGTCACTGACCCATCATACTCAATAGGTGACTGAAGACACAGAGAGCTGCGGAGCACTCTGTCCGAAAATTGACCATAGACTAAGGTTTTACTGAACCTTAAAGTGCTGGCGAAGCACTCTGCTGGGAGTTCGTTGACCCAATCGGGGTCTTGATCGATAGCTGCAGAGAGGGTGGAGCGCAGGCGTTGCTTCCAAACTGCGGGTGCGGTCCTGTCCTGAGCGGTCCTGTCCTGAGGGTTTGCTGTCCTGTCCTGAGGTCCTGTCCTGATTCCTAATCTGAGGGTATCCTTTCCTGTCCGGGGTGTCCATTCTGCACCTGCTGTCCTTTGAGGGGTATCCTTCCTTGAGGGTTTCCTGTACTTAACTGACCCGTGGCCAGGGTTTGGTTTCCACACCAGTCTAGGTAAATACTGCTCTAAGTTCTTTAAACTTGCACCTTTCTATATTTCTGTCTTTTGCTTAAATAAAGACACACCTTTGCACATGTTGATTTTTCCATGCTTTTGCCGCAAACTATTGAAACGTAAAGTCATTTGCATAATTTTCTTGATATGTTCTCATGTCATCCTACCTTTTAGAAATCATATTTTGTATTTCATTTTGTCATTTTCTGATATGGTCTAGAACCTCCTTACCTAGACTGTTCAAAGGTCCCTTCACTTTAAGTTTAGCGTGTTACTCCTTATAGGCCCTCCTATAGTTACCCATGCATAGTCTGTCCATGCTTAAACATTTCTGAGATTATATAGTAATTTTCCATTTGCATTTTTATAACAGTATTTCGATGATTACTCTGTCTTTATTTCTCTATAGTTATATCATTTACATTATCCTAGTTATTGAATGTCTTGTTCTTGTATATCTTATGCACAACGAAAACGAACTTTAGATAAACATTTTAAAACTTCCAGTTGTCCGTGGTCATTTAAACAATATTGAATGTCATTTGAAATTTGCATTTGCTGCCTTTCCTTTTACAGCTAGGCCCCTGATCCATTGAAGTCATAGGTACCCGTGTCGGTGGATGGTAAGTCGGGTACACTGAGTCATAACAATAGGGAACGCACACAATTGGTAGCAGCCCGTGAAGTCGCCTGGTCAATGAATAGTGTGAATTGAAAGTATATGGGCCCTGTAGCCGGAAACGGCGTAATCATTGGCTGGGTGACCTCGCGCGCTCTATCAGTGGATGGTGGTAGCAAATGTTGTTTAACCCGTGATCAAGGAGCGGCTGCTCTGAAATGCGTCTGGTGTCTGTAATGGTGTATGAGTGAATGGCGTCAGGCATCTGAAACGCGTCAGTCATTTTCACTGTATGAAATAAAATACATCCACGCTTAAAAGAAATTGGGCTCTGCATTGGTTTTTGTAGAAAGAAACTAAGGAGTTGATATTGGAGGTTAGCTACCTCGCCTTGATACCGCTGCCGTCTATATTCATTGTGAGTTCTCCCATCCTTTGTTTACCGATCTTTCTATAAACTCAATGCAACATTATAGAAGGAACAAACGATTGATTGTACTTTTAAATATCGTACATAGTGCATGTTGCCAGTCGATTCAAATTATATCAAACATAACTTCCTTATTTTCAATCTTGGTATCTAATAAGTACCGATACAGGGGTTACATTCATAAAGATTACAATATAAAGAGCACAATGCTTGATAAAATAATAAATATTTATCTAACATATAAACATTCCCTGCATTGGAGGTGAGCCAAAAACCACACAACTTTTTTTTTTAATATGAAACTTTAAACCAAGAATGTGAGACAATAATATTACTCATTATTTTATGCCTTTTCGTGTCCGACTAGTATAAAGTGCAAAGTGCAGTCATTAAATATTGTCCTTAAATATAAATATAATTTGGTAGATCCTCTAATGTGCAAATATGCAAAAAGCTGGGCCTACCCTGTGTTGATGTAAATCATTATATACAAAGTGCTAGTGGGGAGACAGTACTGAAGCATGCTAAGTGCAAATGGGAATTTTTTAAAGTGCAAAAGTGCAGAAAATATATAAAAAAATGAGCTCTGGTGGCGGCTACTCATAATGATGATTACACACATTTGTTGTACACTTTGGCGCATTGGGATGTATAGTTGACTTGACATTACTCAGTACCAATAGGTTATGTCACATAACTACACCCACTAAAATTAGATATTTTCTCACACAATTCCTGTGGAATGTAATGACCAGGAATCCCCCTGGTATGGAAAAAGTTGTATTTCAGCAGAGCATTGCAATATATATACATCCCAACATCCAAGAGCTACACATATTATAGCCATAAGAGATAACAATCATTATGTACTTGTTACTTCTCTTTAAGTAATTAATATGTTCACATTTTTACATTTTCATAAGCCCTAGTGTAGTAACTGATCCTGTATTTTATTGCCCGTAACACCAACATGTACGCAGTTGGCTCACAAGAAATTGTGCAAATCTTCTCCGATATTAAGCCCTAACAGAGATTTGGTGTCAAGCTTGATTATATATCTAGACTCGAGCTGACAAAACCTCCTCTCTTGGTTGCCACCACTGTTGTTTGATGTTACTGCATCGATGATAAAATATTGCAGGCAGTTAAGGTTATTCTCATGCACTGCTTTAAAATGCATGGCAAAGGGATAGGCTGGGTCAGAATTCACCACCGCATGGAGTTGCTGCAAGATATGCACATACACTTGTAATTTTGTGCTTCCCACATAACATAAGTTGCAACTGCACCTTAAAACATATATTGCATGATCAGTTCTGTGGGTGTAGTGCTCTCGTAGGGTGTGGGATTTGTCTGAAAAAGGAGTCTTATATGTGGTGGTATTAATAACAAATTTACAAACTCGGCATGAGCTACATTTGAAAAACCCCTTTCTAGGAGAAAGCCAATTTGCTGCCTTAGATGTTTCAGGACTATTCTTTACTAAGTTGTTGCACATAGAATACCTTCCGAAATGTGATGGTGGGCATTTTGGGGAGAACGTTTTTCAAAGTAACATCTGTGAGGATGATTGGCCACTCTTTCTTAATAATTGCTTTGATATTGTTAGCCTGCTTGTTGTAGGTGGTAATTCATTTCATCTCTGTGATATCATTTGATGGACTACTGCCTGTGTCAGTTTATTCTAACACTTCATGTCTATCTGGATTCAGAAGTGCCTCTCTCTTTTTCTCATTGGCCTTCTTCATAGCTATGTCCAATTTCTTAGGGCTATATCCTCTAGCTTCAGGTCTTTTTTTTCGCTTCCGTTTGGTGTTATTCATGGGCTTCCAGCGTACTGCATGCCCTGTGAATACGGAGAAGCTCTCCATACGGAATGCTTCAAAATGTGTGCTGCGGATGTAAACTACCAGCATGTAATACTGTGTTTCCTGATGTAGCATTCCTAAATAGACATGTTTTCACGTTTCCCTCTATGACTTGAACAGTGACATCTAGAAAATTAGCCACAGATACATCTATATGGGCAGTAAAATGCAAGTTTAGATTGTTGGCAGTAATATTGTCAACAAACTTAAGGGCCTGATCTTTGGTCCCCCTCCATAGAATAAAAATATCATCAATGTACCACCATCATTTTATTATGTGCATTGACCAATCCCCGGGCATGTCGCACCCTGAGGACATGCTCCTCCCACCAGCCCACATGTAAACATTCGTAGCTGGGGGAGAAGTATGCCCCCAGCGCGACAAACTGCAGCTGCTGAAATACCTTGTGTTCAAACATGAATACATTATTGTATAAACACCAATGTATAATTTTCAAAAGCATTTGATTATGGCAATGCATCTCAATTGGTCTTTTGCCTCAGAAATAATCAACTGCCCTTAATCCGTCTATGTGGGCTATGCTCATGTAAAAGGCAGTAACGTCCATAGTAAGAAATACATATTCTTCAGACCATACCTGGTTGCTCAATTTGAATAAAAAGTCAGTAGTGTCTTCAATGTAAGTTGGCGGCTGAAGCAAGAAATCTTTAAGCTAAAAGTTGACGTATTTCGATGTATTTTCAAAGGTACACTTGATTGCCGAAAGAATAGGTCTACGAGGGATGGGTCAGTTTAATTTTATGTATCTTTGGAATAAAATACCTATTAGGTAACACTGGAAAATCATTGTTTAAAAACATAAATTTGTCTGTGGAGATAAGGTCTTCTCTTCTCCATATGTTGAGTTTATCCTTATAGTTCTTTTGGATCTTTTTTACTTGCGACATATTGATTTTACAATAACATGCTTCGTTGTTGAAATGTCGATATGCCTCCTTTATATACTCGGTTTTGTCCCATAGCACAACGTTACCACCTTTGTCAGACTTGTTGATGACAATGGAATTATTGTTCTTTAATTTATGCATATGTTCAAAATATTTCTTAGTTTGATATTTAGGAGTAACTATATACATATTTCTCCCCCTTCCTCTTCCTTTGTAAACTAAACAGTGTCACAAATTTTCAACAATAACATGGGATGCATAGCAATATGATAGACGCTAATACAACAACAAACAACCCATTACAGTATTAGATGGAGACAAATAGTTCTCATACAAAGAAGAAGCTAGAAGATACAAATAAATGATCCCTGTAAAAAATCAATAATACAGAACTAAGACACAAGTAACAGTATCTTCCCAGGCCAAGAGTCGTCCAGTGCAGTTAGGAAACACCCTCCTGGTAGAAGCTTCAAAACTGAAAATACTCAAGGGGTAAGTGCCACGGAGTGGGAGGCAGTCAATAACCATGGAGCCCCAAAACATGTATTTAGAAGAACATACAGTAGTGAAGGAGGGAAAGAACAAAGTGCATAAATCCCATACAGTATCCCAAAAGTTCAACAGGAGTATGGGGTTCACGCACAATACTGAAAGTGGGAACTAGTGAGATAATGAGTTAGATATCATATCCCTTTGTTGGTACCCCATGCATCTAATGATGAGAGGGGTGTTGAGGGGCAGTGGTTGGATCCCATGGATGGCAAACAAAGGGGAGGAAAGCAAAAAAGGTAACAAAATGGGGAGGGAACAGGACCAAAGTGCAGTGAACCTATTTGGCTGCATAACAGCCTATCAGTCAGCCTCACCCAGTATCAGGCAAAAAGGCTGACCTGATTTGCAGATAGATTTCAAGTTTGTCCCATACCTTGCATGTTAGTCTCTCATAGGATCCAGCTTCATACAGTTCAGTAAGCCATTCATCAGGAGAGGGTAAGTGAAGGGATCGCAATGGTGGAAATACAGATTTTGGCCATTGTCAAAGCAGGAGAAAGAAAGTGTTTCTTGTGGAACATCAGGGTTGGGAAATCAGCCGCATTGTATACCATGATCAGTTTCAGCATCAATGGCAGGAGTATGTCCAGTGTGTACGCCCTATCCAGCGCCATATGTCAAGTATGGGAGGCCAGTCATGGAGGACATGTAAATGTTGGAACCTGTCTGGCTAGTCTGCTGTGTGCAGATTGTATGGAGTCCAATACCAATCCTAGAGATGAATAAACAGATTTTTATTCAGGTATTCCTAACCCTTTAGTCCAAATCACTAAGCAGTTCCTTCCAGTCAGTGTCAGTGTCAGTGTATGCAACATGTAGTTTATCCTGCCATTTGACACGTGACTGTAACTAATAGGGAATGGCAAGCAAATGGAATGTCAGGAGAATGTAGAAACCAGCCATGGCTCCTTTAAAATTACCCAAGTAATGTAATTACCACTCTATAGTGGAATCTCGGACATCCCAAGGTGGCTTCACAAGTCTACTCCATAGGCAATGCTGCAGTTGAATATATCTCCAGCTCTGGGAAGCAGTCAGCCAGAATTCCTCCTGAAGCGATTCAAAGGACGTAAGGTAATCCTGCAATAGAAGCTGTTCCAGAGTGCGTATACCTGCCGTCTGCTGCATTTCCCAGAATATAGGACAGCCACCCATTCTTTTGGCAGCGTTATGCAAGAGGGGTTTGTAGGTGTGGAGGTGAGCATTTTTCTGTAACAATTAATTGGTGTAGATCCAGGAGAACTGTGGAGTGCACCACAGTGCCAAGTGTGCACGAAGGCATCTTGTGCAGATATAGGTGCTGTTTGATGACAACCCACAAGGGTACGTCTAAAGCATTTGAGCATAACGCAGACAGTTGGTACAACTATAGAGCCAAATAATAGTGTTCCACTGACAGAAGACTGAAACCACCTTGGCTTCTGTGTATCACCAATTTGGACATTATTTACAGCCTGGGATTTGTGGCACTCCAGACAATGGTCTTAATGTCTGAGTGAATGGCTCTCAATTTAGAAAAGGTGACTGGCAACTGTAACATGCCTAAGAAGTAAGCGGAGCGGGGTCGTGACAGCTTGTATTCTGCCTACAATAATAGGTTTAGTTGTGCCCATTTTGAATTGTCTGCCATGGCCCTGGCAATGAAGGGATCAATATTGTCAGACAACATCCTCTCCAATCCCCTATTGAGGTACACCCATAAGTATTTGATCTTTTCTGATTTCCATTGGAATGGATAGGCAGCAGTTGATGCCACCGTAGTAATTATGGACATGGGCAGAGCTTCATTCTTGAGCCAGTTGACTTTATAGCTGGAGATCTCAAGGAAATCTGATATATAGGGCATAAGGGTTGGGAGGGAACTGTGGATGTCCATAACCATGAGGAAGAAGGTGACATCATCTTTGTATAAATGTATTTCGGAAGGACCTGTATGGCAGGGACCCCAATAATTTAAGGAGAATGATAAATAGTGGATACTAGAGGTTCAATCACCAAAATAAATAATAAAGGGGACAGGAGACACCCTTGGCACCTACCATTTTAGATTGGAAAGGAGTCCAATAGGAACTCGCCACAATTAACATGAGTGGCTGGGGCCTCATAAATCCATCGTGCCTAAGCGATAACATCATCTCAGACACCAAAGTTCCTTAGTGTATTAAACAAGTAGGACCACTTTTTCCTATCAAATGCTTTCTCTGCTTCAAGAGAGCAAGCCAAGGTTTTATTCTATAGGATAACTCTGGGTTCAGAGATGGTTGCGGGACATTTGTCCCAGCACAAAGCCATCCTGGTTGTGATGATAAGCAGGTGAGCTGCAAGTATACTTTTATGCCCAGATTAAGAATCTGCACATGATCAAACAGTGATTGTTCCAGAATAATAAAGTCTGATATACATGCATAGTTGATGGAAGGTGAGGAAGTAGTCCAACCTAGAATTGCATGCCATGCACCAATGATAGGTAAGAAAAATCTCTTTCTGAGGAGTGTAGGAAGCCCCATATACCCAACAGTCCATTGTCCTCTGAGACATCTCTCAGAACATTTCTGTCTCCACTGTGTACCACTTCGAGTGGGCTGTTATGGTCCATAACTGCAAATGTTGCTAAATTTGAGTCACCACGCAGAGCTGTGTGAGTGGTACCTGATTCAGCGACAAGTCTGTTAATGTGAAGAAGGATGTTCCATTTATACCGAGCCAGGCTTAGATGGAGCCCACTCTCACATGTTGTCATCTATGTGCAGTTCGGTGAGCGTAAAACATCTGTCCAGGACTGCACCACCTTACAGTGGAGCATCTTCCCAATCAGGATCACCACCCCGCATTTCTTGGAGCTCGACGCAGTGATGACAGCCTCGATATCAGAATGGGTCTCCACATTAACATAATGTGTCAGCCCGTTGACATTGAGTGAGACGATGTTGAGAAGAATGGTTGACATGTGAGGATACTACTGAGAGGGGATCACTGGTGCCCAACCCAGGAGTGGGGAGATGTCACTGCCTTGCTGAATGTGGTCAGAGGGGATAGGTACCAATAGAAGTAAAAGGGTGCACAAACCTTGGGTGAAGGTGGACAAAAGGAAAGGGGATGGGGAAGGGAGTGTGTTGGATGATTGGCACCTAATGTACAGAATAGCACAAACTAAGGTGCTGCTTGTGTTTCACACTGCCAATGGGAAAATGTGGCTATATGTCTACAGTAAGACTATATAACACATGCCTTTCAACATGAGGTCAATATCCTCTGTGTGGGACAGGGAGCCATGGGTAAGGACAGAGGTCGCAAAGCCAAGCAAAATGCATGACACTTTGCAGAGTCATGGATGGGTGGCGGTGGATATCCCAAGTAGACAAAAAATAAAGAAAGGGGGGACCTAAAAAAATATGGTGCGTGCTCATACCAGGATATGTCATCTATCCTGGCCCAATCCTTTTCAGGCAACGCAGTGAGAATCTGGAACTCACTTCCGCCTCAGCTCCGGACCACCACCTCCTCCCAGGCCTTCAAAACTGACCTCAAAGTTCTCCTCCTTCAAAGACACTTCCAAACTTAATTCACGCCCTCTCTATTACCTGAAGGAAGACCTTCCATTATAGAAAATTCTGCTTTCCATGACCATGGAAGTGCCTTCCCAGTGTGTTCTTGTGGTTTGAGAGTGCCATATATTGCAGTATTATCCTTCTACCTGTGTTTGGTAGTCGTTTGTAACATGCACACGCCACTTTTCTCTTGTAACACACTGTTTGCTACCTCTTACATTTTGTTTGCTTTCGATACTTGCACAAGTGCCACCATTGCCTACTTAACGTTTGTTCTTGTGTTTGAGTGTCCTCCATTTATTGCAGTTTTATACCTCTATTTGTACTTTGTACGCTTTTGTAACCTGCACACAAGTCACTTTTTCCTCCTGTAATGCACCGTTTGCTACCTCTTGTATTTTGTTGGCTCATGATTGTCACTTTTGCCTCATGTAATGTAACGTTTGCTTTTGTAATTTGTTCACTTGTAATGTTCTCATGTATCAGTTCTGTTCCTATTGTGAAGCGCTCTGACACCTTCGGGTAAAGTCCGCGCTATATAAAAATGCATAAATAAATAAATAAATGAATCTCTTCTCTGGACACCAGCACAGCCATAAACATACAATCCATCATGTTCCCGATACCTGAAATCAGAGGTGTGACCCCTGGACATGGACAAGACAGTGGCCAAACAACAATGTGTGCATCCATATCAATAAACAGTGAGAATGAGAACCCATGTGCGTGATGGATCACAAGTGGAAAGCCATCATGTTCAAGATTATAAGAACAAGACAGTTAATTTTACAATACACGTCATATGCTATATTCATTCCCTTCCATCAGAAACTTGGATGGTGGCAATGAAGCATTAAGTCTCGGCACCACCGCAAAAGAACCCAGCGGGTTTTAGCAGTGATTTGGACTTATCTGGGCATGTGTCGTGTATGATGGCCTCTACAATTTTTATAAGGTTCTCTCTCTCAAGCTGACGCTTCTATAATTGGTCTTGGGATCTTCAAAGAGGGCTAATCAATTTCCTGTCTCTTTGAAAAAGGGGGGACACAGTGGGTGGAGCCAATGCAGTGTCCATCTCCGAACTCTCCAGATCTGTGGGGTTGTGAATGTCCTTAGAATTCCCATCTTTCATTATCCACATTCCAGTTGGATACTCCAAGACAGGGAAGTAGAACTAAAAAGACTTTACGTGTGCCATTGATTTCCCTGGAAAAATCAGCCAAGAGAAGCATTTTGAAAAGTTCAAAATCATAAGCTTCATGTTTGCGTGCTACCAGCTGGATTTGTCTAGCATGCTTACGATGGAGGAGGCAAGCTATAATCAGTTATGCCCGATCCCTAGTAGTCAGCTTGTCAGCTTAGAACCTGTGCGCCCATTGGAGCTCCAAGGGTGGTGTGAAAGTTAAGCCCATAAGACATGGAATGAGTCTTGCCAAAAAAGCCCTTGACATAATTTTTCTTGAAAGATTCAGGTAGTCCATAGAGGTTAATATAATCCCTCAGGAATCGATGCTCCAAGTCAATTACTTTGTTCCAGAGGTGATAGCTCTCCCTGTCCCAGGTCTGAGCATGTTCCAGCATAAAGTTTATGTTCCGCCACTCTCCAGAAAATAAGGTCCACTTTCTTATTGAAGGCTTCAAGTTTCATACAGAAAGAGTGCACTTCTGTTGTGAGATCCAAAATTCTGGAGTCCATTATGCCTATAGTTGATCCAATTGCAGCTGTCTCCCTGAGGATCACATCCACGGCAGTCTCCTGAGACACTAGGGCAGCTGGCACTGGTTTGGTGTAGATTGGCAGTCCAAGTAGGGTCCTTGACAAAGTGTAAGGATGAGGAAGAGAGAAAATGAATGCTGCAGGGCCCTGCAAAGGCAGTTCCACTGGGATCGTGGGTTACGCTCCTGACCACGGTCTCACTGCACTGTCCACATCTCCCTGGGTTGTTCTAATCTCCAAAAGGCAGAGGAAGATGGCAGTAGTAAAGCCACTTTTAAAGAAACCTTCTTTGGACCGTGATGAACTGAAGAACTATCGGGCGATCTCTTTGCTCCCTGTTCCAACTAAGATCCTGGAAACTGACTTGAACTTTCATCTCAGCACCTATCTGAAGGATCACCACCTACTTGATGGTTTGTAACATGGGTTTAGAAGCCACCATAGCACAGAAACAGGACTGACGGCTGTTTTCAACAACATTCGGACTCAAGTAGATGCAGGGCATACCACTTTCCTTGTTCTACTTGACCTCACCGCATCCTTTGATACCATCTCCTCACAGTCTGATTGATCGCCTTAGAGGGATAAGCATCGGGGGCACGGCCTTGGGTTTCTTGCCTCCTTTCTTAGTGAGCGGGCACAGACGGTGAAGCTTGGTGAGTTCTACTCAGCCCCCAAACCCTTGATTTGCGGTGTTCCCCAGGGCTCCTCCCTGAGTCCTACTCTTTTTAATATCTATGTTGCTCCTCTTGCTAAGGTTGTGAGATCCTTTGGTTTGGAGGTGCTGTCCTATGCAGTTGTCACCCAAATAATGGTGTCTATTACGCATAGCATAAGTGATTCAGCCCTTAATTTCAGGACCTGCATGCAGGCAGTTTCCTCCTAGATGGTGGAAATTTTTGGGAAATTAAACGGTGAGAAGACGGAGGTCTTGATTTTTGGGAGCAAACAGTAGATCCGGTCCAGTGACTGGTGGCCATATGAGCTTGGTGTCTGTCCCTGGCCGGTTGCCCATGGGAAAAACCTTGGGGTTATCAGGGACAATTCATTGTCACTAAGCCTTCAGGTTAGCAGGACAGTCTCCACCAGTTTTGGGATCATTGGGATGGATCCTCAGAAAAATCTCCCATTTCCTCTCCTTCGAAGCACCTAAGCAGGCCGTCATTGCTCTGGTAAGGTCCAGATTGGACTATTGTAATGCCCTTTAATTGGGCATTAACAAGGGTAGAGTGCGATGTCTGCAGTTGGTGCAGAATGCTGCAGCTAGGCTGGTGATGAGTCTACCAAAATTTCATGCAGTCACAGCGTCCATCAAGTTGCTGCACTGGTTGCCGATGGATCGTAGAATCCTTTTTAAGACTCTGTGCTTGACTCAAGATGCCTTTTATGGCTCAGGCCCTAAGGCGATCAAAGATATTGTCCATCATTACGTTCCCAGCAGGCGGCTCCGGTCTGCAGATAAGAATCGGCTTACTGTACTGAGATTTAAGAAGGTCAAATGGGAAGGTAGAGCTTTTTCCACTGTTGCTTCTAAGCTGTGGAACTCCTTCCCGGAAGAACTCTCGGGCCAGGCGTCTCTTTCTCTTTTTTGTAAAGCCTTAAAGACCTGGATCTTCTCACAGCCCTCGTTATAAGCATGTATAAACACCCTTTTTTTTTGCTTACAGCGCCTTGATGCCCTTGGGCTAAGTTTGCGCTCTACAAGTCCAATATTCATTAATTCATTCAAGTAGACTTATGGAGTGGGGGGGCCACACACCTGCCTGGCCCCATATGATTGTGAGGCACTCTCAGGGCCCAAGGTACCCCAGGGACTCCACAAAACCAGGGGTAGGAGGCAGAGCATCAGGAAGACAGCAGGGCAGAAGGTGAGGGAACAGCCACAGCGGTATTGGGCAGCCAGGTTAGTAGCCACATAAGCAGAAAGGGTGTGCCGGCAGAAGTTGGGCACATTGCATGGGCTCCAGTCTCATGAAGGCGCAGGCTTACCGGACAGTTCTGTAGCTGTGCACTGTCCCAGGGGTCCTCAAAGAATGCGCAATCTTCCCAGCTGCAGATGTGGTGTTTACAGCGCCCATCCTGCTACAGGGCCTTGTTCTTCCCCTCGTCCCACCGGAGTATCACGTTGAGCAGGAAATCGTGAACCACGGGCAGACTTCACTCTTCAAATTAGGTTATTAAAATATGTTATAATTAAATAATTAATATATACTGTATTTATATCGTTTTTACATTAAATCATATTTATTAGCATATTTAAGAATTTTAATTAGCCTGATTTAATTTAACATTATTACCAATGTGGTTTTGTTTTAATTCCCTAGCTCTATATTTTTAAAAGGGGGGGGGGGGTTGCAAGCACCAGTGGTTGTTCATGTGTGATGTGTCAATCAATCAATCAATCATGGCATTTATATAGCGCACTACTCACCCGGAGGGTCTCAAGGCGCTGGGGGGGGTCCGCTACTGCTCGAACAGCCAGGTCTTGAGCTGCTTCCTGAAGGCGAGGTGGTCCTGGGTCAGGCGGAGGTGGGTCGGAAGGGAGTTCCAAGTCTTGGCAGCCAGGTAGGAGAAGGACCTTCCTCCTGTGGTGGCTCTTCGGATGCGGGGGATGGTGGCAAGGGCGTGGCTGGTCGATCGAAGCTGGCGTTTGGGAGCGTAGAAGTTGAGGCGGCTGTTGAGGTATCCTGGTCCTTGGTTGTGTAGGGCTTTGTGTGCGTGGGTGAGGAGCCGGAAGGTGATTCTCTTGTTGACCGGGAGCCAGTGCAGGTCTCTCAGGTGTCCGGAGATGTGGCTGTGGCGGGGGATGTCCAGGATGAGTCGTGCTGAGGTGTTCTGGATCTGCTGGAGTCTTTTCTGGAGTTTGGCGGTGGTTCCAGCGTAGAGGGAGTTGCCGTAGTCCAGACGGCTGGTGACGAGGGCCTGGGTGACCGTCTTCCTGGTCTCGGTGGGGATCCATCGGAAGATCTTTCGTAGCATGCGCAGAATGTTGAAGCATGACGAGGAGACGGCGTTGACTTGTCTGGTCACGGAGAGGGAGGAGTCCAGGATGAAGCCCAGGTTGCGTGCGTGGTCTGTTGGTTTGGGTGCGCTGCCCAGGGCGGGGGGCCACCAGGAGTCGTCCCAGGCGGAGGGTGAGGATCCCAGGATGAGGACTTCCGTCTTGTCTGAGTTCAGTTTCAGGCGGCTTTCCGACATCCATTTGGCTACGTCTGTCATCCCTTCGTGCAGGTTGGCTCTGGCGGTGGCGGGGTCGTTAGTGAGGGAGAGGATCAGCTGGGTGTCGTCGGCATAGGAGATGATGTTCAGGTTGTGTTGGCGTGCGATGGCTGCGAGGGGGCTCATGTAGACGTTGAAGAGTGTTGGGCTGAGCGAGGAGCCTTGAGGGATGCCGCAGATGACTTCGGTGGCTTCCGATCTGAACGGGGGGAGGCGGACTCTCTGTGTCCTTCCGGCGAGGAAGGAGGTGATCCACTCCAGTGCCTTCTCCTGGATTCCGACGTTACTGAGGCGCTGTACTAGGGTACGGTGGCAGACAGTGTCGAAGGCCGCGGAGAGGTCCAGGAGGATGAGGGCCGCTGTTTCTCCGTTGTCGAGCAGGGCTCGGATGTCGTCGGTGACTGCGATCAGGGCGGTCTCGGTGCTGTGGTTGGACCGGAAGCCAGACTGCGAGAGGTCGAGGGATCCATTCGTCTCGAGGAAGGCGGCCAGTTGCTTGTTGACGGTCTTCTCAATGACTTTGGCTGGAAACGGGAGCAGCGAGATGGGGCGGTAGTTCTTGAGGTCGGTTGGGTCTGCTGATGGTTTCTTGAGTAGAGCGCTGAGTTCGGCGTGCTTCCAGCTCTCCGGGAAGGTGGCGGTGTCGAAGGAGGTGTTGATGATGTCCCGCAGGTGGGGTGCGATGACAGCGTCGGCCTTGTTGAAGACGTGGTGAGGGCAGGGGTCTGTCGGAGATCCGGAGTGGATGGAGTTCATCATGCGGATGGTGTCTTCGGTGCTGATCGGGGTCCAGGCGCGGAGGGTGGTGGTGGGGGGCGGTGGTTCGGTCGTGGCGTGCGTCGGTTGGGTGCTGAAGCTGTTGTGTATATCTGCGATTTTGTTGTGGAAGTAGGAGGCGAGGGAGTTGCAGAGGTCTTGCGAAGGGGTGATGTCGTTGTTTCCGGAGTTGGGGTTGGAGAGCTCTTTCACGATGTTGAAGAGTTCCTTGCTGTTGTGTGCGTTGTTGTCCAGTCGTTCCTTGAATGCGGTTTTCTTAGTGGGATGTGTGGTGCTGGATTTCAACTGCTTTATTTTGTTGTTTTTCAGTCGTAATTTACACTCTGATTTTGGGAATAGCCAAAAGTTGTAAACTTACTCAAAAAGTGTATGTTAGGTCCATCATTTTCAATTAACCATTTGACCTTTTTCTGTTGGTGGAAATTATGACACGAATGCTCTTTTCTTTCAATAACTTTTACTCAATCGTATTTTATCTATTTTTTCATTTCTCTGAAGCGTTTTGAAGGACGGTATACTAATGCTCTATTCGTACAGTAAGCCACTGTGAAGAAACAGCATCTTCTCCAAATACAATAAAAATACCATGTGATTGATAGTCTCAACTACAGAACTAGAGCCGGGCAATACATTTGGTTAAACCATCTTAAGTAAGTTACTCAGATGCTTTCATATTCCAGTTTCCTCCCATCCATACATTACAGATATGCTAACAATTCACATCTCAGAGTTATTTAATTGAAGTTATCCGAAAAAAAGCCTTATGTCGTGACATTTGGCTAAACCCCAAGATAGCTTTGTTGCGCTATAATACACATGGTTAAATATTATATATGTTTACATTAAATGCTCAGTTGGACTGAGTTAGAAGGAAATACATATTCTGTTGCAATGAAAATAATTAGAACTGTAGGCCTTTCGACAATATTGTTGTTGCAGTTAGAAATGTCCGTAAATAGACTTATAGAGATGGTGTTTTAGCAGTTTTATGAGCGCAGTTTGTCTATAAACCACAAGGGTTTTACAACTACTCTTTGGAATGACACAATATCATTAGACAGCCGATTGCAGATACAATACCCACAGTTTATTTACTTTTCACAGACAGAATATATTTTTTGAACAAAGGTTGCTGATGGACATTGATAAACTTGGCAGTGCATTTTGATGTTTTAATCATTAAAACCATCACGCTGCTTACACAGTAAATGTTTGATAAGAATGACAACAGACTGAGGAGCGCATTTCTAGGCCCCCATTGGACTAAATCAATAATCCAAGGGGGTTAGGTCACTATTCCAAAATATGGCACATTATTAATAAGAATTCTATTATCCTGTCGTGTATTTCTATAGGTTCTGAATCGATCCCCCTATTCCTGACCCTATTCTGGTTAAACTAACTAGCTAGTTAACTAACAGTCAGCCCATGAGGCAAGAAAGCCCCCATGATGCAGATACCGTTATCTGACTCAGTCACACTACGGCACAGGAACGTGTTATCTGATTAGGTCATAACGCTTGAGATCTAATTAGACAAGCGACATTCCTCCAGCCCCTGATAAGGCATACGACGTTCTCATAACAAATCAAACCTATGACAACCTGGACAATCCGTGCGGCCATTGTTTTGATTTCACAGAGAACTTTTGCAAAAGAATGTGCTAACGAGCAAGTCGTATGACATCTTTATTGACGTACCTATGTCCATCCTTACGTCAATCCCGGCACCTTTAAGGTATAAATATTGCCGACCTTGCCCTATGCAAACACACGCGTGGTGACAAGACGGAGCAGCCATACTTGCCGAAGCCGAGAGCAGAAGCAGACCCCGCAGGCAGCAGCCCCGCCTTCCTGACGCGCTGAGAGACGCGCTGCTATCTCAAGCCGAGAGACCCAGCACCGGCGCTTCCGGGTAGCCCTCGCAGGCAGCCTGGAATATCGAGAGCAGAGAAAGAGATACCATTCCTCATCCATCCTAAATTCCAGGTACAGAACTGAATAACCCCTCCTAGAGAATTCTTTAGTTATTCACTTGGCAAAAACAAACTTAACTGTAACTGTAACTTTCTATTCCCGCCCACGCATTAGACTTAGGTCAGGTACACGGGGTAGGCGTATTTAGAAACACCAGTTGAGTACGTTTAGTCAAATGTATATGTGTATGTAAATATATTTTAATCATTTTAAAACATCATATGGCTCAGAAACCATATCAATGTTTTTACAGTATTATTTTATACTATTGCTTTTAATGTATGCACTTTACTTAACTATAAGTATTGCAATAATATCGATCCATTTCTCTTGTACGAGAAGAGAGACTGATCAATAAATAACACCTTTTTATTGAACACGCCCGTCTCTTCCTTTTCTCTACATTCTGATGAGACTAAGAATGCACGTACTGACTGAGTAAAATAATTGCCTTGTGCTCACACGACTCATGAGATTGACTCTTGATTAGGGGAGAGCAAAGTTGTCATGTTCTATGGTTGTCAGAAACTAAATCCCTTCTTGTCTAATCAGGGGAGGTAATTCTCTCTTGAACATTCGAGAAAGTTTCTAGCGAACTCTGAGCTTAGCTGGCAAACCCAAAAATTAAGTCTAGTATCGACAGTAGTAGACCTAGTTAACGTCTGGTCTAGGCCTTTACTGCTGTAGGTACTATTCCAATGCGCAGAGCCTATTGGGAAAATAGGAGCTACACTACATGGCGCCCAACGTGTTTGGAAAGGGCGATAAAACTAACGTAAGACATTTAGAGTAACTCAGTCGTGCTTTCTCACTCAGACCCCTTTTCCCAAATACTCCAAAGACGTCTGGAGTGGGTGAAAGGTTATTATATCCTCCAAAACCTCGCAGGAGGGAACTCCTATGTATGGTTCTTGGTCTAGTCAACGTTGAAGGATAAAACAGTTCCAGAATATTGTGCATCTAATCTCTGTTTCCATAAAGAAACCTGATCTGCAAACAAACATAATACGATCCTGTCTGTAAAATGGCAGAGAGTGATGATGAAAGAGAGGCAATTAGATTAGCCACTGAAATAGCAGATGCTGATGCTACCATGCAAACAGCAGACCCGGATATAATACTCATCCAGGTTGCCAAAAGGAGATCTATAACCTTAAAACTTATAGAAAATGGACTGACACCTAGAGGTGGCACAGTCATATTCGTAATTGAGGCACACGAATATCGGCAGACAGAGGTATACTATACATGGATACATTTTCCAGCAGCAAATGCTGTAACAAAGTACTTCCACTATTACAAAGTAGAGGAACCTCCTAATGAGTACACTCCTTTCGAGGAGGTGGAAGTACCACTCAAATTCCAAGAGCATTTGCTCTTATTTGATGGCGCCCTAAAACATAACAATCACATTACAAGGCTCGGTCCTTTAGGAAGACCAGGAGCAACGTGGCCGGTCTTAGCCGGATACACACCACATCCAGACATCGAAAGAATGCCTGCAGCAGAGCTGTTAATACAGCTAAAACAACTACTAAAAATTCATAGACAATTAGTTCAGTATGTAATGCGGACTTCAACAATTCAGCCAGCGATTAAACTACCACAGCTGACCCCTCACCAGGGGAACACAAATAAAATTACACCACAGAACATCCAATCCTGCCTAGGTAAAGTTCCAGCTAAACGGGAACAGATACCATTCTGGTTGGCACAGAAAATTACCCAAATAGAGGCGGTGTTTCCTGACACCACCCCATTAGAAAAACACAGGATTCTGACTATATGTCTCCCAATGGGAATCGCACCACACATTGAGGACTGTGACACTTGGGGTACAGTCTTTGCTTCCATCTACACAAAAACGCACGGTGTTCCATCCATTTCGGTAATACCAGATGTGCTAAAACGAATTCAAGATGAATACGGTCCAGAACCTGCTTTAACTCTTGGTATGAAATTACTGAAAGACTTCAAGCAGGTCTCGGCTATATTACTAGCCAACATAAAAGGTGAAGCAGCGAACGTGGCGATCCGCCAGAGGTTAAAAGAGACAGATATAGCAGACCAACCAGCTGAAATTGCCAGAATCATAGAAAAATCCTATGAAGAACTAGGCAGAGATAGTCTAGGTGGAATACCAGTAAAAACGCAACTGACTACAAGTCCAGAAAAAATATTTTTTAATAATAATAATTCACCAAAAAAGAACTGGGATGGAAACAAACAATCCAATCCTAAAGAAAAGAAATTCCAGTCCAGAGGAAGGTCTCCTAGGCGAAGAGAGAAATTTTCAAACCCGAGACAAAGATCACCCCAGAGTGAACCCTCTGGGAATAGATATAACCTTAGAAATAGGGATAATATTAAAAAACCTGATAGATATCAAGACATTGATACACGTCCCTCTCAATCTTTTCAGAATTCCTCGCAGAAATCGGAAAGAAGAGGACGATCAGAAGAGCACGCCAAGTCCAAAGACAAGGAACCTGCTCAACTTAAAAAGAAATCACAATTTCCAAAAAAGAAGGTAGCCAGTATCAAGGTAGTTAAAAATGCCGAGAATACTGAGGACACAACTGAAAAACGGAGAATGGGCTCAGACAATGCTAGACAGCGCAGCAGAGGTGAGCATAGCTCGCAAAGTCCTTATGAATCATCTGGAGACAGTGGACACGAATGAATATCTTCAAGTGGAAACTGCAGATACCAGAGTTAGCAAGCCCCACAAGATATACGAGATAACATTACGTATAGAGGGAGAAAAGACTAGGAAAATAAGGGGACTATTTTGGGATAACCTATCCAAAGGCTATGACATCCTTCTAGCTGAAAAAGACTGGCCACCAGAGTTTGTCAGGGAGTGCCCTCATGGCGAAGAAGTAATTATGCCTGCCTTCTCGAATCAAATACCGATTCATAAAAAATACACACTTGCTAGAAAGTGGGCAGTGGCCTTAGCACCTGCTTTATATAAAAATCATGTAGGATGGGATGAGGATTCTCCTCCTCACAAAATCCAGTTAAAATCACAACCTACTGCACAAAGGCAGTACCCAATTAAGCAAGAAGCTAAAAAACAAGTAAATGAAATACTAGATCAGCTAGAATACCAGGGGGTGATTGAAACTTGCACCTCACAAATGAACAATCCTTTGTTTCCGGTCTCCAAATCAGACAATTCGTACCGTCTAGTTTTGGATTACCGACACCTTAACACATGTTGCAAAACCTTTGCAGTGCAAAACTCACACAGTGCTGCACTAATGAATAACATAGTGCGCAAAAAATACAAAACAACCTTGGACATCTCCAATGGATTCTTTTGTCAAAACATAGCACCAGAAAGCAGATATTTAACTGCATTCTCAGTAAATGGCACTCAAAAACAATTCTGTTGGTTAGCCCAGGGGTACAAGAACAGCCCGGGGGCATTCTCAGCGAGAGTAACAGAATTACTACAACTATATGATGATGAAGCATTATCTTATGTTGATGACATTTACTTAACAGATGATGACTTGGAGACTCACTTGAAAAGGGTGAACACCATAATACTTGGGTTCGCTGCAGAGGGTTACAAATTCAACTTCAAAAAGTCCAGAATTGCCCATCTGACGGTCCTATTCTTGGGATATGAGCTATCAAGTGAAGGTAAAAGCCTGGCAGACAATTTCCTAGAGAAATGTGCCGTTATCCAAGCTCCTAAAACACTAAAAAACCTACAATCAATTTTAGGCTTCCTAAATTTCGGAAGAACATACATTGCAAATTACGCAGAGAGGGTGAAACCCCTTTACGATCTAATTAAACCAGACTTTAAAAGATCCAGTTGGACTCAAACACACACAGAAATTTTGAGATCCTTACAAACAGACATGCTAATTAAAACAAAATTAGAAACACGTGATAACACACGCAATCTTGTGATCCGAGTCATCCCAGGGAAATGCGGATTCACATACCTGACCTCTAATGAGGGAGAAAAGGTACCAATTGCATTCAAATCACACTTGTACACAAAAGCTGAACAGAGATTCAGCAACAAAGGAAAAATTGTTCAAGCAGTTCAAACCGCAATAGCTAGAGAAAAAGACATAGCTGACGGTAGACATATCACAGTCAGAACAGCAGAATCAGCCTTTGAAGCACTAACAACACCGTGTAATTTACCAACAACAACATTGAATCCGGAATGGATACAATGGGTGAATTCAATCACAACGGACAAAGTAAACTACTACTTTGATCCAGAACTAGAAGAATTAACAAATCTAAAATATGAAAAGACGTATCCTCTGCCAATCGACATTCTGCCTCTACGACATTACGCCTGTGTAATCTATACAGACGGACATGCTCAACCCTCCGTTTGGGGAGAACATGCATACAATCCCACATGTGAGATTACAAAAGAAGTGTGGCGCGGAGGTAAACTAAAACCTCTATTAACAAAATCACACTCAGTAGAAACTAATTCAGAACTACAAACTGAAATAATAGCTTTGAAAATGGCGCTAGATAATGCGGATCGCGAATTCCCGACACTTATAGTGTCAGATTCATATTTCTGCGTCAAAGCATATAACAAGGATTTGCAGACATGGATTCAGAACGGTTACAAAGATGACACAGATGCACCAATAAAGCAGAGACTGCTCTGGGAACAAGTAGCTCTTTTGAAAAAAGAACTACCAAAGACTCACGTGACACACTCACTGAGTCACCAGCGTGATGGCGTTCACGTTGTAGGGAATTCATTGGCTGAAACAGCCGCAGCGGCAGCCAGTAAACCGGCTCCCGTAGATCGAAAAAAGCATACATTAAAATACATTGACGGTGAAACATTGCTGGCGGTGAAAACGTCATCAAAAGGCGACTGCTCAGCGTTACCGATCAACTATCCACTCAATTATACATACATAATCGATGCAAACTCCGTCCCTTTTGCTCGAATCCCTGGAGTGGGGGATAGAGTGATTCCAAACATGGACAGGAGACACTTGTTAATCGCAGACGCACACATGGGCGAGGGTCTCAGACACCTTAAATTAAAAGATTCTCTGGAAGAATTACAATCACGGTACTGGTGGCCAGGCATGAGCCTGCACTACACCATGTTTGTAAAAAACTGCCCAAACTGCAACAGAGATCGCAGTGGGGAGAGAAAAAGTTTAATACCTCGTCGTATCAAGGCAGATAACATTACCACTAAACAGAATGGCTTGCGATTAACATATACAGGCTAGTTCCACTTATAATGTAGATCCACAGCACTCGGCTGACGTCCGGACTGTTATACAAGATTTGCGAGTCTAAATGGCATATACGCTAAGAGCATGCTACGTTCGACCATTTCTTTCACTCAGGCAATCCAGCCTGGGGGGGAAACATGGCCAAATGAGCACAGCCCAGCGGGAATCTTCTCACTTCCTTCCTGAGGGTATGGGATGGTGTAAAGAAAAAACCAAGGCAGAAAGCAATCTATAATGGAAAGGATATTAGGTTCGGGAGCTGGGTGGGTCAAACATCTAATAAGTGTCCAACGTAGTCTAAATAACTTGCCAAGAAATTCTCTGAAGGGATTCAGTCCGTACGAATTATTATTCGGAACTAGGATGTTGATCTCTGACCTTGATAGTCAGACTTCAGTGGTAATAGAAAAAACCTTTGATGTCAAAGACCGTTTGGCTATTTTGCAGGACTTAAACAAAACAAGAAAAGACCTGAGCAACATACAGTTGAAACAACAGCCAACAACCACTGAAGAATCACCACCTGTCCCAGCAAGACCTGTCTGGATTCCAAAAGTCGGGGATCTAGTCAGGGAAAAGATCGCGGTAAAGAAGGAATTTGGGCCTTCTTACAGAAAAGCAGTTCCTGTCTTGTCTGTCAACGGAACAAGATCAGTTGTACTACCGCCACTTGCTGGAAAAAAGGAGAACCGAGTTGTATCCATCGACCTGGTAAAACCACAACATGTGGCCGATAACAAACAGTAGGCCAAGTGGACTCCCAATAAGTAGCAGAACACCAAGGTTTGCTACCAGTACAGAGGTCCTATCAAAGAGGCTCATCACATTCGAAACGCCTACAGAAGAACAACAAGGACTATGCAACAATGCAATAGAACTAAGACCTCTGAAAACCCAAATAAAAACATTTAGCAGAGACACACCAATCTATACTGAAGTACCAAGTGAAAATGCAAAAAACAAAAATCCTGAACCAATTGGAACAATTGACAGAACTGCATCCGGTTACTTCATCAACTTCGATGATTCCTCTGACGGCTTCAGTGAATCAAAGACACAGCCATCATCAAAATCCTTTAAAGACAAAGCGAAGGAACTTTTAAAAGAACTGAAAGAAACATATCTGGTTTCTCCATGGATTGAATTTTGGGTGGGTTTTGGTGCATTTATCCTCATACTTTGGCTCATCATGGTATTTACTTTGGGACGCTTCATTGAGGGAAAATATGCTAAAATGGACACAGCAAGTCAGAACATCAACTTGATCCTCAAACCACACACATCTTCACACGTCGAGAAAAGAGAACTTTCTTCAGAACTTTCTTCAGCCAACTTCACAGCAATTCCGATACCTGGTGGGGTAGCCTGGGACAACACTGACTATGAAATTTATGGTCCGGTCGAGATCCTGAAATATCCACACCAAATCAAGATCTCCTTGAGTGACTTTGCAAAACCAAACTCATTTGCTGATGATTGGGACTTTGAAAGTATAAACAATATGATGTCTGACTTAGTAATGTCTGCTAAATTTACAAAACATGATTATTTGCAAGGTTCTACAAATTATGATAGTATGTATTGCTATAACCATTATGGTAACCATTTCTTGCATAAATCTGCACAACC
Source organism: Lissotriton helveticus (assembly GCF_964261635.1). NCBI lineage: Eukaryota > Metazoa > Chordata > Amphibia > Caudata > Salamandridae > Lissotriton > Lissotriton helveticus. The sequence continues at coordinate 524,867,750 of NC_136063.1, read as the reverse complement.
TAGAAATGTTTTAAATTATAATCAATGGGAACATTGTGCTACACCTCCAAAAGGGAGCTCTAGAACCGTTTATGACAAATATTCATATTTTTCAGGTTTTAACATAACTAATGCTGAAACATTTTATTACAAATTGTCAAACAAGACAGGGATGAAAACCATGATAACCAACAGAAAATTGATATATTCAGATTCATTCTTTGAAAAAATGAATACTTTTGGATTTGATTATTGGGACAAAAATGTTGATTTGAAAAGTGTTTGGGGTACAAAAGAATGGCAAGTACAGGGTTTAGAAGCTTTGTTTAGAGCCTGCATGATCCCAGAACAAATGATATTTTTACACTGTTCAACAAACCACCTGTCTTGGCTTAGCCAAAATCAAAGATTTAAATAACCCGTCTATTCCAAAGCCAACAATGTTTAGCAATAACTCTGATACAGATGAAGAAATAGACATAAACCATATACTTAACCAAAACAGAACACATCCTGATTGGAAACAATGGTTAATCTGGCCCACAGATACAAATCACTGTCAAGATAGATTCCTGAATAAAACACAGGGTTTCAAAATGACCAGGCCAGACCCTAGATATCCTCAAAGACATCACCCAGGGATAATAACAACCTACAGTGTGGGCAAATTATGCCTTCAATGGCTACAGACTTCCACACTGCCTGAAATTAAGCAACACCTAACTTTACTTACTGATGGTGCTGACTTGCGTGATTTCATACTGGGACCACGCAAACAGCGTCAAAAGCGTTTCATAGCAGCCTCTGTATATGCAGCATACAATGAGGCCTGGAAGGTTACTCAAATTGAAACAGCAGAGAGAATACGTGAAATTGATCGTATTAATTTGGAAAAATCACTTTCTGTAGTGGACGATGGGTTAATGACTCTGTCCTCCAGAATTTTTTCATTGGACAGCATTGTGTCTTCAGCAATCGATATATTATCGCAAGACTTACTGTTATTACAACATGGTCAGTCACAATTGCGTTGCATTGTACAGCTTGGCTGGACGTTACAAAATCTGCGTTCAGGCTATGTGCCTTGGCGTTTAATCAACACAACGTCACTATTCCAAATCTTTAACCTTACTGATAGACAAATCGGTATGGCGCAGAAGGGTGCTGATTATACAATCTTGAGCATTGAAAAACTTGAAAGATTACCAATGACAATGTCAGAACGACCTGTCAGTGAATGGATAATCCACGGAATCATAAATATTCCAATCTCAACCTTCAGGTTTCAATACTGCCAAAAATATATACAGGCTGGCATGTACGAGAAATTGGGAAAGGGGTACCTTAAAACAACTTGGAACCTGCCCTATTCACATGCATGTGTCAGTAAAAAAGGACAGAAAGTGTTTCTTAGTGGCAACAATTGTGCGATGTCACTAAGCGGCACGCTTCTGTGTAACGGTATTAGTTTGCACGGAGCCTGTGAAGGGAATTCATACAACCTTTCATGTCACCAGCAAGGCGCACCTGCAACTGAAATAGAACCATTCTTTCAAAGACTCTATAATGGGAGTTACATTCTTATTGTAGACCGCCGATGTTGTAGTCTTATGCCCGGGACTCCTTATCTCGTCACTACGACGGCGAAGGTCAAGTGCTGTGGACGTTCTTTGTTCCCCAGCTCCTTTCCAGACAGGGAGGCGAGGGCATGGCCCAGTTTGAAAATTACTTCTATTCGAATAGATACTTTAAGCAGAATGAAAACAGTGCTTCTTCAGACGCCTACAAGGCTCACGTCATCTAAAGAAACGTATGATCTACAAGTCGCAAGGACGACTGCAGAGATACATACATTATTATCAACTAATTCCCCCGTACATTTCGCGGAAATCCTGAGCGAAATCTTAAATATTTCTGATACCACTGGGGTCTCAAAGGTATTTAAGACAGTATTTTCCATGGCATTAACACCATTCAAAGCCATACTGGGTATTTTTCCAGATTTCGTCCATTCGATTTTTGGCGGACTTCCCCTGATCCTGGGACTAATTGCAGGAATCCTATTCCTAGTCCTTATTTTTCGTTATGGCAACCCATGTCACAGATCAAACTCTCGCGACAATGGAAGATACGATCCTAGCCATTGGATACCGGGACCGGATATCAAAAATCCTGGGACTCTCCCGGCTTAGAGACCTAAACATGACTTGGTTTCTATAATTTCGACCAATGTGGCAAAGGTGTGTTTTACCTGTACTAAGGTGTCTGCTATGCGGAGAAGAATGCGTGTTAGACACCTGTCTGACGCTACAATCGGATGCGCCAGTGGATGCAGATACACTGTTGGTTCCTACCAAGGTTCACGCACTGTGCTGCCCTCAAAGGCTGCCAATTCTGATGACGGCATTCTTGGAATCTTCACCACTACGATTGAGGGGTAGTGAAGTTCAAGATGAAAGCAACATCGAACAGGTACGACCTTCTGTCAGCAATGCAAATCAGAATGTCAATGAAGACAATCATGCGCACGAATGCATGGTTACCCCTATTTCCGACTTAGAGGAACTTTCCCATGAAGCTGTTGACAGTTTTTTCGAAAGCCTGAATGATATGATGTTCTCTCCAGAACAGAAATAGAGACTTTTGAGTAAACTCGCACACGGCGTTCCCTGAATTCGGCCTTCAACTTTAAAAATAAAGTCACATGAACAATTACAATCCAGTTCACGGACAGCAACTTTTTTCAGCAAGCCCTTAAAATATTTTTCTATATATTTTTTCCCCGGGACACTGATCTTCTGCTTAAAGTAAGAAACTATTCCTAGAGAACTAAGATTTCTATTTTAGATACTTTATAGACTTTAGCTGCCCGCTGGTATGTTCACAAAATATATTATGTGATGAAATGGTTTCGACTTTTCTTTCTGTATAGCCATATTAAGAGCCATTTCATGTGTATTTCTCATATACCAACAAGCAATAATGCATAAAATGCGTGTTTACTTTTGCATTTAATTCATAGCTTAAGTGCATACAATATATATGACTGCAATTTTTCAGTATATTTGAAAATTTCGAAATGCATTTATGTATTTTGGGGTGGTAAGGTATACACTATACTCTTTAGTATGTTGTACTATGTTATACTAAGCATAGATTAATAGATATGACCATAGTTAGCGTGGAGTGGGTGTCGTGTATTTCTATAGGTTCTGAATCGATCCCCCTATTCCTGACCCTATTCTGGTTAAACTAACTAGCTAGTTAACTAACAGTCAGCCCATGAGGCAAGAAAGCCCCCATGATGCAGATACCGTTATCTGACGCAGTCACACTACGGCACAGGAACGTGTTATCTGATTAGGTCATAACGCTTGAGATCTAATTAGACAAGCGACATTCCTCCAGCCCCTGATAAGGCATACGACGTTCTCATAACAAATCAAACCTATGACAACCTGGACAATCCGTGCGGCCATTGTTTTGATTTCACAGAGAACTTTTGCAAAAGAATGTGCTAACGAGCAAGTCGTATGACATCTTTATTGACGTACCTATGTCCATCCTTACGTCAATCCCGGCACCTTTAAGGTATAAATATTGCCGACCTTGCCCTATGCAAACACACGCGTGGTGACAAGACGGAGCAGCCATACTTGCCGAAGCCGAGAGCAGAAGCAGACCCCGCAGGCAGCAGCCCCGCCTTCCTGACGCGCTGAGAGACGCGCTGCTATCTCAAGCCGAGAGACCCAGCACCGGCGCTTCCGGGTAGCCCTCGCAGGCAGCCTGGAATATCGAGAGCAGAGAAAGAGATACCATTCCTCATCCATCCTAAATTCCAGGTACAGAACTGAATAACCCCTCCTAGAGAATTCTTTAGTTATTCACTTGGCAAAAACAAACTTAACTGTAACTGTAACTTTCTATTCCCGCCCACGCATTAGACTTAGGTCAGGTACACGGGGTAGGCGTATTTAGAAACACCAGTTGAGTACGTTTAGTCAAATGTATATGTGTATGTAAATATATTTTAATCATTTTAAAACATCATATGGCTCAGAAACCATATCAATGTTTTTACAGTATTATTTTATACTATTGCTTTTAATGTATGCACTTTACTTAACTATAAGTATTGCAATAATATCAATCCATTTCTCTTGTACGAGAAAAGAGACTGATCAATAAATAACACCTTTTTATTGAACACGCCCGTCTCTTCCTTTTCTCTACATTCTGATGAGACTAAGAATGCACGTACTGACTGAGTAAAATAATTGCCTTGTGCTCACACGACTCATGAGATTGACTCTTGATTAGGGGAGAGCAAAGTTGTCATGTTCTATGGTTGTCAGAAACTAAATCCCTTCTTGTCTAATCAGGGGAGGTAATTCTCTCTTGAACATTCGAGAAAGTTTCTAGCGAACTCTGAGCTTAGCTGGCAAACCCAAAAATTAAGTCTAGTATCGACAGTAGTAGACCTAGTTAACGTCTGGTCTAGGCCTTTACTGCTGTAGGTACTATTCCAATGCGCAGAGCCTATTGGGAAAATAGGAGCTACACTACATGGCGCCCAACGTGTTTGGAAAGGGCGATAAAACTAACGTAAGACATTTAGAGTAACTCAGTCGTGCTTTCTCACTCAGACCCCTTTTCCCAAATACTCCAAAGACGTCTGGAGTGGGTGAAAGGTTATTATATCCTCCAAAACCTCGCAGGAGGGAACTCCTATGTATGGTTCTTGGTCTAGTCAACGTTGAAGGATAAAACAGTTCCAGAATATTGTGCATCTAATCTCTGTTTCCATAAAGAAACCTGATCTGCAAACAAACATAATACGATCCTGTCTGTAAAATGGCAGAGAGTGATGATGAAAGAGAGGCAATTAGATTAGCCACTGAAATAGCAGATGCTGATGCTACCATGCAAACAGCAGACCCGGATATAATACTCATCCAGGTCGCCAAAAGGAGATCTATAACCTTAAAACTTATAGAAAATGGACTGACACCTAGAGGTGGCACAGTCATATTCGTAATTGAGGCACACGAATATCGGCAGACAGAGGTATACTATACATGGATACATTTTCCAGCAGCAAATGCTGTAACAAAGTACTTCCACTATTACAAAGTAGAGGAACCTCCTAATGAGTACACTCCTTTCGAGGAGGTGGAAGTACCACTCAAATTCCAAGAGCATTTGCTCTTATTTGATGGCGCCCTAAAACATAACAATCACATTACAAGGCTCGGTCCTTTAGGAAGACCAGGAGCAACGTGGCCGGTCTTAGCCGGATACACACCACATCCAGACATCGAAAGAATGCCTGCAGCAGAGCTGTTAATACAGCTAAAACAACTACTAAAAATTCATAGACAATTAGTTCAGTATGTAATGCGGACTTCAACAATTCAGCCAGCGATTAAACTACCACAGCTGACCCCTCACCAGGGGAACACAAATAAAATTACACCACAGAACATCCAATCCTGCCTAGGTAAAGTTCCAGCTAAACGGAAACAGATACCATTCTGGTTGGCACAGAAAATTACCCAAATAGAGGCGGTGTTTCCTGACACCACCCCATTAGAAAAACACAGGATTCTGACTATATGTCTCCCAATGGGAATCGCACCACACATTGAGGACTGTGACACTTGGGGTACAGTCTTTGCTTCCATCTACACAAAAACGCACGGTGTTCCATCCATTTCGGTAATACCAGATGTGCTAAAACAAATTCAAGATGAATACGGTCCAGAACCTGCTTTAACTCTTGGTATGAAATTACTGAAAGACTTCAAGCAGGTCTCGGCTATATTACTAGCCAACATAAAAGGTGAAGCAGCAAACGTGGCGATCCGCCAGAGGTTAAAAGAGACAGATATAGCAGACCAACCAGCTGAAATTGCCAGAATCATAGAAAAATCCTATGAAGAACTAGGCAGAGATAGTCTAGGTGGAATACCAGTAAAACCGCAACTGACTACAAGTCCAGAAAAAATATTTTTTAATAATAATAATTCACCAAAAAAGAACTGGGATGGAAACAAACAATCCAATCCTAAAGAAAAGAAATTCCAGTCCAGAGGAAGGTCTCCTAGGCGAAGAGAGAAATCTCCAAACCCGAGACAAAGATCACCCCAGAGTGAACCCTCTGGGAATAGATATAACCTTAGAAATAGGGATAATATTAAAAAACCTGATAGATATCAAGACATTGATACACGTCCCTCTCAATCTTTTCAGAATTCCTCGCAGAAATCGGAAAGAAGAGGACGATCAGAAGAGCACGCCAAGTCCAAAGACAAGGAACCTGCTCAACTTAAAAAGAAATCACAATTTCCAAAAAAGAAGGTAGCCAGTATCAAGGTAGTTAAAAATGCCGAGAATACTGAGGACACAACTGAAAAACGGAGAGTGGGCTCAGACAATGCTAGACAGCGCAGCAGAGGTGAGCATAGCTCGCAAAGTCCTTATGAATCATCTGGAGACAGTGGACACGAATGAATATCTTCAAGTGGAAACTGCAGATACCAGAGTTAGCAAGCCCCACAAGATATACGAGATAACATTACGTATAGAGGGAGATAAGACTAGGAAAATAAGGGGACTATTTTGGGATAACCTATCCAAAGGCTATGACATCCTTCTAGCTGAAAAAGACTGGCCACCAGAGTTTGTCAGGGAGTGCCCTCATGGCGAAGAAGTAATTATGCCTGCCTTCTCGAATCAAATACCGATTCATAAAAAATACACACTTGCTAGAAAGTGGGCAGTGGCCTTAGCACCTGCTTTATATAAAAATCATGTAGGATGGGATGAGGATTCTCCTCCTCACAAAATCCAGTTAAAATCACAACCTACTGCACAAAGGCAGTACCCAATTAAGCAAGAAGCTAAAAAACAAGTAAATGAAATACTAGATCAGCTAGAATACCAGGGGGTGATTGAAACTTGCACCTCACAAATGAACAATCCTTTGTTTCCGGTCTCCAAACCAGACAATTCGTACCGTCTAGTTTTGGATTACCGACACCTTAACACATGTTGCAAAACCTTTGCAGTGCAAAACTCACACAGTGCTGCACTAATGAATAACATAGTGCGCAAAAAATACAAAACAACCTTGGACATCTCCAATGGATTCTTTTGTCAAAACATAGCACCAGAAAGCAGATATTTAACTGCATTCTCAGTAAATGGCACTCAAAAACAATTCTGTCGGTTAGCCCAGGGGTACAAGAACAGCCCGGGGGCATTCTCAGCGAGAGTAACAGAATTACTACAACTATATGATGATGAAGCATTATCTTATGTTGATGACATTTACTTAACAGATGATGACTTGGAGACTCACTTGAAAAGGGTGAACACCATAATACTTGGGTTCGCTGCAGAGGGTTACAAATTCAACTTCAAAAAGTCCAGAATTGCCCATCTGACGGTCCTATTCTTGGGATATGAGCTATCAAGTGAAGGTAAAAGCCTGGCAGACAATTTCCTAGAGAAATGTGCCGTTATCCAAGCTCCTAAAACACTAAAAAACCTACAATCAATTTTAGGCTTCCTAAATTTCGGAAGAACATACATTGCAAATTACGCAGAGAGGGTGAAACCCCTTTACGATCTAATTAAACCAGACTTTAAAAGATCCAGTTGGACTCAAACACACACAGAAATTTTGAGATCCTTACAAACAGACATGCTAATTAAAACAAAATTAGAAACACGTGATAACACACGCAATCTTGTGATCCGAGTCATCCCAGGGAAATGCGGATTCACATACCTGACCTCTAATGAGGGAGAAAAGGTACCAATTGCATTCAAATCACACTTGTACACAAAAGCTGAACAGAGATTCAGCAACAAAGGAAAAATTGTTCAAGCAGTTCAAACCGCAATAGCTAGAGAAAAAGACATAGCTGACGGTAGACATATCACAGTCAGAACAGCAGAATCAGCCTTTGAAGCACTAACAACACCGTGTAATTTACCAACAACAACATTGAATCCGGAATGGATACAATGGGTGAATTCAATCACAACGGACAAAGTAAACTACTACTTTGATCCAGAACTAGAAGAATTAACAAATCTAAAATATGAAAAGACGTATCCTCTGCCAATCGACATTCTGCCTCTACGACATTACGCCTGTGTAATCTATACAGACGGACATGCTCAACCCTCCGTTTGGGGAGAACATGCATACAATCCCACATGTGAGATTACAAAAGAAGTGTGGCGCGGAGGTAAACTAAAACCTCTATTAACAAAATCACACTCAGTAGAAACTAATTCAGAACTACAAACTGAAATAATAGCTTTGAAAATGGCGCTAGATAATGCGGATCGCGAATTCCCGACACTTATAGTGTCAGATTCATATTTCTGCGTCAAAGCATATAACAAGGATTTGCAGACATGGATTCAGAACGGTTACAAAGATGGCACAGATGCACCAATAAAGCAGAGACTGCTCTGGGAACAAGTAGCTCTTTTGAAAAAAGAACTACCAAAGACTCACGTGACACACTCACTGAGTCACCAGCGTGATGGCGTTCACGTTGTAGGGAATTCATTGGCTGAAACAGCCGCAGCGGCAGCCAGTAAACCGGCTCCCGTAGATCGAAAAAAGCATACATTAAAATACATTGACGGTGAAACATTGCTGGCGGTGAAAACGTCATCAAAAGGCGACTGCTCAGCGTTACCGATCAACTATCCACTCAATTATACATACATAATCGATGCAAACTCCGTCCCTTTTGCTCGAATCCCTGGAGTGGGGGATAGAGTGATTCCAAACATGGACAGGAGACACTTGTTAATCGCAGACGCACACATGGGCGAGGGTCTCAGACACCTTAAATTAAAAGATTCTCTGGAAGAATTACAATCACGGTACTGGTGGCCAGGCATGAGCCTGCACTACACCATGTTTGTAAAAAACTGCCCAAACTGCAACAGAGATCGCAGTGGGGAGAGAAAAAGTTTAATACCTCGTCGTATCAAGGCAGATAACATTACCACTAAACAGAATGGCTTGCGATTAACATATACAGGCTAGTTCCACTTATAATGTAGATCCACAGCACTCGGCTGACGTCCGGACTGTTATACAAGATTTGCGAGTCTAAATGGCATATACGCTAAGAGCATGCTACGTTCGACCATTTCTTTCACTCAGGCAATCCAGCCTGGGGGGGAAACATGGCCAAATGAGCACAGCCCAGCGGGAATCTTCTCACTTCCTTCCTGAGGGTATGGGATGGTGTAAAGAAAAAACCAAGGCAGAAAGCAATCTATAATGGAAAGGATATTAGGTTCGGGAGCTGGGTGGGTCAAACATCTAATAAGTGTCCAACGTAGTCTAAATAACTTGCCAAGAAATTCTCTGAAGGGATTCAGTCCGTACGAATTATTATTCGGAACTAGGATGTTGATCTCTGACCTTGATAGTCAGACTTCAGTGGTAATAGAAAAAACCTTTGATGTCAAAGACCGTTTGGCTATTTTGCAGGACTTAAACAAAACAAGAAAAGACCTGAGCAACATACAGTTGAAACAACAGCCAACAACCACTGAAGAATCACCACCTGTCCCAGCAAGACCTGTCTGGATTCCAAAAGTCGGGGATCTAGTCAGGGAAAAGATCGCGGTAAAGAAGGAATTTGGGCCTTCTTACAGAAAAGCAGTTCCTGTCTTGTCTGTCAACGGAACAAGATCAGTTGTACTACCGCCACTTGCTGGAAAAAAGGAGAACCGAGTTGTATCCATCGACCTGGTAAAACCACAACATGTGGCCGATAACAAACAGTAGGCCAAGTGGACTCCCAATAAGTAGCAGAACACCAAGGTTTGCTACCAGTACAGAGGTCCTATCAAAGAGGCTCATCACATTCGAAACGCCTACAGAAGAACAACAAGGACTATGCAACAATGCAATAGAACTAAGACCTCTGAAAACCCAAATAAAAACATTTAGCAGAGACACACCAATCTATACTGAAGTACCAAGTGAAAATGCAAAAAACAAAAATCCTGAACCAATTGGAACAATTGACAGAACTGCATCCGGTTACTTCATCAACTTCGATGATTCCTCTGACGGCTTCAGTGAATCAAAGACACAGCCATCATCAAAATCCTTTAAAGACAAAGCGAAGGAACTTTTAAAAGAACTGAAAGAAACATATCTAGTTTCTCCATGGATTGAATTTTGGGTGGGTTTTGGTGCATTTATCCTCATACTTTGGCTCATCATGGTATTTACTTTGGGACGCTTCATTGAGGGAAAATATGCTAAAATGGACACAGCAAGTCAGAACATCAACTTGATCCTCAAACCACACACATCTTCACACGTCGAGAAAAGAGAACTTTCTTCAGAACTTTCTTCAGCCAACTTCACAGCAATTCCGATACCTGGTGGGGTAGCCTGGGACAACACTGACTATGAAATTTATGGTCCGGTCGAGATCCTGAAATATCCACACCAAATCAAGATCTCCTTGAGTGACTTTGCAAAACCAAACTCATTTGCTGATGATTGGGACTTTGAAAGTATAAACAATATGATGTCTGACTTAGTAATGTCTGCTAAATTTACAAAACATGATTATTTGCAAGGTTCTACAAATTATGATAGTATGTATTGCTATAACCATTATGGTAACCATTTCTTGCATAAATCTGCACAACCTAGAAATGTTTTAAATTATAATCAATGGGAACATTGTGCTACACCTCCAAAAGGGAGCTCTAGAACCGTTTATGACAAATATTCATATTTTTCAGGTTTTAACATAACTAATGCTGAAACATTTTATTACAAATTGTCAAACAAGACAGGGATGAAAACCATGATAACCAACAGAAAATTGATATATTCAGATTCATTCTTTGAAAAAATGAATACTTTTGGATTTGATTATTGGGACAAAAATGTTGATTTGAAAAGTGTTTGGGGTACAAAAGAATGGCAAGTACAGGGTTTAGAAGCTTTGTTTAGAGCCTGCATGATCCCAGAACAAATGATATTTTTACACTGTTCAACAAACCACCTGTCTTGGCTTAGCCAAAATCAAAGATTTAAATAACCCGTCTATTCCAAAGCCAACAATGTTTAGCAATAACTCTGATACAGATGAAGAAATAGACATAAACCATATACTTAACCAAAACAGAACACATCCTGATTGGAAACAATGGTTAATCTGGCCCACAGATACAAATCACTGTCAAGATAGATTCCTGAATAAAACACAGGGTTTCAAAATGACCAGGCCAGACCCTAGATATCCTCAAAGACATCACCCAGGGATAATAACAACCTACAGTGTGGGCAAATTATGCCTTCAATGGCTACAGACTTCCACACTGCCTGAAATTAAGCAACACCTAACTTTACTTACTGATGGTGCTGACTTGCGTGATTTCATACTGGGACCACGCAAACAGCGTCAAAAGCGTTTCATAGCAGCCTCTGTATATGCAGCATACAATGAGGCCTGGAAGGTTACTCAAATTGAAACAGCAGAGAGAATACGTGAAATTGATCGTATTAATTTGGAAAAATCACTTTCTGTAGTGGACAATGGGTTAATGACTCTGTCCTCCAGAATTTTTTCATTGGACAGCATTGTGTCTTCAGCAATCGATATATTATCGCAAGACTTACTGTTATTACAACATGGTCAGTCACAATTGCGTTGCATTGTACAGCTTGGCTGGACGTTACAAAATCTGCGTTCAGGCTATGTGCCTTGGCGTTTAATCAACACAACGTCACTATTCCAAATCTTTAACCTTACTGATAGACAAATCGGTATGGCGCAGAAGGGTGCTGATTATACAATCTTGAGCATTGAAAAACTTGAAAGATTACCAATGACAATGTCAGAACGACCTGTCAGTGAATGGATAATCCACGGAATCATAAATATTCCAATCTCAACCTTCAGGTTTCAATACTGCCAAAAATATATACAGGCTGGCATGTACGAGAAATTGGGAAAGGGGTACCTTAAAACAACTTGGAACCTGCCCTATTCACATGCATGTGTCAGTAAAAAAGGACAGAAAGTGTTTCTTAGTGGCAACAATTGTGCGATGTCACTAAGCGGCACGCTTCTGTGTAACGGTATTAGTTTGCACGGAGCCTGTGAAGGGAATTCATACAACCTTTCATGTCACCAGCAAGGCGCACCTGCAACTGAAATAGAACCATTCTTTCAAAGACTCTATAATGGGAGTTACATTCTTATTGTAGACCGCCGATGTTGTAGTCTTATGCCCGGGACTCCTTATCTCGTCACTACGACGGCGAAGGTCAAGTGCTGTGGACGTTCTTTGTTCCCCAGCTCCTTTCCAGACAGGGAGGCGAGGGCATGGCCCAGTTTGAAAATTACTTCTATTCGAATAGATACTTTAAGCAGAATGAAAACAGTGCTTCTTCAGACGCCTACAAGGCTCACGTCATCTAAAGAAACGTATGATCTACAAGTCGCAAGGACGACTGCAGAGATACATACATTATTATCAACTAATTCCCCCGTACATTTCGCGGAAATCCTGAGCGAAATCTTAAATATTTCTGATACCACTGGGGTCTCAAAGGTATTTAAGACAGTATTTTCCATGGCATTAACACCATTCAAAGCCATACTGGGTATTTTTCCAGATTTCGTCCATTCGATTTTTGGCGGACTTCCCCTGATCCTGGGACTAATTGCAGGAATCCTATTCCTAGTCCTTATTTTTCGTTATGGCAACCCATGTCACAGATCAAACTCTCGCGACAATGGAAGATACGATCCTAGCCATTGGATACCGGGACCGGATATCAAAAAACCTGGGACTCTCCCGGCTTAGAGACCTAAACATGACTTGGTTTCTATAATTTCGACCAATGTGGCAAAGGTGTGTTTTACCTGTACTAAGGTGTCTGCTATGCGGAGAAGAATGCGTGTTAGACACCTGTCTGACGCTACAATCGGATGCGCCAGTGGATGCAGATACACTGTTGGTTCCTACCAAGGTTCACGCACTGTGCTGCCCTCAAAGGCTGCCAATTCTGATGACCGCATTCTTGGAATCTTCACCACTACGATTGAGGGGTAGTGAAGTTCAAGATGAAAGCAACATCGAACAGGTACGACCTTCTGTCAGCAATGCAAATCAGAATGTCAATGAAGACAATCATGCGCACGAATGCATGGTTACCCCTATTTCCGACTTAGAGGAACTTTCCCATGAAGCTGTTGACAGTTTTTTCGAAAGCCTGAATGATATGATGTTCTCTCCAGAACAGAAATAGAGACTTTTGAGTAAACTCGCACACGGCGTTCCCTGAATTCGGCCTTCAACTTTAAAAATAAAGTCACATGAACAATTACAATCCAGTTCACGGACAGCAACTTTTTTCAGCAAGCCCTTAAAATATTTTTCTATATATTTTTTCCCCGGGACACTGATCTTCTGCTTAAAGTAAGAAACTATTCCTAGAGAACTAAGATTTCTATTTTAGATACTTTATAGACTTTAGCTGCCCGCTGGTATGTTCACAAAATATATTATGTGATGAAATGGTTTCGACTTTTCTTTCTGTATAGCCATATTAAGAGCCATTTCATGTGTATTTCTCATATACCAACAAGCAATAATGCATAAAATGCGTGTTTACTTTTGCATTTAATTCATAGCTTAAGTGCATACAATATATATGACTGCAATTTTTCAGTATATTTGAAAATTTCGAAATGCATTTATGTATTTTGGGGTGGTAAGGTATACACTATACTCTTTAGTATGTTGTACTATGTTATACTATGCATAGATTAATAGATATGACCATAGTTAGCGTGGAGTGGGTGTCGTGTATTTCTATAGGTTCTGAATCGATCCCCCTATTCCTGACCCTATTCTGGTTAAACTAACTAGCTAGTTAACTAACAGTCAGCCCATGAGGCAAGAAAGCCCCCATGATGCAGATACCGTTATCTGACGCAGTCACACTACGGCACAGGAACGTGTTATCTGATTAGGTCATAACGCTTGAGATCTAATTAGACAAGCGACATTCCTCCAGCCCCTGATAAGGCATACGACGTTCTCATAACAAATCAAACCTATGACAACCTGGACAATCCGTGCGGCCATTGTTTTGATTTCACAGAGAACTTTTGCAAAAGAATGTGCTAACGAGCAAGTCGTATGACATCTTTATTGACGTACCTATGTCCATCCTTACGTCAATCCCGGCACCTTTAAGGTATAAATATTGCCGACCTTGCCCTATGCAAACACACGCGTGGTGACAAGACGGAGCAGCCATACTTGCCGAAGCCGAGAGCAGAAGCAGACCCCGCAGGCAGCAGCCCCGCCTTCCTGACGCGCTGAGAGACGCGCTGCTATCTCAAGCCGAGAGACCCAGCACCGGCGCTTCCGGGTAGCCCTCGCAGGCAGCCTGGAATATCGAGAGCAGAGAAAGAGATACCATTCCTCATCCATCCTAAATTCCAGGTACAGAACTGAATAACCCCTCCTAGAGAATTCTTTAGTTATTCACTTGGCAAAAACAAACTTAACTGTAACTGTAACTTTCTATTCCCGCCCACGCATTAGACTTAGGTCAGGTACACGGGGTAGGCGTATTTAGAAACACCAGTTGAGTACGTTTAGTCAAATGTATATGTGTATGTAAATATATTTTAATCATTTTAAAACATCATATGGCTCAGAAACCATATCAATGTTTTTACAGTATTATTTTATACTATTGCTTTTAATGTATGCACTTTACTTAACTATAAGTATTGCAATAATATCGATCCATTTCTCTTGTACGAGAAAAGAGACTGATCAATAAATAACACCTTTTTATTGAACACGCCCGTCTCTTCCTTTTCTCTACATTCTGATGAGACTAAGAATGCACGTACTGACTGAGTAAAATAATTGCCTTGTGCTCACACGACTCATGAGATTGACTCTTGATTAGGGGAGAGCAAAGTTGTCATGTTCTATGGTTGTCAGAAACTAAATCCCTTCTTGTCTAATCAGGGGAGGTAATTCTCTCTTGAACATTCGAGAAAGTTTCTAGCGAACTCTGAGCTCAGCTGGCAAACCCAAAAATTAAGTCTAGTATCGACAGTAGTAGACCTAGTTAACGTCTGGTCTAGGCCTTTACTGCTGTAGGTACTATTCCAATGCGCAGAGCCTATTGGGAAAATAGGAGCTACACTACAATCCCTATGGAATATGGGTATTAAAACCAAGGTTCTTGGTATACAAACTGTAGCAAATCCCTATCCCAATGTACAAACTTCTCCTAATCCATATCAATGGCTGCCATCACATGGCCCTCTGGGAGTTTTCGTCTCTTTCTTCTGGGTTCACCACTGCTTCCACAGCGTTAACTTACTAGAACATAAAATACAACAGATTTCTCCCTCCAAGTCAAAGTTATATTAAATATGACTGGCTCAACATGAAATGCTCATACACAGTCTCTTGATCTAACTCTAAAACCGTAAGTAAGAATTCACACAATCATAAATCATGGACATATGCCTATAATTTCTGTAGCATTTTAAGTCGTGGGGATTCTCAGTAGGCCCAGAACTATAGATAAAATGAATGCAAATTGTAACTTACCGTTTGCACCCTTGTTTCTATGCATTTACTCATGAATATTGACTACACAGCGGACAATCCGCATGAGTGAATGCAGCAGGTTTGTGAATCTTAAACATAAACGTTTACGAGGAATCTATCATTCCTACAGAAGGAACATACCTTTCACCGTGGAGAAACACACTCTTCAGCACTCAATACAGTTGTAAATACTTCCTTTCTTTCCTACCCTGAAAACACGCCTACCCCTTTCACATGAACACTTTTACATGCGTTTTCAGGGTGAGAAATGCAATCTGTATACTCAAATTCCCACGAATCTGTGACTGTATACTGCCTTTTATATGGTCGTTTGTATCAGGGCTCCTTTTCTCTTCAAGTCTTAAACTTGATGCAGCTTGACATTTGCTATACCATCTGTCTGTCCAGTGAATTCTCCTATATATCCTTCTCTTGAGAAACAATGAACTCCCATTTGCATACATAAGTTCAAATACATTTGCAACTCTGTTCCATTACAAGTGCAAATTTCTATTAAAAAAACATGAATTTGCACCTGTAAAATGATATACCCCTTCCATATCGTCTTCACAGCAATGGTTGAAGGAAAATCTTTTTTTTTTTTATACTGCAAAAGTAGCCGAAAGGCAGTGCGGTGCTGCACAGAGTACAAGACTAGGACACACTCAGTGTGTGATTGGAGGGGTAACTCATTTCCAAGAGCAAAAGAGTTCTGTGACTGTATGATTTCATATTGATGTTTAAAAAGGATGCTTCTTCAGTTCTTACATACGTGGAACAGGGTTGGGGCAGTCCGGCTGGATATGAGGATATTGTTCCTGAAGACTGGTGCATAGATTGAGAAGGCCCGTTTACTCATATTTTCTTTTTTGCACTTTTTCATCCTCAATCTGATGGTGTCCTGGCTGAGTCAGTAGCCATCAGAGATGTTGATCTTATGAACCAGATAGGTAGTGACTTAGTAGATGTTACAGTTGGATTTGAATATAAGGAAAAACAGTGGTATTTCATCTAGGTGGGGTGATGTGATCATATTTCTTCAGAGGTTAATGTTGGGCACTGCTTCTTGAAGGATGCATCTGAGACAGCTGGTGATGAGTTTGGCAAACCACAGAGGAGGGCACTGCCACCATCAGATGCAAAAGTATGAGAGCTTAAACTGCATTTATCAAATCTTTTTCTGGGAGGAATCGTTTCACTTTCTTTAGTAGCAACAGTTAGGACCTTGCTATATTAGTTTTCAGGGAGATGTGTTTCTTGAGGGTGAGATTTTTGTCTAGGCTGAATTCAAGAGAATTAGCCTTAGATCAAAGTAAGTGAGTACTTTTATTGCACAGTTATTAAAAAAACATTACAAAAGGGATTGGAGGCAATCAGATCGATAAAATAACAGTGCTATGCATAAAAATAAAAAAATTCCACTGACCCAAAACAAAGGTATTTACAACTGGATCACATCCCAAGAGATAGCTTCGTTCTAAAAAAGAGCTGCATAACATTACATCAAAGGACTGCACATTATTCTTGTCATGTTTATACATTAGTTAAGCTCTGCACATTGAAATTACATTCTCTACAAGAAACTGGATGCTATGAATTTAAATGGCAGTCTTATATTTAGCTTCAGTTGAGATGGCACTGTCAGTATCTAGAGGGTCACCCACTTTAGTTCTACATATATTCATGTCAGTCGGGACCTGGCCCTAGCTAGTTCAGATATTCACATGTGCCATATTACCAGATTTTGTTCCAGCGTAAGGGAGGAAGAAGAAATCATTGAATATGATCTGTTGTGGTCGATGGTTTACTTGCATCTAAATATTATCATGAAGTTGGTCAAATCTGTGCTACTAGACATCAAAATTAGTTGATTGTTAATCTGAAGCTTCCTCCAGCGTCTTAACTGCATGTTGTATAAATTTCACGAAGCTAGCTGCAAACTGCCATGACTGCATGGGAAAACAGGCTGAAATTGATCCTATAATGATCTTATATGAAACTGCAAGAAGACCAGAGATAGTCAGAAGCGTCTCTGCACCAATAATGGCTCAAAGTATGTTCAATAGAGAATCTGCTGCTGACCCACAGAGTCTGCAGACCTGCGTCAATAATTCGGTATATTGGCCAAAGCGGTACTCTTTAAGTCAAATTATGCTGCACCTGAACCGTAGTAATTCTTTTTTACTGTGGCAATTCAGCGAATAGTCCAAAAAGCTTGAAATTCTGCCTTCATTGTATAGAAGAAGGGTAGAGCTAAGAAAGGCAAGTCCATTTATAGCTTCAATGCCAAGATCTCTCAAAATTAATTTTGCCTACTTCAGGAATATTCTACTTGCAGTGCATGCAACCAATTTGTTTTATTTATTTATATGTTTACTTACCTGTATTTGGCCAAAATCTGTAGTTTACTACCCCCACCCTGCCCCTCCCCCGCCCCACATCAACGCCCGGCAGCACTCTCACCACCGACCGCTACTGCTTAACACTTTATGAGGAATTGAGGATTCCTAAGATCTTTAGAATTAGATGAAAGTTAGGGCTCAAATCTGTTCAGGTTCATGTCATTGAGCCAGGTTTGGGCTAATTATTGCTTATGATTTTGATGAACAGTAGTAATTCTATTTTGGTGGGGTTAATAATCAGGCAGTTGCTGGGCATCTAAGTCTGTATGAATTGCACGCAGTGTTTGAGGTGTTGGATGGCTGGAGCAGAGGAGACCGTCAACATATAAAACATACCAAACACTCTATATGCATTTACTTTTGCCAGAATCTGTAAAGAAAAAAGCTAATTTCAAAATGACTCAAAGGCAATTCAACAAGGAGCTGACTGAGCACATACAATGCACATCCAAAAGGGAGACAGACAAAACCCTCTGCAAAAGACACCAATGGAGCTAAAATAAAGGTATCAATTGAAATGAAGGACTGCTCAAATCCATAGGAGAGGTCAGAAAACATACAAGGGGAGACATTCACATCATTTATTAGGTGATAACCCATCTGGATGTCGGAAAAAACAAAATTCTTGCCTCCCAGTGGAAATACAAGGACCTCTAGATACTTTCTAAGTCCAAAATCATATAGATCTTGGAATTCATTTCTTGTGACTAATCAGCATACTGCTACTCTCTGATCAATCATTCATCGTGTAGCTACAATCAGGTTTCCCATCATTCAATCCATTGAAATGCTTACAATCAGCTTGCTGAGCCACGTCCAGATGCATGTGTGAAGAAATGCCTGCCCTCTTTACAAAACATCTATCATCCATGATCATCTGGAAGGGAGTTCTTCCAAGATCCTGCAGCATGCTATAATCAAGCGTCCTCTGAAGAAATTAAGTGCTGATGTGAAGGAGCTGTCTAAACATTGCCCGATTTCAAACTACGCTTTCCACAGCAAAATCCCGGAAAATGAAGTCATGTGTCAAGAAATATCGGTTTTTAATCTTATATTACATGATCATCATTCTAGCATCAGATGTTTGAGAGGCATAACATTTGCCCGGCATACATCAGAGGAAAACCACTCTCCTTGAATGACATTTTGAAATCAGTAACCATTCTTTTTTACCTTTCGGAAGGTTACATCATATATATTCACTTACAACTGGAAACTGACCAAAGAATGATGATATCATCATAGTATGCTTGAGCCACATGTTTAAATTGATGCAAGCTATCTTCCTAAGCTATCTTCCTATGTTTGTACAGAGCAATGTCAAAGAATAAGTAACTAGGAAGAGCTTTTCAAATCAATAACTTTTTTTCTGGTCCATCACTTAGGTATGCTTCCTTTTGACAGTGAGAAATTTTGAAAACCTTTTCAAAATCAAGCTTTCTTCATTTTTCATGTGTATTCGGTGGCCAAGGGTACTAACTCGCAAAATCCCATGCTTCTCTCATATTTTCAGGTAACAAGAGACCATCTTATGACAGCCCTACACTAATGCAACATCCTCTACTCCCAAAGCAACTCATCAGGGGTCTACAAAGACTCCAAAATAAGACTGCCAGACTCTGCCCAAAACCTACAGAGAAGAGACCTGATTAAACCTGATCTGTGTTTCCCTGTCCCCCTGATAGAATCAAATTCAAGGTTCTCTTTATTTTAGACAAATCATACTGGGGCAATTTTCCAATGTATTTACAAAGGCTAGTGCTTTATATAAGCCACACTGAATCGTAAATTTTACAGCTGAAAACTTGATCACCAAGCATTTATAGATAGATGAAGCACAGAGTCAACCAAGGTAGCAGCATGCCCTGATGTTAGCCTGGGGTGTGAACTAACAAAATGTGCTTCTGAACGAATTAGAAAACTGAATCATGGAGGCTCAACTACAACTGCATTTGACTCTCATGGTGATGCATCGAAGTATATTTGTGTGAGAACTAACTTTCACTAAATTGATACTAGCTCTCTCTAAATCAATGGTACATTTTCAGATCCATCTTTAATACAAGATGATTCTTAGTGCTATTTAAAGTGTCATAATAAAGAAGTAAATCATTATAAACGGTCCCATTGTAAGTTAGCAGTAGAAGTCCATCCTATCAGCTGTATCTTGGTCAGTTATAATATTTTAGAAAAATATATTTTCTAATTGGTGGGACTTAAGTCACAACCAGGATAAAAAGCAAATCATTTATAATGTGAATATCAGCAATGGTAGCAGCAACACTATCAGAATAAAACCAACTATAATTTGGCCTAAAAGAATCAAATCTGCACTCAGGCTTGAGCTCCCTATTTTAGCTTTATTACTAATGAAATACGCAAATTGTGTAAGTGAACATGCATACATAGATTCACATTTGTGAAAGGATCCTACCTTTTCACAACTCTTTGTATCGCTCAAAGGTCCCATAGCATCTGCTGTACAAGCATCAAACAAAACTGATGAAATAGCTTGTGTCCTGGAGAGGTGCTGTTGGTAATTCCACCTCTCAATTAACTCATTTAAGGGAAGTTCCATTCATGCTGTCTTTAGCCAGTCCTCCGAACAATATCCTGAGATAGTGTCAGATGAAAGTGCTGGAACATTGTACTCAGCTATTCTCTATGCAAAGCATGATGGGATGCTTTTGCTGAAATACGGTACAACTATATTAGGAATGCCATCTCTGTTGTAAATTAGGAGTGTAAATGGTGAGGACATTTCCTGCAATGCTTTAAAACCGCCTAAAACGGAATCTTAGTTTACCTTCATAAATGTAATGCCTTAACCATTGACAACTGAGTTACATCCTAGAAGAAGGAGGAAGACATTCAAGTTTGATGTGCTAGAAGAAGCCCTGCTTGCATGCCTACCTGTTTACTCAGAACCAGTTGTTCTCATATTTGTCTACATTTTTGTTGCTTAGGACCTGATTCCATGAAAAAGCCCTCACACGTATTTCATCTAAGTCTGCTAGGGATTTCTGCGTACCTATTCTAGCAACTGCCTGCCTTTTCAAGCAATAAGGTAGTCAAATGCCCATCAAGTCAAAAAAGGACCATGAAAAATAGTGAGTTAAAAAAATCATAGGATCCCAATTTTCTGCCACAGGGAAGATTGTGAAAGAGTTTCTGAGCATTTAACCATGTTCAAGAAAACTGGGGCCATTAAGGAGAGTACAGAGGAAAACAGCTTTAAAATGTATTGAAAATATGTATTACCTTATTTGCAGATTAACGCTGCTGTGCATGCAGGTTCAAAAAAGTATGGTTAAGTAAAAGCATCTATCGGACAATGGTACGACAACGGCAGGGATCCAGAATGCATCTCTCCACCCATCAAATGTCATCACTTGCAGAAGTTGCTATCCAGTGTTTCAATGAAGCAATTTAAATCTTGTTAACCCTTGTTAGATACAAGATTTAACTCAAGTTTGAAAATTATGGTATTTGACCATGGATTTTTTCTCTGAACCAATCGCTACAAACAATCCAGAAGTGAATGATTGCTAATCGGTCATACATGTTTTCTTGTGTTGCTCAGATTTTTCCACTCAGTACACGGCACTCTCTCTGTGCTTTTACTTTCAATACCACTACTTCACTGATGTTTCATGAGCTAAATATCATAAAGATTTGCCTACATGTCATATTGCAGACAGGCAAGTGTCTCATTAACAACTGTGTGATATACAAACCCGAGTACTGTAAAAGCCTTCTGGTCAGAATTCTACTGTAATCCTTCCGTCCCTGTGCAAACCATCCATAGTCGCACCAAACACAAACAATTCTCTCTAGTGATTTGAGGCTGGCTGGCTCTCTACCAGACTTACAAAACAGCGCAACCTGCCTCGGCTAGCCTACAAATCATTTCATGCCACCGCTACACTCCCACACATATATCGCACTCTGGCAAACATCACGTCTTAGTAATTTCTAAACCACAACGTGTTTCTTACTGATTCAGTTATTTCCATTGACTAAGACAGGATTTTTGGTGGAAAAAAAGTCCTTATGGAATCAAGGCCAACTTCCACATGAACTGATAGAGCATACACAGCACTCTAAATTGTATGGGTGCATTATACTCATGGTTTAAACGCAATTATCCATATTTGTATTATGTGCAGTGTATTACGTTTATCAAATGCATTTATCCAACATCTCATACATAGAATCATAATGTGTATCTTTAAGTAGGATTTATATGTATTAGAGAAACTATCATTTCTGTATCCATAACGTGCAGAATGACATTATATTCATATCAATGTAACCGTGTGTTGTTAAAGTTGCTTGCACAGTACGCCCAGAGCTGCAGGTTGTTGATAGTTTTGATACTCTTTGTAGCTACAAGAAATAATTAAATGAATTGTGTTTGTGAACAAGAACAGTATGCTCTCATCTCATTGCAGGTATAAAGAATTCAACATCGTTATTTTAGTTTAAGGAGATAACTGAAATGTCTGAAGAGTCTGAAAAGCGGGAAGGGAGGATATTTCATTTCAATTCAAGTCAAAATAGCTTTATTCGACAGCATGTGTCATAAAAGCATTGAATAGCATATATACAATAAAATAGAATCTGTACAATAAAAAGAGAAAAAGATCATGTAATACAGAGTGTTATTTAACAGTCTCATAAGATAGAATTATTAGCAGCATATTTGGTTAAAAAAACATTAAACAAGTATCATAAAAGAGAATTCAGAGGAGGATATCTTCTGTGCCTAGCCTATCTACACTCCAAGGTCACTAGAAGAAAAGAAGAATTAATTAAAAGAAGCAATGGAAATTCACCACAACCTTTAGAAGTAAAATCATTTGTCATGTGATACATTTAGGAGGGGGCTGACTTTCTCCTTTTTGTAATATGTGCAGTGACAGAGAAATCAGACTTCTACACTTTTCAGCGTAGAAGGAGCATCATAAGAGCGAGCTCCCAAGCCTTAAGCTATTTTAACCCATTTGACGTGAGTATTTCCTAGGAAGTCGACAAGTGCTGACACCTTTGGGAAATTAGATAGGGCAAAATAGCCAGAAACATCACTAATGAGAATAGTGTAGAGAAAGGTAATTTATGCTTTCCTTCCTAATGAAAAAGGACTTGGATTCCGCCTCCATCTTAGGATGTGTAGTAATTTTGGAGTTTATTACTTTGTATCTTCAATGCCGAATCAATTATTTGCGTAGATTTGGCTCTGTATTGATTTTTATGTACCAACAGTCATTGAATCTTCGATGCGTGTACATTCAACTATTTTTGGCCTTATAATAAAATTCATAAACTGGAATTTGGAGTCAGTAGTCCTTTAAGTGTGACTAAATTGTAAGTATAATCTTGAAGTGTTTATTCCCCTCAACAACTTTCAGCAGGCAAATAAAAGACCATGAGTGCTAAATTTGGAAAGGAAGGCAAGGCCTAAATTTAGCGTAATCAAATGGTAGCAGAGGATGGCTTGCCTCTAAAATGAGGAGAAATTGAGGGATTTAGAGTAATAGTAGAGGACAATCTGGCTCTGGACTTGGCCTAGACGATGGGGAAAGAACGACGATTGATGGAGGTCGGCGGATACTGATGGTGCAGCAGAAGCAGTGGTAGAGTGAGTATGACACTGTGTGGTGTGCTAGATTGCAGTGATGAATTAATTGTGTGTTGTCTTGCAAATTGAGAATGCAAGTTGAGTGATTGTGGGTCAATCGGTTTACTGTTCCGGACACGTGCAGATCAGGAAGTTTTAGTGAGCCGACTCAAGAGAACTCCAAGATCCCGGGATAGTTTGTGTATGTAATTGTCCATTCAAAATTGTGGGTGTTGTGAAGCGCTATTGGTGATCCACTTGTCATAGGGAACTTTGTGTGAATGAAGAGTAATGTCGCGGTGGAAAGCCTCAGGTACGGGGGTAGACTACAGCGATTGGGTGACTATCGCACGACTGGGGTCACAGCGGATGTTCTTGTAAGAATGCTCTATCGATCTTTTAGCGGACGGACAATTACTTGTTTATGCGGCTGTAAGTTATTGTGGCTGTAGTAGGAAGCAGCTACTTGGTTAATAACTTTTGGTTATACAGTTACTTGTGTACGGATGGATGTGTGAGCGAGTATACGAAGAGAAATTGTAAAGAAGGGTGGGCTGCTGCAAGGAGGGAGTTGTGATGTCAGTGCGAGACGCGCTTAAATAGGTCAGTTGGTGTAACCCCGCCCTGGGATTGGTTGAAGTTCGTCCACAGCTTAAATATTGAATTCTGGATTGCAAAGAAATTATTTTTACAATGAGATGTTTTAAGGTGTTGCACGTTATGTGTAGAGGTGACACAGGAGTGGTAACTCGGTGGGAGAAGAAGCTCCACCAGAGGATACTCCAGCACATTACATGGCAACCAATGTAGGACTCCATACCATAGTGTGGCTGCAAAATTGGCACAAAATTACATAGAAAGAGGGAGAATTGGCTTTCCCTCATTATGGGTCCTTTCGGATGGAGGTGTTGTATCAGTTGAGAGGAGTGAGGTCTTCTCTGAAGCCTCCACCCAGACCAACGCAATTTGAGGCATTAGATGCTTGGATGAGAGCAGCAATGGCAAAAAGAAGAGAAGCTTCACAGGGAAGAATGAAGAAAGCAATGAAGGCATATCAAGATGATTGTGAGAGGCCATCCTGTCCCCGATTCTTGGAAGGGCGCCGAGGTGGTACCCGTATATAAAAAGGGGAATAGGGAGGACCCTGCCAACTACAGGGCGATTAGTTTAATCGACGTAATACAGAAGGTGGTTGGCAGGGTCCTCCTTATGAGGATAAGGTCCTGGATGGAAGATGGAAATGTGCTTTCGCATTTCTAGGCAGGCTTCAGACAGAAAGTAGGCACAATGGATCAAGTCTTTAGATTCTGTATGATATAGTGGAAAGTAGTGGTCATTGGGAAAGGCAGTTTATATCTGGCCTTCATCGACCTGAACACTGCTTTTGACTTGGTACCTCTTGCCAAGCTTTGGCAAGTGTTGTTTGATCTAGGTATCCCCTCCTTGATTCTTGATTTCATGAAATGCCTCCACAAGGGAAACTATGCTAGAATCAGGTGTGGCAACCAGGGACAGTTGACGGAAAGGGTGGTGGTGAACAGGGGGGGTACGCCAGGGTTTTGTGCTGGCCCAACGCTGTTCTCTCTCTTTGTTAATGAGGTGGTAGACCATTTGAGAGAGGACCCAACTGATGCTCCAACCCTGGCTGGGGAGAAATCTCCTACCCTCCTCTTCGCCGACGACACCCTTTTGATGTCAAAAAGTCCAAGAGGCCTGCAAAAACTGTTAGACAGGTTTATCCTGCTTTGCGATTCACGGGGACTATCCATTAATACCAGCAAAACCAAACTGAGGACACTATCCCCATCTAAACAATTCAGGAATGGCATCACACTCAATGGCCCTACCATAGACATTGTAGAGTCCTTTGAGTATTTGGGTATTCAGGTTAACAACTTAATGAAGTGGAATACCCAACTGGCCAAAATGCTTCTTAACCATAAGCGGGTGTCAAGGGCAATTTTAAAAGATCAGCAGCTTTCCGTCAGTAGACCAGTAGCTCCGGCCCTTGTGGTCTATGATGGTAAAGCATTGCCTTCAGCAATCTATGGGTCGGAACTGTGGGGTTTTGACAATACCATTCACCTAGAGAGATCAGAAAACAAGTTCTATAGAGGTCTGGTTTCTGTTCCACCTTCTACCCCACTGATACCACTTCGCAAGGACTTCGGGAAACACTCCATTAAAGACATCGCAAGGCTCCGCCCTTTACTCTTCTGGGTGCGCCTAAGAAGCACCCCTGAACTGGCTATCTATGCCGCTGCCCTCAGTGAAATCATCACATTAGATACAGGTAATAAGATTAAATGGATCTGTAAGCTAAGACAGCTGGTAATAGATATTGGTTCAGATCCCACCACCCAAAACAAATAATTAAGAAATCATATTGGGAATGGGTCAAAGGGGAGGAGGTGCGTAGACCAAATCGGGGGATCCTTCCTAAGCAGTTCCTGGAGCATAAGCTTGTTGGAAAATTAGAAGCCTATCTCGACCTTATACAATCTCCAAGAATAGAATGCTCTATTTGAAGCTGAGGTTTGGAAGTCTCCCGCTCAATGACCTGGTAGCAGGTTGGAAAAAATGCAATTTAATATCTGCTTGTTGCCCTGGTTGCCAGGCCCCTATCGAGTCCATTCCCCATTTTCTTTTTGCTTGCCCAGCTTATGGGTGCGCAAGAAAAAAATGTCTCAAACCTATCTGTAAAAACCTGGGCTTCAAGGACTATAGGGTGGCGTTGCGCACTTTTAAAACTGATACCTCTACCCTTACCATGGTTTGCGGGGTAGCCAAGTATTTGGGATGTGCCTGGCTGATACGCACCAACTTGTTAAGATATAATAGGAGCTAGGTCTCTGTGGGCCCATTTCTGAGGTTCTGCTGTATCCCTACTGTTTGTGTAGGAGATGTGTTTAACATTGTTTATATTGTATATATATATTTTTTAATGTATATTTTTAGATAAGTGTATATTACCTACTAGTTGTATGTAACAATGGATTTTTAAATGATGAATTAAGATTGTACATACCTTTATGATATTTTTATATCGAATAAAGTACATACAACCATATCAAGATGCTAGATGGGATGCTCAATTGAAGAGGTGGAGAGTAGACACCATAGAGGGAGAACGTCTATATCCATTCTGGTTGCTAAAGGGAGGGTCTGAAGGACAGAGTAAGACTGAAGAGGGCAGTGATACAGATGATAGCTTTCTAGAGAGATTGTTAGCTGAACGTCCTCCACCTAGTGACACCAGATCGGAGTTGGAGAGAACACAGCAATCGGGAGAAGCCTTAGGAGTGGGTCAAACGGGTTCAGAAGAGCAGACAGCAGGAATAAGAGGGCGAGTGTCAGTGGGAATCAGAATTCCAGAAGGTTCTGGAGGGCCAGGATATGTAGATACCGAGCACAATGGAAGCGCATGTGCTATGCAGTTACAAGATTCTCTTACTGTACCAGTTACAATTGGACCTGTGGCTGCGGACTATAATCCAAATGAGAGGACAAATGAAATTCAACAACAACACACCAGAGAAAGGGAAGAGACTATGACAATGGGAAGTCTTACCATGAGTTGGATGTGTATGGTTCAGAGGCCAGTGGAAGCTAGTACTCCATTACTAGCTACTGCTGATCTGTCAAGAATGGACAGTGGGTCTGAACTAAGACGAGCAGGAGCTTTAGCAAGTTATAGGTCTGACCTTGGAATGTGGGTTCAACCCGTGAGGGAGTCAGTGATATCAAAAGAGGAACTGGAGGAAATCAGCCAGGTTCTGAAACTGGGATGGTGCAATGAGCTAAAAAACGGTGTTGGATCTAGCCCTGATCTCTTGACTGGGTGAGAGTACTCTGCTTAATTCAGAGACTCTGTCCATCACCACCCCTTGTTGTAAATAATTTTGTCCACCCTAAGCGTGGAAGGGTATACTCAGATGTGAGTCCCTTGCTCATTGCACCATCAGGATTCAAGCAAGCCGGGCCGAAGACGCCTGAAATGGCAGAAACCGGTCCCCGGAAGCTTGTTTCCTTCCCAGTGTAAGAATTGGCTTTTGTAGTCTGGTCTGCCCTGTTCCCATGATGCACTGGGCCAGGGACAGACTAATTTGCATACAGCCAGGTTCTGAAACTGGGATGGTGCAATGAGCTAAAAAACGGTGTTGGATCTAGCCCTGATCTCTTCACTGGGTGAGAGTACTCTGCTTAATTCAGAGACTCTGTCCATCACCACCCCTTGTTGTAAATAATTTTGTCCACCCTAAGCGTGGAAGGGTATACTCAGATGTGAGTCCCTTGCTCATTGCACCATCAGGATTCAAGCAAGCCGGGCCGAAGACGCCTGAAATGGCAGAAACCGGTCCCTGGAAGCTTGATTCCTTCCCAGTGTAAGAATTGGCTTTTGTAGTCTGGTCTGCCCTGTTCCCATGATGCACTGGGCCAGGGACAGACTAATTTGCATACAGCCAGGTTCTGAAACTGGGATGGTGCAATGAGCTAAAAAACGGTGTTGGATCTAGCCCTGATCTCTTGACTGGGTGAGAGTACTCTGCTTAATTCAGAGACTCTGTCCATCACCACCCCTTGTTGTAAATAATTTTGTCCACCCTAAGCGTGGAAGGGTATACTCAGATGTGAGTCCCTTGCTCATTGCACCATCAGGATTCAAGCAAGCCGGGCCGAAGACGCCTGAAATGGCAGAAACCGGTCCCCGGAAGCTTGTTTCCTTCCCAGTGTAAGAATTGGCTTTTGTAGTCTGGTCTGCCCTGTTCCCATGATGCACTGGGCCAGGGACAGACTAATTTGCATACAGCCAGGTTCTGAAACTGGGATGGTGCAATGAGCTAAAAAACGGTGTTGGATCTAGCCCTGATCTCTTGACTGGGTGAGAGTACTCTGCTTAATTCAGAGACTCTGTCCATCACCACCCCTTGTTGTAAATAATTTTGTCCACCCTAAGCGTGGAAGGGTATACTCAGATGTGAGTCCCTTGCTCATTGCACCATCAGGATTCAAGCAAGCCGGGCCGAAGACGCCTGAAATGGCAGAAACCGGTCCCCGGAAGCTTGTTTCCTTCCCAGTGTAAGAATTGGCTTTTGTAGTCTGGTCTGCCCTGTTCCCATGATGCACTGGGCCAGGGACAGACTAATTTGCATACAGCCAGGTTCTGAAACTGGGATGGTGCAATGAGCTAAAAAACGGTGTTCGATCTAGCCCTGATCTCTTGACTGGGTGAGAGTACTCTGCTTAATTCAGAGACTCTGTCCATCACCACCCCTTGTTGTAAATAATTTTGTCCACCCTAAGCGTGGAAGGGTATACTCAGATGTGAGTCCCTTGCTCATTGCACCATCAGGATTCAAGCAAGCCGGGCCGAAGACGCCTGAAATGGCAGAAACCGGTCCCCGGAAGCTTGTTTCCTTCCCAGTGTAAGAATTGGCTTTTGTAGTCTGGTCTGCCCTGTTCCCATGATGCACTGGGCCAGAGACAGACTAATTTGCATACAGCCAGGTTCTGAAACTGGGATGGTGCAATGAGCTAAAAAACGGTGTTGGATCTAGCCCTGATCTCTTGACTGGGTGAGAGTACTCTGCTTAATTCAGAGACTCTGTCCATCACCACCCCTTGTTGTAAATAATTTTGTCCACCCTAAGCGTGGAAGGGTATACTCAGATGTGAGTCCCTTGCTCATTGCACCATCAGGATTCAAGCAAGCCGGGCCGAAGACGCCTGAAATGGCAGAAACCGGTCCCCGGAAGCTTGTTTCCTTCCCAGTGTAAGAATTGGCTTTTGTAGTCTGGTCTGCCCTGTTCCCATGATGCACTGGGCCAGGGACAGACTAATTTGCATACAGCCAGGTTCTGAAACTGGGATGGTGCAATGAGCTAAAAAACGGTGTTGGATCTAGCCCTGATCTCTTGACTGGGTGAGAGTACTCTGCTTAATTCAGAGACTCTGTCCATCACCACCCCTTGTTGTAAATAATTTTGGCCACCCTAAGCGTGGAAGGGTATACTCAGATGTGAGTCCCTTGCTCATTGCACCATCAGGATTCAAGCAAGCCGGGCCGAAGACGCCTGAAATGGCAGAAACCGGTCCCCGGAAGCTTGTTTCCTTCCCAGTGTAAGAATTGGCTTTTGTAGTCTGGTCTGCCCTGTTCCCATGATGCACTGGGCCAGGGACAGACTAATTTGCATACAGCCAGGTTCTGAAACTGGGATGGTGCAATGAGCTAAAAAACGGTGTTGGATCTAGCCCTGATCTCTTCACTGGGTGAGAGTACTCTGCTTAATTCAGAGACTCTGTCCATCACCACCCCTTGTTGTAAATAATTTTGTCCACCCTAAGCGTGGAAGGGTATACTCAGATGTGAGTCCCTTGCTCATTGCACCATCAGGATTCAAGAAAGCCGGGCCGAAGACGCCTGAAATGGCAGAAACCGGTCCCCGGAAGCTTGTTTCCTTCCCAGTGTAAGAATTGGCTTTTGTAGTCTGGTCTGCCCTGTTCCCATGATGCACTGGGCCAGGGACAGACTAATTTGCATACAGCCAGGTTCTGAAACTGGGATGGTGCAATGAGCTAAAAAACGGTCTTGGATCTAGCCCTGATCTCTTGACTGGGTGAGAGTACTCTGCTTAATTCAGAGACTCTGTCCATCACAACCCCTTGTTGTAAATAATTTTGTCCACCCTAAGCGTGGAAGGGTATACTCAGATGTGAGTCCCTTGCTCATTGCACCATCAGGATTCAAGCAAGCCGGGCCGAAGACGCCTGAAATGGCAGAAACCGGTCCCCGGAAGCTTGTTTCCTTCCCAGTGTAAGAATTGGCTTTTGTAGTCTGGTCTGCCCTGTTCCCATGATGCACTGGGCCAGGGACAGACTAATTTGCATACAGCCAGGTTCTGAAACTGGGATGGTGCAATGAGCTAAAAAACGGTGTTGGATCTAGCCCTGATCTCTTGACTGGGTGAGAGTACTCTGCTTAATTCAGAGACTCTGTCCATCACCACCCCTTGTTGTCTATAATAACATAAGGCACATTTTATTATTAACACTGAACAGATGCGCACTGAGACAGTTGACATTAAACTTACTTAAATTGCAAAATAAAGCATTCTTTGTCCTCGCGAGAACCGCTCTGCACTCTGAGGTCAAGACAAACTCATTCAAGTGCAAAGTTGGCGTTAGCATTTTTATTGCATGCACAAAGTTCACTTTGACTCCTAATCTCTCAAAGTTCTCTTGAAGTTCCCAATTGGCTAGTCGTGTGCTTAAAGTTCATTTCAGCTCTATAGGCAGTGCATGCCTCAGCCCATAATTTGCCCAAAGTTTGCGTCTGCATGTACATCACTTGCTAGGCTCACTATTTCTCGTTGTTCGGTCAATCTTGGCTATAGTGTCTTATTTCGCAAAGTTTGGTTTGGCTCATCACTTGCTGTTAATTGGGTGCTTCGCCTACCGCCCTTGCTTGTCCTGCATTTTCTGCTGCTAAACGGTCGAGATCAGAGCCTGTTAACTTTACCAGCCCCTGGTTAGCAAAAGGCGATGGTGTTTCGCACACAGGGTTTGAGACCCCCGGATCTGCAGCCTTTGTGAGCTTGGCCTTGATGTTGGCTCTCCTAGAGTCATCCGTCCAGGGACTGGGTAGCTCTGGCAAAGAAGCAGTGCACAGATCATGCCTTAAATCGGTGGCAGGGTCTTCCAGAAGGGGTGATTACTGTGTTCCCTCTGAATTAACTAGGCCTTAGAACTCACAATGGCTCGTGCTCTCATAGTACATGCGCAAATGACACGCCCCCAGCTTGCCACTCAGTGATATGGTGCCCTAAATCGCTATTGTGTGTCTTGGACAGCACAGCTATGTATTCATTAGCGAAGCCAGGAACGATACAGCCCTGTCAGCTCTCAACTTTACATAATTAATTACTCTATTTTTAATAAAGCAGAGGTGTACTTTTTCTTGCTGTTCCTCAGTATTTTTTTCCTCCTACCCTTCACACCTTACCCCTTCCCTTATTTCCATTCTTCTTTCACTTTCTGCCCTACGTCCACGTTTCCTCTTAAGCACCAGCTCCCCTCATTAACTGCTTCTCATTTTTCACCTTCTCATCTTTCCCTTGCACTCTCTTTTCACGCAGCTCACTTCTGCCTGCTCTTCTTCCCTTTCTCCTCTTTCCTTTTTTCATTCCCATAATGTTCCACCCCAGTCTTCCACTCCCTATCTCTGCTTTCCTCACGTCTCTTCTCATTCTTTGTCTTCTGTATCTATCTTTGCCTTCAGACATCTCCTCCTTCCTCACTCTCCCTTTTATGATTTTCCTTCTTGTGCATTTCTTTATATCCACTCCAGGAAACAGTATTTGTTCTCAGCGTCATAAATTGCAATCTTGGTATGCAACTCAGTCTTTCATCTTTCTGACGTCGATAAAATGTGTGCCTATGAGCTGGATAACAACATTTTACATTCTGTGTCAAGGCTCCCTTTGATGAATATGTGCTTTACAAACATACATGGTATGTTAAGCACAAACAAATGTATTTTAATCTTTTGTTTTCCAATTTCTTTGCAATATTACACTGTCATTCTCTCTGTCCCTCCTTGGCCCAGCACCTTTCATACTCGTATCCATTCCCCTGACCTCTTTTCTTTCCTTAGTCCCATCTTTTTCTTTTCCCTTTTTCTCTTCTACAGCACCTCCAGCCATGCCTCCTTTCCCCTCTTGCTTCCTTACACCCTCATTCCATTCTTGCTTCCTTCCACCCTCATTTATTCCCCATCCTTCCTCTCTTTGTGCATTTATTCCTCTTAATTCATTCTTTCCTTACTTTCTTTTTTTCTGCTCCTTCCTTCACCTCTTCTTTAATTTCCACCTTTCTTATCATCAACTCCTCCTTATGCTTATCTTGCTAATTTCCTTTCTTCTTTCTATTCATCCATCACACACCATTCACTTCCTTTCGCCCTCTATTCCTTCATTTCTTCCTTTCACATTCTTTTCTTATTTCCTCCTCCTTTCATCCGTTACTCATATATGTCCTCACTCTAGTACTCCTGTTACTGCATGCATTTGTTGCTGCCTTCTTTAATGTATTCCTTCCTTCACCCCTTCCTCTTTTAAAGAGCACAGTACAAGCACATTCTACTTAGTTTGCAAAGCTGCCTCAAGTCCTCCAATGACCTTTCCTAAAGCTGCATTTTGAGAATTACACACATTCTCTAATCTGAGCTCACTTTTAAATTGTTCTCATAGGCTCCCATATGTTATATTATGTTATGATATATTGATTTGTGTATCACACTAATCACCAGAGAGGGTATCCAGGCACTTGGGCAGGTGTGTGTGTACGTGTGAGGTCCCGGAGGTGCTTATGTGAAGAGCCGGGTCTTCAGCTTCTTGCGGAACTCAAGATGTGAGGAGGTGGCTATGATGTGTTGAGGCAAGGGGAGGTGGGTGGAACCAATAAAGGAAGTGGGTGCAGCCTCTGGAAGAAGTGGACGGAGCCGGTAAAGGGGGTGTGGCCTCCTAAAGAAAAATTTGAGCACCTGCACTTAATATTTTACAAATTAAGCACTGTGTGAGGGAAATCATTGGAGAAGTCGAAGTTGTGAGAGGGAAAGTCATCCAACATTGAGAATGGAGGAGGGTGCAGCTCAAAAGAGAACTCAGAGTTATGCAGGGAAGAAACTGAAAGTGAGAAGGGTCAGAGATTCATACAAGTGGCAATGAAAGCACCATTGTTAGATGTGGTCAGAATGAAAGTTGAAACAGATGAAGTGATAGAAGGGAATCTGCCATTGGAAAGAATTGAAACATTGGATCCCAGTGAATTGTTATTCATAGCTAAGGATGTCACTAAGAAAGAAAAACGAGCTCATGATGCATTGGTACAGTTGGCAAAACGGTATGATGTAGATTTAACTAAAACAAAATAGATGCAGGGGAGCTTCAGATTGAATCATACTGAACAAGATCTAGAGGAAAAGCGAACAACAGGATTGAAGGCACAAATTAGAGATTTGGTCATAGCAATACGACCATGGAGAACACTAGATAAATGGGAATAAAGGTGGTCAAAAAAGAAAAGTGCCAAGAAAGTACAAGGAGATTCTCCACCTTCGGGTGGAGGGATGGGAGCAGCAGGAAATTTTCCTCTAAGAGAAGTACATAATGGAGGGTATGTACATGTGCCATGGAGCAGGGGTGATTTGGCAGCATTTTTCCTAGCTGAGAGAAAAACCTGCCAACTGGTATAAACAAATTGATTGGTTTGTTAAGATTTTGAAGGTATTATGGATCAATTTGATACCTTGTTTGATATAGTAGTTCGGGGTGATCTATGGATGGCATGTAAGGTTGCCATCGATTGGCCTGCTGCAGAACCAGCCAGAGATCTGGTGACTAATGGTCCTTCAGCTGAGGTGATGAAAAAATATGAACAAGTGATTACATGGTTGCAGTCTAAAGTGACCCTGCAAACTGTCGATTGGCTTAAAACTGATCGTTCTACTCAGGATCCTAAAGAATCAGTGCATGATTATTATGAGAGACTTTTAGTGGCATTTAAACAACATAGTGGATTTGATACTAGTGAGCCAAAAGATATGGGACAGTTTGTTTTCAAATTTGTGTTAGGGTTGAGATCTGATATCAGTTTGATGATACAGCACCACTTGATATGTTGGCAGAATAAATCTGTCGACGAAATGTTGCGACATGCAAAATATTGCAATGAACAGGTAGAGGCAGCACAAAAGAAGACAAAGGAAAAGGTAATGTTGGTTCAGTTGAGAAATTCCAATTGGCCAGATTTGGTGCAAGGGTTTGGAGGAGCGATGGGTCGAGGAAGAGGAAGTGGTAGAGGAATGAATCAACAACAGATTGTGCCACAACCTGGACAGGGTAGAAAAAGGGGTGCAGATGTCGGTATGGGACCTGAGTGGGTGGCAAATCAAAAACGTGTGACAGCTTATCATTACTGTCACTAAATTGGGCATTGGAAGCACATGGTTGCAGTCTAAAGTGACCCTGCAACCTGTAAATTGGCATAAAACTGATTGTTCTACTCAGGATCCCAAAGAATCAGTGCATGATTGTTATGAGAGACTTGTAGTGGCATTTAAACAACATAGTGGATTGGATACTAGTGAGCCAAAAGATATGGGACAGTTTGTTTTCAAATTTGTGTTAGGGTTGAGATCTGATATCAGTTTGATGACACAGCACCACTTGATATGTTGGCAGAATAAATCTGTCGACGAAATGTTGCGACATGCAAAATATTGCAGTGAACAGGTAGAGGCAGCACAAAAGAAGACAAAGGAAAAGTTAATGTTGGTTCAGTTGAGAAATGCCAAATGGCCAGATTCAGTGCAAGGGGTTGGAGGAGCGATGGGTCGAGGAAGAGGAAGTGTTAGAGGAATGAACCAACAACAGATTGTGCCACAACCTGGACAGGGTGGAGAAAGGGGTGCAGATGTCGGTATGGGAGCTGAGTGGGTGGCAAATCAAAAACGTGTGACAGCTTATCATTACTGTCACTAATTTTGGCATTGGAAGCACGAGTGTAGATGGAATCCAGCAAATCAATTGCAATATAAAGGAGATGGACAAATGTCAGAAGACCTAAATACTGTGACAAGACCCAGATCCATGTATGGAGGTAGTTGTGAGATACCAAATGCAGATACCACAACCTTCCAGAATACCCATGAATAACCAAACATATCAGCAGATGCCTTACTTTGAGATAAAAGACAGATCAAATACAAGACCCCTATGAGTGTCAGAGGGGAGAGCAGGGAGAGTGCACTTTGGGTGCTACCCTGGAAATGGATCACAGTAGACCGTTTGTGGATGCAAGGGTGAATGGACATCCTGTTACCTTTTTGTTAGATACTGGAGCTGCGTGCTCCACAGTAAGGTCAGAAGTGGTTCCAGATTTAACCCCGTCAGAAAAGTCGATTCAAGTGGTAGAAGTGACTGATTTGAAAATGACTTATCCGTTAACAAATTCATTACCTGTGAAAATAGGACCATTTCAAGATAAACACCAATTTGTGGTGTGTGATTCTAGCCCAGTCTGTCAATTGGGATGAGATCTTTTATGCTAGCTAAATTGTACCATATCATGCACTCTGAGAGGTGTGGAGTTGCAAACATATGATGATGATGCTGATTTTAAAATGGCCAATATGAGTTTGTGTGCAGCACTGTTTGTGGTTCTCACGATAGAAGATTTACCATATGATTTGAGAGATTCAGTTTCACCTAAGGTGTGGGATTTCACAGGTGAGGAGATTGGATTGATTCGAGGTGTTGAACCTGTGAAGATACAGGTCAAACCCAACACTGAATTCCCACAAATCCCGCAGTATAAATTGACTCCAGAAACTATGGCTAAAATACGACTTGTAATTGAGTCCATGATTGCACAAAGCATTCTGAAGGAGATAAGAGGAAGTCCCTGTAATTCATCTATAATGGGATTACAGAAGCCTAGTGGCAAGTACAGAATAGTGCAGGATTTGCAGAGGGTCAATCAAAATCATGATCCCATGTTGTCCTATGGTACCGAAACCAGCTGTTATACTATTTCAGATACCATGTGAAGCTGAATGGTTCACAGTCATCGATTTGTGCCAGGCATTTTTCTCCATACCATTGCACAAGGATAGCCAATATATTTTTGCCTTTAGGATGGACGACCGTGTGTTAACATGGTGTAGAATCCTTCAAGGGTATACAGAAAGTCCCTCTATCTTTAGCCAATGTTTGAAAAAGAACCTTGATGGATAGGTAATGCCCCAAAACTGAGTCTTGGTCCAATATATATCGATGACCTATTGGTCACGTCAGAGACTGAGAATACTTGCAGGATCGATACAGTGGTTTTGCTCAATCATTTGGCAGAGAATGGACACAAGGTGTCTCCAAAAAAACTTCAGTATTGTCAAACAGAAGTGCAGTTTCTGGGTCATGAGGGAAAACGAAGGGTGTCACCAGATCGCATAGAGACGATTCTGTAAATGGTAACTCCGAAAACACAATAAGAAGTCTGCATATTTTTGGGAATGTTCGGCTATTGTGGACAGTGGATCCAAAACTTTTCCTAGCAAGCAAACCCACTTTTGAGATTGACTCGAAAAGACATTAGTGATCTGGTACCAAGGGATGAAGACAGCTTGAGTGCCTTCCATGAGCTGAGAGAGAGCCTATGTCGTGCTCCAACTCTGGGAATGCCAGATTACAATAAAGCGTTTTTGCTCTTCTGCTGTGAAAAAGAAGGATGTGCATTACCGTTCCTTGCACAGACACATGGAGGTGCCCATAGACCAGTAGCTTACTTTTCTGTTACATCAGATCCTGTAGCTTCATCGTTGCCCGGATGTCTCAAATCCCTTGCTGCAACAGGTCTCAGAATTGAGAGATGTGAAATTATAGTAATGGGTCACCCGCTTGTTGGGTATGTGCCACATTCCTTAGAACTGTTAAAGACAAGAACAAAGACACAACACCTAACAAATAATAAGCTTACAGAGTTTTAACAAGTCATATTGGCTTCTGAAAATGTTACTCTAAAGCGCTGTACTACCTTGAACCCTGCAACATTGTTGCCTCTTCCACATGAGGAAGGAGAAGATTGTGAACAGAATGACTGTCTGGATGTTACTGAAGCCAGAGCGTCCGCCTCACACCCTCCCGATCTGAAGCCACCAACATCATTTGCGGCGTCCCCCAGGACTCATCCCTCAGCCCGACACTGTTCAACATCTACATGGCCCCCCTCGCACTAGTGGCCCGCCATCACAACTTCAACATCATCTCCTACGCCGACGACACCCAGCCCATCTTCTCCCTCACCAAGGATCCACACACCGCCAAAACCAACCTCCATGAGGGAATGAAGACTGTTGCCGACTGGATGAGGAGCAGCCATCTGAAGCTGAACTCAGACAAGACAGAGGTCCTCATCCTCGGATCCACCCCCTCAGCCTTGGACGACTACTTGATTGATTGATTGATTGAACTATCTACCAAACCCAGACCTGACATTGTTGATGAACCGCTGCCCGAATCTGATTTGATCCCTTTTGTTGACAATTCATGCCTAAGAGACAATGAAAGGTGTCTGAGAGCAGCTTTTGCTGTATGTACCATTTTGGGGGTGGTTGAAGCTGCCTGTTTGAACAGAGTATATTCTGCTCAGGTAGCTGAAATTATTGCTTTGACACGTGCCTGTGCCATCACAGATGGGGTTCGAGTGACCATTTATACGGACAGCCAATAAGGGTTTGGAGTGGTTCACAATTTTGGACAGAGGGGATTTTTAACGTCATCAGGATCCCCTAGCCATAATGGAGAATATGTACATCAGTTGTTGGAGGCCTTACAGAGACCCAAATCCATAGCAGTAGTGAAATGTGCAGCTCATGGGAAAGGAGAAGATTTTGTCACCAAGGGTAATACCTATGCTGATGAAGTAGCCGTTTTTGTGCATTATATATTTATATTTTCAATGAAGGATATGTAGGAGAAAGCACAGAAGAGACCGAGCTCTGCATGATGTTGGCTGTGGCCGATA
Source organism: Lissotriton helveticus (assembly GCF_964261635.1). Classification (NCBI taxonomy): domain Eukaryota; kingdom Metazoa; phylum Chordata; class Amphibia; order Caudata; family Salamandridae; genus Lissotriton; species Lissotriton helveticus. The sequence goes on along the minus strand of NC_136063.1, from coordinate 524,829,500 downwards.
CGTGGGATGAGGTTAAACGGCTGCAGGATGAGGTCATGGGTTAGAGCAGGCTGTGATAAGTGGTATTTGGGTATCAACAGATGAAAGGGCAGTGTTCCCTAACTGTTTATTGAATCCAATGGCAAGGCAGATTCACGGAGCAGTTCATCTTGGAAGAGATGCCATGGTGCGAGTGTTTAGGCAAACATGGTTGAAACCCTGATTTCGCGTGCATGCTGCAGCAGTCTGTCACAGGTGTGTTACATGCCAACAAATGAATGTGGGAAAAAGAACTGTGGTTGCGATGAGTCACATTGGAAGATCAGGAGGTCATTTCAATAGAATACAGTCGGATTTCATTGAGATGCCAAGATGCAATAGGTGGAGATATGTCTTGGTGGTAGTCTGTATCTTCTAATGTTGGGTTGTGGCATATCCAACTAGGCAATGTGACAGTGGCAAAACTGCTCTTAAGGGAACTGATACCGCGGTTTGGATTTTCGACCTCGGTGGAGACAGATAGAGGAACACACTTCCATAGTGAACATATGAAATTATTATGTGCAGCTTTGTTTGAAAATTGACCAAAGGTTACATTGTAGCTACAGGCCTGAGGCTTCTGGTCTTGTGGAACAAATAAATGGCACAATCAAAATGAGGGTGTCTAAGGTGTGTTCGTCAACTTCATTGAAATGGCCCGATGCGCTGCCCCTTGTGTTGATGAGTCTGTGTAGTACACCCAATAGGAGAACAAGGCTCTCTCCCCCTGAAATATTAATGGGAAGAGCTATGCGACTACCTATGGTGCCAGCTACAGCATTGATGATTTGGTTATGGCTTATTGTTAAGGGACTGACTGATGTGGCTCGAGGCTGTGACTGCATCCACCTCGAGAAACCGGCTGCACGATCTAAGCCCTGGTGATTGGGTGCTTGTCTGAAAGCATGTGAGGAAGAGCTGTCTTGATGTCCACTGGCGAGGACATACCAGGTGCTTTTGGTCACAAGTACAGCGGTGAAGTGTGGAGGGTTGCCAAATTGGATTCACGCTTCACATACTCAAAGAGTTCCAGAACCTGTGGAGGATACGACTCCTCTTGTTACGAGAAGTGCAAATGAGAGAGCAACAGAAACAGAAAGAACAAGCCCAAGCGTGAGAACACTTGATGAAGCGGAACAAGAAAGAATAAATCAAACAACTCCCAATGTGAATGTAGACTCAGAGATAGACGATATTGTGGAATTGAAATTTGAACCAGAGCAGAGTGAACCGCCTGGTGCAGAAGGATCAGATCAAGAGGAAGAGTGGAGAGCAGATAATGTAGTAGCAAAGTGGACAACAAAGAAAGAAAGGCAGAACAGAAGGCTTGCATCTGAGAAAGATCTCGCTCCGATTCTTGAAACATTGGAATCCAATCAAAGTGAAACTGAAGAAAGACCGGATGGTCTATGACGATCCAGAAAGGAGAGAGTACTGTCTCAAAAGTACGCATCTCCTGAGTGGACGTACCTGGCTGCAGATGCAGAGACTGGAGAGATGTGGGAGGCTGGGGACAGGCACAGTGAGTCACAGAGAGATCAATTTGACAATTGACCTTCAATTAATAGTGCCTGGAATTATTGCCTTTGGAATCCTGACTCTGACAGTCCCCGATCCACCAAGGCTGAGTGGATTGTGCTTTTTGATCGTCAACCAAGTTGCTTTCCCTACTTTTGGTCGACAACCAACTGCACAAGAAATGGGAGAAATTCGTGCTGAAATACTACAGCTTGTTCCTGCTATGCTCGGATCAAATATCATAATTGATGAAGATTGAACTGTAAAATAAATCTTATTAGCCTTAGAAGGAAGATAACCTAGCCCCAAGAGGAAGAAGATTTAAAATTAGGGACTTTCAATAGAGTGAAGAATTGAGGGTTAAGGCTGACTACGTGTCTTCAATAGGTTTAGTATTGTTGAACTGAACATTGAAAAAATACCCGAATGGAGAAAGGAAAATAAAGGACATTGTAAATAACAGAAATAAGCAAATAAAGAAGACCAGAGACTTTGTTGAATTCAGATACTTCTCATATCAGAACAGTGATTCAAAATGGAGTCCGAGAAGTCAGGACGCAAGCAGAAAGGCATACTTGGTACCCTTATAGCTCTGGGGCTCATTGTCTTAGCTGTTGTGATTGTTACATCGTTGGTGGGGGTCTCACGATGCTGAAAAAGAATGAAATGACACCTAGCACATCTACTGCAGACGTAGGAGAGGGTGCATCTGCCAAAGATCGAGATATGATAAGGGAAACTAGTCGAATGCTACACGTAGATTTCTCAAAGGGATATTTTACTCTGAATGCATATTCTAGTTTGTTGTAAGAATATGTCGACACAATGGAGGTGACAGATTGTTACGTGTGCATGCAATTACCTGCATCAGTAGAAGATGGCATCTGATATCATCACTTACCTCTGATTTATAGCATCATAGTGTGTTGCTAAGCATGTTTTATAGTAAAGCCCATTTTGAGTACTATTTCTCAAATTATAATGTGGTACTCTCAGAAGTTCCAGTTCTAGAGTACATGAATAAGTATGATTACTACAAGGAGGTAGAGAGAATGTCTATGTATTTTGTGCCTACTATTACGTTAGATACTTCATATGCTCATAGACACAATTTGTCTTGCAAGTTGATGGATATTGAAAAGAAATTTGTAGATCAAATAGAAGATCGACATAGACAGACCTTATTTAGACCCAAAGCATAAAGTTATCCCATGAACACAAAATAACTAGACCATAAGGCAAAGGAAAGTTCTGGGCCCATAGCTTTAGACTTTCAGCAAAAAGGGAAGTTATGCATTCAACACCCATCAACTTATTATGACAAAATATTTGTGGGTGAAAGTGATTGCGAACACATTTTCCTAATTGAGGAGGCAAGAAGAAAAGCATTATTGGATAAATTGATCATAGTATCAAATGTGTATTTTGTGCGTGGAAAAAGTGATCATGTAAAATTGCCCAAGAATTGGTATGGTACATATTATTTAGAAGTGGTATTTCCTAAAATCTTCCATGTAGATAATATATGGCCTCTAGAAGGAAAAGGCACTCACAGAGGAAAATGTGGTGCAAGTGCTGGAGAAATTGTTGGGGATGTATTTGGAGCCATGATACCCAGTGTGATTGTAATTTTGAATGATGTGGAAATTAGAAATCTGGTAACAATAGTGGATAAAGTCTCTGTGAATACGGCCCAAATCTTATTACTCGTTGATGGGGAGATTAGGGCTATGGTTCTTCAAAATCGACTTGCTTTAGATGTCCTCCTAGCAAAAGCTGGAGTAGTCTGTAAATTACTGAAAGTTCAACAGTGCTGAACGTATATTCCCGATAATAGTTGCGATATACGAAAATATATCAGCAACATTTCAGAGATAAATCAAGATTTGCATTATTTGGCTGCAGATGGCATTTGGGAACAGATTGGTAAGGTATTTGGGAAGATTGGAAGTTGGTTTGGAAGCCTGGGACAAGGGATAATGGGATATATCTTGAAACCATCATAATAACAGTAATTTGTACCATTGTGCTTTTGGGAGCCATTAAAGCATACAAATGGCAAAAGGCACGTCATAATGAAAAATCCTTAAAGAAACAGGAGCAGCAGTTAGAACAACTGCAGGACAGTTATTATCTGCACCTTAAGGGGTTAGAAAGATTCAGACAGGGACGACAAGCTACAACTTCTGTTTATATCATTCTCCTCTGCAAAGAGAAATTCCTAAGAGAGTAAGATGTTGGTGTTATGACACTAGTCATAAGAGGGGGGAATTGATAGAGCGCACACAGCACTCTAAAGTGTATGGGTACATTATACTCATGGTTTAAAATCAAATATCTATATTTGTATTATGTGCAATGTATTACATTTATCAAATGCATTTATTCAACATCTTAAACATAGACTCATAATGTGTATCTTTAAGTAGGATTGATATGTATTAGAGAAACTATCATTTCTGTATCCATAACATGCAGATTGACATTATAATCATATCACTGTAACTTTGTGTTGTTTAAGTTGCCTGCACAGTAGGCCCAGAGCTGCAGTTTGTTGATAGTTTTGATACTCTTGGTAGCTAAAATAAATAATTAAATAAATTGTTTTTGTGAACAAGAACAGTATGCTCTCATCCCATTGCAGGTATAAAGAATTCAACATCGTTATTTTATTTTAAGAAGATAACTGGAATGTCTTTTCAGAGTTTCAGAAGTGGGAAGGAAGGATATCTTCTGTGCCTTGCCGATCTACACTCTAAGGTCACTAGAAGAAAAGAAGAATTAATTAAAAGAAGCAATGGAAATTCACCACAACTTTTCGAAGTGAAATGGTTTGTCATGATATACATTTAGGAGGGGGCTGAGTTTGTCTTTTTTGTATTATGTGCGCCCAGGGACAGAGAAATCAGACTTCTATGTTTTTCAGAGGAGAAGGAGCATCCTAAGAGCGAGCTCCCTAGCCTTAAGCTATTTTAACCCATTTGACATGAGTACTTTCTAGGAAGTCGACACGTGCTCACACCTTCGGGAAATTAGATAGGGGAAAATAGCCAGAAACATCACTAATGAGATTAGTGTAGAGAAAGGTAATTTATGCTTTTTTTCCTAATGAAAAAGGACTTGGATTCCGTCTCTATCTTGGGTTGTGTAGTAATTTTGGAGTTTATTACTTTGTGTCTTCTATGCCGAATCAATTATATGCGTAGATTTGTCTCTGTATTGATTTTTATGTGCCTATATTAATTGATTCTTCGATGCGTGTAGATTCAATTATTTTTGTCTTATGATAAAATCCATAAACTGGAATTCCGAGTCAGTAGTCCTTTAAGTATGACTGAATTGTAAATATAATCTTGAAGTTTTTATTCCCCTCAACAGCTTTCAGCAGGCAAATAAAAGACCATCAGTGCTAAATTTGGAAAAGGAAGGCAAGGCCTAAATTTAGTGTAATCAATTGACTGACCAGTTCTACAACTGTTTTATCCAAAATTTAGACATTCCAATTCAAGACTGTCCCAGAGAACCATGTTCAAAAATTCACAGTATATATTTTATTCCATGTCTCTGTTAGCGTTGGTATATCATTTACCATTTACCATGCATCAGTATCATCTCAAAATGTGTCAATCCAAGCTACTGTATAATTTTGTTAAATTTGTATTCATTTTATAGCATCTCTGTGCAAAATATTCTCATCACAACTTGTTACATGTAATCTGTCCAATAATGCTGACAAACTGTTATGAACGAAAATCTCCTCCACGGTATGGGAAATATGAGACACCTTTTGTACCACTATCCACTGCAGTGGAGGTCCAAACATTTTTACTTCACATATCGGTGAACACAAAAGTTACCCATTAAAAATTGCTTTACATAAACAAACAATAGAAATGTGATCTGGGCTCAGTACATTCACAAAAAACAATGACATGGAGGAACCTGCAATAATGGTTGTTCTACCATTTATCTTCATTAATGGATAATGAAAGAGAAGATGAAAGAGATGATCAACTCTAAACCTGTATCTTGACTTTCTACATTACCCTTGTTAGGCTTTATCCCTAATCCTTGAAGCCACAGTGATAGCTTAATCAAAGGTGGGGTTGCAGGTGATCCTCACTAACAAAAACTCTGGAAATGTGGTTTCTCATTCTCACGTAAAGTTGTCATCCCAAGCAAACATGACTCTTCAGGAAGGTCTGCTCAGGAAGCTCTGCTCAATAAGCTTTGTCAGCATGCTAGGCAAAAGGGTAGTGTGAAGGTTGAGTCAAGGTACAGTACAACACATTTACTATAGTTGCAAAAAAGATCATTCAATCAACGCATCAAAAATCACAATGAATTGTAGTTGCTGAAATGCTTCTGACTATGCATATAACTGCTGATCATGAATTCTGCATTATTTGTGAAAGAAAGAGACCATGGAGGATAATGATTCTCCTTCCAAAGCATGGGAACTCTTTGAAAGTGTTTGTAGATGCTAACTTATTGTGAATACAAAATCTTACAAAGTCACACAGTATAGAGCCGAAACCTGTAGTGGCAGCAATCATGACTCTAACACAGTGGAATCATGTCCATAAATGTTTATAGTCAAGATTAAGGAAAAATAAATATATACTTATTTCATTTTTGGTCTGCTGGTCTTAGTGAAACACACAATATGGCTGGACATATATAGGTAGTGAAGAGGGCCAGATGGCCGCATCACGCACAAGAATATGGCCGGGATGCCCGCCAACCCCTCCCAACACATTTCCCCAAGAATGGGAAGTCGGACAATAGTTGAACTTTTGGAAGGCGGGAGGGAGTCACCCTCCCGGCCGTATTTATTAAAATATGAAACAAAATTTAAAACATTAAATAAAAGTTTCATCATTATGCATTATGTACAATTTGTCATTTATTACATTTCGATGCAGTCATGTACTTTTGGCTAACATCCTGAAAATGCATACACTCTAACTCAAATTGTACATCCTAGCATTAAGGGCCAACGGCAAGGTCTTAACCGGTGTCAGATCCCTACTACCAGACTCCCGCCCTCACGGTGTGAGCGGCGCATGCGCAGAGGACTGTACCCTCATTGCCAACTGTAACTTCCCTTGTCGTGGTGGGGGCCCCCTTTCTACTCGACGCCATCTTAAGGGTCGTCCGAGTTCCCGTATGAGGTCTCTGTAGGAAGGACAGCGTGGACTCTCCCCCCATCCCCACACTCTCTATCCGCCGTCGCGGATATCCGGCCCCGGGAAATTAGTAGGAGGGGCATCTAACCGCCTCCCCCCCTGGGAGGGGCCCCATGGCCATCTCCCCCTAGGCGCCCCATCCTTAGTGGGTGCCGCCTCCCCGTGGAAGGGGCCAATGGCCGTCTTCCCCCGGGCGCTCCCATCCATTGTGGGTGGCGCCCCACTCTAGGGACCTTGAAATTACTGCTCACCGATCATGACCTTACCGCCACAGACCGGATAGTTGACCGACTATCCGGTCCCCCCAAATCCTCCTAAAGGTCATGCTTCCTCAAACCCCTTAGCCATGCTACGAAGTCTCCTATGAGTAAGTCATTCCCCTCCCTGGACAGGTGAACCCCATCGTTCAGATACATTTGATTACCCCGAATACACCCATGAGGAATGTTATGCAACTGCGCAGAACGGAACAATCTACCTATTTTATTATTGACCCGTTTAACTGAATGGTTCAGTGCTGACACCGAAAGGCCCCCCTGCCACATCTTCCTAGGAATCATGTGGGACCAGGCAATCGTACACCCCGGGACTCTTTAAGCCAACCAGCTAACCGCCGACAAAATTTGTTCAAGTAATACTCGTCTACCCAGTGTCACCAAGTCGTTGCCTCCCAGGTGTACTATGACTACAGATGGCGGTGACCTATACCGCCCTAGAAGCCCCTCGAAAAATGATTCAAAGTGGTCAAAAACGAGCCCACCCTTCCCATGGAAGGACACTCTGAACCCGTATACCCCAGGTGCGTGAATCGCGTCACCTTCCTTGAATACGTCGCCGGCGCACCTCACGTATGAGTGGCCCACGACCCATACCATCCTCTCTCCAGTCGGTGGCCTCTGACCGCTGGTCTCCTGGTGCTGGGTCGACCTCAAATTCCGCCCCGCGTGACAGGCTCGCGAAACTGTAAAGTAAACAAAGACAGAAAACGTGAGTGCATGTCACAACATGTGCAATCGCACATACCTCTTGAAGCAATTCGAGGACCAACGGCCCAATTGTTTCACTTCCTCAGCACTCTGACCCCTGGCTGTAGCCTCAGTAGCAGCCCCTATCCTAAAGAAGTGGGTCCCAAAATCGCACGGGTCCATGCCCGCGTCAGCGATTGACAGTGCTAGCACCCTCTGAAACTGAAATCTCGTCAGTGGAGTGCCATCCTTGTGTCGGAGCAAACTCCCCCCCCATGTGGCCGCCCTTAGCGCCAAATAGTCTTCCACACACTTCAACGGGCAGATGGGGGACCCACGCTTGCGCTGTATGACCACACTGTTTCCCATAGCCCTCTGGTCAGTCTTGGACCTGGCTATCATGATCACCATCGAATCACCCCTTATTTGGATGTGATCCCTGCACTAGCCTCCCTCCATATCTCTCTTGTTCCTTGCGACAAGTTCGCTCACCCTCATAGCCCCATGGAATGCCAATGTGAACGCTGCCCGGAACAGAACTGCTTCAAAAATGGGAGAAACACGTCTCATCCAGCTTTTCTAAAAGCAGAGACAGTCTGTCTAAGCCAATTGGGTGCCTCGTATCTTGCTTGCAACTCTCAAGGCGCTGCCAGCCGCGAAGGGCTTTTTTCACCAAATAGGAACCTGTAGGGTCTTTTATGCCGTGTACCTGGGCCATGAATGAAATGGCCGCCCTATGCCTACTGGCCGTTGCCGCTGATCGGCCCTCTCTGTGCAGCGCTACCAAGTACCCCAGGAAGGATTCCTCCTGACCCCAGTTCTGACTCTCTGTGGGACCCAAATATGTGCAATAGGAACGAAACGCTCCTTCGTATGCTTTCCTTGTCCTGGGGGCTAAACTCGCTGCCACGAGGTCTTGTAATCCGGGGCACCGATTAGCCATATTGTTTAGGGGAATGGTGCTGCCTCTAGGTCCGCTGTGGGTAGATAACCCCTGAATGCCTGCATATGTGAACGAGAGAGTGCATCAGCCGCATGATTCAGTACACCTGGCACATGTTTCGCCCTGAACTGTACATTCAATCTCATGCAAAGCAGCACAATTTCTTTCAACAATCTCAAGATCAATTTGCAGCGTGCTGCCTGTTGGTTAATGCACTCAACAACAGTCATATTATCAGACCAAAACACCACTGAGCGGTCCCTGAAGTCGTCAGACCATGTCATCAGAGCAACCCAGATGGGGAATAACTCCAGGAAACCAATGTTACTTGTGAGACCGTTGGAGTGCCACCATGTTGGCCATGTTTGTGCCGACCATCGATTACCTAAGATGGCGCCAAAACCCACACTCCCTGCTGAGTCGGTCCATAGACCTAGTTCATCTGAAGATTCCGGCGGGGAGTTCCACACGACTCGACCGTTGAAGTCCGCCAGAAATGCCATCCAAATACGCATATCCTGGCGAACCTCCCCTGACAGTCTCGTACGGTGGTGACCCTCTTTGAGACCTACCATAGCTTGCGCGATAGAGCGCGAAAAGGGGCGGGCCATAGGCATCACCCTCAAGGCAAAATTAAGCTGACCCACTGTTTGTTGTAACTGGTGCAGGGTCACTTTATCCCCACTCAGGCATTGCATCAAGGAAGCCCGAAACTTGACCACTTTTTCCATTGGCAATCGGAAACACCCCTCCACAGAATCGAGTTCAATTCCCAGAAACTCCAGTGAAGTAGATGGTCCAACCGTCTTACCTGGTGCCAATGGAACTCCAAATTCACTCATGAGGATGCAGAAATCATACAGCGCCTGCGCGCAGTTCGTATTACCGGCTGCCCCCAAAAACAGGAAGTCATCCAGATAATGCATAACATGTCTATGCCCTGTAGCCTCGTTGAATGCCCATTCTAAAAAACAGCTAAACATTTCAAAATACGCACAAGAAATGGAGCAACCCATGGGCATGCATTTATCCATGTAATAACTTCCCTGAAATGCAAAACCTAGCAGGCGCTGATCCTGCGGGTGCACCGGAAGCAACCGGAACGCTGATTCGATATCACATTTCGCCATCAGCGCCCCAGGGCCTAGGTGGTTCAACATGGCCAAGGCATCGTCGAACGATGCATATAGTAATCCACAAACTTCTGGGTCAATGGTATCATTCACCGAGGAACCCCTAGGAGCAGAAAGGTTATGTATGAGCCTAAACTCCCCTGAGTCCTTCTTCGGGACAACCCCCAACGGAGAACAGATGAACTCAGCCACCGGCAGGCAACGAAAGGGCCCGAACACTCGCCCTAAACTGACTTCTTTTGCTATTTTCTTTTCTGCCACGCCTGGGTTGTGCTGTACCGATAACTGGTTTCTACAAAAGGAGTTCCCCCGAATATCCCCCGCCGGGATGTGGAAGCCATGTAAGAATCCCTTCCTCAACACCCCAGCGGATACATGATCAGGGTATTTGTTTAACCAAGGAATCATAACCATGAGATCAACGGGTGTAGGCAATCGGTCACAAAACTCTACCTCACTCCTGCTTAGACCCGCCTTTACACCCCGTCCCGCCAATTTTTGATCTACATGCACTTTCCGGGTGTGAGGAATTCCCACAGCCGGCACACACATGCTTAAACTTGCATGTCCCCTGTGGTCTGTTACAGTTGCCTCTATTGAAGCCCCAACAGACCCCCCCTTTTCCGCCATTCCCGCCAACTCTAGGCTGGTAGCCCCCCCCTGTGCCTGCCCAAAAGGGCACCCCGGGCTTTTGGCGGACCACTCCGGACCCGCTCCCGCCTGGCGAGGACGTACCTGTCGCCCCTGGCAGGAGCTGCTTGTGCCATGACACCGAGTCCAAACAATCCCAAGACAAAGAAGCGTCAAATTCTTTTGCTTTACGGAATTTCATGTCATAGCCTTTCCATTCTTCCCCCTCATACATTGAATAGAAATCCATAATGCGATTCTGATAGCAAATCAAATCAGTCATAACCTCGGGTTTACGTTCCCCCATCACTGCGGTAAATATAGAGAAGGCCTTAACCCAGTTCGTCACTGTCTCGTCCACCCTGAACTCGGCCATCTTGGCGCGCCAGACACTCGGGTGCCACAAATCTTTCTGCGTTTTAGCATACTCCATCTCGCGATGGTCAGTTAACAATGAAAACATGTTGACATACTTGTCTCCCCATATTAACTCTTTCGTGGCCATGGGAATGTGCTGTGCAACCTTTTCCCGCCTTGAGGGTATTGAGCCCTCCCCCGCCATCGGCAATGCGAGCTTACCCGGATCGGCCGTTGCTGCCGCCGTCTTTTCCTGACCAGCTGCTGGTACTCCAGGTGCCACCTGTGGGGGAACAAGAGGAACACTCGCCTTTGCAACATCTCTCGATTGCCGCAACTGCTTTATTAATACTCTGGCTTCTTCGGCCGGATCTCCCAGGGTCACTGTGCCCCCGACCTTTGTTTTGAGCCATGCCGTCAACTGTGCGGCCAATTCTGGGGGCATTTCATCATCCTCGGTCGAGGTGATCACCACCGGGATAGGCTGGCCTAAATCTGGTTCCTGAACCGGGTTACCAGCTGGTACGAGGGGGACGATGGAGGGTACCTCTGGGACCGGGACCCCCCCCCCGAAACCGCCCTTTCTTTGACCCGCTTCCCTCTTACCCCGGGGACGACTCCCGGCAAGGCCGGGCCTATCACCTTTTTCGGCTGACCTGGGTCGTTCAATGCGGCCAATTGCTTCTTCACCTCCGCTAGACCTCTACCGAGCGATTGGACTTGTCCGAGCTTTCGGTCCATACAAGCCATCCGGTTCGACAACAGGCGTAACACCCTCTCCGTCTCGGAACCCTTTCCTGCTTTCTTGTTAGGCATGGTTTCGAGTCTTCCGCCCTTGGTCGATCCACGAGGTCCTGAAATCTGTGGGCCCTCGAAACTGAAAGAGAAAAACCAATATTAACAAGTTCAAAATTGCTGCTTGTTCCGTCGAGGGCTCACGGGCAACGAGTGGTGCAGCCTTCCGATCCGAGGAACAAGAGGACGCTCCTCTGGATTCCCGCTCCTTTATTCTTCTGCGGGAGGGCGTGTACCCGTCCCCGGTACGCCTACGGGGCGTGGTCGTCTTCTGTTGAGGTGTCTAGGACAACCCCTCTTGGGCGGGGGTAGGCGCGCCCCGGCTACGCCGCTTCGGGCATACCAGCCGGGCCACGCCCACCCCGCCCAAAATGGCTTCCCGGGAGGTTCGGGGCACCCATCCATACGTTCGGGGGGACCGAGCGGTCGCCCCTTTCCATGATCGCCATATGACCACACAGCCACATTCTGGCATCATGTAAGACCTCTTCTGCTTTCTGGATCTGGTTATCATGCACACCTACAAGATACCGGAACTGCAAAACAAAGTTTGTGATGCATTGCACAGTACACATACAACGTGGGGAAAGTCTTGAAGTTGTTTTTTCATCACAATGGAAGGCACCACTTCCAGTGCAAAACTTACTGCTTCTGAGAAAGCAAATTCCCTTGCACTATGGCGCAAGGGTGTGTTCATTGGTGCATGGCTGAGAAAAGAGCACCATATAGTAGTAGTTATGGTTCATTTTGTCTATCTCCATTTGATGCAAGGCAGTGCAGCAACATTGGTGCTGCTCTGTCTTGCATCAAAATACAGTAAATATGGGCCCCAGTTTCTTTGTTTGTCTTATCAACAGTGGGACCTACATTTCTCCAGATCCTGGTATATATATAATTGTATTTAATTATAAATTAATGTATACATTTTCATTACTCCCTCTTTCTTTACTGCTTTAGCATCCTGTTTTAGTAGGAGCAGTAAGTCAAATGCAATGTAGTGCAATCCTGGTCAGCTATAGCCACTGAGAAGAGTATGTCATCAGGTGTCCACCTGCTCTTGAGAATCCTTGGTGGAGAGGGATGCATTTTGTGGTCTTGCATTCTCCTCTGGGCCCTACCTCATGACAGGTCTCACAAAAGCGCAGAAGTACTGCAATCCTTCATTTAAAGTAACCAGCTGCAAGCAATACTGTTATTCTTGGTGTGGTTTTCCCTGTCTTTTTGCCTCTACCTCCTGTATTTTTGACTGTATGCTGGGTTTTGTTTTTGGTAGCTTAGTCACTCTGGGCACTTTGCCACTGCTGATCAGCACCAAAGTGCTTCCTGTGTAAATTGTAACTCTGATTGGTTCTTCATGATTGGCATAATTGATTTACTGGTAAGACCCTAGTAAATTGCAATGTATGTGCCCAGGGACTGTACATCAAATGTTACTTGTGGGCCTGCAGCACTGATTGTGCCACCCACACTAATAGCCTTTTAAATCTGTCTCACACCTGCCACTGCAATGGCTGCATGCACAGTTTTTAACTGCCTTGTCGACCCCCTAACCTTCCCTTTCTTTTCTTACATATCAGTCACCCCTAAGGTAGGCACAAGGTCCCTCCATGTGCAGGGTGTAGTGCATGTTAAAGTTAGGACATGTACTAATATTGCAAGGACAAGCTCTCCCACAGGCTATCATTGGAGCAGCTTTGGGACATTTTGCAATGTATTTCATTTAACATAATGTAGATTTTCCTAGTAGTTATGATGGAAAGTCTTAATTTTAATAAAGACACGGAGGTGAGTATTATGCTTTCTTATCTGGCTTTAATTATAATAGCAGCCAAGATAAGTAAAACACTACAGTTCCCAGGGGGCTCAGAGAACAACTGGCCAATGGGACTGCAATGAAAACGAAACCTAATGACCAATCAGAGCATGTCAGCTTAGATAACGTCACTACTGACCGCGGAGCTTCCTTTTTTCGCTGCTGAGCAGCTCGGATAAAGTCAGAAAACAGTGGAACAATCGCCAAACTGGTCCATGACCATTTGTAGTGTTTTCACTGTGTTACTGTGTGTGCTTTGTACAAATACTTTACACATTGCCTCTGGGATAAGCCTGTCTGCTTGTGCCAAGCTACCAAGGGAGTGAGCAGGGGTTATCTAAGTGTGCTATCCCCTTATTCTGAAGAGAAGGATGGGTAGCTAGTTGGACAGGGTGCACAGCACTGCCAACTAGAGAATACCATTTCAAACAAATACATTCAAGCTTGTTGCTGCAGCATTCTTCTCAACTTGTATGCAGTTATGAAGACTTTGTGGAAAGCAATGTGTAATATTCATCACTGCAATTCCCCTTGTGCTTCTTCCGTGAAGTTGCAGGGTGTTGCACCAGAGGCTGTCCAGTCATTGCAGATAATTCAGAAAATGATTGACTCTTTGGTCTTTATCTCCTGAAACCAGATTCCTGATCCCAAACATGTAAAGAATGCTCCAGACGACTACATCAAGGGACCAATTCACAAAGCGAAATCTACATGTGCAGATTTACTAGTAGTAAATGTACTCTTAAACTTTTGAGCAACTTTACTATTTTGGAAAAAATCTGGGCATGAAGTTAATCAAAAATGTAGACTTACACATCTCCACCTCCTGAAAGAGGGGGTGGAGCCAAATTTATGTGTGTAAAGTTACTATTGATAAAAAAGCAATAGTATAATCCTCACCACACATGGCAAACTTCTAATACTACAACACTCTCACATAGAAAATAATAGAGGTAGTGATCTAAATAGAACCCCATAGGAAATAAGGTTACATTAAAGTAAATTATTCACATATTTAAAAATATAAATACATATAATTTAATGCCAACAAAATCCAAAATAAAACACGATTTCATTCTATTTTTAAATATTTAATCAGACTTTTGGTTTAAAATAGAATGCAACAATATTTTTTCATTATAATTAGAATACTTTTAAATAGTTCCATGGAATTATTTAAAATTCATAAAAGAAAATATATATTTTTTTTATTTGAGCTGGGATTTATTTTTTAACAAAACAGTAATTAAAAGAACACAATTTTATGTAACATATTTAAATGAACTACATTTTTATTCTAAATGAAGTTAATGGTATTATAGCATTTGTTTTATGTTACTGTACATTTACAAAAAACATGTAAACTTAATTTACAATAGTATTTTACATAAAATATTTTTGCATTGTTTTTCAAAATATAATACTATTTTTTTTACTTTTCCATATACTTTACCATATTGAGAGCCCCACTTGACTGTGAAGACTCCCTATGCTAAAATGTAGGGAAAGGCATAACAGTTTATTTAACTCAAACAAAATATTTACAAATATTTCTATGTTAAATATTGTTCAGAATAGAAATACTTTCATATAATCATATACATGTAGAACAAAAGAAAATATGATTCTGTTCTAATAACTCATTTTAAATTAAAATGCAATTATTTGAATATGTGAAATGATATTACAAATGTTTATCAGAAATGTAATATATGAAAAATCCCACCAACATTAAAAATATTTTTTTTTCAAATGATTTATTAATAATTATATAGAAGTCCTCTATAGAATTAACTCAATGTAATTTAATTATATGTTAATAAAACATAATTTTACCTTCATTTTAAAAAGAAAACAATGTTTAATAAAATATGTTAAGTAGAATGCATGTTCTATTTTTATATTTATTTTACATTATATTAAAATGATTTATATTTTTAAATTTTTTAAATACATTTATTTAATTTAGCATAATTTCTTATGAGGTTTTATTTTAAGTTTCTGCCTCAACTTTTTTTCCACGGGAGTATGTTACAGCACCTGGGAGGGGCCATGGGTGGTGCTGGAATTCTCCAGCCTCGAACTGGAGTACATTGACTACACGTTTGTGTTCTTTTAAAAAACCCTTATCTTCTAAAGTCAACAGAGGAAGCTTTTCAAATGCTGCATTACAACCAAAAGAATTCACAGAAACGTTTATGCTAAAATGTCATCTCCCAATGTAACTAACAACCGTAAATTGTTACTACTTGCTTGCAAATTCCTCTTTAGACATGAACAGCATTAAATGATGCATTGTTAAATTGCATATAAAATAACTACTCAAACAGCATTCAATACTCTTTCTCTTAGAAAATCTATAAATTGGATTGCAACCTCACAGCACATACACATAATCTCAAATTATTGCACTAATTCAGCCTATAAATCTAGATATACTTATCTGCTCAGAAGCAGCAAACAAAAAAGGGAGAAGACAGAATGTTGAGAGGCTTTATGGACAGGATGTTCTGGTTCACGTTATGAGTAATATAATGTTCTTTAATAGAACTTTGTAATGTGTTTGCTGCTTGGGGGTAATAAATAAGAGATCTTTAGCTTTGTGACTTGCCATAAAATTCAAGGAGCTATTACAATGGGTGGCCATCTTTGATTTTGGAACACACAATAGTGGAGACGATTTTTTAAGTGAAGTTGGGCACCCATGAGGAACATCCTGATTAATTATAGGAAAGAATTTTCACTTTGTGAGTCGTTCCTTGTATCGTGCGCTTGTTTGTCTGGATTAAGGACATGCTGAGGAGTGCGTGTTTGCCACAGTTTGAAAGTTGTAACGTAAGAGAAAAGAATATGCTTCTCCTTTATTAAAAGTAAGGAGTGATAACAAAGAGGTTTTTGGTTTTAGCCTGCAGTGTAGCAGAAGAGCTGGGAGTGCAGAAGGATGACAGAGTAAAGGATATTGTGAGGAAGGAGCTATAGGATACAGTTCAGGAAACTGTAAAATCAATTTTAAAGGATGGTAGGAAGAGGAGAGTCTACAATAATGAGGAGCTGACATTTTGGTCATTGTCTGATGAAGAGGTCAGTACAAATAGAGGTCTAGAGGGTAAGTGTATTAAAAAAAGAAGACATATGCCTGTGGAGGAGGTGTCTGAATCTGGATTTGGAGCCCAAAGTGGCTAACAGGGAAAAGGTATGTGAAGTGACATTGAAAAAGACAGAATGCAAAAGAAAGGGTATTAAGATGTATCAAGTGAGAAGAATGGGATGAATAATAGGATGAGAATATTTTTTAACTTTTTATTGTGTTGTATGGCGTTTAAGGATCCAAGCGTAATTTACCGATTCATGCCCTTATATAGGTGTAATTCACATTGCCAGTATATAGACATAGAAATCATACCCATATTTAGACATAACCAAACCAGTCCAAAAACAAGCATGGCTACTTCCACTAGTTCCAAAAAGCCACAACGATTTCTTGGAAAACTCGGCTTCAGCAGTCAGGGACATCCCCCTACTTGAATATTGATTTGTCCTAGAAATCATGGTGTTTTCAAAGAACTACCATTCCCTTGGGGTTCTTTGGTGACGATATTATGTCCGACTTTATGTCAAACTAGGCACCTTCAAGGTATAAATATGCCTACACTTGCCCTAGCAAACACACGGTAATTCGGAGCAGCTCGGCTATCTACTTGCCTGACGCAGCTCGCTACATCAAGTGCCGAAGGAAGCCGACCCTCCAGCTGACACACTGACAGAGAGGCTGCCTTTCTCTTGCTGCGAATCCAACTCCGGTGTTTCCAAGCTCCCCTCGCGGGGTGTTGGGTAATCGAGTCCCAAGACAGAGACACCAGAGCTCCTTCATTCTAAAACCAAGGTACGGAGCTGATTAGGCCCTAAGAGAAATCTTGGTTAGATTCTTGGCAAAGACAAATTAAACCTATGCTACACCTCACTTACTTCTTCCCTCATACTAGACTTAAGTTAGGTACATTGGGGTAGGCGTATTTTAGAAGCACCAGTTGAGCACTTTTTAGCCTTTGTTATTTATGTATGTATTTATCTATGGTTTAGACACCATACAATGCTTTTACAGTATTATTTTATTATACTCTTCTTAGTGTACGGATTATACTTTGCAACCAGTATTATGATTGTTGCAGTTTATTTCACTTGTCTGAGAAAGAAGACTATTCAATAAACCCTTTTATTGAAAACGCCCGTCTCTCTATTTCTCCGCACCTCTGATGAAACAAAACATGCACGATTGTAAAATATCTATCTATTGTTTCCACAACTCTGGAGATCAGTTTTATTCTTGGGGAAACAAAGTTGTAATGTTTATGCGGTTTTCAGAAACTAATCCCTTCTTGTTTATTTGAGAAAGTTTATAGTGACCTCTGAGCTAGCTGGCACTCAGAATTAAGTCTAATATATTCGATAGAGACCTAGTAGACCTAAGTCTTATGTCAAATCTATAGGATATGTTATTCCAAAGCCTATTAGTAATATAGGAACTACACTACAATAGTGACCATTACTCAGGTAAAGAATTTGGTAATGTTGATGAAGTTAAGGTTGTAGCTGACAAATCGGTTAAGGGCCAAATAAGTCACAAATTGTTTATCCCAAAGGATGTAAGACATTGAGAAGTATGGATTGCTGGCCACTGAAGCATGTGGCAGATTATATTAGGCAGAAGATCAGGAAACCTCTAGAAAGAAAGGAGAGAAATGTAATGTGAGCGGAATGTTCTAGACTAGTTGTGGGGGAGGAGGAGACTATGACTCCGAATTTAGATCCGGAACTGATCACTTATTTGTTTAAACTAGGAAGAAATCCTAGAAAAGGATTGGATCCAAAGGCACACATTTTTGATTTAGTGGAAGAAACATATATTAAAGGAAATTACATAAACATTTGGCTTCTGAGAGGTTGGTGTCAGAGGGCTATATGCTTTCTAGGGAATGCAAATGCATGTCTAATTGCCAAGAGAAGAAGAGAAGAGAAGAAGGGCAGTATTGTTGCGAATAAGTCCAAAGTTGGGTGATTTTGCTTGAAAAGGGACCTCTGAGGAGGTGGTTTGGTGAAGGGATGATAAGATCGATTGGTAAATATTAAGCCAGGGTGGTAAACTCTGTTCTGCTTGCGAAGTTTCCGGAATTCGGGCACTCTGTGGAGGAATGCAGAGTTCCTGAATTTCAAGATTCAGGCACGACAGGGAGGTTTTTTTGTGTTCACGTGCTTGGTTTTTCTTTTGGTTCTCAACGTGAGCACCAAGATTCTGGGGCCACTTGTGTGCATGGGCAAGACTTCTTGCACCGCTAGCGAGCTCTCGCGAGACTTTGCGCTCTCTCACACAGCTTCCAGCTGTGACGGGGCCAATCTAGTATTATTCTTAGTGCTGATCGCAATCGCAAATGGAGCGTTCAAGCAGCTTTTCTGCTGGAGATGCAGCTGAGAGGCATTTGAAGTAGATTTTCTTCTCAAACTAGCTGTTGGAGTTGTTTATTTTATGTGAGAAGCCATTTTTAAAAAAACTTTTTTTTCAAACAGGAAGTAAGTGCCCCCAGAGACTCCAACTGCTTCCTGTTCCTGTCCCGGTACAAAAGGGGGTGGTGATGGAAGGAGCATCTGAGCCAATCAAACACTCACACCCAGTCAAAAGATCTGGGTTTGATCCATCACCGTTCTTTAGCCCACTCTGCCACCCCAGTTCAGACATGGCTATATGCAAATCAGTCTGACCCTGTGCCTCATAGGAACAGTCCAGCCGAACTACCAAGCCCCTTTTGTACCTGTTCCTGTCCAGCAGGCTCCTCCCAGTGCTTTAGCCATCTCTTGGTCACTTTTCACTGGAAATTAGAGCTGGGAGTATCACTCTCCTTGTCTGCTGCATTTATACCATTGGATCTCAGAACTTTGTATTAGAGATTTCATAAGTAAGTTAAAAAACTAGTGTATAACGGTGTAGTTTATTTGATGGGGGCATGCACCTGGATTTATTTGTACATTTAGTCAATTTATTAAATTTATAGTGGTGGGTGGCCTGCAGGTTCTGTAGGGGCCTAGTTATATTTTTGTATTTCATTTTTATTCTCTTGTAAAGGAAAAATGTTGCATAGTGTACTACATTTTCTCCACGTCTTTTAGTAAATTTGTAATATCGATTTAATTCACTATGTGGCCTAGTCTGCCAATGGGACCTTCTGGTCAGTTGACCCTAAACCAGTCATGGGTGCATGATACAACTGTTTGGGTGGTGTCTGTTGAATTTAAACATCATTTAGGCCATGGATGGCACGGGAATAAAATATAAAATGTATTGTTTTGTGGTATTTCACTTTTTTCCTGCAAACAGTATATAGGTGAGGTAATACCTTTGGAGAATGTGTGCTGTTGTAAAATGTTACTCCCTGTTAATTTTCATTTTCACCATTGCTGAATTAATGCTGTGATATCTGTGTTACAATCCCTCATTTGTCTGGCCAGTGTGTGTGCCATAGACCATCATTTGTCTTTGTTCCCCATGCCATGTGACCAGGGGCCATTTTGTGTAGTCAGTGTCCATAGGCCTGCATGTGTTCTTTCTTTTCCAGGCCTCCTTCTTGTTGTTGTGACCATGTGGCTGGTGCCCATTTTGTGTAGCCAGCCAGTGTGCTTTTGTCATAGGCCTGCTTGTCTTCTTTGTTGTGGCCATGCCTTCTTGCCGGTTGTTGTTCTTCTGACCATGTGGCTGGGGCCATTTTGTGTAGCCATCCAGTGTGATTTTGCCATAGGCCTACATGTCCTTTTGTTGTGGTCATGCCTTCTTGCTGGTTGTTGTTGTTCTGACCATGTAGCTAGGGGCCTTTTTATGTAGCCAGACTGTGTGTTCTTGCCATATGCCTGCATTTCTCCTTGTTTGGCTATGCTCCTTGCTCTGTGTTAACTTTTGTTGATGACCACGTGGAACTGGTAGGCAGCCATTTTGTGCATAAAAGCCTTCCAGACAGAGTGGGCCATTGTCATTGGCTTGCCTGGATGTTCGAGATTGATAGCAGTTTAATAAATTAATATGCTTGCAGATAATTTCAACTATCTTTATTTTTTATGTTATTTGTTTATTTCTATTTTTTCATTGAGATTTTTTGAAATGTAATTGTAATTAACCCTGGGCGAAGCACTACGCTACGCTCGCGTAGTTTGCGAAGTTTGCGCAACTTCGCACTACGCGAGCTGCACGTAGCACAGTGCGAACACGCGTAGTGTAGCGTAGCATAGTGCAGCGGTCATTTTTTGCTTGTTCGCGGTCCTCAACGTCATGTTCGCGACCGCGAGCAAGCAAAATGACATCCCGGCGAGATTCTCAACGCGGGGAGGTCAGGTTTCTCAGGTTGCGCATGCTCGCGACCGCTCGCAATGAGAAACTATCAGTTCGCGTTGAGAAAGCTGCCGCTCGAGTAAAGATCTACTCGAGCAGCAGAAAACTACAGCTCGCACTGTGCAAGATGCAGTTTTCAATGATTGCACAGTGCCGGATGCTTGTCCGCACTGTGCAGTCATTGAAACCACATCTTGCACAGTGCGAACATGATACTATGCAGCTCGCGTAGTGCTACGTGAAGTTCGCGTAGTGCGAAGTGCACTTCGCGTAGCTTCACGTAGCGCTACTTCGCGAACTACGCCCACCCTTAATGTAATTTTCTTTTACATAACAATAAATACATATTTTTTATTTTAATGTTTTTTTTATTTTAATGTAAACATTTTTTCCCCCATTTTGCTAACATCTGATATGAACCCCATGACTGGTATATGTGCACTTAATACAAAATACAGATGGCCCATTATTTGAACCTGGGGAAGCAAATGATATTGTAGGGTAACAGTAGTTCATCTAAGGCCAAAAATTGGTCCGGAAAAAATCAAAAGCTTTTGATATAATAAAGTGTTAGTCACTTAACCAAGGGAAAGAGGTATACTATCAAATAAAGGCCAGTGGGAGCAAAAATAATCAAGAGATCAAACAGGCGGACGGGACACACATAGGCATTGATATAATCCAACATTTATTGGTATTATATCAATACTTTTAGAATATAGTTCCTGTGCTCACAAGCAGTGAAAAATATGATGTGGCTAGGGAGAGTGACTTTTCCCTGGATGTGATTGACCTTCACAAAGCTTACTTAGTGAAAATGAATTAACCTGTATTGTCCACTCCAATGATCCACCTGTTCTTTTCATCATCTAGGATGGCTGCCTAGCCAATTGTTTGATTTACCAATCTGTTGCTTCCATTAAAGGAGAGATAGTGTATCTACCACTGTGCTTGGAGTAGAACAGTTAACCATTGCAGCAATAAGCGATCAGATTTTTGTGTGACTGTGAGTGATTATTGATGTGGAGGCCGACAGTGAGGCATGGGTGTGTTGAACTGTTAGGACATTTTTTGAGATGATTATTGATTTGCAATGTTTGGGGATTGAGTGATGGGCAATAATTATTTTTCCCTGGAGGTGATAGGCCCTTTCCCAGTTAGCCAGATTTAATTGCAGGGTGCTCTCCTTTTTTCTGGTTCTTCAGAGAACAGAACAGTCACTTCAGTCAACCTATGCAAAATACTGCAATTCTCTTTCTCTGCTTTCTCTTCTACAGCAGTGCACTCAACGTCTATCTTACTCGGGTCATCATGACTTGTATGGGATGGAGTTACTCTGAGTCAGTAGAAGGATAAAAGAAGAACTCAGGGCGGGAGCTGTGGGACTACCTCATCAATGACTAGAAGAAAGAAGTTATTAGTTATCAAGTTCAGTTCAAAATTAAACCAAGAGTCCGAGGCCTAGTACTCAGCTATGTGGAATAGAGAAACGTGAGTTTGTGAATTACTTCTGTGTGTGTATGTGTGTGTGTGAGTGTAGGTGTGTGTGTAGGTGTGTGTGTGTGTGTGTGTGTATGTGTTTGTGTGTTTGTGTTGGACTTGTGAGAAAAGTGAAACTCTGAGTGCCCCTCTTGTAGTTTTTGCTCAGTCTCTGAGTCTTCTTGATACACTCCTCATGAAACTTTTCTTCCTTTTGTCCTTCTCCAGGAGTCTAAAATACAGTTTCTCTTTTGAACTCAGCAGGCTTTCTACTAGTCTCCTGCATGAATTAAAAGCAAAAGCTAGCTGAGCTCAACAACTCTCCTGCTTACCTACCAGACCAGTCCAGACCGGTACCAAAGAGTGGACATTCCCCAGGAGAATGCAGATGCGCCACCTAATTTTGCAACACAGTATAATTTTTCTTTTAACGATCATATTAAGAGGAGTGGGCTGGTTTACTCCCCAACCTAAAAGAAAGAGCATTTAGATATCTGATAACTTGGGTCTCAGGGGCAGAAGTACTGTTTGCAATGCCTTTTTCTGTACTCTGTCATAATCATTTCTTTGTTTTCTTCTAACAACAGATTGATGACGAATGATATGCTGCTGCCTATTGCCCAGATGAATGTTGTCCTTGTGTTGTAGTGTTTGTCTTTATCACACCATTCCTCAAATCCCCTTTTTCATCAATTCATCAAACCCCTCAACCTGGTTCCCCGGGCTATGTGATTTATTAAGGTGTGACTTAATTTCTACCATCAATGGATCACACACTTGGTGGGCCAGAAGTGTTGAAAGCAACACCAACTAACTATAGAATATTCTAAGCAATAGCCCACTCCAGTCGATTACCAACCTGCGCAAGTGGGCTGAATTGCTGATGTAGATACTTTCATTCTTTAGCATTCTTCACTGTGGCTAAAAACACACACATCTTTCTGCAATAAAATCCTGCATCCTGTTAGTAAACAGACAGATTAAGATGTGAAATGTCTGACAGTCTTATGGATTTGCGCTGAAGAGTGTCTGATTTAAATGACATTATGTGTAGAGCTGAATCTTCAATTTATATGGCTAAAATGTAAATTGTACAGTGCGTTGTTAAATAATGCCCATGTGGGCAGAATTGGTAATCGGAATAGATATAGTGATTCCCTGATGTTGTCAATGCCATTGTTGATATTGCTCTTGCATGTCATCATTACAAATGTAATGTAAGTTCACCAAGGCGGGTTGCATGCTTTTAACTATTAAAATTGTTGGCCTTTAAAGAGAAACGGCATTTTGTCGTTATGTTTATTATGCAATATACCAGTCAAAATAGGCAATGCGATCCTGTTAAATTAAGCAGGCACGCTTGATAGTGAAATTTACTGTCACACGTTCAACTTTCATTTAAGCATGTATAGATAATGAAGTTTTGAATACTTGTGATTTGTTGTGATCTGGTAAACACACTGTAAATAATTGTATGCTGATACAGAGTGAGTTATTTCTGAAATGCAAAGTCTGTATTCACTGTTGTTTAAAGTCCGATCACGTTGAGTTGGTCTGCCTTTGCAAAGTAAAATATCGCTTTGAAAGCATTTGGTGTCCGTGGATGCTGTCACGTAATATGAGGTGAGACGTGTTGGTGCATGTTGAGAGACTCGCCTCCTTGCCGCCAGCCGTCGTCATAAGAGGAAGGGGAATGGCGTTAACAAAGCACTGCACTGTTTCAGCAGTTTGATATATATATTTTATTTATATATATTACCTACTGGCGGTCGCCAGTAGGTATATATAGTTAGGATTTTTTCCCTATGGGATTTTTGAAAATTCTATGTCTAATAACTTTGGCGTTTGTGGATGGAATTGGCTGAAATTTTCAGGAAAATGGAACATTTTGTTACTGAGCAGCCCCTGAAAATTTGGGGGGGGTTCGTCAAGGGGGGGCCGAGAAAAAAAGGGGGGTCCCAAAACGTGTTTTTCCAATGTTAATTTCCATAGGGCGGTTGGCCTCACTTTTAGCCCGAACGGCTGAATGGATTTGCACGAAACTTGGCAAAATTGTAGGGACTGTTAGCCCGATGTGCCTTTGCTAGGTCTCAATATATGTGCTCCAGTGGATTTTGAGAAATTAACGTTCAAAAAAAGATATATATCTGTAAGCGCGCTCTGGGCAGCGCTCCGGTTCGCGTACTTTACGCGTAACGGAACTTCGCGAAGCGAAGCTGATTGGCTCTCCGGTGTCTGTCAACATTCTAAACAGTCCGGAGCGGCCGCCATCTTGTCTCTCGGTAGGATCGAGAGACAAGAGGAGGCCAAAACAAAGGGGGAAATGACCATAAGGGGGCATAGTAGATCCTCCCTGACCCCCTAGGTTTGATGTGGAGGCTTTAAAAGGGCCCCGCAGGGCAAAAAAAAAAAACATTTTTTTTTTTGCGTGGGGAGCGCCCGGTTCGCGAACCGGGAAGCGTTCTGGGGAGCGTACTATAAGGAAAAAAGAATGATAGACTTTTCAAATACTGTATGTTAATTGATTGTTGGTTTTGTTGATTATTTTTTAATTTCTTTATTTTTTAAGCAATTATTTATATTTGTGATTGTGTTTCAAAATTTAATAACATTTCTAACATTTCACTGTCTGAAATGTCGTCATTTTCATTGAACATAGTTTGTAATCTCTGAGGGTGTAAAATGTCCTCATTTTGAAGGAGGTCATCTACTGCTTGCACACATTGCAGTAGTTCTTGGTCCCAAGTTTCATCCATAAATTCTATATAATTTGGATCAATTAATTCTTGGCTGCTCTCTTGCAGGACAATTTGAAATGAAACTTTCTGTTCGCCTTCCATGTTGCCTGAAATTTGGATAAAAAAAATATATATTAGTAGAGATAGGGCACTGTTGGGATTAATTTTAGATAGGCAGTTTTTATCAGTGAATTTATCTTTGGGCAGTGTATAGTATCAGAGTGGAAGTAGGAATATAAAAAAGTGTAAAAAATATATATTAGTAGAGATAGGGCACTGTTGGGATTAATTTTAGATAGGCAGTTTTTATCAGTGAATTTATCTTTGGGCAGTGTATAGTATCAGAGTGGAAGTAGGAATATAAAAAAGTGTATGTGATTTAACGTAAGTAAATTCATAATTATACAAGAGAAACCTAACTCCATCCATAACTATAACAGAGAAGTCTATCTAAATCTATAACTACTACAGAGGGATAGTATATAACTATCAGAAAAAGTTTACCATATTAACTGATAGTGCACAATATACTTCAGTTTTTAAAATAACAACTTACCTTTACAAAGAAGTTGAAGTGATTAGTGAAAATCCAATTGAAATGTACACCAGGAAGTAGTAGTCAAAATGGGTGTGTTTCCTTCTCTTCCTTTATATATATTCAGGTATATAACCAATCAAATGTCAGGTAAAAAAAGTAGAAAATGAAAGTAACATTTTCATTGGTTGTCAATTCCAACACTTCAGATGTGTTTTGTGAAGTAATTTACCTCACGGTATTTAGAGAGGTCTACAGGCTAAATGGCTAAATGGAATTTCAATCAAATTTGTGAAAATGATAGGGATTGGTATGTAGTATGAGCTAATCTATATTTGGTGAAAGTGTCTCCAGTCGTTTTTCTGTAAATTACTTTCCCACCTTTTTTGATGGAGCGCTTCCCGGGGAGTGCCCCGGTACGCGAACTGGCGAGCGCCCCGGTACGCGAACCTGAAGCGTTACGGGAGTCCACCATTTTGTGTTTCGGTCGAATTAAGATACAAGATGGAGGGCAACTAATGTTCAGAATGGGTAGAAGGGGGCACGGTAGACTTATCTTGACCCCCTAGGTTTTCTGAGGGTGGCTGAGGAGTCCCATATGTGCGAAAAAAAAACATTTTTTTTTTAAATTTCGCGAGGTTAGCTTCCGGTTCGCGTACCGGGTAGCGCCCCGGGGAGCGTACTTTGTTGAAAATTAGTGAAAAAAGTTAGAGTAAAATAATAATTGTGAGTGATCAGATGTAGGGTAGCTCTGAGAAGAGCTTTTGGGTTTATGGTACATTTAGGTACTTATAAGTAGGTACCAATGCACAGTCTTAAATTCAGAATGAAAATTCTGTTGCCCTCATCTGAGAAGTGAACTCCATCTCCTCTGTAGATATCTTGCATGTAGTAACGCAAGTTATTGTTGTACACGGAGCCCATTCCATGGTCTCTCATGTAAGCTGAAACAGATTTGTTTACATGCTTCCTCGACTTCTCAATTTGTGGACAAAATTAGTTCGACCACCTCCATTTCTGTCTTTGGCATATATTTGAATATACCAAGGCAGTCTGAGGAAAAAGTGCCATTAATTGCTCAAAGGTGTCCTTTAAAAGCATTTCCAGACCTACCCCAGTCAAAGTGCCCAAGTCATTACCTCCACAGTGCACAATTAACAGGTCAGGTTTTGGCAAATGCATAAAGGTTTTCACCAATGGTATCAATTGGTGACATTTTAATCCTCTGTGGCCAAACCACTTAATTTCCACATCTTGTAAATTGAGGTTAGGTAAATTTCTGTTATAAGCATACCTCTGAGCCCAGTAGATGTAACTATGTCCAACAATCCAGACAGAAAACATGGTGAGAGAAGGTTCTGCTGCAGTCAGATGAAGTGTGGCAATGAAATGGCAGTTGAAAAAATAAGAGTTTAAAATGAAAAAAACTGTGGAGTTTCTGTGTTAATGAAGCAGTAACAGTGATTGGTGGATTTTGATTGCTGAAAACAGAAAGTTAGGGTGCATGGATGAGTTCTTTGAAAGATGTATTTTGAGTGGTCAAGAAAAAATCATTAAATGAAAGATTGCACTGGATATGCAGGTGCACTGAGAGTTCAGAGTTCAATTGAAACATTGTTGTGTGAACTTGCAAACACCAGAGGTCTTCCAAGAGGTGGTTGCTATGCAAAAAAGGCAGAGAGGGCAGAGGGGGGAAGGGTTTTGATTTGAAAAAAGTGAGGGAAGAGTTTTGATTGGGTGACATGAGAGATATGTGTGAAGAATTACAGCATTTCTGTGCTTTTGATAGCTGCAGACTCTGGAGTGCATATCTTTTGCTCTGCTAAAGACAAAGTGGTGTGTTTCTGAGACTGTTTTGAAACTCATAAAGTATTTGCTAAGGTGAGAAAAGATGTATTTAATTTAGATAGAGAATAGTGTGCTTTAAGGAGAAAATTATGAAGAAAGTTGTGTTTTTAAAATGTTGCTTTGCCTCAAGTGTTTTACAAATAGATTTTGTTTCTTTGAGAAATTGTAATTGGAGAAAATGTGAAGTATTAGTACTGACAGGGTGTTTTTGTGCATAGGAGCTGTGGAGTGTTTTCAAATTATGACTAGAAAATCGTTTTTGAGGAAAAGGAATGGTTTTAAAATTTATGACAAGGACATAATGGTGTATGCTTCTTTATAAGGCATTTCAGTGTCTCTGATGTTATTTTTCCCATTTTAATGTAAGACCTTTCCCTGTGGAGCAAATTGCTTGTAAATATGCTCCCACCTGTGCATGGCAAATTTAGATTTTGATTGTTTGCATTACATAGCCATGTAAAAAGTGACCCAAACATGCTGCAAAGGCAATCAAAAAACGCTTTCATGTGTCTTAAGGACATTTTAAGTCATTTCCCCATGTGGAGTGTTTTCAAATTATGACTTGAAAATCGTTTTTGAGGAAAAGGAATGGTTTTAAAATTTATGACAAGGACATAATGGTGTATGCTTCTTTATAAGGCATTTCAGTGTCTCTGATGTTATTTTTCCCATATTAAATTAAAAGACCTTTCCCCGTGGAGCAAATTCCTTGTAAATATGCTCCCACCTGTGCATGGTAAATTTAGATTTTGATTGATTGAGTTACATAGCCATGTTAAAAGTGACCTAAAAAAGTTGCAAAGGCTTTAAAAAAACACTTTCATGTGTCTTAAGGACATTTTAAGTCATTTCCCCGTGGGCAGTGTTTTCAAATTATGACTTAAAAATCGTTTTTGAGGTAAAGGAATGTTTTTAAAATTTATGTGCGCCATATGCCCCCAAATTTCTTTTTCAGGGGTGCAGCAGGGTGTTCTTGAGACACCCCGGCACCCTTGGAAAAATTCCTAATTTGCGATGAGCTAATTGCTAATCGCAAATTGCACCTTCATTCCTATGGGCCTCCTGGCCCATGGAAATGAATGGGTAATTTGCAATTAGCAATTTGCTCATCGCAAATTAGGAATGGTAAAGAATTGCTATTTATTCCTTAAAATTCGCTATTTAGGAAATGCAAAATAGTTTGATGATACATATGGCGGTTCATCTCTAACAAGATGAGAAGCTTAGGGATAGATTTATGATGACTGGCGCAATGAAGTGGACATCACTTACTTCATTGGTAGGCCTTTACATGTATTATCTCCTCTGTATTCTTCAACAAGCGTAACTTTGATCTGCAACCCTGAGTAGGCCTCACCTTAAACAAACCTCTGGATAGGCCACACCTTATCGTCATCCTGAATTAATCATTTAAAATGCTAGGGACAGATTTATGATAGGTGTATGCCTCTTTTGCGCCACTGTGCGTCACTTTTGTGATGCAGCGGCGGTGCAAAAGATTTGCTATGAGGCGACAAAATTACAAATTGATGCATTTAGGCAGATGTGTCATGCTGTAAAAAAACTGTGCCACATGAAACTGATGCAGCAGTGATGCAAAAGATGCACCATGTTCCAGACAGGCCTCACTTGGGGCCATATGTATCAAGCTAATTAGCATTCGCAAAGGCCGAAATTCTGCGAATTTCGGCCTTTGCGAATGCTAATTTGACAAATGGTATGTATCAAACAAGTTTGATGCAAAATAAGGAATAGCAAAATTTGCTATTCCTTATTTTGCGATTGCACTTAAGGATTTGCAAATTTTTTGATTCCTTAAATGCAATGTATCAAACAAAAAATATGCAAAAAATGCCATTAAGGATTTGCAAATTACCACCAACTTCTAGTTGGTGGTAATTTGCAAATTCTTTTCAAAAAGCTTTTTTTCCAAAAAACAAAAGGTGCCATATGACGCCCATACATACCCTTAGGGCATGTATGTGCGCCATATGCCCCCAAATTTCTTTTTCAGGGGTGCAGCAGGGTGTTCTTGAGACACCCCTGCACCCTTGGAAAAATTCCTAATTTGCGATTAGCTAATTGCTAATCGCAAATTGCACCTTCATTCCTATGGGCCTCCTGGCCCATGGAAATGAATGGGTAATTTGCAATTAGCAATTTGCTCATCGCAAATTAGGAATGGTAAAGAATTGCTATTTATTCCTTAAAATTCGCTATTTAGGAAATGCAAAATAGTTTGATGATACATATGGCGGTTCATCTCTAACAAGATAAGAAGCTTAGGGATAGATTTATGATGACTGGCGCAATGAAGTGGACATCACTTACTTCATTGGTAGGCCTTTACATGTATTATCTCCTCTGTATTCTTCAACAAGCGTAACTTTGATCTGCAACCCTGAGTAGGCCTCACCTTAAACAAACCTCTGGATAGGCCACACCTTATCGTCATCCTGAATTAATCATTTAAAATGCTAGGGACAGATTTATAATAGGTGTATGCCTCTTTTGCGCCACTGTGCGTCAATTTGTGATGCAGCGGCGGTGCAAAAGATTTGCTATGAGGCGACAAAATTACAAATTGATGCATTTAGGCAGATGTGTCATGCTGTAAAAAAAACGTGCCACATGAAACTGATGCAGCAGTGATGCAAAAGATGCACCATGTTCCAAGACAGGCCTCACTTGGGGCCATATGTATCAAGCTAATTAGCATTCGCAAAGGCCGAAGCTTAGGGATAGATTTATGATGACTGGCGCATCACCAGGGATGTGCCAGTCATCCTGCGCCGCTGTTCCGCCACCCATGGTGTGCTGCATTTACAATGCGGCGCACCATGGGACAAAAACGGCAGAGATGCGTGACGCATCTGTGCCGTAAAGGTGGCGCATTGCTGGAGTTGTATCGCAAGTGCGATGCAGCTCCAGCAAGGCTCAGGGGTGCCCCATCTCCACAATGCTGCGTCAAGACCTATGCCTGCTTCAAGCAGGCGCAGGGTTTTGACGCAGCTTTGTCCTATCTGATTGTAAATGCGGCACACCATGGGTGGCAGAGCAGCGGTGCACGTTAACTGGTGCATCCCTGGGGATGTGCCAGTTAACATAAATCTGCCCCTTTACATTTAAGTATGTGCAGGGGACACAGAGTCGGTGAGGCTTATCCAAGGTTAAGAAGAGATGAGTCCTGTTCACTGAAAAATTGGACATAGGCTTCACCTCCTCAGCATCGCTGGACATGGCTAAATAATAGCTGCAAAATGTTACTCTTGTTAAACAATTTTACTATTATAATCTCTGAGATTTGTCTCCTACTCTGCAACATCTCATTGTTGTTATCTTTCTTTAAAGATAAAGACAACATCAACATGAGCGACAATCAGCAATCAGTTGATTTCGACCTCATCATTGAACTCGTAATTGAAATGTGGAAAAGTAAATTTTGCCATGTTCTGTGTCCCTACGCTTCATCCATCATATGTTATGTGTGCATGACCAATATGCATATGTTATTCCCCATGCCTGATTAATGACGCAATTCCAGTTGTGTCCACCTCTAGTATGCTATTTTCCAGTCCTCGTGAATACTACGAATATCAGGCCTATGTAAAGTAATGTTGCCACGTTTCTCAGTGTGCACGTTATTCCATTATAAAATCCCCGTTTCCAGGCCTCAAAAGGGCCCGGACCACAGATTCAGCTCCTGTCTCCTGAAAGCCTCGCTGAGGAGCGATACAGCCCCCACCTGTATCCTCGACCCTTCACTTACTTCCTGCCTCGCAGTGCCCGGTGCAGCTTGGCTCTGCCTCTGAGTCTGCCAAAAGTATGTTATAGTTCCAGTTATCAGTTCAGTCCTCCTTCTGCATTCCTAAGCTACTGAACTGCATCAATAGTTTCCGTCATTGTCTAGCCTTCTCGGCTCCACGTTAGAGAAATACTGTATTTAATGGTCATTTAATATTCTTCATCACGCACTACATGTAGAATAATGCATGGTCCAGTCTTAGAATCAAGTTAGCTTTTCCCCTCATGACTTCTAGTTTATATCAACATGTTCCCTAAACATCAGATACCAGATAGGGTTTAGGTACATGTCGCTCCGACCTTTCAGACTCTAGTCTCTGCTCCTAGCACAGAGTTCATAGCCCCCAGCTTCTCCTAGTAACACGTCATTGCCAGTTTTCGCGCACCATTAGGTTAGAGGTCCCGGCTCCTTAGGTAGCCCCCTCCTATGTTTCCGCCCATTCATGACATATTCTGTTACGTTTGCATCACATGTCTATGTATACTCCCAGTTACACCTCTTTTTACTGTTATCTCTCGCGACTGCTACGCGTCACGCCTTCTGCTCCACCCACTGCTACGCCTACTGCAATGTAATGCTATGTGTTTGCGCTATGTATATAAATCAATGTTTTGTTATTGAATGTTAGCGCGCTCATCCCAGACCCAGCCCCGGCAGCTGCCGGGCCTTATTGTCCTATTCCCATGCAGGTTGTCCTGATCCTGTCCTTATGCTGTAATAAACCTGCAGAAACTCCTACTACCTCGAATCTTGACTCTTATTTTATTGAGCTATCTGTTATGCTATAAGTCTAGTCAAAAATAGGGTATTATTTATTTATTTACCACATAATGGCGCCCGAACAGGGACTTGCCCTTTCCCCACGCGTCGGTGAAGCCACGCCGACCCCCTGACCCTCTGCAGTCGTGACGGAACCATACCGTGCACTGGCAGATATTTCTGCTCCAAGTATCCCTCAGGCCCACGGAGGAGACGGAGGAGGCGGTCCAGCATCCAAACGAGACGGTGGAGGAACGCGGCGAGTCCCGACCAGAGCCCAAGCCGAGAGTCCAAGGTCCGAGGTATCCGGAGGCCCACCCGTAACTGAAGTCCGAAGTCCGAAGTCCGTCGTAGTCCAGTCCCGTCCGAGGCTTTCCGTTCCGTGCTGCCCGGTGAGTACCATTGCTGGGGTAGTATCTAGACAGGACCAATCTAAATTGACTCCTGGTCCGTGGGTTGGTGGTATCCAAGCCCACAAACGAAGTGTTCACCTAGGTGGATACGGGTCTTGATGCGTTCCTTTATGGGACCGGTATGTTCCGTACTGTTACAGCAGTGCATCCAGTAACTCTAGTCTGTTCCGTTCTCGAGAATTCTGTTCTGTTTCTGTTTTCAGTATTTTCAGGTAGTATTCTGTTCGAATTGTTATGTTATGATATTGTTTAGTGTATTTCCAATGTCGTGGTATGCCTGAATTGTTTTCCCAATTGTTATTGTTCTTCGTGTATTGTATTGTGTTCCGATTCAAGTTTACAATGCCGCTCTTTTCCAAGTTACGTCAGTTAAAAACTAGAAAGGGTCTGTTAGAGGAAGCAGTTCCTGTCCCGCCTAGGGACAGTCCAGGTCATTTTATGTATCAGAAACATGGCATAAGCGCCATAATGTATCTAGATTTATGGGTAGAGTATACCAAACAGTTAGAAGAAAAGTATAGATGGCCCGTATCGGGTACATGGGATGCCGAATGTATCATGCGAGTAGAAGAAGCATTATGGAGAAAGAAAGCCAGACAGTCACAGAAAGATGCCATCGAGTTATGGCGTAAAGAAGCGCATAAAAGAACGGAAAAGGAAGTCAGAAAGTCAGAGTTAAGTAGAGAATCCCAAGAACGAGCCCAAGAAAGGGAGTTAATCGAGATAGGTGAACAAGTCAAAGCCGAACAGTCAGACAGACAGAGGCATGCCCTCATTAAGGGTATGTATCCTCTTCTTGCCGAGGGCCTGCCAAAAGCGACCCCAGAGGCATCCAGTAATTTCCCGCCGCCATTAGTTCCGACCAAGCTACGTCACAAACCGACCGCAGCTGATATTTTTATTTCGTCCTATTTGGACGACACAGTCCCCGAATATGCAAATCCTGTCCGCGCTCCGCCAGTCCCTGTAAACCAGGTAATTCATGTTCCTCCAGACACCGGAGTACCTGTTACGGTACCCCCGGTCCAGCCTACAGTTCCATTTCCCACTCTGCCAGGACGTAGAGCCTCAGTAGACGACTCCAGTCTAGGGGCCGCAGGAGGAGCTACTCCTCAAACCCCGCCGCCACACAAGCATTTATCAGCACTTGAATTACATGCTCAAGCATCACAGCGTACTCCTAAAAGTAATAAGTCTGTTACAGAAATCAGACAAGCCCTTAACGAATGTGTCTATGATCCAGTCCCAGGCGAATATACTATGGTTTTATATTCCTTACGTGTAAGGAGAGTGACCGAGTATCTAGTCACCTTACCGAATATGAAAGAAGATCTAGACAGAATATATCGTTTCATCCGTACAGGGGATGATCCAGAAAGTATTGGCGAGATTATGTCTCAAAGGAAAGCCGAGATTCAACTCATGATATTAAAGTTCCTGATCAATTGTTTAATAAGAGAACAAGATTACCCGTCTAAAGATCCCGCCGAAATGAGAATCCTGACAAGGTGGAGTGATAATATAGCCGAGGGTAAGCACAAGACCGTCAGTGCCATGGAGAGTATGTACAAGAAAATTCGTAAAGAAATAATAAGGTTACACGAACAACGTAAAGCAGCACAAGTAAGCGAGAAAGAAAGTATCTCTGATCCTGAAGAGGAAGAGAACGAGAATCCCGCCAGAATAGCGTATGTAGGAAAATCCAGATTTCCAGATCGCCATTTACGTCTAGAACCCAAGTCTATTTTTCAACATCTAGCACCAGAACAAGGTTCCCTAGAACAAGTATTTCAAGCTACCGATCACATTCTGAAATCACGAGTCGGTTACAGTGAACTAAGTACTATGCATGAACAAGAACTAGCCCGATCAGCAGTCCGATGGATTACTGATTCTACCACTTTTCCAGACGAAATAGTGGCACAAATGTTTCTGAAATTGCCCCCAGCCGAGCAACGACTGGTGGGTATGTATATGATCCAGCACCTCATTACTCTGTATGAGGGTCAACATTCTGATCCAGGTCCGTTACATGATATCCTGAACGAGTTACTCCAGTATAGATGGAGAGGTCTAGGTACCGATTTAGTTAGTGTCATTCTAGAACAGCGTCACAAGTATAGAACGTTTTTGAACCCGCATTTTGTTCATGTCTCACCCCCAGAAAGTAAATCATTCTACATAGACAGACAGAATCCGTTACGAGAAGTCCACCCAGTCCAAGGGGCGGGTGGCGTAATGCAACGAGTGTTTGTATACACTCCGATTTCAAAGATGGAACTTCTTGAAATGAAGAAATTAATTCCCTGTCATGACAAAGATCCAGCAGGGTTCCATAGAGAATTAAAAGACATGCTCCGTATGGGAGAATACACTTACCCAGATATCATTAAAATGTTAAAGGTCCTGTTACCCGCAGGGGTGTATGAAAAGTTAAAGGAAAAAGAATGGGAGGTGGGAGAGAAAAAGATCGATTGGACAGCTCTAGAAGCTGAAGACAAGGCACGAGTACCAGGTACCGGTCTTGGAGATAAATGTAAAGATTTACCAGAATTATTGATTCAAGTTTTACCCAGATTATTGACAACAAGGAAAGAAGACTGGGATGCAATCTCAGCCTGTAAACAGAAGCAAGATGAAGACATTAGTGATTTTTATTCTAGATTTGAAAAATGTTTCAGTATCAACAGTGGTCTCAAGACAAGTAGTGAGTCATACCCTCATCTTTTCGTTACTAAATTAGTCGAGAATTCAAGTCCACAAATTAAAAACCGAGTTTTGAAAGTCGAAAGCACCTGGCAAGCTAATACTCCGTCCCAGATGCTCCAGATGCTCCAGTACCACCAGAATAGAATCAGGGAAGAGCAAGAACACGAAAGAAAACGTATGAAAGACACGAAAATGAAAGTGCTAGTTGCACAATCTGTTCCTCAAGACAGTCAGAAGAGGGGTCCGAATCAAGCCAGTCATCCTACAGCTCCCGTTAAAGGGAACTGCAATTATTGTAAACAGCCAGGTCATTTTATAAACGAGTGTGCAGTTCTGAAACACAACATAGCTACTGGTAAGACTAAAGAAAGACCACGTCCGCCTAGACAAGAACAAGTTTCACAGATTCCTCAGCTACAGAATACACAACAGACAGTTTCCGCACCGCAGCCTATTGCTGCAACACAGCATGTTACATCACAGATGTACCAGTATGCACAGTCTGAGTATCCAGAGTACCAGTCATATTCATGAAACAGCCTAGAGAGGGAGGTAGGCTTGCCTCTCATCGAGATACCTGTAGATCAAGAAGGTCCCTATGTTCACAGTCAAGTATTGGGGAAAGACAGAAAGTTTTTGATCGATACAGGGGCAAGTAGGACCACAATAAGTCACGCCGAAGTTCCAGGGGCTCCGCTCTCAGGCTCAAGAAATGTTTCCCTTGGATTTTCAGGAAAACCCATCGTTAATGAGATATCTAAGCCAGTTACTCTAGAAGTAGGTCCATTGTCCCGTACTACTGACCTGTTACTTACTAAGTCATGTCCAGAAAATCTATTAGGTATTAAGACACTGAAAGAGTTAGGTGCAGTTATTTGCTGTTCCCCAGAGGGAATACGTCTGTTCCTACGTGACTTTAAGGGTCACTATGTGTTACGAGATTTTGATTCAAGATTGTCTAAAGTTCCACAGCATTTATGGGCACAAGGTCCAACTGATGTAGGTTACATGCAAATCACACCCCATCGTGTGACTCTCAAACCAGGTGTAGTGTTACCCCGAATCAGACAGTACAGATTGCCACCTGAGGCTGTAGCAGCCTTATCCAAAATTATTGACGAGCTCATGGCTCAAGGAGTAGTTGTAGAAACTGACTCCAATGTATGTAATTCTCCGATCATTCCAGTCATGAAACGTACTGATCCAAATGCACCCCCAGTATATCGATTAGTGATTGATTTACGAGAGCTTAATAAATGTATTATTCCTCAGTACCCAGTTGTCCCAGATATTTCTTCCCTGTTAACTGCTATTGATTCCGAAGCCATGTTTTTCACTGTCATAGACCTCAAGAATGCATTTTTTAGTGTTCCAATTCATCCAGACAGCCAGTTTCTTTTCGGATTTTGTTTAAATGGGAGGAGCTATATGTTTACACGCGCTCCTCAAGGTTTCACAGAAAGCCCTAGTATTTACAGTCAAGCACTCAAGAGACAACTAGACAATATTCACATGCCAACTGACACTGCCCTGCTCCAGTATGTCGATGATCTACTGATCACAGCCCGTTCTGAACGTGCTTGCGAACGAGCATCACTTACAGTTCTGTATTTTCTAGCCGAGATGGGGCACAAGGTGTCACCTTCGAAGCTTCAATTCTGTGTCCAGCAAGTGGTATACTTAGGACACTTGCTGTCCAAGAGGGGTAGGCAGTTGACACCCGACCGTATCCAGTTAATAGCGAGTCTTCCCCAGCCCAGAACCCAGAAGGAGGTACGTGCCTTTATCGGCCTTACTTCTTATTGTAGACAATGGATTCCCCAGTATGCATTTCTAGCCAAGCCACTGATACAGTTAACGACACAGGAGGCAGCCGTATCGACTGTCCTCCCCTGGACATCTGACCATACACTTAGTTTTAACGAGTTAAAGAAAGCCCTATGTCAAGCTCCAGTTCTAGCTACACCGAACTACAGTAAGCCTTTTACACTTTTCGTTACTGAACGGGAAGGTACAGCATTATCTGTTCTCACACAAGATCAAGCAGGTCAATACAAGCCCTGTGCTTATTTTTCGAGCACATTAGATCCAGTCGCCCAGGCGTTGCCTGCGTGCCTCAAGTCAGTTGCAGCCACAGCACTAGCTATCAGACAAAGTGATTCCATAGTCTTAGGACATTCCCTGACAGTACAAGTCCAACATTCAGTAGAAGTTCTTTTAAACCGAACACAAACTCAGCACTTGACAATTGCACGTTTAACAGGTTATGAATTGACACTGTTCCAGCCACACATAGAAATCAGACGCTGCAACGTTCTGAATCCTGCTACACTGTTACCATCAGTTAATTCAAATCTAGACCCACATGATTGTGTGGAAGTAGTTAACATTACGACGAAGCCAAGACAAGACCTGACAGACATTCCGTTACCAGATCCTGACCTGACACTTTATGTAGATGGTTCATGTATGAGAACTAGTACAGGAGAACTAGTCGCCGCGTATGCAGTGACTACTGACACTGAAGTTATTGAAACACACCGTATTGACACCCTGTCCGCTCAAGCAGCAGAGCTAGTCGCTCTGACACAAGCCTGTATACACGCCAAGAACCAGAAAGTTAATGTTTACACAGATTCACGTTACGCATTCGGAGTTGTACACGACTTCGGAGTGCTCTGGCAGGAGAGAGGTTTCATGACTTCTCACGGAACCAAGATTCAGCATGGTCTCCTTATTCAAGCCCTGTTAGATGCCATACATTTACCGACATCTATTGCTATTATGAAATGCAAAGCACATACGAAAGTTACAGACATTATTTCCCAAGGTAATGATCTAGCAGACCGCACAGCCAAGCTTACAGCACAGACTCCAGACATTCCGGTTAATCTGACACATACTCCAGATCCGATTACATGCATGACAGTTAAGGACCCTACTCAAGATGTCATAGATATACAGTTACATGCTACCCCCGATGAAATCAAGAAATGGTCTGAACAAGGAGGGGTTCAGACAGATCAAGGATGGTTAACGAAGGGTAGAGCCACATGGTTTCTCCCCGATTCTATGGTTCAAGTCATTATCAATACCGCACATAGTCCAGCACATTTAGGAGAAAAAGCTATGTTAGACAGTATCCAGAACATTTGGTTCAACAAGCATTTACGAGCTGCAGCCAAGCAGAAAGTCCGTACCTGTATGATATGTTGTCAGTTTAATCCAGGTAAAAGTGTCCCGGTGGAACAAGGTGGTTTCCAACCCCCTGACCACCCTTTTGAGGTCCTCCAGATGGATTATATTCAGATGGAGCGATGTCGAGGTTTCAAGTATGTCCTTGTAGTAGTATGCGCTTTGTCCAGGTGGACAGAAGCATATCCAGTCCCAGATTACACAGCCGCGACCACTGCCAAGCAGTTGGTTCGTGAATTTTTCCCTAGATACGGACTCCCTAGAGTCGTATATTCTGATAACGGTCAGCCATTCTCCTCAGAGTTAATGAAGCACGTTTCCCTGTTGTTAGGGTACCAGTGGAAGTTTCATTGTGTACGCCATCCAGAAGCAGCTGGACTAGTCGAAAGGCATAATCAGACTCTGAAAATCCGCATTGCAAAAGTCTGTAAGGACAAAGGTGTGGACTGGTTAATAGCTCTGCCAGTCGCTTTGTTTTATATGCGCATGGTCGCACATTCCAGATCAGGTCTGTCCCCGTATGAGGTCGTATTCGGCCGCCCCCCTAACATGTGGGGTACTCCTAGACCCCGAAGTATTACCGATGTTTCATGTAATATGCTGACAGATTACCTAGCTTCCTTGATGTCTGCCCTCAACTCATGTCGTTCACAGGTTGCCGCCGCATTTCCAGACAATACCGAGGTGGCACCGCACGAGATCGTTCCAGGCTCCCTTGTGATGATCAGAAATTTCGACAGATCAAGTCCGCTGGAACCACGTTGGAAGGAGCCACGTCAGGTCCTCTTGACCACCCGTACTGCCGTCAAGTTGGAAGGCAGGAAGGGGTGGGTCCACCTTTCTCATGTAAAACTTTTCAATCCATTGAAACCAACGTCCAAAAACATTTTCCAGGATTCGAAAGACTGCCAAAATATTGCTCTTAAGGACTGTCCCGCACAAGACATTATTACAACCCCTCCCTTGTTAGAGAAAACTCCGCAACAGGAGTATAAGTTGAAGCTCAGGTCTAGTAAAATAAGTCAGTCAGTTTGATTGTATAAGTCCTCCCCTAGGTGAAACGGTTAAATTGTTTCTGACATGTATAAAATAGACCCCCATAGTGAGAGAGTCAGTCAAAGTTCAATCAAATGTATCGTTTTTCTGAGTTTCATATTATTTCTCAGCATAATGATTTCCTGCACCAGCTACGCACTTTTCCTGTGTTTTCCAGTTCCTCATGCAAATATGTCTGCTAATGCTACAGTAGAGCACACGTTTAGTGATCTGCCTCCTCACGAATATTCTTACCGCCTCGCTATGCGTAACAACACATTTATCCGTATGTTACATTATTCACACCAGACCAGCAATGCCACTAATTGTTGGGTGTGTGGTCGACTCCCCCCTTTCCAGACACCGAAGGGAGATCTGCCACTCTTTCCTTATCCATTCTCACATAACGGTTCGTGTGGAGCATGGTCCACGTTAACGTCATCCTCAACAGATATGTCTTTTCTTAACAGTACATGTTTTCCAGACAAGCAAGGTCTCCCCCACAGAACAGGTTTAGATCTAGAAAATGAAGTATATAATTTAGGTAATTATTCGTCGAATTTCATGGTCCTGAATGTTCAGTCTGATACTACTCCAGACTTACCTGCTATTTCAGTACTACCAGTCAAAGGCGAATTATGTGTCCGTAGTTATGGTTCTGTACACATAGGTCATAGTGAATGTACTACTGTTATCAAGTATAGTGACAGTGGGAAATCTATTTTCAAAGCTTCACGTCATTCTTATTTTATTTGTGGTCAAACTGCATATGTCCGTCTGCCCCTCGATTGGGAGGGAACCTGTTACATTGCCTTCCTACTGCCACCTGTTTTCCTAGCCCCACCTGACTATCATAGGAATTCCTTCCTAGTACATACCAGACACAAGAGAAATCTCCCGATTGTCGATTATACTGAAACTGCTGCAGAGCAATTCATTGATATTGATAAAGGTGTGTTCCCTTATTTAGGCACAGTTGTAAACAGTAAGCTAATCCGTAGGTTAACAAGAACCCTTGAAGCAGTAGTAGATGAGACTGCCTCCGCTCTAGGTAACTTAACCGAAGAGCAATCTGCTATGAGATTTGTCGTTTTGCAAAATCGTCTCGTCCTTGACGTCATACTGGCCGATAGGGGCGGGGCCTGTAGAGTCCTCGGATCTAGTTGCTGCATTTTTATTCCAAATAACGCGCCGTCTGTTTATTCAGCTATAACCAGACTCCATAAAATTGCCCATCTGTTACACCAAGATCCAGGCACCTGGACATGGTCCGGTTGGTTCTGGAATGTAATTTCCGCATGGGGATGGAAAGTCCTGTCCTTTTTAGGTATTGCAGTAGCGATCATATTTAGCTGCTGCCTCTGTATACAATGTGGCCCTGCGATTTGCAGCATGTGTGCTACCTCTTGTATTCCTAGTCCCAAGCCCCGTTCTAAATCCCGTTCCAAGACAATTCGAGACGAGCAAATGGTACTGTATGAAATGATAGATGGTATCATGAAAATTGATGTTTCCTGATGGAAACGTAGTGACAAGGAGGGAATGTGGAAAAGTAAATTTTGCCATGTTCTGTGTCCCTACGCTTCATCCATCATATGTTATGTGTGCATGACCAATATGCATATGTTATTCCCCATGCCTGATTAATGACGCAATTCCAGTTGTGTCCACCTCTAGTATGCTATTTTCCAGTCCTCGTGAATACTACGAATATCAGGCCTATGTAAAGTAATGTTGCCACGTTTCTCAGTGTGCACGTTATTCCATTATAAAATCCCCGTTTCCAGGCCTCAAAAGGGCCCGGACCACAGATTCAGCTCCTGTCTCCTGAAAGCCTCGCTGAGGAGCGATACAGCCCCCACCTGTATCCTCGACCCTTCACTTACTTCCTGCCTCGCAGTGCCCGGTGCAGCTTGGCTCTGCCTCTGAGTCTGCCAAAAGTATGTTATAGTTCCAGTTATCAGTTCAGTCCTCCTTCTGCATTCCTAAGCTACTGAACTGCATCAATAGTTTCCGTCATTGTCTAGCCTTCTCGGCTCCACGTTAGAGAAATACTGTATTTAATGGTCATTTAATATTCTTCATCACGCACTACATGTAGAATAATGCATGGTCCAGTCTTAGAATCAAGTTAGCTTTTCCCCTCATGACTTCTAGTTTATATCAACATGTTCCCTAAACATCAGATACCAGATAGGGTTTAGGTACATGTCGCTCCGACCTTTCAGACTCTAGTCTCTGCTCCTAGCACAGAGTTCATAGCCCCCAGCTTCTCCTAGTAACACGTCATTGCCAGTTTTCGCGCACCATTAGGTTAGAGGTCCCGGCTCCTTAGGTAGCCCCCTCCTATGTTTCCGCCCATTCATGACATATTCTGTTACGTTTGCATCACATGTCTATGTATACTCCCAGTTACACCTCTTTTTACTGTTATCTCTCGCGACTGCTACGCGTCACGCCTTCTGCTCCACCCACTGCTACGCCTACTGCAATGTAATGCTATGTGTTTGCGCTATGTATATAAATCAATGTTTTGTTATTGAATGTTAGCGCGCTCATCCCAGACCCAGCCCCGGCAGCTGCCGGGCCTTATTGTCCTATTCCCATGCAGGTTGTCCTGATCCTGTCCTTATGCTGTAATAAACCTGCAGAAACTCCTACTACCTCGAATCTTGACTCTTATTTTATTGAGCTATCTGTTATGCTATAAGTCTAGTCAAAAATAGGGTATTATTTATTTATTTACCACAGAAACATCAGTGGATGTTGATCCTTTGGATGATTTAAATCCTGAGGATGAAGAAGAACGTGATGAGGATGCAGATTTGTCAGAATTGTATGAAATAGGATGGGATGCTGACGTGCTTGAGCCTATGGAACTATAAACATTTATTTTAAAAATTTATAATAAATAAAAAGTAAAAATGTAAACCGTTTAATTTAAAAATAAAGACACCTTCAAAAACAGGTTATGTGTAGTGTCTTCAATAAAATATTAAAATATGCTCATAAAATTAGATCAGATTCACATATAAAACAGCACAGGTAAAATGAATATAAATTCCATTTCTTTTCTGCTATTTCTGTATTCTAAATATGCCAAGCACTAAAAAATCTTCTATGTAAAAATGTCAAGTAGTGTGTTAAGTTTTTGATGACTGTTATTGATTTACTGTTGGGTAATAGTGGTTAATAACATTTTTTATTATATTTTACCACAGATTCAACTGCAGATCATTTCAAGATTTCAGCATGCCAACCAAAGAAAGACTGAGAAAGGCTGCAAAACGTCAAAGACAGCAGGTCAATGAAAAAAAGCAGCAGTCCTCTAACAAAAAGATTTGTCAAGTCACCAAGAAAGCACCGGGTAAGAGTACAAAAACATTCATAAGAAATATCTGTAGTAAAAAAAATATTACTACAGAAAATGTTTCAGTCCAGAAAAAGAGAAGCAATTCAAACAGAAAGGAAAGGCCAATGAAAAATGTTACTGCTAGAGCAAGAGATAACTCTGTGCATGATAGTAGAAGGAAACAACAGTTTAGGGACATTCGTAAACGAATGTTCCGCAACAGGATAATTGGCAATTTGTTAAAAAATATTAAGAAAGGTCAACAGAGAGTGGTTTTTTATAAGAGAAAAAAAATAGTTGAGAAAGTTATTGATCAGGCATTTGAAATTAAACGTAAGTTATTTATTTTGATAATCAATAGAATTAGGAAGCTAAACAAGGCAATTTA
Organism: Lissotriton helveticus; assembly: GCF_964261635.1. NCBI lineage: Eukaryota > Metazoa > Chordata > Amphibia > Caudata > Salamandridae > Lissotriton > Lissotriton helveticus. Next base: position 524,786,514 of record NC_136063.1, on the reverse strand, counting down.
TGATTTCAAAAGAAATAGTAGATGGAAGAGAATAGTTAATCGTAGTAATTTTTGTGAAGTTTTTTCTGGAGAATGGATGCATAGTTCAAGCTGTGAGGCATTTTTTAATGAGGAGAGTTATTTCCAGGATAATGATTTGGTGCATGCAGTTGACACCAGTGGTCGAGCTTATGAAGTGAAAGATGGTTGTCCAGTTGAAAAAGAAAAACTTGTGACAACAGAGGCAGAAGAGGTGTTAGGTAATGAGGTTTTAGGAAGACGTGCTAAGGGTCCTGTGTACACCTGGAAGTGTAGTAGTATTTGCAGTGTGCGACAGGATTCCATCAATTTGCTTTGTGATTTTGTACGGTCATTTAATAAGAAAAGTTTGAAGCAGAAAATGAAGTTGTTGCAAGAATTAGATCCTTGCAGAGTGAGAGAAGTGACAGGTTTGCATGGTCATTCACTGGCTTGTCTTTCCAGGAGAGTATGCCAGAGTGTTTTTCATCATTTCAGGATGCTAGCAGTGCATCATAATAAAGTGAGGAAATTAGTTAGAATGTTGTATTATGCTAAGAGTCCAGCAATTATGCTTAAACAATTATGCGCTGCTCTTTTGCATGGTTCTGAAGTAGATGTGAAGAATATATGTGAAGAAATTGAGTTTTGTTACTTTGGAAGTAAAGAGGAGAATGTTGAAATTGACCAAGAAGAAGAGGGTAATGTGGAAGATAGTGTACAGGTTTCCAGTACAGATAATTTCCAGAGGGAAATTGCGACGTTTGAGGTGAAATCAAGTGAGAGGCCAAATTTCACTTGTGTGTGTTGTCGACGCACTTATTATAAGAATCAGACTAAGCTAGTGGATTTATATGCAAAAAGTGAAAGTGAAAATAATAGTGAATGGAAGGATTTCACAACATACTTGATGGTAGAAAATTGTTTTGATTTGGGATTGGATCAACGTGTGTGTACTTATTGTTGTAACAAATTAAATCAAAACCAGATGCCTGCTAGAGCAGTTCATAATAATCTGGAATTGGTTGAGATTCCTTCTGAATTGAAGGATTTAAATACTTATGAATCTATTTTGATTCAAAGTATCCATCCCTTTCAGGCTATTGTAAGAATGGAGCCAAAGACAGGGAAATTGCCTCCATCAGATTTACAGAGAGGATTAAAGGGAAGAGTTGTTTATTTGCCTCTAGATTTGAAGAAAAACATTAACACAATTGGAGTAGAAAAAGTGGAAGAGGAACCTCTGGTTATCTTAGTTAATGGGGTTCCGACAAAGAATAAGAAAATATGGCAAGATTTAGTGGATGTATTTGAAAAAAAATAATAAATACTATAAGAATGTATATGTTGCAGAAGAGGAAGTAAGTGAGGAAGAGGATAGCGATTTGTGTGCTGGTCAAATTGAGAAAGTAGAACCCTGTACTAGTGAAGAAATATATGAACATTATAGTGTTCATCCTTTGCATTCCAAGGAAGTCATGGGGAATGCTATTGAGTTGTTTCAAATGAAACAAGCCAAAGGGAGTCCCATTAGTGTTTGGGAGGAAAGTTTGGAAGCTCTGTGTTTCCCACAGCTTTTTCCAACAGGTCAGGGAGGAAGATATGATGAGCGACCTCATCAAATTCCTGCTTCTGAATACCGGACTTTGCGATTGTATGCAGGAGATGCTAGGTTTCGACAATGCATTCCCTATTTGTTTCATCTCCTGTTTGAAAGCGATCTGTCTGGACTGTCATATGCAGTGAACCACATCTTGAAAAGTGGTATACACATGCAAAACATCTCGGCAAGTGACTTTATGGATAAAGTCAATGTCCAAGACAGTATTTTGGATTCTCACCTGATTAATCTCATGGCGTGTCAGCGTGGTACTAATGAGTACTGGCACCGTCGTCATGGTGATTTAAAATGTATGCTGAGGAACTTAGGAACTCCCACATGGTTCCTCACTCTGAGCTGTGCCGAGTATGGCTGGGAAGACTTACTTGAATTTCTACGAGAGGCAAATGGAAACATCGAAAACATCGAATTCAAGACACCCGGAGAACTGTGCTCTTTGGATCCAGTCAATGTATGCAGGTACTTCAATCATAGATTTGAAGCTATGATGTCTTTCATCATGAATAAGAAGAATCCACCTCTTGGAGAGGTGTTGGATTTCTTCTGGAGAAAGGAGTACCAAGCAAGAGGTGCTCCTCATATACATATGCTGCTGTGGATCAAGGATGCACCTAAATTTGGAACGGATCCAGAAGACTAAGTGATGAGTTTCATACAACAGTATTCTACGTGTGCTGTTCCAAACGCAAAGGAGAAGAAAAGCCTAAGAGAAAAAGTTCTACGTTTCCAAAGCCATCGATGTGGAAAGTACTGTCGTCGTAAATTCCGAAACAAGGACAAGTTCTACACCAAATGTCGTTTCGGCTTTCCACAACCGGTGATTTCTAAAGGAAGAGTAAACAGTTTGATGTCTTCGCTGCGACATAATGTGATGAAGAAATCACCTAAAAAGACATACAATTTGAAGAGGAACGAAGAGTCTAAGTACATCAACGACTACAACCCGGTGATTTTGTCCATGTGGAATGCTAACATGGATATACAGTTTGTGGCTGATAACTGTATGGCTGTGGCTCGGTATGTGACATCTTACATCACCAAAAAAGAGAAGACAGAATTGAAGGATATGTGGGGGGACATTTCCCATGAAAAGAGCCTCAGTAAGAAGTTGTACAGTTTCAGTCTGAAGATGTTGTCGCATCGAGAAATCGGAGCTTACGAATGTTCTGACCGGTTGTCTTCAGCAAGTCTCTATGCCAAGTCCAGGAGTATCGTTTGGGCGAGTCTTGGTCTTGCTGCAACGTGTAATCGAGTTCTGAAACCTGTGCGGGAAATTGAGTATTTGGCAAAAAAGGAGCCAAACAGTACCGACATTTTGAAGACCAACATGTTGGATACATATTATCCAAATCGAAGCAGTCACCTCGGGAATGTTTGTCTGTATGAGGTTCTTCAAAATTACATATTCAAGAGGAACATCAAAGAAGATACTGAGAAAGGAGTGTATGCTGTAATAGGAAGTGAGGGATGTCTGGTCAAGCAAAGAAAATGCCACTTGGTAAACCATCGAAAATTGAGTGGCGAATCTCCTGAAAAAAAGGAGTTTTTCTATTTAGCACTTTCGCAACTTTTCAAGCCTTGGCGTGCAGAAGAGGAACTGCTTGGAGATTTCCTCTGTTACGAAGACTCTTTCAATGCTGCCAAGGAGACCATAGAATGTCCTGCTTTTCCCAAATATGTAGAAATGTTGAATGCGGAAATTGAGCAGGAAGCAACGATTGCAGCCGAGATTGCCAGAGACAGTTCTCAGGACAGTCAGAGTTCTGCTTCATTGAGTCAGGATCCACTAGGAGGACCTGTTATCGAAAATGAAGCTGCCACTGCTATGAATGAAGTGGAAAGAGCCATGGCACATGCTCAGGAGGATGCGGTTAACTTAGAAGAGTTGGAAAGACAACTCAACGTTGAGCAGAGGAAAATTATGACGAAGTTACCATGCAAATTGATCATGGATTAAGTCATGACAAGAAAGAGTGCTCATGTACGTCGTTGAAGCCTGTCCGACTGTACGTGAGTGGAGAAGCGGGAACTGGAAAAAGTTTCCTTATTAAAGCAATTTCATGTTATTTGCAGGAAAGGACAGAGTCATCGCTGTCTTGTGTTGTCACCGCTCCAACTGGACTGGCAGCACATAACATTAAAGGGATTACTTTACATCGTTTACTGATGCTGCCAGTGGAGCATGACAACAAATTACAATATCACAAGCTATCTGGAGATGCTTGTTGTGAAGTTTCAAGAATCTTGAGGAAAATGAAACTTCTTATCATTGACGAAGTAAGCATGGTTTCCAATGTCATGCTTGCCTTTGTGCATTTGAGAATGCAAGAAGTTCTCAAAACAGAGTATGATGTGTTATTTGGTGGCAAACACATCATTGTTTTCGGAGATCTTCTGCAGCTGACACCAGTGAAAGGGCAACCTGTGTTCAAAATGCTCACGCATGAAGATACCAGGAAGTGCTTAGGGAGCATTGGCAACATCAATATATGGTTAAACTTCAATTATGCTGAACTGCATGAAAATATGCGTCAGGCGAAGGATGAAGTTTACAAGACTATTCTACAAGATGTTAGAATTGGAAAAGTGACCGAGCATGGGAAAGAAGCTTTACATGCAAGATTACTGTCAAATTTATATCCAGAACAAGATGTTGTGCCTGAGAATATTTTTCAGAAAATTACTGAGAAGAAATCTGGAATATGTTTGATGCCAACTCTTGCAGAATGTGCCAAATTCAACAACAAAATGTTGCATTTAGAAAAGCAAGAGATTGTGAAACTGGAAGCTATTGACAGAGTAGAGCATATGGGATCAACAATTATTTTGTCTGAGAATTTGAAAACAAAATTGGATTCATTAGAGAAGACTATATCTAAAACTGCAGGTTTTGAAAAGACTCTGAATGTGTGCTTGAACTGCCGTATAATTTTAAGAAGGAATTTACATGTTGAAAGAGGTCTGGTAAATGGATCAATGGGTAATGTTGTTGATTTTGTAAAATACAGAAATAGAGATGGAATTGAATTTTTAAAAATTAAATTTGATGGCATTGAGGAAGTACAGCTAATTGGTCGTTGTTCTGCTAGATTTTTGCTTGTAAAAGACTTATATGTTCGCCGTAAGCAGTTTCCTGTTTGCTTAGCATATGCGGTGACAATCCATAAATCGCAAGGTTTAAGTGTAGACAGTGCATTGGTGAATATTGGCAGTTCTGTGTTCAAGGAGGGTATGGCATATGTGGCATTGTCACGAGTTAGAACTTTATCGGGATTGTACTTGATTGAGTGTGATGTCACAAACATTTGTGCGGATCTAGATTGTGTTAAGGAATACAATAGGTTAAGAAGAGAGTATGCGCCACATTTGCCTCAATATCCTTTGTTTGAGAAACGTGTGGTAGGCTGGAAACGAAGAAATGTGACCAATACTGGGGAGGTTGTAGCAAAAAGACGAAAAGTCGATGAACCTGAAATTATAAGCAGAAACAAAAAGGATTCTGTTGAAGATGTTGTTGGTTTTCAATTTGAAAACAGTTCTGGTGTCAACTGCTATGCTAATGTAGTGGTTAATGTTTTGTTTTCTCTAGAAAATGTAAAAGAAGAGATTGTGGTCAATTCTGATCAAAGATTTTGCAGTTTGTTAAATTCTGTGTTAGAGAAATGTAGCACTGATAGAACAAAAATAGAAAGTGTGTCTGAAATTCGAAATCTGTTAGACAGATGTTCAGGCCAAACACAATTCTCTCAAAATATTCAGCAAGATTGTCAGGAGTTTTTAATGTATATGCTTGATGTATTGCATGCTGAAGGTGAAGATGTAGATCACCTGTTTGGGCTTTCTTATCAATGGCAGCATGACTGCGAGAACTGTAGGGTATCAAGTACTACTAGTGTAGACTCAGAAAGATTTATATATTTAACTTTGCCAGACAGTAAATCAGTCTCTTTTAATAAACTAGTAAAAGCAGCTGATCACAACATGGAGTGTAGCCAATGTAAATCTGAAATGATGTCCACATTATTTATACGAACATATGGCCAGTATGTTATTTTAATGTTCCAACGATGTAGGCCTGATGGAACAAAATTGACAACTTTAATTAAAAATGTTGTGGCTTCACAGTTGTCAATATCAGGAAGGACTTTTGTAACTGCAGCAATTATATATCATGACGGTCCTTCAATAACATCAGGACATTACACAGCTTATTTAAAGTCTAGAAATGGCTGGTCATTCTGCAATGATTCTGTTTTAATTTTCAAAAAAAAATTACCGTATGACCTTAAAAACTCTTACCTGGTGTTTTTAAAACCAACATTTTAGGGAAAGAATCTCGGGATGTGCTCTGAGGAATTTCAAGAAGTTCTAATGGCTCCTACACGATTTGGCCTTGAGGATAAGTGTAGTACAGAGACATAACTTCTTACCATAACACTGGACGTCATGGAGAAATAACTGCACTTTGAATGAATTCAGAAAAACTGTTTCTTTTTATAAGCAAATTGAAGCAGCCAATCAAAACATGGAGTAGAGGGAATGTAAGTCTGCAATGCTGTCTACTGTTTTATATTGCTTTGTGATTAAAAGTGATGTAGAGAATTAAATAATTGTAGTAGTCATAGAGATAGTGTAAGTCTGCTTCATAGTAAGCAGTATCAGTGTCATAGGAAATGTAGAACATGACTGAGCAAGAAGGGGAAGATCTTACTAGTCCAGGATTGTGAAAATGATCTTCAACATTTTAATTGTGAAAGTTGCGGAAATACAACACGACGGGATTGGCTTACAAGACTTCTAAGAGTTATAAATGGCTCTGACATGATTTGGCCTTGTGGAAACGTGTGGTAGAGAGCAAGAAGTCATTTATTGTATGTAACATGTTTTTGAAAACGATGGAGGTTTTCTTTCAGAAAGTGGCGGTCTGAAAGTAATAACAGCACAACAGAGTGTAAGTTCATAGGACATCCTTCGACGTCATGGAAAGTAAGTTAACTTTAAGGAGTTCAGAATTCTGATTTGTTATGTTGTATGGGTTTTTTAAACACAATCATTTTGATTGTGTTTTTTTTCCCCGCTGTTATATGATGAATACCTTCAAGTCACTGTTTTTAGTGAAATTTGATACATTCTGAGAACAGCAAAAATAAACCATTTAACATGTATAATTAATTCTGTACTGTTTGCATTTATGATGTACATTTAGAACTGTGTAGGAGGCATGGAGAAGGAGAGGCTTCTGTAAGTGTCAAAGTTGTTGCATACAGTGCTCATATTCTACGTAGTCTTTCATATGATAGACTACATTTCCACAATGAGATACCTAAGAAAAGGAAACACAGGTGATATGATTGTGGAATGAGCAAAAAAAATTGCACGTTTTTCAATTATATTACCTGTGTTTCCTATCATTACACATCACATTGTGTAGATGAGGTTTAGGCCTGTTCCTGGAGACAGAGGAGGTCTGACATTTGTTCAAGAGTGCAGTGGACATGACTCACTTCGTTGGTAGGCCTCCACATGTATTATCTCCTCTGTATTCTTCAACAAACCTAAATTCCATCTGCAACCCTGAGTAGGACTTACCTGAAACAAATCTGTGCATAGGTTACACCTTATTGGCATTTTGAAACAATCATTTAAAATGTTAGGGTCAGATTTATGGTGGCCGTGCGCCTCTTTTGCTCCATTGTGGGTCACTTTTGTGTAAAAGATGCACCATGTTGCAAGATAGGTTTCAGTTAATCTCCAGCAAGATACCATCAGTTTAAAATGTATATAATTAGCACTGTGTAGGGGGCATGCAGAAGCTGAAGCTTTTGTAAGTGTCAAAGTTGTTGCATGCAGTGCTGCACTTCTGGGTACTGTTTCATATGCTGGACTACATCTGCACTATGAGATACCTAAGCCTAGGCAACACAGATGATGTGATTGTGAAATGAGGAAAAGAAACTCCACATTTTTCAATTACATCACCTGTGTTTCCTAAGTTTACGAATGACATTGTGCAGATGAAGTTTAGGTCTGTCCACGGACACATAAGAGGTCTGGCCTTTGTTCAAGAGTGAAGTGGACATGACTTACTTCATTGGTAGGCCTTCACATGTATTATCTCCTCTGTATTCTTCAACAAGCATAAATTTGATATGCAATCCTGAGTAGGCCTCACCTTAAACAAACCTCTGGAGAGGCCACACCTTATCGTCATCCTGAATCAATCATTTCAAATGTTAGGGACAGATTTATGATAGGTGTATGCCTCTTTTGCGCCACTGTGCGTCACTTTTGTGATGCAGCGGCGGTGCAAAAGATTTGCTATGAGGCGACAAAATTACAAATTGATGCATCTATGCAGATGTGTCATGCTGTAAAAAACCCGTGCCACATGAAACCGATGCAGCAGTGATGCAAAAAATGCACCATGTTGCAAGACAGGCCTAACTTCATCTCCAACAAGATAAGAAGCTAAGTCTTCTGTAAATGTCAAAATTGTTGTATATACTGCTCAACTTCTATGTACTCTTTGATATGCTAGACTCAATCTGCACTATGAGATACCTAACCAAAGGCAACACAGGTGATGTGATTGTGAAATGAGGAAAAGAAACTCCACGTTTTTCAATTACATCACCTGTGTTTCCTAAGTTTACGAATGACATTGTGCAGATGAAGTTTAGGTCTGTCCACGGACACAGAAGAGGTCTGGCCTTTGTTCAAGAGTGAAGTGGACATGACTTACTTCATTGGTAGGCCTTCACATGTATTATGTCCTCTGTTCTCTTCAACAACTCGAAATTTCATTTGGAACCCTGAGTAGGCCTCACCTCAAACAAACCTCTGGATAGGACACATCTTATTGGCATTCTGAAACAATCATTTAAAATGTTAGTGTCTTGCGACACTTTTGTGAGACAACAGCAGTGCAAAAGATGCACCATGTTTTAAGATAGGCCTCACTTCATCTGCATCAAGATACTGTTAGTTTAAAATGTATATCTTTAGGACTGTGTAGGGGGCCTGGAGAAGCAGAAGCTTCTGTAAGTGTCAAAGTTGTTGAAAAACTGTTTGTCCTTCAATCTTTTCCCTTGTCTTTTCTAATTTTTAAATACATGTTTTAATATTTTTCAAATGTTTGTTCTCTCTTTCACAGATTGAAAGTATAAAAACAAAAAGTGAGTAAGTTAACGACAATTATAAGGTAAATGTTTTGTACTCTTTTCGTTACATTTCTATCACATTCACCTACTAGTAGTTCGACAGCTTCATTTCTTTAACCCTCAGTTTCCTGCCTTTGCACTTCCCTCATTCCTTTCTCTATTACCTACTTACTCTACTCCTTCCACTCCTTTTCTCAGTCCCTCTCTTCTCATAGTTCCTCACTCTTGTTCACTCACTCCGTCTCTATTACTCTTAGTGTCTTTGACTGATCATTCTTTCACTACTTGTTCATTATGCTTCTTCTGTGTAGTTGAAGCACACTAAGGGGCATATTATGAACACAGCCAATAAATTTATTGCTGTTTTTATTGGCAGAAAACTGTTGCAAAAGTGGTTTTAGCGGCAGTTTTCCGCCGCAAAAGCGGCTTTAGCGACACATTTCTGCCGATAAAAGCTGCAAAACTTTTATTGCCTATGTTGATGATATGGCTCTATGTTATTTACATTTCTTTGCTGTTTCAATTAATCTTTTTCTGTTATTTTTTCTTTTCTGTTTTCTGTTTTTTCTCTCTGTTATTCCACATGTTTTAATCTGATTTTGAACATTCACTCACATTCTCCAAGAAACTCTTCTTTGTTATTGTTCTACTCTCTTTTTTTTCTTTCACTTCCTTATCTATTTTGTTTTTCACAATTATACCCTCTTCCATCTTTTCTTCGGTAAATAGATCTAATAAACAGTATCTCTGGTTTACTCCCTATAGCTGTCTTTCTTTTAACATTACTCTCTGTTTACTTCCCTTATACTTACTCTTCTTTTTTTTTTTTTTTTTTTTTTTGGGTTCGCTCCCGGTTCGCGAACCGGGAAGCGAACGGGGAAGCGAACTAAAAGAAATAGAGGAGCTTGCCAGAGTGCTAAACATTCTAGCAATTTTTTTTTGAAACGGGAGGTAGTTCTGAAAAGAACTTTTTTTTTAATGTTTTTGTTGTTTTATATATTTATTTATTTTTGAACATTTTTTGCTTTTTTTGTATTTTTTGAACAGTTTTATGTTTTTTTTTGTTTTTGATGGAGGGGAAACAACAAAAAACAGGCATTGAAAAGGGCTCAACAGGAGCAAAAAAAAAATTTACTGTCTGGGGCGGTTAGGGCAATTGTGATTTACATAAGCTAGGTTGATTAACGTAATGCTCATGTTACCACATGACAGCAATGCACCGCAATACATACAGGTAAATTTCATATGAGCAAAGTTCTCCTGAATGTTTGGCACGGTTTCCCGTGCCTCTGCTCCTGTCAACGATATCAGTGATGTTGACCTGGCCACAGGAGTTGTTGTTGGGTTATCTTGCATGTCACGTATCTCTGCCTGGCTGTAGTTCAATGGATGCCACCTGTTCATGTGACGATGCATTGTATAGTTACCGAAGCTATACTTTTTATCAGAGCCTCTAGATAACCGGTCTTTACAAATGAGGCAGGTGACATACCTAGCATTTACTTTCTTCTGCCCTCGAGGGATTTTAAAAAACTGCCAAATGAAACTGGCTTTCCGATGGGAAACCCGGGGCACCTCTTGTAAGAACTGTGGTCCTTCTGTCTCCTCTTCCTCTAGTTCATCCTCTTCCTCCTCTGTGTTGCTGATGAACTGGGGAGGTGGTTCTCTCTTCCCATGAGGAGGTGGAGGTGGTGGTGGGGGTGCACCAGCTGAAGCAACTAATGAAGCCATTGCTCAACTATCCAAAAAGGTCTTCCTCTCACAAAGATGAAAGTCAGAGTGAGGAAAGAAGGAGGGGTTTTCATCATTTGGGAAAAACAATAGTTCTAAACCAATGAAAAGTGTTATTTTTAGGTCACCTGACCTAGCCTTACATCATTATGAAACCAAAAGTGAAATGAACCAATGAAAAGTTTTATTAACAAGTCACATGACCTCTTACGCTTAAGTTACGCGCTGCGGAACGCGCCCCGGATCGCTTCCGGTTCGCGCTCCGGAGCACTTCCGGGTGCGCTAACGCGGCGCGTCATAAGACGCATTATGCGGCAACGCGATACGTCGCGCTTTCGCGACGCGCCGCGGATCGCTTCCGGGGAGCTGCGCTTCGCGTCTCAGTTCGCGTACCGGAGCACTTCCGGGTGCGCTAACGCGGCGCGTCATAAGACGCATTACGCGACAACGTGATACGTCGCGCTTCCGCGACGCGTCACGATGTTGATTTCTAACGCGGCGGTTGCGCTAACGGAACGTTTACCGGTTCGCGGACTGGGTCGCGGCATCAAGATGAGCTAACGGGAAGCTTCCCGGTTCGCGAACCGGGAGCGAACAAAAAAAAAGTATTAAAAAAAAATTATTAATAAACATATAAAATATATTTTTGGATTTAAAGAAGAATACATTTTACAGCTACAGATATTAGCTTTTAAAAAACCAATGAAATTCACTGAAAAAACCATAGGTTATAGACCATATATTGTTAGGAATTAGCATTTACAAAACCTTGAAAATTCACTGAAAAAACCATAGGTTATAGACCATATATAGTTAGGAATTAGCATTTAAAAAACCTTATTTTACTCACACAAAACCATTGAAATTCCATATATAGTTAGTTGTACTAACTATATATCGCGCACCCGCAATCCACTGCTGATGATGTCACATATTACATCATTCATGACATGGTCAGTGACATCACTGATGACATCACTGATGACATCTCAAATGACATCACTGATGACATCACTGATGACATCTCAAATGACATCACTGATGACATCACTGATGACATCTCAAATGACATCACTGATGACATCTCAAATGACATCACTGATGACATCACTGATGACATCTCATTTGACATTACTGATCACATCACTGATGACATCATTCATGTGATAATACGATGAACCTCTTCAGACTCTAATATAACCTTAGATACACTCAGTGTAAACAGACACTCATAGACTGTCACTCATCCATGGAGTTACTCAGACACTTAGTCAGTCATGCAAAGAATCAATCACACCTCCATTTCCTCAACTATACAGTTATACACACCTTACTTATTCAAACATATACTAAAACATATTTACTCACTTATACAATCCTGGATACAAGTTCACAATGATCCATACAGCCACTCACACATTCACTGGCTCTTATGTACAGTTATTTATATATGTCAACTCTCACATGTACTGTATTTTACATATGTACTTACTTTAACATGTAGCACTGAGATATCCATTCACTCACCAATACACTCATGCACACAGTCAACTTCCCATACAGCTGTTTCCACATGCACTTTTGAACCCATACATCTAGTCAATCAACTGCTCACACATCTATGCAGAGAGTCATACACCTCCCAGCCACCCACACACACACTCAGTCTCCCATACAAATGCTTGGGCAACCAATCAATAACCCATATAGTTAATTATATAGCTACTGATCAACACATGCAGCAGTTTACAGAACAACAGACATAATGATGCACAAATTAAGACAGTTTAGTCACTAACCCATGCACTCAGTGAGACACATTTAATCAGTCACTCATACAGTCAGTCATGCCCCTACTAAATCCTTCATCAAAACACTTATACATCCACTCATTCTTCAATATGTAAGACATATTTTAACTTTACAGAATTATAGAGTCACTGGATGTAGTCATCAGTGATGTCATCAGTGATGTCATTTGAGATGTCATCAGTGATGTCATCAGTGATGTCATTTGAGATGTCATCAGTGATGTCATCAGTGATGTCACTGACCATGTCATGAATGATGTAATATGTGACATCATCAGCAGTGGATTGCGGGTGCGCGATATATAGTTAGTACAACTAACTATATATGGAATTTCAATGGTTTTGTGTGAGTAAAATAAGGTTTTTTAAATGCTAATTCCTAACTATATATGGTCTATAACCTATGTTTTTTTCAGTGAATATATATATATATATATATAAATAAAATATATATATTATGTAAATATATATATATATATATATATAAATATATATATAATATATATATATATAGTTATATAGTTATATATATAGTTAATCTCCTTGTAACATGTCCAATCTGGTTGAGTCTGGGGCATATTTTGTACTCACTCCTGACGCTCAGTGCGGCCCACTGTGTAACTTCATCATGGAGTTGCAAATACATATGTGAATCCTCTTCTGCATTTACCATTATACTGCTATCATTTCTCATCTATATTTGACATTCTATGACAGTAGTGATTTAGGAAATTTGCATTTCTGAAGACGCACTATATCAAACAAGTTTGAAAACACATTTTCTGAAGCACCCTTCCCTCTACACTGTTTAACCTCAGCTGCCATAGTAATATCCTTTGGAACCCTCTACTTTACCAATAGGTCAAAAGTTCACAGTGTTTTCTGTCAGCAGCATTCTGGCTTCAAATTGCACTGTACCAGATGAGGATGACTGTCTGCGAATGTAAACATAACATAAGCAGTATAACTTCTATTTAATTTATCCAGAGCCAATTACAGATCTACTTTTTGTACATTTTAAATTACTACCTATTTTTTGCTACCAACTCAATAACACCATCCAATTCAACATGTCCCTTTTTTAAACCAGGCCCTGTCCTTACTGGAGTAGGACTGGAAATCATAATGACCTTTAGCCAATTAATGAGACTTTTCCCTCACATTGTAAATTGATACTTGTATAGCTCACTACTCACCCGCAAGGGTCTCAAGGCGCTTGTACGAATACCGCTGTGGAACCCATCCTGGCTTTCCCTGTGAGGTGTCCACTCCTGGGCACCCCCAAGGTGGAGGCCAGGCATCCTTAGCGTTGTGGGGGCCTTTGTGGAGATTAAGCAAGCTATTGCCCAGAGTTGCAGAGTGGGACTCCATGATTAGAATAGGCACCGAGGCGAGAATTATCCGGTCCGTGGAATTTTGAGCCCAAGACCCGCCGAGGCAGGGAATTGAACCCTGGTCTCGAGCTAGACCTCTGCATCAGGGTCTGCCGCTCTAACCATTGAGCCACACTTCTCCACATTGCTTTGGTGTACTCTAACATTTGCCAAAGGCTGAAATGGAAGTGGTCAAATTAATTCTGTCCACAAATAGACAAATCCAGGAAACATGTTAATTAAACTGTTTCCGCATTCCTTAGAGACCACAAAATGGTCTTCATCTACAACAACAATTCACGCTTTGACATGAAGCTTAAATATATATGAATAATGGAGTACATGTCTCAGAGAAAGGCAACAGGATATTCCTTGACAACTTAAAAGACTGCATTCCTTTTTATGTGTAGGTATCATCTAAACACAATTAACACTAAGGCTCTTCTTAGAGCCACCCTTTTCCGAAACACTAGTTGGTATTCAATTAAAATCAGGATTTTTTGGGGGGAGACACAAATCTGTCACAGATTCACAACCTAAAATCATACATTCAGTGCACAAGAGTAAATTTACAATTCATAACTCTCTGTTTGACTCTGTGTATGTGGAAATGGCTCTGTGAGTTGCTGTGTGAGTGCCTAATGGAGTCTGTAAGCTGGTGTGATACTGTCTGAGTGGGTCTATTAGTACTTGCTTTAGTGTTTGGGTATGTGAGTGGGTGCATCAGTCTTTGAGTAGGTATGTGACTGGATACATTAGTGTCTGAATGGGTCTGTGAGTGTGTGCATCAGTCTGTGACTGAGTGTGTGAGTGTTTGAGTGGGTTTGTGAGTAGATATGTGAGTTTGTAAGTGGATCTATGACTGGGTGTGTGAGTGTCTCAGTCGGTCAATGAGTGAATATATGAATGTCTGACTGGGTCTTTTAGTGGGAACATACGTGTCTGAGTGGGTTCGTCAGTGTCTGAGTGAGTCTGGGACTGGGTGACTGTGTCTGTCTGTGTGGGTCTGTCAGTGGGCATGGTAATGTCTGAGTGGGTCTGCAAGTGCATGTATGAGTGCGAGTTGATTTGTGAGAGAATATGTGAGTGTCTGAGTGGGTCTGTAAATGGACATATTAATGTCAAAGAAGGTTTGTGAATGAAAGTGTGAAAGTCTTAGTGGGTCTGTGATTGGGCACATAAGCATCTGAGTGGGTCTGTATCTGGGTGATTTAGTGTCTGAATGGGTCTGTGAGTAGGTGCCCTAGTGTTTGAGTGGGTCTGAAAATGGGTGCATCAGTCTCTGAGTGGGTATGTGACTGGTGCATGAGTGACCATGTGGGTCTGTGAGTGGGTTCATCAGTCTATAGGTAGGTCTGTGATTGGGTGTGTGAGTGTCTCAGTGGGTCTTTGAGTGAGTATGTGAGTTTATGAGTCGGTCTGTGAGTAGGTGTGTGAGTGTCTCAGTGGGACTGTGTATGAGTGCATCAGTGTATGGGCCTCATGGTGGGTGTGTAAGTGTCTCAGTGGGTCTGTGACTGTGAACATGTGTGTCTCTGTGGGTCTGCGAGTGTACATGACAATGTCTGAATGGGTCTGTAAATTAGTGTATGAGTGGATCTGTGAGGGGATATATGAGTCTCTTGTTGTAATTCTATCTAG
This sequence comes from Lissotriton helveticus, assembly GCF_964261635.1. NCBI lineage: Eukaryota > Metazoa > Chordata > Amphibia > Caudata > Salamandridae > Lissotriton > Lissotriton helveticus. The sequence continues at coordinate 524,771,180 of NC_136063.1, read as the reverse complement.
GACCCTAATTCGATATTCCTGATTTATGCGACACCCAGCTGATCCTCTCCCTCACCAGAGACCCCGACACCGCCAGAACCTGCCTACACGAAGGGATGAAAGACGTCGCCGAGTGGATGAAGGACAGCCGCCTGAAACTGAACTCGGACAAGACGGAAGTCCTCATCCTGGGATCTTCGCCCTCCGCCTGGGACGACTCCTGGTGGCCCCCAGCCCTGGGCACCGCACCCAGGCCAACCGACCACGCACGCAACCTGGGCTTCATCCTGGACCCCTCCCTCTCGATGACCAGACAAGTCAACGCCGTCTCCTTATCGTGCTTCAACACCCTGCGTATGCTTCGCAAGATCTTCCGCTGGATCCCGACCGAGACCAGGAAGACTGTCACCCAGGCACTCGTCACCAGCTGACTGGACTACGGAAACGCCCTCTACGCCGGAACCACAGCCAAGCTACAGAAAAGACTCCAGCGCATCCAGAACGCCTCCGCCCGACTCATCCTGGATGTCCCCCGACGCAGCCACATCTCCAGCCACCTGAGGAACCTGCACTGGCTCCCCGTCGACAAGAGGATCACGTTCCGGCTCCTCACCCACGCACACAAGTCTCTCCATGACCTGGGCCCCAAGTACCTCAACGACCGCCTGACCTTCTACATGCCCACCCGCCAGCTACGGTCCACCAACCTCGCCCTGGCAGCCGTACCACGCATTTGAAGAGCCACCGCCGGAGGAAGATCCTTCTCTTACCTGGCTGCCAAGACTTGGAACTCCCTCCCCATCCACCTTCGGCTGAACCAGGACCATCTCGCCTTCAGGAAACAACTCAAGACCTGGCTGTTCGAGCAGTAGCATACCCCTCCCCCCAAGCGCCTTGAGACCCTCCCGGGTGAGTAGTGCGCTTTACAAATGGCATGATTGATTAATTGATTGATTGCCCTTATGTGGTTATAATAGATAATATCCGTATAAAGGCATAAGAATCATATCCATATTCAGTCATAGCCCATGCTGTCCAAATTAAGCAAGACTACTCCCCAGACTCCTAGAAAGTACAACGAGTTCTGTAAACAAACCAAACCTCCAGCAACCTGGGAATTCCCCATGGCTTTTGTTTTGATTTGTCCTAGAACTCCTGTGAGCACTGTAAGAACAACCAGTTCTTAGTGACATCTTTATTGACGTCTTATGTCCAACCTTACGTCAAAACCCGGCACCTTTCAGGTATAAATATACCAACGTTGCCTTAAGCAAACACACGGTGGTTTGGAGCAGAGCCGAGAAAATCCAGCTCCGGTGTTCTCAGCCGCCCTTGCGGGTTGCTGGGATATCGAGTCCTGAGAGAGAGATACCAGACCTCCTGCTTTCTATTACCCAGGTACAGAGCTGACTAAACCCTTAAAGAGAATTCTTGACTCAGATTCTTGGCAAAACCAACTTAACTTAAACTGCTACTTACTTACTCCTTCCCAAGTATTAGGCTTAGGTCAGGTACACCGGGGTAGGCGTATTTAGAAGCACCAGTTGAGTACGTTAGCCAATGTATATTTGTATGTATATATTTTATCTATTTTAAAGTATCATATGGCTAAGAAACCATATCAATGCTTTTACAGTATTATTTTATAATACTCCCTTTTACTGTACGCACTTTACTTTATGCTAAGTATTGCAATTGTGGCAATTCATTTCTCTTGCATGAGAAAGAACTCTGGTGAAACTAAGTATGCACGATTGACTGAGTAAAATAGCTGTCTATTGTTTTCACACGACTCTAGAGATACACACTTATTCTGAGGGAGCAAAGTTGTCATGTCATGTTTTATGGTTGTCAGAAGCTAATCCCTTCTTGTCTATCCAGGGAAGTTAAACTCCTCCTTGTTTATTCGAGAAAGTTTCTAGTGACCTCTGAGCTAGCTGGAAAAACTAATTAAGTCTAATATAGTCAGTAGAGACCTAGTCGACCTCAGTCCTACGTCTACACTGCTGTTTATATTATTCCAATGCGCAGAGCCTATTGGGAATATGGGAACTACACTACATGGCGCCCAACGTTTGGTAAGGCGATAATCTAACGCAAGACACTAGAGTAACTCAGTCGTGCTTTTTCACACAGAACCCTTTTTCCCGTAACTTAGTAGGATGAGAATCCTATGTATAGTTTTTGGTTTAGTCAACGTTGAAGGATACAGTGTTCCACAATATTGTGCACCTAATCTTTGTTTCCTTGAAACTTGATCTGCAAGAAAAAAGTTTTCTGTCAGTAAAATGCCTGAAGGAAACGAAGAAAGAGATGCTACAGCATCTCATCAGTTGTTGGATGACACGAATATCTAACAGAATGACCCGGATGCTATATACATTCCGGCAAATATAAGAAGAACTATAACTATTAAACTTATAGAAAACGGACTGACATTATGAGGTGGTACAGTCATATTCGTGGTAGAGGCCCATGAATATCGGCAGACAGGTATTCTATTCATGGACACATTTTCCAGCAGCAAACGCTGAAACAAAAAAATTCCACTATTACAAAATAGAGGAACCTCCAGAGGAATACACTCCTTCGAGGAGATTGAAATCCCATTAAATTACCAAGAGCACCTGCTCTGGTTTAAAGGCGCCCTAAAACATAAAAATCACATCACCAGGCCCGGTCCACCAGGTAGACCAGGAGCAACGTGGCTGGTTCTAGCCAGCTACACACCACACCCCGACATTGAAACAATGAGAGACCGGGAACTTTTAACTCAGCTAAAGATACTAATTAAAATACATAGACAATTGGTCCAATATGTAATGCGGATTTCAACAGTCCAACCAGCAATTAACATTCCACAGCTGACCCCTCATCAGGGGAACACAAACAAAATCACACCACAGAACATACAATCATGTCTTGGTAAAACACCCGCAAAACGGGAACAAATTCCATTCTGGTTAGCACAAAAAATCACTCAAATAGAGGCAGTATTTCCTGATACTACACCTCATGAGAAACACAGAATTCTGACTATCTGCCTTCCAATGGGGACCGCACCACATGTGGAGGACTGTGACAATTGGGGCACAGTCTTTGCTTCCATTTACACAAAAACACATGGTGTTCCGTCTATGGCGGTAATACCAGATTTGCTAAGACAGATTCAAAATTAATAGGGTCCAGAACCTGCTTTAACTCTGGGTATGAAATTACTGAAAGACTTCAAGCAGGTCTCGGCTATATTATTAGCCAACATAAAAGGAGAAGCAGCATCTGTGGCGATCCGCCAGAAATTGAAAGAAACAGATATAGCAGAACAACCTTTTGAACTTGCCAGAATCATAGAAAAATCCTATGAAGAACTAGGTAGAGATAGTTTGGGTGGGAAACCAGTAAAACCCCAACTACTTGAAAATCCTGAAAAAACATTTATTAAAAATAATCTAAATACTCCAAAAAAGAGCTGGGATGGAAATAAACAATCCACTCCCAAAGAAAAATGTTTCCAGTCCAGAGGAAGATCTCCTCAACGGAGAGAAAGAACTCCTGACCGAGGTGACAAGTCTCCCCAGAGGGAGCCTTCTGAGAAAAGATACAACCTTAGAGATAGGGATAAATTAAGAAAACCTGATAGATATCAAGATATTGATACACGTCCCTCTCGATCTTTTCAGACTTCCTCACAGAAATCAGAAAGAAGAGGACGGTCAGAACACAAAGAAGAGCACGTCAAGTCCAAAGACAAGGAACCTGCTCATCAAAGTAAAAAATTACAATTTCCAAGAAAGAAGGTAGCCTGTATTAAAATAATTAAACATGCCGAGGATATTGAGGACACAACTGAAAAACGGAGAGTGGGCTCAGACAATGTTAGACAGCGCAGCAGAAGTGACCATAGCTCGCAAGATCCTGATGAATCTTCTGGAGACAGTGGACACGAATTAATACATTCAGGTGGAAACTGCAGATACCAGAGTTAGCAAACCTCATAAAATATACGAAATAACATTGGTATAGAGGGGGACAAGACTAGGAAAGTAAGGGGTCTCTTTTGGGATAACCATTCAAAGGGCTATGACATCCTTTTAGCTGAAAAAGACTGGCCACCAGAGTTTGTCAGGGAGTGCCCTCATGGTGAAGAAATGATTATGCCTGCCTTCTCAAATCCTATTTCAATTCATAAAAAATAATTATATGCAAGAAAATGGGCAGTTGCCCAAGCTCCTGCATTATATAAAAATCATGTAGGATGGGATGAGGACTCTCCGCCTCACAAAATCCAGGTAAAATGTCAACCCACTGCACAAAGGCGGTACCCAGTTAAACAAGAAGCTAAAAAACAAGTCAGGGAGATCTTAGATCAACTTGAATACCAGGGGGTGATTGAAACATGCACCTCACAAATGAACAATCCTTTGTTTCCTGTCTCCAAGCCAGATGATTCATATTAATAAAACCTCATTTCAAACCAATCAATTGGACTCAAAAACACACAGAAATTTTATGATCATTGCAAACAGACATGTTAGCTAAAACTAAATTGCAAACGCTCGAAAACATACGCAACCTTGTAATCCGAGTCATCCCAGGAAGATGCGGATTCACGTACCTGACCTCTAATGAGGGAGAAAAGGTACCAATAGCTTATAAATCACACTTGTACACACAAGCTGAAATGAAATTCAGTCGTACTGAAAAAAATCTAATAGCGGTTCAAACTGCTGTACCAAAAGAAAGAGCCCAAGCCCAAGGCAGAAGGATAACTGTTTTAACAGCAGAATCAGCTCTTGAGGCATTAACAAACCCACGCAATTTGACTACCGTGGCATTAGATCCAAAATGGATACAATGGGAAAATTCTCTTGCTGCAGAAGACGTGAAATACTATTTTGACCCGGAAATGAAAAAATTAAAAAATCTAAAATATGAATTAGAATATCCTCTGCCAATCGAAATTCTGCCTCTACAACATTACGCCTGTATAATATATACAGATGGATTAGCACAACCCGCAGTTGGGGGTAAGCAAGCTTACAGTGCTGCGTGCTCGGTTGTTAAATGCCGGTGGCACGAAGGAAAATTGAGACCACTGGTAACTATGACTCAATCTGTAAAAGATAGTTCGGCTCAACAAACTGAACTACTAGCTTTAAAGATGGCGCTCGATATTGCCGATCGCGAATTCCCTGCACTAATAGTGTGCGATTCGCATTACTGCGTCAAATCTTACAATAATGACTTGCAGAACTGGGTTCAAAACGATTACAAAGATGACACAGGTGCCACAATAAAGCATAAAAAGCTTTGGGAACAAGTAGTTCTTTTGCAGAAAGAACTACAAATGACTCACGTGATCCATACACTGAGTCATCAACGTGATGGCGTTCATGTGGCAGGGAATTCATTGGCTCGCAGAGCCACAGCGGAAGCAACTCAACCGGCTTCCGTAGCCACAAAAAAGCGTTCAGAAAAATACATAGACGGGAAAACAATGCTGGTGGTAAAAACTTCTTTGCAAAGCAACTGTGCAGCATTACCTGTGAACTATCCACTCAATTATACATACATAATTGATGAAAACTCCGTTCCTTTTGCTCGAATTCCTGGAGTGGGGGATAGAGTAATTCCAAACACGAAACGGAGAGTCTTCTTGATTCAAGAAGCACATATGGGATTGGGTCTAATGCACCAAGAGATCTTGAAATCTCTGAAAGAATTACAATCAGAATACTGGTGGCCGGGGATGAGCCTGCAAAACTACAAATTTGCAATGGACTGTCCAAACTGCAACAGAGATCGCAGTCGCGAACCGACCGGAGTATTGCCAGGACCCTTCTTTTAGAAAGCATAAGGCTATCTATACGCAGAAATCCAGTAGGAGAAATGCGTCCCATTTATGTTTAAGACTAGATTCACTTAAAATGTAGACACCAGCGCTCGGCTGACGCCAGAACTGTTAGAAAAGATTTGCGAGTCCGTATCGGCACATACGCAATTGGCATGCTATATTCTGACCAAGGTCCTGCTTTTAGCTCTCGAGCTTATAAGGAGGCCATGATCAGCATGGGCATTGCATTGCGGTACTCTTGTCCCTTCCATCCTGAGGGAAATGCGGTAGTGGAAAGATAAAACCGGGACATAAAGCAATCTATAACGGAGAGGGTATTAGGTTCGGGTGATGGGTGGGTCCAACATTTAACAAGTGTCCAATGTAGTCTTAATAATCTGCCAAGAAATTCTCTAAAAGGTCTCAGTCCGTACGAACTATTGTTCGGTACTAGAATGCACATTCAGGACCTTGATAGTCAGACTTCAGTGGCAGAAGAAAAATGCTTTGATATCAAAGACCATTTGGCAGTTTTACAGGACTTAAATGAAACAAGACGAAACCTGAGCAACGTAAAGTTAAAGCAACAGCCAACAGCCACTGAAGAAAAACCACCTGTCCCAGCAAGACCTGTCTGGATTCCAAAGATTGGTGATCTGGTCAGAGAAAAGATCGCGGTGAAGAAGGAATTTGGGCCTTCTTACAGAAAAGCAGTACCTGTCTTAGCTGTCTGCGGAACAAGATCAGTTGTACTACCGCCCCTTGCTGGTAAAAAGGAGAACCGAGTTGTATCCATCGACCTGGTAAAACCACAATCATGTGGCCAATAATAAGTAGTAGGCCCAGTGGACTCCCAAGAAATAGCAGAACACCAAAATTTGCTACAATCCAAGAGGTTCAAACTGAGAGACTAATCACATTCGATAAACCTGCAGTGAATAAAAAAGGACTATGCATAAATGCCATGGAACTTGTGCCTCTTGAAACCCAAATTGCAACAGTTCGTCAAGAAACACCAGTCTACAACGATGTAGCCTCAGACTATGCTAGTGAAACAAAGAAAAATCCAAAAGCAAATGAAAATTTGGAAGCACTTCCAACAATTGACAGAACTGCATCTGGCTACTTCATCAATTTTGATGACTTTTCAGAAGATCCAAGCGAACCTGAAGAAACGCCAGCAACAAAAACTTTCAAAGACAAAGTAACTGAACTCTTTCATCAACTCAAAGAAACCTATCTGATTTCTCCATGGATTGAATTTTGGATTGTGTTAGGTGTACTTTTCCTCCTGCTTTGGCTCATCATGGTTCTTTGTTTGGGAAAATTCATTGAAGGAAAATACAGTACAATGGACACAGCAAGTCAGAACATCAACTTGGTCCTAAAGCCTCACAAGTCATCTCACATCGAGAAAAGAGAACTATCATCAGTGAACGTCACAGCCAATCCAATACCCGGTGGAGTAGCATGAGAACTGACTTTGACATTTTTGGCCCGATTGAGCTCTTGAAATATCCTCATCAGTTCAAGGTTTCATTAAGTGACTTTGTAACACCAAGTACTTTCTCTGATGATTGGGACTTTGAAAATATAAATGATATGATGTCAGATTTAGTAATGTCAGCAAAATTTACAGAACATGATTACTTACAGGGTTCATCAAATTATGAAGAATTATACTGTTATAATCACTTTGGTCATCAATATTTGCATAAATCTGTTCAACCTAGAAATGTTTTTAGTTATAATCAATGGGAACATTGTGCAACACCACCGAAAAGCAGCTCAAAAACATTCTATGAGAAATTTCCATACTTCTCAGGGTTTAACACGAGTGATGCAGAAACGTTTTATTTTAAAATGTTAAATAAGACAGGAATGAAAACAATGTTGACAAATACTAAATTAATTTATTCTGAAACATTTTATGAAAAAATCATTACATTTGGTTTTGAATTCTGGAAAAACAGCATTGAAACAAAAACCATCTGGGGTACAAAAGAATGGCAGGTCCAAGGTTTAGAAGCATTGTTTAGAGCCTGCATGATCCCAGAACAATTAATATTCTTGAATGACACCATTCAACAGACAACCTGTCTTGGCCTAGCCAAAATTAAAGACTTAAACAAACCGTCTATTCCAAGTCCATACCTGATAGTAATAGCGCTACTGATATGGAGATAGACGTATCCCATATTTTAAACCAAAACAGAACACATCCTGATTGGAAAAAAATGGTTGATCTGGCCCACAGACACAAATAACTGTCAAAATAGATTCCTGAACAAAACACAGGGGTTCAAAATGAACAGGCCAGACCAAAGATACTCCCAGAGATAACATCCAGGGATAGTTACAACATACAGTGTAGGGAAACTCTGCCTCGAATGGCTTCAGAAATCCACACTGGCTGAAATGAAGCAACACTTGACTTTACTTAAAGACGGTGCTGACTTGCGTGATTTCATTCTGGGACCACGCAAACAGCGTCAAAAACGTTTCATAGCGGCCGGTATATACGCTGCGTACAACGAAGCTTGGAGAGTAATGCACATTCAAACAGCAGAAAAAATACGAGAAATTGATCGTATTAATTAGGAAAAATCGCTTTTTGTTGTGGACAATGGGTTAACGACTCTGTCTTCCAGAATATATTCACTGGACAGTATCGTATCATCTGCTATAGATATAATAGAGCAGGACTTGCTAATGCTACAACATGGTCAGTCCCAATTACGTTCTATTGTACAGCTTGGCTGGACGTTGCAAAATCTGCGTTCAGGCTACGTGCCCTGGCTTTTAATCAACACAACGTCATTATTCTCTATCTTTAACCTTACTGATAAACAAATCAGTTTGGCACAAAAAGGAGCAGACTATACGATTCTGAGCATTGAAAAACTTGAGAGATTACCATTGACAATGTCAGAAAGACCTGTCATTGAATGGATAGTACACGGAATAATCACAATTCCGATAACAACTTTCTAATTTAAATACTGCCAAGAGTATATACCAGCGGGCCAGTATGAAAGGTTGGGTAAAGGCTACATCAAGTCAACATGGAATTTACCTTATACACACACATTTTACAGTAAAAAGAAACAGAATGTATTTCTTAGTGGTAAAAATTGTAAAAGATCACTAAGCGGTATACTTCTGTGTCAAGGTATTAACTTGCATGGGGCCTGCGAAGGGTCTTCAAATAACCTTTCATGTCTCCAGCACCGCACACCTGCAACACAGATGGAGCCATTCTTTAGACGGCTCTCTAATGGGAGCTATATTCTAATAGTGGACCACAGCTGTTGTGGCATGGTGCCAGGGATAGCCTATCTCGTAAGCGTTAGTTCCATGGTCACTTGCTGTATGCAAGTATTGTATCCAAACAACAATCCAGATATGGAGGCGGCAATATGGCCTCTTTTGATTATCTCTTCTATTCGAATTGATACTTTAAGCAGAATGAAGTCTATTCTTTTACAGACGACTGTGCCTTTGACCTCGTCCAGAGAAACGTATGATCTGCAAGTTGCAAGGACAATGGCAGAGATACATACCCTATTATCAACAAATTGCCCCATGCATTTCGTAGAAATACTGAGCCAGATCCTAAATATGTCAGATACCAGTGGCATCGCACATGTATTTAAGACAATTGTTTCGGGACTGTTAACACCCTTTGAAACAGTTCTGGGCATATTCCCCAATTTTGTCCATTCTGTCTTTGGTGTCCTACCTCTAATTTTGGGACTCGTAGCAGGAATTTTATTTTTTGATTCTTCTGCTCCGATATGGCAAGCCAAGTCGCAGACAAGACTCCAGCAACGATGGAAGAAACGATCCTAGCTATACGCTATCGGGACCGCATAACTAAACTCCTCGGATTAGCCCGGCTAAGAGATCTGAATATGACCTGGTTTCTTTCATTCAGACCAATCTGGTGAAATTGCATCTTACCTGTGCTTCGATGTATGCTATGCGGAGAAGAATGCGTGTTGGACATCTGTCTTGCACTACCATCAGAAGTACCAATGGATACAGATACCTTGCTAGGTCCGGTAACGACTCATGCATCGTGTTGTGCCCAGCGGCTACCTATTCTGATGACGGCATTCGTTGAGACTTCACCACTGTGAGTATGTGGCAGTGAAGTACGAGATGAGAGCAGAATCACCCAGGTACAACCTTCAGTGAGCATTGCTGATTCTGACATCGATGATAGCAATCATTCTCACGACTGCACTGTTGCAGCATTTTCAAACTTGGTCGAACTTTCACCTGATGTCGTAGACCAATTTTTTGCGAGTTTGTCTGAAATGATGTTCTCCCCTGAACAGAAAGAATAACTTTCTAAAAACAAACGAGCACACAGCGTTCCCTGAACTCTGAATTCGGCCTTCAGCTTTGATAAACGAAAGCTACTGAAAACATTTGGAACTATTTTTTCCCCTGAAAGCGAAATTATTTTTTTCCCTTCCAAAATATTTACCTTTTTCAGGACATGTACTCTGCTTAAAGTAGAACTATTCTTAGAGAACAGAGCTTCTATTTTAGGAACTCTAGAGACAATATTTTACCTCAGCCTCTAGCACATGTACTTCCCCGTACCAGAGGATTGATCGGAGCCAGCCATTGAGCAGCACGAGTCAAAAGCGCCAAGCAGATCTGTGAGACTTGGCGGTGGAACGGCATTGACCGCGTATATTTAAAATAAAGACACGCTACCAGCTGTGCCTACAGTGTGCCCGGCCGGGTTCACTGTAAGTAAATTCAGTTTACTTTCTCACGCATGGGCCATTTACACCCTGGTGCAAGATGTCCCTCACTGCCCAGTCCTGATGAGACCTTTATTCTAATGGTCGAAACGCCGTCGACGCCCTAGGAGACAAATCAGACCAACACAGTTTCTATAATTTTATAGCGGCTGGCTAATCATTTGTTGACATAATTGGTTTAGAGTCTAGTTTCCTGTCTTTGTAAATATTCACAGCTGAAACCTGTATAGTTCACCTTGTTATACACGTCTTTGGTTTGCTCACTATTCACTTGGGATACACTGCACTTTGTATAATATTTGTATGTCGCAATTTAATCATATGTATTTTTCATTATCAATTCTTAAATATAAGGAAATATCCTTCATGGTACAGTTGTGCGTCTCTCTTTCTTCTGCCACCCTCCCTCCAATGTTTTCATTGCCATTGAGCTCGATATAAATATTAAGTTATATAAAATCATATGCCATAGGAACCACTGTTTTTCTATATAAACGCACTGCCCTGGTTCCGCTGTGAGTAGGGTTTCCCTTGTTTTTCCATCTAGCACATGTACAGCATTTGTATTATTATGTGATGGAATGGTCTCGACCTTCTCTTCTGTATTAAGAGCCATTTCATGTGTAATTTTCGCAAATCATTCAGCTGATATATATATGCATTTTTTAACTGAATGATACCTCTGCTTGAAATGCGTACAGTACCAATACTCATTTTCGTGTATTTACCATATGCCATTTCAAATGCAAAATTATGTATTTTGGGGTGGGTTGGAAAACACATGCACCATTATATGTTTACTATTGCTTAGTTTTAAGTAATGAGGGACATTAGATCGTGGAGTGGGTGTTGTAATTCTATCTAGGACCCTAATTCGATATTCCTGATTTATGCCCTTATGTGGTTATAATAGATAATATCCGTATAAAGGCATAAGAATCATATCCATATTCAGTCATAGCCCATGCTGTCCAAATTAAGCAAGGCTACTCCCCAGACTCCTAGAAAGTAGGAGTTCTGTAAACAAACCAAATCTCCAGCAACCTGGGAATTCCCCATGGCTTTTGTTTTGATTTGTACTAGAACTCCTGTGAGCACTGTAAGAACGGCCAGTTCTTAGTGACATCTTTATTGACGTCTTATGTCCAACCTTACGTCAAAACCCGGCACCTTTCAGGTATAAATATTCCAACATTGCCTTAAGCAAACACACAGTGGTTTGGAGCAGAGCGGCTATCTACTTGCCCGAGAGCCCAGCTGATGCGGAGAGCCCACGAACGCCGCCCCTCCCCTTTGACGCACTGAGAGAGACGCTGTCTTTTTCTCCAGACGAGAAAATCCAGCTCCGGTGTTCTCAGCCGCCCTTGCGGGTTGCTGGGATATCGAGTCCTGAGAGAGATACCAGACCTCCTGCTTTCTATTACCCAGGTACGGAGCTGACTAAACCCTTAAAGAGAATTCTTGACTCAGATTCTTGGCAAAACCAACTTAACTTAAACTGCTACTTACTTACTCCTTCCCAAGTATTAGGCTTAGGTCAGGTACACCGGGGTAGGCGTATTTAGAAGCACCAGTTGAGTATGTTAGTCAATGTACATTTGTATGTATATATTTGATCTATTTTAAAGTATCATATGGCTAAGAAACCATATCAATGCTTTTACAGTATTATTTTATAATACTCCTTTTACTGTACGCACTTTACTTTATGCTAAGTATTGCAATTGTGGCAATTCATTTCTCTTGCATGAGAAAGAAGACTGCTCAATAAATAACACCATTTATTGAAAACGCCCGTCTCTCTATTCTCTGCACTCTGCTGAAACTAAGTATGCACGATTGACTGAGTAAAATAGCTGTCTATTGTTTTCACACGACTCTAGAGATACACTCTTATTCTGAGGGAGCAAAGTTGTCATGTTTTATGGTTGTCAGAAGCTAATCCCTTCTTGTCTATCCAGGGAAGTTAAACTCCTCCTTGTTTATTCGAGAAAGTTTCTAGTGACCTCTGAGCTAGCTGGAAAAACTAATTAAGTCTAATATAGTCAGTAGAGACCTAGTCGACCTCAGTCCTACGTCTACACTGCTGTTTATATTATTCCAATGCGCAGAGCCTATTGGGAATATGGGAACTACACTACACTCTCAGTGGGTCTGTGAATGAGTGGGTGAGCATCTGAGTGGGTCTGTGCCTGAGTACGTTAGTGTCTGAGTGAGTATGTGAGTGACTGTGTGAGAATCTGAGTGGGTCGGGGTCTAGGTGCATTAGTGTCTGAATGGGTCTGTGAGGGGGTGTATTAATGTTTGAGTGGCTCTGTAAATGGGTGTGTCAGTCTCTGAATGGGTATGTAACTGGGTGCAAGAGTGGTTGAGTGGGTCCTGTGCTGGAATGGCACCATGCCTATCACTAGAGTGTCTGAGTGGGTCCATGAGTGGGTGCATCAGTCTGTGAGTGGGTCTGTGAGTGGGTGCTTGAGTATCTGAGTGGCTCTGTGAGTGGAAGTGAAACTTTGTGTGTAGGTCTGTGAGAAGGTGTGTGTAGGTCTGTGAGAAGGTGTGCGTAGGTGTGTGAGTGCATGCATGAGTGTCTGAGTGGGTTTCCCAGTGGGTGCATTAATGTCTGAGTGTGCACATCAGTGTCTCAGTTGGATCTGTGAGTGGGTGCATGAGTGTGCATGTGGATCTGTGAGTGGGCATGCCAATGTCTGAGTGGGGCTGTAATCGAGTGGATCTGTGAATGCGTGCATGAGTCCCTGAGTCGGTCTATGACTAGGTTTGTGAGTGTCTGAGTGGGTCCATGAGTGGGCGCATGAGCTCCTCAGTGAGTCAGTGTCTGGGTGCGTTAGTATCTGAAAGGTTTTTATCTTAAAATAAAAACAATTCTCAGGATGCACAGTTGCGCATGTCAGCTACTGTATTGCACCCGTAAGTGTATTGTAACTTGAAGAGAACAGCTGTCAAGATCTCCGTATTAATATTTTACTTCTGGTAATCAAACAAATATGTGTTTTTGCAGCAGGTCACAAGTATTATGATTTATGTTGGTAGCAGTCCTACTCAACATTACAGGATGTAATTTACTTCAAATTGAAATTGCAATTCTGTTTATATGGCTTCAAATTAAATTTCTCGTGTTCACCAATAATCAGTATAATATAAATTGGATTCTTACAGACTATTTTGTAGATTTTTTAATGTATGATGTAACATTTCCCAGAACCTCTCTTGGATTTAAATAACAACGAAAAGTGAAATGCTTCTAGAACTCTTCGTAATTTCATATTGCAAGGCCACCTCCAACACTCTGTAAATGTGGAGATTGAGACTTGCCTACCCCTACAAAAGATCTTTATTATATACTGATATCTAAAAATATAGAACAGTTAGAACCAGCGGTCATTCAAATATATAATAAATTAGCGAGAAATAAAGTCAAGGTTGCTGTTTCCACTGTGAAAGTACTAAGTATCAATGTAGAAAAGAGCATTTTTTATTCCCCAAAGTAGTCACACTTTAAACATTATACATTATTCATCATTAATTCAGTTTTCATTAATTCATTACAATCATTACAATCATAGATATACAGATATGCAGTTATATAATATACCATACATTTGGCTAAAAAAAAGGGGGAAAACACAAAAAGACCCTTCCCCCACTAATTTCAATTCCACTCAATCTAATCCCTCCTTCCATCTCCTTATAGGGTCCCATATTCTCAAACCCATCAATTTCCCTCTCCTTCCTTTTCGGGTATATACATTCTTCTCTATATTGTATGATGCTAATAAATTGGCAAGCCAACACTGCATTGTTGGTGGATTCTTATCCAGCCAGGCCCTAGCTATTAATCTATATACTGCCATTGCTACAAATATAAACTCCTGCTGCACAGCATCATTATCCCTACCAACCCCATATAAAATCCAAGATGGAGTAAGCTTAATTCGGATCCCTAAGGTCCTGCCCAGAAATCCCTCGACATCTCCGAGTAGTGTATGAAGTTGTGGGCAGGTGGCAAATACGTGTATAATATCAGCTTCGGCAGTATTACATCTCGAGCAGGTGGTTCCTGTGGTGCCACCCCATTGTGCTAACCTAGCTGGTGTAAAATAAAGTGAATATATGGTTTTATAATGCTGAGATTGAAGGGGGGATGCACGCAATATCGTTCGGCCTAAATCTAGTGATTTCTGAAACCAAGCTATTTCTCCACTTATTTTCTCCGCCCACTTAGTACTGTATTTTTCTAAATCATCCTTTTTCACTTTTATCAAACTTGCATAAAAAGAACGTATCGATCGATCTCCTGCTGTTCTAATTTTCTTCAGAATTTCATTCTTATTAAATCCCCCTGGTCCTCCTTGTTTATTAACTAAAAAACTCCTAATCTGTAGGTACTTAAAAAAGTCTCTATAGCTCAAATCATATTTATTTCTAAGATCCATAAACTGTATCAACCCCTCCGATTTCCGTATATCACCGATTTGTACTGTCCCTTTTTCCGCCCAATTCATCATAATTTGATCTCCAAATATTTCCAAGGGGAATGACCTATTTTTATATAATCTTACATACCGATTATATCTCCCCAATTTGGATTTTTTCAAAAATGCATTCCATACTTTAACAGCAGCCAAAATTGTCTTAAACCTCGTTCTTTTGAAGTATCCATAATCTATACAATTTAAAAAACAGTTCCCAGCATCTATTCCTACTACCGCTGTATATATCTTCGTAGAGAAGTTGTTAACTCTTGGATCACAGTCATTTCCACCTATCAGACCCTGTATATATTGCAGGGCGGCAGCCATGTAATACAATCTGAAGTCCGGGGCACCCCAACCGCCCCTCTCTCTAGGTAGGGACATAAACCTGTAAGCTCTTCGTGTCTTACCCTGTGCCCAAATGAACCTATTACAGATGGCCTCCAGAGTGTTAAACCAGCTGACTTCAAAGAATAAAGGGATTGATCTAAAAAAATAAAGAAACTTGGGAAGGATTATCATCTTTATTACATTGGTACCCCCACCACTGACAAATGCAAGTTCTTCATCCTCTCCAGATCCGCTTTTACTTGTGCCATTAACAGGGTCATATTATTACCCACAACCTGATCTAGATTTGCTGATATTGACACCCCCAGATATATTGCTGAGTTGACTACTCTATCATCATTACAGTTCACGTGACTATTTTCAACAATCTGCCTTTTACATCTATTCAAGCTGTATCCGGAGACCTGTCCAAACTGCTGAGCCTCATCTTCCGTGACCCTGATTGCCTCTATAGGATTGGATGTCAAAATAGCTACGTCATCCGCGTACGCCAGTGTTTTTATCCTACAGCCATTTATACTCATCGCCTGTATGCCTGGATTTCTTTCCAATCTGCGCAAATAAGGGTCCAGATATAACGGAAATAGTAGGGACGATGAAGGGCAGCACTGCCTTGTCCCTCTGCTAATTTTAACCGCTGCCGGGTGTCCTCTATTAACTCTAATTTTAGCTGTTGGGTTTTTATATAGAGTTTGTATAGCTCTGATGAAGCCTTTCCCCATGCCGCTCCATCTCATAACCGACCATAAATACCCCCAGGAGACCCTATCAAATGCCTTTTCAGCGTCCAGGAACAGCGCTGCCATAGGGTCTCCTAGGCTATTTGCTGCGTCAAACATTGTTATTACCTGTCTTATATGCTGTGTTGTTCCTTTTCCAGGTATAAATCCATGTTGGGAGTGACAAACCATATTTTCTACCACCCCTGATAATCTTTTAGCCAACATTTTAGAGTAGATCTTTACATCTGAGTTCATCAATGTAATTGGTCGATATGAGCCTGGGGCGGTCACCGGTTTCCCTTTCTTTGCAATTACTATAATGTCGGCTCCCCCCAGGATTTAGGTATCGTCTCCCCCTTCTGTGCCAATAACATTATGCTAAACATGTCTTCCAGAAGAATTGTTTGAAATGTTTTAAAAAATTCCAATGGTATCTGGTCCGGACCTGCAGCTTTCCCTGAGGGTAGGCTGCTTAGTGCTGTAACAAACTCATCTAGCTGAAATGCCGTTTCTAGTTGAGCCTTATCCTCCAGTGGGAGCCTTGAGGGGAGTACCTCACTCAGAGATCTCTCTACCTCTTCCCTATCTACTGTATTGTCCGCATCATAAAGATCTGAGTAGAACTGCCTGAATACTTCCTTTATCTGATCTGGTTCTTGAACCATATTCCCTTGCCCATCTATAATCTCCCTAATATCCGCTGCCGCTCCTCTCTGTCTAGTCCGAACAGCTAAAATATGGCCCACCCGTTCACTAAGCTCATAAGCATTCTCCTTCCTGGCCAGATACTTTTTTATTGTTTTCTTGGCAATCCCTTCTGTTGCCTCTGCCCTAAGTGCTATACCTTTAAGCAGTATTTGATTTAATTGGGAATGCTATCCAATGGCCAATGCTAGCTCATCTTCAACTCTCAATATGCTTCTGCGCATCTCTTCTATCTTCAGTCTCTCCCTCTTTTGTTTTGAGAGGACGTAGCAAATCGTTTCCCCTCTCACCCCAGCCTTAAAAGTATCCCAGACCACTCCTGGGGATGCTGTGTCTCTATTTATATCCCAAAAACTCGTAATCCAGTTTTCCATAGTGGTTCTATATTCTTGATCATATAGCAGAGCCCTTTCAAACGTCCATTGCGTCTCTTTCCTTTGACCTTGCCCTAGTTTGATTGTTAATACTAACGGGCTGTGGTCTGAGATGATACGTGGGTGCTTTTCTATTCCTGATCCTATTGCCAAACTATTTGAGATTAAAAAATAATCCAGCCTAACTAAGACCTGATGTGGGGCTGAAAAGAAGGTACTACCGTCCATATTCGGATGCCATTTTAACCATGGATCTATCAAAGCGTTATTTATCACCATCTCCGATACAGCTCTATGTTTTTTTTTCTTTCTACCTTGATATCGAGTGCCAGGTTGCATAAATGAGCTATCCGGGTCATGCAAATTAAAATCACCACAACATATGATTGGTTCGGCCCATTGTGCCAGCTCTACGTCCAGATACTGAAAGATATCCGGGTCATCCTCAGTGGACGCATAGAGTGAAACCACTGTCATTATTTCCCTTTTGAAGACTAGTTCCAACAGTACCCACCTCCCCCATTGGTCTTCTTTTTTCCTCTTTACCTCCGTATCTTTCTTTCTACCCAACACTACTACTACTCTAGTTTTTGTCCCTTGATTAGTTTTGGCTAAGACAGTAAACCCCATCTGTTCCATAAGATACGCCTTATTGCCTTCTACGTGCGTCTCCTGTAGACAGACCGGGTCTAATTTCATAGTATTCAATAGTGCAGCCACTCTACGTCTTTTATTTATATCATTTAACCCACATACATGTATTGAAGCTATTCTACACGACATTGGGGATGATTCTGTGTCCAGTAAGTAAACCTGCTAATTTGTGCAATAACGGATATAGGTCTAAATGCTTTGCTTATCTGTATATCTTGTACATCTATCACCATACTTCTTTTCCAAGTGTGCTGTACCAAACTTAAATCACCAAATCCTTGTGACCCTTTTCTGCCCCTCCCTCTGTCCACCCCCACCCTTCCCGCCTTTCCCCCCCCTTTGGCAGAAAAGAGCATTTGATGAGAATCACTCCTGCACCTGCCTGGGAAAATGTATGAAATAGACCAAATCAAACTGAAGGAATCCTGCCCTTGAACCGAAGACATTGTAATAAGCTGCTGAATAAGTTAGTAAGGGCATTTGACTACTTAGATAAAGCTTCAGTTCAGTTTCAACAATTAATGAGCATACGAATGGAAAAAAAAGGTTCAAGTTAATATTGTCTTTACATGAATGTATCTGTTCTTATAATGAACTTTTCACTGAAAACCAGACGCAAATTCAGCGTAAGAAGTGCTGGAAATATTGAATTGTGATGGACTATTAACAACGGTAAATTCACTTTTCTCAGAATGTGAACACGATTTATGGGCAGGACTAAAGTCTGGGGATTAAAAATGAGATTTCTGAAGACAGATTCACCAAGCAAATCCTCTTGAAAAGTCTACAAAAATATCATCAAACTATTACCAAGTTTTAGAATATGTATGGACCCAGGACTGAATTATGCCCATGATTTACTGTAAACACCAATATTCTTTCCTAAATGTTTTGGTATTGTCTGAAATTAGAGATCAACTCTGGGGTGAGGTTTCAGGTTTAATTTAGAAACGTACTGATGTAACCCCTGAATGCCCTTAAAGAGCTCCCTATTTTGCAACTCCTGTATTTTCTTCAATTGAAACACCGACCCATCATGTTCGAATATATGTGTTAATTAATTGATTTTGTGAAGTTGGGCCTGACTTGATGGTCTAAATTGATGTTAACTATTTCATAAATTAGCCAGATATATCATCTAAGAAGTGTTATTTCATTTCACAGCTGAAAGAGGTGGAAATGTATTATTATAGGAGATACTGAATATATATTTTTTTGTTTAGATTTCTTTTATTGGTTTTCAAGACAAATAAATCACAACAAGCCAACATGCTCTGTGGTCTTCGGGAAGCAATCCGGTGTTAGAGTTATTGCTTTTGGCAAATAATGCAACAACAATGAGAAAAACAACCTTCCCACCTCCCCTCCCTCATCCCCCCATGAATCAAGTGTACATATGTGAACGAGAAATGTCAGGATTGGACAGAAATTAGCTCTTCAAAGGTAAAGTTACTAAGAAGCAGCGGTGTTTAGGACTAGCTGCTCAGGTGGGTCCGCAAGTCCTAGAAGCTTCAAATATTTGGGGCAGGTGAGCTCCGTGAACTCAGACTTCAGGAGAGTAAGGAAAGGCACCCACAGGGCATGGAAGGCAGCCCCTGGGTGTGTCAGAGAGAGCAAGATCTTCTCCATCCCCAAGATTCCCCACAATCTATGGAGCAATCCCACTCAGGTTGGAGCTATCTAACTACCCCAGTGGGAAAGTATGTTTTGTACCGCCGCCCCCAGGGCCGTTGCCATAAGTTTACCCCTCCGGGATATAAGTAGGAAGGTAATGGCATTTGGAAGACCCAAGAGGACATACACTGGAAAGCGGGGGCTCTGAGTATCAAAGTGGGAGTCTACCTCGTCTAGGATCTGCTGCTAATATGCCCCTAGGGAAGGACAGTCCCACAGCAAGTGAGTGAGCGTACCCAGCATGCCACAGGCTCTCCAACATTGTGGACTATGAGAAGGGTTAGCTCTATGGAGTCGGACGGGAGTTAGGTACCAGTAGGTGGCCACTTTCTTGGCTGTATCAGTGAAGGCCACATTACGGGCTGTATGTTGGGCCCTATGGTAGATTCCATTCCACTATTTCTGTGTCATTGCTCAGCCCAGTACTCCTTCCCAGCGCAGCTGACCTGGGGTCTTTCTGGTGGTAGGGGTGTGTTTGATAAACTTGTATAAGTCCAAATTCAAATGTGAGTCAGTATGTTGTGTGAGTAGCCACTTCTCAAATGGAGTGAGATGCCTCTCCGCCCCCTCGCACCTCACTGTGGAGAACCCAGTGTCAAACCTGTAGGTAGCAATATCGCTCTGTTTCTAGTATGTCCTGGTCCTTGCGCAGGTTGGTGAAGGATCAGGGACCTGAAAGATCAAAAAGGTGTCCTATCGATCGGCTTGTTTCTTTGGTCCAGTGTCGGAATCTCTCTGAGTCCAGTCCCGGTGTAAAGTCATGGTTATGAACTATGGGTGTAATCCGGGACAGAAAGGTAATGAGCCCCCTAGGGACAGCCACCTTGTCCCAAGCCAAGAGGGTAGGATGGGTCACCTCAGAAAGTTAAAAATTCCAAGCTCTTCCCGCTTGCGCAAGGAAGGGCACTCCCCATAGAGGCTAACCGGTGAGAGTCCTATCCATGAATAGCCCATGCTTTTCAGACTCTAGGCGGGACCACTCAACCAGCGCTATCATCTGGGCCGCTCCCGCCAGTAGGTCCAGGCCCTTTTCCACAGGGTCTCTGTAGGTGAGCTCCCTACAAAGTCGAGCTCTTTGGTCCCGCCAAATAAAGCTTTCTATGTCCCTCTGCAGTGAGATTATGACTCCTGTCAGGAGCACTAGTGGGAGGTTGTGGAACAAATAAAGGATTTTGTGTAGTTTCACCTTTTCACCACCGCTATGTGACCTAGCCATGACAAGGAATGCAGTCTCCATTTTCAGAGTCATTCTCCGACCTGCCGTGGCAGTGCAGTGCAGTTCGTCATGTTGGTGCCCGTACAGTAATGGAGAGTTGCAAACCTAAATAAGGAAGAGAGTTGTAAAGCCACTGGATGGGATAGGATCGCTGCAACCACCCCAGTGTCTCATGTTCCAGAGAGAGGTTGAGGGTGTGTGACTTATGCACGTTTATCTTAAAGCCCGATACCGAGGCAAACCTGTCAAACTTAGCTAGTGGAGCAGGTAGAGATTCCCTTGGGTGCTCTTATGTGGCCACCACATTGTCCGCGTAAAGGCAGAGTGTGTGCTCTGTCCTTCCAAAACGTGTAAGAATATATTGGGAGGAACCCTTTGTAGAAAAGGGAATGAGTTTGTATGTGAACAAAAATCAAAATTTCCCTTTTCCTTCTTTTTGTGAGACTAGCATCTCAAGAAGATCTTGGGTGAAGGAACTAATGTAGGCAGGGCTTAGAGTTTCAATCAGATTAACAAATTTACAAATCATACAGTGTCTAAATTACAGATCATGATCAACAGGATAAGGGCAGAAAACAAATAAATAAATTATATATTTTGTTTATTTGTTAAGTTTTTTCGATTGTGTTAATAAAAACATCATTTTTTTCATAAAAACAATTACATTATAAAACAACACATAAGAAGAAAAATATATGTCCAAAACATGCCCCTGCAATGCCAGGATCGTCCCATACCCTTTCAGCCATGGGCTTCATATACAGGGCAAACAAAAGCAGCGACAGAGGACACCCCTGTCTCGTCCCCCTACTTATGGTGAACGCCGTCGAGGAAGTCCTGTTCACTCTCACCATGGCAGTGGGATTCGCGTAACTGGCAAATACCCAATCGATGAAGCGTTGTGGCAGGCCAAAGTGAGACAGTGTCGCTTTAAGATGTGGCCAGTGGACCCTGTTGAACGCTTTCTCAGCGTCTACAGAAAATATAATTTGTTCCGCCGGGAAGCGCTCAGATCTATCCACTAAGATCTATCTGGGCCTTCCAACGACGGCCTCCCGTTTGGAGGGGGCGGTGTCAGAAGTGGGGGAGAATATGGGGGAAACAGCCTGTCATCGTTCCAGCTCCTGACACCCGCAGAATTTGAGGGTTTGTGTTTAAAAACTGAATCAGGCTCTCCAGCTGATCCCTTGTCACCTTCTCTTTTCCGCCAGTTTCACCCACTGATTTCTCCTGTGATTTTAGATCTGGCTAATCTGTCTTTGAGGTCACCTTCAGTCCCTCAGGCATGAAAACACGCTAAAGTTGTTCCATTGTTAAAAAAAACCTTCTCTGCATCCGGGAGAACCTGGCAATTACCGGCCCATCTCTCAGCTCCCTTTTCTAGCCAAGTTGGTGGAATTACATGTGAATTCTACTCTGGCCAAATTCATTGAGCAGAACGTCATTTTTGATCCTTCACAGCATGATTTCCGACCCTGTGTCTGAAGCCATTTGGGGCAGCCTGGATGTTGGGGACTCGGCGGCACTGGTCTTTTTGGACTTAAGTGCCGCATTTGACACCGTCTCCCATGAAATACTTTTGCAACGCCTCCTGGAAGTTGGGATTAGAGATGTGGCCATGGCCTGGATTCGGTTCTTTCTAGAGGATAGGTCCTTCCAGGTTGCAGTACATCCTTTTAATTCCCAGGAGTTTGCTTTGCATCAGGGTGTGCCGCAGGGCTGCGTATTAAGTCCACTCTTGTTTAACCTGTATGTTAGACCCCTGGCGGAGTTGGCAAAGGGCAGGGGGCTGTCCTTGGTGTCGTACGATGACGACACCCAATTGGTGAATGCCTTCTCAAAGAAATACAATGCCAATCTTGGCAAGTTCAAAGACGAGCTCCTGCCGTCTCCGACTGGATGGTGGGAAATTGTTTACAGTTAAACTCCAGCAAGTCAGAGATTCTGTTGTTCAGTAGGGATCGGGAGTTATGGTCTGAGCAGTGCTGGCCGGTTCTCTCCAAACCCACCCCTTTCCCCAAGGAGGATGTGAAGAACTTGGGTGTGTGGTTCAATAATGGACTGACCATCGATAAACAAACGAAAGCCGTAGCTGGGGTCTGCTTTGCGTTGTTGTGAGGCTTAAGACCGCTGTTAGGTTTCTTTCCTCCCAAGGTGCACTAGACCATTGTCCTTGCGTCCATTTTGTCCAGATTCGACAATGGTAATTCTCTTTACTTGGGCGCAAATAAGGCGAGCATCAAGCGCTTGCAGAGGGTTCAGAACGCGGGGGCACTGCTTTTCGGTTGCATTACCTAGATCCTGCTCGGTGGCGCATGTGCTCCCTAAACTCCACTAGCTGCCTGTAGAAAAGTTACAAATGGGGGTGGGGTCGCACACTACTCAGCAAATATAAAAGGGATCCCTTTTTCTAGTATTGGTAGCAGCTGGGACTAAATGAATAGTCCCCCTACTCAAGCTTGTCCTATGGTGATCGTGTCAAAGAAGTCAATATTTGGAGTAATACCCCACAGAGTAACACATTTACAAATCTAACATAGTTTAGACAATTTTTGATTGGTTCTGTGGCAACCTATTGTAGTACAAATTTAGGCAAAAAAGAGGTGGATAAACGTTTTGCAGTTTATATTATTTATTATAAAAAGAGAGTTTTTGTCTGCTTATTTGTCACAATATTATTAAAAACAAGTTTTCATACAATTTATTAAAGCATAACATTACATATTATTTCAACACACATTTAAAAAAAACATATTTTATATAAAACAAGAAAAACTGTTGACGCGGCGTTTCGGTGAAAACGTTGGTCACCTTCTTTAGGACAATGCTTTCTTTTATAAAAACAATCTCATTTGGAAAATATATTTTAAAAAAATGGTTACAATTTATACCAGTTTCTGGAAACAAAACCTTAATATCACAATCTATGATTTACCATATGCTGACATCATTAGTCTGTTTTTCTAATACAGCATTCTATCTATTTTATAGCTTAGAAGAAACCGTGTGTGACTTTCTGAAGATATAAACCACAGCAATACATCTCCTAACATTTGTTATTCTATGGACTCCTGTTAATTTGACACATTGAGTTTTTAAACAAAAGGACTTTGTTCGGACCACTAAAGTATATCCCAGACATTACATAGTCGTGATGTACTCACTTTATGGATATACTCCAAGATGCAGCTAGAATTTAAAAGTATTGTGCTGGAAACCTGTTTATTTGTTTCAACTGTTCAGTAGTACTATACCAGAAAAGTGAATTTAATCAATTAACATTTTTGATATTAGATAATAGATCTGCCCCTAGATTTACTATAGGTCTTTCTATACCTTATTCGGGCTGAATCTTTCGATATGTCCAGCTAACCCAGGTTTCTTTAATTCCTGTGGGTTGAAGGTCAAATGTTGTACCTCGCTGTCAAGAAAAAGTTTTTCTGTCTTCAGTATTAAATTAATTTATATTTTGTTAATTGGTTTAATGATTCCTCCAAATACTGACCTTAGTTAAAGTATCTTTCGGTGATGCTGTAATATTCTGTTTCTAATCTCTTCCCGATTAATGGGCTATACTGATATCTATTCCTCCAGTATGAAACTTGATTTCTGGTCAGTTCTGGATAATTGGACAGACAAATGGGATCATTATTTGTTTGTTAATATTCTAAATGAAGGGTACAGCTCTTACCTCAAGTGCTGTGATGTATTATTTTTCAGGTTCTTGGACGGACGGTCATTGTGCCATTAGATTAATTACTGTCGAGACACAATTTACTGGTATCAATAATAATTCCATTTTATTTTTTATTAATCCTACCAATAGAAGAGTAGTTGTATATTACCTTAAGTGCATTGGTGTCAGTCTTCTTATTTGTAATTTAACAACATCCAATGCTTGCCTGATTTTAAAATTTCAGGATTGCTAAACCGGAAAGCAAGAAAGTTATATTTAATTTTAAGTAAGGTTAGAGAAAGGGAAATGTTACTTTTAACAGCTATTGTCTAGATTTCCTACTCTACTTGGCTTACTTGTATTCTCCGGGATTCTTTTCCACGACCGTCCTCCATCAAGGGTCTGCTGCAACTGAGTTCGGTGCCCTGTTTTTTCGCCCTTTTATATTCATTATAATTGAATAATTAGGTTTTAATTGATACTAATTGAGCATTGTTGTTATCGATGTTGTGCTTGCTCATGTTTCCGTGTCGGCCATCTTGGAGTGGGTTCAAACCCAAGATGCCTTTACTTATTCTGGTCGAGTGTCTTGGGTAATGTTGTTGATTTTGTGAATTACCCAAATAGAGATGACATTGAATTTTTGAAAATCAAATTTGATGAAATTGAAGAACAACAATTGAGTTGTTGTTCAGCTCGATTTTTGCTTTTAAAAGATTTATATGTCCGCCGAAAACAGTTTCCTGTTTGTTTGGCATATGCAGTGACTATTCATAAATCTCAAGGTTTAAGTGTAGATAGTGCTTTGGTGAATATTGGAAGTACTGTGTTTAAAGAGGGTATGGCATATGTTGCTTTATCTCGAGTCAGAACTTTATCTGGGTTATACCTGATTGATTTTGATGACAAAAAGATTAGTGCAGATGTAAATTGTGTAAGAGAGTATAATAGGTTAAGAAGAGAACATGCTCCCAATTTACCTCAATATCCAGTACTTGGAAATCGTGTGGTAAGCCACAAAAGAAGATATGAGAAAAATTGTAGCGAGGTTGCAGAGAAAAGAAAAAAACTAGATGAACCAGTGATAGTAAGCAAAAAGAAAAAGGATTCTATTGAAGAGGTTGTTGGTTTTCAGTTTGAAACAGTTCTGGTGTCAACGGCTATGCTAATGTAGTGGTTAATTTTGTTTTTTTTCTTGAAACGTTTCCACAGCAAATTGTTGAAAATCGGGACATAAGATTTTGTTGTTTGTTGAATTCTGTGTTTGAGAAATGTAGTAGTCATAAAACTAAAATAGAAAGTGTTTCTGATATTCAAAATGGTCTAAATCAATTTTCACAGAATATTCAGCAAGATTGTCAAGAATTTCTAATGTATATGCTTGTTGTATTGCAAGATGAAGTTATAGAAATTGATAATCTTGTTGGCCTTTCTTATAAATGGCAACATGACTGTGACAATTGTTCGTTTTCAAGTAATACTGAAGTAGACACTGAAAGATTTATATATTTGACTCTACCAGACTGCAAATCAGTGTCTTTTAATAAACTAGTTAGAGAAGAAAATCAAAACATGGTCTGTACCCAATGTAACTCTGAAATGTTATCAACATTATTTATACAAAGATATGGACAGTATGTAATTTTAATGCTGCAACGATGCAGACCTGATGGAAGAAAACTGACAACTTTAATAAAAAAATGTTGTGGCTTCTCAACTATCAATATCAGGAAAAACTTTTGTAACTGTAGCAATTATTTTCCATGATGGTCCTTCTACAACATCAGGACATTACACAGCTATTTAAAATGTACAAAAGGCTGGACTCTTTGAATTGATACTCAATTGACTTTTAAACAACGTTTGCCTTATGACTTACCAAATTCTTACCTAGTGTTTTTACAACCCAAATTTTAGGGAAATAATTGGCCTGGTAAAATTACTACTGTTAAGAAAGGGTAGTCTGGTGTTGAAAAGTACATTGAGAGTGAGGGGGATGAGGTTCAAAAAATTCTTGTAGTTGATGTAGAGATAGTGTAAGTGTATCAGATAGTGTGTGATGTGGCTATCACAGGAGATGTTGATCATCAGTGAGGCAGAGGTGTTTTAAATTTGTTGTAGTTGTTGGAGATGTTGGTGACATTTTTCATTCCTTTGTAGAGGTTTCTTTTAATTGTATACAGCTCCTTGGTAAGATAAAGGATGAGCAGAGTGTGATCGACATAGCAGATGATGTTGTGGTTCTGATAGCATGCTAGTTCTTTAAGGTTCTATCTACATGATAAATAGCATCGGGTGGAGGTATAACCATTGTTAGATGGTCCAAAAGATGTTGATGCTTTTGCTTCAGAAGGTTGGAAAATGGACGCTTATGAGTACTTTTAAGTAACTTCCAAACTAAGGATTTCACACATACTATTTGGCCATGAGGAATGATGTGTGAAACAAAAAATAACTATTTCGGGTAAATGTTATTAGCATATGTTTGTACATTACTTTATTTAGAGTGTATAGGAAAGAAGTAATAATGTTTTGTTACTTTGTGATTGTTGGTGAAATTACTTACTTACGTAAAAAATTTGATGTTTGTAAAAGACATTTAAGATATGTTTTTTCTAATTGTTACATTTCTAATGAAAATGTTGAATGGGTTTTTAAAGACAATCTTATTGATTGTCTTTTTTTTGCCCGCTGTTATATGATGAGTACTATTGAACTCACTGTTTTCAGTGAAGTTCAATTTATTCTGAGAACAGCAAAATAAAATAGAAAACGTATTGTACATATTATTTTGTATTGTGAAATATATATTATAACTCCCTCAGTCCCTTTCGCTCACTCCCCTTCCTTTATTTTCTCCTCACTCTCTTTTCCTCCATTCATCTTTAAGTCTCTTCCTCTGTTTCAGTCACTATAACTGACTTACTCCTTCACACTTCTTCACTGTCCCTCTGTTTGTCTCTCTCACTGTCTCCCTCTAACTCCACCACTCTTCTCTCACTGTCACTGCCCTTCACTCAATCTAAGTCCTCTTTCCCCACTTCATGTTCTCCTCTCTGTGTCTTGCTCTATCCCTCAGTCTCCTCTCACCCCCCCTTACACTCTTTCCTTCACATCTTCCCTCACTCACCTTTACTCACTCCACTTCTCTCACTCCCTCACTCCTTTTTGCTCACTCCCCTTCCTTTATTCTCTCCCTCACTCCCCTTTCCTCTATCCGTCTCTAAGTCTCTTCCTCTGTCTCAGTCAGTATAACTGATTTACTCCTTCACACTTCCATACTCTCCCTCTGTTTGTCTCTCTGACTGTCTCCCTCTCTCTCCACCATTCTTCCTTTTGTTTCCTCTCTCTTTCCATAAATCCTTCTCACTCACTTACTTCTTTTTTATTTCTCCTACTATGCTTCTTTTTCCATCACTCCCCTTCCCTCACCCTTATATCCCTTCTCTGACTGTCACTGCCCTTCACTCAATCTGAGTCCTCTTCCCCCATTTCATGCTCTCCTCTCTGTGCATCAGTCCCATTCCCTTTCTCCTGCTCTCATTCCCTCACTCCCCCTTACTCTCTTTCACTCACTTCATCCGTCAATACCTTTCCCTTATTGTCCTTTCCTCATTCCCTTTTGCTAACTTCCATTCCTTTAGTCTCTCACCCCATCACTCCATTTCTCTCTTCGTCTCTCCCTCTGTCTCACTCAGTCTAACCACTTCACTCCCTGTCAGTTACTTACTCACCCTCTCTTTCTCTGTCACTCTCTCCTTCTCTCTCTCTCCCTCTTCCTTCCTTTCTTTCCCTTTCTGTTTCCTTCACTCCTACTTCCTTTTGTATTATGAAATATATATCATAACTCTTGTCTTCTACAGATACAATATATTTATTTAAAAAAGTATTACTAACTTGTCATTATTTATAAGGTAAGTATGACAAAAAATACCTTTTCATCACTCTATTACTTCTCTTTATCTCATTCCCTTTTTTCACTCTCTCTCTTACTCACCTTCTTTTTCGTCATCTTACTCCCCTTCCCTCATTCTCCTTACTCCCCTTCATTCACCTTTACACTCCTTCTCTCACCATCAGTACTCTGCCTTCACCCTCACTCACCTTGTCCAACTCCCTCTTTCCCCTCTCTGTCCCTCACTTCTCTTTCCTCTCTTCCTCCATCATTACCCCTGTCTTGCTGTATCGCTCAGTCTCTTGTCACTCTCCCCTTACTCTCTTTCCTTCACATCATCCCTCACTCTCTTTCAATCACTCCATCCGTCAGTCCTCTTCCTTTACTCCCCTTTCCTCATTCACTTTTGCTAACTCTCATTTTTTTAGTCCCTCACTTGCCTTCACTCCATTTCTCTCTCACTCTCTCCCTCTGTCTCACTCAGTCTAACCGCTTCACTCCCTGTCAGTCACTTGTTCTCCCTCTGTTCCTCTCTGATTCTCTTCCTCTCTATCTCTTACTCACCCTTACTCTCTTTCCCTTTCTGTTTCCTTCACTCCAACTTGACCCCTCAGTCCCTTTTCTACTCTTTCAATCTCCTTCCTTTTCTGTCATTCCCCTTTCGTCACTTCAAACCCTTTCTCTCATTGTTACTGCCTTTCACTCTTCCTCAGTATTTTTCCCTCACTCCCCTTACGTCACTCCTTTTCCTTCACACCTCTTTCGTCACTCCCTCACTCCATCTCACTTACTCAGTTTCATTCACTCCTTCCCTCTCTTTTTTCTCTATGTTTCTCTCCCATTCTCCCTCTGTCTCATTCACTCTAACTGCCTCACTCCCTCTCAGTCACTTGGTCTCCCTCTCTGTCGCTCTTTCCCTCTCTCTCCCTTACCCTTAATCTTCTTTCTTCTGTCTTTCTACCATTCCCCCACTCTCCCTCACTCACTTTACTTCTCTCTAAATTTTATTTCTTCTCCTTAATTCTCCTTCCCACACCCTCATCTCTCACATTCCCTTACTCTCTTTTCTCATCCTCATACCCCTTCCCTCACCTTCACTGCACTTCTCTTACATTCACTCCCTTTACTCTGCTCTACTTCTCCCTTTCCATCTCTTACTCCCCTTCCCTGTCTCCGTTCCATGCTCCCCTTTTCTCACTCTTCCTCCCTCACTTTCCTTTCCTTACTGCTCTTACCTTACTCTTTCTCTCCACTTACCTCACTCCCCTACCCTTAGTCCCCTTGTTTCAGTCTTTTTTTTTGCAGAGTTTTATATAGCGCAAACTAGAACCAAACCGAATCAGTTATCAGAGCGCTTTACATAGCACCAGTTACGTTACATGAGGACACACTTTCATTTTAGGCACTCTTTGACTCCCCTTTCTCATTCACCATACTACCCTTTCCTCGCTCAGTCCCTTCCTCCCCTACACTCAGTCATTTCAGTCATTCATTTATACTCGACACATTCATTCAAAAAAAGTATGACACAGTATATAAGAGATATAGCTATTCGTGGAGAAGTGAAGTGAGTTCTGAAAATAACAGTTTTTTTGTCTTTTTTGTTTTGTATTTTTTTGTCGTTTTTTTAACAATTTTATATATTTTTTGGATTTTTTAGAACAAAAATAAAAAACAAGTAAAAAACTGCTCAACAGGAACACAAAATATCAAATGAAAAAAATTATTGGCGGGAGCATTTGTGCTCGGAAATCGGAGGTGGACCTTGCTGAAAAGTGGCCGAATATTAATAGCTGACGTAGAAGGAAATGCTCCTGCAGTTGAAGTGCTGGGGACCGCAGGTGGAAGTTGTGTCGCCAGGGCTCTTGTGGAAGCCTGTGCATATTGGTGAGGGTGCACATTCCTCACATGCCGCAACATGGTGTGTATACTAAATGAATATTTCTTCTGAGGGTTTCCCCTCGACAGGACACTCCCACAGATAGTGCAGGATACCTTTGGCGCATTGACCTTCTTCTGCCCCTCAGGATAAGTGAAGAACTTCCAAATGAAGGACTCCTTTGACTTCTTAGCAGGTGGCTGTTGTTTCCCCACATCTGACTCAGAAGAGGAGGAATCCTGTGGCTCCTGTTTCTCTGCCATCTTTTCAATTCAAATCCTGGAAGGAAACTCCAAAGCTGGAACAAAGCAGCAAAGGTCCTTCTCCCAAGAAAGTGAAATAGATAGTGAGGGAAGTGGGTGGGGTTTTTGAAGATTCTGGAACAGAAACTACTATTAACCAATCAAAAGTGTTGTTTTCAAGTCACATGACTTTACGTGCGCGCACAGGTGCGCGCACGTTGCGCAACCGTCACATATCAAAATTGCGAGGTGCGCGCATGGTGCAGGCACCCCGAGGCACAAGAGTGTGAAAAAGAATAGTGGAGAACGTGGAAAAGGGGCAGGGTAGAGACTCCCTGACCCCTAGGATTTCTCAGGGGGGCCCTGAAGGACCTCGAAGGACAACAAAAAAACCTTTTTAAAAAAAAAAAATGGCGAGGTACGCACACGGTGCATGCACCCCCGAGGAACAAGAGTGGGAAAAACAATAGTGGAGAACGTGGAAAAGGGGCAGGGTAGAGACTCCCTGACTGCCCTGGGCTTTCTCAGGGGGTCCCTGAAGGACCCCGTAGGGCAAAAATCCCATTTAAAAAAAAAAAGTCGCGAGGTGCACGCACGGTGCGCGCAAGTTGGGAAAAAAATAATTAATTGACAAATTTGACTGTTTATATTTTGATTGAACATGTAGACTATACTATTCAACTTTATACAAATCATAAAAACTAGCTGTGCTGTTGCATATTATAGGATACAGTCAATGTATTACAATATAGAAAGGCAGTTTGTTGAAAAATAAATATATACAAAATATAAAAATTGATACAGAAATTAGCATTTTAAAAACCTTTGAAATTCACTTAAAAAACCCATAGTTTTCACAGACATCATAATTAGGAATTAACATTTAAAAAACCTTGCAAATTCACTGAAAAAAACATAGGTTTCAGGCCTGATATAGTTAGGAATTAGCATTTAAAAAACCTTTGAAATTCACTGAAAAAACCATAGGTTTCAGGCCTGATATAGTTAGGAATTAGCATTTAAAAAACCTTAGAAATTTACTGAAAAAACTGTAGATTTTAGGGGTGTTATAGTTAGCTGGACATTTCACTCATACAAAACCATTGAAATTCCTCCAATATAGTTAGTTGTACTAACTATATCTCGCGCGCCCGCAATCCACTGCTGATGATGTCACATATTACATCATTCATGACATGGTCAGTGACATCACTGATGACATCTCAAATGACATCACAGATGACATCATCCACGTGACGAAACACCTCATCATACACTAGTATAACCTTTCGTCACTCACTGTAAAATACAGAGAACCATATTTAAATCCATTGACACACCGATACAAGTTTCTAAAAATCCACTCAGTGATTCCCAGATCTATACACAGATCTAATCACTTACCTACAGATTCACTCATACATGCAGTCAATGATCAATAGAACACTATTAAATA
Source organism: Lissotriton helveticus (assembly GCF_964261635.1). Taxonomy (NCBI): domain Eukaryota; kingdom Metazoa; phylum Chordata; class Amphibia; order Caudata; family Salamandridae; genus Lissotriton; species Lissotriton helveticus. The sequence continues at coordinate 524,739,253 of NC_136063.1, read as the reverse complement.
TAGTTATACACCTATATCGACATTACACACCAGCACACATCCTATTCACTTATAAAGTCATCCTATTCACTTATGCACACAATGGATCATACTTACATTTACTTAGCTATACACTTATACAAACACCACTTCATAATAAGTCATACTTAGTGTATTATAAAATCATTATTACAAGTATACAGTCACTCACAATTATTGAGTCTTATGTATACTTATACTGTCAGTGATGTCATTTGAGATGTCATCAGTGATGTCACTGACCATGTCATGAATGATCTAATATGTGACATCATCAGCAGTGGATTGCGGGTGCGTGAAATATAGTTAGTACAACTAACTATATAGGAGCAATTTCAATGGTTTTGTATGAGTGAAATGTCCAGCTAACTATAACACCCCTAAAACTTATAGTTTTTTGAGTGAATTTCAAAGGTTTTTTAAAAGGTAATTCCTAACTATATAAGGCCTGAAACCTATATATATAACAATAAAGTACTGTTTGACTCTACAATTCCATGAGGTTTTTTTTAAGACATTAAAAACGTAAGTCAGCCCGGCTGATTTGGGGGAAGACAGGCGCGGCTTAGCCTCACCACGCTGATGCTGCCCTACACTCTAGGGGGGTATGACCTCTCCAATTTTTAATACTATTACTACTGTGCGCATGCACAGTTTGCAGCGTAATGGTTCCTCCCTTTATGCTGCATTTAGCGGTAGAAGATGGCTATAAGGCCCCGGTTCCACTCTCGGGCTACCTGTTCACGTCAGGAGGGGGGCGTGAACGAGATTCCTCCATGGTTGACTGCACCAATATGGCCTGGAGAAAGATCACAGCCAAACTAGAGGTCCGAATGATGTATTTCCCTAAAATGCCCTTGGTACGCCACCCATCATTGCAGGTCACCTTTGAGGGGTTATGCCGTCGGATGTTAGAAAAACTCAAATACACTGCATGGGGAGACCTCTATTTAGGAGGAATATTCCGAACCAGGGATCAACTTTTTTAGCGCTCATGATCCTACTACCATGGACCTATTCATGTTCATTAGACTTAAGCAGAGCGTGAAAACTGCCACCCCAACATACCCCTTAGAGCCACTTACCTTACCACCGCTACATGCGATCATGCAACCAGAAACCCCCTAGACATCTCATCTCGCTTCTGTATAAACCCGCACAAAAGGCACCACTACCTTACACCCCAATCGCACAGGCAGAATGGGACAAAGACCTAGAGATACCCCTAATAGACGAGCAGTGGGATTTCAGCTGCACACAGACAGAAGCTCTCACTGCTAGCAGTCGGCTGAGACTTATTCATTATAAGTTCCTGCATAGATTCTAGTGCACCCCTGCTAAACTCCACAAATTTAAGCTATGGGAGGAGGACAATTGTGCGATATGCGGAAGGGAAGGGGTGGATTTTTATCACTTAGCATGGCAATGTCAACAGATAAATGACTACTAATTACAAGTGTTCGAGGGCATGTCACGTATGTTAGAAATACAACTACAGCGGACCCCATTGATAGCACTGCTGGGCTGCACCCAGGATATAGTTACAATACATAAAAAAATGTCTTGCACTGGGCTTCCTCATAGCTAAGTGCAGAGTTGCTTGCAAATGGGGGCGGGGACGTGCCCCTAAATTTAAGGACTGGATACAGGACTTGACTACCTGGCAGGAACAATCGTTATGTTATGCCGAGCTGCTTCAGTTATTGTCATGACCAAAAGACATATGGGTCCCACTAACTGCATGCCTCCTCTCTCAGAGGGCTGATGCAGACGCAGAACAAGATGAGGCAGTTGACCGACCTTGGTTTGAGGGGGGAAAGATCATGCTCTCCTCCCCCAGGGAGGTGGTGGGGATTTCGGAAGTTTGGAGGCTGGCATGCGGGGAGAGGTGTGATGAAAATGTTGGGAAGTGTGATCTGTAGGCTATATGTGCATGTCTTCAGCTGGACCTGTCGTTCTCTGATAGGATGTTCTTTATTAGTGCTGGGTGCCACATTCATCTGGACTGAAGACTTGGTTGTGATGCCACTCGTGTTTTTTTAAGACAGTACAGGCGTATGGGGCTGGGTGGGGGGGTATTTTTGTTTTGAGTTCATCTGTTATCCCAGTCGGGTTTGTTTGATACAAACTGAAATCTTATTGTCTGCGTAATAACAACTTTGTGCTGTAAACCTTTATAATACAATGAAGACATTGTCAACAAAAAAAGTACTGTTTGACTCTGACTACTAGACCATACAATTTTGTGCAGCCACAAAAGACCTGCACTTTTCAGGATATGCCAGATAATGGCCTCTCAGAGAAGTAGTTATATGGTACCATACTCACGTTTGGGTTCATATCATAATGATAGCATTAGCGCTGTTTGTAAAGTGATTTACCGTTAAGCATCTTGTACTTGGGGAAGGTTTATTCAAAGAATTACTGCTGCTATTTGTGATTAGTTTCGGTTGATGTAGAAAGTGCTAACTCAAGTTTGAGTTTGAAAACAAATTGCCATGTTACACGACGACGACTCATGGGTATAGTATAAGCAAAAAATCGTTGAATTGTGAAATGGGAGAAATTCGCCCATTTTTTCAATCCACGTGTCGAGAATTGGGTTATAGTTCAAACAACAGGTGAAGCAGGTAAATATGTTTTTCTTTTCTAAGGTTCTGCCCGACCAGCAAAAAGTGTTCAGGGAAGAACCAGGTGAGCAGAATGCAGTGCACGAATCGCCCAAGCCGCCCTTGAATTGTGCAGTGTGCAGGTCGTTGTACACTTGCAGCTTCTTCACTCCCTTCTGCCTTTGATATTCATCTATGGCTGGTGGAAGATTTACGGTGGATTTCACTTTCGCTAAGGGGAGTATAATAAAAAATTACGTATCTGTATTTCTGGTATCTATGTTAAACCTTTGGACACATATTCCTCTGCAAAGACCGTCAATGTGTTTTTCCTCCATTCTAGACATCATGCAAATTGTGAAATGCAAATAGTGCTGTTTGATAATGTGACACTTTACACACCTAAATTGGACCTGACCTCTGAAGGTTATGATATGGGTATACCATCACATGTTCTGCTATCTCAGTGGAGTTAATATCCTGATCTGACCTTTATGTGTTCATGCAGTGACAAATTGGTGAAGATCTACATGGGTATGAAAGAAAACGTGCTAACCCTTAAAGTAAATGGTACTCCCCATCATGCCTACATTTTGTGCACCCAGCTGCTCCTACATGAAATGTTACAGCTGTGGACTGCCAGCACTTGTTTCTGCTTTTAGGTGAATGGAATCTTCTTTCTTAGATAGATGGACCTCTACCATCAGTTATGACCATAGGCAGAGGGCCCCAGTGCTTTTAGGCATTAAGAACATTTCTAGTTATAATTCTAATTGTACTACACTTCTTGGTGATAACCTGCCGTGTGTCCTTTTTAAACATTACATTGCTTCTGACCTGTTGACCATACATGTCACAGTGAGTTTAGAAATTAACCTCTCACAAATGACCTCCAGCTTCTCCACCATAAAGGTGAGAGCCTTTTCAATGTGACCATGATCTATTTTCTGTCAGTAAGATGGTTGAACAAGTGCAGGATGGGTGCTGTGTAATGAATAGGATCAGTAGTTGCATTGGCTACAACTAGCAATGTAAGATTGAGGTTAAATATTGATTGCTTTGTAGATGATACCTGCTGGAAGTGATGCTTGTATGTGGAGAAATGTAGATGCTTTGAATTTGTTTGGTGCTTAAAGCATTCTCTTACATTCTTTGGACGCTTCTTCTAATCCATGGAAAATCATGTTCTGGTAATTTTCATGTTTTTTGGCAAAGTTTTCAGAAAAGAGGTGTCTCAAATCAATAATGCCTCATTGATGTTCGTGGATTCTGAGTTGTCATTGTTTCTTGGCTTTGTCAATGAGCATTTACTGACAGGCACAATAAAATGCATAAATTGCATATTCAATATTACAGTTGATCAGGCTATTCACTTTGTATCTGACGAGATCCTGCTATTGGAATATTTTAGTTCTGTTCGTTCCCAAATTGAACACCTTATGTAAGAAACTGGAGTATTATTTTCAGGGGGTTGAGTACCCACCTCAATTAATAAAAACAGTCCTTGTCAGGGTGAACAATAGAGTCACAAAATTAACCGCAGTTCTACCCCCTGGTAGATAGGCGACAAAGTTGACCAGTTGAAATTAGAGGCAATGTGTAAAGTATGTATAACGTACGAAAACAGTAATAAAGTCAAAACACAGCAAAATAAAATGCAAACCTCTTGGAAAAATAGAGTACATTTTAATAAATAAAACAACACCAAATCAACAAAAATCTGATAAGGGAAACCAGACTTATGAATTGTTTAAGTTTAAATCTGAAAGTAACACCAAAAAGCATGAATTGCCGACCATGGTAATCTGGTTCTGCTTGACCAGTACCTAGGTACAAGTTAAGGCCAAATGTGATGGAGAGTGGTCAGAAACAGAGACCAAGTTTGACGTGGTCTGAATGTTTACATTTGGACTTAGGGGTATATATAAAAGTATTTTGCACCGCCGCAGGGTAATTCTCTTTGACGCAGTGGTGGTAGCAATCAGTGCTCCACATTGCTCCAAATTTACAAACTGACGCATTGAGCCCAATGATTCATTTTGTTGAGGCCTGCATCGCATTATACCTGCGCCAGGAATAAAGTATGCAGGGTATGCATTCCCACGTTAAAAACCACGTAGATTTGACAGAAAAAATAAATTTGCTGCGTCACCTAGGCCTTCTCAAACCAGGTGTAAGGATTGATGCTGGGTTTTTAACATGGGACTCGCCTCTGTGTTCTGATGCATCGCTGGAGTTGCAACAATCTTATGACCGACTCCAGCAATGCCTCATTTAAGCTCCAAAAAATGTTCCAGAATCTATAACGCACCTGTGAATCCTTGCGCCTTGGAGCACTGTATTGTAAATACAGTGCAGCTATGGCTCTGTCAGGGCATTTGTGGCAGGTTCAAGAAATCTGATGCATCGGTGCCCATGAGTCTGTTCTTGTAAATATGCCCCTCAGTCTCTGAAATAGAAGTCAAAAATCCTCATCTGGGCAAGGCAGCAGGCTGTGGCTGAAGAGGGCTCCATGTCATCAGATAGCTGCTGGACAAGGTTTTGTTGAAATAGTTGACTTTTGGCAGGAAAACTCCGAGCAGCGAAATTAGAATTTTATGCCCAGAGAAGGTCCCTTGCCAGCCGGATACTTTTTGTGCCTCCAGCCAGTGAAGCTTTCTATCTTCAGACTTAACCACTTATTTGTAGCTTCCAGCAAGGCAGTGGACTGCAGCAGAAGTGGGCTCTATGAGGCTGCAAATCTTCTCCACGAGATCCCACTAAATTGGTGTGCTCCAGAGGAAAAGTTCCAAGAAGAAGCAATACAAATCTTTGGCCAAGGGGAAACACACATTCATAGAATTCGTTAAGCAGGTTAAACCTGGTACTCTGGAGATCTTTTTAGCAAAAACATTTCTAAGGCCCAGGTTTCAGAATATGTTAGGAGGAGTACACCTTGACACCATCCAAGGGTCTAGGACCCTGGGGACTGCATTTGTTGGCCAGACTTACTCCAGTAGAGGCCAGAATCAGCACCCAGGCTGGTCCTTTGGATGGTTGCGGGAAGCACATCCTGTAGCTTGCTTTATTCATGTAGCTTGAACAGGAGGTTAGCCTTATGATCCTTGGAGTCTACGTCTATGTCCTGAGTAGAAGATGAGTGCTGGTTCAGTCTTCTAGGCTCTTCCCAGGTCATAGTCAGAGACAGCAGATCCAGCGCTCTTCTGTTCTTCCTCAGTTCAAGAACATTCTCCCCACAATATAGCTAGGTAACAGGTCTTTAGGGATGTGAACTCCTGATATCTCTTAGGCACTTCATTGTCACTACTGTCATCATCACTTGACTCAAAGATCTTCTTTACAGTCAGGTCCAGTTCTTTCTGACTAATCCTATGGGCCAGTAGGGCCGCCTTCTGCTCCTAGGCCAAGCTTAAACTTTTCTCCTAAAGCACTGGTTCTGCTAATGCCTTCTTTTCTTCAAGCACTAGGGTAGACAGTTTCAGCCTCAACTCCCTCTCAACCTGCCATTCTCCAACTCTTAACGGCCAAGCTGCAAGAGAAGACAATGCTTTCAGCTCTATACAAAGAAGATTATCTGGATCCTATAGGCACCTCCTCCTCCCCTGGCACTGGGTCCAATTCAGGGCCATTCCCTTCTTTTTCCTCTTCTTTATCCTTTTTCTCCTGTGTGGTGGACTGCAACAGGTGGAATCCCTCCCATGCTCTGAGGGCTATGTGGTTCCCTACCTTCTGTGCCCATTTGCCAGTTTCAGCCCCCTCCTCCTTACACAGCTTCCTCAGGTTTACTATGCTGAGGCTCTTAATGCTGCTCAGATCCACCCCTGTCAAAAAATGCAGGTGCACACCAGAAAGGTAGGAATAAAATTTAGGAACAATTAAAAAATGGCCAATAAAAATTACAATTTAATTAGAAAAATGAAAAGTAAATTTTAGTGTCAGATTAGCAAGGGATTTTTGATGTTAACTAGGCCAGGACGTCAAATTTAGTTTTTTCCTCACTCGTACTTGGTAATAGTAAGTTGGCAAGCAAGTAAAATCTTACTCCAGACCACCTACCAGCGAGATTTCTCAATGCTGGTGGTCATGGATGGGCTCAACCGCTCACATTTCTGAAACCTTCAGTTTGCGTTGACGAAGCTTCCACTCGAGTAGAATTTCTACTCAAGCAGCAGAAGGAAGCATGGTGCCATTCCAGCACAGGACAAACACCCAGCGCTAAAAATCAGCAAGAACAGTGCAACCTAATGCACTGTACCGCTTGTGGAACTTTTTGTAGTATGGCAGAGTTTTTTAACTCCGCCCAGGCCAAATTGTAACGTAAATCACTGAGTAGTACTGCAATATATAAGTCCTGGATTCCACCGCTGAACATCAATGAAAGATTTGCGCTTATTACTGGAGGGGAAATTTGAGAAAAAAGGGACCTTGAGCAAGTATCAGCTAACATATGCCTGTAACTGGGTAAGCCTCTTTAAAGTTAATTAAATTTCTAGGCAGAGCCTAGATGGCAATCCTGTCATAGGAACAGAATCTCTCCCCACACCAAAGTCCTTTGTTTCACCTTTGGGAACAGGTTCACACCTTAACAAGGGGGCTATTCAGCCACCAGGTGAAAATTGAAGATCATGCAGATGGGCCTCTTGAGGCTACAGGCAAGGGAAAGGTATCTTTCTAAAAATATATTTTCCTAAATATTTATTACAAATCCAACTTCATCAGTGAATTGGGCTTTTAATAACTATTTTTAAATGTCTATAAATGAAATTTGTAGGTGTTTCCTAATTAAAGCTACCATTAATAAATATAATAGTTGTTAGAAATTGGGTCTGTAGTTAACAGTGGTATGCGTCCTGTCCAAATAAGGACCCTCACACTTGGTCAAAGTAAAAGTTACACCCTTAGAATAACATGTGCTCACCCCTTTAGTACCTTGGCAAGAGCAGCCAGGCTTATCCTCAGAGGAAATATGTGAAATATGTAAATATGCACACAGTAATACAGTGAAAGCATCACAAAAGTACTCCACACCAGTTTAGAAAAATGGCGAATATTTATCTGAATAAAACAGGACCAAAATTACAAACATCAAACATACACAAGTCAAGATATGAAATGTCAAGGTTTTTAAATAAATTTATATCTCTTAGAAATAAATGGTTGTGCTTGCCCAGGACTAAGTGCCTTCGATGTGTCCAAAACTATAGAGGATTCATGGTTCAAGTGAGGTGAGGCATCATTAAAGCAGGCGATGAGTCAGTTCATTACTGGTATGCAGGTTGTTGGTACATTGTAAACACAAGGAGATGATGGAGGGAGTGCTGAAACTTTTCAGATACTCACCCCCAGTCACAGATCTGGGTTTAATCCATTATCGTTCTTTAGCTCACTTTGCCACTCCAATTCAGACCCATCCATATGCAAATCATCCTTGACCTTGAGAGTAAGACCTTGACCTTGAAAGTAAGACCTCCGACTGTCGGTCTAGGTCGACTCTCACCCTGCAGCTCTGCTATGCCGTCTCTTTCCTCCAGACCCGTCCTCCTCCTTGGGAAGTTTGAGGCTGTTGCCTGCTCCTGCGCCTTCTGCCCGTGCCATCTGAGACTAGACTGCCTGCAACCACCGTAACCTTTCTCAGCCATTATTTTTCATAATTATTCCCTGTTGTGCCATTGTTATTGTGGCCATCTGTGTCTTCCTACCTGTTCCTTTTGCCTTTCGCCGCTGCTGCCCCTGTGGCCCCTCCACCCCGGAATTCCCCCCTGAAGTTCCCTCGCTCCTGCCTCCCAGCCTCTCCTCCTTCCCACTTCCCCTACTTAATGGCGGCCGATGTGCGGACGCGCAGCGGATGTGTGCAGCAGGTGCGCCGCCGGCGGGCTGAAGGTACGCCGAAGGCAAACCCGTCTGCGCCCATCTGTGACCCGACTGCAGCCAGCAGCAGGAACCCTGGACCTCCCACCACCCATCGCTACGACACCCACACCCTCCTCACACTCAACCCTGAAAGACTTAGAGAATGCCAACAGGCTTCGCCAAACATGACCCACAGCCAGTGCTCCTGCCTCCACTGCATCTACCCCCTCCCCGCCACCCCGGCCAACAACACTGCCGACGCCACCACCAGTGACACCCTAAAATGCATCCTCCTCAACGTACGCTCCGTACACAAACACACCATGGAAATCTGGAACCTACTCGCCTCTCTCTCGCCCGACATTGCCTTCTTCAAAGAGACCTGGACCAAGGCGTCCTCCGCCCCCGACACCAGCACTACCATCCCAGACAGATACAAAATAAAGACGAAAGACCACCCCAACAACCCAGGAGGGGGCCTCGCCATCACCCACAAGAGCACCCCATGCCTCACCACCTCCAGGGAAACCTTCCCCTCTGCCGAACACCTGCACTCCCTGATCCAAACCACCCCTAAATCCGCACTCCAAAGAACTCTTATCTACAGACCCCCGACCCCAACACCCTTCCCCACCACCACCACTGACTTCATCGCAACCCATGCCATCGCCTCCATAAACTACATACTCATTGGAGACCTGAACTTCCACTTTGACAACCCCAACGACCCCAACTCCACTATCCTTCGTGACAACCTCACCAGCATCGGACTTAAACAACTCATCAACACAATGACCCACAGAGCAGAACACACCCTTGACCCCATATTCGCAGCAAGAAACAGCATCCAATTCAGCCACACAATGCAGCCACCATGTACGACCACCACTAAGTACACTTTGCCATCAACAAACCCAAGGCACCCAAACCAGCCCCACGCCCACCACGAAGGAACTGGAGCAAGGTTACCGATGAGCAACTTAACTCCACACTTGCCCGAGACAACCACACCTGGGCACCCGCCGCAAACGACGCAGCTATTGAACTCCACACCTGGATCTCCAACTGCGCAGATGAGCTTGCCTGGCTACGCAACACCAACAGACAACACCCCAGGGAAGTCGCCTGGTTCACCACCGCTCTCCAAGAAGCCATATGCACCTGCAGAAGCTTGGACAAGAACTGGAGAAACACCAAGAAAACCGAAAACCACACCACCTACAAGGACGCCATGATGGACTACCACAACCAGATCACAGCCACCATCAGGAACTTCATCCACAACAAAATCCTGCCCAACTCCAGCAACTCCAAGGAACTTGTCAGTGTTATTCAAGAATTCACCAACCCACTCAGCGAAGCCACAGACATCACCCCATCCAAAGACCACTGTGACACGCTTGGAACCTATTTCTACCTCAAGATTAAGAACCTCTACGACAACTTCATTGACCATCCATGAGGTGCCACAGAAAGCTCACCACCTCCATAAACACCAGTCAGCCAACCATCTCCAACTGGACACCGATCACGGCCGGAGACACCACCTCAACCATGAAAAGCATCCACTCGGGGGCCCCCACTGACCCCTGCCCCCCTCACATCTACCACAGAGCTGCGGCCACCATCGCACCTGAACTACAATGCACCATCAACATCACATTCAAAACAGGCACCTTCCCAGGTGACTGGAAGCACGCAGAAGTCAGACCCTTGCTCAAGAAGCCCATAGCTGACCCAGTGACCTCAAGAACTATCGGCCCATCTCGCTCCTCTCCATTTGCAGCCAAAGTTGCAGAGAAAACAGTCAACAGGAAACTGACATGATTCATTGAAGAGAACGCCATCCTCGACCCATCCCAATTTGGATTCCGAAGCAACCACAGCACAGAGACTGCCTGACTCGCCGCCACAGATGACATTCAACACCATCCTGGACCAAGGCCACTCTGCAGCCCTCATTCTACTTGACCTATCAGCGGCCTTCAACACTGTCTCTCACAGCACACTAGTCGCCAGACTACACAACGCAGGCATACAGCCCTAGACTGTATCTGATCATTTCTCACTGCAAGAAGCCAAAGGATCAGACTTCCACCCTTCCTCTCCGACCCCACAAAAATTACCTGTGGAGTCCCACAGGGTTCACCCTGAGCCCTACCCTCTTCAACATCTACATGGCCCCCTCGCAGCCATCGTCTGACAACACGGCCTCAACATCGTATCCTACGCCGACGACACCCAGCTCATCCTCTCCTTCACCAAAGACCCCACCACTCCACCACTGCCAAACTCAACTTCCAGAAAGAAATGCAAGACATCGCAGTTTGGATGAAAGCTGCCGAGAAGACAGAAGTCCTCGTCCTCAGTACCACCCCTTCTGCATGGAACAACACCTGGTGGCTGACCGCCCTCGGAAGCCACCTACCCCGTCAGACCACGCCAAGAACCTCGGCATCGTACTCGACTCATCACTCACCATGAACCGACAGGTCAATGCCGTCACCTCCAGCTGCTTCAACACCCTCCACATCCTCCGCAAGACCTTCAAGTGGATCTCCCCTCAGTCAAAGAAGACAGTCACCCACACACTCATCATCAGCAGACTGGACTATAGAAATGCACTCTACCCCGCATCAACAAGTCTCCATTCCGCAAACTCCAGACAATACAGAACACTGCCACCAATTCCATAATTGATTGATTGATTGATTGATTGATTGAGTGACCCTGTCCCTTATGGGAACTGTCCAGCCCCAATGGGTTGATGATACATTGGCACCCGGTGACTGTGTGTTGCACAAAGGAGGTGAAGTGTAGCTTCTAGTAAGTGATGGGTCAGTTCCAGGAGGCGGTGCACTGTCGCTCAACTGCTAATGCCTGGTAACAATGCGAGGTGATGCATCGATTGTGAGTGTGACACCTCGGTTCCGGTAGGCCACGCTTTGTCAATGATGTGTCAATATAACAACGCAATGCGTCTTTTCAGCAGCACAGATGGTCAATCCAGGGGTGCTGTGTCGGAGTCGGAGCCGCGCCGTACTAACATTGGTGATGCGGTGCTCGAGACTCGTGCAGCAGTGATTCTTCGGCATCCTTCGGCAAAGTCATAGCTTGGGTTGGAAACAGCACTTGGTGCGTAGCACATTTGGTGAGCAGTGACCACAGCTCTGTTGCAGTCAGCAGAAATTGTTGCAGGGATGCTCTGATTCCTAAGTGATGCTTGGAGTCGATACATGATATTCCAGAATTGGCACCACATGGCAGAGCAGGGTTCTCAGTAGAGGAGCCCAGATGCTGGCAGATGAAGTCTTTGATGGCCCTGAGAATTCTAACAGGAGGCAATCTCAACTGCTGCCCTTGGAGAAAGCAGGATGTAGAAAGCAAAGTCCAGTCCTCTCACTCCCAGAACAGAAGAAGCAATCAGCAGCCCAGCACAACAAAGCAAGCAACAAAGTGGCAGTCCCTCCTGACAGCAACTCAGCTCTTCTTCCTGGTAGAATGTCCTCAATCCAGAAGTGGTGTGAGAGGTCCAGCACTTATACCCAATTTGGCCTTTGAAGTAAGCATGGTCGTAAAATCCGTTTCGCGGGCGAATTTGCGGATTTTTGGCAATTTCGAGAATCGCGCGAATTTGGCCAAAAATCGGCAAATTCGCAAGCTGCGAATTATTTTACTTGGTCGCGCTTGAAAAATACAATATGGCGCGTGCGGCGTTGACTTACCGTGATCCTGAGTCCACCGAGTTGTTTTTCTTCCGCTTTGCGTGTGCTGCGCCATTTTCGATCAGGCTGCGTGATCGCGCGAGAGTTTTTCGAACGTAATTACATCATCGCGGCTTGCCATCTTGCACAGCGAGAGTTGGACAACGTGAGTACGTCATAAAGGTCCGTGATCACGCATTGCGGGATAAAACAATGCCGAACACGTAGATGCGGTGCGCAGCTGACTTCCGGTGGGAGATTTGAACAGCTCGCGTTCCCGAAATTGCAAAAATTGCAATTCTGCACAAGAAATCCACCGCAGGAAGCATAAACCTTGTGAAAATGATGATTTTGATCAGAATACCTCCTCAGATTGACATTTGGCTGCACTTTTTGGTGCAAGGAGTCAATGTTTTTGGGGGGGTGGGAGGAAGGAAGTGCCCCAGAGTCTCCAACTTCCTGTTGCTGTCCAGCAGGCTCCTCCCAGTGCTTTGTCCATGTCCTGGTCACTTTTGATTTGGATCTGGAGCTGGAAGGATTACTTTTTGTGGCTGCTGCTGGATATTTGTATTTGAGGACTTTTTCGACTTTGGAGTTTGGATCACTTTTGGACTTGAGATTTTACAAGTAAGTTGGTGTTGTTTGTTTGGGGCATTGCAGTTGAGGCAACTACAGTTTTAAAACTTTTTTCACAACTTAAAAAAAATATATATTGTGGGTAGCCACAGTATCCAGTAGGCCCAGGGTTAGTCATGGATGCATGATACAACTGTTTCTGTGATTTTTTTTCCAACTTAATTCTCATTTATGTCATGGAATTTTAGCTGTTATGTGTTGATTTTTTGTTTAATTTTGGAGTGCCTGTAAAGCCTCACTAGCCAGTAGGCCCAGATGTAGTGAGTGGTGCATGGACCTAGTCTTTCTGTGGGGTGTCTTGAATTTAAACATAATTGAGGGCATGGATGGCATTGGATTGTGGTGATTTTTGTGTGTTTTTCGACTTTTTGGGATGTTGTTGGGGCATGGCCATGTGGGTGGGAGCCATTTTGAGACCTGGTCCAGGCAGGGCCAGGCCATGTGGTGGGGGTCAAGGGGCCATTTTGAAGCCAGGCAGTGTGCACAGGCCTGCACCCAGTTTGCCTTGCTTTCAACCATTATGCCCTGGGGTACTCAGTGGTACATGGACCTAGTCTTTATGTGGGGTGTCTTGAATGTAAACATCCTTGAGGGCATGGATGGCATTGGATAGTGGTGATTTTCGTGTGCTTTTCGACTTTTTGGGGTGTTGTTGGGGCCTGGCCATGTGAGTGGGGGCCATTTTGAGTCCTGGGACAGGCAGGGCCTGGGCATGTGGTGGGGGTCAAGGGGACATTTTGAAGCCAGGCAGTGTGCTCAGGCCTGCACCCAGTTTGCCTTGCTTTCAACTATTATGCCCAGGTGCAGTGAGTGGTGCATGGGCCTTTGTCTTTCTGTGGGGTGTCTTGAATTTAAACATCATTGAGGGTATGGATGGCATTAGATTGTGGTAATTTTTGTGTGCTTTTCGTCTTTTTGGGCTGTTGTTGGGGCCTGGCCATGTGGGTGGGGGCCATTTTGAGGCCTGGGACAGGCAGGGCCTGGCCATGTGGTGTGGGTCAAGGGGACATTTTGAAGCCAGGCAGTGTGCTCAGGCCTGCACCCAGTTTGCCTTGCTTTCAACCATTATGCCCAGGGGTACTCAGTGGTGCATGGACCTAGTCTTTCTGTGGGGTGTCTTGAATTTAAACATCCTTGAGGGCATGGATGGCATTGCATTGTTGTGATTTTTGTGTGCTTTTTGACTTTTTGGGGTGTTATTGGGGCCTGGCCATGTGGGTGGGGGCCATTTTGAGAGCTGGTATAGGCAGGGCCTGGCCATATGGTGGGGGGTCAAGGGGCCATTTTGAAGCCAGGCAGTGTGCTCAGGCCTGCACCCAGTTTGCCTTGCTTTCAACTATTATGCCCAGGTGTAGTGAGTGGTGCATGGGCCTAGTCTTTCTTTGGGGTGTCTTGAATTTGAACATCCTTGAGGGCATGGATGGCATTGGATTGTGGTGATTTTTGTGTGCTTTTCGACTTTTTGGGGTGTTGTTGGGGCCTGGCCATGTGGGTGGGGGCCATTTTGAGGCCTGGTCCAGGCAGGGCCTGGCCATGTGGTGGGGGTCAAGGGGCCATTTTGAAGCCAGGCAGTGTGCTCAGGCCTGCACCCAGTGTGGTAAATAAATAAATAATACCCTATTTTTGACTAGACTTATAGCATAACAGATAGCTCAATAAAATAAGAGTCAAGATTCGAGGTAGTAGGAGTTTCTGCAGGTTTATTACAGCATAAGGACAGGATCAGGACAACCTGCATAGGAACAGAATGACAGGGCCCAGCAGGACAACTGGGGCCCAACAGGGGAAAAGAGGCCCAGCAGCTGCTGGGGCTAGGTCTGGGATGAGCGCGCTCACATTCAATAACAAAACACAGGCATATATACATAGCGCGAACACATAGCATTACATTGCAGTAGACGTAGCAGTGGGTGGAGCAGAAGGCGTGACGCGTAGCAGTCGCGAAAGATAACAGTAAAAAGAGGTGTAACTGGGCGTATACATAGACATGTGGTGCAAACGTAACAGAATATGTCATGAATGGGCGGAAACATAGGAGGGGGCTACCTAAGGAGCCGGGACCTCTAACCTAATGGTGCGCGAAAACTGGCAATGACGTGTTACTAGGAGAAGCTGGGGGCTACGAACTCTGTGCTAGGAGCAGAGACTAGAGTCTGGAGGGTCGGAGCGACATGTACCTAAACCCTATCTGGTATCTGATGTTTAGGGAACATGTTGATATAAACTAGAAGTCATGAGGGGAGAAGCTAACTTGATTCTAAGACTGGACCATGCATTATTCTACATGTAGTGCGTGATGAAGAATACTAAATGACCATTAAATACAGTATTTCTCTAACGTGGAGACGAGAAGGCTAGACAATGACGGAAACTATTGATGCAGTTCAGTAGCTCAGAAATGCAGAGGAGGAGGACTGAACTGATAACTGGAACTATAACATACTTTTGGCAGACTCAGAGGCAGAGCCAAGCTGCACCGGGCACTGCGAGGCAGGAAGTAAGTGAAGGGTCGAGGATACAGGTGGGGGCTGTATCGCTCCTCAGCGAGGCTTTCAGGAGACAGGAGCTGAATCTGTGGTCCGGGCCCTTTTGAGGCCTGGAAACGGGGACTTTATAATGGAATAACGTGCACACTGGGAAACGTGGCAACATTACTTTACATAGGCCTGATATTCGTAGTATTCACGAGGACTGGAAAATGACATACCAGAGGTGGACACAACTGGAATTGCGTCTTTAATCGGACATGGGGAATAACATATGCATATTGGTCATGCACACATAACATATGATGGATGAGGCGTAGGGACACAGAACATGGCAAAATTTACTTTTCCACATTCCCTCCTTGTCACTACATTTCCATCAGGAAACATCAATATTCATGATACCATCTATCATTTCATACAGTACCATTTGCTCGTCTCGAATTGTCTTGGAACGGGATTTAGAACGGGGCTTGGGACTAGGAATACAAGAGGTAGCACACATGCTGCAAATCGCAGGGCCACATTGTATACAGAGGCAGCAGCTAAATATGATCGCTACTGCAATACCTAGAAAGGACAGGACTTTCCATCCCCATGCGGAAATTATATTCCAGAACCAACCTGACCATGTCCAGGTGCCTGGATCTTGGTGTAACAGATGGGCAATTTTATGGAGTCTGGTTATAGCTGAATAAACGGACGGCGCGTTATTTGGAATGAAAATGCAGCAACTAGATCCGATGACTCTACAGGCCCCGCCCCTATCGGCCAGTATGACGTCAAGGACGAGACGATTTTGCAAAACGACAAATCTCATAGCAGATTGTTCTTCGGTTAGGTTACCTAGAGCAGAAGCAGTCTCATTAACTACAGCTTCAAGGGTTCTTGTTAACCTACGGATCAGTTTACTATTCTGGACAGGTCCTACAAAGAAGAAGAAACCTTTATTGAAATCTGTATACTGTTCTAGAGTAGTTTCAGTATAATCGACAATTGGGGACTCCCTTCTATGTCTAATGTGTACTAGATGTGTGTTTCTGTGATAATCAGATGGGGCTAGAAAAACAGGTGGCAGTAGGAAAGCAATGTAACAGGTTCCCTCCCAATCGAGGGGCAGACGGACATATGCAGTTTGACCACAAATAAAATAAGAATGACGTGAAGCTTTGAAAATAGATTTCCCACTGTCACTATACTTGATAACAGTAGTACATTCACTATGACCTATGTGTACAGAACCATAACTACGGACACATAATTCGCCTTTGACTGGTAGTACTGAAATAGCAGGTAAGTCTGGAGTAGTATCAGACTGAACATTCAGGACCATGAAATTCGACGAATAATTACCTAAATTATATACTTCGTTTTCTAGATCTAAACCTGTTCTGTGGGGGAAACCTTGCTTGTCTGGAAAACATGTACTGTTAAGAAAAGACATATCTGTTGAGGATGACGTTAACGTGGACCATGCTCCACACGAACCATTGTGTGAGAATGGATAAGGAAAAAGTGGCAGAACTCCCTTCGGTGTCTGGAAAGGGGGGAGTCGACCACACACCCAACAATTTGTGGCATTGCTGGTCTGGTGTGAGTAATGTAACATACGGATAAATGTGTTGTTGCGCATAGCGAGGCGGTAAGAATATTCGTGAGGAGGCAGATCACTAAACGTGTGTTCTACTGTAGCATTAGCAGACATATTTACATGAGGAACTGGAAAACACAGGAAAAGTGCGTAACTAGTGCAGGAAATCATTATGCTGATGAATAATACGAAACTCAGAAAAACGATACATTGAAGTGAACTTCGACTGACTCTCTCACTATGGGGGTCTGTTTTATACATGTCAGAAACAATCTAACCGTTTCACCTAGGGGAGGACTTATACAATCAAACTGACTGACTTATTTTACTAGACCTTAATTTGAGCCTATACTCCTGTTGCGGAGTTTTCTCTAACAAGGGAGGGGTTGTAATAATGTCTTGTGCGGGACAGTCCTTTAAAACAATGTTCTGGCAATCTTTCGAATCCTGGAAATCCTTGGAAATGTTTTTAGAGGCTGGTTTCAATCCATTGAAAAGTTTTACATGAGAAAGGTGGACCCACCCCTTCCTGCCTTCCAACTTGACGGCAGTTCGGGTGGTCAAGAGGACCTGACGTGGCTCCTTCCAACGTGGTTCCAGCGGACTTGATCTGTCGAAATTCCGGACCATCACAAGGGAGCCTGGAACGATCTCGTGCGGTGCCACCTCGGTATTGTCTGGAAATGCGGCGGCAACCTGTGAACGACATGAGTTGAGGGCAGACATCAAGGAAGCTAGGTAATCTGTCAGCATATTACATGAAACATCGGTAATACTTCGGGGTCTAGGAGTACCCCACATGTTAGGGGGGCGGCCGAATACGACCTCGTACGGGGACAGACCTGATCTGGAATGTGCGACCATGCGCATATAAAACAAAGCGACTGGCAGAGCTATTAACCAGTCCACACCTTTGTCTTTACAGACTTTTGCAATACGGATTTTCAGAGTCTGATTATGTCTCTCTACGAGACCGGCTGCTTCAGGATGGCGTACACAATGGAACTTCCACTGGTACCCTAACAACAGGGAAACGTGCTTCATTAACTCTGAGGAGAATGGCTGACCGTTATCAGAATATACGACTCTAGGGAGTCCGTATCTAGGGAAAAATTCACGAACCAACTGCTTGGCAGTGGTCGCGGCTGTGTAATCTGGGACTGGATATGCTTCTGTCCACCTGGACAAAGCGCATACTACTACAAGGACATACTTGAAACCTCGACATCGCTCCATCTGAATATAATCCATCTGGAGGACCTCAAAAGGGTGGTCAGGGGGCTGGAAACCACCTTGTTCCACCGGGACACTTTTACCTGGGTTAAACTGACAACATATCATACAGGTGCGGACTTTCTGCTTGGCTGCAGCTCGTAAATGCTTGTTGAACCAAATGTTCTGGATACTGTCTAACATAGCTTTTTCTCCTAAATGTGCTGGACTATGTGCGGTATTGATAATGACTTGAACCATAGAATCGGGGAGAAACCATGTGGCTCTACCCTTCGTTAACCATCCTTGATCTGTCTGGACCCCTCCTTGTTCAGACCATTTCTTGATTTCATCGGGAGTAGCATGTAACTGTATATCTATGACATCTTGTGTAGGGTCCTTAACTGTCATACATGTAATCGGATCTGAAGTATGTGTCATGTTAACTGGAATGTCTGGAGTCTGTGCTGTAAGCTTGGCTGTGCGGTCTGCTAAATCATTACCTTGGGAAATAATGTCGGTGACTTTCGTATGTGCTTTGCATTTCATGATAGCAATAGATGTCGGTAAATGTATGGCATCTAACAGGGCTTGAATAAGGAGACCATGCTGAATCTTGGTTCCATGAGAAGTCATGAAACCTCTCTCCTGCCAGAGCACTCCGAAGTCGTGTACAACTCCGAATGCGTAACGTGAATCTGTGTAAACATTAACTTTCAGGTTCTTGGCATGTATACAGGCTTGTGTCAGAGCGACTAGCTCTGCTGCTTGAGCGGACAGGGTGTCAATACGGTGTGTTTCAATAACTTCAGTGTCAGTAGTCACTGCATACGCGGCGACTAGTTCTCCTGTACTAGTTCTCATACATGAACCATCCACATAAAGTGTCAGGTCAGGATCTGGTAACGGAATGTCTGTCAGGTCTTGTCTTGGCTTTGTCGTAATGTTAACTACTTCCACACAATCATGTGGGTCTGGATTTGAATTAACTGATGGTAACAGTGTAGCAGGATTCAGAACGTTGCAGCGTCTAATTTCTATGTGTGGCTGGAACAGTGTCAATTCATAACCTGTTAAACGTGCAATTGTCAAGTGCTGAGTTTGTGTTCGGTTTGAAAGAACTTCTACTGAATGTGGGACTTGTACTGTCAGGGAATGTCCTAAAACTATGGAATCACTTTGTCTGATAGCTAGTGCTGTGGCTGCAACTGACTTGAGGCACGCAGGTAACGCCTGGGCGACTGGATCTAATGTGCTCGAAAAATAAGCACAGGGCTTGTATTGTCCTGCTTGATCTTGTGTGAGAACAGACAATGCTGTACCTTCGTGTTCAGTAACAAAAAGTGTAAAAGGCTTACTGTAGTTCGGTGTAGCTAGAACTGGAGCTTGACATAGGGCTTTCTTTAACTCGTTAAAACTAAGTGTATGTTCAGATGTCCAATGGAGGACAGTCGATACGGCTGCCTCCTGTGTCGTTAACTGTATCAGTGGCTTGGCTAGAAATGCATACTGGGGAATCCATTGTCTACAATAAGAAGTAAGGCCGATAAAGGCACGTACCTCCTTCTGGGTTCTGGGCTGGGGAAGACTCGCTATTAACTGGATACGGTCTGGTGTCAACTGCCTACCCCTCTTGGACAGCAAGTGTCCTAAGTATACCACTTGCTGGACACAGAATTGAAGCTTCGAAGGTGACACCTTGTGCCCCATCTCGGCGAGAAAATACAGAACTGTAAGGGATGCTCGCTCGCAAGCACGTTCAGAACGGGCTGTGATCAGTAGATCATCGACATACTGGAGCAGGGCAGTGTCAGTTGGCATGTGAATATTGTCTAGTTGTCTCTTGAGAGCTTGACTGTAAATACTAGGACTTTCCGTGAAACCTTGAGGAGCGCGTGTAAACATATAGCTCCTTCCATTTAAACAAAATCCGAAAAGAAACTGGCTGTCTGGATGAATTGGAACACTGAAAAATGCATTCTTGAGGTCGATAACAGTGAAAAACGTGGCTTCGGAATCAATGGCTGTTAACAGGGAAGAAATATCTGGGACAACTGGGTACTGAGGAATAATACATTTATTAAGCTCTCGTAAATCAATCACTAATCGATATACTGGGGGTGCATTCGGATCAGTACGTTTCATGACTGGAATGATCGGAGAATTACATACATTGGAGTCAGTTTCTACAACTACTCCTTGAGCCATGAGCTCGTCAATAATTTTGGATAAGGCTGCTACAGCCTCAGGTGGCAATCTGTACTGTCTGATTCGTGGTAACACTACACCTGGCTTGAGAGTCACACGATGGGGTGTGATTTGCATGTAACCTACATCAGTTGGACCTTGCGCCCATAAATGCTGTGGAACATTAGACAATCTTGAATCAAAATCTCGTAATACATAGTGACCCTTAAAGTCACGTAGGAACAGACGTATTCCCTCTGGGGAACAGCAAATAACTGCACCTAACTCTTTCAGTGTCTTAATGCCTAATAGATTTTCTGGACATGACTTAGTAAGTAACAGATCAGTAGTACGGGACAATGGACCTACTTCTAGAGTGACTGGCTTTGATATTTCATTAACTATTGGCTTTCCTGAAAATCCAAGGGAAACATTTCTTGAGCCTGAGAGCGGAGCCCCTGGAACTTCGGCATGACTAATTGTGGTCCTACTTGCCCCTGTATCGATCAAAAATTTTCTGTCTTTCCCTAATACTTGACTGTGAACATAGGGACCTTCTTGATCTACAGGTATCTCGATGAGAGGCAAGCCTACCTCCCTCTCTAGGCTGTTTCATGAATATGACTGGTACTCTGGATACTCGGACTGTGCATACTGATACATCTGCGATGTAACGTGCTGTGTTGCAGCTATAGGCTGCGGTGCGGAAACTGTCTGTTGTGCATTCTGTGACTGAGGAATCTGTGAAACTTGTTCTTGTCTTGGCGGACGTGGTCTTTCTTTAGTCTTACCAGTAGCTATGTTGTGTTTCAGAACTGCACACTCGTTTATAAAATGACCTGGCTGTTTACAATAATTGCAGTTCCCTCTAACGGGAGCTGCAGGATGACTGGCTTGATTGGCTTGATTTGGACCCCTCTTCTGACTGTCTTGAGGAACAGATTGTGCAACTAGCACTTTCATTTTCGTGTCTTTCATACGTTTTCTCTCGTGTTCTTGCTCTTCTCTGATTCTATTCTGGTGGTACTGGAGCATCTGGGACGGAGTATTTGCTTGCCAGGTGCTTTCGACTTTTAAAACTCGGTTTTTAATTTGTGGACTTGAATTCTCGACTAATTTGGTGACGAAAAGATGAGGGTATGACTCACTACTTGTCTTGAGACCACTATTAATACTAAAACATTTTTCAAACCTAGAATAAAAATCACTAATATCTTCATCTTGTTTCTGTTTACAGGCTGAGATTGCATCCCAGTCTTCTTTCCTCGTTGTCAATAATCTGGGTAAAACTTGAATCAGTAATTCTGGTAATTCTTTACATTTATCTCCAAGACCGGTACCTGGTACTCGTGCCTTGTCTTCAGCTTCTAGAGCTGTCCAATCGATCTTTTTCTCTCCCACCTCCCATTCTTTTTCCTTTAACTTTTCATACACCCCTGCGGGTAACAGGACTTTTAACATTTTAATAATATCTGGGTAAGTGTATTCTCCCATACGGAGCATGTCTTTTAATTCTCTATGGAACCCTGCTGGATCTTTGTCATGACAGGGGATTAATTTCTTCATTTCAAGAAGTTCCATCTTTGATATTGGAGTGTATACAAACACTCGTTGCATTACGCCACCCGCCCCTTGGACTGGGTGGACTTCTCGTAACGGATTCTGTCTGTCTATGTAAAACGATTTACTTTCTGGGGGTGAGACATGAACAAAATGCGGGTTCAGGAACGTTCTATATTTGTGGCGCTGTTCTAGAATGACACTAATTAAATCAGTACCTAGACCTCTCCATCTATACTGGAGTAACTCGTTCAGAATATCATGCAACGGACCTGGATCAGAATGTTGACCCTCATACAGAGTAATGAGGTACTGGATCATATACATACCCACCAGTCGTTGCTCGGCTGGGGGCAGTTTCAGAAACACTTGTGCCACTATTTCGTCTGGAAAAGTGGTAGAATCAGTAATCCATCGGACTGCTGATCGGGCTAGTTCTTGTTCATGCATGGTACTTAGCTCACTGTAACCGACTCGTGATTTCAGAATGTGATCGGTAGCTTGAAATACTTGTTCTAGAGAACCTTGTTCTGGTGCTAGATGAAAAATAGACTTGGGTTCTAGACGTAAATGGCGATCTGGAAATCTGGATTTTCCTACATACGCTATTCTGGCGGGATTCTCGTTCTCTTCCTCTTCAGGATCAGAGATACTTTCTTTCTTTCTCACTTACTTGTGCTGCTTTACGCTGGTCGTGTAACCTTATTATTTCTTTACGAATTTTCTTGTACATACTCTCCATGGCACTGACGGTCTTGTGCTTACCCTCGGCTATATTATCACTCCACCTTGTCAGGATTCTCATTTCGGCGGGATCTTTAGACGGGTAATCTTGTTCTCTTATTAGACAATTGATCAGGAACTTTAATATCATGAGCTGAATCTCGGCTTTCCTTTGAGGCATAATCTCGCCAATACTTTCTGGATCATCCCCTGTACGGATGAAACGATATATTCTGTCTAGATCTTCTTTCATATTCGGTAAGGTGACTAGATACTCGGTCACTCTCCTTACACGTAAGGAATATAAAACCATAGTATATTCGCCTGGAACTGGATCATAGACACATTCGTTAAGGGCTTGCCTGATTTCTGTAACAGACTTATTACTTTTAGGAGTACGCTGTGATGCTTGAGCATGTAATTCGAGTGCCGATAAACGTTTGTGTGGCGGCGGGGTTTGAGGAGTAGCTCCTCCTGCGGCCCCTAAACTGGAGTCGTCTACTGAGGCTCTACGTCCTGGCAGAGTGGGAAATGGAACTGTAGGCTGGACCGGGGGTACCGTAACAGGTACTCCGGTGTCTGGAGGAGCGGGAAGTGCCTGATCTACAGGGACTAGCGGAGCGCGAACAGGATTTGCATATTCTGGGACTGTGTCGTCCAGATAGGACGAAATAAAAATATCAGCTGCGGTCGGTTTGTGACGTAGCTTGGTCGGAACTAATGGTGGCGGGAAATTACTGGATGCCTCTGGGGTCGCTTTTGGCAAACCTTCGGCAAGGAGAGGATACATACCCTTAATAAGGGCATGCCTCTGTCTGTCTGACTGTTCGGCTTTGACTTGTTCACCTATCTCGATTAATTCTCTTTCTTGGGCTCGTTCTTGGGATTCTCTACTTAATTCTGACTTTCTGACTTCCTTTTCCGTTCTTCTATGCGCCTCTTTACGCCATAACTCGATGGCATCTTTCTGTGACTGTCTGGCTTTCTTTTTCCATAATGCTTCTTCTACTCGCATGATACATTCAGCATCCCATGTTCCCGATACGGGCCATCTATACTTTTCTTCTAACTGTTTGGTATACTCTACCCATAAATCTAGATACATTATGGCGCTTATGCCATGTTTCTGATACATAAAATGACCTGGACTGTCCCTAGGCGGGACAGGAACTGCTTCCTCTAACAGACCCTTTCTAGTTTTTAACTGTCGTAATCTTGAAAAGAGCGGCATTGTAAACTTAAATCGGAACACAATACAATACACGAAGAACAATAACAAGTGGGGAAAACAATTCAGGCATACCACGACATTGGAATTACATTAAACAATATCATAACATAACAGTTCGAACAGAATATTACCTGAAAATACTGAAAACAGAAACAGAACAGATTTTCTCGAGAACGGAACAGACTAGAGTTACTGGATGCACTGCTGTAACAGTACGGAACATACCGGTCCCAAAAAGGGACGCATCAGGACCCGTATCCACCTAGGTGAACACTTCGTTTGTGAGTCTGGGCACCACCAACCCACGGACCAGGAGTCAATTTAGATTGGTCCTGTCTAGATACTACCCCAGCAATGGTACTCACCGGGCAGCACGGAACGGAAGGCCTCGAACGGGACTGGACGACGGACGACGAACTTCGGACTTCAGTTACGGGTGGGCCTCCGGATACCTCGGACCTTGGACTCTCGGCTTGGGCTCTGGTCGGGACTCGCCGCGTTCCTCCACCGTCTCGTTCGGATGCTGGACCGCCTCCTCCGTCTCCTCCGTGGGCCTGAGGGATACTTGAGCAGAAATATCTGCCACTGCGCAGAAGAGTTCCGTCACGACTGCAGAGGGTCAGGGGGTCGGCGTGGCTTCACCGACGCGTGGGGAAAGGGCAAGTCCCTATTCGGGCGCCATTATGTGGTAAATAAATAAATAATACCCTATTTTTGACTAGACTTATAGCATAACAGATAGCTCAATAAAATAAGAGTCAAGATTCGAGGTAGTAGGAGTTTCTGCAGGTTTATTACAGCATAAGGACAGGATCAGGACAACCTGCATAGGAACAGAATGACAGGGCCCAGCAGGACAACTGGGGCCCAACAGGGGAAAAGAGGCCCAGCAGCTGCTGGGGCTAGGTCTGGGATGAGCGCGCTCACATTCAATAACAAAACACAGGCATATATACATAGCGCGAACACATAGCATTACATTGCAGTAGACGTAGCAGTGGGTGGAGCAGAAGGCGTGACGCGTAGCAGTCGCGAAAGATAACAGTAAAAAGAGGTGTAACTGGGCGTATACATAGACATGTGGTGCAAACGTAACAGAATATGTCATGAATGGGCGGAAACATAGGAGGGGGCTACCTAAGGAGCCGGGACCTCTAACCTAATGGTGCGCGAAAACTGGCAATGACGTGTTACTAGGAGAAGCTGGGGGCTACGAACTCTGTGCTAGGAGCAGAGACTAGAGTCTGGAGGGTCGGAGCGACATGTACCTAAACCCTATCTGGTATCTGATGTTTAGGGAACATGTTGATATAAACTAGAAGTCATGAGGGGAGAAGCTAACTTGATTCTAAGACTGGACCATGCATTATTCTACATGTAGTGCGTGATGAAGAATACTAAATGACCATTAAATACAGTATTTCTCTAACGTGGAGACGAGAAGGCTAGACAATGACGGAAACTATTGATGCAGTTCAGTAGCTCAGAAATGCAGAGGAGGAGGACTGAACTGATAACTGGAACTATAACATACTTTTGGCAGACTCAGAGGCAGAGCCAAGCTGCACCGGGCACTGCGAGGCAGGAAGTAAGTGAAGGGTCGAGGATACAGGTGGGGGCTGTATCGCTCCTCAGCGAGGCTTTCAGGAGACAGGAGCTGAATCTGTGGTCCGGGCCCTTTTGAGGCCTGGAAACGGGGACTTTATAATGGAATAACGTGCACACTGGGAAACGTGGCAACATTACTTTACATAGGCCTGATATTCGTAGTATTCACGAGGACTGGAAAATGACATACCAGAGGTGGACACAACTGGAATTGCGTCTTTAATCGGACATGGGGAATAACATATGCATATTGGTCATGCACACATAACATATGATGGATGAGGCGTAGGGACACAGAACATGGCAAAATTTACTTTTCCACATTTGCCCCGCTTTCAACCATTATGCCCAGGGGTACTCAGTGGTGCATGGACCTAGTCTTTCTGTGGGGTGTCTTGAATTTAAACATCCTTGAGGGCATGGATGGCATTGGATTGTGGTGATTTTTGTGTGCTTTTCGACTTTTTGGGGTGTTGGTGGGGCCTGGCCTTATGGGCGGGGGCAATTTTGAGGCCTGGGACAGGCAGGGCCTGGCCATGTGGTGGGGGCCAAGGGGACATTTTGAAGCCAGGCAGTGTGCTCAGACCTGCACCCAGTGTGCCTTGCTTTCAACTATTATGCCCAGGTGTAGTGAGTGGTGCATGGGCCTAGTCTTTCTGTGGGGTGTCTTGAATTTAAACATCACTGAGGGTATGGATGGCATTGGATTGTGGTAATTTTTGAGTGCTTTTCGTCTTTTTGGGGTGTTGTTGGGGCCTGGCCATGTGGGTGGGGGCCATTTTGAGGCCTAGTCCAGGCAGGGCCTGGCCATGTGGTGGGGGTCAAGGGGCCATTTTGAAGCCAGGCAGTGTGCTCAGGCCTGCACCAGTTTGTCTTGCTTTCAACCATTATGCCCAGGGGTACTCAGTGGTGCATGGACCTAGTCTTTCTGTGGGGTGTCTTGATTTTAAACACCCTTGAGGGTATGGATGGCATTGGATTGTGGTGATTTTTATGTGCTTTTTGACTTTTGGGTGTTGTTGGGGCCTGGCCATGTGGGTGGGGGCCATTTTGAGGCCTGGTCCAGGCAGAGCCTGGCCATGTAGTGGGGGTAAAGGGGCAATTTTGAAGCCAGGCAGTGTGCTCAGGCCTGCACCCAGTTTGCCTTGCTTTCAACCATTATGCCCAGGGGTACTCAGTGGTGAATGGACCTAGTCTTTCTGTGGGGTGTCTTGAATTTAAACATCCTTGAAGGCATGGATGGCATTGGATTGTGGTGATTTTTATGTGCTTTTTGACTTTTGGGGTGTTGTTGGGGCCTGGCCATGTGGGTGGGGGCCATTTTGAGGCCTGGTCCAGGCAGAGCCTGGCCATGTAGTGGGGGTAAAGGGGCAATTTTGAAGCCAGGCAGTGTGCTCAGGCCTGCACCCAGTTTGCCTTGCTTTCAACCATTATGCCCAGGGGTACTCAGTGGTGAATGGACCTAGTCTTTCTGTGGGGTGTCTTGAATTTAAACATCCTTGAAGGCATGGATGGCATTGGATTGTGGTGATTTTTGTGTTCTTTTTGACTTTTTGGGGTGTTGTTGGGGCCTGGCCATGTGGGTGGGGGCCATTTTGAGGCCTGGGACAGGCAGGGCCTGGCCATGTGGTGGGGGTCAAGGGGCCATTTTAAAGCCAGGCAGTGTGCTCAGGCCTGCACCCAGTTTGCCTTGCTTTCAACCATTATGCCCATGGGTACTCAGTGGTGCATGGACCTATTCTTTCTGTGGGGTGTCTTGAATTTAAACATCCTTGAGGGCATGGATGGCATTGGATTGTGGTGATTTGTGTGTGCTTTTTGACTTTTTGGGGTGTTTAACTGATGTTCCTCTGGCTTCCATTGCTTTTAGGTGCACAAGAGAACCACCAGTGCCAGGAAGAAGTCCTGCAGCGGTGTGTGCAGCACAACGTCATGTGACGTCACATGTGGCCACAGACAAGACAACTCTGCAACTCGTGCAACTGCGGCCTGCTGTTCGGACATCTGAAGAAGATGGCTCCAAAGATAGGTGGCCGTGCCGCCTCAGCACCACTGCCAGTAAGAAGGAGCAGAAGAAGCAAATGCCACCACCTACCAAGGAGACTGGTGTGCCCACCAACACCTTTTTTGGGAAAAAAAGAACAACCTTAGAAATACAAAGTGGAGAAGGGCCCGAGGGGAATGTAGTTTATAGACCTCAGGGTATCTTGTCCCCAACTAAACAATGAAACACACGAGAGATACCGAAGGTCTATCATTAATCCAAACTCAATGCAGAGCCTGATAAGTGTTCTACACAAGTAACTGGAACCAAAGGATTTTTATTCTACAGGAGAGACACAGAGAGGAAGTGAATACAGAAATATAGTTCAAAGTAAGAACTTAGTCCAGAAAAAGATTATGAACCCATAGAAAAGTACCCATCAGCCCACTCAATAGTGGAACATCGTCATCTGGGATTTTTTCGTTTGAAAAATTGGTGTCCAATCTGCCCTTCCTCAGATGAAACTTGAGGCTAGCTTAGGACCCAATGGTTGAACCCTCAACCGAAGCAGATGACAGAGTGTGAAGGCTGATAAGGCTTAGTTGCAGTGCTTTAGAAAAAGTATGAAGAAAATAGTGTTCAACGTGATTAAAAATACCTATCTTCATGTCAATAAGGAAACTTTATTATATGTGCCCATCAAGATGGTATAGTTAAAAGCAGAGTGAAAAATAGCAGTGAAAATATTTGCTATTTACCATAGATGTTTTAATTGGTCAACATGTTTCAGCCTCTCCAGGCTTTCGTCAGGACCTGTAATTCACTACTGCAACACTTACTTTTTTTGTGCTGTGAAGGACAGACTATAGATATTCTTTACATTTGTGTATCATCTCCCAATATTATGGGATGAAAGGCCTCACCTCACCTGGCAACGGCTCAGGGTAAGGAGGCCACGCACTCTCCGTCGTTACCTCGCGCTTCACCGAGCCGAGGGGGAGGTGAAGCACGAGGTAACGACGGAGAGTGTTGACCAATTAAAACATCTATGGTAAATAGCAAATATTTTCACTGCTATTTTTCACTCTGCTTTTAACTATACCATCTTGATGGGCACATATAATAAAGTTTCCTTATTGACATGAAGATAGGTATTTTTAATCACGTTGAACACTATATTCTTCACACTTTTTCTAAAGCACTGCAACTAAGCTTTATCAGCCTTCACACTCTGTCATCTGCTTCGGTTGAGGGTTCAACCATTGGGTCCTAAGCTAGCCTCAAGTTTCATCTGAGGAAGGGCAGATTGGACACCAATTTTTCAAACGAAAAAATCCCAGATGACGATGTTCCACTATTGAGTGGGCTGATGGGTACTTTTCTATGGGTTCATAATCTTTTTCTGGACTAAGTTCTTACTTTGAACTATATTTCTGTATTCACTTCCTCTCTGTGTCTCTCCTGTAGAATAAAAATCCTTTGGTTCCAGTTACTTGTGTAGAACACTTATCAGGCTCTGCATTGAGTTTGGATTAATGATAGACCTTCGGTATCTCTCGTGTGCTTCAAAAAAAGAACAACGCCTGCAGCAGCAGCGGTGTCCGCCGGGGAACAAGCTGGAAGCAGCACCTCCGCTTCATTGGGCTCAGTGCCACCACGCCAAGTTAGGTCCAAGACCATGAGTGCTGCTGCGGCAGCCACTTTGGTTGTTCTATCACCATCGACCAGTGATGTTGGCTCATCACAAGAACGTACCATCCAATCAACACCGGGTGTAACTCAGCTGACAAGTGTTCAACAACCACAGCCGCAACAACAACCACAGGTGCAACTAGTACAAGCGCAAGTACATGGGCAAGGAGAGGCGAAAGGAGAGGCGCAAGTAGAGCGGCAAGGAGAGGCGCAAGTAGAGGTGCAAGGAGAGGTGCATGGACAGGTGCACGGAGAGGTGCAACTAGAGGTTCATGGAGCGGCACAACCGCCTACAACGCTTTTTCCTCCAGAAGTAGGGGCACATCAGGAAATTGATATTCAAGCGGAGGTATCATCCAAGGAAGCCACTCCTCCTGAGGATGATCCATTGTCTTCCAGATCCCCAGCAAGAAAAAGGTAAATGAGGGCTACTACTACTACAAGTTCTTCTTCAAGCCCCTTTCATTCTGATGACCTTGACCCTGATTGGAACCCACAAATGCAGTCTGAGAGTGAGGCACGCCATGAGCCGACAAAGGTAGCTAAGCCTAAAAGGAAGGTTCCCGCACGGCTTCGACTTATGGGTGATGATGACGAACAAGAAGTAGTGTCTTCTGCTGCTGATGAACAGTCTGATGACGACCCAGTCATCACAGTTGTCACTCCAGCCCCAGCGGGCATGCAGCAGACAGACATTTTAACCCTATCCCGAATTTCTGCTGAGCGGGATGTGGGCGGCGTGGCACCTGTACCACCACCAACGCAGTTAACTACAACACCAACACGACCTACAGCTTCCATATTTTTTAGTCAGAAGTGCCGGCAGGGACCTCCATCCAGCTTGACCTCAAGTAGTGGTGCTGTAAGTGAACAACAGAAACAAATTCAGCCACGCCCATCCTCCACTTCATCTGGCATTGAAAGTTAAAGTAGCACCTCCACCACCAGCAGACATTTCCAGTCCCCAGTTTGGGACTTCTTTACTGTTAGCCAAAGTTTGGAAAACATGGTTGTTTGTTCGATTTGTAAAACATTAGTTAGTCGGGGAAAGCTTGGTACCAACTATGGTCCCGGAGGCCAGAGAGGTCATCTCAAAAAACACCACACTATCAAGTGGGAGGCACACCTAAGCAAGATCGAGGAAGCCAAAAGAAAAACAAATCCAAATGTATCCCTTGATATTGCATATGATGATGACGAGAGGCTGATCGTGCAGGGGGGAAGTGAAGAAGCGACAGACATTTTTTCTGGTACACCCAGTACCCCTGGCAGCAGCACTGCAGTGGTATCGCCCACACCCTCTACCCCTGCAACATGTATGAGGCACACTAAGAGTCTGGGAGAGACACCAATGCGAAAAACTACATCACTGGGCCTAACTGGTTTGAAGAAGTCATCATCATCATCACGTAAAATGGTCCAGCCCACCATTAGTGGAATGTTTTGGCGGAAGGGCCATTTGAACGCAATCACCCAACGGTACGTCTGTATAACGCAAAGATGGCTAAAATGCTAGCGCTGGACCTTCTCCCTTTCTCTTTCGTGGAAGGGGTGGGTTTTCTTGAATTTGTGGCAACAGTCTGCCCTAAATGGAAGGTTCCTAGCCGGTCCTATTTTGCCAGGTTTGCTGTTCCAGCACTACATCAAGATGTGCTGGAGGTGATTGGCGCAGCTATTCTGAAGAGTGCTGTTCACACTATCCACATGACAACAGACATGTGGACCAGTTGCCAAGCCCTTGATTACATGTGCATCACTGCACACTGGGTCTCTTTTGCAGGGGTCAAACAGTTAGAAAAAGCAGGTGTTGACACGGACACAGTTTTTCAAGCTACTCGCAAACATGCAACAGTAGGCATGTTTGCCATGGAGAAATCTCACACTGCAGCTAACCTTTTGGAGGAGTTTAACAGGAAGGTCAAATAATGGCTGCATCCAAGAAATCGCATAGTTGGTTATGTTTCCGCGGATAATGGCAGTAATATAGATAGGGCCATCACTGATGGTGGATAGTTCAGAGTGCCGTGTTTGGCGCACAGTATTAACATTGTGGTGCAAGAATTCTTGAAAAAAGAAGACCCAGTCATCAAATTACTGACCATCTGCCGAAGAATCTGCACACATTTCAGCCATTCTTTTAAGGCCCGGAAGCAGCTGAGGAGCATTCAACATGAACGTAAACTGCCAGTCAAAGGACTAATCCAGGAGGTGGTAACACGTTGGAACTCAACCTTTTTCATGCTTGAGCGTCTGTCTGAGCAGTGGGGGGTAATAAATGAGTATGTCTATAAACTGGGTTCTACTCAGAAAGGAATGAGGCTAGAGTTGGAGGAATGGAAGCTAATTGCAAGCCTGACAGACATGCTTCATCCTTTTGAGGTCTTCACGCGTGAAGTCAGCAGGGAGGACTGTTCTTTGGGCAAAGCTATCCCATTGTTGGTCATGCTAGAGCACCAACTGAAGGAGGTGTCTTCAATGTTCAGAGATCATGCTGAAAAGCAAGAAGCATATGATTTGGCGGAGAAGTTATTAAGGCGCCTACTTCACAATGAAAGGCTTCAAAACATACATACAGAACAACATTACATTTGTGCCACTATTCTGGCTCCACGGTACAAAAAGGCAGCGGCCAGCAAAGCATTCATTCCTTTTGATGAAGCAGATGTTTCAAAGTACAAACATTGGCTCGCTGTGTCAGCCACTCGGTTCGAAAAAGAGCGGCAGAAATTGCACGGAGACAGCACAAGTACAACTGAATCAGCAGGCCATCCGGCGTCAAGTTCCGTGGCCGAAGGGAGTCACTTTCCCTCACAGCCGTTAACGACACCAGCAACCGTGTCAACATCATCCTCACCTGCACCAGGCCCCAAAAAAATATTGTCGGAAGCGGATTGGCTAACTCAGCATGGGTTTGCTCGGTCCACTGCTGCAAAGGCCACAGATTTTACGCAAAGTGGAGCAACACTGGAGAACCTTGAGTCGGTGGTGCAGGCCTATCTGGATTACCCAACAGAGGTCTGTCTTAATGAGACCCCATTGGTGTATTGGTATATGAAAAGGTCTGGATTGCGACTGATCACCAACCTGGCTCTAAATTATTTGTCTTGCCCATTCGCAAGCGTGTCTTCTGAACGTGTTTTCAGTGCTGCTGGTGCCATTGTAACTTCAAAAAGGACCCGCCTCTCGCCCAAAAATGTGGAGAGGTTAACAATAAACAAGATGAATCAGCTCTTCATACCACCCGATTACAAAATCCGAGAATGTACGCAGGAAGAAGAGGACACCGACTTAGGTGACGCCGACGGAAGTTCTTCTCTGTCACCTGACCTGCTCCCGTCTCAATTCAGAGACTTTGAGGACGAGCTCTGCTTCCCTGACACCGAGGCCTGAAAATTACTTCCTTTTTTCATACTTATTCACTTTTATTCCTGTGTGTCTTTCTTTGTTTTGCAACTTTTACCACAACAAAACTCTAATCACCTAATCACAACAAGTCCATCATTAGCACTGTCTTCCTCTTATTTTCCTTATTGATTTGAAGGTGCCGCAGTCTGCATTCCTGATGTTCACAAGTTCACAACTCAATCATGCTCCTCTATCCTCCTCCTCCAGACTCCCCCTATCCATTTCCCTCAAGGCAGATGGATGGATTATGGAGAATAAATAAATGTTTTCTTCGTAGACGAGTCCCCTCAAGTGGGACTGAAATTACTGACTGACTACATGCTTGCTGATTGTTGACAGACTTACTTCTGAAATTGACAGGAGAGGCTGCCCTGTGGGCCCTCACTTTCCGAAGAAGATGCGGACAAAAAGTAGAACAGGTAATGTATAATGAGAAGATGGCATGCAGTGGACAGCAATGGTTGGCTGTCTCTCTTGAAAGCAATCGATGTTTGTTTTTTGTGTTTTTTGTGAACAGCGCAATTTGCCATGTTTTGAATATACCAGTATTGCAGGTTTTTGGGGGTTTCTTTGGGGGTGTTCTAGATTTGCGGTGCTGGGTCGGGGGGTCTGGGAGCACTGCTGGCACAGTCTAATTTTGATTGCATTTGTTTTTAAGGAAATCCATGGTAGAAAAGGGGAGTTTTGGCCTAGCTGCAGAGCGCGTTTGGACAGAATTGAAAGAAGGCCGAAAATATTCTAAGTATGAGATCTTCCATTTTTGCTTTTTGCCTGTTTGGGGGGGTTCAGCTTTTTTGAGGGTGGGTTGGCTGGTCTTGGGGCATTGCTGGGAAGGTCTAATATCGGAATCAAGTGGTTTTGACAAAATCCATGGTGAAAATATTTTCCTGTTTTTGCTCACTTGCCTGTTTTTGGGGGTCTGTTTGGGGGTTTCCTGGTGTTTGGGGGGGTTGGGGGGTCTTTGGGCAATGCTGGGCATGCCTAATTTTGGTTGTAAGTGGTTTGAAGAAAATCCATGGTTGGAAAGGGGAGTTAGGGCCTAGCTGCAGAGCGCGCATGGAGTGATTTTGGAACTAGGCCTAAATATGTCTAAGTCCCCGTTTTTGTATTTTTTGCTTTTTGCATGTTTGGGGGTCTTCGACTTTTTTGCAGGTAGGTTGCCGGGTCTGGGGCATTGCTGGGAAGGTCTAATACCGGATAAAAGTGTTTTGGAGAACATCCATGGTGAATTGTTTTTCACTTTTCAGAGTTTTCGCTCACTTTCATGTTTTCGGGGGCCTGCTTGGGGGGGTTCCTGGTGTTTGGGGGGGTTGAGGGGTCTTGGAGCAACGCTGGGTATGGATAGTTTTGATTGCAAGTGGTTTATAGAAAATCCATGGTGGCAAAGGGGAGTTAGGGCCTAGCTGCAGAGAGCGCATGGAGTGTTTTTGGAACTAGGCCTAAATATTTCTAAGTCCCCGTTTTTGTATTTTAGCTTTTTGCCTGTTTGGGGGTCTTCGACTTTTTTGTGGGTGGGTTGGCGGGTCTTAGGGTTTCGCTGGGAATGTCTAATATCGGAATCAAGTGGTTTGGACAAAATCCATGGTGACATTTTTTTCCGTTTTTGCTCACTTGCCTGTTTTTGGGGGGCTGTTTGGGGGAGTTCCTGGTGTTTGGGGGTGGGTGTTGGGGTCTGGGAGCACTGCTGGCACAGTCTAATTTTGATTGCATTTGTTTTTCAGAAAATCCATGGTGGAAAAGGGGAGTTAGGGCGTAGCTGCAGAGCGCGCTTGGAGTGATTTTGGCATGAGGCCTAAATATTTCAGTGTGAGTTTTTCCGGTTTTGCTTTTTGGCTGTTTGGGGGTGTTAAACTTGTTTGCGCCTGGGTTGACGGGTCTGGGGACATTGCTGGGAAGGTCTAATACCGGATAAAAGTATTTTGGAGAACATCCATGGTGAAAAAGTTTTTCACTTTTCAGAGTTTTCGCTCACTTTTGTGTTTTCGGGGCCCTGCTTGGTGGGTTCCTGGTGTTTGGGTGGGGTTTGGGGGGTCTTGGAGCAATGCTGGGTATGGATAGTTTTGATTGCAAGTGGTTTGAAGAAAATCCATGGTGGCAAAGGGGAGTTGGGGCCTAGCTGCAGAGCGCGCATGGAGTGATTTTGGAACTAGGCCTAAATATTTCTAAGTCCCCGTTTTTGTATTTTTGCTTTTTGCATGTTTGGGGGTCTTCTACTTTTTTGCAGGTGGGTTGGCGGGTCATGGGGCATTGCTGGGAAGGTCTAATATCGAAATCCAGTCGTTTGGACTAAATCCATGGTGAAAAAGGGGGTTAGGGCCTAGGGTTAGGGTTAGGGTTCTAAAATCGCAGTTTACACTTTACACCTAGCTTGAGGGGAAAGATCCGCAAATTTCGCCCACACTTATTTATCCTTGAAAAGGAGACTCAGAGTACGCACTTTCGAAATGATGCTTGTATGTTTTGTAATACTGTCGACTCTGAAACTGAAAGTGTTATTTTTGCACTACACAGCGTACCTTATATTTTTTTAACCGGTTCACTTACTGTTTTTTCCCCATCAAAAATTACAGGACAGCTTTTACTATGTGCCATGGAACAAACGCTGAACTCAGACGCAATCTGCAATTACTCATTAGGCAGCCAGTGGACAGTGTGTCTGGTCACCAATATTCATCGACGGAGCGTAAGATGGAATGGAGGAGTATATAGCGAATAAGAGGAATGGCAGGATGCATGCAACTTCACCAATTCAACAGGACAACTACTACATAAAGTTACAGTATTCTCTCTTAACTTCTCCTTATCTTTTAAATGTTATTGTTGTAAAACATTTTAACTTCTACGAATGCGACTCTGGGCGTTTCTTTGTTCTCTGCTTCAAAGTCATCTCTCCAGCTATTTCATACATTTCTTTGCTATTTTTATGCAGTAGTGCACTACCTTTATGTCCCGTAAAAGATTTATGGATATCTTTGAATCCAAAAATGTGTTTCTCTTCATTTGTTGTTTGTCCATGCAGTGTTTTTTTTTCTTCTCTCCACAAAACTTTTCCCCAAAAACCCCATTCCCATCCAATCTTCAAAAACCCTAACCCTCTTCCCCCGGGCTGTGTGGTTTTTCATTGAGGTATGACTATGACAACAAGAAATTCCACACACTTGCAGGGGAGTATAAGGTCTAAGCAGCACCAGAAACATGTTGGGAAATGTAATTTTATGTGCGACATCATGAATTGAGCATCAAACATCATGCTCGTACACATGACGAATCAAATGGTTAATTCTTATGTTTAAGTATCATTTGCCTTCATAATATTTCTTATAGTAGCCATAGTGCACGAAGCTAGTAAAGTTATATTTAGAATACTTTAGCACTGCTTAGGCTACAATTTATGGCACTGTTCTGTAGCGTACTATCTATCGTACTGTTTCTAATGCTACGCTCAGGCCACTCAATGTTTCATTTCCTTTTTTTTCATATGCTGCTACTGCCAGTGTGTACCACTACTACTACCAGCACAACAATGATATTTCATCCGTTGAGGATACATGTCAACAACCAACCTTAATCAACATTTGCCATGCAGGCAGCCCTCTGGCTACCCCTATTCTGAAACATGAATCACAGGTAAGATAAGCATTTTGGAAAGGTAGAATAATGGGCTAGGAGTGGGAGGAGGGCAGAGACTGGCAGTACTACTAGTAAAGTACTAGTAGGGCTACTGATTTCACTAACTCGGTTACTGACACTTTGGTACATTTCAGGACTAGGTGTTTCATTCATGCTTGTAAGTTGGAAGAAACCAAACGTCCAGTAACCACCGCTCACCCCACACAATATAATATGAACGAGTATACTATGTTTTGGTTTGAAAAATAATTATTAAGAAATATATCTATGTAGTCATACAATAAAATAAATTAACCCAACTCACCCCCCTCCCTAACCCCAAGCAATGTCCAAAAGTCCCCTTTCCCAAATACCCAATTCCCACCCCCCAACAGTCTTTAAAAAAGGGGCAAGGGACAGTCACTTCCTCCGGTGGCGTAGTGTGGACAGCTGTTGCTGCACGTCCCACAGCTCTTTGCGGAGGTCCCAGAGCTGGCGCTGTTGTTTTTTGGCCATCCACTCCAGGTACTTCACTCTCTTACGGAGGCGGCGCTGACGTACCATGCAGGATCTGGGAGGGGCAGCTGATCGTGTTGCTGCTGTGCGGCGGCGGCGGGAGGCTGTCGGGCCACGGCTCCGTTTGGCTGGAGGCTTCTGGCTGGTGGACACGGGGGCACTGGAGGAGGATGCAGTGGTTGCTGTCTCCTCCTCCTGCTCCCAAGCCCACAGCCGCCGATACTCGGCACAAATAGCCTCCAGCTTACGGGCCCTGGCCTGGATAGCCATCTCCTTTCTGGTGAGCTTTGTTGGAGGAGCATCTATATGAAGAAAGAAAGAAAAATACTGTAGCCAATAGTCTTTAACATAAAGTCAAAATACATTTACTGAAAGTTGACTCTCAGTAACACCAGCAAGTAGTAAACACAGTATAACATTTTGCCATGTATCTTTCCGCCGTCTTTGTAGGCCTGTGACATTACTGGGAGTTTCAGGAATTCCACTAGCAGGACTATGGATGGGCTCACTACATTACATACATAGTCAGAGAGTACTAAAAAAAGTCTTCTGTTTTGCAAAAGAAATTAGTGGTACGTGAAATTGTGGTAGCCGGCATGGCAGCTCACTCAGCCATGATGTCGCAGACTCGCAGTACTTTAAGCAGTACATGCAGGTGGGGATAGAAAGCTCTTACTTGTCTATAGGGGTGGCTCTGTCACTGGCCATACTCGGTTACATCAAGGGCTACTGCTCAATGTAATGATATCTTTCACACTGCCCCCCCGGGCCTTTAGTACAATAAAAGAAGAATGGAGATTATTCAATTCTGATCATATATCATTATCCTGCCAATCACATGATTTTTGGTTATATGATGGATGCCTTTAGGTGCTTTGTTTTGATAGATTGAGTGAACTACAGCGATAGTCCACCCATGACACAGCTGAAATAAAATTATTACATAGGGATTGAGTGTGGAACCCATAATTGGCGGAGGAAGGGACTTGACTTGATATAATGTTGTCAACTATACAATCCATACACAATAGATGCTGCGCTTGCAAAGTAAAGTACTGTACTGTTAGCCAAGGCAGGGAGTATTTGTGATCAATCACAAATTCTAGTATTTGGATTTCCTCAGCTTTGCTACTCTGGCACGGACATGCTGTTCAAAGTAACAATCTTTATCCACTCAGCATCTGCTCTACTACATGATACACCTCTGCTATCGATGAGGAAAAAGAAGATAACATCCAGGCTTCCAAAGTACGTCTATCATTCTTCTTAATGTCTCATAAGTCCCAAGTTTTCTTTTTCTCAACAACCAACTAACACCCTTTTCATTATATTTTGGAAACCACCGTCTTCTTCTCTTGACTTGCATTCAAAAACAGCAATCTTTACAGTCATAAATGTTAAGACTCGCTCGTCCTTCGTTTCACCCTTCTTTCACTTTTCGTTCTTCACATCCCTAAAGTACATCTGATATGACTTGGCTTCACGATAAAAGTTTTCCAGCTGAGTTGAAGTCAAATAGAGGGGGCCATTGCTTACCCGAGAAGTACTGCCGCTAATGCTCAGTGATAGGCAAAAAAGTAGTTCTAAATTAGTAACTGTTCTTAACAGTACAGTGTACTTGTACTAGTGTACTGTACAGTACATCATACACTCCTTTGCGAGCCTACGCAAAAATGTCAATAAGTAAGGAGTATAATAACTTACCACCGTCTGCCGCCGCTGAGCCTTCCCCCCCATCTCCTCCTGGTGGTGGCGCTGCATCCGCCCCTAGAGTGGAGCACTCCGCAGTGCTGGCCCCGGCACTGGTGGTCAGCTGTGCCGCATCAGATGTTGTGACGTCTAGAAAAAACATGTCATATTTTAGATGCCATACACAACCCCCTATTTCGTCTCATAATGGAAGGAAGTGTTACATAACATATTTTTTATTACTGGGATTGAAAAACAGTAACGGTTTAGGGGAGGGTGTTAACTTTTTATATGCTTATTCCATTAAATGCTACACTTCTTTAGAACAACTGATGAATGCTTGCTTAACGTGAACCATTTTTCTAATTACAGAAAGAAGATTACATTGCCCTTCTCCCAACAGGACGATTCACCAACTACTAGTAAGTCATCATCACCAGCAGAACTTTAAGTACTTTAAAGAAGGTGGTGGCTCCCGCACAGTTTTTCAAATAATTTCATGTGTCTGTTACCTATTACATTAAAGTAATTTGATTCATGGGAATGTTGTTTAAACGTTAACGTCATCTATCAGCAGTGCTCGCTACGAATACGACACTATTAAAAATAAAGATTTTTTTTTCATTTCTTAATTGAAAATAAAACTTTAAAATGAACAAACACGGTGTGGTTTTTGTTCACGGGTGAGTGAGCGAAAGGGTTTGAACTACTGCACTTGGAAGTCATGTTTCAGTGACTCAGATAGGCCGGGGCTCGGCGGTAGTCTTCTTCTGTTGTTCTGGGTCGTAAAATCATTGGTCAGACACACTACATAGTCGGTCAGGGGATTGGGGGTTTAACTTCTGTTCTGGGTCAGAGTTTTGTTTAACACCGTTTGCTGACTGGGCAAGCTTAGCTTCCTAAACAGACTGACTCATAATCGTAAATAGTAGGAGCACAGAGAGTGATGGTAGAGGCAGGATAAGAATGTAGAAAGTAGTCTAGATTAGAAGAAGATCAAAGACTACTTTGTAAAAAATAGAATTAGGAAACAGTTTGTAATGAATAGGAGCTGTAAAAGTTAGGGAAGTATAAGTATTAATATAACAATAGAACAACTTACTGAGGCCAGCAGAAGAGCCTGCAAGGGACTGCTGTGACTGTCCACCTTCTTCCACCGGAGTCTCAATGGTGCTGCTAGTCGCCTTGCCCCTGGGAGGTGCTGATGATCATGAAATAAAGAAGCACAACATGGATGATTGCTTTTTTGAAATATTTGATTTCTTTGAGCACAATCTAAAATTATCTTGGGGAACCAAATTAACAACAATTGCACTACATGTATTAACCTATATGATCTGGTCAACTAGGAGGATACAACTAGTACGGAATTGCTGGATTCGCAGGCCGTCTACTTGGAAAGTTATGTAAATCACCAAATAAACCAACAACAAAAAGGTTCTACTACGACTGCCAGCACTCAGCAGCACGCGACGTGACAGACACAGTCCTTCATCATGATTGCAGAGCGCTAAAATTGTCCTACTACTACTACTAATACCAAGTCATAACATACTCAACCTATCAATCCATCACTATCTCTTCTTCTTAGTGGCGGTAGGAGTACAAAGGAAGGACTAGCCTTGAGTCTCTAGTCTCTCTAGCATTACGCAGTTCTGGTCAAATGAGCACAAATTAGCAAACAAGTAAGCATTGGAGCAACGCCACTGAGCAGGCGAGCACCTGAAATCACAGAAGCTATTTAAACAGAATCTGCAGCATTCTTGCTCTTCGAGAAAAACATATATTACCAATATAACACAGAGCAGAAGAAAACAAAGTAGTTATTAAATAGCTACTCACCAAGGCCAGGGATCTCCACACCTAGCAGGTGGAGCAAGTCCTGCTCCCGGTCGAGGACGTCGACTCACCGGTGCGTTGCTTGGTCGTAGGTGCGCCGGACCCCCAACTCCCTCCGCATGGCCGGGCACACCTCATCCCACCGCTGGCGACGCTCCCTGAGGCCATACCCTTGACCGGGCCTGCCCCCTGCTGCCACGGTCTTAGGGAGGTGGCGCAGAACAAAAAATACCAGGGCGGCCAGCTCCACTGCAGTGAAAACCTCCCTGGCCACTACATCAACTCCCTCAATCGCCCGCAAGGGAGCCGGCTACGGGGTGCAGGACCCTTCCCCTTTGATTTGCCGGCTCCCTTTGCCATGGTCCTGGCCGAAAGAAGAAAAGAATAGGGGGAAGAAAGAAAAAAAAATGAAAGAGAGAGCTCAACCAAAAAAGGAGTTATAAAGTAACAAAAAGTTGAAAAAAACACAAAATATAGATCTAGACAAATAGAGAGATAGATAATGAGCAAAAAAGAGCAAAAAAAAGTTACAAGAAAGAAAGGATGACAAAGACTCAAGCAGGATTCAAAAGCACGCACAGGACCATAGCAATGAATGAAAAACAAGATGGCCACGCCCATTGAGGACCGCGTGGGTAAGTTCGTGTGATATTTCCCCCACGAGCACGCAAATACACGTGCAAACTTGTAATAGCGCGCCGCACACAACGCGACATTGCCAATAGCGCCTGGAAATGGAAATACGCAATGCGCACAAGATGGCCACGCCCATGTACGACTGCATGGACAATGTCGCGGTCGGTGCGCTGCAAGCGGTCCACAAATAACCAAAAACACATAAGCAAAAAACCCCGCGAACAAGCAAAAAATTTTTCCGCAAATTCGCACGAATTCGCAAATTCTGCGGATCGCTAAATTTGCTTTTGTGCGATTTCGCGGACCACGAATTCGCAAATTTCGCCCATACTTACTTTGAAGTAGGCAAACTTCAAAAAAAGACCTTTGTAGTGCACAAGACCCTGCCCTTACTGGCCCTGGTTCCAGACACACTACAGGGGGTATAGAGACAGCTTTGCATGGGGGCAGGCAGAGCCCCACTCAGGTGTCAGTGTCAACTCCTCACACCACTCTAGCTCAGGAAGACCCATCAGCCTGGTGATGGGCCATCAAGATATTCAGGGCACTCCTCATCTCCCTTAGTGTGTGACTGTCTAGAGTGAATTCACAAAGCCCAACTGTCATCCAATCCAGACGTCTATTCTAGGGACAGGTAGAGGCAGAGAATGGCTCCTGTTAGCCAGTGGAGCTCAGACCTACCCCCATACCAAAAGACCACACCCTCAACCTCGGTATCATTCTGGACAGCGATCTCTCAAAGAAACATCAGGTCAATGCCGTTGCCTCAGGCTGCTTTCACAAGTTCCCCAAAATCTTCAACTTGCTCCCAATCAGCACAAGAACGACTGTGACAAAGGCCCTCATCACCAGCCAGCTTGACAACGGCAACACACTCTATGCAGGCACATCCTTGGAAATCAGGCAAAGATTCCAAGCAAACCAGAATGTAGCGGTCAGACTGATCCTCAACCTGTCTAAGAGGACACACATCACCAAACACCTGAGAGACCTCCAATGGCTCCCGGTTCAGAAGTGCCTTTTGAAGCTCCTGTCACACGCCTACAAAGCCCTCTACAACCAAGGACCAGACTACATGAACCACAGCATGATCTTCCACCAACCCACCAGAAACTTTCGCTCTGCACTCCTCGCCCTCACACAGACACCACGCATCTGCCTTAGCCGCCCCAGAGGACAATCCTTCTTCCACCTCAATGCCAAAGCCTGGAACTCTGTCCCCCTCCACACAACACCGTCATTGAACCACTTTAGGAAGGGGCGCAAGAAGAGACACAAGACCTGGATTTTCAACTGATACCTCCAAAGCAGCACATGGATAGCCCCCATGGTGATTAGTCACAATATACAAGTACAGCTTGATTGAGTCAAGTCAAAA
Source organism: Lissotriton helveticus (assembly GCF_964261635.1). Taxonomy (NCBI): domain Eukaryota; kingdom Metazoa; phylum Chordata; class Amphibia; order Caudata; family Salamandridae; genus Lissotriton; species Lissotriton helveticus. The sequence goes on along the minus strand of NC_136063.1, from coordinate 524,697,090 downwards.
AATCTGGGGGTACAACATGCAAAAAAATGGTTATTTCTAAAACGCAGACTTTTTTAAGCATGTGAAAATGCCTATTTATTGGGGTGCATAAATAATATGGTCTGCTGTTCCATGGGTTGGGAATCACTATGTTTAGATTGACATAGTTCTTGCTGTAAACTCCTCCTAATTTGAAATATCAATGATGCAGCTTCATCGGAATAATTCCATAGTATCATGACGGAAGTAAAAATCAGATTGTTTTTTTTGTTTGAATACACCTCCATTCAGAAAAAGCTTGAGTAAATGTTGTTATACTTATCTTTTTATTTATAAATGTTCTTTCACAGTTTTTAAGTAAGGTTTTCCTTGTCAATAGAGAGGCTGCGTGTATATATAAGCTTTCTCTATGGTCATCTTTATCACTTGGTGGGTCATGAATTATTGTGCTTGCATTTAAAAAAAAAAAAACGTGTCTTCTAAATGGTTATTTGTAGAAGTTCCTCTTTTGAGACGGTACTTAATTGATGGGCAACATTTGCACTGGTTGCACCTAAAGGTACATTTACAACCTCTTGTTTTTCTGTAGAGTTCTGAATTTAAATAGCTATGTTTGCTCTACAATTCTATGATTAGTAATATCTTTACTGCAAATATTTCACTCATAGTTATTACACATTTCTCAATATATGAAGTTATGGGAGAAGTGAAAAACTTTCTTACAGGCATATTTAAGTCATACCCAGAATCATATCACTGGCTATTTGAAAGTCTGTGGAGAATGTTTTCACGAAAGAGGACTGTTTTATCCTATCTTGATGACAAATAGATGTATACAACCTTGTTACACCCAGTGTAAAAAGGCAGGAATGTGCTTGCCACAGGAGCTGTTGAAGTTTCATGAGTATGCCTTAATGCCCCTTATGAAGGAATGTAAGGAGAATACAGTAGGAAATAAAGTTCAAGATTCCAAAGAGCATTGTTCTGGAATCAATGCTAGAGATTATGGGTCTTTCAGTAGATTATTGTAGGCCTCTATACTTTAGTAGCAGATAAAAAGGTTGCAGTTTTTCATTTTATCAATTGTTCATCACTTAGTAAGCACAGGTTCTTCTATTTCTCTATTTTGGTAGTGCTTTTCTGAAAAATATAAGCCTTAGGGTCATGAGCTAGGTATCTATAGCAACAGTATCATTCAAACGGTGTGATGCCTCTTTCACTAAATCATTAGTGTTCAGAATGACAAATGTTCTCCCATGTCTGCTTCCTTTGCTTGTGTGCAGCTGTCGTTTGCGTTTGAAAGTTTTTATTCGGTCAAAAGAAGCAACCATATAAGCAGAGACAATCATGCATCAATATTCACTATAGTAAAATTACCAGTACACATAATAATAAGAAAATTGATCATAAAATTCATACATAAAAATCGAAACAATAAGTGCAAATACATGATTCATATACAGTTCCTGGCGATATATATAAACATGAGTAATCCATATAGAACAAAAGCAAGTGCAGATATTACGTAAAATACCCTATGGATCGTAGGATCAAATATCAAAGATCATTGATTTCCTAATGTTAATAGCTTTCAAGAGAAATGTTGCTGTATGGAAACACAATCCTGGTTCCTCTAGTCTTAGGAGCAAATTCATAGCTTCTTTAACGGTTCTTATGTTATAATATAAAAAGAACGGTTTTAGATAAAATGTCCTAAAATTAGAGTACAATTTGAAAAGTAATAACAAATGGCAACAGCTTTGGCGAGAGACTCCGTCGCATGGACAAGGTTGGGTAGAACCCTGTTTCATAACGGGATGCTCTTGTCACAACGGACAAGTAGCTTTGGAACCCCTGTTTAAGATCCAGTTGCAAATAGAAAATATAAGTTGTTTGGTTCATAAGAACACGGGAGTGGGCCTCTATTTTGTGGGCTAACAGGGTTGTTTTTTCTCACTTCTAGCAGCAACATCTGCACATTCAGGATCCAGTTGGATGTCACAATTAAACAAAAGTTTAAACCAATGGAAAATATAATTAAGCCAGGGGATTCTTGAACAATTCTCCATTTTAAGACAATCCCGTATTATAGATTCAGTAAACAGTGTCTCCTCTTTTGACCATATAGATTTCCAGAGTAAAAGAGGGCGCAATGAGACCAGGTCAGAGATATACTTAATTCCCACTTTACGGTGGATAATTTCCGTGGAGGCCGATAATGGAGCACACAGCAAGCGTTTTAAAAAGGAATTTTCAATTTGTAGTAATAAATTGCCGTGACAATGTCCCCAAACCCCTGCACCCTAAAGTGCGGCAGTGACACATCGGATCTCAAAAATTGTCAGTATATCTCTGATACGTCGGTTGCCCAGTTTAGCAGCAAATCTAAAAATACCATTTATATTTCTCAGCATCTTCGCTCGTGCATTGTCCTGTTCCTGTACCCAAGACCCGTTCCCTGCAAAAGTAATGCCCAATTAACAAAAAGTTTTAACTGTTTGGACCTTAAAGCCTTCTAAAAAATAAGATCTGGATCTAATTGGGTTCCTGCCGCAAGCCATAACAAAAGTTTTAGATTTATTAATTAAAAGCTTCCTTTTTGCGATAAAAATAGTAACATTATCAATGAGACGCTGTAACCCAATGGGGGTACGAGAGAGTAAAACCGCATTGTCAGCGTATAAAAGAATTGGAATGGGATTCCCATCCACCCTCGGGGCATCCGACTCTAGCGACTTCAGGGCTACGTCCACATCATTAATAAATAATGAAAAAAGCAATGGAGCTACGACGCAGCCCTGGCGGATGCCTCTTTTGACTTTAAAAAAAGGAGGTATACTCACCTGAAGAACCATACCGCACCTTACTGGACAATTGCTCATATAGTCTTGCCAGGAAATATACTATCTCTTTGGGTGCACCCATTTCCAGCAATAAGGGCCATAGGATAGAATGGTCTACCAGATCGAAAGCACTGCTAAGGTCGGCAAAAATAAATATAAATTACCCTCCTTTACTAGGGTGTATTTGCCGATCAAGAGGTCCAAGTTGACACACGGCTCTAATGTGCCAACTCCTTTTCTAAATCCATATTGTACTTGTGTGAGGATCGACTTCTCGATTGCCCAGGCTTCCAGTCTTGATAGCATGACCCGGCTCATAATCTTTATAGAGGAGCCCAGAAGGAAAATTGGACGGTAATTGCGAGCATCGGTTTTTACTCCTTTCTTAAATATTGGTATTATAATTGACTGACCCCATGATAAAGGGAATTGGGTCTCAACGGCAGTATTAAAAACTCTGGTTAGAAACGGAGACCATACGGCCATTTCATTTTTATAAAGGTCTATCGGAACCCCATTGGGTCCCGGTGCCTTCCCCCCATTGCTACTAGTTATAGCCTCAGTGACCTCCTTAAACCTAATTGTCAAGGCCATAGTTGGCCACTCAGTTAAAGGTTGCGCGGTCAGAGGGTCCTCTCTATCAGTGGGGTTAAAAATATTAGAAAAGTGCTCTACCCAGCAATTACAGTTAATGTGAGAGTTAAGTTCTGGGATATGATCATCTTTCAGGAAGGGACTATTGACCGTGTCCCAGAACAATTTACTGTTTTTTGTTTCTGCAGCTTGACTTAAATCTGCCCATGCTATTTCTTGGAGCTCTACTTTTCTAGTTTTAATAGCTAAAGCATATGCTGCACGTAGAACCTTAATTATGTGTAGATTTCTTGGTTCACACCTTAGAGCTTGTTTCAGATGGCATAGGGCCACAGTGCAATTACCATCAAACCAGCTTATCTTTGGTTTTTTATTTCCTCGGGCTGGTTTTGTCAGTAAGTTCTCAATTGTGTTATTGATCTTTGTAAAATTAGCAAGAATCAATCGGGGGTCGGCTACGTCCCTTAAACATGCTTGGATTTTGCTTTGACAATGCATAATAACATCGTGCTGAATTTTTATTGGGTCGAGGCCAGCCCATTTTATTTGAACACCATTCGGTCTAATAGGGGCAGTAGGGGGACTGTTAGAAACTTTAATTACATTTTTAAAACCCCAACATAATAGATAAAGAGAAATACTATTTCCAGGGTGGCGAAAACCAGTGTACACTATTACATGAGATTGCAATATGATCAATATTGGACATGGCATTCCTTCCTGTAAAAGTAGGACATTTCACATTTTGTTTGTCGGTGACACATTGCAGCAAATCTAAATCCAACTTGTCAATAACATTATTTAGTGCTGTACCATATTCGCAGTGGGGGAAATGCCTATAGCAATCATCATCAAAAACCCCTCTACTGATCCCACAAACTTTGGTTAGTAAAAAAGGACATGCCTGAATATTAAAATCACCAACCCAAAGGATAATAAGAGGTTCTTTAATAGTGTTGGTCAGCCTATCAAGTTCCCTTTCCAGGGCGTGAACAACTGGCCCTCTAGAAGAATTAAAAATATTATTATAAAAATTGATCAGTATGACATCTTTACCCATAGTAGATTTCAACCACATAATCTGGGAGTGGTTACCAACATTAGTACAGCTCTTAATCCTACATTTTACCAGTGTAGTAGAAACCAAAATCAATAAGCCACCCTTTGCTCTACCTGAAGGGGAGGCCTGGGCTGGGAGCCAATGGGAGGTAAAACCCTCTGCATAGATTGATTCGGTACTCCAAGTTTCTTGTAGGCATATGATATCGTGTTGGGCCGCTAAAAAGTCAGACCAGGAAGGCGTGCCTATTTTACTTTTAAGACCGTAAATATTCCAGGTAGTCACTTGATACCCATTGCACATATTAACCTCATTGGCGTCCTGTGAAGGTCCTTCGAAGCCCCCCGGGTCACTAATAGTGGGTAGTTCTACTATAGCAAGAACTAAATCATTATTAATGGTTGGTGTCTGTAAATTATTCCTAGGTAGCACCCACCCTGCTCCATCATACAGTAGTTAGTCTTATCAGGTAAATTACCATTCGGCCTTTTTCCCATGTTAAGGTCTTCCGATGCAAATATTTCCTGTACTATTTGTCTAGACTGGTTGGTCCCCTTATGTCAATCATTAAAATCAAGGTTGCTCAGAGCCTGGTATCTATTAGCAAGGAAATTGCAACATTAGGTAAGGAAAGGGTCTGGGTGAGAGCTAACAGAGGTCCATTTCTGAGCCGGCAACCATTTCCATGCATCGCCATCACATGTTTGTAAAAGTACCCAAGAGGTAGAAGTGTGGTATTAAATTCCAAAGGGGAAGGTAGTGGGGCATTTATAAGTGTATTATATGCCCAGCTTTGAGACCGAAAGTTAATGATAATGCAGTCCCCTGCAAAGCATTTTTTAAGGAGCCCAATTCAGCCCACTCTACATGTAGTCAGAATCTGGCTTACCTCTTCCATAGGGTACCCACAATTATTGGTCAGCCAAAACACTACTTTATTCAAGAGTGAGCCGTGGTCCTCTTCCTGACCAGGCTGGAGTCTAGGTACATTAGCTGTTTTTATGTTTTATTAGCTGCTACATTGTGACATAAGCACTATATTGAGGGGGTAGATTTATAGACGTGGCAGTTTTCCTATCCTCGTGGGCTATGGCTTTCGAGCTATCAGACTTTACATAATCAGATCTAGTAGAGTTAGCTGACTTAGTCCCAAAACTTGCCTGTTGCTCTGGAGTGGGCCTAGAACTATTATTAGAAGGTTTACCTAAATTGTCATCCTTTTCCTGGTTTCCACCTCTACAATACTGGTCCCTTCCTTAGCAGTGTTAGTATGTTTACTATTTGGGATGATAATCTGGTCAGGGGGGCCTGTAGCAGCGACTTTCTATAAAGTTCTTATCACCTCATTTTGAAATGTATCTTTAATATTGGCCAGTGATCCACTAATCTTATGCATTTCTCTCGCCAAAGAATCTAGCTCATCATATAGCGGCCTTAAGAGCTCTGTCACCTTCTCAGAAATATCCACTAAGGATGGACTACACTGAGGGGGGGTCTAAGTTAACAGGTGGGACTTCTTTCCCTTTGTGGGTATTATTTTTGTCATTTTTGGTCTTATGATTGGCATTCTCTTGTTCTATGTGATTTTCTTACATCCCCTAGTCTTTTTCGTGGGCACAGGGCTTCCAGTAATGATCAAAGTAGGGGTCGTGGATAAACGAGTATAGTCTCCATTAATGCCTACCTCTTTATTGTCACCAGGGGCGGTTTCCTCAAATAGCAAAGGGGAGTTAGTTGATTTGTCAAGTAAGTTCTCGATTGAAGGGCTATAAAAGGTCCTAACCTCGGGCCCCTGATTTCCCCCCAAGTAATTGGATCCCATGGACAAGCATCTCTCAGTACGGTCTATCTCTTCTGAGAGGACATTTACTGCTTTAACCAAATATGTATCAATCGTTGTACAGGATTTATCGATGGACGGCTTAGTGGGCTTCCTTCTTGCCATAGTGTTACAAGTAGAGAAAACCCCAATAACGGGCCAAACTACTATCAACAAAACGCAATATGAGTTAACCTAGATTAAAGTGTCACGTGCCTCACTGCTATCAATAAAGTGCAATGTGGGTTGGCCTAGATTAAAGTGTCACGTCCCTTACTGCTATCAATAAAGTGCAATGTGGGTTGGCCTAGGTTAAAGTGTCACGTGCCTTACTATCAATAGAGTGCAAAATGGGTACAATATGGGTTGACCCGGGTTAGAGTCTCACGTACCCTCTCGACTATCGGTAAAGTGTAATATGGCATAACATAGATTAAAGTGACGCGTGTCTCACCACTGGCGTTAAAATGAGTTAATTTGTTTAAAGTGTCACGTGCTAGACAGTTTGAGCTTAACTAGGGATTCACTAAAAACAGGAAGCAGTTCAATTGTAACACAAAAGATACATTCACTATATAAAAAGGATTTAACAATTAAAACCAATAAAAGTTAATATTAAAAGTACTCGATTCAAGGGTATTTAGCAGCATAAATGTCTTTAGAGTGCAGTGCTTCAAAAGGAATAGTAATCGCCGTGGTCTAGGATAAATCAGGAAAAATGTACGGGGCCTTGAACTACGCGCAAGGCAGAGTGGGCATAAAAACAGGTGCACTCAATACCTTTCTTCTTGTCCCGAGGTCCGTTTCAGTTCTAAATGTTAGGGAAGGGGCCCTGCCCTGCCTCTTACTGGTGATGACGGGCAAGGACGGGCCCGCCCTTGGCCCGAGCTTTGCTCGGGCGCATCCCGCGCTGCGGGTGCCCTGGCCCGCTTAAATGCGCCTCCTGGTGCGCTGGTAAGGCGTGAATGGAGTGCGACGGCGCTAGGGGGTCTGGGAGTTGTAGTCTTCCCCCAGCATCAGCATCGACTCAGGCTTGCTCTCCCTCTTTCTTTCCCCAGGGCCGGCAGCAGGCAAGAGGGGGCACACGGGGCAACAAAAACAGCCGATGGAAATGAGCAGTGGGCTCCCGCGCCGCGGGTGCCCTGGCCCCTCTTAAATGCACCTCCTGGTGCACTGGTAAGACGTGAATGGAGTGCGACGGCGCTAGGGGGTCTGGGAGTTGTAGTCTCCCCCCAGCGTCAGCGTCGACTCTTTCTTGCTCTCCCTCTTTCTTTCCCCAGGGCCGGCAGCAGGCAAGAGGGGGCACACGGGGCAACAAAAACAGCAGATGGAAATGAGCAGTGGGCTCCTGCGCTGTGCGTGACCTGGCCTCGCTTAAATGCGCCTCCTGGTGCGCTGGGAAGGCGTGAATGGAGTGCGATGGTGCTAGGGGGTCTGGGAGTTGTAGTCTCCCCCCAGCGTCAGCGTCGACTAAGGCTTGCTCTTCCTCTTTCTTTCCCCAGGGCTGGCTGCAGGCAAGAGGGGGCACACGGGGCAACAAAAAAAAGGATGAAAATGAGCAGTGGGCTCCCGTGATGCGGGCGTCCTGGCCCAGCTTAAATGCAACTCCTGGCGCGCTGGTAAGGCGTGAATGGAGTGCGACGGCGCAAGGGGGTCTGGGATTTGTAATCTCCCCCCAGCGTCAGCATTGACTTGGGCTTGCTCTCCCTCTTTCTTTCCCCAGGGCCGGCAGCAGGCAAGAGGGTGTGTAGCTGTCTTGCTTGAACTGAGGTTTCAGTGGGGAAAGGATGTCTGAGAAAGGATGCTTAAACATTTCTGCATTGTTGTATTCTAGTTAGAGGGTGCACAGCCATAGGCTGCTTGGATCAGATTCTGTGGGCCAAGGGACTGGATGCAGGGCAATAGATAACGTACATGAATATTAAATGAACGTTATCCTTCTGAGATATGTGTGTGTGCCCACAAGCAGTGCATTAAAGGGAGTTAAATTTGAGTTGCAGAGCACACAACAGTTTTTATATGTTCAGATAAATGTTTCAGATCAGGGTCAGAACATTAAAATGTGCTCTTCAGTTAATTTCACATTATTATTGTCACTTTAACATTGTTGCTATTTTTGGAAGCGGGTGGCAAATTTTCAATGCAGACATTTAAAAACGTATGGTGTACTGAATTCCAAATATTCCTCTCTGCCTTCAGTCGTTCAGTCAATCACTATCATTTCCCAATCTGAATATGAAATTAACTGTTCGATATAAATGTTTAATTACTTTGTTAGATCCCAATGAAACCTATATTACACTAGTCCAGAAAATGTGCCTGGCCTGCTGTGAGAACGACCTAATCATGCCATGAACATTTTGACTATCGGATCTGGAAATGTAACCCAACTTGAGGGGCATCTCAGTGAGCCAACTATTGGAAACCGTATAACTTGAGATATTCTAAAACCAGATAACATAACATAATAAAACACATATAGAATCTGTACTTTGGTATCGAGGCCCTGTGCTATTTGCTGCCACTCACTGAATGTGAGTGATGCAGTGTTGTGAGATGGGTGTTGGAGCAGATGTACGGAGGTATTTTGAGTTATGGGTGAGTAATATGGAGTGGTTCAGGGTTATTTTGTTGGCATATTGATGTGGTACAGGAAAATCCTTGTGAATAATGATATAGTCAGACAGGGCCGGGTTTAGCACTGGTGGTGGCCGGTGCGACACTCATGTTTGGCACCCCCCACATCCCATGACCGCCTCCGTGGATTCTCTCACTACCAACGGGCAAAAGTGTTCCTCATCTCTCCAATGATAAGCTATTGCGAAACATTCCCCCCCCACTCCCTTGAGGTTGGCGCCCCCTCCACAGGTCAGCGCCCAGTGCGGCCGCACCAGTCGCATTGCCCTAAAGCCGGCCTGTAGTCAGATATGTTAGGAATGGGTGGTTTGATGTGGGATTGCTAGGAATGGTAGGGTTGGGTAATATGAAATGGAGTACGTGTGTGTTGATATAATCTCGTGCTGTGGGTGTGGCATTGTCATATGCTAAGGTGAAGTTTACCAGTATGGTGTTATATGCTGGTATGTCGTGTCCAGTGTTACAGTGTGTGCAGAATGTTATTGTATGTTGATGTTTAATGTGATGTGATCTATGCAATTAGTTGCATGATATTGGGTGAGGTGTTGTGAGACGTGTTCAGAGGTGTGGTGTGACCAGTGTGACAGGAAGGGGTGGCATGTAGCAGACTGCAGTGGTGGAGTGGGACAAATGGTTGATGTGGCATGTGATGAGCTTTCAGAGATATTACGTGTGTGGGCTTTATGGTATGGTGTGGTCTGGTGTAATAAAGTGTCTTGTACTGGGGTTTGCATGCCAGAATATCGTCTACAAAAAAAGTATTGTCTGACAAATATCATGATCTACATATTGATTACAAAATGACTGTCGCATTGGGTATAGATATTCTATTTGTAACTGCAGTGGGGCAATATTATTGCAAATTATATTTAGCAGACAATATTTACTCATAAGAAACTCTAATAAACAATATTCTGGTACTACATCATATTGTGGTGTGCTGACTTTTGATGTAGAAATAGTGTGTCATAGGGTGCCATTTTTGGGCTGACAGTGAGGTCTGGTATATTGGTGGGGAGCTTCCACATAGAGTGTTATCACCTGTAATGTGTGGGAATGTGTGTGGTTCTGTCTTGGAAGACACAAGGTGTCTTTGTTCAGCAAAGAAACAGGTCCAGAGATCCTATGTCTAGATATTGATTCCAAATCTATTGAAGGGTGAAGGAACTGTGCCGAAGCTCTGGACCGTAGTAGCTTCACAAAGTCAAGTAGGGTTATATATTAGTGAGCTAATGTTCCTTCGTCTTGGGCAAATACTAATACAACTAGGATGAATCCTTTTTATCAATTGTTGCGCTGGTTGGCGGCTAGTACTCCATTTCCAATGCTTCGCCAATGATCCAATCCATTATACTCTTTGTTTGTTTCTTCAAATTTTTTATTGAAGAAAAGCAGCCAGTATTTGTTGACAGTGACAGAAAACAGCCGACATGTGTTTCGCCATTTGTGGCAGATCATGCCAGGGCTTTCTCAAGGCTAAGTCGTAACAGTAGTTCCTATCATTGAATCGCAGTAGGCAGTATTTCAAGTGTTGCGGTAGAACATTCAAGTTTTTGGGAAGTCGGTTTGTTAAAGTCCTCGGGTAAGTCCGGTTCGGCAGAGATCCACGACTTGAATGTTCTACCGCAACACTTGAAATACTGCCTACTGCGATTCAATTATAAGAACTACTGTAACTACAGCACACATCGCCACACACCTTAAAGTGGGAGGGTGTGTCTTTCAATTTTTAACCAGGGCAGTGGCCACATCTCTTTAAAATAGTTTCGAGTGGACCACTGTTCCCTGTTTTAGCCCACACAACACTTAATCATCACCTACACCCACTCTTGTACCAAGGGCCCTCACACGCACTGCACCCAACGGCTTGAAAAAAGATCTCCGCCAAGTAGGCCCCTTCCAGGTCGCCTGATCGGGTATTGCACCACTGACCCGAGTAGGAGCAGGCCCGATGATGAAGCAAAACATCCGCTTGTTGGGTGTGTGAGGGTCTTTTTCTGCATAAGAGGAATTCCTTCCTCCTGATCTGAGATTTCGTCTCAAGTTGGGGTTCATTATCCTCCCCTGACTGATCTAGCCTCCACCTGCACTTTCCCTCAGGAACTTAATACTGTATTTGTTACACTTGTTTTCTGTCTCTGTCAACAAAAGCTGTCTGCTTTTCTTCAATAAAAAATTGATGAAACAAACAAAGAGTATAATGGATTAAATCATTGGCAAAGCATTGGAAATGGAGTACTAGTCGCCAACCAGTGCAACAATTGATAAAAAGGATTCATCCTAGTTGTATTAATATTTGCCCAAGACGAAGGACCATTAGCTCACTAATATATAACCCTACAAGGTGTCTTTGTATAAGGATTGATGGTTTAGTGCAGTAAATGAAGGTTTAGTTATTTACGTATTGCAGCGTTTAGGATAATTCTGGGATCTGTGTTCAGTGTGTGGTGCCACATGAGTTGGCGATGTACTCTCTGGCTTGGTGATTTAGTCTTCGCATTTTGTGGTGTAAATGTATGTGCAGCAAATACACTGCGGTTAAAGGTATTGTGTTCACATTATGAGTTACAGAGCAAACCGACTATAGAATAGAATGTAACAATACTTCGTTTGTGTACTTTTTCTGTATGGTCACTGAATAAATAAAATTGTTAACATTTAGCCTTATTTCTAAGAATGAGATCATTTGAGTTCCATTGAACAATAAACTCTACCCTATATTGCGTTTCATGAGCTAAATATTAACTATTTCTCCATTTACTTTAAATAATCATAATGCATTTTTTTCTTTTATTTTCAGGACTACTAATCTAATAATTAGTGCTCAGAGAAATATCATACTTCAGCATTATTACTTGCGTGTTTTTATTGCTTTAATTTGAGTAAATTACTCTAACCGTATTAGGGTTCATTAATATGTATATTTTGTTATTAATCAGGCTGGTTCAACAGTCTAAATGTGAGTTTTGTGATAGGTCTGCAGGCATCATGTATCTCGGATTTTAATATGTGTGCTATGATCTAAATTGAGCTGGACTGCACCATCCCAGAGGAACCTATTTTTATGGCCCCAGAAGTGCAAACATACTCATTAATAAAACTATGCATAATTAACATTATTAAGAACAGTAAAACTCATTTATCCCATGCTGCTTGAGCTAGGCCCTTCTTCAAGTGTATATATTCACTTCTGTCTGTGTTTATGTGTTCTATATTGCCTGGGTCCAAATATATAAACAGCCTTATCTCGCCTCTAGAGAGAAAGATTAAAGTTATTTTTCTTTTAGCAATCCATTAATAGTCATATAAAGATTTTCTGGTGTATCAAGTGGATATTTGACCCATTCGTGCCTCTCGGGATATGCGTTGATACATGTGATTCATGATTTTCTAACCATTGATAACTGGATTTTTTTTAATAGTTCTGGTTTTAAAATACAATTGATTGTTTAGCCTTTTCCATCTTAATTAATAACAAACTTTATATAAAAAGGAGTTTCAGATACTCTGAGTGGTTTCTCTGTTTTAGTAATCCTTTAGAAAATAGAAGTTTACCAAGATTTTGCGATCTGTTTAATGTGCATTCATAGATGCAATTGAGGCAATTTAATCAAGCACTGGTGTTTATCATTTCATTATTATTGGCACTGGGATGAATAGCTTGTACATTTCAACTACCATTCTTCCCTTACATCGGAATATGACGAAATCTTTCCCAAAATATAGATCTGGCCACTACATCGGATGCTATCACACACACACACACGCACAAGCACAACCACACGCACAAGCACACACACACACACAGCCGCGCGCGTCCGCACGCACACACACAAACCCTTGTCCGGGTTTTAGTCCGTCATCTTTTTTGAAGGCTGGGGGAATGGCCCCACAGGAATAAGTGTGAGTGGTTAAATATCCAAATCCTCAATTCACCTCACCAATGTGGAGGATTAAGAGACAATAATGTCCTCGCCTTGCCCAAGTGTGAAGGAGTAAACGACCCCTTGCCTTGTCAAAGGCTGAGGATGGAATTGTTGGTGAGACTCGTCAACATGTAAAAAGACAAGGAGGTTGCAGAAAAAAAGAAAAATGAATAGACGAATGGGTGAGCTAGCACTCACTTCTGCTCCTGTTTATATTGGGACCAAAAAGCAGGAGAAAATTCCAGTTGTTACACTCCTCTGTGGCCCGTAGTTTTGTTCCCAATAGAAATACCTGCTTTCTTTTTTGCACATGGAGGGACTGCGGGGACATATCAGGGTGGCAAATAGGCGGTGCATATGGACAATGACAGACAACTGAAATGATGACTAGGGCATAAATAGGAAGTGTAGACAGAGACATTTTAGAGAATGGACAAAGTGGGCAAGTGCCCAGGACATCCATCTTCCATGGGGCCCCCTGGGAAAGTGAATATTCTCTCTGGCTCACGTCTGTGTATTTTTAATCATAATCTTTAACATATAAGTCAACATTGTTAGACAACCGAGGGCTTCAACAAGCAATATAATAGGTAATCATTTTCGGAATTCTTCAAAACAGGATCCCCCAAAATATTTCGGCCCAGGAAAATCCTTAAAATGATGCTGGGTGTAGAGCAAACAGTAGGATTGCAGTTGAAGCATGGGCACTTAAGGGTGCTACAAGGGTGAAGCATGGCAGAGAACAGAGGGACAGGGGAGGACGGGGCAAACCAAGAAGCTGAAGGAGGTAGGTGGCACATAGATCGGTAGGGCTCAAAAGTGACCACATATAGATGGACTGCAGTAGGATGTACAGGCAAAAACAGAGGGAAAGAAGAGGTGTGGCAAGGTAGCAAATGTTATGTTATGGTATGTTATACTAGATTTATATCGCACACGGATACTCGGAAGTGTCCCGGCGCGAAAGCCAAAAATAGAGGAGACGGTGGGGCTCAGGCCGGGAATAGGAGGTTACTTAAAAAGCAAAGTTTTTAACTGCTTTTTGAACAGCCTGAGGTCACCAATGTTTCGAAGCTCAAAGGGAAAGACATTCCAGGCTTTGGCTGCTCTGACTGAAAGGGAGCTACCTCCCGTTCTAACAAGACAGACCCTGGGTATAATAGCGAGGCATTGCCCCGTGGAGCGTAGATGCCTAGGCGGTACAAAAAAATCAAAACGTCTCCTCAAATACAAAGGCCCCGCTTTGTAAAGAGCACCGTGGGCAAGGGTAAGAGCCTTGAGCAAAACACCCCAATCTACCGGAAGCCAATGTAAATACCGAAGCATCTGTTTGGAGCAGGACTTGCCAGGAGTACCGAGTAGTGCTCTAGCAGTCGGGTTCTGAACGATCTGAAGCTTTTTTATCAGGTATTTAAGAAGTCCAAAATAAAGGGCATTAAAGTAATCTAAACAAAAAAGAATGAGAGTACGGGTCACCATTTCTTTAGCCACTTTGGGCAGTAGGGGTAGAAATCTCTTTAAGAGTTTCAGTGTGCCGAAGCACATCCCCAGAATTTTTTTTAATCTGTGGTAAAAATCTGAGGTCCTCACTAAACCAGACCCCCAAGTTTTTAATCGGACTCCCCATTGACTTAGACATGGGGTAGCCCACAAGCGAAGGGTCCTCTCTAAAATGCGGAGGGAAGGATCCGTAGAGGAGCACCCCAGATTTAACCTTGTTGCATTTGAGATGGGCTTGCGCTAACCATTTAAAAACTTCCGTAAGGCAGTTTTTGGCAGCATCCGGGGAAAGATAATTTTTCTTTCACATGAAGAGGAGCTGGTTGCCATCGGCATAAGCTGTGATCTTAACACCCAGCTCCTAACCCAGATGGACAAGCAGCATCATCCACACATTAAAAAGAAGAGGGCTCAGAGTTATGCCCTGAGGAACACCAGTGGTCAGGCCTCTCGGTGTAGAGGAGAATGGAGACAGCCATACTTGCTGTGTTCTGTTCGCCAGAAAGGATTCTATCCACTGCAACACTAGACCAGAGATGCTGATAGTAGACAACCGGGCCAGAAGTTGGTGGTACGGAACCGTGTCAAACACAGCAGAGAGGTCCAATAACACCAGAGCTGCTCTGCCGCCTGAATCAAGGCATTCTCTAATAGCCTCCACCATCTCCACCAGGGACGTTTCGGTACTGTGTGAGGCCCTAAAGCCTGACTGGGCTGGGTGGAGGGTGCCAGAAGTCTCAACAAACTCAGAGAGCTGCTTGTGGGCGGCTTCTCACACATCTTTGCCACAGCCGGGAGAAGTGAGATCGGTCAGTAGCTAGGCAGGGTAGAAGGATTAAGTGAAGTTTTTTTTAGCAGGGGGAGGAGTTTTGCCTGATTCCACTCAGAAGGAACAATAGCGGTTTGGAGCGACCGGTTGACGATATTATTTACTTCAGGATTAACTACATCTGCCTCTGCAGCCAACACCCTGGCTCGGCAAGGATCCACCTGGAGAGCCTGATTTAAGAAATTTTAGGATAGCCAAAGTGCCAGACAGCGGAATCGGGGCAAACGCCGTCCTACACATGTGGGCTATATCTGAATATAAGACCTTCTGAGGTGGGTGAACCGCCTGCACCTGAGAGCAGTCCCAAAGCTATCCTGGATGGTTTGACTTTTATCAATAAAAAAGCCCGATAGCTGCTCACACCAGGAGTTAGAAGCGGTAGCGGCCATCAGTTCTGCACGTGGTTTCAGGAAACTTTGGACAATTGCAAAGATTTCCTTTGAATTATTTTTAGATTGGGCAATGCGCTCGGCATAAAAATGGCCTTTGGCCTTCTTGACCGTGGTGTAATAGCTATTCTGCACCCTCCTAAGAGCTATCTTGGCCAGCAGGCAAAAGGCTTGTCTCCGGGGGGCGTGGCTAAGCGCCCAAGACGGATGGACGCCTCGGGGTGAGGCTCCGTTTCCACCGAGGACTTCCAGCAGCCCTAGCCTTCCCTTGACGACATGCTACACCGCAAACGGCAGCGGAATATCCCAGGCATGTAAGCAGTACCTCGCTGCTCTCCGGTTCTTCCTCCCAGCCCGGCAACTTCAATTCTGCTTCGGTCGCGGCTCTACCACCGCCGCGACCGCCATTTTGCTGCCTCTGCCGGCGCCTGCATGAAGAGCGCGCACATCGCGCATTTTGCCTGTAACAGCGGGCGTACTTCTCCAAACCGGCTCGAAATCGCAGGAGATGACGGCGATCCGCCCCCACAATGAAAGGTGACTTTATCCTCATTATGGAACTATTTTTTTAGTTTTTACTCGATTTACAGCTCTCTCCTCAGCTTTGGCGGCCATTTTGCGATTTCTACTCACTCTATTCATCTACCATCTCTGCTATTTAATTGGTATTGCTCAGACTGCGCACATTTCTTTTTCATTTCTTCTTGGCTCGTCCTGGATTTAACACCACCTCCTCCTATAACTGACTTTGTTGGTTTTTCCTCACTCCTGTGGTGTCTATCCACTCTATTCGCTCCTGGGGCTTCCTCATCATTGTAGTCTACATGGCGCAGGGTCCTGGCAAAACCCCCAAGCGCAACTTTGTTAAAAATTCAAGGCTATTTACTGCGTTGGCTCAATTAGAAGCCTCTGCGGGCTCCTCCAGCTGCGAATCTTCTCTTAACATGGACGCCCCCCTCCTGCCAGGAGCGAAAACTACTCCTAAGAGATTGAAACACAATCCTCCGTCTCCCCCGAAGTCACCATCTGATATCTCCATGGAGCTTCTCCTTGAGGAAATACGAGCATTGCGCCCATATATGGAGGAGACCAATTCAAAGCTTCAAATTTTGACTGACAACTGGTCGTTAATGGACACCAGAGTCTCTGCTGTGGAAAAGACTGTGTCAACTCTCCAGGAAGCTGCTACTAAGTCGGTGCATATGGATGTGAGACTCACCACCCTCCAGAAGCAAGTGGAGGACCTTGAAAATAGGAATAGACGCAATAATCTTCGTCTCTACGGCCTGAAGGAAGGTTGCGAGGGGAGTGATGCCATTGCCTTCTTCAAATCCTTCTTGCCCAAGCTCCTGCATCTCCCTGAAGGCACTTCTCTCAACATACAGCACGCACATAGGCTTGGTAGAGCTCCCTCCAGTACCTCTCCTGAGACGAAACCAAGAGGCGTCATAATGTACTTTCTTGAGTACACAGATCTGCTGAAAGTTCTTTTCGCAGCTAAAGCAATACCTCACTTGAAATGGTCGGACTCCACTTTGTTTATTGTCCAGGACTACGCCAAAGCCACTGCCTCTCGCCGCAAAGCATTTCTTGACATGAGAGCGGAACTGAGATCCATTGGAGCCAAATATGGACTTTTTCACCCTTGTTTATTTAAAGTCACTTATAACAACAAGACTATGACTTTTGAAGATCCTCTCCGACTTCGCAGTTTCCTCAATTCCTGTGGTCCGGCTGATATGGAATTCTCTGGCCCTTCTTCTTCATTTCCACCGTGACTTTGTTGCTAGTATAGCCCGCCTTCTCTGGAATTTATGATATTTTGTTGCTCTTATAACGATGTGTTCTTTTTTCCACAGGTTCCTCAGTTAATGTTGGACCTCGTTGGTCCCAGCTCATTCTCGTCTATTTTTATTCTCCAATTGTTCACTCCTACGCCTTTTCCCGTTATATAGCCGTTTGTTTGTTCTAATCTCACTGTTTTTCTCTTCCTCACAGATCGTCTTATTGTGTTCCGCCATGGTCCTCCGGTGGGACGTCCTGTGACCCCGTTTGCTTGTCCTCCGTTGGTTGGCCTTTCCTCCCTCCTCACGTCTCCGTTGCTTCCCTTCTGTTTCCTGTCCTTTGACATCCCACCCCTCATCATTTTTTGTAAGTATTGCCCCATGTTTTTTCTCTCCATTGTTCACATGTCCCATGCATTTCCGCTGGTTTTTTTCCTCATTGTTTCCTTGTTCTTCCACGTTCTTCCAAGCTCTATTCTCTTTCGACCGCTCTTGCTTTGCTTTTCCTTTCTTTTTTTCTCTTCCTCTCTCACTTTCCTTCAGACATCACTTCTATTACTTTTCTGCCCCTTTTTCGGTCATTTCTACTTCTCATCTTTAACTTCTACTCTATCAACTTTTTTCCTTACTGTTTTCTCTCTTCAACACTCTCCTAGTATTTTCCTAACACGCACCTCTTCTCTTCTCATCAAATTTTTCTATCTCATGCTCTCTCCTTTTAGCACTTCTTTACATGTTTTCTTCCTTACACTTTCCTATCTCCATTCCTTTTTTCACTTTTTCCCTCTCAAATTCTTTGAGGCTTCCCTTCACTTTTGCTCTGCACTATCCCCTTTCATATCTTCTTAATGTCTGTCCGTATTGTCTTGAGGAACGTTAAAGGTTTGCATTCACCCATTAAGAGGCAAAAGATACTTTCTCATTTAGCTAAATTCAATGTTGACATTGCCTTTTTACAAGAAACCCACTTAACTGATAGTGAGGCTGCTAAACTCCAAAGAGGTTGGGTGGGAGCGGTTTTTTCCGCCCCTGGTGATGGCAAAAGAAATGGTGTTGTTTTGTTCCGTAAATCTTTTACTCATTCAGTGCTACACTCTGACTTTGACCCTGAGGGCAGGTGGTTATTTGTCAAACTTTCTTCTAAAGGCGTCCCTTTCTCTTTGCTTAATGTATATGCCCCTACAGGTGGGAATCCACTTTTTTGGAAAGCATTTGCCTCTCGTATCACTGATTGCATAGATGATAATTTCATTTTAGCAGGTGACTGTAACCTACCATTAGACCCCTTTTTGGATAGGCGCTCCAAATCTCAATTTGTCCCTAATAAATCCCATAACCTCTTTGCCCACGCCATCTCCCAGCACAAATTAATTGATGCATGGCGAATTTGTCATCCAACCGATGAAGAATTTACGTTCTACTCCCCGGTCCATCACTCCCAGTCCCGTATTGATTATATATTTCTCTCCCACCATATCTCCCAATCCCTTACCCAAGCGGAGATCGGTCCCATTGTTTTCTCTGATCACGCCCCTGTCCTGGTCAACATTGATTTTTTACCCAAATCCAGTGGTCCTAAACGAGGGCGCTTCAACAATGCCCTCCTAACTGATCCAAAATTTACCGCCTCCTTTATTGACTTCACTAATGAATTTTTTCTTCTTAATGAAACTCCGTCCTTGTCTGCTCATACTGTCTGGGACGCTTTCAAAGCAGCTGCCAGAGACTTTATCCTTAGACATGTTGCGGCGAAACGTAAAATTGCCCGTCAACGCACTACTGATCTTCTATCTCAGATTAAACTCCTAGAGCACTCCTATTATACTTCTCATACTCAAGAGTCTTTGACAGCTCTCATCACTGCCAAAATGAACTATAATAAACAATCCACTGATGATGCTTCCCTGTACCTCCTGAAATCCAGTTCGAAATTTTATGGTGGGAAAAATAAGGCGGGGAAAATTCTTGCTAATTATTTAAAAGTCAAACAAAACAAGTTGAATGTTGAATCTGTTTTTGATGTCCACTCAGTATTGCAACATAAATATGCTGACATCCTGGAGGTATTTTCTCACTTCTACTCTACACTTTATTCCTCTGACACTCAACCCTCTGATCACTCTATTTCCACCTTCTTATCCAGCATACGCCCTCCTTCTACCTTTCCTGTTGATTTGACCTCCCTCGAGACTCCCCTTACCATTCCCGAACTCCGCACCGCACTCCATTTACTTAAAAAGGATAAGGCTCCCGGCCCAGATGGCTTCACCGTCAAATTTTACCAACACTTTGCAAACCTTCTACTACCCAAATTATTTCACCTTCTTGATTCCTTCACGACAGGCGATGCCTCTTTAGGCACTTTCTCAGATGCTTACATCTGCATCATACCGAAGGAGGGCAAGGATCATCAACATTGTAAGAACTACAGACCAATCTCCCTTGTCAACATTGATTATAAAATATATGCTAAATCTTTGGCCATTAGACTTGATCCTTTTTTCCCAGATCTCCTGGGCCCTGAACAATCGGGTTTTGTTAAGGGTCGTTTTATCTCCGACAATACCAGGCTCCTTTTTAATGTCTTATCTAAGTCTCCACGATTCAACGGTTCCTTAGCTGCTATTGCTTTAGACGCCGAGAAGGCATTTGACAGGGTAGAATGGTCATTTCTTTTTTCCGTGTTAAAATGGTTTGGATTTGGCCCCAATTTCATTTCCCTTATATCCCTCCTCTATGCAAACCCTAGAGCTGCGGTGTGTGCCAATGGACTCATCTCCTCATTTTTCCGTCTCGGTAGAGGCGTCCGACAAGGTTGTCCTCTCTCCCCATTTCTTTTTAATCTCGCCCTGGAACCTTTCTTATCCAGAATACGTCAAAACCCGAACATTCATGGCTTCCCTCTTGCTCAAACGCAGGTTAAATTAGCTGCCTATGCAGATGACATTTTGCTTTTCATTTCGAATCCATCTGTCTCCATCCCCGCTTTCCTCGCTGAAGTCCGGACCTATTCCCATCTTTCTGAATATAAGCTCAATAGTGATAAATGCGAAATCCTACCCCTCACCAAATTCACCTTTAAACCTGATTTTGCTGCATCCACTTTCACTTGGAGTCCGGCTCATATCAAGTATCTTGGTTTGCACATTACTCCTTCTGTCCCAGATACTATTTCGTTATGCCTTACTAAATGCTCTCAAAAATTGTCTGACCTTACCTCTAGATGGCACCCCTTATACCTTTCTTGGTGGGGCCGTCTTGACACTATTAAGATGATGCTGTCCCCAATTGTCCTCTACACCATTTCTAATTTACCGATTTCCATCCCTGCAAAATTTTTCACTAAATTAAATTCCATCCTCTCAGTCTTCTTATGGTCTGGTAAGAAACCGCGTATGTCCTTATCGCGTCTCCGCCTCCCCAAATCGGAAGGTGGGGTTAACTTTCCAAATTTTCCTGCCTACCATAAAGCGTTCCTCCTGAAACAAGCAGCCGTTTGGCTTACAGACCCTACTGACCCCCTTCCTTTGTGGGCTGAACTTGAACGTCTTTCTCTTTCTCCTTTTTCCTTTGCTGAATACTTATCCTTTTCTCGCAAGCCCCAATTCTTGTCCAGTCCAATTCATAAACACACCGCGAAACTACTTCTAGCCACTACTCCAGCTCCTCCCTCTTCTATTGCAGAACTTCTCGCCACTACGATTTGGTATAATAATAGCATTCTTATTAAACTGAAACCCTTCTACTGGAAAACTTGGCGACGGCGTGGTTTAATCTGGGTCTCCCAACTTTTCACTGGATCTGTCTTCACCCCTTTTCCGATTCTCCGTCAAATCTTTTCTCTCCCTGCCTCCTTTGTTTATAAATACACCCTACTCAAACATGCAGTTATGTCTGCCTATGATTCTCTCTCCACTTCCACTTCGGCTGTGACCACTCCGACTCCCGTTTCTTCTCTACACACTCAACTACGCTCTCACCCATCAGCGTCCTCCATATACCACTCCTTTTACGATCCTCCATCACCTAGGCCTAAATCCAAAGTTGAGGAGCAATGGGAATCTGATCTTGCTGTCTCGTGGCCCACATCCCTGTGGGATAAAATATGGACTAAAATTCGCAAATCTTCCAGGGCTGCCTCTCTCACACAAACTCTTTTTTTCATTTACAATCGCCTTCTGTACACGCCATCTGTTCTCCACAAGCGCTTTCCCCTGACCCTAGATCTCTGCTGGTCTTGCTCTCACCCCAATGCCACACTTTTTCACATGCTTTTCACATGTTCTCCCACACATGCCTTCTGGACTAAAGTCTGGAATCAAATCAATTCTATTTTCAATACCTCCATCCCCTTTTCTATCATTGACATCTTCCTTGGTTCCCTTTCCTCTTCTTGGACTGATGTTGCAGCAAATGTTCATATTGTTGACTTATTATTGGCTGTTGCGTTTCAGCAAATTACTGTTAACTGGAAAGACTCCAAGGGAATTACTTTTAAAGCTTGGTGGTTCAATGTATGTTACAATCACAGACTAGATACTGCATTTGTTTATCCCACTTCCCTGGCTCCGAAAAGGCTTGCATTATGGCTCCCCGTTACCCTTTACCTGGATGCATGTGCCAAGCGTTCCTTTCAATTATCCCCAGTTCAACAAGAAGTTTCGAAACCCCCTTGAATAACCTTTTGTTCCTTCTTATTCATTACTGTTTATTTCTCTGCATATTTGTGCATTGCCTCTAATGTTATATAGCTTCAAGGATTGTAATTTTTAAAGTTTTAGCCTCATTGATATCTCCCTTTCCTTTCTCTCCTCCCTATCCTCCCTTTCCTCCTTATCCCTCCCCCCATTTTCTTTTATCACATTTTTTATAATGCTCTCAGTTATTATCCATGCCATTCCTGTTGCTTTCACTTTGTATACTATGCTGTCATTATTTGGTTATCTTAATAAACTTTTCTTTGAACTAAAAAAAAAAAAAAAAAAGGCTTGTCTCCAACAATGTTCATGCTTTTTGCATTAATTTTTTAGTTCTTTTAATTTGTCGGAAAACCAGGGTTGGGACAGTGAATTTCTAGCTCGTTTATGGACCGGGGGTGTGGAAAAATGTTCCACTTCTTGAAATTCAGTTATTGAAACCACCTACAGCTTTTGACAGACCCTCAGAGATATCAGGGTGAGTATCTGTCAGGACTCTGCCCAGGGCACCAGGCTCGATGCGTGGGTGAGGATTGACCTCTGAAGTCCTCATGGGTGGATAGGATGACTTGATGGTCCATGAAAATAGAATTAGGAAATGATCGGACCAAGGAACAGGAAGAGGATCCTTTACAACTATGGGAAAGTTGGATCAAACCACACCGATGGTATGCCCCCCAATGTGTGATGGGGATTTAATTCATTGAGTCAGATGGACGAGATCCAGAGAATCTATCAGATCTCTAGTGTCAGGAGACTCCCTGCAGTCAAAATGGATGTTAAAGTCCCTGAGAAGCAAATAATTGGAGTAATACAGGGCTCTAGGCACAATGGCTTCGTCAAAGGCTTTCAGGAAAGAGCTAGAGAGACCAGATGGGCAATATAACAGTGTAACCCCTAATAAGAAATGTGGGGAGATAGTGAGGGAGCAGTCCAAAGATTCACCCTCCATAATATCATGTGACTCAACCTGCGTGAGAATTCCATTTTCCCTAAATACTACAGCAACCCCGCCTCCTCTGCCTATTTTACGGTCCCACCGGGATAGCCATGGCAATAACAGGAGCAGTGGACTCGTTAAGCCATGTCTCTGTTATGAATAGCAGATCTAACTGATTATCCACCAACAGTTCAAAGATGTCAGGAGCATGTTTAACCATGGACCGTGCATTAATTAAGGCTGCTTGAATGCACCGAGTGATCAATGGGGCAGTGGGCTTATGTCTGAGTAGATCAAAGGAACCCAAAGTGTGGTTAAAACAGTAGTTACAGATAGAACAAGTACTAGAAATGTATTCCAGTACCGCCCATTCATGGCCATACTTACACAATGAAGCCCGAATCGACACCAATTCATCACGGCTCCAGGACATGCAAACAGTAGGCAAATCAGATGGGAAACGGGCCGCATGGCTGGCGCTGGCCGCTTCCGGAATGCTGATGGGCGCAGACGGGTTTGCCTTAGGCACGCCTTCTGCGCGACAGTGGCACGTTTGCGCAGCGAGCATGATTTATGCCAAAATGCCCCTCGAGAGCTAGAGCGCCCTAAACAAGATGGCGGCTGTATGCAGAAGATTCAAGGTGGCCAAGGGGCAACTAGAGGTTCTGCAAGGTTAGGGTGGCTTACAAGGGCTGTAGGAGAACCAGAGATACACAGTGGGACTTTGTGGGGGGACAGGCCAACACAGAGGGGAGTCAGAATCCAGGGAACGTCTGCAGGATCCTGCACCAAATAGTGAGGCAGTAAGGTGCAAAGAGGGGCTATGGGGCAGTTGGTGCAGACAGGAGGGCTGCAGAGGGGGGGGCTGAAGACCACACATTAGCCCAACTGGGATGGTACTGGGGGCTCACTTTTAATGCAGGTGGCATGAAGTACGAAGAGGGGGTTCAAAGTAGATTGGCACTACAAGGGCACAGAGATCCATCCACCATCATACACCAATATACCAACCATCATATTAAAACATATCCAACATCATATGTTCACACAATCAACAGCATAGGCAACACATAAATCATCCTGCTACCAAACAACCTATGCCTACACACCCAATAGCATACAACCCCACACCAAGAATCATACAACAAGCCCACCTTTGTATGTGAATGTTAGATCTGGGGGTCTCTAATTGGCAGAGGTAAGTACCTTAGACCAAGTAGGGACCCTTGCTTCTACTCAGGGTGAAGAATTACACACAGTAGATAACCACTATACACCCTCTAGGTAGCTTGGCACGAGCAGACAGGCTTATCCCTAAGGCAAGGTGTATAATATTTGCACTTAACACAAACAATGATCCCCCATCCACCACAAACTGGGACCACACAGGTAAGTATATTTATAAAAAATATATCTTTATCTAGTTTCAGCAAGAAAAATAAAGCAGTTGCACGATAATAGCCTTCAATCAAAATGTTGCTCTTAATCTTAATGGTTGCACTTAATTTGTTAGGAAGTTCTTATTTAAAAACAGTCTCAAGTCTCTAGAATCTGTATTATTAATAATAATACGGACTTGTGCCCAAAACATCTCTTAAATTGGCTGTCAAGGTAATTCCAGCGTGTAATCTATTTCCAAATCAGCCCTTCACTCTATTGTGCCCAAACAAGACGAGCGCGCCTCACCAGGGGCTTCGGGCGCACCGCGCCGATCAGAACAGACTTGCTTCCAGCCCCGGCCGGTCCCTTCCTCTCTCCGCCCGCTCTAAGCACTTCCAAGGAGCGGCAGGGAGCTAGCACAGCTCTTCGGGACTCAGGCCAGGGGCCGCCAGCATTCGCGTTGCTCCCGCGGCGAGGACGAGTCTCGAGGACGGGTCTACTTCTCGCTGCGGGCGCGGCTCCTCTCCTCCACAGGCTTCCCCGGACCAGCCAATGATATTGCGGCACTTTCGACGAGCCTCCGTGTGCACCCGGGAGTCAGCCAATGGCAGTGCGGCTCCCGGGACCAGCCTCTGATGACGCTGAGCCGTCAACCAACCACAGCACGGCCTCGTCGATGACGCTACGGCGCACGGGCCAATCCAGTCGCGGCGTTGGTGAGGGGGCTCGGCTCTCTCTTCCAATCAGGGAGCAGCGGGCTCGATCTTCACGGCGTTGGTACCGGCAAGGTACGGGGTAATTCGCAGGGTGATTCTTGATCCCGGGCAGCGGTGGTGAAGCTGCACACAAGTTAATTTAGTGCGCCCTGCACGGGGAAGGCCCACAAACCTTCAGTGTTCGCACAACACGTGTCGATGAACACGGCGATCTTTGCAACACGGCAGGCGCGGTCAGCGCGGCACTCTCACTCGGGTTAGAGAGCAGCCAGCGCGTTACATGGGGCAAACAGCAGTGCTCACAATCTCTTCAGCCCACAGCAGCTTCAGGGGACACAACAGAGTTTTGTAGTCCTTGGGCAACCTTTATGTCCCTGGGTTGCAGAACAGGGGGCCAGCTCTTCTCAGGCCCTTGGAGATTCAAGTTGAAGACACAGCACACAGCAAAGTCTCCTTAGTTCAAGTAAGCAGGGACACAGCACACAGAAAAGTCCCTCTTCTCCTCAGCTTCAGTTGGTCAGCAGAACAGGTCAGCCCTTAGAGCACACAGCAAGGCAATCTTCCTTCAGTCCTTCAGCAGGCCTTCTTCCAGCAGAGGTTCCTCTTGATTGTAGAATCTAAATTTTCTGTTGTCAGGGGTCCTTCTCTTATACCCCAAAAAGTCTTTGAAGTCCTTTGAAGTCTTTGTGCAAGTGGGCCCTGAGCCCGGTCTAAACCAGTTCTGGGTGTTGCTGGAGCACTGGGGCTTTCCTGGCTTCCTTCTTCCTCTCAGTATCAGGGACAGAGGTGACAGTCGGCCAGCAGGGAGGTGGAGCCAGTATTGTGGTCAGGCAGGCACAGCCCTATTCACTATCAGGTGCTATCTCCTCCCACTTCCCTGGCAGCAGATGCTGCCTTTCATCCACGGGCTGACTCAGACAACCTCCTGGGGGCTCTGCAGCCCCTGTCACCCTCAAGCCAGACAGTCAATCCACAAACAGGCCCAGGCACACAGAAAGGTTAGACAAGAGAACAGCCACTTTCTAAAAGTACTATTCTCAAACACAGACTTTAAAAACAACCTTTACTAAAAGATGTGTTATTAAATTCTGAGTTCAGGGATATCAATCACTTATGTCCCATCTTGTTCCTATGAGAAGATAGGCTGGTATCCATTGGGACCAGCCTCCCCCATGTTATTCTATGGAGCAAGATAACCTTACAGCAGTGAGCACACAAAATGGCTGCTGCTCACTACCAGAGCATGTGACCTGCACTAGTACATGCTCTACCTTACCCATACACTGCACCCTGCCCAGGGGGGTACCTTGAGCCTTCCATAGGGGTGACTGATGTGCACAGACAGGGAAGGGTTAGGCCCAGCCAGTGGGGACACTGGTCAGGCGGACATGGCAGTCCACTGACTGCACACAGGCACTGCGCTGGCAGGCCTGAGACACCATTTTAGGGCTACTCATGTGGGTGGTGCAATCTGCGCTGCAGGCCCACTAGTAGCATCTGTCATCACCAGCCCTGGCACACACAGTGCACCTTACTAGGGACTTCATGGTGAAACAAATATGCCAATCAGGTACACCCAATCAATATGACAATTTACATAGGGAGCACTTACATTCTGGCAATGATCAGCAGTGGCAGAGTGTCCAAAGCATCTAAACCAGCAAAAACGAAATCCAGCACAGCATCAAAAATATAGGAGACAGAGGCAAAAAGATGGGGAAAACCACGCCAAGGGTGTCAGGTCTAACACGTGTCCCCTCCAGCTGAAAGTGGGGAGAACTACCCAACCTCTTGGGAGTCCTCATCACTAAGGCGGAAGAATCTGGACAGACCATCAGCATTGGCGTGTTCTGTACCAGGGCGGTGCTCCACCGTAAAGTCCATCCCCTGTAGGGAAATGGACAACCTCAACAGTTTTGGATTCTCACCCCTCATCTGCATTAACCATCTGAGGGGCCTGCGGTCGGTCTGAACACGGAAGTGAGTCCCAAACAGGTAGGGCCATCAGCTTCTTCAGAGCCCAGACCACAGCGAAAGCTTCCCTTTCAATGGCACTCCATCTCTGTTCCCTCGGGAGTAGCCTCCTACTAATGAAAGCCACTGGTTGGTCTCCGCCCTCATCGTTGATTTGTGAGAGTACTGCTCCCACGCCTTGCTCTGAAGCGTCAGTTTGCACAATGAACTCACTGGAAAAGTCAGGTGCCTTAAGCACCGGTGCTGTGCACATGGCAGCTTTGAGGGTGTCAAAAGCAGTTTGACAGGCCTCAGTCCAATTCACTTTCCTGGGCTGATTTCTAGATGTCAGGTCTGTCAAAGGGGCCACAATGGTGCCATAACCTTTGACAAACCGTCTGTAATACCCGGTGAGACCTAGAAAGGCTCTCACCTCAGTCTGAGTCTTGGGGGGCTCCCAAGCCAGAATGGTATCAATCTTTGCCTGTAGGGGCGCCACCTGGCCGCTCCCCACCTGGTGTCCCAAGTACACCACTGATCCCTGCCCTATCTTGCATTTACTGGCCTTGATAGTAAGGCCTGCCTTCTGCAGAGCCTTCAACACTTCAGAGAGGTGTTGCAGGTGTTCCTCCCAAGTGGAGCTGAACACAGCAATGTCATCCAGGTATGCCGCGCTGAATTGCTCCAGCCCTGCCAGTACCTGGTTGACCAGTCTCTGAAATGTGGCAGGGGCATTTCAACCCAAAGGGCATGACACGGAACTAGAAGTGCCCCTCTGCCGTTGAAAATGCTGACCTCTCCTTGGCCCCTTCAGTTAAGGCAATCTGCCAGTACCCTGAAGTCAAATCAAAGGTGCTCAGGTACTGGGCAGCTCCCAACCGATCCACCAGCTCATCAGCTCTGGGGATGGGGTGCGCGTCAGTCTTTGTGACCGCATTGAGCCCACGGTAGTCCACGCAGAACCGGAGTTCTGGGGGTCCACCGGGGGTAGCAGCTTTCTTAGGCACTAAGACCACTGGGCTAGCCCAGGGGCTGCTGGAGGGCTCAATTACCCCTAGTGCCAACATCTTGGAAACTTCTTCCCTGATGCTAGCTCTGACCTTGTCAGCCACCCTGTAAAACTTCTGTTTCACAGGCAGACTATCTCCAGTGTCCACATCGTGGACGCACCATTTGGTGACACCTGGGGTTAGGGAGAACAGGGGGGCGAACTGACCCAAGACTTGGCGACAGTCCTTCTGCTGCTCTGGGGTCAGGGTGGGCGAAAGGACCACTCCATCCACTGACCCATCTTGCTCCTTGACTGCCAGGAGGTCAGGGAGAGGATCACTATCCTCCTCCCCTCCAGCATCTGTAGCCATGAGCATAGTCACTTCAGACCTCTCAAAGTGGGGTTTGAGGCGGTTCACGTGCAACACTCTCAGGGGCTGCCTGGGAGTCTTCAGGTTAACCAAGTAGGTAACCTCGCTCTTGCGCTCTACCACCTCATATGGCCCGGTCCACTTGTCACGGAGCGCACAAGGCTCCACCGGCGCCATCACCCACACTTTCTGACCAGGGTGGAACTCAACCAGAGAAGTGTTCTGGTCATACCATCTCTTCATTTCCTCCTGGCTAGCCTCCAGGTTCTCTTGAGCGAGCTTCCTGAAGCGCTTGGTCTGGTTGCGAATGGCCAGCACATAGCTGAACACATCCTGAGGGGTTGTCCCACGGGATTTCTCCCACCCCTCCTTCACCAGAGTGAGAGGTCCTCTGACAGGGTGGCCATACAGCAACTCAAAGGGGCTGAACCCTGAGGATTTCTGAGGCACCTCCCTGTAGGCAAACAACAGGCATGGTAACAAGACGTCCCACTTCCGCCTCATGGGCTCTTCCAGGCCCATAATCATGCCTTTGAGGGTGCGGTTGAATCTTTCAACCAACCCATTTCCTTGAGGATGGTAAGGAGTGGTGAACTTATATGTCACCCCACACTCCTCCCACAGGGACTTCATGTACCTAGAAATGAAGTTTGTCCCCCTGTCGGAGACCACCTCTCTGGGGAACCCCACACGGGAAAAGATTCCCATCAAGGCACGGCCCACCACGGGGCTGTGACTGTCCTGAGCGGGACCGGGTATCGGGTGGCATGGTCCACCAAGACCAAGATAAACCTGTTGCCTAAGGCTGTCTTGGGGTCCAGGGGCCCCACGATGTCAATGCCCACCCGCTCAAAAGGGGTGCTCACCACAGGAAAGGGTTGGAGGGGTGCCACGCACTTCCCTCCGCTCTTGCCACTGGCCTGACAAGTTTGGCAAGACTTACAAAAGGCAGAGACGTGCTTCTTCATCTGGGGCCAGTAGAAATGGGTGACAAGCCTGTGATAGGTCTTATCTTGCCCCAGATGTCCTGCGAGAGGCACGTCATGAGCCAGACCCAGTAGGAAGTTCCTGAAGCGCTCCGGTACTACCAACACACGGGCTGCACCGGGCTCAGCGAACTTAGGCTCACTATAAAGTAAGTCATCCTCCCAGTAAATCAAATGTTCCTTGGACCCCAGGCCTGCTGCCTGGTATGCAGCCTGCTGCCGCACACCAATGAGATAAGGGCACTCCTTCTGAGCCTGGCAGAATTCCTCCCTGGAGGGAACACCATCTTGCTGCCACTGGGACAGCTCAGGCAATTCCCCCAGTTCGGCCACCTGCTCCCCTGTAGGTTCCAGGGCATCCCCCTCAGGTTCTGCTTCCTCCTGGACCGTGGGAACTTTGGGGGCTGGTTTCCCGCGCCCTCTACCCCTTCCTCTCTTGGCAGGTCCCTGGGCCATTGTTCCAGGCTCCAGTTCTGCTAATCCACCCTCACTGGCTGCCATTGCACGGGTGGTCACACAGATCCACGCAGGCAAACCCAACATTTCCAAATGAGTTCTGTGCTCCACCTCTTTCCATGGGTAGCTCTCCAGGTCATTACCTAATAGACAATCTACAGGCAAAGCATCACTTACAACAACTTCCAAAATACCGGAGACTCCTCCCCATTCAAATGGAACATTTGCCAACTTGCAGAGGCGCACTGAACTGTCAGATGCCACCACAGGTCGGAGTACCTTGGGAATGATTTGCTCTTCAGACACCCACTGACACCTGACAGATGTCACGCTGCCCCCTGTGTCTCTCAGAGCCTATATTTCCTGTCCATTGATGGTCACCTTCTGCCCATATTTTTTAGTGTTCTAGGGCAGCACAGTTTCCTGGGCCATCTCTTGGTCTCCTAAAGAGACAAGGGTCATCACTGCTAACCCCTCCACCCCACTCGAAATCAAATCCCCTCCCAAAGCTACACTGGCTAACCCCGTGGTAGGAGCACCAGTGGGTGCTGGAGGTTTCTTTGGACATTTGGGGGCAATGTGCCCCACCTCCCTACATGCATAGCAAGTAGGCGGGGACCTGTTGTCCTGCCTGCCCTTAGGGGGCCGGGACTTCTTAGACTTGGGGGGTTAAGACTCCTTCTCCTGGGAACTATTTTGGGGCCCTTTAGAAGACTCCTTTTGATTACCCGTGTCCCCCCCACTCTTCTGCTGGGGACCCTGTCCACCTTTGGCTGGGGTACTTACCACCCCCTCGTGGACCCTGGTGCTAGTCCAGCGGTCCGCCTCTTTAGCAAGCTCACTGGGATCAGTTAACTTGCTGTCTAAAAGATGCTGGTGCAGCTCTGGAACACATAAACTACTCAAGTGCTCCCAACTAATCAAGTGACACAACCCCACATAATCAGTAACTTTGCTGCCCTTTATCCAACCTTCCAGTGCACGCGTGTACATACTCACACACTCCACCCAAGTACTAGAATCAAGCTTCTTGAAGTTCCTAAACTTCTGGCGGTACTGTTCTGGAGTGAGCCCATACCTGAGGCACAAAGCCTCCTTCATAGCGGGGTAGGATAAAGTACCTGCTGCTTCAAAGGGTGCCAAGACATCCCTGCCAGAGGCCTCAAAATGCTTCCACAAACCTACCCCCCAATTCTTCTCAGGCACTTCATTCATCTTCAAGGCAAGTTCATACACTCTGAACCACGCATAAATATCCTCCCCCCTCTGATAATTCTGTACCAGATCTTTTGGTATGTATACTTTACCCGCCTGTACTGGTTGTGCGCTGCCACCATTAGAACTGGACTCCACCTGTTTGGCCTTAATGTCCAGCTCCCTCATGCTCAACTCATGAGCCAACTGGAGTTTCCTCTCTTCAAAAGCGAGAGCATTCCTCCCTTCCTCCGTCTTCTTCTCAGTTTCAAGGCGCAGTCTCCTTTCTTCTGCTTGGGCTTTGAGTTTAAAAAGCTCAATCTCATGGGCCCTAGTCTCTGATTATCCTCCAGCTCCTCTCGAGAAATAACCCTACTGGAGTGGTTGCTGCCAACCCTAGACGCTGGCCTTCTCACGGGCAAATCACCGGATTCAAAAGCATTCTCCTGTGTGCCTCCCTCTCCAGTAACATCTTCTGGATCACCGTGTTTGGCCTCCCACCAGGCCCTCAGAGCTTTCTGTAGCTCTTCCTTGTTTGCGCTGCCCTTCACTGGGCATCCAAGCTGTTTGCAGAATTGCTTCAGCTCCTTTTTATAGTTGAACAACTCCTGAATTTCAAATTCCAATTCTACTCTCTCGCTTGCTGCTTTCTGAGACATGATGCTTCCTAACCTTTTCAAAAAAAGGTTTCACCAAAAAGAAAAAATCTTGCGCAACCTGTGCTGCTAAACTAGACTAGTGATGTACAAGAAATCACTGCAGGTCAAGTGCAAATATTAGTTCAAAATCCGCACCGCTGTCCAACAATGTTAGATCTGGGGGTCTCTTATTGGCAGAGGTAAGTACCTTAGACCAAGTAGGGACCCTTGCTTCTAGTCAGGGTGAAGAATGACACACAGTAGATAACCCCTGCTCACCTTCTAGGTAGCTTGGCACGAGCAGACAGGCTTATCCCTAAGGCAAGGTGTATAATATTTGCCCTTAACACAAACAATGATCCCCCATCCACCACAAACTGGGACCACACAGGTAAGTATATTCATAAAAAATATATCTTTATCTAGTTTCAGCAAGAAAAATAAAGCAGTTGCACGATAATAGCCTTCAATCAAAATATTGCTCTTAATCTTAATGGTTGCGCTTAATTTGTTAGGAAGTTCTTATTTAAAAACAGTCTCAAGTCTCTAGAATATGTATTATTAATAATAATACGGACTTGTGCCCAAAACATCTCTTAAATTGGCTGTCAAGGTAATTCCAGCATGTAATCTATTTCCAAATCAGCCCTTCACTCTATTGTGCCCAAACAAGACGAGCGCGCCTCACCAGGGGCTTCGGGCGCACCGCGCCGATCAGAACAGACTTGCTTCCAGCCCCGGCCGGTCCCTTCCGCTCTCCGCCCGCTCTCAGCACTTCCAAGGAGCGGCAGGGAGCTAGCACAGCTCTTCAGGACTCAGGCCAGGGGCCGCCAGCATTCGCATTGCTCCCGCGGCGAGGACGGGTCTCCTTCTCGCTGCGGGCGCGGCTCCTCTCCTCCACAGGCTTCCCTGGACCAGCCAATGATGTCGCAGCACTTTCGACGAGCCTCCGTGTGCACCTGGGAGTCAGCCAATGGCAGTGCGGCTCCCGGGACCAGCCTCTGATGAGGCTGAGCCGTCAACCAACCACAGCACGGCCTCGTCGATGACGCTACGGCGCACGGGACAATCCCGTCGCGGCGTTGGTGAGGGGGCTCGGCTCTCTCTTCCAATCAGGGAGCAGAGGGCTCGATCTTCACGGCGTTGGTACCGGCAAGGTACAGGGCAATTCGCAGGGTGATTCTTGATTCCGGGCCGCGGTGGTGAAGCTGCACACAAGTTGATTTAGTGCGCCCTGCACGGGGAAGGCCCACAAACCTTCAGTCTTCGCACAACACGTGTCGATGAACACGGCGATCTTTGCAACACGGCAGGCGCGGTCAGCGCGGCACTCTCACTCGGGTTAGAGAGCAGCCAGCGCGTTACATGGGGCAAACAGCAGTGCTCACGATCTCTTCAGCCCACAGCAGCTTCAGGGGACACAACAGAGTTTTGTAGTCCTTGGGCAACCTTTATGTCCCTGGGTTGCAGAACAGGGGGCCAGCTCTTCTCAGGCCCTTGGAGATTCAAGTTGAAGACACAGCACACAGCAAAGTCTCCTTAGTTCAAGTAAGCAGGGACACAGCACACAGAAAAGTCCCTCTTCTCCTCAGCTTCAGTTGGTCAGCAGAACAGGTCAGCCCTTAGAGCACACAGCAAGGCAATCTTCCTTCAGTCCTTCAGAAGGCCTTCTTCCAGCAGAGGTTCCTCTTGATTGTAGAATCTACATTTTCTGTTGTCAGGGGTCCTTATCTTATACCCCAAAAAGTCTTTGAAGTCCTTTGAAGTCCTTTGAAGTCTTTGTGCAAGTGGGCCCTGAGCCCGGTCTAAACCAGTTCTGGGTGTTGCTGGAGCACTTGGGCTTTCCTGGCTTCCTTCTTCCTCTCAGTATCAGGGACAGAGGTGACAGTCGCCCAGCAGGGAGGTGGAGCCAGCATTGTGGTCAGGCAGGCACAGCCCTATTCACTATCAGGTGCTATCTCCTCCCACTTCCCTGGCAGCAGATGCTGCCTTTCATCCACGGGATGACTCAGACAACCTCCTGGGGGCTCTGCAGCCCCTGTCACCCTCAAGCCAGACAGTCAATCCACAAACAGGCCCAGGCACACAGAAAGGTTAGACAAGAGAACAGCCACTTTCTAAAAGTACTATTCTCAAACACAGAATTTTAAAACAACCTTTACTAAAAGATGTGTTATTAAATTCTGAGTTCAGGGATATCAATCACTTATGTCCCATCTTGTTCCTATGAGAAGATAGGCTGGTATCCATTGGGACCAGCCTCCCCCATGTTATTCTATGGAGCAAGATAACCTTACAGCAGTGAGCACACAAAATGGCTGCTGCTCACTACCAGAGCATGTGACCTGCACTAGTACATGCTCTACCTTACCCATACACTGCACCCTGCCCAGGGGGGTACCTTGAGCCTTCCATAGGGGTGACTGATGTGCACAGACAGGGAAGGGTTAGGCCCAGCCAGTGGGGACACTGGTCAGGCGGACATGGCAGTCCACTGACTGCACACAGGCACTGCGCTGGCAGGCCTGAGACACCATTTTAGGGCTACTCGTGTGGGTGGCGCAATCTGCGCTGCAGGCCCACTAGTAGCATCTGTCATCACCAGCCCTGGCACACACAGTGCACTTTACTAGGGACTTCATGGTGAAACAAATATGCCAATCAGGTATACCCAATCAATATGACAATTTACATAGGGAGCACTTACACTCTGGCACTGATCAGCAGTGGCAGAGTGTCCTAAGCATCTAAACCAGCAAAAACGAAATCCAGCACAGCATCAAAAATATAGGAGACAGAGGCAAAAAGATGGGGGAAACCCACGCCAAGGGTGTCAGGTCTAACAGTGAACATAACAAAAGTGGATTTGAGATAGTAGTTGTGGTGATGCACAAAAATCATACACCAAAATATCCACTGTCATATGAGGACACAAGCAACATCATGCATCACCACAACTACCATCTCATATCCACTTAACAACCATCCTACCCAAACACACCAACCACCAAACTCCACACAACCAACATCATAGGACAAACACATCCACCTTTATATATGCAAAGAACCCAAGTACAAAAACTCCACATTCTAAAACTTACACAAAGGTTTAAGTGACATCATAGTTAGGTATTGTAAGAAGATATTGACTTACATTTAAGAAACCCTACAACTTCTCTGGGGAAAAAAAAGGTTAAACTGAGGTTATAATTAATTGTTCAAATAAATACAAAACAAATGTTTATAAAAGAAAACAAAAACTCTGAAATTCACCAGTTACAGTTAAATGAGCTAACTGTAACTTATGCCCCGATATGCTATGCTTATGATGTGGTATTAAATCCTGAGTTCAGGGATAACAAACTAAATTTTTCCATCTTATCCCTATGGGAAAATGTTTGTAAAATGTTACAAAGCATTCCCCATTCTATCCTATTGGGCAAGATAGCCTTTCAATAGTGAAAAATGAAATTGACAGTATTTCACGATCAAGACATGTTACACACACCAGTACATGTCCTACCTCTCACATACACTGCACCTTGCCCATGTGGTACTTTGGGCCCATCATAGGGGTGCTCCATACGAAAAAGGGAAGGTTAGGGCCTGGCAAGTGGGTGAGCTTGCCAAGTTTACATGGCAGTTAACAAACGGGGCACAGGTACTGTGGTGCCAGGTGTGAGACATCTTTTCAGGGCTACTCATGTTGGTGGCACAATCAGTGCTGCAGGCCCACTAGTAGCATTTGATTTACCAGCCCTGGCACACTCAGTGCACTTTACTAGGGGCCTACTGGTAAAACAAATATGCCAATCGGGGAGAACCAATCACAGTATTAATTTAAACAGGGAGCATATGCACATTAGTGCTCATCAGCAGTGGTAAAGTGCCCAGAGTCCTATAGCCAACAACAACAGATGATGAAAAAAATAGGAGGAAGAAGCAAACAGTTTGGGGATAACCCTGCACAAAGGGCCATTTCCAACAGTACGAGCCACTCCCTCCAGGGGGGAACTGCTGCCTCAGAACTAGTAATTCCAACCTTTCACTCTAATAACATGAATGCAGGTTACCATGCCACTTTCTCAGTATCAGCAGATAACGTGGATCAAGTCTGTTCTTTGGAGCTTTTAAATGGGGCAATTGCGGAATCATCGTCTTCGGAGACAGAATACGTTCTGGATTCACTAAACATTATTCTTGTGGAAGAAATCTTGGGTGCCTCTGGCTCGCTTTAATTTGACCACGTTTTCCAAATTGTCATGTTATATTTTTTATTATGATTCTCATTTTATTAAAGAACATTTTGCATTGAATTTGCTTAGCATGTGCTTGTGTTTTTATTATATTTTTAGTTGTTAAGTTACTTTCCTGACCAAGGTTGGGGTGTAGTAATGCCCAATCTGGGCCCACGTTGGTTCTCCCTCGTTTGCACACATTAGCAGCTTTAGGCTGCCTTTGCTTTGCACAGGCACACATAATATATTTTCGGCATGATATTTTAGAAATATACTGTGCATATTATTTGTTAATCAGTAACTTTTCTTAGGATTTCCATCTGAGCATTTCATACACGGTTGAACAACAAGGTGTACTGTTTTTCTGTGCCCAGTCAGCAACATCTTCTAACAGTTTTAGACACAACACAGTAGCACAGATGCAGCTTTCTAACACAACAGTTCTTATAATATAAAATGTTGCTTGACTCCTTGGAGGTCAGAAGGGAGAATTCTAGCAGAGAGACCAGTCTAGGAATGGAAGCAGCAGCCTGCATAAACTGAGTTTACATCTATGATGCGGACCACCTAAATACACATACTAGGTATGGTTTTCGGCACTAACCTCAGAGATCACTAATATATCCCTATGCTCACGTAGTGTGCGTAGGCCTAGTAGATATATTTTCTGCCATGGTTAGGTTGTTTGTTGTTTATTGCTTGTTAGTAAGGTTGATTACTTTTCTCAGTTGTATCTGTTTACTAATCACAGCAAACCTGCTTTAAAATAGACTACGTAAACTTCCTTTGTGTCTTTCTTCTGTTTACTATGAACATGCATGAGCGAGAACAAAACGTGATTATCTGTTTCGGTGGTTCCCTTGGAGACTAGATGTTCATGTTCTAGATTTGCAGAAATCACCTTCTACTCTGGAAGGGTTAGGAGTGCAGGTGAGGCACTATGAGCTAGTCAGATTTGGGTCTAGAGATACTGCCATGGTAGAGAGACTCAGTGCCTATTCTGGCATCTTATTCTCCCAAGGAACAGATCTGTTTCCAAACAGAATCCCTGTAACAGCTTGAAATGCGAAGTGTCAGTTCTAAAGAGCAGTGTAGCTGCAATGTGGAGATTCCATGTAATCGTCAAGACTGCCATCAAAGAGATATGCAAGGAACTTGTGCCGGGCTGAGCATCACATAGTGGCGGCTCCAAAGGCAATGCATCAGTCCCAGATGAGGGTGACTGCAGTGGTGCGTGTCTGTTGCGGTGGGTCCAGTCAATGCAACAGCGGCTATGCATCTGTTCCGCTCAATGATGCGCCGCTCAGCTGAGGAGATGCATCCATTCAGCTCGAGATGTGTTAGAAGAGGATGCATTAGGTCTGCTGGAGATGCATCTTAGGCCCACTTCCAAAGGTCCAGGACTAGGGTGGCACTACTTGGCAGAGCAGACTCACAAATGGTTAGGTGCACAAGCAGGTTGGTCAGAAGTCTTTTATGTCCCTGAAACTTCATATTAGGAGGCCAGCCAGCTAGCCCTTGGAGTTACTCTGGGTTCATGCGATGCAGGTCCAGTCCTTCTCACTCAGGCAGAAGGTAGATCATAAAGTCTGCACAGCAAAGCAGGAGTCCAACAAAGCAGCATTCCAGCAGGGCTGCAGTCCTTTCAGAAGCACAACAGTCATTCTTCCTGGCAGAGTTGTCACAGGTCCAGAAGTACACTAAAGTGGTGGTGTCAGAGGTCCAGTACATACACCCAGTTGTAACTTTGAAATGGGGGAGACTTTAAAGACATGCCTTTGAAGTGCACTTAGGTCCTTTTTTCCTGCCCTGGCTCCTGACTCACTACAATGGGGATGCATCCCTTTGTGTAGGGACAAGACACAGCCTATTCAAGTGTAAGGGAGGCTGGTTCCAACTCCTCCCTCCCATCTTACCAGGATGGCCCATCAGTTCATACTTAAGTTCCTATTGTATGTGGCTTTCTGGGTGGAACACACATAGCACAAATGTCATGTACACCAGACAAGTGATCAGAGACAGCAAATGGGCAGCAAATGGCTAAAGTAAGAAAATGACAACTTTCTAAAAGTCAACTATACACAAAATTACCAACTACAAATTTAATTTTTGCCTCAAAATTGAGCAGAACAAACTAATATCAATTAAGTTTGTTAGGTACCATTTATTCATACCTTTTTATTTTGTTATTTTTAGTTATTTTGATTTTCATCAATATCTAAGAAAAACACTGTACACTGTAACACACAAATACAATACAAGTCAACACACATACAATACAATTCCACAATCCATATAAATACAATATACAATTTGTGTCCAATTTTCATCAGCAAACATCAATTATGTGAGGTGTTATTTAATGACACCAACAACAGGGCTACATCACGTTGCACTGAATATTCCATCAACAACAAACTAATGTGGAGAAAGAAATTTTAAAAAAAGAGGTTTCAAAGGACCACAAATAAATTCATTGGTCTACTGGACATTCAAGGTCAGTCTCTTTAAATATGCCGGCGCGTTTCGAACCCTAAGACATCAGTCTTCGGGTTCTCTTCAGGGCTCTGTCTTTTGTGTTTGTCTGTGAAATATACATAAAAAACAGCTTTGTTTTAGTTCCCTATCCTTCCTAGTAGTTCTCCCTTGATTTGTTTATTGACGCTTACATTTATATGTTCTCCAGCTTTTTGCCGGTCCACAGGGTCACTTAGTGTTTAGTCATTATTCTAAAATGCTACCTACAATACAAGTGGGAAATATCATCACTATTTGTAGGGGATATTAGCCAAGTAACTGAAATGTTGAAGCCCCTCTTAGACATACCTGCACATGTCATCAGTTTAATGTAGACACTTCTTTCTATTTTATTCTTTCAGGCTCACACTTTGGTCGTTGTCGATTTGTGGCCGACAATCCTGCAAGCCACAAGAAATATTTTCAGTCTCTTATCGCCATTATGTCCCTCTCGCATTCACGCGAAAAAAGGCATTAATGTTTAATCTGTGTACGTGTTTGGCGCAGTGTACTTCGCGCTCTTCATCTAGTTTTAAAACCAGTTTCCGCAGCTTCCTCCATGTGGGGCCATTGTATTTTTCAATCCCTATACGCAAACAAGGGTTTTTTTAGTCGCAAGTCTAATATTTAGATTTATAAGTTCTCTACTCGGTTCGTTCTTCTTACCTGTTCATTCGGCAGACCGGGGACCACGGATTCAGTCTCTGGGTGGGGCGGCCATCTTTTAGTGTATATTTATGTGATTTCGACAATGTCTTAGAATTAGTGTAGAACGTGGCGGCCATCTTAGAATGTGTACCGCCGTATATACTTTTATGTTTTAATACGGAAGGATGCACTCATAGCACCAGAAGGGACAGTTTGAGTTCATCAGTTTTTATAGTCTTGATATTTCAGACAGAGCATTAAGCCCAGTCAATGCGCTGTCGAACTTCAAGATTAAATACGCTTCCTTCTTTAATAGT
Source organism: Lissotriton helveticus (assembly GCF_964261635.1). Classification (NCBI taxonomy): domain Eukaryota; kingdom Metazoa; phylum Chordata; class Amphibia; order Caudata; family Salamandridae; genus Lissotriton; species Lissotriton helveticus. The sequence continues at coordinate 524,657,689 of NC_136063.1, read as the reverse complement.
GTTTTTTCTACATCAGCAGGACTTTGTTGTTGGTTGATAGTAAACAATACTGACCATCTAAAGTCATTTTCTCCATGTTGTTTCTCAATGAAATGGTCGACCATCGGTGCAGATAAGACTTTATTCTTAATGCGTGATCGATGCTGGGTTATTCGTGTGTCTACTTGCTGATTGGTTTTACCAATATAGATTTTTGGACACGGGCAACAGATTATGTATACAACATTGCATGTTCGACAATTTGAAAAACCGACATGTTTCCATTTTACAATATTGTGTTGAAACTCTTTGCCCTCAATCGTTCTTGCACAGGACACACAGTTTCCACACTTGTGGTGCCCTTCAATGGGTTTCATGCCCCATCGTGACAATAAGTCACTTTTTGGTTTGGGCAAGGCTATATCGGCACGCACAACTTGTTGGCCGATGTTCCTATTTTTCTTGTACGCGAAAAGAGGACGGGGAAAAGGGCATTCCAAATTTTCTAGGAGATGCCAGTTTCTTAATACCATCTGTCTAAGTTTATGGGTATCTGGGCCAAAAGTGGTCACACAGACCAGTCGGTCCAGTCCCTGCTTTTCTTTTTTCTCCAATAGACACTCTCGGGCGTGAAGCGCGACCTCTTATAAGAGTGTTTGAGCAGTTTTTGGGGGTATCCTCTGTGTTTCATTTCTCCACAGAACATCTGTGCATGCTGTTCAAAATCGGCTATTTCCGTACAGTTTCTCCTTATTCGGAGTAGTTGGCCATATGGCAAGTTAGCCTTTAGATTCCTTGGGTGTGCGCTCCGATGATGTAATATTGTATTCCTGTCAGTCTTTTTCTTATATAGGGAAGATTTTAAAAACCCGTCTGTACATGTGATTTCAACATCCAAAAATGTCATTTTGGTACAGCTAGATTCAATGGAGAATTTAATGTCTTGATGTTTTGCATTTAACCACATGTGGAACTCCATAAATTCGGTGTGGCTCCCCTGCCACAGGAGCCACACCTCATCGATGTACCGGTACCACGGTTTTATGTGTCCTTTATATGGGTTATTGTTATCAACAAATCTTCTTTCGTACTCTGCCATATACAACACTGCCATCTCTGGGGCATAAGGGCATCCCATCGCTGTACCCTTTGTTTGCATAAAGAACTGATCATTGAATCAGAAATAATTCCTTTTCAGGGCCACTTCCGCTAACTTCAGGATAAATGTTGTGGGGACCCTATGTGGTCTCTCTCGAGCTTCTAGGTAAAGCTCCATGACCTCTAATGCTTCGTCCTGAGGTATCTGGGTATACAAGGACGTCACGTCCATTGTTACCATTAATTGGGAGTCAGGGTCAAACTCAGTTTTCTCGACTTTCACTAAAAAGTGGTGTCTCTTAGATATGATTTTACTGTACTGATAAAGGGTTTTAGAAAAAAGTCCACATATTTTGCAATCGGCTCCAAGCAAGAGTCACACCCAGAGACGATGGGCCGTCCTGGGGGATCTCTTAACTTTTTGTGAATTTTTGGGAGGAAATATAAAATCGGAGTTCTCGGGAATTTTTTAACTAAGTACTCACTTTCTTTGGGGCCCACAAACCCATCTTCTCTCCCTAGCCTGATGATATCAGCAATTGTCCCTTGTATTTCTTTCACAGGATCTTCCTGTAGCTCCCTGTACCAAGCCTGATTTTCTACTTGTGAAAGTGCCTCAGCTATATATTTGTCCCTAGGCCAGAGGACTACCGCACCGCCTTTATCGGCCTGTTTTACCACAATTGTGGAATCATCTTTGAGATTTTTTAGCGCGGCTCTTTGGCCTTTACTGATATTTTGTTGGATATATTTTTTGCTCTTTTCTAGTTTGTTTATTGATGACAGCATTATTTGTTCGAAGGCGTACACCTGTTTGGGAATGTTCTGGCTTGGTACAAAGCTTGATCTATTTCGTAGACCCGTTGTCTCATTTTCTGGGCTCGTGATTGATTAGAAAAGAAGACCTTTAGTCTTATCTTTCGACAAAACTCAATCATTCCTAGTTTAGTTTTTGTGAAGTTGGTATGTTGGCTGGGGACAAATTTGAGTCCAAGATTTAATACAGACTCCATCTTTCGTCAATATCTTGGGGGATAAGTTTACTACAGTGGTTGGGCTCCCTACGATTTATAGTAGTTCCTTCTTGTTTGCATCTCCCATGGTGTCTTGAACCTTGCTTTTTGTTGTGGGCCTTTCTCTAAAAAAGAGACCTGTTTTTTGTTGCTGTTACCTCGTGTGTCTGATCCAGATGAATCGGACGATGAGGTCTCGGAGAAAGTTTTAAATCTGTACCGAGATCTACCCTGGTAATTATACAGGGCCCCTCTGGAGTCTGGCTGCGTATAATATTCGTCTTGTAGGAAAGGATATGCCTTTTCAAGTGTGAACGACTTAGAGTCCCTTTCATATTGTGCAGTCTTATTATTGATGGTAATATCTTTAAATGATAAAATGTCTTTCTCTATTTTCTCTAAGAGAGCTTTAGCATCTGGGACTACCTCGCTGTTCTTAATAGCTTGGGTTAGGTCCTCTATTTCTTGAAATTCTTTTACACAGAGTCTTTGTGCTGTTTCTATTGTGTGTACCATTAAATCACGGCTACACTTTGTATTTATACAGCTAAATCCTTTTCTATACTCTACGTCCTCTGTGAATATCACTGGGGTATTTTTGACTTGGAGCCCCCAAGGGATCGTACCTCCTACTAGGGGCTTTAGGAGGAAGCGCCCATGGAGCTCAGTTCTAATATGTTTCTTGCTCAATCCAATCAGTTTATCTGACTCGTTTTGCTGTTGAGCAGAGGTGCTTAGTGCGACATTTGCAAATGGGGAAGAAGCTATTAGGTTTTGTATATGGCTCTCAGTGAACGATAGAGTGTCTTTCTCAGCCATTCCTAGGAAGGACTCACAGCCCCCCCACGTAATCGATTCAATCGATTAGCAAAACTCGACTAAGTTGGGTGCCCTTAGAACTCTCACGGGTATTCACCCGCTCAAGACTTTGTTAAATTAAGGAGTTAGGTCCTGGGACATGCAGTTGGTTGGACCTTCAAAATCTCAACTATACACAAAATTACCAACTACACATTTCTTTTTTGCCTCAAAATTGAGCAGAACAAACTAATATCAATTAAGTTTGTTAGGTACCATTTATTCATACCTTTTTATTTTGTTATTTTTAGTTATTTTGAGTGATGTAGCCCTGTTGTTGGTGTCATTAAATAACACCTCACATAATTGATGTTTGCTGATGAAAATTGGACACAAATTGTATATTGTATTTATATGGATTGTGGAAATGTATTGTATGTATGTTGGGTTGTATTGTATTTGTGTGTTAAAGTGTACACTGTTTTTCTTAGATATTGATGAGAATCAAAATAACTAAAAATAGAGGGAGAGAAGATGGGTTTGTGGGCCCCAAAGAAAGTGAGTACTTAGTTAAAAAATTCCCGAGAACTCCGATTTTATATTTCCTCCCAAAAATTCACAAAAAGTTAAGAGATCCCCAGGACGGCCCATCATCTCTGGGTATGACTCTTGCTTGGAGCCGATTGCAAAATATGTGGACTTTTTTCTAAAACCCTTTATCAGTACAGTAAAATCATATCTAAGAGACACCACCGACTTTTTAGTGAAAGTCGAGAAAACTGAGTTTGACCCTGACTCCCAATTAATGGTAACAATGGACGTGACGCCCTTGTATACCCAGATACCTCAGGACGAAGCATTAGAGGTCATGGAGCTTTACCTTGAAGCTCAAGAGAGACCACATAGGGTCCCCACAACATTTATCCTGAAGTAAGCGGAAGTGGCCCTGAAAAGGAATTACTTCAGATTCAATGATCAGTTCTTTATGCAAACAAAGGGTACAGCGATGGGATGCCCTTATGCCCCAGAGATGGCAGTGTTGTATATGGCAGAGTACGAAAGAAGATTTGTTGATAACAATAACCCATATAAAGGACACATAAAACAGTGGTACCGGTACATCGATGACGTGTGGCTCCTGTGGCAGGGGAGCCACACCAAATTGATGGAGTTCCACATGTGGTTAAATGCAAAACATCAAGACATTTAATTCTCCATTGAATCTAGCTGTACCAAAATGACATTTTTGGATGTTAAAATCACATGTACAGACAGGTTTTTAAAATCTTCCCTATATAAGAAAAAGACTGACAGGAATACAATATTACATCATCGGAGCGCACACCCAAGGAATCTAAAGGCTAACTTGCCATATGGCCAACTACTCCGAATAAGGAGAAACTGTACGGAAATAGCCAATTTTGAACAGCATGCACAGATGTTCTGTGGAGAAATAAAACACGGAGGATACCCCCAAAAACTGCTCAAACACTCTTATAAGAAGGCATGCTTCACGCCCCGAGAGTGTCTATTGGAGAAAAAAGAAAAGCAGGGACTGGACCGACTGGTCTGTGTGACCACTTTTGGCCCAGATACCCATAAACTTAGACAGATGGTTTTAAGAAACTGGCATCTCCTAGAAAATTTGGAATGCCCTTTTCCCCGTCCTCTTTTCGCGTACAAGAAAAATAGGAACATCAGCCAACAAGTTGTGCGTGCCGATATAGCCTTGCCCAAACCAAAAAGTGACTTATTGTCACGATGGGGCATGAAACCCATTGAAGGGCACCACAAGTGTGGAAACTGTGTGTCCGGTGCAAGCACGATTGAGGGCAAAAAGTTCCAACACAATAATGTAAAATGGAAACATGTTGGTTTTTCAAATTGTCGAACACGCAATGTCGTACACATAATCAGTTGCCCATGTCCAAAAATCTACAATGGTAAAACCAATCAGCAAGTAAACACACGAATAACCCAGCATCGATCACGCATTAAGAATAAAGTCTTATCTGCACCGATGGTCGACCATTTCATTGAGAAACAACATGGAGAAAATGACTTTAGATGGTCAGTATTGTTTAATATCAACCAACAACAAAGTCCTGCTGATGTAGAAAAAACACTATTAAAGAAGGAAGCGTATTTAATCTTGAAGTTCGACAGCGCATTGACTGGGCTTAATGCTCTGTCTGAAATATCAAGACTATAAAAACTGATGAACGCAAACTGTCCCTTCTGGTGCTATGAGTGCATCCTTCCGTATTAAAACATAAAAGTATATACGGCGGAACACATTCTAAGATGGCCGCCACGTTCTACACTAATTCTAAGACATTGTCGAAATCACATAAATATACACTAAAAGATGGCCGCCCCACCCAGAGACTGAATCAGTGATCCCCGGTCTGCCGAATGAACAGGTAAGAAGAACGAACCGAGTAGAGAACTTATAAATCTAAATATTAGACTCGCGACTAAAAAAAACCTTGTTTGCGTATAGGGATTGAAAAATACAATAGCCCCACGTGGAGGAAGCTGCGGAAACTGGTTTTAAAACTAGATGAAGAGCGCGAAGTACACAGCACCAAACACGTACACAAATTAAACAGGTATGCCTTTTTCGCGTGAATGCGAGAGGGACATAATGGCGATAAGAGACTGAAAATATTTCTTGTGGCTTGAAGGATTGTACGGCCACAAATCGACAACGACCAAAATGTGAGCCTGAAAGAATGAAATAGAAAGAAGTGTCTACATTAAACCGATGACACGTGCAGGTATGTCTAAGAGGGGCTTAAACATTTCGGTTACTTGGCTAATCGCCCCTACAAAAAGTGATGATATTTCCCACTTGTATTGTAGGTAGCATTTTAGAAGAATGACTAAACACTAAGTGACCCTGTGGACCGGCAAAAAGCTGGAGAACAGGTAATTTTAAGTGTCAATAAACAAATCAAGGGAGAACTAATAGGAAGGATAGAGAACTAAAACGATGCTGAGCTGTTTTTTATGTATATTTCACAGACAAACACAAAAGACAGAGCCCTGAAGAGAACCTGAAATCTGATGTCTTAGGGTTCAAAACGCATCGGCATATTTAAAGAGACTGACCTTGAATGTCCAGTAGACCAATGAATTTATTTGTGGTCCTTTGAAACCTCTTTTTTTCGAATTTCTTTCTCCACATTAGTTTGTTGTTGATGGAATATTCAGTGCAACGTGATGTAGCCCTGTTGTTGGTGTCATTAAATAACACCTCACATAATTGATGTTTGCTGATGAAAATTGGACACAAATTGTATATTGTATTTATATGGATTGTGGAATTGTATTGTATGTATGTTGACTTGTATTGTATTTGTGTGTTAAAGTGTACAGTGTTTTTCTTAGATATTGATGAAAATCAAAATAACTAAAAATAACAAAATAAAAAGGTATGAATAAATGGTACCTAACAAACTTAATTGATATTAGTTTGTTCTGCTCAATTTTCAGGCAAAAAAGCAATGTGTAGTTGTTAATTTTGTGTATAGTTGAGATTTTGAAGGTCCAACCAACTGCATGTCCCAGGACCTAACTCCTTAATTTAACAAAAACTTTCTAAAAGTGGCATTTGCAGATTTGCAATTTAAAATCCGACTTCACCAGGAGCTTGGATCTCAAATTGTGATTCAATAGACAGCACACTCGAAAAGTATATCTCTTCAAATTTGTAAGTTTCTCTTCTAAAATGTAATAAGGTAATCCCAATGTTCTCCTATGGGAGAGATAGGCCTTGCAGTAGTGAAAAACAACTTTGGGGAATTTTCACTACCAGGACATGTAAACCTTAAAAGTGCATGTCCTTCTTTTTAAATACATTGCACTATGCCCTCTGGGTTGTCCAGGTTTTACCTTGGGGTGACATATATGTTTAAAAAGGGAAGGTTTCGGCCTTTAAAAAGGTTTATTTTGCCAGGTCACCATGGCAGCGTTAAACTGCACACACAGGCCCTGCAATGGCGGGCCTGAGACATGGTTAAAGGCTACTTATGTTGGTGGCGCAAACAAGTGCTACAAGCACACTAGTAGCATTTAATTTACAAACCGTAAAAGTTTGTAAAGTGGAAGCACCACTTTACAAGGGTCCTATAAGTAAATTAAATTGGCAATTGGTGATGTACAGATGTTACCATGTTTAAGGGAGAGAGCACACGGACGTTAGCCCTGGCTAGCAGTGACATTTTGCACAGTCTTCATACCAGCAATAACAAGATCAGAAAAAGTAGAGGAGGAAGGCAAAAAGTTTGGGTAAAGTCACCCTACGGCAGTCAAGTATAACATGCAGAAACACCCATCTTTCGAATGTGAAAATTGTGACAATTGAAGAGAGGATGACTCTACAAGTACCAGCTAGACTCTTCTTTATAGTTATGACCATTACAAAACATTTCCATAGATGTGCTGTTGGCATTTGGGTATCAATCAGGAGTTGATCGATGACACTGTTGAAGGACATGGCCAGCAAGAATTACAGAAATCTAGCCAAATCAGCAGTGGAGAGGGAGCTACATGTTTTCTGAACAGTGGTATCACTAGAGCGATCTTCTGTGTGGGCGCATTATCATTGATCTCGCCAATTTTTCCTTTTAAGAAAGAAACAATCATAACATCATGTTTATTGCACTAAATGTCTTCAGCTGATGGGTGTTGATGAGACAACATGCAAAACATTCCTGAATCCCATATTCAAAATCTCATGATCTGACATATCGGAAAGTCAATTTCATCTAACTGCGTCATCAACAATATTACTTCTAATATCACCTCTAATTCACCAATGGCATCACTTATGTCATCAATAAAATATTTTACACGCAGTAATCTACTTTATTAGCTAACAAGTGTTGCCAAAGTAGACATTTAAAAACGTTAAATGTTTCAGTCTTCCCCATTCGTGGCCATTGCTATTTTCAGGTTATTTTGAGGTCATTGTTGCCTGCATAGTGTGTTTTGGTGACAGGTATAGATTAACTTTTTAGTCCTCTCCGCTGTTTCTGGCAGTTCTCCTAGGTTGATTGTAAGAATCCAGTAGAAGCTTGTATTTAAGTTGTTTATTGACAGCACAGCATCAGGTACAGGTACAGCAATATCCAAGCAGTAACTGACAGAGAAGGGTGTAATACTACATTAGCAAAGCTCTGTTCAGAACACAGAATGCAAGGCAAGACCTGCGCAGCGCATGCAGTTAAAGAAGCAGTGCAGAATATAACACATCTCCCTCTTTAAATAAAAGACAAACAAAGGAAAATGCATTAAACAAAATCCTGAAGAGAATTGGGTCTCCTTCTGATACGCGAATCATCTTTGACCCTGGAAGCCACAGAATCAGGGACAGAGGAAAAACTAGAATCAACATTTAAGTTGTCATCCTGAACATTTTGCAAAGGACATTTAGCAACCTTTCTAATATTCCAGACTTTTCCATCTTGGGTGATGACTGAATTACTAAAAACCCTTTTAACCTGAATGGGTCTGCCAAATTTACTCAAACCCTTACTAACCATGAAAGGTTTCTGAACCCTGACCCAATCACCCACACACAAACCATGCTCTTTAGTCCTCCATCTACGATTGTACCACTCAGCTGATTTGGTTTGTTTGTTAACCACTTTATCTGCAAGCTTCTGAATATCAACAACATCTTCACCCACAAACTTGCATTTCTCCTTAAGCCACCAAGGGCAAACGGATGAAGCAGGATCCCTGCCCTTAAGCAATTTAAAGGGACTCACTTCTGTAGTGGTATGAGGAGTAATGCGATACATCCACAATTTTTCTCTTAACACATTCAACCAGTTACCCTTTTCCTTAATGGCATCAGCCACAAAACCCTTTAACACACGATTGAAGCGCTCAACCTGTCCATTCTCATGTGGTTCATATAAGGAAGTGCGAATATGTTTAATATTGCAAGAACGCAAGAAAGATTGCATCTCGGATGAAACTAACTGCACACCATTATCAGACACCAGAACAGCAGGACTCCCTTCCCTCGCAAAAACTTCTTGGAAGAATGAAATGACCACCTCAGAAGTAACCTTAGCAACAAATCTTACCTCTGGCCATTTAGAATGATAATCTATAATAACTAATGCAAAACGTGAGGTCTCCGGAAGAATGTGGAAAGGGCCTGAGATATCAAAGGCTAATTTGCTCCACGGCAAAACGGGCCACTCAACAGATTTAAGGGGTGGAACGTGCAACTTTAACATTTTGTCCTTAGCACAACAGTCAGAACACTCCCTAACAGTCCGGTCAATGACACGGTCCATCCCTGGCCAAAAAAATTTAGCCTGATCAAACGCTTCATGGCAGAAATCCCAGGATGCGCTTTATGTGCCAACTTTAGAATAAGCTCCTGAACACCACAAGGTGGAATACATTTGTCAGATTTGAACACAAAATCACCTTCAAAATGTAACTCATCAGCAACATTGTAAAATGGAAGTAAATCATCCCTGACATTAGTTTTGTTTGGCCAACCCTCCAACACGAACTTTTCCAGCAACACAAACCTCTCATCCTTAACTTGACACTCCAACCAAAACTGTTCAGATATGTCCTGATATTGAGGAGAAACAACATCAGCTAAACATAATACAAAATCTAATTCTCTCAAAGCATTGACCTTGTCATCTTTACTATCACACGGAAGGCGTGACAGACAGTCAGCTGTAACATTTTTTTTTCCAGGAATGTACTCAACTGTAAAATTATACTCCTGCAACCTGGAAGTTAAACGCGCAATCCTAGCCGTAGCGTTCCAACCACCACCAACTGATAAAATATTTACAAGAGGCTTATGGTCTGTTCTGAGAACGAATTTGCTCCCCCAAATATAAATTCTGAAGTGTTCTATAGCCCAAACACACGACAACAGTTCCCGCTCTATGACTGCATACCTTCGTTCTGTTTCACTCAAGGTCCTCGAAGAAAATGCCACATTCCATTCAAGCACACCATCAGACTGAGATAGCACACACCCTAAGCCATACAAACTCGCATCTGTTGTGATAATACATTTCCTACCCATCCTAAAAGGTTTCAGAGTGGGCGAATTAACAATTTCATTTTTGATGTCAACAAAAGCTTTTTCCTGTTCAGAACCCCAAAGAAATTCATTGTTTCGTCTTAGCAATTTTCTCAACGGCTCCATCTTTGTGGCAAAGTTGACCACGAATTTACTATAATACTCACACATGCCAGAAAAAGAAAGGAGTTGTTCTTTGTTGGCTGGAGAAGGAGCTTTGAGAATAGCCTCAACATTAGATCTTTTGGGAACCAAACCTTCCCCTGACAATGTGTGTCCCAAATATTCAACTGATTTTTTGAACATATTGCACTTGTGTGCTTTAAGAGTGAGACCACAATCCTCCAGTCTACTACATACCACATCCAAATGTGAAATATGCTCTTCATCATTCTTAGAAAATATTAAAATGTCATCTTGAAAGCATTTTACAAACATATCAAGGTCCTTAAAAATATGGAACATTACACGTTGAAAAACTGAGGCTGCGGATGCCAATCCGAATGGCATCCTTTTGTATTGAAATAAGCCCATAGGTGTGATGAATGCTGTGTATTTCCTTGAATCTTCAGTCAACTCAATTTGATGGTACGCAGACCTAAGGTCAAAAGTGGAAAAGATTTGCGCATCATCAAACAGGGAAACAAGCTCATTAATATTAGGCAGGGGATGGCAATCAATAATGATGTTAGAATTGAGAGCCCTTAAATCAACACAGACTCTTAAAGACTGGTCAGGTTTCCGCACTAAAACAATAGGCGAAACCCATTCTGCAGATTCAATAGGCTCAATGATATTATCTTTAAGTAAATCATCAAGCATTTTCTTCAACTCATCCCTGATATTTAATGGGACCCCTCTTAACTTTTGTTTGACGGGAATAGCACCTTCCTTCAATTTTATCTGATGTGTGAAATTTTTTAACTTACCTAACTGATCACTGAAAACTTTATTAAACTTTTTGCTCCAATACGAAATGTCACTTCTCTCCCCCACACTAGGGCAAATGGAACCGATCATTTCTTGATCACTGCACATAGAAATAGGATCTTTTTCCCGTGGATTTAGTTTAATGCCAAGCTCCCATTGGTCTTGCCAACCTAACACATTTATACCCTTCACAGCAATGTATAATTTAATTTGAGCCACTCTTCCTCTGAAAGTTAACGGAACATTAAGAAAACCTTCAATATCAATCAAGTATTCACTAAAACCTTCTGCTAAAATGTCTGATTGTTGTAAACTGATTAAATCACAAACACTGCTTAACTTTTCATTGTAGTAGTCTCTAGTAATGATGGTCCACGGAGAGCCAGAATCCACCATAAGTTCAATAGCAATTGAGAAAACATGAAAAATGCACTTAGGAGATTTCTTTCTTGTGACCAAAGCACATCCACTTTGAATAATTGAAACAACAACACCCCTCTCAGGAACTTGTTTTGTCTCCTCCACCTCATTAATAGAAGAAATTTTTGTGGGCGTAATGATGTTGGAAGGCAGACGTGATGGTGGACCTGTACGCCACTGTGCATTGTAACGTCTTTCCCTACAAACACTGCTAAAATGTCCCACTCTACCACAAACATTACATGTTTTGTTCATGGCAGGGCAACCTTGAAATGACGCAATATGAGATCTGCTACCACATCTAAAACATGACAATGCATTATTTGCAACATCAGATCTCCTATTGTTAGTGTTAACAGTATTCTTATACCTTGGTTGGGTAGACATGGCGTTTTTTTCATTCCATTTAGCTCTAACAACACATACTTCTTCTTCAGTGATGGTTTTACTAGGATTAGAACTCTGTTTATCCACAATGCCCATCCATTTTTCAGACATTTCTGTTGATTTAGCAATGGCAATAGTTTCTTCTAAATTGGGATCACCAATACACCATAATTTATCTTGAACTTTTTTGTTTTTAACATGCACGATGATTTGATCGCGGATCATTTCATCTGTCATTGCACCGAAATTGCAGTGCAATGTTAAAGATCTTAAGGCAGTGAGAAAGTCATCAAATGACTCTTCTTGTTTTTGAGCCCTAGTATAGAACTTAATGCGATTCAAAGCAATATTGGCTGTAGGCTTAAATCTTTTTTCCAACCTACTGAGAGCTTCTGTATATACATTTAAAGAATCACCACTACCTGAGGCAACAGTAATTTGGGGTAAAGTCCTAAAAACTTCTTGGCCTTCCGAGCCAAGGCAATGTAATAGGATACTTTTTTTCCTTTCAGAACCCATGCGTTCCCCATCAATAGCCCTCATGTAATTAAAGAACTCCTCCTTCCATCTAGACCAAGGCATAGGAGGGTCACCTTTCACCTGTAAAAACTTAGCTTGGGGATCAAACTGCATTTCAAGGGGAAATGCACTATTTACTGTATAAACACTTAAACAGTTTAGAAGTGAGAAAGAAAGGAATACAAATGTCACTCCTTTGTACCACAGCCAGTGAAGAAATTAAGTTGGAATGTAACTAGAAAACGTTCTTACAATGCATTCAGTTATAAAAGTGAAAAATAAAACACTTCTATATAAAATAAAACCAATTAAAACATTCAGCATGACATATTAGAACCCTCATGGTGTAATAATACTTTTAAGACGATGTTAATTTCGTAAAGAATGTGAATTGAGGACTGAACTCGAGTCTTTGAGTACGCTGAGAAATTGTACTTGTTCCAAAATTATCAAAACGCTGAATAAAAACAATATTGAAATGTACACTGCGCCTTCAAACGCGCTGAAGAAAAACTAATATTGAAACGTACACTGCGCCTTCAAAACTCGAAGAAACTCCTTCCCTTGTGGCCGCCGATGAAAATCTCCCGTATAATGGTTGCTTGGAGACACCTGTAACAAAATGGTGGCACGCAACGTAGATCACGTCAAACGCGATGATGGAAATGCGTCCAAGCGCGATGACGCCTACGTATAATCCAGGCACAAAGACACGTACTTGGAATCCAGGCTTCCAGCTGATGCGCGAACGTGTGGAAGACTACACGATGTGACAGAGTGTTTCAGGCAGCGTTCGGGAGGCAGAAGGTAGGAGGCAGATAGATTCCAGGCCACGCGTTGCTTAGAAACAGGAACAGCTGAGGCACAGTGATGCTTCCAAGGCAACGGATGAGGCGCTGTGACGTATCCGAAGGCAGCCAGATGCTCGAGGAAATGCAACCGACAAACTTGAACGATGCAAGTGCCCAAAATACCCAAAAGTCGCCTCGAAAACTCCGAAATTCGGGAGTTTAGTAGGAAATAATTTCAAATCGAATTGACAATAATCCAGGTTTGGAGTTAGTAATCTAAAACGTACCAAAACATTGAGAAATCCGCAATTCCCATAAAAGAATCCAAAAACTCCGCTCCTGTGCTGTAGATGGCTGGAGTAGCTTTATCCTTGTCGCCAATTTTTTAAGAATCCAGTAGAAGCTTGTATTTAAGTTGTTTATTGACAGCACAGCATCAGGTACAGGTACAGCAATATCCAAGCAGTAACTGACAGAGAAGGGTGGAATACTACATTAGCAAAGCTCTGTTCAGAACACAGAATGCAAGGCAAGACCTGCGCAGCGCATGCAGTTAAAGAAGCAGTGCAGAATATAACATTGATGCACTCTGGATTTTATTTAATCAATTACAATAGTTGAAACTTGTGTTTCTTGTGGAATATGGGTATGCAGGTGTCTCAAGTGTCTGGGTAAGTGAGGCTACATAGGACAAAGTGTTTCTCAGTCTTTACTTCTCCCAAGTCACTCTGATGGAAAATTCTATCCTCTCTAAGGTGTGTGGATTGATGTGTATTGGCAATTCTACTTTTTCAATCCTACATTCACTCAGTCTGTATGTGGAAAGTGTTTGTTTTTTCACCAATGTGAGGTATCTAGCAGAATAGAGTTTCATTCTCGTGACTGGTAGCATTGTAGGTTGTTGTGTTGTCACAGGTGAACACCCAAATGTTGCTTGGTGCTTTCTGTAGACGTGGTCTAGATACAAAAGAGATATTCCTCCTCCAGCTGATGGCTGATCTCCTTTCTTAGAGTTCTGTTAGAGCTGCATGAGACCAAGATATGGATGTGAAAAAATGGTCTGGGGATATCTAGTAGATTTGGCGGTTTGGTCTTTTAGTGCCTGGTTGGTTAAGTAGCACCAGTATTTATTGATGTGATTTTGGATATTGATCTACAAAGATGTTATCCCTAGGATCCACTGCTTGGTCACTTTCTGTGCACACAGATAGTCTGTTTTCAGAATTTTTGTTGTAGGAATTCTGTCCAGCATATGACTCATCCTGGGGAGTGTTTTTGCTTTTCGGTCCCAATATTCTCTTCTATAAAGCACGATTAGTGGAATGTTGCTATCAAAGAGTTTTAGCACACATGGGTCAGGAGAGTTGAAGTGCTAGTAGTTTCTTGATGGAGTAGAAAGAATGCATGTTTTTTTTCAACTTTGTTTACAGACAATTTAAAATATCTGATCCACATTTGTGTATAATCTGCGTTGTTTTCAAATTCTGCACCATTAAAAAGAATTGGAATATTTTCTGTCGTTTTTTCACTTTTTCTGATAATTATAATTGCGGTATTTTTTAAGTATACCTTGCGGGTCGGTGTTCTGAAGTGCTCCTCAAGAAATGAATACCTTCATTTGAGAATGCTCGGATGACCAGGTCATCTTCAAGCAACAGACCCTGTATTTCTGGATCAGTCCGCATCAGACCAAAGATCCCTCTAGCAATTCTGGCATGTCGTTATTGCTCATATTCAACAGGGTTGGGCTTAGTTTGTGTCCTTTCAGTGGCTTCCGATTACTGTATGAAAGCAGCAGCTTTGCTTTCGTTTGCCCTCAACTGATACATGATCAAATAGTAAATAGATTTTAATATGCCATATTTTTCCCCTATATTCGAGAAGATCGTTAATCGTGAGCGCCAGAATAAATCAAATCCTTTTGTAATTCAATAAATCAAGAGAATATTTCCCCATTTTTGTTTTTTAGATGTTTCTTGATGCGAATCGGGAAAGTGAAGATACGTTCTGTAGTTCTGTTTTTCAGTAAAAAAAACATCCGGCCCCTTGTGCTGTGACCGATCTTCAAGTACCGCTGAAGACTCTAAGAATCATTTTGTGAATGGCTCCTATAAGGCCAGCATCTAGAGTGAGTAAGGAATATGTTCTGCATTCAAAAATACAGCAAGGCCAGGAGAAAGCAAAGGAAGAAAAAAAACACGCTTCTAACAGACACTTTTATATATATAAAAAATATTAAAACAACACAATTGCTGAGATAAAGAAACATATTAATTTGAAATAAAAAATAAGGAGAGTCTGGGCTCTTTAAATATGTCAGTATTAACCCATTTTTGTATTCAAAACCTTTTAAAGATGTGGATTCTAAAAGTTAGTAAAATAGCAATTATTTCACTCTAACCGCTAAATCACAATTAGTAGAAGGCCTCAGGGCCCACACAATGGGTTTGACAGCCGATGCTCTGTTTAAAAGGTAATTAAATGAAGATATATTCAAACAGCCTTACGCGATCTATTCTCGGTTTATCCCGATGTCTCAGCATACAATAGAACATACCTATAATGGGAAGCTTGTCCTCCAGCGTGTAGGAAACATGGGCTGGTTTATCACAGAAAGATATTGATTAGCAAGCTTTGACTCCACAGGACACAGAATCAATAACCTACTTTGACTGTGACTATCATCAAGTAAGTGCAAAGTGGATGTGATACTTGAGTGGAAACACGCGCCATTGTTAATATACAGAGCGAGTGTCTAAGGTTACATCTCAGCGTCAGGGGCACGTCTAACGCGCAGTAAAAGCCACCGCGGTTATCCACACATTCTGGGGTTTGCCTATAATCGGCCAATCACTGGTGCTGCAATTGCCTGGAACAATTAAGTATATTTCCGTGCACCTAACTTGCTGAATGATATAGAAACACTTTTTTTTCCGACAATGGCGGTAATGTCTCGCTGTCTCACAATTATAGTTCGTTCTCTGTCAATACAGCGAAGAGAAACATTATGAGGAGCTGAACATGTTTTAGTCAACGCGGTTCATTTTCTGACCCAAATCCGCACAGCTGCAGCGGATATACGCGTGCATCCAATCACATGCAAAAGAAAGGCAAACATTCAGAGTGCCTTAGAACAGGCTTTTAACATTTCCATTATAGGTGGTAAGCTTCAGAAATAATTTCTGGACTTGCCGAGATGTTCAGCTAATCATCTTTGAAAGCTTCGCCGGCGCTGATTAATTGATTTCACATTTCGCCATTCATCCACCCAGGCTATTCCAGTCAGGAACTGGAATTAAAATGACTAGGGAGAGCAGCTAAAGGTCAGCTGATAAAAACAATGCCAGGGAATTGTTAGATCGAATCCAGCGCTGTGAAGGCCACACTTAATGGTGCAGCATTAATGGCATTGTGCTTTTAAGCAAGGGCTAATGTGCAATTTTAGTTTTTCAAATTACCTAGAAGCAGATTCTTTCTGGACTATTAACTTTTTTTGTATTTAGATCACAACTGCGCAAGGCTTAGCTATATTTTGACAGATGCTGACAACGAGTGTCATGGAATTGTGACACGATTGTCACCTTCAGCGTGTTGGAGCTGAAAAGCTCAAGATGAGTGCTAGGTACTAATTAGAACTGTTATGTTAGGAAAGCAAACACAATGCCGTCTAAAGTTAAATAACGCAGAGCACTCACCACAAATGGCTTCCTTTGTGTGCCGTTTAGTCATTAAACCCGTTCTGCATGCTAATGAAGCACAAACAATTATGGCTTAAGCAACTCCTTTTGAGAAATTACAAAACAGGCGTCAGGTAGAAAGCGCATGACGTGTTGTTTCCACCTCTCACCGTGATGGCTGTTTGCTTGAAAATTCAGGGATACTGTAAAAACCTGACGGTGGGTCGGGGGCAATCGATGTTTGCCCGGCGGTATTGCCTCTGTGACCCTCTAGTTATTTAATCAATGAAGAGGCAGGCGCTGGAGACTGGAAAGCAGGAAACAAGGTTTTTATTCTCTCCGGAGGAGAACACAACGAAACGGACAGAAGGTATCGTTCTGAGGTGCTCTAACTGCATCCCTGAGGCCTGGCCTCTTATACACAAGGTTATGACTTTATTGTACATTACACATTCATGTTAAAGCTTTGATGTATGAAAAAGACATTCCCGGAACTCCCTTTGAGCCCGTTCCCACACACATTTACAGTCGAAGTCCCCACCCTAGTCACAACAGGGGATGAGTATCACGCAGCTGGATATTCCGCCGATTCACGGAATGTGGGGGTTTGATCGGATCTCATGGAGTGGGGGCTTTGATCAACCCGGGGATCCTTTGATGGGGGAAGCTTTCTATTGTACGGGGAGGGGCAAGGGATGGTATCGGCAGAGCTGGGTGTCGGCTTGGGAACGGGGAAGACAAAACGGGCACACGGGGAAAAAGGGGGTTTGCATCTAAGGGCCGGAGATCATGAAAGGGAAGCAGGGAGGTGTCGCGCTGGGAACAGGATGAGGGCCTGGGGCAGAGCAGCGCCGAGGAGGGGTTTATGACTCAAGGCAGGTGCAAGCAGGGGGTGGTCAGCGTGCAGGCTTAGTGAAGGCGAAAGGCTATGTCAGGGGCCAGCGGCATGCAAAAGGGTTCGTTCTGATCGGGGCATCTAACAAAATGGCGGGCGTGCACGACAAAAGTGTGGCATCAGGGGAAAAGGCAAGATGGCGCAGATAATGTTCACCAAAACGTACTAATTTTCAACAGTCCTCCCTTTAACATATTCAAGACATCTTGCTGGTTCATTTTCTACTTGGTTCTATTGTGGTGGGCATGAGAAAGAAAACGGTAGGAACCCTAGATGAAAAGAGTCGTAAACAATACATTTTAACATTTCTAGTTTTAGGAGGTGGGCCTATTTGATAAACTTTGATCAATTTGTCTAGCAGGAAAGTCATAGAAATGCAATACAAAAACGATTCTGTAGCGTGAGCAGCAAGTACCTTTCATACTGGCAGGTGATTACATATATATCAGGTTCGGATTGGAGCATGATCAATACAAGGGCGGCTGGGAGAGAAATCAGGTCTAGTAGAAACGGCGATTGGGGATGTCAAATGTTCTTTGCTGCCTTTCGTTGGCGCTGTTGAGCACCGGCGGTGGAGCTACGAGTCCAGCTCGGTTCTAAGTTCTGCGTTGCAGGGCACGACCCTTTCCTCGCGTTCCTGGTCGGAAAGGTCCCTTTCGCCCTGTGTCCTTTGAGGTGATTGTCAGAAAGTTCAGATGGAAGAAGAGCGTTCAAAAACAGTCCATAGGGTAGGTCAGAGAAAAGGGGGATGGAGCAAGGCCAAATTAGGAACAAACTAGGGGAACGAGAGACTTCAAATAGGCGGGCGTGTGACCGAATTCAGAGAGCGGGGACTTGTCGACAGACACTGGACATCGAGCAGGGGCATCAGGTCGACCCTTTCTTCTCATGTTGTCGAAAACAGTGCCTCGTCCTGCAGCTCTTTTCTGTCGTGGTCTCGCCTTGGCTAATGTCGCAGGTGTTCCTTAGTCTGCAGTCAGGCCTCGTGCTCCCACATCCGGTCCTTCTCTCCTCCAACAGCAGTACCCTTAAACAAGTTTGAAAAAACAGTCTTTAGAGAATTTGCAGATGAAGATAATCAAAAAGTCTATTTCTCTCCCAGCTCCAGGCAAAGGATGAAAATGCCCGTTATATTGGTGTTCACAACTGGCATATGAATGACCGGTGACGGGTCTGTTGGATTTACTATGACTTTCCTTTACAATTATTTATTACAGTCACGACAGTTCATCTGATGGTGACCCACCTTCGTGAGACGAACCTGGCAGAGATATGCTGTTCTCTAGAGTTTTACATTTACAAAGGGTACTGTGAGTCGTCAACATGGTACTACACAGGTATTTTGCTGAGAGATGAACATGGCTAAACATTTCCTTTCTATCGATGCATCCTGCCTTTCAACTACTACGGGGTTCATTTCGATGATTTCTTTACCTTGGACTAGTCTGTTAACCTTGTAAAACATCATTCTGGATCCTACGTAACCTTTTACAGCCCGATTACTTAATTAGGAAGGACAGGGGTTTTATGGGAAACAACCAGGGACATAGGAAACTTGTGGTAAGGGCATAAATCGACCCATCTCTCACAACCGGAAATGAGGGGTAGTTTCATAATTCCAGTTTTTGGGCGGCTGATATAGGGGGGGTAACAGGGGTGATCATTTTCTGGTTTGGGTATTGTGACAATTCGGGCGGGGAGGGTCGCGTATTCTGAGGTCCTTGTTTTATACGATAGGAGCCGTTGACCTGTAGTTCCCTTATTTCGGGCCAGATTAGGGAACCTCTGTCGCCTTACCTGTCCTTTCCCTTACGGCCCAACCTCGGTTCATTGGCTTCTAGCGGAAAAGGAGAGGTAATGACGCGGTCTCAGGGTGATTATATTAAAGACAAGTTTTGGTGCAAAACACTGACGGTATTTGAAGCCAATTAGGTGGTGTGCTAGGGGTGGCAGTCTGCCAATTTCGGGGCTAATCACTCGGAAGAGTGGGAGTAAAAAAATAGAGGGAGAGAGAGAGAGAGAGAGAGAGAGAGAGAGAGAGAGAGAGAGAGAGAGAGAGAGAGAGAGAGAGAGAGAGAGAGAGAGAGAGAGAGAGAGAGAGAGAGAGAGAGAGAGAGAGCGTAACGGCAGGCTAAATAGTACACGTGCAACAGAGAGGGTGGCAGTGTATTCAAGAAAGGCTATTTAGTGCATTACGCAGTAAAGGGCATTCACGGGTCTGAGTTAGGATCTTGTAATCATGCAGTTTGAGCATTAGACAGGGTAGAGGGGACGTGCTTTGAGAAAAAAGGAAAGAAGAAGGAGGTACCATGTTGTCGCACTTCTCGCATTCTCGGTCCTTCGACCAGTTGGGTCGACGCCTCAGTCACACACACACACATTCCTCATAGTTTCGCATCATACGTGACATGGGTTCGTTCGTCCAGTCTGGTTTAAGGGTGATCACTTTTTATCAGGTTGTGCTAATTTTTCGGATTTGTTCGATACGTGAGTAGTTTGCAGGCGTGCTTAGACACCACCTTGCGGCGCTAGTCCGCTTCGTGTATTAGACATGGCAATGCTTCGGATCTTCGCCACACCTCGGCTGTAATTTCTGATGTAACCTGCAGAGGGAGGAAAAAAGGGGGTGGGGGAGACAGCGTTCGCGCACATTCAAATACATGGATTCATAAGTCCTTTACTTACCTCTTACTCGTCTTTCCTCCTCGGGGCAGGGTCCCCGGGGACGTGGTTTCTGGAGTCGAGGGGGGTAGTGTGTCCATATAGGTCGTGTGCGGGGAAACGTAAAAAGGAAACCAGAGGTGCTTAGTGCGAGGTATCTAATCAAAGGATGTATCTCACTATCGGGATCCTTAAACCTCTTTCAACGCTGTGGCGTTCTAAGGTTCTTCGGTTCTTGGGTCAGCTCCGTTCCCTGGTACTTTGGAACGTTGTACTTTATAACATTTACATTATTTCATTTCACCCTCCCTTTACATTCCTTCATTTACACCGTTCGTTTTACCCATCCTTGGAAGTCAAGGTCTTCCTCTACGCGAGAGTTCATGAGTCAGTCGCGTACTTTGAAGGCGGAGTGTCGTGTTGTCGATCCGATCCGTCCTCCAGGGCTGGGCAACCATCTTCTTTTAACCTTAAAGAGAGAGCAGAGTAGGGTGCACAGAAAAGAACTTTCCCACCGATCCCACATTTTTAAAATAAAGCATGCAATACCCGTTCATAGTTTCAAAAACTTTATTTTGCAAAATTATTTCTGCATTTGGACTATGAGGGTGCGGTCGTATTTGGCCGGTCGTGGCAATGGCTAAAGTGCGTACAGTGGGGGGTGTCGTTTGCAGCAATAAAAACATCGGAAAGTTTTACTCATTCACTTGTAAGAGACTAAAACGTCTATTAATTGGCTGGGGGTTCGGGGGCATTTATTTTCATAATTTAGAAGCATAATCATAATGGTTGTAATCAGATTTCCTATATGCATACCGTACGTGTACGTCGTAAATGAGGTTTACATCAGTTATAAAAAAATATAATACATTTGTACATTTGTAATCAACGCTTGTAACGGGGATCCTTTCATACTGTTCGTCGAGTGAGTTCTCCTTGTCTTTTCTAGCCAAGTGTACAAAGGATCATATAAAATCTCAGAACATCAAGTTTATATTAGTGCGAAGGAACACCACGAGGTGTTCGTAAGTTCCGATTGATACCAGCGCCATTTTGGGCGGGGCCGCTCAGTCCGGAAGCAGCATCAGGGGGAAATGTTTCCCATTACTGGCAGTTTGGACCAGAGTCCTTTTCGGCAGTTCTAGAATTCATGCTAACAGAAGGAGTGGCAATGTCATGTTTGTTTCGTTGGCGATCAAGGCAGCCGTCCCTTACCGGAAGCCTGCAAAGGCCGAAGGTTCCGCCGGGGACCTTTGTAGGATCTTCAAGGCTGCGGAGATGCTGTCGGAGATGGGGGCTCGTGCTCCAGGGGCAAATGTTCGAGTTATGTTGCTGGTCAAAGTTACTCTAGTGGCCGGGGCCCGCCTTCCAGCGGACCCAGACGCCATTTTGAGGCCCTACAGGGGCCACTCTCGTCGAGTTTGCAAGAGTGGGAGAGATCCTTCGGAGTGAAAGGAAGAGGTCTCTGTTTTGTGAAAGCGGGACGTTCGGCTGGGGTGCAGCTGTGATGCCCCCACCTGGGGGGCGAGGGAGACTGGTTCGCATCGTCTCCTTCTCCCGGTGCACTCCAGGCCGCTCCTTTTCATCGCCCCGCATGAAGGTTTCTCCACATCCGGTGTTCCCCAAGACCTGTGCTCGGTGCTGTGGGAGTATGGCCACCATTGCACGTTCGGTGCTGCGCAAGTACTGGGGTGCCACCATGGTGTGTTCGGTGCTGTGGAAGTATTGGCACCATCGCCTGACTGGGGGTGTTCGGCGTCGGGCCGGGGGCTGGGAAACCTCCTATCGGTGGAGGTGGGAGAGGCTCGTCCGCGTCGCCTCTCCCTCCCAGCCCAACTTGGACAAATTGTTGTGGAGGTACGTGCAGGACATCCCGC
Organism: Lissotriton helveticus; assembly: GCF_964261635.1. NCBI lineage: Eukaryota > Metazoa > Chordata > Amphibia > Caudata > Salamandridae > Lissotriton > Lissotriton helveticus. The sequence goes on along the minus strand of NC_136063.1, from coordinate 524,635,569 downwards.
CGTCCAGGGCTGCTGCGGCTGTGACGGAAGAGAAAAGGAAGAGGTGCCTCGTTCTTCTCTGGACATGTGGCGGGACTGCTTAAGTCTATCCAGGCCCGTTGCGGCTGGCTGAAGAGACATGTGGCGGGACTACCTACAACTGCCCAGGCTGCTGGCTCCTGCTTCTCCTCCGGCTCCCCCATACGTTAAGATTTCCTGACCAAGAGTTGGCGGCCGGGCCCGCCTTATATGGGTTGCCGTCGGTTGGGCGTAGCCGTAACCCTGCCCTACTTTGGAAGGTTCCAGAATGAGGGGGGGGGGGGGGGGGATGTTCTGTTTGACTTTCATTTTCTACAGTTTACCGTTATTATTCCTTGTTTGTTGTGTTAAATTAAAAGTTCAAGTTCATTAATGGTCTACGGATTTTGTTTTACCATTTCTTTCTTTTCAGGTTGTTTTTATGCTAAGTTTCTGCTAACAGAGGTTGAGTAACACGGAAACACGTGTAGAGGGATGACGCAGATTTGTACATTACATACACACAAACTCAGACGGGGGGACAGTACAAGTACGACATACAAAGACCCAAGACGAATATAAAACAGTTATTGGTCATAATTATCTCTTTCCGTCTGTGAATTTGAAACGAGGCTGGGTTCCCGTCTTGACGTTGCCCGACCTAGGAGAACTTGAGCATGCCGCTGAAATTGTCCTGGCGAAATCTGTGCCATCGGGCATAATCAAACGTGGTGGTTCTGTCTGGTCTGTCTATGTAAGTCGGGTTCTTCTTTGTCTTGCGCTTTTTCTCGTACTGCCGGTCTGTCGTTCTTGTCGGCCCTTTGCCTTTACTCACGCTCAGTAGAGTCGGGCATTGGGCTTTCCAGTGTCCGACATACCTACAAAAAGCGCATTGGTTTTGCCCTAAGTCTGGTCGTCTTTTGCATAGTGTCGGGGGATAAGTTGTGGGTAGCGGTGTCCTGGGGTTGTCCTGTCGGTATATTTCTCTACTTGGTTTGTCCTCGTCTTTTCTCTGTCGTTGCATAGCCTCTCTGCGCCACATACCGAGACTGTCGAGCATAATCGGCGTTGTTTTATTATTTCGAAGGGCTATTTCTAACGTTTCTATTTTATCAAGGTCAAAGGATCCTGCCAGTGGCCACTGTTTGTCTTGACTAGCTTCGGTATACCTGTGCCACAATTTATTATAGGCTATGGTGACTAATCCATAGTTTATGAACATGTCCTTATTAGGGGTGCCTTCTAGTGGAGCTATATGGTCCACCTCTAATACACGGTCCGGGCTAAACAGGCTATTAATCAGTGGGGAGAAGACAGACATGACGGCTCGTAACGAGGGACTAAAAAGTCAGCACTGCCTATCTTATCACTGGGTGCAAAGGCCGGACAGAATATTTCTATTCACCGTTGTTTGCAGGCAGTGAATACCTCATGGATCAAAAATAACAAAAGACCAATAAATAACAATGGGGAGAATGAGTAGGTCCGCAAAGATCTGCGTTACCTACCCTTTTCACTATCTGCAAAAAGGGTGGTCTCTTCCCTGTTTGCAGACAGGGAATCTCCAGGAAACAATAGTTTGCGAACAACAGTTCAGTTTCAAGTGATTATTGAGTGGGGGAGAAAAAATAAGCACGGCTGTTGCCCTACCTATCCTCCACTGCTTGCAAAGAGAGAGCCCGTTGTTTCTCCGTTTGTAGACAGTGAATCTCCAAATAAATAAAAAGAGCAATACTAGTATTTTTAAACAATCAAGCAATTATTTCGCAACTTGTCGTGATTACACGACCTTACCCGGACCATATGGACAGTTTCTTGTCTTCCGAATCCAGCGCCCGATCGTCCTCTTTTTCTCGTATTTCTCACGGCACTCCTGATGGTCCCCAGTCAGGACCGTAGATCACTCGAGAGAGGTCTGTTCGGAACTAGTGAAGTTCGGATGATCGGCTGCCAGACGAGGGTCTATTGGGCAAGAGCTCTCCCGATCGTTGCAGTCGTTCACTCTGTCGTCGGGACCTCTCCCACTGGATCCACGAGTCGCTGATGGGCCCCACGCTTGGGACGCCAATTGTAAAAACCTGACGGTGGGTCGGGGGCAATCGATGTTTGCCCGGCGGTATTGCCTCTGTGACCCTCTAGTTATTTAATCAATGAAGAGGCAGGCGCTGGAGACTGGAAAGCAGGAAACAAGGTTTTTATTCTCTCCGGAGGAGAACACAACGAAACGGACAGAAGGTATCGTTCTGAGGTGCTCTAACTGCATCCCTGAGGCCTGGCCTCTTATACACAAGGTTATGACTTTATTGTACATTACACATTCATGTTAAAGCTTTGATGTATGAAAAAGACATTCCCGGAACTCCCTTTGAGCCCGTTCCCACACACATTTACAGTCGAAGTCCCCACCCTAGTCACAACAGGGGATGAGTATCACGCAGCTGGATATTCCGCCGATTCACGGAATGTGGGGGTTTGATCGGATCTCATGGAGTGGGGGCTTTGATCAACCCGGGGATCCTTTGATGGGGGAAGCTTTCTATTGTACGGGGAGGGGCAAGGGATGGTATCGGCAGAGCTGGGTGTCGGCTTGGGAACGGGGAAGACAAAACGGGCACACGGGGAAAAAGGGGGTTTGCATCTAAGGGCCGGAGATCATGAAAGGGAAGCAGGGAGGTGTCGCGCTGGGAACAGGATGAGGGCCTGGGGCAGAGCAGCGCCGAGGAGGGGTTTATGACTCAAGGCAGGTGCAAGCAGGGGGTGGTCAGCGTGCAGGCTTAGTGAAGGCGAAAGGCTATGTCAGGGGCCAGCGGCATGCAAAAGGGTTCGTTCTGATCGGGGCATCTAACAAAATGGCGGGCGTGCACGACAAAAGTGTGGCATCAGGGGAAAAGGCAAGATGGCGCAGATAATGTTCACCAAAACGTACTAATTTTCAACAATACCACGAGCGCTCTGACAGGCACTAAAGTAATGATTATTAGACCGCTGGACTGAAGGTTTACTTATTTCATCATATGATGCCTAGAAACACTTAAAATAGAGAGGAAAGAGGGGACTGGTTTACTGTAATATTTGTGTTGTTTACATTTTTAGGGGGTAGACGCCATGTAACCAAAAGGCACAAATCATAGACATAATAAGAACACAATCGAAAGTAATATAACAACACAAAATAGGTCTGCCTTTCACCAGTAGTGAACTATATTATAATTATTGATTTAAAATGACAATGGTTAATAATGATTAATATATTCAGCTGCAAGTTAATTTAAGATAGGAGAACATAAACCCAATAAGAGAAATATATGCTTGGATATTTGACAATTGTTCCACAATTTACCCCATCTCTTTTCAATCCGTGGCTCAGTTCCACTGCATAACCAGCATTGGCAATGCCAATAGGTCTGATGTCGTCCGCCAGCCCTCTGCAATTTTTGTTTGGTTTTGTCAGGGCTTTTACAAAACTTTATTGTTTGGAAAACTGCTGGGCCAATTTAAAATAAAATAAATAAATACATAACATTGACTAAACGCTGGAATGTTTTTGAGGCTCAAAAAAGCACACATTGTCATAGTACTCCCTGGTGCTTAAGGGAACTACTATGTGTGTGGATGTGCTCCTTGTCAAAGAGAAGTATGCCATAACTGATACTGAAGTCTGCCAATGGCCAAAGTATGGTGACATGTTGCCCCTTGATGCATGCTCGAGTGGTTTGGAGAAAAATATGAATGACACGATTCCAGAGAAATGGATGAAGTATGGTTAAAAAGGCATATAAGTCATCCACATAATTTCAGTAAATGCAAAAGTACTAGAAAAGCCAACAGTTGTGCCATTGGCTACCTCTTGGCTTTAAGAAAGAAACAAGGAAAGATTCAAACAAAACAAAAGGAAGGAGGAAAAGACAGAAGAAATAAGGCAGCAAGAAAGAAAATTAAGGAAGCAAGAAAAGAAAGAAGAAAGAAAGGAAACAAAGAAAGAAGGCAAATAATGAACAAGGCAAGAAAGAAGGAAGGAAGGAGAACAAGGCCAGAAAGAAGGAAACAAAGATGGGAAGAAAGAAAGAAGGAACGAAAAAAGGAAAGAAATAATGAAAGCAAGAAAGAAGGAAGACTGCAAAAAAGGAAAGAAAGATTGCAAGATAGAAAAAACTAAGGATATAAAAACAGAAAAAAGAGTGAAAGATAGAAAGACAGGATAGAAAAAGAGAAAGAAGGAAAGAAGAAATGAGAGAAAAGAGAAAGAAAGAAAATTGAAAAAGAAAGATAAAGAGACAGAGAAAGAAGGAATGAAAACAACATAGAAGTAAAGAAGGAATGTAAGCAAGAAAGAAGAAAAAAGGAATGAAAGCAAGAAAGAGGGAAACAAAAATAGGCAAGAGAGAAAGAAGGAATAAAAGAAAAAAGAACACAAGCAAGAAGGAAGGAAAGACTGAAAAAACTGAAATCATTAAAGAATAAAGGAAGTAATAAAAGAATAAAAGAAGAATGGAAAGCAAGAAAGAATGAAAGAATGAGTGGAAAAGAAAAGAGGGAGTGAAGGAAAATATGACAGTAAGAAGGCGAGATGGAGAGAAGGAGAAAAGGAGAAATGGAGAAAAGGAGAGATGGAGATAAGAAGAAAAGGAGCGAAAGAAAGAAAGAAAGAAAGAAAGAAAGAAAGAAAGAAAGAACGAAAGAAAGAAAATAAGAAAAAAAGGACGAAAGAAAGTGTTACAAGTGCAGACATTTAAAAGTGACAAACGCTGGTATTCTTCCAAAGTTTATTAAAGAACCATTAGTAAAACTGAGCCCAGAATGAACGAGTTCTGAAGAATCGTCTGCTTCTGATCTCACGTGTATTGCTGATTTAATACCGAACAGTTTCAAATGGACATGACCTGTTATGATGTGAAATACCAGCAGTTTGCAGTTTGATTGACTTTATTTCGGTTAAAAAAGAAACCATAAAAGTGCACAGCGCCAAGACATTTTTTAAATACATAAAACTTAAACAATTCAATCACCTTTCATACCAGAATGCATATATTAATCAATTTCGAACATAATATATACATTCACAAAAATGCAGCCCTATACCTACGGTCAAAACAAGGGAAACAAAAACCTAAAAGTTAGACCCCTTGTGGGTGAACTCGTAGGGCCTGTCCATCAGTTCACTGGAATATATAGAACGATAATATATATAAACCTATAAAAATGCAAGAATATAGTACTGTAAGACCATAAGTAAATATCATTAGGCTGATATATTTCTCCTAACTAAGCCTCCCCCGGTTTAATACACCATTTGTATGGGGGAGGTAAGCACATACAAATATATTTGAATACATACCTTATCCAGAAGGTAATTAAACATCACAGTTGATGTAACTTGCTAATTGCAAAGCCTGGCCCTAAATTGCAGGATTTTACCGATAAAGTTTTCTAATGGCAACGGGACTCTTGAATAAATTCAGGACCGCGATACAGGTATCTCTTGAAGCCAGTAAGTGCACATAACTGAAACCTTCGTCATAAGAACACGGACGCTGCTTTCTCAGTAAGGGAAGCAGAAATCTATCTCTCAATGACTTATAACGTGCACAAAATAATACTAATTGCAGAGTACTTTGTTTGGAACTATTGACACAGGGTCATGGTGCAAGCTTAGATGCCCAACCTCCTTGACAAAGGAAAGCTAACAAAAATTGCAATGTGCCTAGCCGAAACCTTTTTAGGTAAAATGTGCAAAACAATAAATAGTACTGTAAATAAGTACTCAACGGATTAGCTAAAGCGAGGGACAGAGATCCCAAATGTCCCTTGTGGGGCAGATTGCGCGTGTTGGCCCTGGTAAAAAACACAGATTTAATGGTGTATTTTTTTGGGTGGTCATAGTTTGAGGATTTTCAAAATAGTCACCTAGGCAAATCTCATAAAACGTGCATTTCAGGTAATTTAATCAGGGAATCTTATCAGCATTAGATACAGCGAGACAATCACTGATGATATCTCTTGAAAAAACGGATCTTCTGATCTTGGCCCATAGACACAAAGGGGCAAGACAAATGCGGTTCTCAATATACTCCAGACCCAGTTCGGCATGGCAAAATGTTGCGGACGCACCTTTAGGTACCATCAGGAGTTTTCTAATAAAGTTATTGTCTACCACTTGAAGCTTATTGCTTCTACTGTACCCCCATTTTCCTGCCCTATAGGTGGCGCTGGAGAGCCATATTGCGCTAAGAAGGTTTAGTGGTTGTTTAACAGGCTTCTACCCCAGTTTTGCTGCAAACTGAAAGAGCGCATACGAGGCTCTGATAGTCTGCTGTGCTCTTACGGTATGCAGGGATCCCAAGTCAGCTGTGTGTTAAATACCAGCAGTGAGGTAAAGGACACTCCAAAAGGAATTTAACAACATTGGCCAGCGAGAGGAACTCCTAAAGTGTGGAATGTGGCCTGTGTCATCACCTGTCTCACCTGTATAAAATGTCCTGCTGTCACATAAGACCTTAAACACAAAGGGAATGCAAAACTAATACATTAGATCCAAAAACATTGGCATAGAAGGCTACTAGGAAAAGACCAAAATGCAGTGGCTGAAAGGGCTAACCCTCTGTCCCATGCTGTAGTGGGTGGAAGCAAAATCTGCATGACACAAACAGACTAATGGATGAAGAGAGCTGACTGAAAGCCACTTTAAATACCTATACTCTACATATATATTTTTGAAAATCAAAATGTCTTCGCTAACACCAGACGTAAAAAACAACCATCTGCATTTGTAGGTTTACATCTTTTTATTAGTATTTCGTAAACAAAGGCCAACAGTGTGATACACATATGTTCTTCAGCGCTGGTCAGAGGAACCAACAGTGAAATGCAAATATATGACGGAGTCAACAGACTCACCTGGTCAAGTGGCCAGAAAAGGAAACTTATTCTACCCTCCCTTCCCACCCCCCACCAACCCTCGTCCACCAACCAAGAGACTTCTACAAAACAGGCTTACTTTGCCTCCGTCAGCGAAGAATCTTGGGGCTCCCCCCCCCCCCAGAGGGGCTCGACAGATGCAGCAGGGGAAAGTACCTCAGGCAGGTGAGATCCCTAAACTTAGAGCCCAATAGGGTGAGAAATGGTTGCCAGAGGCCTACAAAAGTGGAACTCTTCCCAACTAGTGTAAGAGTGATTTTTTCCATCCCCAAAACCTGCTACAAGCGCTACAACCAGCACTCGAATGTAGGGGTGCGAGTGGTCCCCCAGTTGATCAGGATGTTCTTCGTGGCCGAACCCAGGGCGACCACCTTCTGGCGGCCCGCAGTAATCTGAGCGGGTATGTGAAAGGATTCGGGAGGCCCAAAAGAATATAGCTGGGAAAATGTGGTATCTGAGTGTCGAAGTGTTAGTCTATTTCATCAATAACCTGCGCCCAATACATGTCAAATTGTTCACAGTCCCACAGTAGGTGCACCAGTGTGCCCCGCCTCCCACAGCCCCGCCAGCCTTTGGCACTCAGTTGGGGATCCATCGAGTGCAGGCGGTCAGGTGTGTAATACCAGTAGGTGGTCACCTTAGTCAGGGTCTCTGACAGTCCCATGTTGCGTGCGGAGAGACAGGCTCTATAGTATATCTCCTCCCATTCCGTGAGGCTGAGGGCCCGTCCTAGGTCCCACTCCCAATGCAAGCACCCTGCATTATAGGAATGTGTCTGTCTGGCTAGCAGCATCCTGTAAAGGTCCAAGATGAGCTTTTTATCGGATGAGGGTGTAAGTAGCCATTTTTCGTAGGGTGTGAGGAGGCGCTGTGCACCCAGTTTCACCAGGGGGTGGAGAACTCAATGCCGGAGCTGTAGGTAGTGAAATCGTTTAGATTCCGGAATCCCATAGAGTGAGCGGATCTGGGGAAAGGCAAGAATCCTGTCAGGATCGAACAAATGCCCCAAGGACGACAGCCCACAGTGCGCCAGCTCGTGAAGGAGGTCTCACCCATCCCCGGTTAAAATTCAGGATTATCAAAGAGCGGGGTGAGAGGAGATGGGAAGGTAGTCAAATTGTGTTTCTCACTAGTCTGGTCCCAGGCCTCCAAGATCATCTTGGTGATGTGGGACACAAAGATTGGCGGGCCTGTGGACTTTGCACAAAAAGGGGATCCTCTGTAATGTCGTGGCCACCACTGCTTGGTCTTGGAACAACCCATGCTTCTCAGATTCAGACTGTCTCCATGTGACCAAATGTCAAAGTTGCGTAGCCTGAAAATAGAGCCGAAGGTCCGGGACCCCCAGATTGCCCTCCTCGGGAGGCAGTATCATGATGACTCCCTTCATGCGGGCCCGGAGGCCCCGCCAGATGAACTGTGACAGCCCCGATTGGACCTGGTTGATCCAGCCCTTGGGTGGCTGCAAGGACAAGGTCTGGAAAATATAAAGTATTTGAGGGAGGATTGTCATTTTTATGGCAGCCACTCTCCCCAACCAGGAGATCTGAAAATACTTCCATCACTCCAACTCCGCCCAGATCTGCACCTGCAGTTTAGCTTAGTTGATAGTGGCTATCTCTGGCAGCGTGGGTGCCAGCTGGATGCCTAGGTAGGGGACAGGTCCATCCGCCCATTGAAGGTGGTGCACAGAGCGTAAGTGTGCCAAGGTGGAGGGCAACATTGAGAGGTTGAGCGCAACTGATTTATCAACATTAACTTCAAAGACCGACGCCTGGGTGAAATGATCCAGTTCCACCATAAAAGCACTCAGGGCCAGGATGGGATCGGAAATGATACCAGGACGTCTTCAGCATATAAGCTAATGGTGTGGATATCCCCCCAAATTGAATCCCAATGATAAGAGGGTTGCGCCTAACACTTTGGGTGAAAGGCTCCACATACAATGCAAAGAGGAGGGGAGAAAGAGGGCACCCCTCTCTTGTGCCCCTGGTAATGGGAAAGCAGGCCGAGGTGTGTACGTTAACTGTGACCGAGGCTGTGGGGTGCCGGTAACAGTTGAGAATTAATTTTCGGAACCTCTCCCCATCCCTGCATGGGTCAACACCTGCTCTAAGAATGGGCAGTGGACCCTGTAGAAAGCCTTCTCCACATCTATGGTGGGGAGCATGTACTCCCCGGGGACTCGGGAGGCATTCTCGATGAGGTGGAGGACCCATTTGGTGTTGTCACTCGTTTCTCATTGAGGAATGAATCCCGCCTGATCTGGATCAATGAGTCCTGGCATATAGGGTGCCAGTCGTGAGGCTAAGATCCCGGTGAAGAGTTTAAGATCAATGTTGACGAGGGATATAGGGCGGTAGGCCCCACATCTAGTCTTGTCCTTCCCAGCCTTTGGAATAACCACAATGTCCGCCTCCAACATGTCCTCCGGGATTGAGCGGGGAGCGCAAAGGAATTAGAAAGACACTTTAAAAGGGGTGCTATAGTTGGGCAGAAGGTTTTATAAAAGGTGGCCTAAAAGGTGGCTGTATAGCCGTCAGGCTCGGGGGATTCAGCCAGCTTGAGATGGGAAATCGCCACTATAACCTCCTCTACGAGTATTTCTCTTTCCAGGTGGCCAGCTTGTGCCTGTGTGAGGGAAGGAAAGTTGCGCTGCCGCTATGTATGCATCACTGAGCGAGTCATCCAATGCCTGCGCCGCATACAGCTGAGCATAAAAGTCACGGAAGACGTTCGCAATGTCAGCATTGGTTGTCACCACTCGTCCCGCGGCATTACGCAGTTCCTTAACCCCTTGACCTCGTGCAGCTTGTGGGCAAGTAAGCGGCTGCACTGGTCACATCAGTATAAAAAGCCTGGCGTCAGCGGAGGGCAGAGTACACCTCCCTATCATTATCAATAGCCACCAACTGAGCCCTCTGCTGCGCTGAGTAAAATCTTCCCTCCTGCACCTAAGCTCAATGTTATCTGCCATGGCAATGGCAATAAACTCCCCCCTCATTACTGCCTTAAGCGCTTCCCGTTGTGTGGAGAGTGGTGTGTCGTGATTGTCATTATGCATCATGAAGTTGTCTATTGCGATCTGCACTTGCTTGACCACTTCTGCGTAGGGGAGGAGGGTGTCGCGCAAGTGCCAGTGGTGGGACGGGCAGTGCATTGGGGGGATTGTAAAGGTAACTACAACTGGAGCGTGATCGGAAAGAGAAGCAGTCAAAATCTCTGACTCCATCAGGGACCGGAACGCCTCTGTGCCAAGGAGATAGTCGAGGTGTGCATAGGTCTTATGGACACTCGAATAGAATGTGGGTGGGTAAGACGCCATAGCTCCATGATCCCCAACTCCCTCAATCTGTCCAGGCCCCTCTGGGAGAGCCCTATGTCTGGCCTAATCGCTGCGCGGATCTGTCCCTCGAGTTGTCCATCACCAAGTTCAAGTCCCCCCAACAGGATTCTACTCTCTATTGTCACTGTAGCTTCAGTCAATGCGTCGTGCAAAAACCTAAACCTTTCTTGTCCCTCATTAGGGGCATAGATGAACCCTACTGTGAATGTCAACCCCCCTATGGCGAACAGATATGTGAGAAGTCTCCCCCGAATCTTGGCCTCTCTCTGAAGAGCCCGTCCTTGAAAGGAGCAGGAAACCAATATATCTACCCCAGCCGTTTTGGTAACGCTACAAGAGAAGAAATGAGTGAGGAGCAAGCGAGATTTAAGGCAGGGACAGTCCCGAGCTAGTAGACGCGTCTCCTGTTGGGGGCAAATGTCTGCTTTCGAGTATTCTATGTAGGAAAGAACTCCCCTCCACTTGACAGGGTTGTTAAGCTCTCACACGTACAGGGTAAGGATGCGAAGTGTGGAGGGTGCCATCTAGAGAGTGAGTGACCAAGAGCACTACTGAACACCAGGGTCTAGCAGGCAGGAATGGGTAATCAGTAAAGGCAATTTTTTGGTGTTGATTTTCATTTTTTTTAAACTAAATGTACCAAATAGGCACATTTATATTTATTTCTTATTTTTAGTGCTGCTAAAGGGCTTTCCTCTATTCTGTGGAAAGTTGAAATCATAGACCACTGCTATCAAATTGATGTATAGGATTACTCACAGAAATCTATTTTTACTTTTGAGAAACTGAAATGCTCTACTTCTGGGGACCTCCATCTCAAGCACACATCAAAACTGAGGGTACATTCTTCTATCCTTATCAATCTAGTTCTATAGATTAATACTTAACCACAACCAAGCTAGGTCCCTTAGGTTCAGTCAAGTCGCAACTCTTTGCCTGGAGAAAGCTCAAAGCTGCTACTTGGTTGTTTTCTTGATCACATTTTTGAACCCTTGTGAATGAAATTTACTTTGTTTAGTAACAACTACTAATCCACATTTTCTATTGCCTTTTGGTACTAAATGTATACATAAACCATATGCACAATTTTTGAATCCATAGCATTTTAATTGTATGTTGCTAAGAAATTCAGTTTCATTTGATTCAATCTGCTTGAACATTATTTTTGAATTATTTTTTTTCTTGGTTACCAAGGCTGTTGCCTATTATTGCGGAAAGGGATACCATGTATAATTGCCCTTATTATTAATTAATATTCCCTTAGTAAATACTGAAGAGGTATGAACTATAAGCCATTTTAACAGTAGTAGTGTCAGAATCCACCCTTTATGAATAGCTGCTAGAATATTTTTGAATGCCTTTTATGACATTTAGAAGACATTAACTTTTCTTTAAGGTTTAATCGTCCTCAGTATGGGCAGAGTCTTCCTCACAAAATTTTTTCTAAAATCATCCACATTTGTAGCTCATTTGTGATATTTAAAACATATTTTGTTGTAAGAGATTAAAAAAATGTGTGAGAATCAAGTTTTGGTGACGTTTTGGTGGATAACAAAAGCCTTGGATAAAATCAACACATAGAGAATATTGTCATTGATGCAAGAGAACATTTTTCTGTAGAATTGCTTTGAACTTGTGGATTAGTGATAGCAGATATGAAGAGCATATTCTATGGCATATGAAGTGGATGTGGCTACAAATAAATTAATCACTGGAACCAAACAGAAGAATATCATCACAGGTTTATGCACACATAGATGTAAAAACAAAAATCAAGTATAAAATGCACTTTAGCAACAGACAATGATGGCAATGAAATAAGACAAGGTGGTTAAACAGTGCAGAATTTAAATAATTGGAATAATATTTGAAAAACTTTGCTACTAAATTGGGGGCAAAGGCAGGCTGGAAAGTTGAAGAAGGAATTTGCTTCTGTGGACACCAGGGGCCTTATTGAGAGTTTGTAGGTCCGACCACTGCAGGACCGCGTCCGCCAGCAGTCTACGGCACTGGTAGTCTAAAGACCTCTGAATTATGAGTTGACCATGAGCTGGAGGTGTGGAGGCAGGGATCTTGCAGCAGTGGTGAGTACTTTTCACAAATATGTTGGTGTCTGTGTGTGCATTTTGACTGCAGAGGTGTTGGATGCACACATATGCATGCTATATTTGGAAAAATACCAAATATCCATTTTAGAGGTTCAGCCCATATGTGGGCAATCCCGGCGATGGGATAGTTAAAAAAAAACTCACCTGTAGAACACCGCAAACAGGGCGTAATCCTCCTTGTGAAGATCCTGCTGTGAAGGAGGACCTGTTGAAAGGGATCCATGTCAGAATCTGTCTGGAAGAACAAGAAAGAGGTGAGTATGCACCCCAAATCCTTTGTCACTGCCACCTTGAAGCAGGTGGTCGGACTGCCGTGGTCAGCTCATTGAACAGGCAATTTGTAATATGACTGACGGTGCAGCTCCCCAGTATCACCCTATGGCAGCTGCCTTTCCCCGACTGCAAACCCGGTGGCCTGCGGTCTGCTGGTTTTCTCTGTTGTCCAGTGGTGGTCTTCCCAAAGCCGATCACCCAACTCGTAATATGGCAGTCGGACCGCTGAGCTCTCTGCACTTGTACTGCCATCATAGATATGGCGGTCCACGGTACCACCAAACTCGTACTAAAGGCCCCAGGTGTCAGATACTAGTGAGATTTAGAAAATGCATGCATACTTCTAATTTTTGTGGATTGCATTTAGGGAATGTTTTCAAAAGATGTACCTTAGTTTTACTGTAAAAAAAGGACACTGGAAATATGTTTAAGATGTAAGCTTGGGACACTAATTGCAGGATGCTTTTCAATGCGTTTATCAGTTGAGGAACTGTGTGTGAAAATGTTACTGTGTCAGTTGCTTCTGTGTCAGTTGTAATTCTATGTTAAGCCAACAGTAATCCCATTGTCGTGGGGTGTCGAACTCCCACTGGGACCTCCATTAGATACCCCAATAGGGCTACCAGTTGATGTAAATGTAAAGTGTGTTGTGTTATGTCAGCTATAACCCTCAGGATCTCCTACCAATAAATCAGGATACGGGGGCTTTCCCCGAGCATGATGTGAAAATCTGGCATTGTTGTGCCTGCAGCGGTGGCAGATGTGAAGGAGTGAGGTGTCTATCCTATGTTGTTTTCTTTGGGTGATGTAAATCCTATTTAGACATTCATAATGCAGCAAATGATGTATATAGTTTATAGTGCAAAACCAACAGTTGATGGACAGAATGCAGAACAATGTCATACATTCACCCCAGTACAGAGATCTGGGCCTAAATCCATAGTTGTTTTGCACTCCACACCACCCCAGTTTAGACATGGCCATATGCAAATCAGCCTTGACCCTGTGCCTCATGGGAACAGTCCAGCCCGAACTGCCAAGCCATGTATATAGTTTATAGACACAGTACCTGTTTATTAACAACAGTAACTCCACCATGCAGCAGATAGGGGCATGCCAAGTTCCTTCTCCCAAACCTCCCTGACCATATAAGCCTTGGCTGCCCGAGCATCCCTGACCATATTAGCAATGGCCCTCTGGAGTTGCGACACCACACTATAAAGCATTGGAAACTCAGCAAGTGGGGTCCGCAGATGTAATAAACAGTGTTAAAGGAAGAAATTTGGTAGGTTCCTGTGGGAACCTTAGCCATGTCTTTTTCATTGTGTCGCATAAGTGAGCATATATAAAGATAACCATGGTATTAGCATTGCCTCTGGAGCGAAACTGATCTAGAGATAGAAAGATGCCATTTATGTAAAGATGAACCATTTCCACCAGAGCCATTTTCAATAGTGTGTTCTGCACCATGTGATTGATCATAAGTGGAAGAATAATGGCTGGAGAGTAAAGACCGGCGCTGCCGGTCTTACAGCATAGAGCTTTCAAGGTCCAACAGGTATGGCGACTGTATGCACTTCCCATAGCAAGCCCATTAGTAGTTCAGTGGTCAACAGGATTCCACTAGTCTGGGCTCGCTCTGATATCAGATATGAAATGCGTGTGTCAAGGTGGTACCAAAAGTTTGCAAACTGACTCTACATGACTATATATTATATTTCTGGCTGTGGGATCTCAAAGCCCTCACAATCAAATGGCAAAACCTGCTTGTCCCAGGTGACTTGAACTCGTTTTTTCGCACAAAGAAGCCATAAGGAGGGCACAGGAAGTGGTGAAAAACTGTTTATTCAGTGGTCCGGGGACGTTTGTGAATAAATAGAGTAATTTAGGAGGATCACCATCTTAATCAGGGCTACCCTAACAGCCCCCCAAAAAAATGAAAGCTGGAGCCATAGATCCAGATGGTGCATTAATTTGCCTAATACTGGCCCGTAATTAAGGCTGACTACCTCCTCCGGCTGCCTATGCAAGATTATGCTGAGTTCTTTAATTGAGTCGGTCACCCAACTGACAGGGTATTCTATAGAGACAGGTATGGTGCTGTCAGAGAGTGGAAAGGGGTTTGATTCTGACCAATTGATGTTATCGCAAATAATTAGTGAAAGTGCACGATGAGACACACATGACGTGTGGTCTGTCCTGGGTTTGGTGAGCAGGGTGACCTCCGACCGACCCATGCCCTCACCACGTCTTCAACAAAGCCGACTCAGTCATCGCACCCCACCTGCGAGACATCATCAACACCTCCTTCGACACCGCTACCTTCCCGGAGAGCTGGAAGCACGCCGAACTCTGCGCTCTACTCAAGAAACCGTCAGCCGACCCCACCGACCTCAAGAATTACCGCCCCATCTCGCTGCTCCCGTTCCCTGCAAAAGTCATCGAGAAGACCGTCAACAAGCAGCTGGCCGCCTTCCTCGAGACGAACGGATCCCTCGACCCCTCGCAGTCTGGCTTCCGTGCCAACCACAGCACCGAGACCGCCCTGATCGCAGCTACCGATGACATCCGAGCCCTGCTCGACAACGGAGAGACAGCGGCCCTCATCCTCCTAGACCTCTCTGCAGCCTTCGACACTGTCTGCCACCGCACCCTAGTGCAGCGCCTCAGCAACTTCGGAATCCAGGAGAAGGCACTAGAATGGATCACCTCGTTCCTCGCCGGAAGGACACAGAGAGTCCGCCTCCCCCGTTCAAATCAGAAGCCACCGAAGTCATCTGCGGCGTCCCTCAAGGCTCCTCGCTCAGCCCAACCCTCTTCAACGCCTACATGAGCCCCCTCGCGGCCATCGCACGCCATCACAAACTCAACATCATCTCCTACGCCGATGACACCCAGCTGATCCTCTCCCACACCAACGACCCCGCCACCGCCAGAGCCAACCTTCACAAAGGGATGACAGACGTAGCCAAGTGGATGATGAACAGCCGCCTGAAACTGAACTCGGACAAGACGGAAGTCCTCATCCTGGGATCTTCACCCTCCGCCTGGGACGACTCCTGGTGGCCCCCCGCCCTGGGCAGCGCACCCAAACCGACAGACCACGCACGCAACCTGGGCTTCATCCTGGACTCCTCCCTCTCCATGAACAGACAAGTCAACGCCGTTTCCTCGTCATGCTTCAACATCCTGCGAATGCTACGTAAGATCTTCTGGTGGATCCCCACCGAGACCAGGAAGACGGTCACACAGGCCCTCGTCACCAGCCGTCTAGACTACGGCAACGCCCTCTACGTCGGAACCACTGCCAAACTCCAGAAGAGACTCCAGCGGATCCAGAACGCTTCAGCACGACTCATCCTGGACATCCCCCGTCGCAGCCACATCTCCGGACACCTGAGAGATCTGCACTGGCTCCCGGTCAACAAGAGAATCACCTTCCGTCTCCTCACCCACGCACACAAGGCTCTCCACATCCAAGGCCCAGGATACCTCAACAGCCGCCTCAACTTCTACGCTCCCACACGCCAACTTCGATCGACCGGCCACGCCCTCGCCGCCGTCCCCCGCATCCGAAGAGCCACCACAGGAGGAAGATCCTTCTCCTACCTGGCCGTCAAGACCTGGAACTCCCTCCCGACCCACCTCCGCCTGACCCAGGACCACCTCGCCTTCAGGAAGCAGCTCAAGACCTGGCTGTTCGAGCAGTAGCGGACTCCCCCCCCTCAGCGCCTTGAGACCCTCCGGGTGAGTAGTGCGCTATATAAATGTTACGATTGATTGATTGATTGATTGGTGACCAGGACTTCACGCATCAACAGGGACAGCTCTCCAACCCTAAGCATCACAGCATAGACCTCGATGAGATTAGGGGCTAACATTTGCTTGTAAGTTTTGTTGAATTCGGCAATAAGCCCGTTGGTGCCTGGGGCTTTAAAACAAGCCATTCAGTCAATAGCAGTGATGACCTGCTAAGGTGTGATGGGCTGACAGAGAAATTGGCAATACCCACCATCCAATCGTACCACTGCAACCTCATTTGGGTATTTGGTCTATGTCAGCTGAAAATCAGGTGTTAGCCATGGCGTAAAGCTGGAAGTAATATTTTACGAACTTAAAAGGGATATCATCTTCTGTGGTAAGGGTCGTCGAGTCATGGCCATTAAGCTTAGTAATATATGTAATCTAGTCCTTTCTCATCTAAGGAGCCAGGCCACTGTTCTGCCAGTCCTCTGCCCTTCTCCATATTATCTAGACAGAGAATGTATTCCAAGATGGTAGACCTTCCTATCAGCCAAATGCCAAAATTGTTGCACAAGCTGACTCTGTTCCCGCAGTTGGACCACTATGGGCCTGCATCCTATTTGGGCCTCAAAGGTCTCTACTGCATCTTCCAAATGGTCAAGTTGTCACTGGTTGTCTTTCAGTACCCCAGCATGTTTGGATATGACCTATCCTTGGACATATGCCATGAACACCTCCCATAAAGTAGCATATTTATAAACCGTCCCAGTGTTAAGTTGGAAAGATTGTAGGATTGCACTCTGGATTTCTTCTTTAAAAACCAGATCAAGTACCAATGAGAGCGGGATACGTTGGTATGACCTGTGATATTGAGGTGTATGTAGGGTGAGTTTAAAGTGTACCAGGGAATGAGTAGAGAGTGTGGGGGGCAGGTGTATCACCTCCATGACTGAGGAGGTAAGCTCAGAGGTTACCAGCCACTAATCCAGTCTTGAGTATGAATTCTGTGGTGCAGATTGGAAAGTAAACTCCATAATGTGAGGGTATTCATCTCGCCAAAGATCTATCAGACCATGTAGATCAAAGAGATCCCGAAGGGTACGCACCACCTGAGTATGATGAGAACGGATGTATGACGATACAACGCAATCATTTAGATCGTGGTACATTACATTGCTGTTTTTACAACACAACGACTTGCGCTGAAGGGCGCTGGACTTAGGAATAGTGTGATTCACTATTCCAACTCCAGTCTACATACAGTAGGGAAGGTGTTGGAATAGTAAATAACACTATTCCTTAGTCTAGAGTGCCCTTCAGGGAAAGTCATTGTAACGAATTGCGTTGTAAAAACAGCGATGTAAATGTATTGCGGTGATTTGAACGCATTATAAAGGTCGTTTTCCGTTGAGAACACCGTGATCCCAAGGTGTCAAGGGTTTTGTCTAGTGTGAGATTCAGGTCACCCCTGACAAATGATGGTAGTTGGGTATCAATCCTGTAGTTTGACAGGGAAATCTAAAAAGAACTGGAGGTCTTCTATATTAGGTGCTTAGGTGTTGATCAGAGCTGTGGGGTCATTACTGAGGGTACCTTCAAGGATAAGAAATTGTCTTGTGGGTCGGTGTGTCGATGATGTAGCTTAAAAGGGACAAGGAGGTATATAAGTGTGCACACACCCCTGGAGAAAATACTAAAGACGGAAAAAATAGTGATTTATAGACCATCTAGGCGCAAAAGAACTTGGGTGCGTAGGAGTTGTATGTGTCTCGTGTAAACAGGCTATATCAACCCCATGGCGATCCAGATAGGCTATCAACCTAAAAGCCTTATGGCGGTTATTGAGGCAATGCACATTCCAGCTAAGCCATGTAAGGGTATATGTGTGGTTAACCATGAGATGAAACGATGGCTATGACTAACCAGAGAAATGTATGAGCATTAGTCAGCCCAAGAGTCGAGCTGCTAGCAATGTCTGAAAGACATGACTATTGTTGGACTTGTCCCTTTTTGCAGGGCTCTCCCTAAACTTTTTGCCTGTTTTTCCAACTAAATATATTTAAAGGAGGGGCCACGCCCCTGCTTTATATATATTTAGTTGGAAATACAACTAAACGATGTGCACATGCTCAAGAAATGTGCCAGCACACATATTGTGTGTCTACTGTGTAGAAGAAGGCTGCAGCAGATCACCCGTCTCTTTCCCTCAGACAAATCTTAAAGTCCAGATTTTCTTGAAGTAAATGTGGTATTCCAGGAGTCACAGAGCATCAAAGTGCCTTGCAGCATAGTGAAAGTGAAAGTACCTGGAGACTATGTAGACTAGAGGGCAGGCAAGGACTAACATGATAGTAACGTTTTATATAGCATTCATATCTCTCCACTACCATTTCTAAGTACTCTACAATACAGGTATTACAATTTTCTAAATAATTAGCTTTACTTGGACTCAACCTCAAGTCTTGCAAGACTGCATTTATCAGCCATATGCTTTGAAATCAGTGAGCCATTCTGTGGGCTGAAAGGAGAGCGAAATGAGCAGTGTGGCTAATGTAGGGTGTTTAAAGGATGATTAGGGCAATGGAGATGGAGAGAGACCTAGAGCTTAAAGTGAGGATCTGAAGACTAGAGGAGCTTTGAGGATATCTGAGGTCCGGTAAAGGGGTCTGAGGGCTGGATGAGGTGTCTGTCAGTTTTTGGTGAAAGGCGCTAAATGCAAGTAGAACGGAGCCTAGGGGTTCATTAGTCATGATGGTAAGGTGGAGGAAGTAAGAGGACCATCTAAATATACTTCCCAGCGTGGGGCAAGGATCTATGTAGGGTCATCATAAGATATGGTATAGTGGTCTGAAACGCAGATGCTCAATTGAAGGGGGTTGACAGACTGAGCGCAGGCCTAGTGGGTCTGAACACAGGCAGAGCATATCTGAAGCACAGTTTAAGGATAAGCTGAGGGTGTCAGAGCACTGGGAAATAATTTCCTAGGATGGGTGAGGGTTATGAATAGTTTGGTGAGGTCTTTATTGTGCTACATTCGGTTTGGGTAAGGCCCAGGAAGGACGATGATGGTCTGATGTGGTCAGATGAGGGTATTTGAGAACTGGTTGGTTGAGAACTGGTTGCAGCGAATGTGAGTTCTGACTAAGTATGCACAAGAGCCGGCAGATGATCTTTGATGGAAAGCTGGAGCATGAACGTAGACTGAGGACCCTTTGAACAGCTGCATTTCTTGCATCCATGAGAAGTCTAAGAAGATTGCTGGTTCGCGAAATAGCTCTGTGGAATGAAGGAGGCATTGTGAGTGACGATAAAGTCCCAGCAGTGTCTCAAATATCTCAATACAGCCCCTGTCCCATGTCGAACTCCTGCATACACTGATGAAGGTAGGAGAAATTGAAGTAAGCTCCCGCCTTCACCCTCTCTCTGTTGTAATGACTTAAGTGTTCAGTAACAGCAGTGTGCACCCACAGACCTGCTTTCATAAACAACTGGGGTCACTAATGCCCTCGTCACTTGCTTAGCTTCCTTTTGCCCGTATTGTACATGTTCTGTCCTTGAGGTACGCTTGAAATACTGTTATCCTTATTCTACCTGTTTTGTGTTTTCAGGGAATGTTACACCTCTGTTGCACCTGCTCTTTGTTTAGGAGAGAGAATACACTAAGTGGTATAGCGAGCGAACAGTACCAAACAGGTGTAATGCAAACCTTAACCCAATTTAGGTAGTAAGAGAGGCCTCTGGGCCCTGGTGTTATATCTCCTGCTGCATTAATGCTTGCAACAGTACAACTGCTTCCTGTACTGAGAGTATTCAATGTCTGTGATGGAAGTGTTTGCAGCTGCTTGGTGCTGTATACACTGCTGGATACACTTCAATCTGAATGTTTGGAGGGGCATGTTGTCGTTGACACCACTCATTATCTTTTCATGTCCTGCAATGTTAGTATTTAGCCCAAACACACTTATATGTTTAATGCAATATGTTGACGTATTCAACCTTCACCATCAAACATTTTAGCATGATGTGCCATTTTAGTGGCATGGAGGCCCATGGCCTTTTTTAGTCAGTGACAGGGCTAAACTGGAAAGCAAAACCATCCCTGAAAAAATGTTTTCACACCAGCCCCACATTTCGTGCATCAGTTTCGAGGTGTCTATTGTGAACTTCCACACTATTTATATTTGTACATGGCTCTTATACGGTAGGGGCAATAGTTTCAAAGTGAGAACCCATAATAATATCTCAAAAGCTTTTTTGGAATAAGTGTAGTTTTCATCTACAACTGGTGGACTTAAGACCAACTGCCGCTGTATTACACAAAATGCCTGAGGATGCACCGGGCGTTTGCGAGCGCTTTGCACTCCCCAGAGCACTTTAGTATTACAGTAGGGGCCGCAGACACTTGTGCGACCCCTTCTGTAATACCGATAGCACTGGCGCACATTTGTCAATAGTGCTGTCTTCAAGGAGGCGTACCCTCATTGGCATGGGGGCATGCCCCATGCAAATGAGGAAATCAATTTGCCTCTGTTTCCACGCTGTTTTACAGATGCGGGCGTGGAGGCAAAGAAGTCCTCAGGAGACACACTGGCAGTGTGCCATTTAAAAGGTGGCTCACTGTCAGTGCACCTCCTGAGAGCAGCCCTCTGCAGGGTGTATAGGGGATCCTATGGAACCCCCAGACATCCCCTTGCAGGTGGGTACAGTCACTGACTGCACCCGCCTGCAAGGGGATCTCTAAACCACTTTAAAAGTGAAGGTGGGTTACCGCTTGCACTGTGAAAACACAGAGCAGATGCTTGCAGCCGCTCCGGTTATCATAAAAAAAATGCCCTGCTCTCAGAACTGGGCGAGTTTGTGGCTGCCATGGGTGCACTGCAATCATTATAATATAGTGCATTTTCATTCATTGTGCTGGGCACACCTATAAAAAGGTGCGTCTAGTGCAATGAAGGGAAATGCGCTGCATCTATAATGCTGCTCCTGATGCACATTGGCAAATGCTGAGCTTGCCAAATGAAAGTAGCCATGCTCATTGAGGTGCAAAATATAAAGCACCACTTGACGATTTCCAAAAGAAGCCACATAAATATGAAGCTAAGTCTGCAAAAGCAAGCTAACTTCACATTTATTCTAATGTGTCCGCTGATTCAACTTATGGCCTTTTCAAGTGAATTTAAGTACTCCTCTGTTCTAAGAATGGTGCCTCACTCAATTGAAAGTGCTACATATATTTCCAGAATGAATACATATAATGTTGTCTAGTGGGGAAATGTGGAATCAAACTCAGGTCACTGGAATCTTATATAGTCATAAGGCTGCGTGGCCAGATGTATGACCACTCCATTTTGCGAGTCGTAACTTGCTTTGTTTTGTGACTCGTAATTTGTAACTCACAAAATGGAATGCACAATAGTGTCTGAGAAACTGTTTGCAGTTACCAAAGGGTTCGCAAATGACCTGCCTCATCAGTATTCAATGGCAGGTCTCAATTTGCGGCCCTTTTCAGGTTGGTGGCCTCCTGGGGTCAGCAGACTACCATATTTGTGACTGCTTTTTCAATAAAGAGTTTTTTGTTCAAAATGCAGTCTGTTTTCCTTATAGCAAAATGGGATGCATTTAAAAAAGAAAAATGAAACTTTTCTGTTTCATTTTTTAAGAGTAGGCAGTGGCACATGGGACCACTGCCTGCTCTTAAAAAATATTTATGCATCCATTCACAAAGGGGAAGAGGGATCCCTGGGGACCCCTTCCCTTGTTGCGAGTAGCTTACCTGTAGCTTACTTGAAATAGTTGGTAAACTGCTCTTACATACAAGTGAAACTCGCTATTAGGAAGGTACGCCCTTGGCACGCCCCTTCCTAATAGCGATTTACCAACACTATTTTGAGAGTCACTAATTGGATACTGACTCATAAAATAGGGTTTGTACATATCACCCCCCTTTTTAGCGGTTGCAATCAGGCCGATTTTTCATTTGCGACCAGTAAAAACGGTCATATATCAGGCCCCTATATCTCCTGCCTGGAAACTGCTATGTTGTTCACCAAAGTTTTCAGTTATTCGTTCTGCCTGGGGGCTAGATTTATAGGAAATCATGCTACACAGGCCAGGCTGCCTGTCCATGAGAGCAGGCCCCTTCAGCGGCAACAGGCCATCTCTGCAGCTGTCAGGCCTTCATCCTGTGGCGGCTCCTCCGCTATGGAGAGTCGCCCCACTGCTTTCAAGCAGTGCAGAAAACAAAAACATAAAATGATAATAACTTTTAGTTATTATCGTTTTATGTTTCCTGTTGCTTTACGGGTGAGCTGGTGAGCAGGTGGGCAGGGAAACTCTGCTCTGCTCACGGAGCAGGGCAGTGCACAGTGACTGTTTGGTCGGCCCTCTCTGGCTCCCCAAACCAGTCATGCGCTCTTCTCTTCTCCGAGCAGGCTGCATCACAGCCTGCATGGAGAACAGGGTGACCCCTACAGCCCCTGGCTGAGCGCTGTGTCATGATGCTCAGACCAATCACAACTGCAGCGTTGTGATTGGCTGAGAAGACGGAGCCTAGCTGCCTGTGATAGAGCGCGGGCTCACCTGCTCATTTTACCATACTCACCTGGGCCCATAAAAACGTACACACTTTGAACAGGTAAACCTACACTTAATCAGAATTTTAATAAACCATTTAGGACCTATACCATTTGTCTTACCAATCCTTGTTACCGGTACCTAGAGCCCTAAGGGATCAAGGGTGTTAGCATAATAGGCAGTAAATAAACATTTGTACTGATAAAATAACCACAAACTCAGGAAAGATTTAAACTCTTTATCTATGTAAATTCGTAAATGCCAGAGTCCATACCAATTCAATCAAAGCTCGTTCAATTAGAAAGTATATAATCAAGGCAAGATGATGTGAAAATATTATGAGACTTTCATTAAGCATTGGAATATAGGAAGGGTAAAAAAAGGGAAACAGTAGAATGACCCACGCAACCTTATATTTACCTAGAATGGTATGCAGACCAACCCTGGCCACGGAGTGGGATAAAGGACAGGACTGCCGATAGTTCAGGTGCCAACAGGACAGGATTGGTGCAGACGAGAATAAGGATAAGTACGGACCAAATTGGATCATGACAGGACCACCGTAGGTCAGGACCAGCACCCACAGCTAAAGTGCAACGCCAGAGTCGCAACCCTCTCTGCAGCTAACAGTCAGACAGACCATGTGTTGAACTTTCTCCCACAGAACCATGATTGGGTTATCGAACTCCTTCCCAAAACCCCGATTGGGTTATCGAATCTTCTGACAGAGTGCTCCGCCAGCACCTCTGCTCTCGATCGCCTATTGAGTGCTTTGGGTCAGTGACAGGTCAGCTATTCGGACAAGTCGGACAATCTAACTAGCTAAGCCTACCTTAGATATACCATTCTCCAGGGCAGTGTATCACCCCCCAATGTTTCAAATGTGTGTATTCCCTCTATTTGATTGGTCAAAAGACGAGGAGAGGTCATCACACCATACCGTTATGAGATTATTTCATTCAAATATTCAAATTAATGTTCCCTCCCATATTTTAGTTTTCCCATGCACTTTTATTCCTCCCAACAATGGATGTTTCAATATCAAATACAATGTATACAAAGATTGGTAAGTTGTCTTCCTTTCCGTGGGTCAATAGTACATTTTCCCAGGTGCATTTCAAGCAAGACTGTCATTGGCATGGATTCAATGCCATGGCTTGTGGACTCAGGAGAATTTAGCACATGAGCAGTTGCGGGACCCAAGATGGAGCAACATTGTACTTGATTGGTCTAAAAACGAGCTAATAGCAAAATCAAAAATAACAGTTTTAGAACAAAGAATACATGAATGCACTGTACACCACTTATCTCTACTCTATTCCCATTACTTTAGTTTAACTACAGCATTAGGAGTTAAGCAGAACGAACAATTCAGTAAAAGCAGCAATGCAAGGGTTAGCACATGTAAACATAGAGCAGCCATATTTAGTTCTAGTGCGCAGAAGCAAAGATTTCCCACCAAGCAAAGAATACATCACGTCACGTGAGTGTGACAGACGCATGCGCAGAAAAGTTCCCGTGTTGCGGCGGCCATATTAGGTCACTCAAGTTACTGTTAGTGAAAGCACATACGCAAGCTTCCCATTGATGCTAGAAATGTCGTGTGGGGCGTTCTTAGTAAGACGAAACATGTTGATTAAAGTATTATATATTATTTCGAAAGGGTTGAATCCAAACAAGTCTCTTTATGAGTGAAACCTTGCTCCATCACCTGCTTCCTGTTCTTGAAGTCAGAAGCAGGAGAGCAGGAGCAGAGAAGACCTGAGACCGGCGGAAAGGTAAGATATATATGCATTTTTTTTTATTTGTTCAGCTCCCTCCCATGATCACGACCTCTCCCAGGCGACCCCCCTGCGTGACCCTCCACAACCCCCCCCCCCCACGAGCTATGCCGGCCGTGACTTCCCCCACCCCAGTCATCACCTAAAAGCCACCACAGTCAGCGATCTGCCTGGTGCTGTAGCCCAGCAATGGATGATATTCAGAAAGCCCTGCTCCTCGCTGATACCTGCAGGCCTAGCTGGCTGGGACCCCAAGGTAGGTTGTGTCATGCGGTTCGCTGTGAGCAGGGGATTCAGCACTATATGACCATCCCATTTCCAACTGAGGCATGGCAGAAGGAACTAGCGACAGAGGGAAGGCTTGCTGTAGTCACAGTATCAGCCAGCAGCCTTACTCACAGCATCATACCTGCCCTTCAATCTCCAAACCAGCCTCCACCTTTCAAATTACCTGGAGAAATGGCTGGTACCCGGCGGGGCTAGTTCATGCCTGCTCAGTAAGGGCACCTGAAGAACATATCTCTTAATTGAATATTGGGGACCTTACTCACCCACATGAATACCTACAATGCACACTTTGTGCAATTGGGAGGCCTTCTGCATACAGTACCCGGAGCTCGGTGTCTGTATGGTGCACCTTCCTCTCTATTCGGCTGGACTGGCCATTCTGCTACTCTGGCCTTTCCCCGGTAACTTGCTGGCTAGGAGTCTTCCTTTAAAGCGGTATGTGCTTCTATGACAAAAACAATACCCTGATAGTTCTATTCTAGTCAAAGTCTACGGCATTGTGGGGCTAGTTTGAATATTTTTGCCAGGGCTGATTTTCTAGTCTAGCCCAGGTGCTACACAAGTGTTCACGCTACCTGGAGTGTCTCAGCAATAGATTTATTTTGTGTAAGGGTCACAATGTACATATGAACGCTATGACAGTACTCCCCGGCAATGCCCCCTTTCTAAAATATGAGCCATAGTTTGTGCTTGTTTGACTGATTAGTAAAACAGATCCATTATATCAGGAAGATCTAGAATAACTGTATTTTTATTTTTGAAATCTTGAAGTGTTTATTTTAATTTTTTTCGTCTTCAGTAAAGTAATGTTCAATAGCTTTTGTGATAAACATCTCAGACTCTAATTCATATGTGTAATTCAGGAAACGCTGCTACAACAACTTCGCTTTACTTGATTTGCAACTTCTGTCAGCTTATGGAATACATTTGCACTATTAATCCACTGTTCTTTGTGTTTCCACATTTTTCTGTCTTCTTCTCCCCTCATTCAATTTTGTTTTTGCCTTTGACTTGGAAAAATCATGAAATCTTCATGAAACAGTTGGCCCCTGCTCCTGTGCTGTGTGTGGCTGTGCAGCATTTTAGAAATATTACCAATCTCCATGTGAATAATTGAATCACAGCTGTCACAGTATGGAGGTGACATTGTACCTTCCAATTCCCCCTTCTGCCTCTCCCCCGCCTTCGTTCTACTTAACCTTTCCTTTTCTTTTAGAATTCGCGGCTGACAGAAAATGAAAAATACATGGACTGGAGATGTTGCCGGGGCTCTGATACGTTGCTGCAGAATAAGTAGTAAACAAGCTAAGGCACAGAAAATATTCTCATTCTTAACAGTACAATTACTGTCGCCTAAATTAACCTGAAGTGTTGAATTAAAATATTTCTAAATAGTTTATAAAGTCACATTAATTTAGTTATTTAACAGGGTGTTTCAATGCAGGCAATTAGTCAAATAACTGTAAATAAAAATATATCTGAGGGTAAACAGTCTTCATTCATTCTGTTCACAATCTTGAAAAAATAAAATACATAATCCAAAGATGCAATGCATAATTACACCAGCACTGTTTATCGTGTTGCAGGATATTAGAGGCAAAGTCAAATCTAAATGTAACATATTTTGTAAAAATGTCTTTGTCATTACCTGAAGACTGAATACCACGCATTTCTTTTTAGTTACTTTTTGTTGTCTCATTTTAAGAAATGTATGTAACATAATTTCAGTATGTTAAGGTCAACAGTAAGTAGGACTGGGCGGAGTTTGTGGAGTTCTGCAAAGTGACCCAAAAACTCTTTCACGCTGCATGAAGTTCCAAAAGCGGCAGAGTGCATTACGTCATGCAGTTCATGCTGATTTTAAGTGCGGGTGTTTTTCCCATGCTTTAATATTAGTGCGAATGGCACCATGCACTGTGCAAATGGGCGCTGCTTCTTTCAGGCACTGAAGTGGATGTTCTGCTCGAGTGCCAGCTATCTCAACACGAATGGAAGGTTTCTCAAGAGGAAGTGACTATCTGCGACCTCCCACATTGAGAATTCTCAACAGGAGGTGGTCTGAAGCAAGATTTTCCTGCGGAGTGGGAAAAACTCCGCAAACTTCGTGAGTGGAGTGGATTTTCACACCCAGCCCTAAACAGTAGTTGCAATATTTTGGAGTCCACCATATCAGGCATGTGTGTTAAAGAGATCACTGTTGAATATGAGAAGAATCTATATATATATATATATTCACTGAAAAAACCATAGGTTTCAGGAGTTATATAGTTAGGAATTAGCTTTTAAAAAACCTTTGAAATTCACTCAAAAAACGATAAGTTTTAGTGGTGTTATAGTTAGCTGGACATTTTACTCATACAAAACCATTGAAATTGCTCCTATATAGTTAGTTGTACTAACTATATTTCGCGCTCCCGCAATCCACTGCTGATGATGTCATATATTACATCATTCATGACATGGTCAGTGACATCACTGATGACATCTCAAATGACATCACTGATGACATCACTGATGACATCATCCAGTGAATGTGGTTTGCTTCGTTATTTAAATATGCATTATTATATATAGCAATTTGCATTGAAGAATAAGTGGATATAAATAATTAAATATTTGGATGGAGGATTTAGTAGCAGTGTAATTGACTGTTTACTTGACCAATTTATAATGTCTCACTAAATATAGTGGATAGTGACTAAACTGTGTGAATATCTGTATCACTTTGTCAGTTGTTGTGTAAACTGATTCTACAGTTGGTTACTAGCTATGTGAAAGTCTATATTAGTTATTGATTAGTTAACTGAGTATTTGTATAGGAGTGTGAAAGTGTGTGTGGTTCGGTGGGGGGTGTGTGACTGTCCAAAGATGTGTGAATAGTTGATTCAGTAGATATATGAAGTTAAAACTACATGTTCTAACAGTTGTTTGGGTGAGTGAATATCTTTATGGGTGTGGTGATGAGCAAATATATTTCTCAATGGTACAGGTCCAACAAACTAGAAAAATAAAAGGCAGTGTATGTGTCAGTTGTTGTATATAAATAAGTATACATAAGGCACAATGATTGTGTGAGTGACTGTATGGATAACTGTATACTTGTAATAATGATTTTATAATTCACTAAGTATGACTTACTATCTAAATGAATAGAAGAAGTGGTGTTTGTATAAGTGTTTTGCTAAGTAAATATGTAAGTATGATCCATTGTTTGCATAAGTGAATAGGATGACTTCATATGTGAATAGGATGCGTGCTGTTGTTTAATGTCGATATAGATGTATAAGTATTTTTGATAGTGTTCTATTGTTCATTGACAGCATGTATGAGTGAATCCATAGGTAAGTGATTAGATGTGTGTATACATCAATGAATCACTGAGTGGATTTTTAGATACTTGTATTGCTGTGACAATGGATTTTAATATGATACTCTGTATTTTACAAAGAGTGATGAAAAATTGTAATAGTGTATGAAAAGGTGTATGTGATTGTCACGTGGATGATGTCATCAGTGATGTCATCAGTGATGTCATTTGAGATGTCATCAGTGATGTCACTGACCATGTCATGAATGATCTAATATGTGACATCATCAGCAGTGGATTGCGGGTGCGCGAAATATAGTTAGTACAACTAACTATATAGGAGCAATTTCAATGGTTTTGTATGAGTAAAATGTCCAGCTAACTATAACACCACTAAAACTTATAGTTTTTTGAGTGAATTTCAAAGGTTTTTTAAAAGCTAATTCCTAACTATATAACTCCTGAAACCTATGGTGTTTTCAGTGAATTTCAAAGGTTTTTTAAATGCTAATTCCTAACTATATAAGGCCTGAAACCCATGGTTTTTGCAGTGAATTTGCAAGGTTTTTTAAATGCTAATCCCTAACTATATAAGGCCTGAAACCTATGGTTTTTTCAGTGAATTTCAAAGGTTTTTTAAATGCTAATTCCTAACTATATAAGGCCTAAAACCTATGTTTTTTTCAGTGAATTTGCAAGGTTTTTTTAAATGCTAATTCCTAACTATATAAGGCCTGAAACCTATGGTTTTTTCAGTGAATTTCAAAGGTTTTTTAAATGCTAATTCCTAACTATATAAGGCCTAAAACCTATGTTTTTTTCAGTGAATTTGCAAGGTTTTTTTAAATGCTAATTCCTAACTATATAAGGCCTGAAACCTATGGTTTTTTCAGTGAATTTCAAAGGTTTTTTAAATGCTAATTCCTAACTATATAAGGCCTGAAACCTATGTTTTTTTCAGTCAATTCGCAAGGTTTTTTAAATGCTAATTCCTAACTATATAAGGCCTGAAACCTATGGTTTTTTCATTGAATTCGCAAGGTTTTTTAAATGCTAATTCTATTAGCGGATAATGTTTTTATATATTAAAACGTTTTTTAAATCTCAAATGCCTGCTTTGCTAACAGAGTTTTAAAGCACAGGCTCTTTTGTCTCTGGTGGCCATCTTGGGAGACTGCATATCAGAATTCTTTTAATGAAATATGAGAGGATTTGAGAAGTCACTCAAAATGTGCCCTAATTTTTCTTTCTTCAGCACTAATCATAATTTCTATGGCAAAATGAACCCCCTCATTTTGTTCCTTTGCAAATTAAATGTTTTAAGTGTTAACACTTTATTCCAATCAAGATGACTTCAGGTGTGCCATACATTTGTCATAAGTAAGACTGTTAGCGCTCTAGTTGTTCTTTAGAACACTCTGGGACATTCTGTCATTGGGCTATAGTTGGGCTACATCTGGCTGATATTTGGGCTACATTTGTTTTTTTTTGTCTCTGGTGGCCATCTTTGGGCTACATTGGGCTACATTGGGCTACATTGGGCTACATTTGGGCTCTAACATATATATAGCCCAATGTAGCCCAATATATATTTTTTCAAAGTTAATTTTCGTAAAAACCATTGGAGCACATATCTTGAGGCATAGCAAATGCACATCGGGCTACCAGTCCCTACAATTTTGCCAAGTTTGGTGGAAAAACATTCAGCCGTTCGGGCTAAAAGTGAGTCCAACCGCCCTATGGAAATTAACATGGGTAAAACACGTTTTGGGACCCCCCCTTTTATCTCGGCCCCCGCTTGACGAATACCCCCCAAACTTTCAGGGAAGGACCGGAGCACCGCGAGGCAAAGTTAGGGAAAATTTCAGGAAGATTCCTCAACCGGCGCGAAAGTTATTCCCAATAGAATGTTGCGATTTCCCTATGGAAAACAATCCTAACTATATATACCTACTGGCTATCGCCAGTAGGTAATATATATAACATATATGTATATATATATATACACCGCAAAGACCAACCTCCACGAAGGAATGAAGGCCGTCGCCGAATGGATGAAGAACCGCCGGCTGAAGCTGAACTCAGACAAGACGGAGGTCCTCATCCTTGGTGCCACCCCTTCAGCCTGGGACGACTCCTGGTGGCTGACAACACTGGGAACAGCCCCGACACCCACTGACCACGCATGCAACCTAGGGGTCATTCTCAACTCTACCCTCTCCATGACTAAACAAGTCAACGCCGTCTCCTCATCCTGCTTCATCACCCTCCGAATGGTCCACAGGATCTTCAAGTGGATCCCCACCAAAACTAGAAGAACGGTCACCCAGGCCCTAGTCACCAGCAGGGTAGACTATGGAAACGCCCTCTACGCAGGAACGTCGGCCAAGCTCCTGAGATGGCTGCAACACATCCAGAACGCCTCTGCATGTCTGATCCTCCACATCCTCCGCCGAAGCCACATCACACCCCACCTGAGAGACCTGCACTGGCTCCTCGTCAAGAAGAGGATAAACTTCAAGATCCTCATCCACGCACACAAAGCCCTCCATAACACCGGACCAGCATACCTCAATGGACAACTCTGCTTCTACACCCCCGCCCACCAGCTTCGCCGACCTCCCCCTCGCCACAATTCCCCGCATCCGAAGAACTATAACCGGCAGCAGATCCTTCTCTCACCTCACCGCCAAGACCCGGAACACCCTCCCCACCAACCTACGGCAGACCCAAGACCTACTTGCCTTCAGAAGACTCCTCAAGACCTGGCTCTTAGATCAGTAGTAGCTCCCCCCTCTCCCGCTCTCCCCCCCATCGCCTTTAGACCCTCACGGGTATGTAGTGCGCTTTACAAGAGACCTGATTGATTGATTGATATTCACTGAAAAAAACATAGGTTTCAGGGAAAGTTATAGTTATTTGGACAATTCATCGTTCAAAACCAGAGAAATTCCCCAGTTATAGTTAGTTCAGCTAACTATAACTCGCACCCCCGCAATGCACTGCTGATGACGTCACATATTACATCACTCATGACATGGTCAGTGACATCACTGATGACATCACTGATGACATCTCAAATGACATCACTGATGACATCATCCATCCAGTGACTTATGACATCATCCAGTGACATTGTGTTTCTGTAAAGTTTAAATATATTTAATATATATAGGGAAAGGTACATTGAAGAATGAGTGGGTGTATAAGTGTCTGAATTGATGATTTAGTAGGTGTGTGACTGACTCTATAAGTGATTTATTAAACGTATCTTACTGAATGCATGGGTTAGTGACTAAACTGTGTGAATGTCTGTATCCGTCTGTCTGCTGGTGTTTAAGCGTCTACATGGGTTTGTGAATAGCTTCATGAGTGTCTATATGGGTTATTGATTGGTTGTCTACGTATCTGTATGGGTGCCTGAGTGTTTATGTGGGTGGGGTGTGTGTGCATAGATGTGTGAGTGGGTGAATCACTGGGTGCATGGTTTCAAGAGTGCATCTGAGATGGACTGTATGGGTGGTTGAGTATAGGAATGTATATCTTAGTGGTACATGTGTGAGTAATTACATATGTGAAAGGCAGTATATATGTATGTTGGCGTATATAAATGGCTATAAATGAGAGTGTGTGATTGTGAGAGTGGCTGTATGGATGATCATGACCCTGTATCAGTGATTGTATAAGAGCATACAAATGTGCTAGTATTTGTATGAGTGATTGAGCTTGTGTGTGTATAACTGTTTAGGTGAGTAAATGGCAGTGTGATTAATTATTTGCATGACTTACTAGGTGTGTGAGTATGTCTATGGATGAGCGGAGGTGAGTGAGTGTTTATATAGGTGTATGAGTGCATATGATAATTCTGTACTGAGTGACCATAAGTATGAGTGACTGTATGGGTGAGTAAGTGGATGTGTGTGTAAACCTAAGAATCAGTGAGTGTGTATGTAGTTATTGCTGTTGGAGTGTCTATGGTTTTGAGAATGGCAGTCTGTAATTTAGAGTGGGTGTATCAAAGGTTATATTAGGGTGTGAGAAGATGCATCAAATTATCACATGGTCAGTGATGTCATTTGTGATGTCATCAGTCATGTCATTGATCATGTCATGAGTGATGTAATATGTGAAGTCATCAGCAGTGCATTGCGGCAGCGCGAGTTATAGTTAGCTGAACTAACTATAACGGGGGAATTCCTCTGGTTTTGTATGAGTGAAATGTCCAACTAATTATAACTTTCCCTAAAACCTACGTTTTTTTCAGTGAATTTCTAAGGTTTTTTAAATGCTAATTTCTAACTATAACGTGCCTGAAACCTATGTTTTTTTCGGTGAATTTCAAAGGCTTTTTAAATGCTAATTTCTAACTATAATGTGCCAGAAACCTATGGTTTGTTCGGTGAATTTCAAAGGTTTTTCAAATGCTAGTTTCCAAAGATGCCGACAGAGGTAGGACATGTGAAGAAAGAAGAAAAAACACAGAGAAAGAAGCAACAGAAGTCCACAAAGATGAAGAAAAGTGCAGGAAGAAGCTAGACATGTGCCTAAAGAACCAACAGAAGAGCAGAAAGAGGCCTTGTTCCAAAATCATCCTGTGCCCACAACTTTTTCAGACGGGTACTGGTGGTAACTGACTCTTATTAACCAGGCCTAGAGCCAGTGCTATGATAAAAGACACTTAAAATACAGTGAAAACACCTACATACACTAGGGCACACTATGCGTTGGGGTACCCCTGTGATTAGCATGACCTCCTCTGTAAGGCCCTAGTACATAATAGGGCAGAGGGATTAAAACTACCTCTTAAAACGCAATATGGGGCGTGTGTGCACAGTGGTAAAGGGAAGGGGCCCTGAGGTAACCTGACCTCTGGTCGCCACCCACGCCGCACGGCTCCTCCTGTGCGACCGTGACTCTCCCCTCGGCTGCCACTGCCAGGAGTGCGCTGCTGGTGTGCCCCTGGTGACTGTCTTTGCGCGCTCCTGCCAATTGTATTTTTTAACCTTGTCATTTGTGTTTTAATCTGTTTCTTTCATTCTGTTCGGCATTACTTGCTACCCTGCCCTCTGTGCCCCCAACTCCTCGCTTCCCGCTGCTGCTCCCCTGCAGCCCTGCCCCCTTTTGCCTTCTGTGTCCCTTTCCCTCACCCATTGGTCGCCCCGCTCCCTCCTCCCAGCTGCTCCTTCCTCCCACTTTGCCTCTTATGGAGGTCGCCGCGCGGAAGCGCAGCGGTCGCAAGCAGCGGGCGCGCCGCTGGGGCGCCGAAGGCACACCAAAGGCAAGCCCGTCCGCGCCTGGCCTGCACCCAGTGCCAGAACCCCTGCATCCCGTGCCCCCCGCTACGCCAGACTACATTACGACTCCAGCACCCTCCACGCACTCAACCCCTGCTGCCAGTTCATTCCGAAGCACACCCAAGGGCCCTTCACCTGCCGGGACTGCAGATACACCAGCATCCTGCCCGCCAAGCCAACAGCCAGAGAATCCAACCATCTCAGATGCATCCTCCTCAACACCCGCTCCGCTCGCAAGCACGCCATCGAACTCTGGGACCTCCTAGACTCCACCGCCCCCGACGTCGCCTTCCTGACGGAGACCTGGCTGAACACCACCTCAGCACCTGACATCGTCATAGCCATCCCGCAGGGCTACAAGATATCCCGCAGAGACCCCGCCAACGGAGTTGGAGGGGGAATCGCCATCGTCCACAAAGACACACTCAGAGTCTCGACCAACACCGACGAAACCCTCACCACTGCCGAACACATGCACTTCCAGATCCACACCGACCCCAGCACGACCCTCAGAGGACCACTCGTCTACAGACCACCCGGACCACAACCACAGTTCAGCGACACCATCGTCGACCTCGTCAGCACCCACGCCTCCAAGGACGACATCTTCCTCGGGGACCTGAACTTCCACCTCGAGAACAACAATGATGCCAACTCCACCGCCCTGATCGACAACCTCGCCAACCTCTGACTCAAACAGCTCGTAACGACACCCACCCATGCCGCTGGACACACGCTGGACCCCATCTTCTCCGCAAGCCCACACATCTCCTTCAACCACACCACCGTACCCCACTGGACCGACCACAGATGCGTCTACTTCACCTTCAGGAAACCCACCACACACCTCCGCACCTAACAGCTGCCACGCCACAACTGAGGCAAGGTCACCAAGGACCAACTGACCACCACCCTCGCCCTGAGACCACCCACTGACCCCATCAACCCTGACACTGCCACCACTAACCTCAAACAGTGGGTCAACGACTGCGCAGACACCCTCGCCCCTCTCAAGAGCTACACAACCAACCACACCAACAAGAAAGCCGCCTGGTTCACCGAAGACTTCCTGACCTCCAAGCACACCTGTCGGAAGCTGGAGAAGAAATGGCTCCACGACCGATCACCAGACAGCCTCGCAGCCCACAAGAATGCCACCCGCAGACACCACCAACTCATCAGGACTGCCAAAAGGACCGCCTTCAAGGACCGCCTACACAACAACGCACACAACACCAAAGAGCTCTTCAGCATCGTGAAACAACTCTCCTACCCCAGCTCCAACACCAACGACATTCCACCATCACAAGAATTGTGGGACTCCCTGGCCACCTTCTTTCACCGCAAGATCACCGACATCCACGCCACGCCAGCTTCAACTGCGAAAACCCACCACCGAGACCACCACCTCTGTGACCTACACCCACACCAGCCGCCTGACCACCTGGTCCAACGTCAGCGACGAAGACACCATCAAAACCATGAACTCCATCCACTCCGGATCCCCATCCGACCTGTGCCCTCACCACGTCTTCAACCTAGCCAGCACAACCATCGCACCCCACCTCCGGAAAACAATCAACATCTCCTTCGAGACAGCATCCTTCCCGGAAAGCTGGAAGCATGCCGAGATCAACGCCCTCCTGAAGAAACACAAGGTGGACCCCAAGGACCTCAAGAACTTCCGGCCCATCTCACTGCTCCTGTTCCCGGCAAAAGTGACAGAGAAGATTGTCAACAAACAGCTATCCCAATACCTCAAAGACAACAACATCTTGGACCCTTCCCAATCCGGCTTTCGCAGCAACCACAGCACCGAGACGGCCCTCATCGCCGCCACTGACAACATCAGGATCCTGATGGACAAAGGAGAAACAGCTGCCCTCATCCTCCTAGACCTGTCAGCTGCCTTCGACACGGTCTGCCACCACACCATATCAAAACGAGCACCAATATTGCCAACCTAATCGCTACTTCGGTCTGTGTTGACCACTAACCTACTGAGTTCAAACAGCAAGTCTTGGAACAAATTTTTAGTCCTGAATAAATCAATTTTTTAATATCATATTTTTTAACACAACATATTTAAAAAAAATCACATAATTAGAAACATTGCTTAAATTCACTCCACAATTAATCACAAAAATCATTCCTGCATTCAAAACAATCAATCATCCATGCACACTAAACAACACTACATATCAATTTACATCAGTTATAAAATTACACTTATTTACAACCAAAGATTTTTCAATACAGCATTGGAGATATATTCAATTTTTTTCAGCAGTTTTTGTTGTTTTAAGTGAGGCTTGTCCTTATTGCCCATGAGCCCAGACCCAGTTTTGGTTACGGTACTTTAGCAGAGAATCCTTCTGCGAGGTCTTCTAAGCCCCTTGTTGGAGCGATAGAAGTGGAGTGTTTGTGGCAATTAAGTGTGTGTGCCATAAAGAATATTTGGGATTGCAGTGTGATTTTGTGTACAGTATGTCAGAAAACCAAACATTTGCTTACAGTGAGGAACATATAAGAAAACTATTAGAAGCACCACCTGCGTTCACCTCTACTACCTTAAGCACCTCAGCAAGGAATCAAAATGAAACAGACAAAATATTAAGACTAAAGAAAAAACAAATTAGAACAGACCTACATGGACACTATCTACTACAGCATTTAAGAGCTCGTACGATCCCAGGAGGACTACAAATTAAAAATGTCCCCGTGATTTTTACTGAGGATCCCATCTATAAAAAAGGCTAAAGCTACATTGGGACCAAGTGCAGCCGAGACCTCATGGTCTTAACGGTGGAAACAGCCCAACGGATTTCGATACAACAACTGGAGGAAATTAAAACTTTGGAAGCTGAAATACAACAAAATCAGTTGATTACGGATGCTAAAACATTACTGGAGAAAGTTGAAAAGGAGATTTTAGAATTTAAGGATTTTACGATAAACCAAAAAGAAAATCAATTCCAAAAAGATAAAAAGAGCTTTAACTTGGAGAAAGTGTATCCATACTTGCAACCGGAGTTTTATTCACGACCAGACTCAAGAAAATATTTAGCGGAATACCGAGGGAGATCAAATAATAAGTTCATTACTTTCTCTGACACCTCTTCATCCTCAAGTGGCAGTGAGGGTGAAGGTAGTAATCAAAGAAAGAATACAAATAAAAGAGGATCTTTCCAACAGCAACCCGGGCCATCCTCGGCGCCTTTTTTAGGGAGAGGCCAACAACCAACCCGAGGCCGCACTCGATACAACCAACCATGGGAAATGTCGACGCGAAGGCAAAACTACAAAAATTGGTAACGTCACCTATTTTCAACTTATCAAATAAAACTCTGACTGTAGCAGAAACTAGTATTTTATAAAAAGGACTGTCATTTGTCCCTGTACGACACACCAATTTCGTGAGACTTAAGACAGAGGCTCTCGAGTTTTGTAGAAAATTGAAATTAAGATCATTTTTTACCCTCCAATTGAGGTGACAGGCTTAAAGAAAAAGTCATCATTTTGTCCACCAGCAAATAAAGTAGCTAAAGAAATACTCAGTTATGAAAAAACTATACTTTCATCCATTACCAAAATGGAACAAAAAAAGAAATGGACTAAATTTAACATCTCACAAGCCGAACGAAGAGCATTGGAGGATTTGAAAAAAGACACGTCGGTCACTATAAAACAGGCCGACAAGGGTGGATCAATTGTAATTTGGGACACCGAAAAATATATGACAGAAGTGATGAACCAGCTGAACAATACTAGATGCTACAGAAAAATTGCTAAAGATCCCACTGTGGACCTACAACAACAACTGAGTTTAATCATTGACAAAGGGTTTGAAGATGGAATTATTGGTAAAAAAGAATATGAATACATAAAATGTAAAAATCCTAGGACTCCGATCTTCTATGTGCTTCCTAAAATTCATAAGGACGCCAGCACTCCACCAGGGAGACCAATAGTTTCTGGTTGCCAGTCATTACTGGAACCAGTTTCTAAATTTGTGGATTTCTTCCTGAAGCCATTTCTGCCTAAAGTGAAATCATTTCTGAGAGATACGACTGATTTCATTAATAAACTTCCTACAATACCCTTTGAGGAAAATGAAGACCTACTAGTTACCCTAGATGTAACATTGTAGTATACCCAGATTCCCCAAAGTGATGGATTAGATGCTATCCAAAGTTTTCTTGAGGAAAGAGAAAAACCTACAAGAGTACCAACAGAATTTATTATTGAATTAGCATCATTCACTTTAAGGAGGAATTATTTCAAATTTAACGGAGAATTCTTTTTCCAAGTCAGCGGAGTAGCTATGGGCTGCCCGTTCGCGCCAGAACTGGCAGTTCTCTTTATGGCCCTCTATGAGGAGAAATTCATCTACAAAAACAATCCGTTTAGAGAACATATCTCGAGTTGGAATCGTTACATCGATGATGTTTTTATGACGTGGAAAGGAAATGAGGAAGAGCTTAATGATTTCCACAATTGGCTAAACTCCAGGACAACAGAGATAAAGTTCAGTTTGAATTATTCAAAAATACGAATGGCATTCTTGGATGTAGAAGTCTACCCAACAGAAGAGGGGTTAGTCACCACCCTCTTTAAAAAGAAGACTGATCGGAATAAAGTGTTACACTTCCAAAGCAACCATCCGTGAAACCTTAGAGAAAACTTGCCGTTTGGGCAATATCTTCAAATAAAAAGAAATTTCCATTTCAAAGATGAGTATATTCTACATGCTAACAACCTCACGGAGAACCTTCTAGCTAGAGGGTACCCAAAAAAACTCTTTAAAAGTACCATTAAGAGAGCTTGGTGGGTCCCAAGAGAGACACTTTTGGAAAAAAGAGACAAACCCACACTCAATAGGGTGGTCTGTGTATCCACTTTTTGTCCCAACTCTAATCAGCTGAAAAAAACTATCCTGCAGAACTGGCACCTAGTTGAAAAGGTTGACCAGTCCCTCAAAGAGAAACCACTTTTTGCGTTTAAAAAGGACCATAATGTAGCAAATCATTTAATACGGGCAGCAATACAGAAGAAAAAACAACCAACAGTTGGCTCACTATTGGGACTACCACCGATCTTGGGGGGACACCACAAATGTGGGTCTTGTATATATTGCCCACATACAGAAGAAGGGTCACTTTTTCAACATAATCAAGTGTTTTGGAAACACGAGAATTTTTCAAACTGCAAATCCAGATATGTGATCTATGGTATAAAATGCCCGTGCGACAAGCTATATATTGGGAAGACCAACCAGGAAGTGAGATGCTGGATAACGCAGCACAAGTCACGGATAAAAAACAACGTGATGACTGCACCACTAGTAAATCATTGGTGCATGAATAACCACACTTTGGATGACCTGAAGTGGACCGTTATCGCTAAGATTGAGAAGGACCCCCGAGGTGGAGATATTGAAGAAAAACTCGCTCGAAGCAAGGCGATGTTAATTATAAAATTTAACACTGCAATAGACGGTCTAAATGAAATGTCGGAAATATACCGTCTTTAAAGTTGGTAGCCCATTGGACCCAGACTGTGCTAATCTACTGTTACGACCGAGGCTTCGGCGTATGCTGGTTTCTGTGGCAACCATAACGTAGCAAACAACTTGGGCGGGTAGGTCGCATCCAGTTTTTAACTAAGTCCATCCTCTACCTCTTGTCCGGGTTCGTGGTTTTTTTTAACAGAACTACGCTTCCCAGACTCCCTCCAAATAGAATGGGAGATTGCACGCAGCATTAAATACTATCACGCCGCTGACGGCGTCAGCCTTTCGCAACCAACCCGGAAGGGAGCAAAACAGGATACAATGGAGATCGCGAGTGCTTGACTGACGCGGGTAAGATCTTCCGCGAATACAGCGTTTAGAACTGGGATGCGCTGCACGATGTTGAGCTAATGCTCACTCTTCTTGATTTCCACAGGAGTTTTCAAGCCTGGCTGGCTACATTAATTGCTGGAGCGGCTTCTAAGTAATTTACATGTAAGAAGACCCCATATTTGTGAATGTTTAACTTTGCCAGAGTTATGGGATGGCTTGATTAATATCACATCTTCTACTACACAGATCATACACTCCACTGCCCACGAGACAAACGCAGGGTGAAAGCGGCGATTGTGAGTACGCCTGTTTTTTGGTTTTTATAGAGGGTGCTTGAAATTGAGTTTTCCTTTAGAGAAATCAGTACATTAAGTTGGGGTGTTCTTGTTTCTTCTGTCTGCTTCAGAGCCCACAGCATAAAAGAGACCGAGCATCTTGAGGTAGGATTAGGTTCCTTTTCACATCATGTAGGGTGACATGGCTGGTCTTCTATCTAGACTGACTGATGCCTGTTCTTCTCATTTACAGCTACGTGGTCCTGAAGAGAATTCCCTTGAGTAAAGGGGATTCGAAACGCGTAGACCGTTTTTGCAGCATTAGGAGTGGTGTTTTTAACAAAAACTGCTGAAAAAATTGAATATATCTCCAATGCTGTGTTGAAAAATCTTTGGTTGTAAATAAGTGTATTATTATAACTGATGTAAATTGATATGTAGTGTTGTTTAGTGTGCATGGATGATTGATTGTTTTGAATGTAGGAATGATTTTTGTGATTAATTGTGGAGTGAATTTAAGCAATATTCCTAATTATGTGAAATTTTTCTAAATATGTTGTGTTAAAAAATATGATATTAAAAAATCGATTTATTCAGGACTAAAAATTTGTTCCAAGACTTACTGTTTGAACTCAGTAGGTTAGTGGTCAACACAGACTGAAGTAGCGATTAGGTTGGCAATATTGGTGCTCGTTTTGGTCGTTGTTATAAGTGAGGCTTGTCCTTATTGCCCCTGAGCCCAGACCCAGTTTTGGTTACGACACCAGACCCTATCAGCATGCCTCCATGACGCCGGAATTCAAGAGAAGGCCCTGGCCAGGACCACATCCTTCCTCTCCGGGAGAACCCAGAGCATCCGCCTCCCACCCTTCTGCTCTAAAACCACCAAGATCATCTACGGCGTCCCACAGGGATCATCCCTTAGCCCGACGCTGTTCAACATCTACATGGCACCTTTCGCCACGTCGCATGACTGCACAACCTCAACATCATCTCCTACGCCGACGACACCCAGCTGATCATATCCCTCACCGAAGACCCCCACACCGCCAAAGCCAACCTCCACAGAGGAATGAAGGCCGTCGCCGGCTGGACGAAGGACAGCAGACTGAAGCTGAACTCGGACAAAATGGAGGTCCTCATCCTTGGACCCACCCCATAAGCATGGGACGACTCCTGGTGGCCCACATCGCTAGGCACAGCCCCGGAACCCACCGACCACGCACGCAACCTAGGGTTCATCCTTGACTCCACTCTCTCCTCGACCAAGCAAGTCAACACTGTCTCCGCGTCCTGCTTCAACACCCTCCGTATGCTCCGCAGGATCTTCAAATAGATCCCTCTCGACACGAGGAAAACCGTTACCCAGGCCCTCATCACCAACAGACTCGATTATGGAAACGCCCTCTACTCAGGAACAACAACCAAGCTCCTGAGACGACTACAACGAATCCAGAACGCCTCGGCACGACTGATCCTCAACGTCCCCCGACGCAGCCACATCACACCCCACCTGAGAGGCCTGCACTGGCTCCCTGTCAACAAGAGGAGCACCTTCAAACTCCTCATCCACGCACACAAAGCGCTACACAACACCGGACCAACATACCTCAACAACCTTCCACACCCCCTCCCGCAACCTCCGCTCTGCCACCCTCGCCCTCGCCACAGTTCCTCGCATCTGCAAAACCACCGCCGGTGGCAGATCGTTCTCCCACCTCGCAGCCAAGAATTGGAACGCTCTCCCCACCGGCCGACGACAGACCCAGGACCTGCTGGCCTTCAGAAGACTTCTCAAGACCTGGCTCTTTGATCAGTGACAGCCCCCCCCCCCCAGCGCCTTGAGACACTCATGGGTATGTAGCGCGCTTTACAAATGCTTGATTGATTGATTGATGTGACGTGTGCAAACACACCCTGTGGCCGTTTTAAGTTGGAAGTTTAAGTCCCCTTGAATCCTGACGGTCCCTGGGGACCAACTAGCCAACCAGGTACCTCCAGTAAGCGCCACAGAGCTGCATTGCAGAGAGGTGTAAAAAGGGGCATGACCTAGACGCCCTCTCTGCAACCCAGAGCAGTGGCATTTACTGGAAGCACCTGGTGGGCTAGTTGGCCCCCAGGGGCCCTCAGGATTGAAAGGGAATTAATTCCCCAACTTTAAACGGGCCACAGGGCGTGTTTGCACACATGCCACCTCAGGCCTGCCCCCTTCCTTCACCACAGTGCAAACGTGCCCCGTGGTGTGTTTTAAGTTGAGGGTTAAAGTCCTCTTGAATCCTGAGGGTCCCTGGGTTCCAACTAGCCCACAAGGTACCTCCAGTAAGCACCACAGAGCTGCGTTGCAGAGTGGTGTAAAAAGGGGCGTGGCCTCTGAACACCTCTCGGCAACGCAGCTCCCTGGCGCATACTGGAGGTACCTGGTGGGCTAGTTGGCCCCCAGGGACCCTTTTTCGTCATCCGGCGCCAGAGTTATTGGGAAAACAAAAAATGCTTTTAGAATAGAAACAAGGCCCTAACTATAACTACCTACTGGTATGTATGTATATATTTATATATATTCACTGAAAAAAACAATGATTAAAGTGGCATTATAGTAGGGTGAAAATGTCAGCTTAAATATTATGTTTTAAAACTAAAAAAATGCTGAAATTCACCAGTTATAGTTGACAGAAGAAACTATAACTCACAACCCAGCCATGCATAGTGTTGTCATCAATTATGTAATTTCAGATGTCATTAGTGATGTTATCGATGAGGTCAATAGCAGGTCATGACAAGGGGGCAAGTTATAACCGTCCAGTGCAGTAACACAAAAATCCCAGAAAAGCAAGCTGTAGCCCAAATCAGAGTTCTTTTTTTCTTTGTTGAAGGGCTAGAAAGGGTTTCTCCCAAAAGTCAAGTGCTGCAGTTTTGGTGGCATTTGGTGGACTCTCGCTGGTCCTTGAAAATCCGTGGAGATGGTGTAAATCTTGTAATGGGCTGTACCCATATCTATAACTTGTCTCCAAGGTGAACAGCCTCTGGCATTTTGGAACAAAGCCAAGTCAGATTTTAAACTTCAGTACAAGGATCGGCTCTGACAACTGGGTTAATGGAGCAGAGGATGAAGTGGGGCTTGTCATGTGCCACGCCTGGATGAGGTGTCACCCTCCAGGGTGGCAGTGAATCTGGAAGCGAGCCTGGGGCTTCCTGCAGATTGCTCCAGCTGGTGTTGTTGCCTTTCCCTGTGCCTCTCACCCGGGTGCAGGACAGTGTTCTGCCTCACCCAGCACATAGCAGCTGACTTAGAACTGGGGCAGACCAAGGAAATCTAGTGGTTGCATTAAAACAAACCATCAAGAAGGTCCAAGGTGGGTGTTGAAGCAATGCAATCTCTGCCCTTTGCTCTGAATGTCAAAGTGAAGAAATTCAGTGAAGCTTTGGTAAATGGCAG
Organism: Lissotriton helveticus; assembly: GCF_964261635.1. Lineage (NCBI taxonomy): Eukaryota > Metazoa > Chordata > Amphibia > Caudata > Salamandridae > Lissotriton > Lissotriton helveticus. Next base: position 524,592,390 of record NC_136063.1, on the reverse strand, counting down.
GAGTCACTATGACTTTCTTAAACTCCTCTCAGTCGTAGTGGCCTTTACCTCCAAGTGGTCCCGCTAGTAACAAAACCTCTACCACTAATCTCTTTGAGGAGATGTCTATAGAGATAGACAAACAAGATACAAACAAAGATATCTATCATGGCTATTACCATGCTAGTGAGTTATGGAGAAGCTTAGGATCCCAATTCCAGATGCAATAATTCTTGGATTACAAAAACTCCATTAAGATGGTGCTGTCTTTTCCACAAATCTTTAATCTCCTTACCAATTTTGTGAACTGTACAACCAGCTCCTATAACACAGTAAACAACATCAAATTGAATCACACTTTCTTGTTGTGTTCACTCTCCATACTCATTAATAATTGTATAAAAGTGCCTTTTTTTGCGTGGTTACACCCCAACCTTTTGCACTTTGAAAGAGTGTGCAATGGGTCCCTGACAATCAGGTTCCCTGTGCCTGTGTTCTTTCCCAAAACTGTACCTTTGTTTTCACAATTGGCACACCTCTGGCCCACATGTAAGTCCCTTCATCAAAAGGTATCACTGGTACAAAGGGTGAAGTGACCCAGAGAGGGTCTCTAAGGGCTTCAGCATGTATTGTGCCACCCTCAAAGGCCCCTCACCAAACACATGGCCACTATCTTTGCACACTGTGTGTTTTGGTGCAGACCAAACTTACGAGTCAACATGGCACCCAGCCCTGGGTGCCATGCCCACAAACCACTGCCTGTGGCATAGGTAAGTCACCCCTCTAGCAGGCCACGCAGCCCTACGGCAGGGTGCACTATATCTCAGGTGAGGGCATAGCTTCATGAGCCATATTCCCCTACAGTGTCTGAGACCATTCATAGGCATTGCAAGTGCAGTGGAGCCATATTGAGTACATGGGCTGGGAGGTTACCACTGCAAACTTCACAGATCCATGATGGCTTTATTGAATGCCAAGGAGTTTGGTATCAAACTCCTCAGCCTAAAATCCATACTGATGCCAGTTTTGGATTTATTACAAAATGCACCCAGAGGGCATCTTAGAGATGCCCCCTGAAAAATGACCAACTCCCTAGTGTGCATCTGACTGGTCTGTACCAGCCTGCCATGTAGTGACATGTTTCTAGCCCCCTGGAGTGGGAGCGCTCGTTCTTTCGTGGGTCAGGAACAAAGCCTGCTTGGGGTGGAGGTGCTTCTCACCTACCCCCATGCCCGAACAGAATTCAAGCTGGTGCACCTCAAAGGCTTCCTGCTCTTTGTCATGCTGACCAGGGCCTCTCCAGCTAGTGGAGATGCCGACCCCCCTGACCAAGCCGCACTTTGGGTGGAAAAATAATAGTCAGGAGAGGTGTGCCCCTCTCTGCCAGGGCATCCCTTAAGTGGCCTGGACTGAGATGACCCCCACCTTAAGAAATCCTCTATCTTGAATGGAAGGATTCTACTCACTCAGGTTTGAGGATACCCTCTCTCAAAGGGAGGGGACATACAGAGGGTGTAGTCACCCTAAAGGTAAGTGGCCCCTTTGCTACTAGATGTCAGTATGTGTAACACCCCAAAACTCAGTATTTAGGGGCACCCCTGAATCTTGATCCTCAGATTTGTCCTCATTCACTTCAGAC